>NC_140592.1:566150435-567627526 GCF_964204655.1 Triturus cristatus | reverse complement strand
TTGTTTGCAGTGCACAGGGATCTTGAACTGCCCCACACAGAGGAAACAAATCAGAGGGAACATTGCTCTGCACCACTCCACTCTACGCCACTCCACTCTACGCCACTTCAGTGTACGCTATTGGACTCTAAACCATTCCACTCTTCACCACTATACCGTATGCCACTCCATCTTATCCCATTCCACTCTACATCACTCCACGCCACTCTGCTCTACGCTTATACACTCTATGCCACTCAACTCTGTGCCACTCCACTATACGGTATTTCACTCAACAGCACTCCACTCTATGCCACTCCACTCTACCTAATCCATTCTATGTTACTCCAGTATATGTTACTCTATGCCTCACCAGTCTACGGTATTCCACACTATGCCACTCCACTCTATGGTATTACTCTCTTTCGCATTCCTCTCTATGCCACTCTAATCTATGTTATTCAACTCTACTACTCAACTCTCCACCACTCTACTGTATACCACTCCACTCTTTGCCATTTCACTATATGCCACTCCCCTCTATGCCATTCCACTCTACTTCATTCCACTCTAGGCACCTCCACTTTATGCTCTACAACACTCAACTCTACACCAATTAACTCTACACCAATCAACTCTATGCCACTCAACTCTACACCACTCTACGGTATGCCACTTTACTACACACCACTCTACTGTACATCACTTAACTCTATACCACTCACTCCTATGCCACTCTACTGTATGCCATGCCACTGTATCCCATCCCACTCTACACCACTCCACTCTATGGCATTCCACTCTAAGCCACTCCACACTACACCACTCCACTCTATGCGACTCCACTCTACTCAATTTTACAACACTACACTTTACGATACTCCACCCCACGACACTCCACAATATGTTCTGAAAAACTTTTGTTATTACAAAATAAAAACATTCAAATTCAATGTATAGAGAAACAACTGGCTAGTCCCCCACAGCTTGCAAACCTCTAGCCCTTGCTGACGCTTGTGGGCATCCACTTCCTGTGTCAGTTGCAGGTTCTTCTCATGCCCACACTCATGCTGACCCAATTTCCAGCTCAATGGATGAACGTGGCCCAAGCCCCTCCTCAAACATGGACATTGCAAGAATTGACTTTGTCCCTACTAAAGTGACATTAACCTTACCTCCGGCAGCATGTCCATATGTGCTGGTGGTAGCTGATGTTCCACCCCTGAGGCGCAACCAGTCTGAATCATGGGAACAATTGCATAACAGGGTAACTCACGGACTTGCAGACTTTAAAACTTTAATGTGATGGAGCACAATGAGATTATAATGTTACATAGAGTTGGCTGGGTGGGGTCTTCAAGTAAAAACATAGATGGAGATTGTATTGTGTGTCCTTGGTCAAGTAGCATGCAGATGTTTTCGGTGGCCGCAAGGATAGCAGTCTCGGTGCTGTGGTTGCTGCAGAATCCGAACTGGGAGGAGTCGAGTAAGGTGTTCTCTTCGATGAAGGTGGTCAGTTGGTGTGTTGATGAATTTCTCAGTGACTTTGGCTGCGAAGTGAAGGAGAGAGATGGACCGCTAGTTTTTCAGGTCTGTCGGGTCAGCTGAGGGTTTCTTGGGGAGGGGCTTGACCTCAGCCCGCTTCCAGTCGTTGGGGAAGATGCCATATTCAAAGGTGGTGTTGATGGTGTGGTGTAGTTCGAGCGATATGGTGGCTGCGGCTCTGTGAAAGATGTGAGGCGCGTGGGGGCTCCTGAGTGGGTGCTTTTCATGGTTGCGGTTGTGGCTTCGGTGGCATGGCGTGACTGTCTTCCTGGATTACTGAATTAGGGGGGGATCCATCTGAAGGACTATCGGAGCAGGCGGAGTATGTTAAAACATAACAAAGAGAAAGCATTTATTGGGTTGTTCATAGTGTGTGCGGAGACAAGTATGATGCTGAGGTTGCATGCATGGTCCTTTGGGGTGGGGGTGTTCCCAGTGCAGAGGGGCACCAAGAGTCATTCCAAGCGCTGGGGGTGGAACCCAGGATGAGGACATCTGTCTTGTCTGAGTTGAGCTTGAGGCAGCTGTCTCTCATCCAGGTTGCAAAGGTGTTCATCCCTTCATGGAAGTTGTTCTTGACGACTGTTGGTTCGTTGGAGAGGGAGAGGAAAAGCTGGATGTCATCCGCATAGGAGAGGTTGAGTCCGTGGTATCTGACGATGGTTGCAAGTTGGGCCATGTAGATGTTGAAGAGGGCGGGGCTTAGGGAGGAACCCTGGGGCACTGCGCAGCTGATCTTTGTAGGCTCTGTGAGGTAAAGTGGTAGTCTGACCTGCTGTGTTCAGCCTGTGATAAGGAGCGGATCCAGTCCAGGGATTTGTCACGGATAATGGCGTCATGGAGTCTTGTGCTTGGGGTGCAGTGGGAGACTGAGTTGATGGCCTCTGAGAGGTACAGGAGGATGAGGGCCGTGGTTTTGCCCTGGTTGAGGAGGGAGCACATGTCGTCGGTGGCAGTGAGGAGGGCAGTCTTGGTGCACTGGTTGCTTCAGAAACCAGATTGGGAGATGTTCAGGACATGGTTGGCTTTTTCGATGACCTTGACTGGGAAGAGGAGCAGTGAGATGGGCCTGAAATTCTTGAGGTCCGTGGGGTCTGTGGAAGGCTTCTTTAGCAGAGGGTTGATCTCGGCATGTTTCCAGTCATCGAGGAAGGTGGCGATTTCAATGGAACAGTTGATGGTGCGGCGTAACTCGGGTGTGATGGTTCTGTGAAAGATGTGGTGTGGACAGGGATCTGATGGGGCTCCGGAGTGAATGCTCTTCATGGTCTTGAGGGTGTCGTCTGTGGTGAGCAAGGCCCAGTTGAGCAGGATCTGTTAGGGGGTGGCAACGTTGTTTGCGGTGGCGGTGGGGACAGTTTGATGGTCTGCGCATTGAAGCTGTAAAAATCTGCTTGATCTTGTGGTAGAAGAAGGTGGTGAGTTTGTTGCAGTGGTCTTGGGAGGGTGGGGCGTCTGTGGTCTTTGCAGTTGAGCTTGGTGAACTCTTTAATGATGGTGAATAGTTCTTTGCTGTTGTGTGCACTTGCTTTGATTCTGTCTTGGAGGGCCGTTTTCTTTGTGGTTTTGATGAGGTGTGGTGTGTGGTGGTGTCTGCTTTGAAGGTGGCGTGAGCTTCGGGGGGTTTCTTGTTCCTCCATCTCTTCTCAAGCCGTCTACAGGTGCTTCTGGACTCTTGGAGGGGGGGTGAACCAGCTTGCTTTCTTGACATGTTGTTTGCAGGGGGGTTTCTTGAGAGGAGCCAAGGTGTCAGAGCAGTTGACAATCCAGTGATGGAAGTTGTATGCTGCGGTGTTGGTATCTGTGGAAGCCGGTGGCGGGGTTCTGCTGAAGAAGGTGGTGAGACATTCTTTGGTGACTTTGATCCAGCTTTTGCGGGGGAAGTGGCGGGCGTGGTGGTGTACTGTGGGTTTGATGAAGGAGAAATGAATGCAGTGGTAGTTGATCCAGAGGAATTTGGTGGGGTGGCTGAAAATGATGCCGTCACTGGCAGTGAAGACGAGGTCGAGCGTGCGTCCTGCTGTGTGTGAAGGCGAGGTAAGTAGCTGCTTGAGTCCTACATTGGCGAGGTCCTGTAGGAGGGATGAGGTGTTCTAGTAGTTGAGATTGTCCAAGTGGAAGTTGAGGTTGCCAGGTAGGGTGTAGTCAGTGGATGCGAGGGCCCGGGTGTGATGAAGTCGATGATGGTGTTGGTAAAGAGAGCCCAGGGGCTGGGAGGTCTGTAGACAAGGGTGCTGCTGGAGTGGTGTTCCAGTTGGTCTGGATCAGGAAGTGGATGTGCTCCATGAAGGTCACTGGGTCATCCGTATGGGTGGTTAGGCAAAGGGTGTTTTTGTGGATGACGGCGATGCCACCGCCTGGTCTGTTGGCGCGGACCTTGCAGATGATCTTATAGCCCTGGGGGATGGCCTTGGCAATGTCTGACATTGAGCTGTGGTTGGTCCGGGTTTTCATAAGGAGGGTAACGTCAGGCAAGGTGGAGTCAAGGAGGCTCCAGAAATCTATGGTGTGTCTGTGCAGGGATCGAATGTTGAGGAGGATGCAGTTGAGGCGATTGGGTGGGCTGAGGGTCGGCAAGGCAGGTGGAGGAGCTGGAGTGCAGAGGTGGGTTAAGGTATAGTGGCAGTGGTGGCAGGTGTAGGGGCTGTGGGTGTCATTCGGGGACAAAAGCTGGAGAGCTGTGTTGCATCCGAGGTTGAGTGTGTGGAGGGTGCTGGAGTCATAGTGGTAGAGGGTCCGAGGACAAAGGTCGGTGGTGCTGGGCATGGTCCAGGCAAGGACAGGTGCTTGCTGTGCACCCCCACTGCATGCGCCCGCACATCAGCCGCCATTAAGTAGTGTGATGGCTGGACAGTTGGGTGGCGGGGAGCTGGAAATGCTGCGTTGGAAGTGTGAGGGGCCTCTGGGGTCCACAGAGGCATGATAAAGGCTGAAGTGAAAGAGGGAAAATTGAAGAAGAGTAAAGAGAGAAAAGTGGCAAAAAGGAAAAAGCAGCAAAAAAAGGTGGAAGAAGAAGGGAAAGGAGTCTGAAAAAGAGGGAGGGAGGGCAGAACAGTGGCGGAGCAGAGATGCTCTACCATTGGACCACCAGGGATGAGGCATAGATGGGAGCCTGCGGGTGGAGGAGGGCCTCAAACTCACTACCCAGCAAGGGTCAGTGGGTCTGCAGGGCAGCAATTACTTGGTGGAGCTGCGAGGGAGGGAGGCAGGTCACTAACCAGGTCAGTGGGATTGCTCCTATCTCTGTGCAGTGCCCACCATTATGTAGTGTGAGGGGAAGGGCTGGACAGCTGGGAGTAGGGAAGTGGGAAGCAGGGAACGCTGCGCTGAAATGGGACAGGGGTCCGCAGCAGCGTGAAAAAGGGTGAAGTGAAAGTGGGAAAAGCAAAGAAGAGTTAAGAGAGAAAGTGGCAAAAAGAACAACAGAAAAAAAGGTGTAAGGAGAAAGGAAAGGAGTCCAAAAAAGAGGGAGAGAGGGCAGAACAGCAGCAGAGACATTCTACCACTGGACCACCAGGGATGAGGCACAGGCGGGAGCCTGCAGGTGGAGGGGGGCCTCTAAATCACTCTCCCTAGCAAGGGTCAGTGTGTCTGCTGGACAGCAACTACTCTAGACATGTACTCATGACATGTTATCTGACATAATTTATGACATCACTGATGACATCTCAAATAACATCATTGATCCCTACCCGGCCTCCTTATGTTATTTTTTTAATTTTTTTACTTCAGTGCAGGGGACTAAGTCCTTGAGGCCTGTACTGGCTGCTAGCAACATTTTTCACATGTTGCTGGCAGCCAAACAGAGTGCTTGCTCTTGTTGGGAGCGAATTGGCCCAAGAGAAAAAAGCTCCCTGAGTCAATCAGAATGCTCTATTATTTTTGTTATGAGTTTGAATGACTATTGCTAGAGTCCCTCCAGGTATCTATATTATTATAACTTTGATTTCTCAAAAGCTACTGAACAATTTTGTACCAAATCACAAAAAGCACACTGAATCAAGATCCACCTTCCTGCCAAATTTGGTGTAATTCCGTTTAGCAGTTTTTGTAATAGCCCTGCCTAAAGAAGTCTATGGAAAATGCAGGGGAAATTTGCATATGGGACCCCCCTTTTTTCTTAACCCCCTCCAAGATGGGTCACCCCAAAACTATCCACACACAAGCTAGACAAAATGAGCATTTGCTTTGGAAAGTTTTGTGAAGATTCATCAAACACTGCCAAAGTTATTAGCAATACAAAAAACGATGTCACTATGAAACAGCAGACCTAACTATAACTCTCCAGTGGCGGTTGATACTGAGGCCTTATAGTTAGGTCTGCTATTTTATAGAAAAAGTGCATTTTGTGTTGCTAATAACTTTTCACCATATATATATATATGTGGTGCAGTTATTAGCAACACAAAAAATATGCATATATATACACACATATCTAACATTTACTTCATAATAAATACTGATGGTCTTGCAGAACACTGGTCTATAAGTAATTTATTGATCTCCTTACACTCCAGTTAGCTTCTGATTTCTTTAATATTATGTATTATTGGATGATGAGGCACACAGCAACCCAAACTCTGTATGAACTCAAATCCACAATGATATTATGACAAAACCCCACAGACAATGAATGACCCGACTGAAAAAATATTAGGAGGTTGCCCTCCCAATGCACCCCCCACCACCAACCCCCGTGCACTCCGCTGCAGATACACCCCTAGGAGTTCAGTGCACACGAGTAATTGTGGGGCATGTCATTTACTGTGCCAGAACCTGGTGATGACCCTGGCCCTATCACAAGCATCAAGTACTTGAGTGATTTACGAGGTCTCGGGTTGCAGCCTGTGCTGGCAGCTGCAACCCTATAAGGGCAGTTAGATTGCAGACCGGGCCATTCGTTGGCACATGTGCTGCCTTCTGTTATCCTCTGGCACACCATGTCCTCCTCTGGCCAAGGATTGAGCTGAAAAGGAAGGGGCAGCTTCTGACACACTTTAGAGTGGAGAAGAGGTCGATGTCTGAGCCCTGAATGGAACAGTCCTCAGGCAGTGAAAGCCACTGCAGACTCCTAAAAGGATGAACAGTGTGCTTTGAGTGTGAGGGAGGAAGCGGCGAGCGGGAAGGCTGGGCTGTAATCTGCAACAGGAAACGAGAAGCCGCTTGCGTGTTCAAAATGAGCACCCCTGGAAACATGCTATGAAATTCATGAGTATATCCTGTAATTTGCGCTTGGGGCGGAGATCATGGGTCTAGGGCAGTGTTCTTCAATCTGTGGGGCGCGCCCCCCAGGGGGGGCGCGCCACCATCCCAGGGGGGGCGCGCACTCCACACGAAAATCTGATGGCTGATATTCGGCCGTAACACAGCGGAATGGCAATCCTCACACCTTCAGCCCTTGATGAGCTGTTAAGAGGTGCTTGAAGGTGACTGAGCGGGAGGGGCTGCAGCTTCAGGCGAAGGGGCATCTATTCAGATGCAAACAGCCCTGAATGCGTCTCTGCAATTTAGAGGGGCCTCACACATTCCCTTCCTGCCCAGGGCTCCAAACATCCTAGAACCGGCCCTGATTACCCCGAGGCAGCACGTGGTTCTCTTCACAGAGCTTAATTACTGTCACTAAATTTTAAGCAAACCTCGGTTCTGCAAACATGCAGTCTATAATTGGAATAAAATAAAGAAATGGCACAATCGCACCCACACAGATTAAACAAAGTATGGAGGACAATCAGTTAAATCAGTTCTCTTGGAGTCTCTCCTTTAAGTACTGTACATCACAGTGGGGGATGGCAAAACTAACATTTTGGAAAGAGAGCCTGTCTTCTAGTTGTCTTGTCCAGGAGGGGGTGAGGAGCCCTACCCCTCCCTGGAATACTTGAAAACTGCATGCCCACCCCTGTGCCCACCCTGGTGGATCCTGTCCCAGTCCTGGAATAGCTCCTGCAGCGAGGGTGAAGTTCTTGATGGGCCTCTTCTCAAAAAGGCTCAGCTCAAAATTAATATGAAAAGGTGGGCGAGTGAGTAAGTGAAGGGATGGGTGGATGGCTGGATGAATTAGTGAAAGGGTGAATGGATGAATGAAAGATTGAATAGATGGAGAATGAGAGAGGATGGATGGATTGATGGGTGAGTGGAAGGATGGATGAGAGAAAAGGTAAATAGCTGAATGTATGGGTGGAAGGGTAGCTGGATGGGTAAAAGGGTGGATGGATGAGTGAAAGGATGGATGAGTGAAAGGATGGATGAGTGAAAGGATGGATGAGTGAAAAGGTGGATGATGAGTGAGTGGGTGGATGGATGAGTGAAATGTTGGATGGATTGATGAATTGATAAGTGCAAGGGTGAATGGATGGAAGGATGAGTGAAAGGGTGGATGTAAGGATGGATGAGTAAGTGAAAGGGAGGGTAGATGGACAAAAGGATGAATAGATGAGTGAAGGAGTGAAAGGATAGTTGGATGAGAGAAAGGATGGATGCGTGATAGGGTCAATGGATGGATTAATGAGTGGATGAGTAGATGGATGGGTGGGTGGATGGATGGAAGGAAGGATGGCTAAGTGAAAGGGTCGATGGAGAGGGAAAGGGAGGATGGATGGATGACTGAAAGGGTGGATGGGTGGAAGGATGAGTGACTGGGTGGATGGATGAGTAAGTGAAAGGATGGCTGGATGGGTGAAAGGGTAAATGGCTGGATGGATGAGTGAATGGATGGGTAGAAGAGTGAATGGATGAGTGTACAGATGGATAGGGTGAAAGGGTGGATGGATGGATGATGGATGAGTGAAAGGATGGATGAAGGAATGGTTGAGTGAAATGATAGATGGAAGGATATGTGATGGATAGGTTTGCAAATGGTTGAATATGTGGGCTTACTTATATACTATGGCGTGACCTCCTCTGATGTGTCTGTAAAACGTACCTATTGTCCTGAAGTTTTGTCCTGAATTTTGACCTTCTATCCTGAATTTGTGTCCTGAATTTTGACCCTTTGTCTTGAATTTTTACACTCACCGTCAGCAGTAGCAAAAATCCATCCACAGATTGACGTCTCTGTGGTGAAAAACAGGCACACCCGTCACATTAATGTTGGTGGTGTTATTATCAATCTGTCATGTGTAAAACAAAGCATCCTAGTAAAAAAATTTGCACACATTTTATCTTGGAACATTTTGTTTGTTTTGAGCTGTGTAATAAGCCTGTCATTAACCACACCCACTCACAAACCTACAGTTCACTAAACTCCCATTGCGTTGAACATTATTTGCCGGATATGGCCCGGGATATGCGGGTGGCAGTCAATTATGTAGTGTATAAGATTCCAGAAATTTCTGTCAGGTGGTGGGGGGGCCCGACATTTCAAAAAATTCAGTTGGGGGGACTCAACCTACAAAAGTTTGAAGACCTCTGGTCTAGGGTGTAAAAGGCACTCGCCTCCACTGCTTTTTCCAGCCTCCTGCCTCATCTATTTATGACAATGCCAGTAGTGCGGATACGAGTGCAATCAGGAAATCACCCGTTCTTGCACTGATGCAGATTTAGTTTAGCACACATTGGTCCTTGCCTTGCGCTTGCACGCATCACTAGCTACGAGCACAAAACAAAAAAAATGAAAATAGCTAGCGAAAATACAAGTTGCATGTGTTATTCTCCATTTGTTGCACACAACTGTAAACTGCACACAAAATCTGATAACACCTACACAGATGTAATTAATTGTGCCTCCAATGGTGTACCCAATTTTGCACCATACTCTCAGTTAGAGATTTAAGTCTGGTGCAAACACCAGGGTCAAAATCCCTCATGTAAACAACATTTGCTCTAACCATATTATGAGTTTTTTGCGATTTAAATATGAGCCGAAAACGATTTTGCACCCATTCTGTTAGGATTATTTACTCATTTTCTCCAATTTGCACAGTAGGCTATCACCAGCTAAACGATTTGATGAGAGAGCGCAGAGTTCGCTAGGTTCTAAATCAGGTCTAGTGCTAAAAGTGTCGCACATGCCATTTTTGACCGTTTTTGCACAAAAAAGGTCTTAACAAGGCTTTTGATGACCCTACTAATGGGTGCAAAGTATAGAAAATTTAGAAATAACGCACACAAAATGGGATCAAATACGGTTTGTATTAATTTCTATAACATCACCAAGGATTAAATGACGTTCTACCTGAGGCTTATAATGAGCACAAGAAGCATCTGGTTAATCCGGATTGGCATGACTTTGTCAATAACCATGAGATTTGCATGTTCCAGGAGACTTGGAGCTTGGATCCCCTCTACATGTCCGGTTACTCTACCTTTTATATACCGCTGTGACCCAGGGTGTGGGTCGCCCCTCTGGGGGACTACACATCTGGATCAAGGTAGCATTGAATTTGGATATTAAAGTCCATAACGACAACTCAGCAGATATTTTGCATTTATCTTTTAAAGGGCCATGCGATGGTGCTAGAATTGATCTTTTTAATGTCTATGTAAGAGGAGGACCTTCTAATCACAACTCTGTCACCATTTCCTCCCTGGAAAATATTTTAGCAGGTATCCCTCCACTTTCTAATATTATTTTGGGAGGTGATTTAAACTGCACATTTGAGCCGTTAAGTGATGAAGACCTTCTTGAGTCCAGTGAGGATGATAATAAATATTTCATCCCCTCTTTAAACCTGAGTCCCATTAAGAAATGGACAGCGAGGGCTCTGCAGATCACTGGTTTAAATATGGAATTTAATCTTCGGGCATTAAACGGAAGAACCCCCTCTGACTCCCATGGGGCTATGACCTTCAATAGATTAAACGGGCCATCGCGTATTGATTATATCCTCCTAGATACAAAATCATGGGGGTATGTGGTTGACATGAAGGTAGAGCAAATGCCAGATAGTGATCATAACCCTCTCTGTGCAGTTATTAAGTGGCACGTAAAGGAAAGTATTACACCCACGATTTTAGTATCAAAAGCAGTAATACCCTCAAACTGCAACAGAAGGCTTAAATGGCATAAAGTGTCAGGTCATGAGGACATTTTATCTGCTATAGACCTTCAAGTGGCCTCTAGGGCAGAAGAAGTTGCCCTCCTCAATTCCACGTTGGCTGGGAAGAACTGTATAGACCTTAGCAGTTCTTATAAAGTATTCATAGAAGGCATAGGCTCCTATTTTAAAACAAGAGGGTCAAAGGGTGGGACAAATCCCGTAAACAAAAGAGGTAATCTCTGGTTTACTGCTGAATGCAGAACCCGGAGAAAGGCCATTTTATTGGCCTTAAAGGAAAAAGACCCGGTAGATGTAAGGCTGGCTAGACAAAACTACTGAAAAACTATTGCAGCTGCTAAACGGACATGGGAGGAGGACCATTGGCAGGAATTGAAAAAGGCCGCCTTTTTAAAAGATTCTAGCACTTTCTGGGCTTTAATAACCCAATTAACCAAAAGAGGCTCTGACCCTATCTCCAATAATATAACAGCTCAGCAGTGGTTTCTGCACTTTTCAAATTTGTATTGTAGTGAGGTAGACTCTGATCACCCCTTGTCTGCTGATCCAGACTCTAGCCTAGTACCTATACATTCTGAACCAACAGACTTCTTTACACTTCTAGAGGTACAGTCAGCCATTAAAAACATAGCACCTGGGAAGGCAGCGGGCCCGGATGGCCTCCCAGGAGATTTGATCCTTCATGACCCCGCAGTATGGGCAAATCTTATTTGTAACTTGATGAATTTATTGCTGCGGGGCCATGCAGTCCCAGACTCTTGGAAGGGTGCAGAGGTTGTCACAATTTATAAGAAGGGGGCGAGAGAGGATCCTGCCAACTACAGACCGATAAGTCTAATCGACGTTGTCCAAAAGGTGGTTGGCAGGGTACTCATCTCACGTATGGGGACCTGGATAGAAGAGGGAAACTTTCTTACACATCTGCAAGCGGGTTTTAGAAAGAAAGTAGGTACTATGGACCAAGTATTCAGATTCGTAGCTACCTACTGGAAGACTGTTCTAATTGGTGGGGGATCTTTGTACTTGGCCTTTATTGACCGTAAAACCGCTTTCGACCTTGTTCCTCGGGTTAAATTGTGGCAGGTATTACATGACATGGGACTCCCCCGATATCTTCTGGAACTCATTAAAAGATTACATGAGGGAACGTTTGCAAGGATTAGATGGGGGAGTGAAGGCCAATTGACTGACAGAATACCTGTTCAGAGGGGGGTCCGCCAGGGATGTGTGATGGCTCCGACTTTGTTCTCCCTCTTTATTAATGGGGTGGCAGACCATTTGAGGGAGGACCCAGCGGATGCCCCCACCCTGGCGGGGGAAAAAATACCAACCCTCCTCTTTGCAGATGACACTCTCCTCATGTCTAAAACACCCTTTGGGCTCCAGAAATTGCTGGACAGGTTCAGTACCTTTTGCAATAGTCGTGGCCTCACTATAAATACCACTAAAACCAAATTGATGGTATTGTCCAGAAACAAAAAAGCTAGGAAAATTAATATCGCATTAAATGGCGCCTTATTGGAGGAAGTGGATGCATTCGATTATCTAGGGGTCAGGATAAATTCAAAAATGAAATGGGAGTTGCATATCTCGAAGATGTTACTAAACTTCAAGAAAGTGACAGGAGCAATTGTAAGAGATCATCGCCTGTCCTCTAGCAAGCCCATTAGCCCCGTATTACTGGTTTATGAGGGCAAGGCACTCTCTGCCGCAACTTACGGCTCTGAACTATGGGGTTCAGAAAGAGTCTCCAACTTGGTCTTAGCTGAACATAAATTTATGAGAGAGTTAGTGGGTCTCCCAGTTTCTACCCCGATTAAACCATTATTATATGATTTGGGTCGTCGCTCAATTAAAGATATCGTTGGGCTTCGCCCCTTACTTTTCTGGGTCCGCCTTAGAAAAACCGCAGAACTTAGCAATTATGCTTTAGTTCTTGACAAACTCATTGCATTAAATGGCTATGGGGTGATCCCGTGGCTGAAAAAACTAAGGGATCTGGTATTCAACCTGGGGTTAAAAGATGAATGGTTATCTCAGCAGCCCCCCCCAAAAGATACCATCAAGAAATTATACTGGGCAAGCATAGACACAAAGGATGTGGGTAATCCTAAATTGGGCACTCTTACTAACACATTTTTGATTCACAAGCCAGCACCTAAGCTGGAGCCGTTTCTTGATCTCATCTCCATACCTAGAGATAGAGCTCTGTTCCTCAAAATGAGGCTAGGCACGCTACCCCTGAATGAGTTTACAAACAGCTGGAAAAATTCTAAATCTCTTCACCCAGTTTGTCCGGGGTGTCCTAATCCAACTGAATCACTGGGTCATTTCCTGTTTGCCTGTAAGGCATACAGGGGACCCAGGAAAAAATGGCTAACCCCAGTTTGTAGAATCCTGGGAACCAGGCAGTGTTCAGTGGCCCTTCGTATCCTAACATCGGATACTACATCCCCGTTGATAATATGTGGAGTTGCTAAATATTTGGGGAAAGCATGGCAAATACGATCAAAGCTTGTTGAATTAAATACTGGTTAGACCTTTTATATGGTGTAATTGTGCCACTTTAATGAATTTATGTTTGAATAACTGATATGTATTTGCTTGTCTGTATTTTCTGGGTTTGTCGCCTTTTCTCTTTATTAAGGTATTTTAAGAAATTTGAGTGTATTTGTACATTGTTTTTTATCAATTTGTATTAATCCATTTTAATATTGAATGTCATTTGATCTATGTTGTATTGTGTTTACTTTTATGATACCTTGCTATCGAATAAAGTATATATATAAAAATGAGCACAAAACAGCCAGAGAGAATATGGTAATATAATGCACAAAAAGGGCACATAAAACACCAAGGGCTATATTATACATTGTGCCCCCGGGGCGCAACAGGCGTGTGCGCCCGCTTTGTGTGGTCCCGGGGCACACAGGTATTACGGAGGAGGGTGCAGACGCATAGACATACCCTTCTGTAATATTGATACTGCTGGTGCACATGTTGTGCTAGGGATATCATAAGAAGGCATTCCCTCATTTGCATGGGGGTATGACCCCATGTAAATGAGATAGTCATTTTGCCTCTGGGCCGTATTACTAATGTGGCTCTGAGGCAAACATGCCTTTAGGAGGCGCACTTACAGTATGTCCCAAAGCACAAGTTCATGGTTGCCCTGTGAGCAGTGCATTCTTTGTAATACGGCACACTGTCCCAGTTTGTAACAAAGGTGAGCCATGGTACAAACAGAGAAAGTGCACCATATTTATAATACGGCCCTAAATGTGCAGTCCAAGTATTGGACCAGAGCCCCAAACCAGCCAACTTTGCAACTGCAATGTGCCAATTTTCAATGCACAAACGAGTATTGCAATTTATAATTAGAAAACTGCTGTGTACTTTGCAAACTTTTGCAAATTGAAAGGGGTAGAGGTGGTAAAACGGCATTCCTCCTGCCTTGCGACCTACGAGGGTAAGATAAAATGGTCTGTTGCCTTTCCTGCAGTTCTGCAGTTTGTGCAATCACAAAACATGGAATAGTTAGTGAGTGCTAAAAGCAAGTGATAACCCTTCAAAAACTGAAAGTGGTCAATATAGATCAGCCACACTCTGTGGGGCAGATTCTCAAAGAAAGTAGTAAATCTAGACTCACAGATAATGAATGAACATGTACAACCTTCTTGAATTCCCAGACATTCCCAGAAGTACACATGAAAAGCTGTGTCAGGTGCAGGTTTCCATGTGTACTCCTGGGAACGTCATGTAACATTCTTAGCAGGATCCTATTGCTGTTGTGCAGGCGTCGGACGTTAAGGGTGGTAGAACTGCCAGGGATGAAACTGTTTTGTTTTCATCCGGGTGTACCAGACATGGCATGCAATCAAACTGGCTTACCGCTATAATCTTACTGAGTATTTTATAGTCTATTCCCAACATGGATAACAGATGAAAACAAGTAACTTCCAGATGGAAGTTGCATTCTAAGAGTGCTCTGGACCCCCCGTCATCCGCTCACATCTACACTGGTAGCGGGACTCCAAAGCTCACTGCAGCCTCCTGATTGATCCCGACCATAGTGAGTCGGCAGCAGAGTCTCGGCACCAACGGCATTTCTACTGAGCCTTGATGAGACCATTTGCGCCCGCTGCGACAAGATGGCAGCACTTTGAATGATCTACGATTCCGGCTGAGGGTCTGGGTGGTGAGATGGAGTGGGAGGGTGGGAGTACCTGGCAAGTGGGACTGTGCACGATCTGATGCCGGATCCTGCAGCGGGGATGGCCCCGGGGACCAGGAGCCAGACTTGTGACTCCCCCTCTCCCACTGAGAGCTGCTGGCCCACATGGGCTCAGTATTGGCGAACTGGGGCAACTTGCCGGTAAGAAGAGGTCGACGAGTGGTGCTCGTGCTGCACCTGATCAGGAATGAGAGTCTGGCTGTGGTTGGGCACGAATGATTTGCAAAGGCAGAGCTGCGGGTTGGAGTGAGCTGGGGCCAACTCTGCACTCCCTCCCCTGTACTGTGGCCTGGATAGGCTGTGCACCTGCCAAGAGAAGACTGTCTGGACTGGTTGCAGTGAAGCCCACTGCACCGCCTTAGGGCCTTTGTCCTGGATCTGCCTGCATTTTGGCTTCTGAGTGGCCTGATGTTGCCTCCTGCCCCTCTATCGCCTGGGGTTTACAGCCTGGCATCAAGGGCAGGTCAATGTTACAAGCAGATCTGACTCCTCCACGGTGGCTCTGACCCCCAGCGGGCCTTCTACTTCTGGCCCTAGGCAGGCCAAGCCCAGAGAACCACAGCCTCAGGGAGATCGTGGCAGGACAGACCGATTCTCATGAGGCCTGGTAAGCGATCAACGTGGGAGATGGCAGGGGCCCGTCTGTTGCTGGGATCAGGAGAAACAGTGCTCTGCAGGATGCGTACCCTCCCCCACGGCCCCTTGATGACTGTACTTATTTAGACCCCAGACATGCTGCAACGTGAATGTGATCCCATACCCTGTATATAGGAAACCACGGCTGTCATGGGGGACTGTTGACTGGTGTTCCCGCTGGGGCCCTGTAATTCTTCCCCCTCCCAAATAATAGAAAATGGTGCACTCCCACACAGAGGCACGCACACAGCGAAGCAATAAAAACACCTAGAAATGGATTTCACTCACATAAAATGGCCAACATCAAAAGACAGTTTTCAGAATAAAGCATTGGGTTTTCTTTGTGCAAAACTCTCTAACAGAAAGGCTTTTCCAGATGTTAAATAAAAACAATTTGCAAATGTGTATATATATATATATAAATATGTATATATATATATATATATATTCACTTAAAAAACCATAGGTTTCACACAGGTTATAGTTAGGTGGATATTTCACTTGTAAAAAACCAATGAAATTCCCTCGTTATAGTTAGTTCATATAACTATAACTCGCACGCCCGCAATCCACTGCTCATGACGTCACATATTACATCACTCGTGACATGGTCAGTGGCATCACTCATGACATCACTGATGACATCATCCTTGTGATAGAGTGGCGGTCGCGCGAGTAATAGTTATCTGAACTAACTATAACGGGGGAATTTCATTGTTTTTTTACGAGTGAAAAACTCCACCTAACTATAACCTGTGTGAAACCTATGGTTTTTTAAGTGAATTTGCAAGGTTTTTTAAATGCTATTTCCTAACTATAACGTGTGTGAAACCTATGGTTTTTTAAGTGAATTTGTACGTTTTTTTAGATGCTAAGTTATGTATTTATTAATTTTTTCAAGGTTTTTCACAGTGAGCGCCCCATTTGTTTTGAAAATTTCGCGAGGATTCGTCAACCGGCGCCAAAGTTATTCAAAATAGAATTTTGAGATTTCCTATGGAAACACGATCCTAACTATAACTATCTACTGGCGACCGCCAGTAGAGAGAGAGAGAGATATATATATATATATATATATATATATATATATATATATATATATATATATATATATATATATATATATATATATATATATATATTACCTACTGGCGGTCGCCAGTAGGTAGTTATAGTTAGGACCACGTTTCCATAGGAAATCCGCAACATTCTATTTTGAATAACTTTGGCGCCGGTTGACGAATCCTCGCGAATTTTTCAAAATAGGTGGGGCGCTACGCTCCGCTCCTACCCTGAAAGTCTCGGGGGGATTCGTCAAGCGGGGGCTGAGATAAAAGGGGGGTCCCAAAACGCGTTTTTCCCATGCATTTTTCCATAGGACCTTTAGACACAGCTACAGCCCGAACGGCTGAACAGAATTACTTGAAATTTGGCAGAGAGGTAGTCCTCAGGTCAAGGAAGTGCCTTTTGTAGGTTTGGTGTAAATCTGTTCAGTAGATTCTGAGAAAATAGCCTTTAAATCAATATATATATCTGAGCCAGCTTACGGTGCGCTTACGGTACGCTTACCGTACGCGTACGGTGGCGTGCGCGAGCGCGATTCTGATTGGCCCTTAGATCTTAGTAAACATTCGAATCGGTCGAAACCAGGAAGCGGCGGCCGCCATTTTCTCTCTCGCACTCTGAGGGGGGAGCTGATAAACAAATGCCAAAAACATATAAAGGGGCTGTTTAGACAGCGCCCATGCACATAACCATGTTAGTTGAGTCTTCAAAGATCCCCCAAGGCAAAAAACGGTAATTTTTAATTTTTCGAAAATTTCGCCGATTACGCTTACCGTACGCGTACGGTAAAAAATTATTTAAAAAAAAAAAACCCACGCGCACGGAACGAACTGCGTTAAGTGGGCGCGCACGCCTCGAATGGCGTAAAGTAACTTAGCATTTAAAAAACCGTACAAATTCACTGAAAAAACCATAGGTTTCACACACGTTATAGTTAGGAATTAGCATTTAAAAAACCTTGCAAATTCACTGAAAAAAACCATAGGTTTCACACATGTTATAGTTAGCAGAAATTTTACTGATAAAAAACCAATGAAATTCCCCCGTTATAGTTAGTGCAGGAAACTATAACTCACGCGACCGCAATCTTCTGCTGATAACATATGTGTCTTTATGAAAAAAAAATATTTGTAATATATGATATGTATAGCTAAAAATTTATGGAAGAAGACATGGGAAAATAAGTGTCTAAATACAGTATTAGCATCAGCAGAGGATTGCGGTCGCGTGAGTTATAGTTTCCTGCACTAACTATAACGGGGGAATTTCATTGGTTTTTTATCAGTAAAATTTCCGCTAACTATAACATGTGTGAAACCTATGGTTTTTTTCAGTGAATATATATATATATATACACATACATACATGGCGGCAGAAAGGCACAAAATAAAATAACCAGCACTTAACTTTGGTCCGTGTCCGTTTATGCTGTGACGGTGTGGAGTGGCGTTCGCAGCAAGCTTACGGATCTACTCATATATATATATATATATATATATATATATATATATTACCTACTGGCGGTCGCCAGTAGGTAGTTATAGTTAGGACCACGTTTCCATAGGAAAACCTCAACATTCTATTTTGAATAACTTTGGCGCCGGTCGACGAATCCTCGCGAATTTCTCAAAATAGGTGGGGCGCTACGCTCCGCTCCTACCCTGAAAGTCTCGGGGGGATCCGTCAAGCGGGGGCTGAGATAAAAGGGGGGTCCCAAAACGCGTTTTTCCCATGCATTTTTCCATAGGACCTTTAGAACGAGCTACAGCCCGAACGGCTGAACAGAATTACTCAAAATTTGGCAGAGAGGTAGTCCCTAGGTCAAGGAAGTGCCTTTTGTAGGTTTGGTGTAAATCTGTTCAGTAGATTCTGAGAAAATAGCCTTTAAATCAATATATATATCTGAGCCCGCTTACGGTACGCTTACCGTACGCTTACGGTAAGCGTACGGTGGCGTGCGCGAGCGCGATTCTGATTGGCTCTTAGATCTTAGTAAACATTCGAATCGGCCGAAACCAGGAAGCGGCGGCCGCCATTTTGTGTATTTCACTCTGAAAAAAAAGAGTGAAAACAAGGAAAGGGGGCAATGAGGAGAGTTACAGACCCCCTAACATTTGTAAGGGGGTCAAAGAAGGACAGAAAAGTACAAAAAAAACATTTATTGATTTTAAAAAAAATCACGGGGTACGCGTACGGTAAGCTTACGGTAAGCGTACGGTAGAAAAAAAAAAAAAAAAAAAATGAAAATCAGATTTAAGTGTTTAGATATTAGGGGGCTCTAAAAAGAGCCGTTGTGTTTATGAAATGATTTTTTAGTGGTACCTACAAGTAAGTACCGATGCAGAGTCTAAGGTTCAAGAGGAAGACTCTGTTCCCTTCATCATTGAAGTGCACACCATCTCCTCTATAAATGTCTTGCATGTCATAACGCAAGTTGTTGTGGTAAATGGCACCCATACCATAGTCACGGAGGAAAGCAGAAACAGATTTGTTGACGTGCTTTCTTGCTTTGTCATCGCACCGCGTGCCCACCGTGCGTGCACGGCACTAACTGCGTAAAGTGGGCGCGCGGTGCGCAAAGCGCACCGCGTGCTCACTGTGCGCGCACGGAACGAACTGCGTTAACTGGGCGCGCACGCCACGAATGGCGTAAAGTAACTTAGCATTTAAAAAACCGTACAAATTCACTGAAAAAACCATAGGTTTCACACACGTTATAGTTAGGAATTAGCATTTAAAAAACCTTGCAAATTCACTGAAAAAACCATAGGTTTCACACATGTTATAGTTAGCGGAAATTTTACTGATAAAAAACCAATGAAATTCCCCCGTTATAGTTAGTGCAGGCAACTATAACTCACGCGACCGCAATCTTCTGCTGATGACATATGTGTCTTTATGAAAAAAAAATATTTGTAATATATGTATAGCTAAAAATGTATGGAAGAAGACATGGGCAAATAAGTGTCTAAATACAGTATTAGCATCAGCAGAGGATTGCGGTCGCGTGAGTTATAGTTGCCTGCACTAACTATAACGGGGGAATTTCATTGGTTTTTTATCAGTAAAATTTCCGCTAACTATAACATGTGTGAAACCTATGGTTTTTTCAGTGAATATATATATATATATATATATATATATATATATATATTCACTGAAAAAACCATAGGTTTCACACATGTTATAGTTAGCTGGACATTTTACTGATAAAAAACCAATGAAATTCCCCCGCGTGAGTTATAGTTGCCTGCACTAACTATAACGGGGGAATTTCATTGGTTTTTTATCAGTAAAATGTCCAGCTAACTATAACATGTGTGAAACCTATGGTTTTTTCAGTGAATATATATATATATATATCCTACTGGTGGTCGCCAGTAGGTAGTTATAGTTAGGACCTAGTATCCATAGGAAAACCGCAACATTCTATTTAGAATAACTTTGGCGCCGGTTGAAAAATCTTCGTGAAATTTTCAAAACTCGTGGCCCGACCGGTCTGCTCCTATCCTGAAAGTCTCGGGGTGATTCGTCAAGAGGGGGCCGACAAAAAAGGGGGGTCCCAAAGCGTGTTTTCCCCATTCAATTTTCTATAGGGACCTTTAGTCGCACCTACAGCCCGAACTGCTGAACGGAATTACACCGAATTTGGCAGAAAGGTAGACCTTGGTTCAGAGTCGTGCCTTTTGCTGAAAAGGTGTAAATCCGTTCAGTAGTTCCTGAGAAAATCAAAAGTAAAATCACATATATATCTGGGCAGAGCCTAACCACACATCTCATCGTGAGATCTGATTGGCTGTCAGCACTTCATCCAAGAAGTGTTGGCAGCCATCTTGGGACCAATATACATGATAGCACCTCATTAAAAAGCATTGCAGTTAATAGAAGTTTTTAAGAATTTAGTTACATTATAAATCATTTGTTGATGGTACCATACTCATTTTAGGAATTGTGGTATGTTCTAAGGTGATTTTACCATGTGAAAAAGCCTTCTGCTGGGATATCATGAATCATGTTTGAGAGAAAACTATTTTCTCATGCTTTTCCCACAGAGGTTTGGAAGGTGATCTATAAGCTAAACTGAGAGCATATTTTCTGTAAATTCACATTATCTTTCTCAGTCATGTGAGAATGAAGGCTGGCATTCTCGGGAAAACATGTACATCCAACAAGGGCAGAGACTGTCAGTTGATTCCTTTGTGTTCTACTGCAGCTTCCCAGAGTGTTCCAAAGAACAGCTAGAGCGCTAACAGTCCTACTTATGACAAACTTATGGCCCACCTGAAGCCATCTTGATTGGAATAAAGTGGTAACTCTTAAAACATTTAATTTAAAAAGGAACACAATGCGGGGGTTCATTTTGCCATAGAAAGTGTGATTAGTGCTGCTGAAAGAAAAATTAGGGCACATTTTGAGTGACTTCTCAAATCCTCTTTTATTTCATTAAAGAATTCTGACATGCAGACTGAAACATGCATTTTCAATACCAGCAGCAGACTTCCCTGGTGAGCAGTAGCTTTATTGCAGTGATCTAATGAGCAACTAGAGTGCTAACATTCGGAATTTATGGCAAATGTGTGACACATCTGAATGTTCTTGATGGAATCAAAGTAAAAAAAATGAAAGTGTTCCTACTGAGGAGACTGTAGTAAATGAGTAGTAGAGAGAGTAGTAGAGAGTAGTAGAGTAGTAGAGAGTGAGTAGTAGAGAGCGAGTAGTAGAGAGTGAGTAGTGGAGAGTGAGCAGTAGAGAGTAGTAGAGAGCGAGTAGTAGAGAGTAAGTAGAGAGTGAGTAGTAGAGAGAGAGTAGTAGAGAGTAGTAGAGAGTGAGTAGTAGAGTAGTAGAGAGTGAGTGGTAGAGAGTTGTAGAGAGTAGTAGAGTGAGTAGTAGAGAGTAGTAGAGAGTGAGTAGTAAAGAGTAGTAGTAGAGAGTGAGTAGTAGAGAGTAGTAACGAGTGAGTAGTAGAGAATGAGTAGTTTAGTTTTAAAGGAACACAATGAGGGGGTTCATTTTGCCATAGAAAGTATGATTAGTGCTGAAAAAAGAAAAATTAGGGCACATTTTGAATGACTTCTCAAATCCTCTTCTATTTCATTAAAAAATTCTGACATGCAGACTGAAACATGCACTTTCAATACCAGCAGCACACTTCCCTGGTGAGCAGTAGCTTTACTACAGTGATCTAATAAGCAACTAGAGTGCTAACATTCCGAATTTATGGCAAATGTGTGACACATCTGAATGCCTTCTTGATGGAATCAAAGTAAAGAACCTGAAAGTATTTCCTACTGAGGAGACTGTAGTAAATGAGGAAATTAGGAAACTTCATAACAAATAAGTCTCCCAAGAAGGCCACCAGAGACAAAAGAGCCCAAATGTAGCCCAAATTATAGGTGGGCGGAATTTGCGGAATTAACCTCCGCAAATTATCGCGAGAATGCAGAAAATCTCCGCAAACACGCCGGAAATATCGCGAAGATGCGGAAGTTTTTTGCCGCCTGTTCGCGGTATTTTTTGCGTGTTCGCGGGTCGCCAACTTACCCATGCGGTCGCTCACGGGCGCGGCCATCTTGTTTTCACTTGTCCCGCCCTCTGGCGTTGTTTACTTCCTGTTCCGGGTCGCGCAATGCATGTTCGCGGTCGATATTTCCTGTTCGCGATCGCTTTTACTTGATCGCGTTGCTTTTTGCTTGCTCAGGGAGAAAATATCGCGCGAACTTGCGCACGTGGTCGCAACGGGTGCGGCCATCTTGTTTTCCACTCTATTGCATGGTTCTGGGGCCTGATTTTCAATCCTCCCTAAATCTTTTCAATCCTTTGTTTATAGCCACTTTTTTCGGATCTTTATTACTTATTATTTCTCTAACTATTTTCCTGCCTCTATATTTTTGGTTTTTGTGTACCTTTTTTTTTGTTTTTTAGCTACTTTTTCTCTTTGTATTGCCTGCTATTTATTTCCTTTACTCCTTTATTTATTTTACCTTTTCTTTCCCGCCCCGTCCCCAGAACCATGTCCAAGGGCAGGGCTGTTCGCCGGCGCAGCCAGAGCCGCGACCGCCTTCCTTGCGGAAGGCGGCGCCCACAAGGGGTGCATGCACGGGCCTTATTTGGGGAGGCGGAGTTGGCTGCACTAATTTTCTTTGTGCAGCGCCACCTCCCCTCAACCCTGGCAGCAGGTGGCAGGCCTGGGTCCGGGTACGGCCTCCGGGAGCGTCGGCAGCGGTGGGGGAAGGTGCGCCGGGCAGTGTCTCGCATCTCTGGGGTCCGGCGCACCCAGGCACAGCTGACGCACCGGTGGTCCGACATCCTGGACCGTGAGCAGGACCTGCTGGACCTGCTAGGAGTGGAGGTCCCGGGGCTTGGTGAGTACCTATTTAATTATTACAACTTTGTGTCTGTTCTTCTGCTCTATGTTATATATTGCGAATATCTTTTTTTCCTTCCAACCAGATAGAATGTTGCTGCTTGCAATACATTCCAGGTTAATAATGTTTAAAAGTCTTCTGTGATTATGACACAGGTGCTCTTCTGCGCTACTACTAATCTTACTTGTTTGCAGCTTTGCGTTTGCGCTTGCTTAGCGTGATTCTTTACGAGTTTATTTTAGAGAAATTAAGTTACGTAATGCTACAGTGACTCATGTCCACTCCTTACTTTGTCCTGTCACTAATAGATAGGGGCGGATTGATACATAGGTTTAGGTACTTTTGTATGAGCTTCTAATTGGTTAGTGGTATGCGTGATGCCCCCTCACTCAGTTACGTGACGTGCTGCTAGTACGCCAGTCTTTAGAACCTTTCTAGTTTGTTCAATGAGTGGAGGTAGGCTTTGCAGTTACTTAGCAGTAGCAGATGAGCATCAATCAAACCAAAATTGTGTATATACAAAAAATGTAGTCATGTTAATGTGTCCTCCATGATTGGATCATACACATTGTTGAGGAATACAGTCGAAATGCATACTTAATGTACAATTGGCATGCCTGGAATAGGTGGGCTAGGTTGGGTGGTAGGTTGTACTAATACTTAGGCTTACTTGTAACTTAGTTTTCTGGAATCAGAATGGAAGAATGGATTACTGTTGATAAATAGTAACTTAAGTAGTCGAACTGCGAATCCCCCGATATTACATGTTGACCAGATGAGATCGGTCAATGTAGTTATTGCAATTGTTTACATAAGTGTTTTTTGACCGTTGTTGAAAAAAATTGTATTTGCTTAAGTTGACACCATCCATCAATGTTTGTCTTTCTTATATCTTTCCTGTTCATCAGCACCCAGGGGCAGACGGGCAGGGACTGGGCAGTCGGCGGGACAGGAACACCACGAGGAGGACACCGCTGAGGGCTCCTCTGCTGGCCCCAGTAAGTCTTCTTGTTTTTAATAATATTTCTTATTCCATAACTTTTACTGCCCCATTTCTCCCGAACTATAGTGGGTTTCCAAATGCTATTTTTTTACCACCAATTATCCTTCGATCTGTACGGTTTCAAAAAGCTTATCCCTGCCTCCGCTATGATGACTGAGTACTACTACATACTATCAGTCTGTCTGTCTGTACTGTAGTAGCTAGTCTTGCCCAGTGCCACTCTTTGTGAAAGGTTGTAATATAAAACTCATATTCACCAGTAGCTCGTACAATCCGTTGGGTCGTTGTCTTGTACTACTTTTTACTCTTGTTGATGTTTAGGCTTTGAAAATTCACAGCAACAGCCCTACCAGATTTCTTAATATTTTGATATGATACCCTATAGGACATACAACTGTTGTAGGGATCTTGCACATACATTTGCACCAGAAAATAGGATGTTGGTGATGGTAGGTTGGACCTTCCTTGCACACCTCAATCAGAAATTCCGCACCCACCACAATTCCACTGCTTGACTATAGTACTGTCTTGTCATACCTATTAGGTCTCGGAACCCTCCCCCCAAGACAACCAACAAGTAGACAACCCAGAACATTAACACACCCAACCTCTGTCGTGGAAGCAATTCACATGCACACCCTTACTTTAATTTGCTCAATCGTGTAAGTTAGTCCACTCCACACCAAATACCACAAAGTCTATGTAAGTTTAAAATTTTTATTTCAATTTGAGAAGGTCTGTACACTGTTATCTTAGCAGCACCAACCGGCAAATCAATAACATTAAAACAAAATACATTGTTACACTAATACAGTTGGGAATTAAATCATGATAACTGAAGTGGTGGAAGGCAGCACCACCATCCCATAGCAATTTAGTTTATATACATTTATAAATGAAGATGTGAGTGAAGGGACCCCTCACCTCAGAAGAACCTAGTACTGGTAGTTGGTGCATCGTTCAGAAGCTCTGGTTCGTAGAAGCGAATCTTGCGTCTGTAATGCGAAAAAAGGAAATGGTGTGCGTTAGTATATTGCAACTTGCAAGCATTTCTCAGCCGTGCCAAAAAGTGTAGCATCTATGGATAAGCAATATGGACTAACAGTAACAGTAGTACACCAGTTCTTCCTAAAAAAGTGGCTTGTTAATGTTTGTTGACCGCCTGTACGCAGCGCGTAGACTAGACAGTAGCAGTGTGAGGCAGGTCATGTGGGCTCAAAGGTGTCTTAAGAAGCTGCAAGGTAAAGGTAACGTCACATGTGCATGGCTAGGGCTAATCAAGCAAATGCTACAATGATCATATAACTTAGTGTCTACTCTACTACTACCTGATTTGTACTAGTGATTTATGTTAGTATTAACTCATTTTTCAACCTTGCTACTGATCAATAGGGGGGAGGTGTATATGTTGCCTAATAAATGTGTAATGTTTTCTAGGCGCACTACCGACCACCATTGCTGGGGCCAGCGAAGGCGACGCAGAGGGCGAGGATGCGGCAGTTGCAGATAGCAACGGAGGGGGAGTGGCAGCACCAGTGGCAGGCGGTGGTAAGTTAGATTCATAATCTTTAACTATTGTTGAACTTGACAGCACACTCACTGCAAAGGTGTACTGTATGTATATGTATACTGTAAAGTTGTGAATTAGGGCCCCATTAGGATGGTGGGCGTATTGCCCCCGCCGGGCTGGCTGGAATTCACTGCCGTCACAGCAGGGGCAAACCTCCCGCCATCCCTGTAGAAAATATTCAGACATGTCTAGGCGGAAAAGGGTTCAATATGGCGGTGGTGTCTCTCTCACCACACCGGCAGCCATATAATCTGCATTTTGGAATGCCTTTGCGTGGCGGCATTACCGTCCGCCACGGAAAGGCATGCACACATTGCAGAGTATGCTTGGGGGCCCCCATGGAGGGTACCTACCGATGCTATGGTACCCCCCGACTTTCAAAGCAAAACGTGACAGGCTCCGTGCGAGGCCCGTCATGTTGTGCTTGGAAAAGCAGCACAACATTTTAGCATTGCTTTCAGCAAAGCCAACCAGAATTTAAATTTAAAATAACAGGGTGCGCCCGCCACTGTGCCGGGCGCATCATCCTAATTAATTGTCCCCACGGGACCCCCACCCTTTTTAGCAGTCGGATGGCGGGCGGACAAAGTCCGCCCGCTATCCGATGTCGTAAGTAAGTATGAGTTCTTGGGGACGTTTGAAGAGTGAACTAGAAGACTAGAATTCCCTTTAATTGGTATAGGACTAGGAGCCAGAGTATTGAGTAACCAATGGCCTCATCTATCTGATTTCAACTCCGCTTTGAAAGTTTTATGGAGAAGAGCACCTGGTGCACTGTTCAACTAAAAAGTGTAAGACAGGTGGAAGGAAGAAGGACGGGCGACATTTAAAATGTTATGTACTACTGTGCTTTATTTTATAGTGCTACTCTACCATGCCACTATGTGTATAAATAATTACCTTGTCCTACTGTTTTATTAAGACTATATTTTACAATTGTCTTGTTTTTTTCTTTTTGATACACAGCTACTCCGAAAATCAACCGGAAGGAGTTGGCCGCCAAGGCACGGCGCCGGAAGCTGGAGGCAATCCAGCAGGAATACCGGCGGCTGGTGGTCCTAGCCGAGGAGGAGGAGGAGAGTGCAGCAGCAATTGAAGCCTCCTCCAGTGCCCCGGGCCCCAGCCACCGCCCTCCAGCGGTACGGCGCCACCGTCTGGCGGCTGCCCGCCGCCACCGTGCCATCTCCGGTGCCCCCCCCCACTGTGGTTGCAACTGCCGCGGCCTTAGACGCCGCGTCGCCCATTTAGAGGACCAGATTCGTGTCCTCCTCCAGTCCCGCCCCACCAGTTAGTCCCTGTCACTGCCCCTTTTTTAATTCCTGTTTGTTTCCTCACTCGTTTGGGCGTTCTCTATTTCTATGGACAGTCGTTGGGGTTAGGGAGGGGGGTGGGTCAGCTTTTGTGGGTTTAGTTTATTTGTTAGGGTCAATTAAATATATTTTTCTATGTTACATGCAATGTTGTTAATGTTTTGTAGGTGGGGTAACTGTTTTACATCACACTGTTTCTTTGCTGGTGCATGGCCGCCCATAGCGTGTGTTTGATTTCAATAATTTGCTGACTGTATAAGACACAAACAGATAGATGCGACACACCTCACTCATTGACTGGTCCTACTATGCATTCTTTGGAGTGGTGTTTGAAACTGACATCATTGACAACATGTCCATTATTGATTCTGCCTCCCCCAAACTTCTCTCTTACCGGTGCTTGATGTTTATGTCCAACTGTGGCACAGCACTGGCTGCATGGTGAAGATGGTTTCCTTTTTCATACATGCCATGATTGGGGTGGTGGTGGTAGTATAGTAGTAGTATACACTGGCAGGGTAGCAGCATTTCCAAAAAAAGAAAAGGAGATAGTCAATCGCCTTTGAGAGACTGTTAGAGGAGTAGTTGAATGAAGTACATCACAGAATTTACCGAGCAACAATTATATGCTCAAATATTTGACAAAAAAAATGAATGCTGGATATTATGAGGATAGCCTACTAGACAGAGTTACAAACTATAGTTTTGTCGACTTGGCTATGCCTACAGTCTAACAGTTAGTGCTGTATATGAGGAATGACAACAAACAAATCAAATCAATGCCGGCAATTCATGCTGAGGTATATGTTCCTTTGTTAAATAAAATAACCTGTGAAATATCCTACTCATGGGTGGGCAAGCAGAAGAAGATCATCGCTCTGCATTGAAATTGAAGTAGTGTTGCTTTCACCACATCCGCCCCAGCAAGTGTGTGATTAAGTATTGGTGTACATTTAATTTAGTTACACCTCGACAATAAGTCACACAGCCCGGGGGAAGAGGGTTAGGGTCCGTTGATTGGATGGGAAGGGGGATTTTGGGAAAGGTTTGACATAGAAAAACAGTATGCATACATAGACAAACAAACGACAATCATTGAAGACTACCATACCATATCCATTCCATATGTTAAGGTATAAAAAAGGAAATGCATGCATGATGAGACCCGGATTACATACACTTCTATTTCTTGTTCTGTTCCGGCCTTAAAACTTTAACAGATAGCAAATAGAAATTTTAAATATTGGTAGTGAAGAATCGTAAACACAGAGCAAACGTAATGATGATTGATAATAACAACTCCAAGAACACACTGTTGTAAAGAATGTATACAAGATATTAATCAAATTATTTAAAAGAAGTGAAAAGTGGATACTGTTACTGTCTTATCCTGGTCAAAAATGTGGACTGGTTTTTTGCATCTCGGCATTCCTCTTGCTCCTCTCGTCCATCAATCTTGGGTGTGTCGCCTCACCACTCGCCACTGCCCGGCTGGAATAAAAAGGTGATTGATTGGTAAGGTAATTAATATGCATTGTAATGTTTTACAAAGTTTTGGACAAGGCCCGGCCTGTAATTTTAGATTGAAAACCAAAGGGGATATTCAGAAAGAAAGTGAAAACAAATGCACAAGTGATGGTGTAGTGCAACAAGAACACTTTCCGAGGTGGCATGTATGCATATGCATCATCTCTACTGTAGTCTGTTTCCAGCATAGACCTTCAACAGTAACAGGAGAGATCAGGCCCACAGTGCTTACCATTAGCACATCCTACGTTAACACTTTAGAGTCCTTTTTTTTTTCTCTCAAAGAGTTGGACAAACGCAAAGCACATTATCCATTCCAGACATAGCATTTTACAGTTAAAGTTAGTAAAATCAATGCACTGCAGTCATCCCACCGCTACACTCTATTCAACTTCTACACAGACATTTGGGTGTGCTGTGGTTGTGGTTCACGTGTTTACCTTTAGGCTTTTCCGTTTTATGCCACTCATGAAACATCCTCCTGACTTCATCATCAGCTCTGATACTTCTACTGACTGAAGATCGGCCTGCAGTACAAGTGTAATTTTTAGAACACAACAAGAGTAGAAATATAAATATTACTGACTTGAGTCATTCTTTATTGTGTACAGAAAGATAGATTAACACTAGTACACTTTGACATCATTCACTTTGTGCACAACAAACAACGCAAACACAAAGATCAATAGCTCAGAGTCAGGTGTCCAATGCATGCCATTAATTATCATCATTTATTACCTGTTACTTCTCATCTTAAGTTAACGGGCCGTCTCTTTCGCCATCATCATGACGGACGGTGCTGTTTAAGTCACAGTCATTTGCATTGCGCAGCAGATTGAGTGAGTCCCCTTCCTGTATTGAATTAAAAGCAATGTATCACCAAGATGCAGGAGAAGTACACATTTCTTGTTTGCCAGAAGAGGAAAATTAGTAATTACTAGTGTGTTCTGTAGAAAGTTGATTAGTGGCAGTGCACAATTACATCAATTCATGCGAAACACACCACAAAATCTACATCATTCAGTCTGCTATTCTGCGGCCAATGCATGGCATCAATCATTACCTGTTGCATCTCATCTCGTTAACGCTGCAGGCCGTCTCTTTCGCCATCATCATGATGGACGGTGCTGTTAAGTCACAGTCATTTGCATTGCGCAGATTGAGTGAGTGCCCTTCCTGTATTGAATTAAAAGCAATGTATCACCAAGATGCAGGAGAGAAGTACACATTTCTTGTTTGCCAGAAGAGGAAAATTAGTAATTACTAGTGTGTTCTGTAGAAAGTTGATTAGTGGCAGTGCACAATTACATCAATTCATTCATGCGCAACACACACAACAAAATCTACATCACTCAGTCTGCTTTTCTGCGGACAATGCATGGCATCAATCATTACCTGTTGCATCTTATTTTCAGTTAATGGCCAGTCTCTCTCGGCTCTGAAGGAGGATAGCTATAGAAGTCATCAGATTCATGGTCCACTTGTTTTGGAAGGACGAGGAAAGTTTGAATTTGTTGTTACCATCATCCAATCATCATTCATGAGGGAAATGGAATTGACCAGGAGATGCAGTATGATCGAGCGGAGGAGCTGGATTCTGAGGACTGTAGTGTCAAATGGCAGACACCTGAAACTTGTATCTTAAATTAGAAGATTAGAAGACGGTGATAATGCATTGGTTGCGATTCACAAGTTTATAACCGGAACAACAGACACAAACAAAGGGGGAAAAAAGGGAGGAAGACAGTAAGTGCGAGCCTAATTGTCAGGGAAGTATAGCTCGTCCTCAAACTCTGGGGGATCGTCCAGTAGTAGGTAATCATCTGACACAATACTTCCGTCACCTGAGCCGCTGTCCTCATCTTCCTCTGTTGATTCATGCATTGTGTAATTCGGTGGTATGAAGTGCTGATTCATTTTGATCATTGTTAACCTCTCCACGTTTTTGGGAGATAGACTGGTCCTTCTCAAGGTTACAATGGAACCAGCAGCACTGAAAACACGTTCGGAAGAGACACTTGCGACAGGGCAAGCCAGATAGCTTATTGCCAGCCTGCTGAGCTGTGGCCATTCAGACCTTTTCCTATACCAATACTGCACTGGGTTTTGATCAACGTACACCTCTGTTGGGTCGTCCAGATAGGCCTGGACCATCCGCTCAATGTTCAGGGTTGCTGCTGGTAAGCTTTTGTGCTGTTTTTTCTGTGCATCAGCACTGTGCTTACGGCCCATCTTTACATACCAATCTGATAATGATTGTACTCGGCTGAATGATCCAGTTATTGTTTTTGTAGTCGATGGTGATGGTGAGTGTTGCGATTGTGAGCCAACCGCACTGCCCTCAGCCGACGAAGTTGCACTTGATTCTGCATGGCCTGCTTCAGTATCAGTACTTGTTGTGGGTTGATGTGGCGGGCTTTTAATTAGCAGCCCTTCGTTTTCAAACTTGATGGCTGCTTCAGCTATACAACTTTTGTAGCGGGCAACATCAGTGTCGGAAAAAGAAAGGAATAGTCCTAATTTTGCACGTGGATCCAGAATTGTGGCACAAATGTAATGGTCTTGTGACAAAATTTTATTTTGTATCCTTACATTTTCTGATAAGCGCCTGGATAAGCTCTCCACCAAGTCATGGGCTTGCCTTCTGTCCTCTACACCTTTGTAGGATTCAGACACATTATTCAGCTCATGCTCTAGCATTTGCAACAATGGGATCGCTTGGCCCATTGTACAGTCCTCCTTGCTGACTTCACGTGTGAAGACCTCAAAAGGAGACAGCATCTCAGTCAGGCATTGAATTAGGGTCCATTGCTCCCTCTGAAGGGTCATGCCTTTAACACTAGCATCACTGCTTCTGTACCAGACATAATCATTGAGTGACCTGTGCTGTTCGTACAGACGATCAAGCATGTAATACGTTGAGTTCCAACGTGTTGCCACCTCCTGGATGAGTGCCTTGACTGGCACCCTACGCTCACGTTGGAGGATCCTCAGCTGCTTCCGAGCTTTAAAAGAATGGCTGAAATGAGTGCATATTCTTCGGCAGATGGACAGTAAATTGCTTACTATGGGTTCTTTTTTCAGAAAGTCTTGCACTATAATGTTTATGCAGTGTGCCAAACACGGAACCCTGAAATAGGAACCAAGTTCCATGGCCTTAAGTACATTACTGCCATTGTCTGTGGCAACAAAACCAATACCAAGCCCTCTGGGCTGCAGCCATTCCAAAACCTTGGTGCGAAACTCTTCTAAAATGTTTTCAGCCGTATGAGATTTCTCCATGGCGAACATGGCTACAGTTGCATGTTTCCGAGTACCTTCAAAAATCGCAGCTGTGTCAACAACACCTCGTGCAGATAGTTGATCTTTAACCCCCACAAAAGAGATCCAGTGTGCAGTGATACACATGTAATCTGTGGCTTGGCAACTGGTCCACATGTCTGTTGTCAGGTGGATATTGTGCACAGCACTCTTCTGCAAAGCTTGTCCAACCAATTCCAGCACATCATGATGTAGTGCCGGAACAGCAATTCTTGCGAAATAGGACCGGCTTGGAACTTTCCATTTCGGGCAGATGGCAGACACAAATTCAAGGAAACCCACCCCTTCCACAAATGAAAAAGGAAGAAGGTCCAGCGCTAACATTTTAGCCAGCTTCGCATTGTACAATCGTGCCGTTGGGTGGTTGCGTTGGAACTGCCCCTCCAACCTAAACATGCTGTCAATGGTAGGCTGGCTTACTTTCCTTAGTGGTGCCATTAACCCACTAAGGCTCAACGACACAGATTGTCTCATTGAGGTACTCGCCGCCGGTCGCCTTGGTGTCTCACCCACACTCTGAGTATGGCTCTTACTGCGGTGCCACTCTGATGTTACTGAGGAGGATGTGGGCGTTACCACTGCAGTGACTGCACTACTGGAGACAGGGCTAGAAATGCCTCCCTGTTCTTCACCTGCCACCACAATAATATCGCTCCCTGATTCCTGACCAACTTCAAAGGGTTTAGTTTTCCTACTTTCTTTTAACTTAAGTAGGTGATCCTCCCACACAATAGTGTGGTGTATTCTGAGATGACTTGCTTGTCCTCCGGTACCATAGTTTGTACCAAGCTTACCACGCCGAACACCTTGCCGACAAATTGCGCATATAGCAATGTTCTCCTCCTTGGCGCTAACAGAAAAGAAGTCCCAAACTGGGGAGGAGAACTTTCTGGCACTGCTGGATGTGCCACTTTCAACACCAGATGAACTTGAGGGGGTCCTTGAAAATATGTGACCCTGTCCACCTACACTGTGACTTTTACTACCACTTCCTACTGAGGTGGTTGAGCTGGATGTAGGTCCCTGCCGGGCCTTGGAAAATATGGCAGCTGGAGGTAGTGGTGGTGTAACCTGTGTTGGTGAGATCCGTGCTGCATCCCACTCAGTAGCAGCCTTTCTGGATAGGGTTAGAATGTCGGTCTCCAATCCCTTTGGGGCGGGAGTAATGTGCGTGATGACTGGCTCGTCTTCATCAACATCATCACCCCCCTCTTCTACATCTACCTCCATAACTCTAAGTTTTTCTGGGACCTTCCTTTTCAGAAGCAATGTCTTGTGGCGTACTTCACTCTCAGACCGAGCTGGTGGGACCCAAGTGTCATCACGATCATCAGAAGCGGGGCTTGAAGAAGAAGATGATGGACTAAGCCTCCTTTTCCTTGCTGGTGGTCTGGAAGACAATAGATGTTCTGAAACAGTGGTTTGACTTCGCTCCGCTTTGTCTGCAGGAAGCTCGATTTCCTGAAATGCCCCTACGTCAGGAGCAACAACTACTATGGTGGGCTGTTGTGGCGGCTGCTGCTGTTCTGGTTGCGGCGGCTGCTGCTGCTGTTCTGGTTGCGGCGGCTGCTGCTGCTGGTCTGGTTGCGGCGGCTGCTGCTGTTCTGGTTGCGGCGGCTGCTGCTGCTGTTCTGGTTGCGCCGGCTGCTGCTGCTGTTCTGGTTGCGCCGGCTGCTGCTGCTGTTCTGGTTGCGCCGGCTGCTGCTGCTGTTCTGGTTGCGCCGGCTGCTGCTGCTGTTCTGGTTGCGCCGGCTGCTGCTGCTGTTCTGGTTGCGCCGGCTGCTGCTGCTGTTCTTGTTGCGGCGGCTGCACACTGATCTGCTGAGTTTGCGCCTGCGTTGAACTTGATTGTGTACTACTTTGCGGTAATGACATTTCTTCAACATCGCTGCCCGTTAGTAGACTGGCTACCTCTGCGACAGTAAAGCCCTTGGGCCTAGGTTGGTGGGGTTGCTGGACCGCTGTGCTGCTCCCAGCTTGGTTCCCGGACAACGCTTTGGTGCCAAAAAAAACCTTGGCCGGCACACCACCAGTCGTGGTTAATGGCACTTCCTTTTTCTGTTCCTTCTTCTCACCAGCAACTTTCTTGGTACTGGACCTGGTACCTTTCTTTGGGGCCATCTTATTCCGACGTCAGGCAGGAGGCAGATGCACAACAAGTTCTGGTCACACGTGGGCGTGATGCGCAGCAGGACTTCTGTCTGGCTGGCAGTACAACGGGTAGCCAGGTGATGCCGATGACACCTCCTACTCTGTCTTTTGTGCACCTAAAAGCAAAGAAGACAGGAGAAGAACATCAGTGAAATGTTGCATTTGTTTTTGTGGTTCAGTTACTTAGTACTGTACTAGTGCAAACAAAAGATAGTCTAGCCATTTATGAATTTTTTTTAACTAGAGCTATGTTATACTACTAGTACTGTGTACAGCCACACTACACTCTCAGGAAGGTGATGTCTAAAAATTCAACAGATCACATAGAAAACACTTGATCAATAAAGCTGTGGCTACCTGCTCTGGTAGCAGTGGATGAAAGCAGGCCTGCTGGCAGACAAGGCCAGGCAAGCTTGCAGGCCTAGGCCTCAAAATGGCCACCAGCCACATGGCGAGCCCCAACAACATCAGCAAGGCCACCCCAAAATACACACTTCCCCAACTCAATCCAATGCCATCCATGCCCAAAATGATGTCTAAAATCAACAGAACACACAGAAAACAGTAGATTACTAAAGCTGTGGCTACCTGCTCTGGTAGCAGTGGATGAAAGCAGGCCTGCTGGCAGACAAGGCCAGGCAAGCTTGCAGGCCTAGGCCTCAAAATGGCCACCAGCCACATGGCGAGCCCCAACAACATCAGCAAGGCCACCCCAAAATACACACTTCCCCAACTCAATCCAATGCCATCCATGCCCAAAATGATGTCTAAAATCAACAGAACACACAGAAAACAGTAGATTACTAAAGCTGTGGCTACCTGCTCTGGTAGCAGTGGATGAAAGCAGGCCTGCTGGCAGACAAGGCCAGGCAAGCTTGCAGGCCTAGGCCTCAAAATGGCCACCAGCCACATGGCGAGCCCCAACAACATCAGCAAGGCCACCCCAAAATACACACTTCCCCAACTCAATCCAATGCCATCCATGCCCAAAATGATGTCTAAAATCAACAGAACACACAGAAAACAGTAGATTACTAAAGCTGTGGCTACCTGCTCTGGTAGCAGTGGATGAAAGCAGGCCTGCTGGCAGACAAGGCCAGGCAAGCTTGCAGGCCTAGGCCTCAAAATGGCCACCAGCCACATGGCGAGCCCCAACAACATCAGCAAGGCCACCCCAAAATACACACTTCCCCAACTCAATCCAATGCCATCCATGCCCAAAATGATGTCTAAAATCAACAGAACACACAGAAAACAGTAGATTACTAAAGCTGTGGCTACCTGCTCTGGTAGCAGTGGATGAAAGCAGGCCTGCTGGCAGACAAGGCCAGGCAAGCTTGCAGGCCTAGGCCTCAAAATGGCCACCAGCCACATGGCGAGCCCCAACAACATCAGCAAGGCCACCCCAAAATACACACTTCCCCAACTCAATCCAATGCCATCCATGCCCAAAATGATGTCTAAAATCAACAGAACACACAGAAAACAGTAGATTACTAAAGCTGTGGCTACCTGCTCTGGTAGCAGTGGATGAAAGCAGGCCTGCTGGCAGACAAGGCCAGGCAAGCTTGCACGCCTAGGCCTCAAAATGGCCACCAGCCACATGGCGAGCCCCAACAACATCAGCAAGGCCACCCCAAAATACACACTTCCCCAACTCAATCCAATGCCATCCATGCCCAAAATGATGTCTAAAATCAACAGAACACACAGAAAACAGTAGATTACTAAAGCTGTGGCTACCTGCTTTGGTAGCAGTGGATGAAAGCAGGCCTGCTGGCAGACAAGGCCAGGCAAGCTTGCAGGCCTAGGCCTCAAAATGGCCACCAGCCACATGGCGAGCCCCAACAACATCAGCAAGGCCACCCCAAAATACACACTTCCCCAACTCAATCCAATGCCATCCATGCCCAAAATGATGTCTAAAATCAACAGAACACACAGAAAACAGTAGATTACTAAAGCTGTGGCTACCTGCTCTGGTAGCAGTGGATGAAAGCAGGCCTGCTGGCAGACAAGGCCAGGCAAGCTTGCAGGCCTAGGCCTCAAAATGGCCACCAGCCACATGGCGAGCCCCAACAACATCAGCAAGGCCACCCCAAAATACACACTTCCCCAACTCAATCCAATGCCATCCATGCCCAAAATGATGTCTAAAATCAACAGAACACACAGAAAACAGTAGATTACTAAAGCTGTGGCTACCTGCTCTGGTAGCAGTGGATGAAAGCAGGCCTGCTGGCAGACAAGGCCAGGCAAGCTTGCAGGCCTAGGCCTCAAAATGGCCACCAGCCACATGGCGAGCCCCAACAACATCAGCAAGGCCACCCCAAAATACACACTTCCCCAACTCAATCCAATGCCATCCATGCCCAAAATGATGTCTAAAATCAACAGAACACACAGAAAACAGTAGATTACTAAAGCTGTGGCTACCTGCTCTGGTAGCAGTGGATGAAAGCAGGCCTGCTGGCAGACAAGGCCAGGCAAGCTTGCAGGCCTAGGCCTCAAAATGGCCACCAGCCACATGGCGAGCCCCAACAACATCAGCAAGGCCACCCCAAAATACACACTTCCCCAACTCAATCCAATGCCATCCATGCCCAAAATGATGTCTAAAATCAACAGAACACACAGAAAACAGTAGATTACTAAAGCTGCGGCTACCTGCTCTGGTAGCAGTGGATGAAAGCAGGCCTGCTGGCAGACAAGGCCAGGCAAGCTTGCAGGCCTAGGCCTCAAAATGGCCACCAGCCACATGGCGAGCCCCAACAACATCAGCAAGGCCACCCCAAAATACACACTTCCCCAACTCAATCCAATGCCATCCATGCCCAAAATGATGTCTAAAATCAACAGAACACACAGAAAACAGTAGATTACTAAAGCTGTGGCTACCTGCTCTGGTAGCAGTGGATGAAAGCAGGCCTGTTGGCAGACAAGGCCAGGCAAGCTTGCAGGCCTAGGCCTCAAAATGGCCACCAGCCACATGGAGAGCCCCAACAACATCAGCAAGGCCACCCCAAAATACACACTTCCCCAACTCAATCCAATGGCATCCATGCCCAAAATGATGTCTAAATTCAACAGAGCACACAGAAAACAGTAGATTACTAAAGCTGTGGCTACCTGCTCTGGTAGCAGTGGATGAAAGCAGGCCTGCTGGCAGACAAGGCCAGGCAAGCTTGCAGGCCTAGGCCTCAAAATGGCCACCAGCCACATGTCCAGGCCCAACAACATCAGCAAGGCCACCCCAAAAAACACACTTCCCCAACTCAATCCAATGCCATCCATGCCCTAAATGTGATTGAAAATGAAATATATTCAAAAAACAAAAGGAACAGTTGCTTCATCATGCACACACACACCCATGAGGCCATGCCCATGGCTAGCTCGGGCCTACTACTACAACCCACAAAATTAAAATAAATTAAAAAAAAAAAAAGGAATGATGATAATTAATTATCAAAAATAAATTGTAGTTACACAACAACTGCAATGCCCACAATCAAACACAACAACCACTTACTTGTAAAATATCCTATTCCAAAAATCCTGAAATCCAATTGCAATGATGCAGCAGACAAAAAGAGAGATCTTTCCAGCTCCAAATCCAAAGGCAGAATGAGCAGGAGATGGACAAAGCACTGGGAGGAGCCTGCTGGACAGGAACAGGAAGTTGGAGAATCTGTGTCACTTCCTCCCTCTCTCCACTTTGTAAAAAAAAAATGACTCCTGGAGTCCTTGCACAAAAAAGGAAAGCCAAATGTGAATGTAAGGAGTTCTTTTCATCCAAAATCAGTATTTGCAGATGGTTTCATGCTGCTAGAGCCGATATTCCTCTCCAAATTGTAAATTTTACGTTGTTGAGTTCTCCAGCTTCACATTACTTCCGCCGGCGTGTCGAAAACGATATGATCGCGTTCTCTTCTTTGTCCCTGTCGCGTTGGATATGACGTGTTCGCGGTCTCTTTCTCCTGTTCGCGTTCGATTTCATGTGCCCGCGTCCTCATTCTCTGGCTCGCGATGTAGAATGACATGTTCGAGATCTCAATCTTCTCATACTCGCGCGGTGCATGATCGCGAGAAGAAAGACCTGATCGCGCGACAAATGACGTGATCGCGTGAAAAATGACTTGAATGCGGCCGCGAACTCTCGCGAGACAGCGCAAAATGGCTACCAAAATCCAACATCTCGTGGAGAACGCGACCGGGTCAAGAAAACTTGTCGGAGAACGCAGGGATTCAGGTAAGGCGATCGCGCGCGCGCGAGAATGTATTGTTTTACAGCGCGAGCAAGAAAAAAATTATCGCTAAGCTGCGGAATGCGGAAATTTTGACATTTTCGCGCTTTCCGCGGAACGCGAGAATGCCAAAATATCGCAACTTCCGCGAACGGAACGGAATTTTGGCCCAGGCCTAACTATAATGTTTATGCAGTGTGCCAAACACGGAACCCTGAAATAGGAACCAAGTTCCATGGCCTTAAGTACATTACTGCCATTGTCTGTGGCAACAAAACCAATACCAAGCCCTCTGGGCTGCAGCCATTCCAAAACCTTGGTGCGAAACTCTTCTAAAATGTTTTCAGCCGTATGAGATTTCTCCATGGCGAACATGGCTACAGTTGCATGTTTCCGAGTACCTTCAAAAATCGCAGCTGTGTCAACAACACCTCGTGCAGATAGTTGATCTTTAACCCCCACAAAAGAGATCCAGTGTGCAGTGATACACATGTAATCTGTGGCTTGGCAACTGGTCCACATGTCTGTTGTCAGGTGGATATTGTGCACAGCACTCTTCTGCAAAGCTTGTCCAACCAATTCCAGCACATCATGATGTAGTGCCGGAACAGCAATTCTTGCGAAATAGGACCGGCTTGGAACTTTCCATTTCGGGCAGATGGCAGACACAAATTCAAGGAAACCCACCCCTTCCACAAATGAAAAAGGAAGAAGGTCCAGCGCTAACATTTTAGCCAGCTTCGCATTGTACAATCGTGCCGTTGGGTGGTTGCGTTGGAACTGCCCCTCCAACCTAAACATGCTGTCAATGGTAGGCTGGCTTACTTTCCTTAGTGGTGCCATTAACCCAATTAGGCTCAACGACACAGATTGTCTCATTGAGGTACTCGCCGCCGGTCGCCTTGGTGTCTCACCCACACTCTGAGTATGGCTCTTACTGCGGTGCCACTCTGATGTTACTGAGGAGGATGTGGGCGTTACCACTGCAGTGACTGCACTACTGGAGACAGGGCTAGAAATGCCTCCCTGTTCTTCACCTGCCACCACAATAATATCGCTCCCTGATTCCTGACCAACTTCAAAGGGTTTAGTTTTCCTACTTTCTTTTAACTTAAGTAGGTGATCCTCCCACACAATAGTGTGGTGTATTCTGAGATGACTTGCTTGTCCTCCGGTACCATAGTTTGTACCAAGCTTACCACGCCGAACACCTTGCCGACAAATTGCGCATATAGCAATGTTCTCCTCCTTGGCGCTAACAGAAAAGAAGTCCCAAACTGGGGAGGAGAACTTTCTGGCACTGCTGGATGTGCCACTTTCAACACCAGATGAACTTGAGGGGGTCCTTGAAAATATGTGACCCTGTCCACCTACACTGTGACTTTTACTACCACTTCCTACTGAGGTGGTTGAGCTGGATGTAGGTCCCTGCCGGGCCTTGGAAAATATGGCAGCTGGAGGTAGTGGTGGTGTAACCTGTGTTGGTGAGATCCGTGCTGCATCCCACTCAGTAGCAGCCTTTCTGGATAGGGTTAGAATGTCGGTCTCCAATCCCTTTGGGGCGGGAGTAATGTGCGTGATGACTGGCTCGTCTTCATCAACATCATCACCCCCCTCTTCTACATCTACCTCCATAACTCTAAGTTTTTCTGGGACCTTCCTTTTCAGAAGCAATGTCTTGTGGCGTACTTCACTCTCAGACCGAGCTGGTGGGACCCAAGTGTCATCACGATCATCAGAAGCGGGGCTTGAAGAAGAAGATGATGGACTAAGCCTCCTTTTCCTTGCTGGTGGTCTGGAAGACAATAGATGTTCTGAAACAGTGGTTTGACTTCGCTCCGCTTTGTCTGCAGGAAGCTCGATTTCCTGAAATGCCCCTACGTCAGGAGCAACAACTACTATGGTGGGCTGTTGTGGCGGCTGCTGCTGTTCTGGTTGCGGCGGCTGCTGCTGCTGTTCTGGTTGCGGCGGCTGCTGCTGCTGGTCTGGTTGCGGCGGCTGCTGCTGTTCTGGTTGCGGCGGCTGCTGCTGCTGTTCTGGTTGCGCCGGCTGCTGCTGCTGTTCTGGTTGCGCCGGCTGCTGCTGCTGTTCTGGTTGCGCCGGCTGCTGCTGCTGTTCTGGTTGCGCCGGCTGCTGCTGCTGTTCTGGTTGCGCCGGCTGCTGCTGCTGTTCTTGTTGCGGCGGCTGCACACTGATCTGCTGAGTTTGCGCCTGCGTTGAATTTGATTGTGTACTACTTTGCGGTAATGACATTTCTTCAACATCGCTGCCCGTTAGTAGACTGGCTACCTCTGCGACAGTAAAGCCCTTGGGCCTAGGTTGGTGGGGTTGCTGGACCGCTGTGCTGCTCCCAGCTTGGTTCCCGGACAACGCTTTGGTGCCAAAAAAAACCTTGGCCGGCACACCACCAGTCGTGGTTAATGGCACTTCCTTTTTCTGTTCCTTCTTCTCACCAGCAACTTTCTTGGTACTGGACCTGGTACCTTTCTTTGGGGCCATCTTATTCCGACGTCAGGCAGGAGGCAGATGCACAACAAGTTCTGGTCACACGTGGGCGTGATGCGCAGCAGGACTTCTGTCTGGCTGGCAGTACAACGGGTAGCCAGGTGATGCCGATGACACCTCCTACTCTGTCTTTTGTGCACCTAAAAGCAAAGAAGACAGGAGAAGAACATCAGTGAAATGTTGCATTTGTTTTTGTGGTTCAGTTACTTAGTACTGTACTAGTGCAAACAAAAGATAGTCTAGCCATTTATGAATTTTTTTTAACTAGAGCTATGTTATACTACTAGTACTGTGTACAGCCACACTACACTCTCAGGAAGGTGATGTCTAAAAATTCAACAGATCACATAGAAAACACTTGATCAATAAAGCTGTGGCTACCTGCTCTGGTAGCAGTGGATGAAAGCAGGCCTGCTGGCAGACAAGGCCAGGCAAGCTTGCAGGCCTAGGCCTCAAAATGGCCACCAGCCACATGGCGAGCCCCAACAACATTAGCAAGGCCACCCCAAAATACACACTTCCCCAACTCAATCCAATGCCATCCATGCCCAAAATGATGTCTAAAATCAACAGAACACACAGAAAACAGTAGATTACTAAAGCTGTGGCTACCTGCTCTGGTAGCAGTGGATGAAAGCAGGCCTGCTGGCAGACAAGGCCAGGCAAGCTTGCAGGCCTAGGCCTCAAAATGGCCACCAGCCACATGGCGAGCCCCAACAACATCAGCAAGGCCACCCCAAAATACACACTTCCCCAACTCAATCCAATGCCATCCATGCCCAAAATGATGTCTAAAATCAACAGAACACACAGAAAACAGTAGATTACTAAAGCTGTGGCTACCTGCTCTGGTAGCAGTGGATGAAAGCAGGCCTGCTGGCAGACAAGGCCAGGCAAGCTTGCAGGCCTAGGCCTCAAAATGGCCACCAGCCACATGGCGAGCCCCAACAACATCAGCAAGGCCACCCCAAAATACACACTTCCCCAACTCAATCCAATGCCATCCATGCCCAAAATGATGTCTAAAATCAACAGAACACACAGAAAACAGTAGATTACTAAAGCTGTGGCTACCTGCTCTGGTAGCAGTGGATGAAAGCAGGCCTGCTGGCAGACAAGGCCAGGCAAGCTTGCAGGCCTAGGCCTCAAAATGGCCACCAGCCACATGGCGAGCCCCAACAACATCAGCAAGGCCACCCCAAAATACACACTTCCCCAACTCAAGCCAATGCCATCCATGCCCAAAATGATGTCTAAAATCAACAGAACACACAGAAAACAGTCTATTACTAAAGCTGTGGCTACCTGCTCTGGTAGCAGTGGATGAAAGCAGGCCTGCTGGCAGACAAGGCCAGGCAAGCTTGCAGGCCTAGGCCTCAAAATGGCCACCAGCCACATGGCGAGCCCCAACAACATCAGCAAGGCCACCCCAAAATACACACTTCCCCAACTCAATCCAATGCCATCCATGCCCAAAATGATGTCTAAAATCAACAGAACACACAGAAAACAGTAGATTACTAAAGCTGTGGCTACCTGCTCTGGTAGCAGTGGATGAAAGCAGGCCTGCTGGCAGACAAGGCCAGGCAAGCTTGCAGGCCTAGGCCTCAAAATGGCCACCAGCCACATGGCGAGCCCCAACAACATCAGCAAGGCCACCCCAAAATACACACTTCCCCAACTCAATCCAATGCCATCCATGCCCAAAATGATGTCTAAAATCAACAGAACACACAGAAAACAGTAGATTACTAAAGCTGTGGCTACCTGCTCTGGTAGCAGTGGATGAAAGCAGGCCTGCTGGCAGACAAGGCCAGGCAAGCTTGCAGGCCTAGGCCTCAAAATGGCCACCAGCCACATGGCGAGCCCCAACAACATCAGCAAGGCCACCCCAAAATACACACTTCCCCAACTCAATCCAATGCCATCCATGCCCAAAATGATGTCTAAAATCAACAGAACACACAGAAAACAGTAGATTACTAAAGCTGTGGCTACCTGCTCTGGTAGCAGTGGATGAAAGCAGGCCTGCTGGCAGACAAGGCCAGGCAAGCTTGCAGGCCTAGGCCTCAAAATGGCCACCAGCCACATGGCGAGCCCCAACAACATCAGCAAGGCCACCCCAAAATACACACTTCCCCAACTCAAGCCAATGCCATCCATGCCCAAAATGATGTCTAAAATCAACAGAACACACAAAAAACAGTAGATTACTAAAGCTGTGGCTACCTGCTCTGGTAGCAGTGGATGAAAGCAGGCCTGCTGGCAGACAAGGCCAGGCAAGCTTGCAGGCCTAGGCCTCAAAATGGCCACCAGCCACATGGCGAGCCCCAACAACATCAGCAAGGCCACCCCAAAATACACACTTCCCCAACTCAATCCAATGCCATCCATGCCCAAAATGATGTCTAAAATCAACAGAACACACAGAAAACAGTAGATTACTAAAGCTGTGGCTACCTGCTCTGGTAGCAGTGGATGAAAGCAGGCCTGCTGGCAGACAAGGCCAGGCAAGCTTGCAGGCCTAGGCCTCAAAATGGCCACCAGCCACATGGCGAGCCCCAACAACATCAGCAAGGCCACCCCAAAATACACACTTCCCCAACTCAATCCAATGCCATCCATGCCCAAAATGATGTCTAAAATCAACAGAACACACAGAAAACAGTAGATTACTAAAGCTGTGGCTACCTGCTCTGGTAGCAGTGGATGAAAGCAGGCCTGCTGGCAGACAAGGCCAGGCAAGCTTGCAGGCCTAGGCCTCAAAATGGCCACCAGCCACATGGCGAGCCCCAACAACATCAGCAAGGCCACCCCAAAATACACACTTCCCCAACTCAATCCAATGCCATCCATGCCCAAAATGATGTCTAAAATCAACAGAACACACAGAAAACAGTAGATTACTAAAGCTGTGGCTACCTGCTCTGGTAGCAGTGGATGAAAGCAGGCCTGTTGGCAGACAAGGCCAGGCAAGCTTGCAGGCCTAGGCCTCAAAATGGCCACCAGCCACATGGAGAGCCCCAACAACATCAGCAAGGCCACCCCAAAATACACACTTCCCCAACTCAATCCAATGGCATCCATGCCCAAAATGATGTCTAAATTCAACAGAGCACACAGAAAACAGTAGATTACTAAAGCTGTGGCTACCTGCTCTGGTAGCAGTGGATGAAAGCAGGCCTGCTGGCAGACAAGGCCAGGCAAGCTTGCAGGCCTAGGCCTCAAAATGGCCACCAGCCACATGTTCAGGCCCAACAACATCAGCAAGGCCACCCCAAAAAACACACTTCCCCAACTCAATCCAATGCCATCCATGCCCTAAATGTGATTGAAAATGAAATATATTCAAAAAACAAAAGGAACAGTTGCTTCATCATGCACACACACACCCATGAGGCCATGCCCATGGCTAGCTCGGGCCTACCACTACAACCCACAAAATTAAAATAAATTAAAAAAAAAAAAAAGGAATGATGATAATTAATTATCAAAAATAAATTGTAGTTACACAACAACTGCAATGCCCACAATCAAACACAACAACCACTTACTTGTAAAATATCCTATTCCAAAAATCCTGAAATCCAATTGCAATGATGCAGCAGACAAAAAGAGAGATCTTTCCAGCTCCAAATCCAAAGGCAGAATGAGCAGGAGATGGACAAAGCACTGGGAGGAGCCTGCTGGACAGGAACAGGAAGTTGGAGAATCTGTGTCACTTCCTCCCTCTCTCCACTTTGTAAAAAAAAAATGACTCCTGGAGTCCTTGCACAAAAAAGGAAAGCCAAATGTGAATGTAAGGAGTTCTTTTCATCCAAAATCAGTATTTGCAGATGGTTTCATGCTGCTAGAGCCGATATTCCTCTCCAAATTGTAAATTTTACGTTGTTGAGTTCTCCAGCTTCACATTACTTCCGCCGGCGTGTCGAAAACGATATGATCGCGTTCTCTTCTTTGTCCCTGTCGCGTTGGATATGACGTGTTCGCGGTCTCTTTCTCCTGTTCGCGTTCGATTTCATGTGCCCGCGTCCTCATTCTCTGGCTCGCGATGTAGAATGACATGTTCGAGATCTCAATCTTCTCATACTCGCGCGGTGCATGATCGCGAGAAGAAAGACCTGATCGCGCGACAAATGACGTGATCGCGTGAAAAATGACTTGAATGCGGCCGCGAACTCTCGCGAGACAGCGCAAAATGGCTACCAAAATCCAACATCTCGTGGAGAACGCGACCGGGTCAAGAAAACTTGTCGGAGAACGCAGGGATTCAGGTAAGGCGATCGCGCGCGCGCGAGAATGTATTGTTTTACAGCGCGAGCAAGAAAAAAATTATCGCTAAGCTGCGGAATGCGGAAATTTTGACATTTTCGCGCTTTCCGCGGAACGCGAGAATGCCAAAATATCGCAACTTCCGCGAACGGAACGGAATTTTGGCCCAGGCCTAACTATAATGTTTATGCAGTGTGCCAAACACGGAACCCTGAAATAGGAACCAAGTTCCATGGCCTTAAGTACATTACTGCCATTGTCTGTGGCAACAAAACCAATACCAAGCCCTCTGGGCTGCAGCCATTCCAAAACCTTGGTGCGAAACTCTTCTAAAATGTTTTCAGCCGTATGAGATTTCTCCATGGCGAACATGGCTACAGTTGCATGTTTCCGAGTACCTTCAAAAATCGCAGCTGTGTCAACAACACCTCGTGCAGATAGTTGATCTTTAACCCCCACAAAAGAGATCCAGTGTGCAGTGATACACATGTAATCTGTGGCTTGGCAACTGGTCCACATGTCTGTTGTCAGGTGGATATTGTGCACAGCACTCTTCTGCAAAGCTTGTCCAACCAATTCCAGCACATCATGATGTAGTGCCGGAACAGCAATTCTTGCGAAATAGGACCGGCTTGGAACTTTCCATTTCGGGCAGATGGCAGACACAAATTCAAGGAAACCCACCCCTTCCACAAATGAAAAAGGAAGAAGGTCCAGCGCTAACATTTTAGCCAGCTTCGCATTGTACAATCGTGCCGTTGGGTGGTTGCGTTGGAACTGCCCCTCCAACCTAAACTTGCTGTCAATGGTAGGCTGGCTTACTTTCCTTAGTGGTGCCATTAACCCACTAAGGCTCAACGACACAGATTGTCTCATTGAGGTACTCGCCGCCGGTCGCCTTGGTGTCTCACCCACACTCTGAGTATGGCTCTTACTGCGGTGCCACTCTGATGTTACTGAGGAGGATGTGGGCGTTACCACTGCAGTGACTGCACTACTGGAGACAGGGCTAGAAATGCCTCCCTGTTCTTCACCTGCCACCACAATAATATCGCTCCCTGATTCCTGACCAACTTCAAAGGGTTTAGTTTTCCTACTTTCTTTTAACTTAAGTAGGTGATCCTCCCACACAATAGTGTGGTGTATTCTGAGATGACTTGCTTGTCCTCCGGTACCATAGTTTGTACCAAGCTTACCACGCCGAACACCTTGCCGACAAATTGCGCATATAGCAATGTTCTCCTCCTTGGCGCTAACAGAAAAGAAGTCCCAAACTGGGGAGGAGAACTTTCTGGCACTGCTGGATGTGCCACTTTCAACACCAGATGAACTTGAGGGGGTCCTTGAAAATATGTGACCCTGTCCACCTACACTGTGACTTTTACTACCACTTCCTACTGAGGTGGTTGAGCTGGATGTAGGTCCCTGCCGGGCCTTGGAAAATATGGCAGCTGGAGGTAGTGGTGGTGTAACCTGTGTTGGTGAGATCCGTGCTGCATCCCACTCAGTAGCAGCCTTTCTGGATAGGGTTAGAATGTCGGTCTCCAATCCCTTTGGGGCGGGAGTAATGTGCGTGATGACTGGCTCGTCTTCATCAACATCATCACCCCCCTCTTCTACATCTACCTCCATAACTCTAAGTTTTTCTGGGACCTTCCTTTTCAGAAGCAATGTCTTGTGGCGTACTTCACTCTCAGACCGAGCTGGTGGGACCCAAGTGTCATCACGATCATCAGAAGCGGGGCTTGAAGAAGAAGATGATGGACTAAGCCTCCTTTTCCTTGCTGGTGGTCTGGAAGACAATAGATGTTCTGAAACAGTGGTTTGACTTCGCTCCGCTTTGTCTGCAGGAAGCTCGATTTCCTGAAATGCCCCTACGTCAGGAGCAACAACTACTATGGTGGGCTGTTGTGGCGGCTGCTGCTGTTCTGGTTGCGGCGGCTGCTGCTGCTGTTCTGGTTGCGGCGGCTGCTGCTGCTGGTCTGGTTGCGGCGGCTGCTGCTGTTCTGGTTGCGGCGGCTGCTGCTGCTGTTCTGGTTGCGCCGGCTGCTGCTGCTGTTCTGGTTGCGCCGGCTGCTGCTGCTGTTCTGGTTGCGCCGGCTGCTGCTGCTGTTCTGGTTGCGCCGGCTGCTGCTGCTGTTCTGGTTGCGCCGGCTGCTGCTGCTGTTCTGGTTGCGCCGGCTGCTGCTGCTGTTCTTGTTGCGGCGGCTGCACACTGATCTGCTGAGTTTGCGCCTGCGTTGAACTTGATTGTGTACTACTTTGCGGTAATGACATTTCTTCAACATCGCTGCCCGTTAGTAGACTGGCTACCTCTGCGACAGTAAAGCCCTTGGGCCTAGGTTGGTGGGGTTGCTGGACCGCTGTGCTGCTCCCAGCTTGGTTCCCGGACAACGCTTTGGTGCCAAAAAAAACCTTGGCCGGCACACCACCAGTCGTGGTTAATGGCACTTCCTTTTTCTGTTCCTTCTTCTCACCAGCAACTTTCTTGGTACTGGACCTGGTACCTTTCTTTGGGGCCATCTTATTCCGACGTCAGGCAGGAGGCAGATGCACAACAAGTTCTGGTCACACGTGGGCGTGATGCGCAGCAGGACTTCTGTCTGGCTGGCAGTACAACGGGTAGCCAGGTGATGCCGATGACACCTCCTACTCTGTCTTTTGTGCACCTAAAAGCAAAGAAGACAGGAGAAGAACATCAGTGAAATGTTGCATTTGTTTTTGTGGTTCAGTTACTTAGTACTGTACTAGTGCAAACAAAAGATAGTCTAGCCATTTATGAATTTTTTTTAACTAGAGCTATGTTATACTACTAGTACTGTGTACAGCCACACTACACTCTCAGGAAGGTGATGTCTAAAAATTCAACAGATCACATAGAAAACACTTGATCAATAAAGCTGTGGCTACCTGCTCTGGTAGCAGTGGATGAAAGCAGGCCTGCTGGCAGACAAGGCCAGGCAAGCTTGCAGGCCTAGGCCTCAAAATGGCCACCAGCCACATGGCGAGCCCCAACAACATCAGCAAGGCCACCCCAAAATACACACTTCCCCAACTCAATCCAATGCCATCCATGCCCAAAATGATGTCTAAAATCAACAGAACACACAGAAAACAGTAGATTACTAAAGCTGTGGCTACCTGCTCTGGTAGCAGTGGATGAAAGCAGGCCTGCTGGCAGACAAGGCCAGGCAAGCTTGCAGGCCTAGGCCTCAAAATGGCCACCAGCCACATGGCGAGCCCCAACAACATCAGCAAGGCCACCCCAAAATACACACTTCCCCAACTCAATCCAATGCCATCCATGCCCAAAATGATGTCTAAAATCAACAGAACACACAGAAAACAGTAGATTACTAAAGCTGTGGCTACCTGCTCTGGTAGCAGTGGATGAAAGCAGGCCTGCTGGCAGACAAGGCCAGGCAAGCTTGCAGGCCTAGGCCTCAAAATGGCCACCAGCCACATGGCGAGCCCCAACAACATCAGCAAGGCCACCCCAAAATACACACTTCCCCAACTCAATCCAATGCCATCCATGCCCAAAATGATGTCTAAAATCAACAGAACACACAGAAAACAGTAGATTACTAAAGCTGTGGCTACCTGCTCTGGTAGCAGTGGATGAAAGCAGGCCTGCTGGCAGACAAGGCCAGGCAAGCTTGCAGGCCTAGGCCTCAAAATGGCCACCAGCCACATGGCGAGCCCCAACAACATCAGCAAGGCCACCCCAAAATACACACTTCCCCAACTCAATCCAATGCCATCCATGCCCAAAATGATGTCTAAAATCAACAGAACACACAGAAAACAGTAGATTACTAAAGCTGTGGCTACCTGCTCTGGTAGCAGTGGATGAAAGCAGGCCTGCTGGCAGACAAGGCCAGGCAAGCTTGCAGGCCTAGGCCTCAAAATGGCCACCAGCCACATGGCGAGCCCCAACAACATCAGCAAGGCCACCCCAAAATACACACTTCCCCAACTCAATCCAATGCCATCCATGCCCAAAATGATGTCTAAAATCAACAGAACACACAGAAAACAGTAGATTACTAAAGCTGTGGCTACCTGCTCTGGTAGCAGTGGATGAAAGCAGGCCTGCTGGCAGACAAGGCCAGGCAAGCTTGCAGGCCTAGGCCTCAAAATGGCCACCAGCCACATGGCGAGCCCCAACAACATCAGCAAGGCCACCCCAAAATACACACTTCCCCAACTCAATCCAATGCCATCCATGCCCAAAATGATGTCTAAAATCAACAGAACACACAGAAAACAGTAGATTACTAAAGCTGTGGCTACCTGCTCTGGTAGCAGTGGATGAAAGCAGGCCTGCTGGCAGACAAGGCCAGGCAAGCTTGCAGGCCTAGGCCTCAAAATGGCCACCAGCCACATGGCGAGCCCCAACAACATCAGCAAGGCCACCCCAAAATACACACTTCCCCAACTCAATCCAATGCCATCCATGCCCAAAATGATGTCTAAAATCAACAGAACACACAGAAAACAGTAGATTACTAAAGCTGTGGCTACCTGCTCTGGTAGCAGTGGATGAAAGCAGGCCTGCTGGCAGACAAGGCCAGGCAAGCTTGCAGGCCTAGGCCTCAAAATGGCCACCAGCCACATGGCGAGCCCCAACAACATCAGCAAGGCCACCCCAAAATACACACTTCCCCAACTCAATCCAATGCCATCCATGCCCAAAATGATGTCTAAAATCAACAGAACACACAGAAAACAGTAGATTACTAAAGCTGTGGCTACCTGCTCTGGTAGCAGTGGATGAAAGCAGGCCTGCTGGCAGACAAGGCCAGGCAAGCTTGCAGGCCTAGGCCTCAAAATGGCCACCAGCCACATGGCGAGCCCCAACAACATCAGCAAGGCCACCCCAAAATACACACTTCCCCAACTCAATCCAATGCCATCCATGCCCAAAATGATGTCTAAAATCAACAGAACACACAGAAAACAGTAGATTACTAAAGCTGTGGCTACCTGCTCTGGTAGCAGTGGATGAAAGCAGGCCTGCTGGCAGACAAGGCCAGGCAAGCTTGCAGGCCTAGGCCTCAAAATGGCCACCAGCCACATGGCGAGCCCCAACAACATCAGCAAGGCCACCCCAAAATACACACTTCCCCAACTCAATCCAATGCCATCCATGCCCAAAATGATGTCTAAAATCAACAGAACACACAGAAAACAGTAGATTACTAAAGCTGTGGCTACCTGCTCTGGTAGCAGTGGATGAAAGCAGGCCTGCTGGCAGACAAGGCCAGGCAAGCTTGCAGGCCTAGGCCTCAAAATGGCCACCAGCCACATGGCGAGCCCCAACAACATCAGCAAGGCCACCCCAAAATACACACTTCCCCAACTCAATCCAATGCCATCCATGCCCAAAATGATGTCTAAAATCAACAGAACACACAGAAAACAGTAGATTACTAAAGCTGTGGCTACCTGCTCTGGTAGCAGTGGATGAAAGCAGGCCTGTTGGCAGACAAGGCCAGGCAAGCTTGCAGGCCTAGGCCTCAAAATGGCCACCAGCCACATGGAGAGCCCCAACAACATCAGCAAGGCCACCCCAAAATACACACTTCCCCAACTCAATCCAATGGCATCCATGCCCAAAATGATGTCTAAATTCAACAGAGCACACAGAAAACAGTAGATTACTAAAGCTGTGGCTACCTGCTCTGGTAGCAGTGGATGAAAGCAGGCCTGCTGGCAGACAAGGCCAGGCAAGCTTGCAGGCCTAGGCCTCAAAATGGCCACCAGCCACATGTCCAGGCCCAACAACATCAGCAAGGCCACCCCAAAAAACACACTTCCCCAACTCAATCCAATGCCATCCATGCCCTAAATGTGATTGAAAATGAAATATATTCAAAAAACAAAAGGAACAGTTGCTTCATCATGCACACACACACCCATGAGGCCATGCCCATGGCTAGCTCGGGCCTACTACTACAACCCACAAAATTAAAATAAATTAAAAAAAAAAAAAAGGAATGATGATAATTAATTATCAAAAATAAATTGTAGTTACACAACAACTGCAATGCCCACAATCAAACACAACAACCACTTACTTGTAAAATATCCTATTTCAAAAATCCTGAAATCCAATTGCAATGATGCAGCAGACAAAAAGAGAGATCTTTCCAGCTCCAAATCCAAAGGCAGAATGAGCAGGAGATGGACAAAGCACTGGGAGGAGCCTGCTGGACAGGAACAGGAAGTTGGAGAATCTGTGTCACTTCCTCCCTCTCTCCACTTTGTAAAAAAAAAATGACTCCTGGAGTCCTTGCACAAAAAAGGAAAGCCAAATGTGAATGTAAGGAGTTCTTTTCATCCAAAATCAGTATTTGCAGATGGTTTCATGCTGCTAGAGCCGATATTCCTCTCCAAATTGTAAATTTTACGTTGTTGAGTTCTCCAGCTTCACATTACTTCCGCCGGCGTGTCGAAAACGATATGATCGCGTTCTCTTCTTTGTCCCTGTCGCGTTGGATATGACGTGTTCGCGGTCTCTTTCTCCTGTTCGCGTTCGATTTCATGTGCCCGCGTCCTCATTCTCTGGCTCGCGATGTAGAATGACATGTTCGAGATCTCAATCTTCTCATACTCGCGCGGTGCATGATCGCGAGAAGAAAGACCTGATCGCGCGACAAATGACGTGATCGCGTGAAAAATGACTTGAATGCGGCCGCGAACTCTCGCGAGACAGCGCAAAATGGCTACCAAAATCCAACATCTCGTGGAGAACGCGACCGGGTCAAGAAAACTTGTCGGAGAACGCAGGGATTCAGGTAAGGCGATCGCGCGCGCGCGAGAATGTATTGTTTTACAGCGCGAGCAAGAAAAAAATTATCGCTAAGCTGCGGAATGCGGAAATTTTGACATTTTCGCGCTTTCCGCGGAACGCGAGAATGCCAAAATATCGCAACTTCCGCGAACGGAACGGAATTTTGGCCCAGGCCTAGCCCAAATATCACCCAGATGTAGCCCAAGTATAGCCCAATGACAGAATGTCCCAGAGTGTTCTAAAGAACAACTAGAGCGCTAACAGTCTTACTTATGACAAAAGTATGGCACACCTGAAGCCATTTTGATTGGAATAAAGTGGTAACACTTAAAACATTTAATTTGCAAAGGAACAAAATGAGGGGGTTCATTTTGCCATAGAAATTATGATTAGTGCTGCAGCAAGAAAAATTAGGGCACATTTTGACTTCTCAAATCCTCTTCTATTTCATTAAATGATTCTGACATGCAGACTGAAACATGCACTTTGAATGCCAGCAGCAGACTTCCCTGGTGAGCAGTAGCTTTACTACAGTGATCTAATGAGCAACTAGAGTGCTACCATTCAGAATTTATGGCAAATGTGTGAAACATCTGAATGCCTTCTTGATGGAACCAAAGTAAACAAGCATTGAAAATGCAATAGGTCTCGCAATAGTTTAATTTAAAGCAATTCTGTTTGTAATTAGGTGGCTTTTTAGCTTTGCTTGTATTATTGTTTTTCGAACTTTCATGTACATAACATGCATATGTATGCATATAAATATATGTATGCATGCATTTATATTTGTATTTATATAGATATGCAGATTATATATATGTTTATATATGTATGTAATACCTACTGCCAGTCGCCAGTAGGTAGTTATAGTTAGGACCTATTTTCCATAGGAAATCCGCAACATTCTATTTGGAATAACGTTGGCGCCGATTGACGAATCTTCGCGAAATTTTCCAAACTTTTGGACAGCTCCGGTCCGCACCCATCCTGAAAATTTCATAGTGATTCGTCAAGCGGGGGCAGAGAAAAAAGGGGGCTCCCAAAACGCGTTTTCCCCATGCATTTTCCCATAGGACCTGTTGACGCAGCTACAGCCCGAACTGCTGAACGGAATTACACCAAATTTGGCAAAGAGGTAGTCCTCAGTTCAGACTCGTGCCTTTTGCTTAAATGGTATAAATCCGTTCAGTAGTTCCTGAGAAAATTAAAGTTAAAAAGATAGATATATCTGGGCGGAGCCTAACCACACATCTCATCGTGAGATCAGATTGGCTGTCAGTACTTCATCCAAGAAGTGTTGGCAGCCATCTTGGGACCAATATACATGATAGCACCTCATTAAAAAGCATTGCAGTTAATAGGTTTTAAGACTTTAGTTACATTATAAATCATTTGTTAATGGTACCATACTCATTTTAGGAATTGTGGTGTGTTCTAAGGTGATTTTACCATGTGAAAAAGCCTTCTGCTGTGATATCATGAATCATGTTTGAGAGAAAACTATTTTCTCATGCTTTTCCCACAGAGGTTTGGAAGGTGATCTATAAGCTAAACTGAGAGCATATTTTCTGTAAATTCACATTATCTTTCTCAGTCATGTGAGAATGAAGTCTGACATTCTCAGTAAAACATGTATATCCAACAAGGGCAGAGACTGTCAGTTGATTCCTTAGTGTTCTACTGCAGCTTCCCAGAGTGTTCTATAGAACAACTAGAGCGCTAACAGTCCTACTTATGACAAACGTATTGCACACCTGAAGCCAACTTGATTGGAATAAAGTGGTATGAGTGATGTCACTGACCATGTCATGAGTGATGTAGTATGTGACGTCATCAGCAGTGCATTGCAGGCGCGCAAGTTATAGTTAGCTGTACTAACTATAACGGGGGAATTTCAATGGTTTTGTACGAGTGAAAAGTCCAGCTAACTATAACGCCCCTGAAACCTATGGTTTTTTTGTGAATTTCTAAGGTTTTTTAAATGCTAATTCCTAACTATAACGTGCCTGAAACCTATGGTTTTTTCAGTGAATATATATATATATATATATATACACACATACATATTATAAATGCATATCCATATATATGCATATATATGTGCATATGTGTGCGGGTAGAGAGATGTAGAGGTGTAGAGGTGGAGGTGTAGAGGTAGAGAGGTAGAGGTAGAGAGGTAGAGAGTAGTAGAGAGAGAGGTAGAGAGGTAGATAGTAGAGGGTGAGTAATAGAGAGTAGAGAGTGAGTAGTAGAGAGTAGTAGAGAGAGTAGCAGAGAGTGAGTAGTAGAGAGTAGTAGAATGAGTAGTAGAGAGTGAGTAGTAGAGAGTAGCAGAGAGTGAGCAGTAGAGAGTGAGTAGTAGAGTGAGTAGTAGAGAGTGAGTAATAGAGAGTAGTAGAATGAGTAGTAGAGAGTGAGTAGTAGAAAGTGAGTAATAGAGAGTAGCAGAGAGTGAGTAGTAGAGAGTGAGTAGTAGAGTGAGTAGTAGAGAGTGAGTAGTAAAGAGTAGTAGAGAGTGAGTAGTAGAGAGAGAGTATTAGAGAGTAGTAGAGAGTGAGTAGTAGAGAGAGTGAGTAGTAGAGAGAGTGAGTAGTAGAGTGTAGTAGAAAGTGAGTAACAGAGAGTAGTAGAGAGTAGTAGAGAGTGAGTAGTAGAGAGTAGTAGAGAGTGAGTAGTAGCGAGTGAGTAGTAGAGAGAGAGTAGTAGAAAATGAGTAGTAGAGAGTAGTAGAGAGTGATTAGTAGAGTGAGTAGTAGACAGTGAGTAGTATCGAGTAGTAGAGAGAGAGTAGTAGAGAGTGACTAGTAGAGAGTAGTAGAGAGTGAATAGTAGAGAGTAGTAGAGAGTGAGTAACAGAGTAGTAGAGAGTGAGTGGTAGAGACTAGTAGAGAGTAGTAGAGTGAGTAGTAGGAAGTAGTAGAGAGTGAGTAGTAGAGTGAGTAGTACAGAGTGAGTAGTAGAGAGAGTAGTAGAGAGTAGTAGAGCAGTAGAGAGTGAGTAGTAGAGAGTGAATAGTAGAGAGTAGTGGAGTAGTAGAGAGTGAGTAGTAGAGAGTAGTAGAGAGTGAGTAGTAGAGTAAGTAGTAGAAAGTAGTAGAGAGAAAGTAGTAGAGAGTGTTTAGTAGAGAGTGAGTAGTTGAGAGTAGTAGAGAGTGAGTAGTAGAGAGAGTAGTAGAAAGTGAGAAGTAGAGCGAGTAAGAGAGAGTAGTAGAGAGTGAATAGTAGAATGAGTAGTAGAGAGTAGTTGAGAGCGAGTAGTAGAGAGTGAGTAGTGGAGAGTGAGCAGGGGAGAGTAGTAGAGAGTGAGTAGTAGAGAGTGAGTAGTAGAGAGTAGTTGAGAGCGAGTAGTAGAGAGTGAGTAGTGGAGAGTGAGCAGGGCAGAGTAGTAGAGAGTGAGTAGTAGAGAGTGAGTAGTAGATAGTGAGTGGTAGAGAGTAGTAGAGAGTAGCAGAGAGTGAGTAGTAGAGAGAGAGTCGTAGAGAGAGAGTAGTAGAGACTGAGTAGTAGAGAGTAGTAGAGTGAGTAGTAGAGCGAGAGTAGTAGAGAGTGAGTAGTAGAGAGTGAGTGGTAGAGAGTAGTAGAGAGTAGTAGAGTGAGTAGTAGAGAATAGTAGAGAGTGAGTAGTAGAGAGAGTAGTAGAGAGTAGTAGAGTAGAAGAGAGTGAGTAGTATAGAGTGAGTAGTAGAGAGTGAGTAGAGTTTAGAGAGTAGTAGAGTAGTAGAGAGTGAGTAGTAGAGAGTGAGTGGTAGAGAGTGGGAGTGAGTAGTAGAGAATGAGTAGTAGAGAGTGAATAGTAGAGAGTGAGTAGTAGAGAGTGAATAGTAGAGAGTAGTAGAGTAGTAGAGAGTGAGTAGTGTAGAGAGTAGTAGAGAGTGAGGAGTAGAGTAGTAGAGAGTAGTCTGACTGACTGACACTGACTTACACTGATTGACTGACACTGACTGACACTGATTGACTGACACTGACTGACTGACTGACACTGACTGACACTGACACTGACTGACACTGACACTGACTGACAGACACTGACTGAGTGACACTGACTGACTGACACTGACTGTCAGTCAGAGTCAGTCAGTCAGTGTCAGTCAGTCAGTCAGTGTCAGTCAATCAGTGTCAGTCAGTGTCAGTCATTGTCAGTCAGTTTCAGTCAGTCAGTGTCAGTCAGTCAGTGTCAGCTAGAGCAGCTCTGCTGATCTGGTTCTCTGGCTCTAAAGCAGCTCTGCTGATCTGGTTCTCTGGCTCTAAAGCAGCTCTGCTGACCTGGTTCTATGGCTCTAAAGCAGTTCTGCTGACATGGTTCTCTGGCTCCAGAGCAGCTCTGCTGACCTGGTTCTTAGGCTCTAGAGCAGCTCTGCTGACCTGGTTATCTGGCTCTAAAGCAGCTCTGCTGACCTTGTTCTATGGCTCTAGAACAGCTCTGCTGACCTGGTTCTCTGGCTCTTAAGCAGCTCTGCTGGCCTGGTTCTCTGGCTCTACAGCAGCTCTGCTGACCTGGTTCTCTCCCTCTAAAGCAGCTATGCTGACCTGGTTTCTCTGGCTCTACAGCAGCTCTGCTGACCTGGATCTCTGGCTCTGGAGCAGCTCTGCTGACCTAGTTCTTAGGCTCTAGAGCAGCTCTGCTGACCTGGTTCTCTGGCTCTACAAAAGCTGTGCTGACCTGGTTCTCTGGCTCTAAAGCAGCTCTGCTGACCTGGGTCTCTCCCTCTAAAGCAGCTGTGCTGGCCTGGTTCTCTCCCTCTAAAGCAGCTCCACTGACCTGGTTCTCTGGCTCTAAAGCAGTTCTGCTGACATGGTTCTCTGGCTCTAGAGCAGCTCTGCTGACCTGGTTCTCTCCCTCTAGAGCAGCTGTGCTGGCCTGGTTCTCTCCCTCTAAAGCAGCTCTACTGACCTGGTTTCTCTGGCTCTACAGCAACTCTGCTGACCTGGTTCTCTGGCTCTAGAGCAGCTCTGCTGACATTGTTCTCTGGCTCTAGAGCAGCTCTGCTGACCTGGTTCTCTGGCTCCAGAGCAGCTCTGCTGACCTGGTTCTTAGGCTCTAGAGCAGCTCTGCAGACCTGGATCTCTGGCTCTAAAGCGGCTCTGCTGACCTGGTTCTCTCCCTCTAAAGCAGCTATGCGGACCTGGTTTCTCTGGCTCTACAGCAGCTCTGCTGACCTGGTTCTCTGGCTCTAGAGCACCTCTGCTGACCTAGCTCTTAGGCTCTAGAACAGCTCTGCTGACCTGGTTCTCTGGCTCTAAAGCAGCTCTGCTGACCCAGTTCTATGGCTCTAAAGCAGCTCTACTGACCTGGTTTCTCTTGCTCTTCAGTAGCTCTGCTGACCTAGTTCTCTGGCTCTAGAGGAGCTCTGATGACCTGGTTCTTAGGCTCTAGAGCAGCTCTACTGACCCGGTTCTATGGCTCTAAAGCAGTTCTGCTGACATGGTTCTCTGGCTCTAGAGCAGCTCTGCTGACCTGGTTCTCTCCTTCTAGAGCAGTTGTGCTGGCCTGCTTCTCTCCCTTTAAAGCAGCTCTGCTGACCCAGTTCTATGGCTCTAAAGCAGCTCTATTGACCTGGTTTCTCTAGCTCTACAGCAGCTCTGCTGACCTGGTTCTCTGGCTCTAGAGCAGCTCTGCTGCCCTGGTTCTCTGGCTCTAAAGCAGCTGTGCTGGCCTGGTTATCTCCCTCTAAAGCAGCTCTACTGACCTGGTTTCTCTAGCTCTACGGCAGCTCTGCTGACCTGGTTCTCTGGCTCTAGAGCAGCTCTGCTGACCTGGTTCTTAGGCTCTAGAGCAGCTCTGCTGACCTGGTTCTTTGGCTCTAAAACAGCTCTGCTGACCTGGTTCTATGGCTCTAAAGCAGCTCTGCTGACTTGGTTCTCTGGGTCTAGAGCAGCTCTGCTGACCTGGTTCTCTGGCTCTAGAGCAGCTCTGCTGACCTGGTTCTCTGGCTCTACAAAAGCTGTGCTGACCTGGTTCTCTGGCTCTAAAGCAGCTCTGCTTACCCGGTTCTATGGCTCTAAAGCAGTTCTGCTGACATGGTTCTCTGGCTCTAGAGCAGCTCTGCTGACCTGGTTCTCTCCCTCTAGAGCAGCTGTGCTGGCCTGGTTCTCTCCCTCTAAAGCAGCTCTACTGACCTGGTTTCTCTGGCTCTACAGCAGCTCTGCTGACCTGGTTCTCTGGCTCTAAAGCAGTTCTGCTGACATGGTTCTCTGGCTCTAGAGCAGCTCTGCTGACCTGGTTCTCTCCCTCTAGAGCAGCTGTGCTGGCCTGGTTCTCTCCCTCTAAAGCAGCTCTACTGACCTGGTTTCTCTAGCTCTACGGCAGCTCTGCTGACCTGGTTCTCTGGCTCTAGAGCAGCTCTGCTGACCTGGTTCTTAGGCTCTAGAGCAGCTCTGCTGACCTGGTTCTTTGGCTCTAAAACAGCTCTGCTGACCTGGTTCTATGGCTCTAAAGCAGCTCTGCTGACTTGGTTCTCTGGCTCTAGAGCAGCTCTGCTGACCTGGTTCTCTGGCTCTAAAGCATCTCTGCTGGCCTGGTTCTCTGGCTCTGGAGCAGCTCTGCTGACCTAGTTCTTAGGCTCTAGAGCAGCTCTGCTGACCTGGTTCTCTGTCTCTACAAAAGCTGTGCTGACCTGGTTCTCTGGCTCTAAAGCAGCTCTGCTGACCCGGTTCTATGGCTCTAAAGCAGTTCTGCTGACATGGTTCTCTGGCTCTAGAGCAGCTCTGCTGACCTGGTTCTCTCCCTCTAGAGCAGCTGTGCTGGCCTGGTTCACTCCCTCTAAAGCGGCTCTACTGACCTGGTTTCTCTGGCTCTACAGCAGCTCTGCTGACCTGGTTCTCTGGCTCTAAAGCAGTTCTGCTGACATGGTTCTCTGGCTCTAGAGCAGCTATGCTGACCTGGTTCTCTCCCTCTAGAGCAGCTGTGCTGACCTGGTTCTCTCCCTCTAAAGCAGCTCTACTGACCTGATTTCTCTGGCTCGACAGCAGCTCTGCTGACCTGGTTCTCTGGCTCTAAAGCAGCTCTGCAGACCTGGTTCTCTGGCTATAAAGCAGCTCTGCTGACCTGGTTCTCTCCCTCTAAAGCAGTTATGCTAACCTGGTTTCTCTGGCTCTACAGCAGCTCTGCTGACCTGGTTCTCTGGCTCTAAAGCAGCTCTGCTGACCTAGTTCTTAGGCTCTAGAGCAGCTCTGCTGACCTGGTTCTCTGGCTCTAGAGCAGCTCTGCTGACCTGGTTCTCTGGCTCTAAAGCAGCCCTGCTGACCCAGTTCTATGGCTCTAAAGAGTTCTGCTGACATGGTTCCCTGGCTCTAGAGCAGCTCTGCTGACCTGGCTCTCTCCCTCTAGAGCAGCTGTGCTGGCCTGGTTCTCTCCCTCTAAAGCAGCTCTACTGACCTGGGTTCTCTAGCTTTACAGCAGCTCTGCTGACCTGGTTCTCTGGCTTTAGAGCAGCTCTGCTGACCTGGTTCTTAGGCTCTAGAGCAGCTCTGCTGACCTGGTTCTCTGGCTCTAAAACCGCTCTGCTGACCTGGTTCTATGGCTCTAAAGCAGCTCTGCTGACTTGGTTCTCTGGCTCTAGAGCATTTCTGCTGACCTGGTTATCTGGCTCTAAAGCATCTCTGCTAGCCTGTTTCTCTGGCTCTAAAGCAGCTCTCCTGACCTGGTTCTCTCCTTCTAAAGCAGCTCTGCTGAAATGGTTTCTCTGGCTCTACAGCAGCTCTGCTGACCTGGTTCTCTGGCTCTAGAGCAGCTCTGCTGACCAAGTGGCATATTTACAAGGGCCATATCTCCGCTTAAATATTGCCCTATTTGCAAGAGGGTGATAACATGTATTAGCGCATGTTAGCACCCTTTTACCCGACGTCTCCCTTTGCATCTCTAATGAGATGCAAAGTGGGCGTCACTGGGCAGTACAACCTTGTAAATATCATTGATGTACACATCGCGATATTTACAAGGCTGCCCACGCATTTTAGCAGAAGTTAGTTTTTGGAGAAAACAGCTGTTTTCTCCAAAAACTAACGTCTGCCAAAATGCAGACTTAGCTATACTTACCATTGGTGGTGGATTATGCTGATACGACCACAGTGTCGTATCAGCAAGGTTATCGCCGTTTTCCACGGAACAGCGCTGGAAAACCAGCGATGTTCCATGGAAAACAACACTATTGCTGGGAAATTATCGCCATTGTGCTATCGCTGTTAATACAACGCTAGCATGGCGATAATTTCCTACGATAGCCAGCGATAAAATTTTTCTTGCTAAGAGCGGCCAGCGATAATTATCGCTGCCACTTGTTAATATGCCCCCTAGTTCTTAGGCTCTAGAGCAGCTCTGCTGACCTGGTTCTCTGGCTCTAAAGCAGCTCTGCTGACCCGGTTCTATGGCTCTAAAGCAGTTCTGCTGACCTGGTTCTCTGGCTCTAGGGCAGCTCTGCTGACCTGGTTCCTTGGCTCTAAAGCAGCTCTGCTGACCTGGTTTCTCTTGCTCTACAGCAGCTCTACTGACCTGGTTCTCTGGCTCTAGAGCAGCTCTGCTGACCCGGTTCTTAGGCTCCAGAGCAGCTCTGCTGACCTGGTTCTCAGGCTCTAAAGAAGCTCTGCTGACGTGGTTCGATGACTCTAAAGCAGCTCTGCTGACCTAGTTCTCTGGCTCTAGAGCAGCTCTGCTGACCTGGTTCTCTGGCTCTAAAGCAGCTCTGCTGACCTGGTTCTCTCCCTCTAAATCAGCTCTACTGACCTGATTCTCTCCCTCTAGAGCAGCTCTGCTGACCTGGTTCTATGGTTCTAAAGCAGCCCTGCTGACCTGGTTCTCTGGCTCTAGATCAGCTCTGCTGACCTAGTTCTCTCCCTCTAGAGCAGCTGTGCTGGCCTGGTTCTCTCCCTCTAAAGCAGCTCTGCTGACCTGGTTTCTCTAGCTCTACAGCAGCTCTGCTGACCTGGTTCTCTGGCTTTAGAGCAGCTCTGCTGACGTGGTTCTTAGGCTCTAGAGCAGCTCTGCTGACATGGTTCTCTGGCTCTAGAGCAGCTCTGCTGACCTGGTTCTCTTGCTCTAGAGCAGCTGAAGAACCAGGGCCTTATGGGCCTGGCGGCGCAGGGCACGCCTTAATCTCCTGAGTTCACCTGCTTTGTTGAACAGAGACACGGGACACTCTGTTGAGCGTAAAAGATCAGGTTTATTAGCTGCAGCTAAGTACAGTTGTCCCCGAAGTACACTCGGTATGTTCTTAGGAGACTGCCACTTTACTCCGTGGCGCACAATCTTTTATAGCACATAGATTCACCAAGAACACTCCCAATACATACATGGTTAGCCAATGAGAAGAGTTTGAAAACAAGATATAACCAATGAGAAAAGTTTGAAAACAAGATATCAAGTAACCCAAACAAAACCTCTCTTCCAACTGTTTTTGTCACCTCTCCCTACAAGTTAATCAGTGGTAGTATCTAAAACTCAACTTGCAGGTGGCAGGACACATTTGTATGCTTTGGAGGACAGTTGTGAAATGAGAGAATACAAGTAGAGAATAGCGAAGGCCAGAAGATAAGATAAAGTCAGGGAAGAATGGTGCGAACCAACAGACAGTCGAGACAGGGTTTAGTCAAACCAGACGAGGATTAGTGGACTCAGCCAGTCCCTGACATCAGTTTCGTAAACAGAGGCAGGAGGTTATTTGACACGTTGCAGTAAAATCAGCAGAAAAACTTTGTTCTTTGTGCTGCCTGAGTGAGGGCAACACAAAATGGCGGTGGGACACAAAATGGTGGCTGAATACAAGCGAGATCGAAAATCGAATTTCCTCAGACCCTCCTTTTGCCATAACTCAGGCAAAACACACAGACTCACGTTAGTCTGAGTCAATGTCAATAGCCATGAGGTCGTCAAACTGTTGCTGCAACATCATTTTAATGTTCTCTGTTTTCTGTGACTCAGGTCTTGGGACACACAGAGTGGCACAAAGACCGCAGATGGCGGGGCCACACTGCATACAGAGACAACAGGAAAAAATGATGGCCAAAACCACTCCAAGGAAGGTTAGTACCTTCCATCCCCATTTAGACAGTAATCCCCAAAACCATCCCAATAAAGACCAATCTCCTTCGTCTTCATGAATCGATTCGGAGATCATATGTAATTTGGAGATAGCTTGGTATACCGTAGGGGCATCGTCAGGTATATGAATACAACAGCTAGATCCGATCAATTTACAGACTCCACCACGATCTGCAAGAATAACATCTAGTGCAATCCGGTTCTGCAAAGTCATGAGACGATCAGCCTGAAGTTCAGCTGTGAGATTACTCAAGGCTCCCACAGTGACATCTATGGTAGTCTCAACAACACGAACCAGCTGTCTCATGTTTCTGCTGTTGGCCATTGGGCCCCAAAAAGGAAGAAATCCTTTGAGGAAATCACCTCCCTCTTGTCCTGCCGTGTCTTTAGAATCAATAATCCCTCTGCCATATCTGTTTCTATGATGGCCTGAAGGAGCAGTGTATGTAGGAGGGAGAAGAAAAGCTATATAGCATGTTCCTGAAAAATCTGTTGGTAGCCACGTGTAAGCTTTATCGTGGCAGATAAAATATGTGCCCTGGGTTGGCACTAACGGCGGTGAATTCTGAGATGTGTAGATGTATGTATGGGAACAAAAGCTTTTTCTTTGTCCAGTGTTAGTAGTCTGGCCATTCATTTGTAAACAGAAGTTACCTTGATGAGGGACAGTCCAAATTGGTGGAGATTTACCCTGTTTAGTTTTATCTGTAAGGCTAGTAACGTAACAAGTCACGTTCCAATTTGTATATGATTGTCTCTCGTCAACAGGAACCTTACTATTCTCCATAATTTTAGCCATAGCCACCATTCCCTTTATCAGAGAATTATGATTAAAATCTGGCTCACTACCATATGAACCAACTGGACGTCTAAATCGGCTCTGATATGCATTTGAAAACATTACAAAATAGGCCTAAGCGGAGCCTTCATAAGAAAACGGAAGGACTAAATATGGCATTCCTTTATCTGTGGTATGAGGCATAAGTCCACACACCCAACAGTCGGTTGTGTTGACTACCAATTGGTGCTGGTGCAATAATTGGACAAATGAATTATTAAAACATTCTGTTCTCCTAATGAATTCATGTTGGGGAAGTGTATGTAATTGATGTGGGGAGATAGTAGAATGAAGAGATTCAAGGAGATAGAATTAGGGACAACTTTTTGCTCCATAGCATAAATAACCCAACCTACACAAGCCATTAGGATACTCAAAAATATAAAAACATAATGTTACGCAACATCGACTGTAAAATATTCCATAATATTTCTTTCTCATGTCTTCCTTCTTATCCTTCTTTTCTAATTTAACATCCAGCATCTAAAATTGTTGCTCACGGTAATCTTCCTTACTCACTTGGCTGTGATTATTAGCCGTCCTATGACACTGCAAGTCCTGGGGGCCTAGCCTTTATACAAGTCACAAACCAAGACTCCTACCGTAACCCTGCAACCTGGACAGATGATAAATGTAGCTGAAGAGATGGAAATCTCAGGTGTCCATGACCAATCTAGGTCTTAAATTGTATCTAGTCCTTGTTGGTACAGTTTGGTCTTGAAATAGGGTCTGTGGCTCTGTAGTGTTTAATCGGAGATGGGAAGGTACGGCTTCTTGTAGAATGTCGTCATCTTCTTTCTCCGATCGAGTTCCATCCAGGTGTGCACTACTGAAAGGTATGAATCTGGAGACTTTTTCTCCTTCAGAATCCCCTATACCCTTACAAACCCACTGATCAAAAGACAAGGGCAAGGGCACTTTCTTGCAGTGCAAGCCGTGGATCCAGTTCTTTCTCCCTTCGACTTTCACTGCTGTGCGAGTCACTAGTAGAACTCGTCGAGGCGCCTTCCAGCGAGGTTCCAAATTCTTTGTCCTCTGAAATTTTTTCACACAGACCCAGTCCCCGGGTTGGATAGAATGACCTGGGTCTGTGGAGGCCTCTGGCAAAGTGTTTTGAACCTGTTGATGAAGAACACGCAATTTAGTGGTGAGGTCATGTAAGTAATCAATCAGCATTGGATACTGTATGTCAGAGTACTTTTTAGGGCGAGGGACTCCCCATACATTAGCTGGGTGCCCGAAAACAACCTCGTATGGGTTGAGTCCCAAATGAGAATGTACAGCTGTTCTAGTGGACAGGAGACCGAAAGGTAAAGCATCGGGCCAATTAAGACCTTTGCTGGCTTGTACTTTTGCAAGCTTAAGTTTGAGAGTGCCGTTATAGCACTCTACCAAACCTGCTGACTGATGATGATTTGCCGCATGAAACTTCTGCCTTATACCAAGACCGGTACACACCTTTTGCATACTTTGGCCTACAAATTCACTTCCATTGTCACTCCAGACAATGCGCGGCAAACCAAACCTAGGGAAGAATTCTTTCAAAAGAACTTTAGAATTGGACAAAGCAGTGTTGTCCTTCAGGGGGTAAGCTTCTATCCATCTGGAAAAGGCGCACACCACCACCAGGACATATTTGAGATTGTTGCATCGCTCTATGTGAATATAGTCGATTTGCAACACCTCAAAAGGATATGTTGGGGGAGCAAAATGACCTGCCGGAGTTGGGGTTCCCTTTCCCGGATTGTACATCAAGCAAACGATACAATGCTTCACCACACTATCTGCACATTTTGGAATCCCTTCGTTCAGCCACACTGGAGCCAGAAGCTTAAATATTCCTTTTTGCACTGATGTGGGCTGGACCATGCGTCATAGTAACTACAGGCAGTACATAGGCGTTTGGTAACAGCCAACGCTGGTGTTCTGACAATTCTATCCGACATCCTGTTGCGTCTAACATTCCTGTACTCTCTTTCCACTTTCTCAACTCTTTCTCTGTAGCATCTCCTTGAATCGATCTCACACTTTCTATTGTGTCCTCACACATCCCTCTTTCGCTGACCCAATTCGCAGGGCCCGCAACATACATGCGACTTGTAGCATCTCTGGCTGTCCTTTTTGCTACCTCGTCCGCAAAAGCATTTCTGCGACCAACATCATCAGTAATCTTCTTATGCGCACTACACTTCACAATTGCTATCTGGGTAGGCAAAGCAAGTGACTCAAGAAGATCAGTTACCAATTGACCATGCTGTATTTTAGTACCGTGGGAGGTAAGGAATCCTCTTTCTTCCACAAACGACCGAAGCTATGCGCCACACCGAACACATACTGGCTGTCGGTATACACATTCACTCTCTTTCTTTTAGATAACACACACGCTCTGGTCAAAGCTATCAGTTCAGCTGCCTGAGCTGAATTATGTCTGATGCGTGCTGTCTCCACGATTGTATACAAGGTGGTAACAGCATAAGCTGAAGTTGTCTCGCCATTTGGGAGTTTGAAACAAGACCCATCCACCCATAGGATCCCATCTGGATCCACTAGCGGTGTATCTTTTAAATCAATCCTACCTTTTGTCTCCTCCTCAGTACGGAAAAAACAATCATGTTGTTCCTGAATATCTTTCTCTTCTGGAAGAGGTAACAGTGTGGCTGGATTTAAAGTGTTACATCGTTTGATGTGTACATGACTAGCCAAGAGCGTCAGCTCATATCCAGACAATCGAGCACTCGTAAGATGCTGCGTTTTCGTCCTATTTATCAAGGTATCCACTGCATGTGGTACCATAACAGTGAGAGTATTATCTAGCACCACTCTGACTCCACGCAGACTGACTGATAGAAATCGCTGTTGCTGCTGTAGCTTTAAGACAACTAGGCAATGCCTTGGCTACTGGGTCTAATGTAGCTGAAAAATAGGCACATGGCCGCTGTTTGTCTCCAAATCGTTGTGTTAAGACTGACAACGCACAACCCTCTCTTTCATGGACATAGAGCATGAAGGGCTTACTGTAATCCGGAGTACCCAAAACAGGAGCAGAACACAGAGCAGCACGTAAATCAGTAAAACTCTTTTGACATTCGTCAGTCCAAGGAAGGGGTTGGGGTGTGTCTTTCAAAGTGAGTGCTAACAACGGTTTGGCCAACAAAGAAAAATTCGGAATCCACTGTCTACAATAAGAGGTAATACCCAGAAAGGCACGCACCTCTCTTTGTGTGGATGGCACAGACATTTGCGCAATTGCTTGCATTCGTTCTGGGGTTAATCGCCTTCCCTCTTTTGATAAGAGATGACCTAAATAGGTAACCTCTCGGCGGACATATTGTAGTTTAGAAGGCGAAACCTTATGATTAAGATCAGACAAGTGATGTAACAGTGCAACAGTCACATTCTTGCAGACATCCTCTGAATCAGCAGCAATCAACAAATCATCCATATATTGAATAAGAGTAGTACCTGGGGGCAAAGGAAAGGCATCAAGCTGACATTTCAGAGCTTGACTATAAATGGAAGGGCTTTCACAATAGCCTTGGGGTGCGCGCTTAAACCGGAAACTTCGGCCTCCTAGAGAGAAACCAAAAATATCCCTACTCTCTTTGGCAATGGGAATGCTGAAGAAAGCATTTTTCAGATCAATAACAGAAAACCAAGCCGCTGAGGCAGGTATCATAGTTAACAAGGCAGTAATATCTGGGACAACAGGAAACTGTGGTACAACAATTTTATTGACCTCACGAAGATCAATCACAAAACGATAAACAGGAGGCTGAGAAGGATCAGTGCGTTTAAGAACAGGGAGAATAGGACTATTGCATACATTTCCTCTCGTTTCCTCACTCACACCCTTCTGAACCAAATCATAAATAATATCCAAAAGCGCTCTTTCACCATCATTGGAAATTCTGTATTGAGGAATGCGTGGCAATTTAGCATTGGGCTTGAGAGTAACAACATAAGGTGGGATCTCAAGACAACCAACATCATTTGGACCCGTAGCCCAAAGCGTTGCAGGGAGAGAGAGCAATTCAGGTGCAAATTGATCTTTAGACAAGTACATTGAAGAAGTCAATTTCTGCCCCAAAGTAAGATGCACACCAGAAGGAGAACAATATATCGTTGCATGCATTCTTTTCAATAGATCCAAACCCAACAGATTCTCGCCGCAACCAGTTGTTAAAAGAAGAGGAGCTTCCAAATCATAAGGGCCAATTGAAATAGGCAGAGGGCAAGAGACCGGGTTACGAACTGGGGCGCCAGAAAATCATACTGATACATTCGTTGAGCCAGACAAAGGTGCCCCAGGGAGTTTAGAGTGAATGATAGAACTTCTCATCGCACCAGTATCTAAAAGAAATGGCTCTGAAGCACCCATTGTAGTGACATTAACATAAGGTCCACTCTGATCTACTGGAATCAATACAACTCCCTCACTTTGTATATGGCTGTCCTAGTTAGCGTGAAGGCTTTCATTCTCACCTTCAACATAGTAGTCATCATTGTAATACTGTGTAGACTGAGAATTTTGTTGATCAAAGTAGTTTGTGAAATTTGGAGGGGGAAGGGAATGCTGTTCTTGGGTCAACACACCTCGACCTCTACCCCTGGGCGCTAACTGATAAATACCACGACCTTGTGGAGCAGATAGTCCTCCATTACGCTGTAATAAAAACGGACAACTATTCTTAAAATGACCTTCCTCCCTACAATAGGCACAGTGGTTAAGACCTAACAAAGGTCGCGGAATAAAAGGCTCAGGCTTTTGATACACCCTCTGAAAATGTGGAGGCTGTTGAAACTGGCGCTGAGCAAGACGAGGAGGATAAGCCTGTTGCAGAAGTACCTTTGTTTTTAATTCTTTAGTCTTTTTCTCTTGCTTATCTTTCTCCTCTTTATCCCTGTTCTCGTAATATTGAGCAGTAGCCAATATCTGAGCAGAAGAAGAAACAGCCCAAGAACTTTCGGAGTCTTTCAACTTATGTGACAGCTCGGGAAGCAAATGAAATACGAACGTATCTACAAATAATCGCTGTCCACCCTCCGTAGTCATATCCTGACCACTGTGATCAATAAACGTCTCCTCAAAACGAGTGAAGAAATCAGAGACACTCTCATCTTTCTTCTGCTTACACGCAGCTAGTTTATCCCAATTAACTCGCAAGGCGGGCATCATCGTTTTCATTAAAGTAATAATCCTACCAGGGAGTTCTGAAATCAAAGCATCAGGCTTAGCACCACCCACTTGGGCTCTATCCGCAGCAGTTATAGCAGCCCAATCACCACCTAATGCTTGGGCGTGATCCTCTCTACGAATCCGAGCCCATAATGCTTGTGGGACTACATTTCCCATCAACATATCAATATCGGCTAAATTCATAATACAGGCATCAACAGTCTGGGACAACTCTTTATAATAACCAGCAGGGTTTTTACGGGGATCCGGTAGAGACTGTTTAAGAGCCAAAACTTCAGATCTTTTCCAGGGGACATGTACCCATATACGCTGGAAATGAGCGGGAATAGCTGGATTATTACCTGCTGGTGCAACCTCTTCTCTCCACACTGGAGGAACCTCTCTCATTGGATCATGTTTCGATGTCAGTCTAACAGCAGGATCGGAATCGAGAAAAGTCTGCGAGGAAAATAAGGACCTAAAAGTGACAAGTGTCTTTATGGCATCCTCAACCTTAGAACCCACAATGAGTCCCTTATCGAAATTAGCCTGAACATCTAACAAACCCTGAGAAACTGAACCCAAATCCATATCCTCCCATCCTTTAACAAGAGTGTCACACATAACATTAAAAACATTACTCTGCGTGGGCGCTTCCCACTGATGAAAGGTGGCCATGATATCATTCACACTATACTGGGGACCCTTCTCGATCCATTTGCGAGCGAGAGAGTCCAATACCACCCGTTCGTCGGAACCTGGAAGCTGACTACGAGACTGTCTTCTGGAAAAAGCCAGAGACATATTAAGAGTCTCAAAGAAAGGAGACAGAAAACCAGAGACAGTATCTGTGATTCATTTGCGCACAGTAGGAGAATTGGACATAAGGACAGGGGACAAGGTATTAGGTGAACTAACAGGAGAAGAATTAACAGTTATAAGGGGAGCCGAAGGTAAAGAAGATTTATGTTCAGGAGACGGAGGCAAAGGAATCGGTGGCACAGGAGGTGGGAGTGGCAATACCGGAAGGGGCAAATGCGGAAGAACCGAAGCAGGCGGAGGCACGACTAACGGCTGAGCAGGTTGTAACAACGGGGTATTAGCACCTTGTACATAGGGAGGAGGCAATCTCAATAGGTGAGATATCAAAGGGTCTTCTTCCGGATCCTTACTTTTATCAGAAGGGGAAATAGGCAACACCGGATAGCATTTATCTATCGCCATACCATGCTGTCTCTCTGAAATTTCCATTTCATGATTAATCTCATTATGTTTAAACTGCTGGGCAGCCTGTATAATCGTCATACCTTGTGTTTTCTTATCTCGTTTTGCCTGCTTAAGTTCTCTCTGTTTGGCTTCCTTACGCCAGAGACGGAAAGAGTCAAACATTGCCGGCCAGGTTTCCTTTTAAACAAAATTGCTTCCAAATTATTTAATATGTTAGGCTCAAAGCTACCATTCTGTGGCCACTGCAGAACACCATCATTCTTCGTGTATCAGATCCATGCCTCATTAAAGGCAATGGAGCCAATACCATGTTTAGAATAAAGCTCATAAGTGGGAGTTCCAACCGGAGGAATTGGACAAGAGTCCTCCAGCCGGGAATCCCTATCACATCCAAAACAACAAAACTTTCTAAACTTACTCAGACCAGGCATCATTATTTCACTGGACTGTTCACAAACATCAAGGGGTTAAATCAAATAACACAGCACAAATGTACTCACCCCTCGGCTTCGGCTTTTGCAATAGCCGAATCAAAGGCCCAAAGACAAAACAAAATAGTTGGAGCTACCCACCAATACTTAACTAAGTGTCTTCTTACGCCAACAGAGGCCCGTCTATCGTCTCGCGATACCATACATCACCAAAAGGGGGCCAAAGCAAGGCGGCAGTCAGGGCAGCAGTCGTTAGCAGCCGTCAGGAAGGAGAATCCGCGCTGAAAAAGACCTTCGGACCACTTCGACATACAGGGGTCGCTTGACGTGGTTCGCGATTCCTCCAGAATTTTCTTGCGGGGCTCCTCACGACCCTCAGGCAAAACCGCTACCTCTGAAGCCGCCTCACAGAGGGCACCAATTGAAGAACCAGGCCCTTATAGGCCTGGCGGCGCAGGGCACTCCTTAATCTCCTGAGTTCACCTGCTTTGTTGAACAGAGACACAGGACACTCTGTTGAGCGTAGAAGATCAGGTTTATTAGCTGCAGCTAAGTACATTTGTCCCAGAAGTACACTCGGTATGTTCTTAGGAGACTGCCACTTTACTCCGTGGCGCACAATCTTTTATAGCACATAGATTCACCAAGAACATTCCCAATGCATACATGGTTAGCCAATGAGAAGAGTTTGAAAACAAGATATAACCAATGAGAAAAGTTTGAAAACAAGATATCAAGTAACCCAAACAAAACCTCTCTTCCAACTGTTTTTGTCACCTCTCCCCACAAGTTAATCAGTGGTAGTATCTAAAACTCAACTTGCAGGTGGCAGGAAACATTTGTATGCTTTGGAGGACAGTTGTGAAATGAGAGAATACAAGTAGAGAATAGCGAAGGCCAGAAGATAAGATAAAGTCAGGAAAGAATGGTGCGAACCAACAGACAGTCGAGACAGGGTTTAGTCAAACGAGACGAGGATTAGTGTACTCAGCCAGTCCCTGACATCAGTTTCGTAAACAGAGGCAGGAGGTTATTTGACACGTTGCAGTAAAATCAGCAGAAAAACTTCGTTCTTAGTGTTGCCTGAGTGAGGGCAACACAAAATGGCGGTTGGACACAAAATGGTGGCTCAATACAAGCAAGATCGAAAATCGAATTTCCTCACAGCTCTGCTGACCTCGTTCTTAGGCTCTAGAGAAGCTCTGCTGACCTGGTTCTCTGACTCTAAAGCAGCTCTGCTGACCTGGTTCCCTCCCTCTAAAGCAGCTATGCTGACCTGGTTTCTCTGGCTCTCCAGCAGCTCTGCTGACCTTGTTCTCTGGCTCTAGAGCAGCTCTGTTGACCTAGTTCTTAGGCTCTAGAGCAGCTCTGCTGACCTGGTTCTCTGGCTCTACAACAGCTGTGCTGACCTTGGTCTCTGGCTCTAAAGCAGCTCTGCTGACCCGGTTCTATGGCTCTAAACCAGTTCTGCTGACATGGTTCTCTGGCTCTAGAGCAGCTCTGCTGACCTGGTTCTCTCCCCCTAGAGCAGCTGTGCTGGCCTGGTTCTCTCCGTCTAAAGCAGCTCTACTGACCTGGTTTCTCTAGCTCTACAGCAGCTCTGCTGACCTGGTTCGCTGGCTCTAGAGCAGCTCTGCTGATCTGGTTCTTAGGCTCTAGAGCAGCTCTGCTGACCTGGTTCTCTGGCTCTAAAGCAGCTCTGCTGACCTGGTTCTATTGCTCTAAAGCAGCTCTGCCGACTTGGTTCTTTGGCTCTAGAGCAGCTCTGCTGACCTGGTTCTCTGGCTCTAAAGCATCTCTGCTGGCCTGGTTCTCTGGCTCTAAAGCAGCTCTCCTGACCTGGTTGTCTCCTTCTAAAGCAGCTCTGACCTGGTTTCTCTGGCTCTACAGCAGCTCTGCTGGCCTGGTTCTCTGGCTCTAGAGCAGCTCTGCTGACCAAGAGGCATATTTTCAAGGGCCATATCTCTGCTTTTTTGGCGTTTAAAGCCAAAAAAGCGGAGATAAAAATATCGCCCTATTTGCAAGAGGGTGATAACATGCATTAGCGCATGTTAGCACCCTTTTACCCGACACCTCCCTTTGCATCTCTAATGAGATGCAAAGTGGGCGTCACTGGGCGGTACAATCTTGTAAATATAGTTGATGTACACATCGCGATATTTACAAGGCTGCCCACGCATTTTAGCAGACGTTAGTTTTTGGAGAAAACAGCTGTTTTCTCCAAAAACTAACGTCTGCCAAAATGCAGACTTAGCTATACTTACCATTGGTGGTGGATTATGCTGATACGACCACAGTGTCGTATCAGCAAGGTTATCGCCGTTTTCCAAGGAACAGCGCTGCAAAAACCAGCGATGTTCCATTGAAAACAACGCTATTGCTGGGAAATTATCGCCATTGTGCTATCGCTGTTAATACAACGCTAGCATGGCGATAATTTCCTACGATAGCCAGCGATAAAATTTTTCTTGCTAAGAGCGGCCAGCGATAATTATCGCTGCCACTTGTTAATATGCCCCCTAGTTCTTAGGCTCTAGAGCAGCTCTGCTGACCTGGTTCTCTGGCTCTAAAGCAGCTCTGCTGACCCGGTTCTATGGCTCTAAAGCAGTTCTGCTGACCTGGTTCTCTGGCTCTAGGGCAGCTCTGCTGACCTGGTCCCGTGGCTGTAAAGCAGCTCTGCTGACCTGGTTCTCTCCCTCTAAAGCAGCTCTGCTGACCTGGATCTCTCGCTCTAAAGCTGCTGTACTGACCTGGTTTCTCTGGCTCTACAGCAGCTCTGCTGACCTGTTTCTCTGGCTCTAGAGCAGCTCTGCTGACCCGGTTCTTAGGCTCTAGGGCAGCTCTGCTGACCTGGTTCTCTGGCTCTAAAGAAGCTCTGCTGACCTGGTTCTATGGCTCTAAAGCAGCTCTGCTGACCTAGTTCTCTGGCTCTAGAGCAGCTCTGCTGACCTGGTTCTCTGGCTCTAAAGCAGCTCTGCTGACCTGGTTCTCTCCCTCTAAATCAGCTCTACTGACCTGATTCTCTCCCTCTAGACCAGCTCTGCTGACCACGTTCTATGGCTCTAAAGCAGCTATGCTGACCTGGTTCTCTGGCTCTAGAGCAGCTCTGCTGACCTGGTTCTCTGGCTCTAAAGCAGTTCTGCTGACCTGGTTCTCTCTCTCTAAAGCAGTTCTGCTGACCTGGTTCTCTCTCTCTAAAGCAGCTCTCCTGACTTGGTTTCGCTGGCTCTAGAGCAGCTCTGCTGACCTGGTTCTCTGGCTCTAAAGAAGCTCTGCTGACCTGGTTCTCTCCCTCTAGAGCAGATCTGCTGACCTGGTTCTATGGCTCTAAAGCAGCTCTGCTGACCTGGTTCTCTGGCTCTAGAGCAGCTCTGCTGACCTGGTTCTCTGGCTCTAAAACAGTTCTGCTGACCTGGTTCTCTCCCTCTAAAGCAGCTCTGCTGACCTGGTTTCTCTGGCTCTACACAGCTCTGCTGACCTGGTCCTCGGCCTTTAGAGCAGCTCTGCTGACCTGGGTCTCTGGCTCTAGAGCAGCTCTGCTGACCTGGGTCTCTGGCTCTAGAGCAGCTCTGCTGACCTGGTTTCTCTGGCTCTACAGCAGCTCTGCTGACCTGCTTCTTAGGCTCTAGAGCAGCTCTGCTGACCTGGTTCTCTGACTCTACAACGGCTCTGCTGACCTGGTTTCTCTGGCTCTACAGCAGCTCTGCTGACCTGGTTCTCTGCACTCATGATGCACGCACCCGACTTCGCGAAAATATATTTAAAAATAATATAAGTTTATTATAAGTACAAATATGTTATTTTTATGAATATCTTAGATAATCTCTTGCCCTAATATGTATATTAAAGACACATACATAACATTTTGGAACATAAAATATTTTTGCTGGAGTCGTGCACCCAGCACGCCCCATCACGTATATGATGTCACGGGGGACCCGCAACCGCGCAAGAATCTCGTACCATAATGCGCATGTGTGGTGAATGCACGGGAGCAGGAGTCGCGGACTTGTCGCATACCAAACGCGCACATCACGTAACATGTATATAATGTAACTGAAAAACACGCAGCCGTCGCACACCGTACACGGATCCTTCACGATTTATCTAAAATGGCGGCTAGAATGCGTGCAACCACCGTGATGTGTAAGCTTTGAGTGCACGACTCCGGAAAAAAATTGGAATTTTTTTAAAAAAAGAAAATAATATAAATATATTAAAACAAAAAATGAAAACAAGAAAATGAATCAATATTTCAATTTGAATTTATTGTAAGTTTTTTTTGCAAATTTCAGAAAAATATATAATGTTATTTAATGAATAAAATATTTATAAATAAACAGTAAAAAAACTGTAGAAAATCAGTACAAAAAAATAGCTATAACTACTATCACACTTAAAAATTAGCATTTAAAAAACCTTTGAAATTAATTGAAAAAAAACATAGGTTTCAGAGACGTTATAGTTAGAAATTAGCATTTAAAAAAGCTTTGACATTAACTGAAAAAAAACATAGATTTCAGAGACGTTATAGTTAGAAATTAGCATTTAAAAAACCTTAGAAATTCACATATGTGACATCACCAGCAGTGCATTGCGGGCGCGCGAGTTATAGTTAGCATAACTAACTATAACGGAGGAATTTCTATGGTTTTGTATGAGTGAAATGGCCAGCTAACTATAACACCCCTGAAACCTATGTTTTTTTCTGTGAATATATATATATATATATATATATATATATATATATATATATATATATATATCAACAAAGAAATGCGCCAGAGCCCATTTCCGAGCCCGGATCAGTATATACATATATATTTGTGTGTGTGCCAGCAATAATAAAATAATAACACACTTATAAGTAAGCAAATGCAGCTGTTAAATACATGGTCTAAAATACGAACAGATAATAATACTGGTCGTCCACTGCAAGAAATAAAGCCTGCTAAATGCAAATAATCAAACACAAGGAATCAAAAGTAATACATGAAAAGATATATACACTAAATACATCAGGTGATTATAACCACTGGAGACCTGCATGTGCACACACACACTCATACATCACAATGCCAATAATCAAAAACAATACATCACTGAAAAAGTTTTCAACATTCTTGCTAACTTGTCTGGAGGAGCACTTGACAGCTGGGCAGAAGTCTCGATCAGGACCTTTAAAGTTCCCTGTGGCAAATGAATTTCATATTCTAGCAGTTATAGCCTCCCACTGAGGACACCATGGGCAAGGACAAACAGGCACGTCCAGGTAAATCCCAACTACGCTTAGAATAAAAGGCCACGAACCAGGGTACTATCACTGGCTCCTCGCCGAACAAGACCCTACCGTCTGAGGGTGACCTCACCATGATTCTACAGGCCATCCACACCTCTCAAACTTCTGTTGAAACTAAAATAGGGGAAGTGCGAGTGGACATGGAACTTATATAGCAAGACCTCAGAAAGGCGACAGCGTGGATCACAGAGGCAGAATAATGCATATCCACTCTGGAAGACAACGTCACAACTTTGAATACGCAAGTCTCCTGCCTGCTCCCACACACAGCTGAACACCACCGCGAGACTGAGGACACCGAAAATAGATCTTGCTGCAACAGCCTTGCTCTTTATTGATACTACGGAGGGGGCAGAACAAACGCAAGCAACCACCTTCCTAGAAGACTGGATCAGATCATGGAAGCCCTCAGAACGACTATCCCTTTAGTTTGCAATAGGGCTGTTGCATTGTACATTGACGCCAGATGGTGCCCCCCATAGGCCCATGATAGTTCAGATTCTTAATTTTAAGGATCGAGATGTCATTTTGCAAGAAGCTCGTACCCACTCTACAGACCGCTTCTCTAGCATGGTACCTTGTTATAGGAGGTGGCCACACTGGAGGGTTTCGGGAAATGGAACCTTATAGGTATTTCACAGTTAGGGGATGTGTGGTCGGAGACCCATATACGTTTGTTCCAAGAATTGCAGGATACCTATAGGATCCACCCAACACAATTTTACAAATATCGTTCACTCACATAAAATGACCCACATCAAAAGACAGTTTTCAGAATAAAGCGTGGGGTTTTCTTTGTGCAAAACTCTCTAACTGAAAGGCTTTCCCAGATGTCAAATAAAAACAATACGCACATGTGTACATATATAAATATATTTACCTACCTGCAAGTTGGCTCTTCTGAATGGGGTATATCTGTTTTGGATTTGTTTCACGGCCCAATCCCGGTCGGGGAAGAGCCCTGCCACATAGAAGTGGACCGAGCTGCAGTCACCTGGCAGGCAGCGCTGAGGGCAGGAAGGCTGTGTGTGCAGGTTTTTAAATATACAGGCCAGAGGCAGTGGAACGATTTCCAGACCCACAGTGGTAATATTTTCTTAGAACATTGACATTTTTATGGGAGCAGCTCACTGCAGCAAAACGATTTGAACTACAAACACCAGCAGGCTCTGGGAGAGCCAACGCCCACTGGGGCAGGTGTTTAGAATTTAATCAGCCGGTGCTCCATGAAAAGTGCACTCAAGCCTCTGAAGAAATGCTCGAGAAGCATGAAACCCGTCAGGCTCACCAACATATTTGGATTTTGTTTCCCTCCACTGCGCTGATAATTTGCACAATAAACGAAGATTTTTACCTACCTGCAAGTTGGCTCTTCTAAATGGGGTAACTCTGTTTTGGATATATAAATATATATATATGTATGTGTGCGCAAGCAATAATAACACACTTATAAGTAAGCAAATGCAGCTGTTAAATACATGGTTTAAAATACAAACAGTTAATAATACTGGACGTCCACTGCAAGTAATAAACCCTGTTAAATGCAAATAATCAGACACAAGGAATCAAGAGTAAAGCATGAAATATATATACACTAAATACATCAGATGGTTATAACCACTGGAGACCTGAACGTACACACACACATGACAATGCCAAAAATCAAAAACAATAGATCAGCGAAAATGTTTTCAACATTCTTGCCAACTCGGCTGGAGGAGCTCTTGACAGCTAGGCAGAAGTCTCAATCAGGACCTTTAAAGTTCCCTGTGGCAACAAGTCAGCTCCACAGCGAACTCTCATCTGAACGCCAAGATTTCCCACCTTTAATATCTTTCACTCGTCCTGAGGAGAAGTTTCTGGAAACCTCCCCACACTCTTCCGTTACGAAAACGGAGCTGACCGTACTGGTCTGTGTCAGGGTCAAGACACAAGTTGGCCAGGCCACTGTATTTTGACTCCGAGACAGAGCTGTACATTCCGCACATTTCTCTGCCAACAAGAATCTCTGGCCCCAATTCACAGAACTAACTTGGGACAAAATCCTAAACTTACTACCATATTGGTATTCACAGAATGCACTTACTACTTCTGGTATTCACAGAATGTACTTACTACTTTTGGCATTCACAGAATGAACTTACTACTTTTGGTATTCACAGAATGGACTTACGTCTACTAACTTTACGTCCGCACTCGGGCTGGAATTTCCGCTCCCTGAGAGGGAATTCCGCACCCGGAGCGGGAATTCCACTCCCAGGCCGTAATATCCGCCTACGGCCCGGAATCTCCGATTCCGGGCCGGAATTCACGAACTGTGGCTGTTGATCATTTTAGCCAAGGGTAAATACTTGTCCAAGTGCCTACCATCCCCCACCATGCCTCAGCTGACACACTGCAGCCAATTCCAGCCCTGCAGCATGCATAAATGCAGAGAAGACACACACAAACCCTTTCAAGATATCACTGAATGTGTTTGTTGCACTGCCCCTTGCCATGCGGCAAAACTACTTGAGGCGGACGAAAAGAGCAGAGAGGATCTTCAGACAGAGGATCAACCTATTTGGAATGTCCAGCCAAGATGTAAGGGCCAGGTTCCCGCCAGAAGTCATCTTGGATATGGTATGTGAGTGGGAGCAGGAACTTGACTCTGTGACCTGCTGCTCATATGCAATACCAGCATATCTCAAGATCCTTTCTGCTCTCCATTTCTTTGCCACTGGGTCTTTCCAAAGGTGCCTGCATCAAGTACTGAGATGCATCACTGCTAGAACCCACAACCACATACAAATGCCACATACACTGGCCATGAGACAAAGAGCAGCACAAGATTTCTACCTCATTGCACAATTCCCACGTGTGCTGGGTGCAATTTATTGAACCCATGTGGCCCTTCAGCCACCCCACCGCATTGCACACATCTTCTGCAACAGACACCGATGGTATTCCATCAATGTGCAAGCTGTCTGTGATGCCAGTGGGAGGTTCATTAATGTGCATGCATTGTTCCCAGGCAGTACCCATGACAGCTTCATATTCCGCATGTCACCTTTTGCCCGGCGGATGGCTGCGGGAGAATTTGGCAACATGTGGCTACTGGGTAAGTACCAAGCAGTAAAAATGAAGGATATGTGTTATTGAAATGTCTGAATGACCCCCAACATTAACCATTGTACAATAAGAATCATAAAGCTACTTACATTGCCCAACAGACACTGCATGTACTAAAGTATAGATCATGTCCTGTGCAAATCAAAGAGGGAAATGTAACCAACTGCCCTTTCTTCACTCTTCAGGCGACGCTGGGTATGCACTCTCCCCACATCTCCTCAACCCTTACAGGCGTGCAAGCACTGTACCTCAGTGTAGGTACAATAGGGCACACATACGGACTCTAGCCATCATAGAGCACACTTTTGGTATGTTGAAGTCGCGATTTAGTTGTCTCGACCGGACAGGGGGTGTGCTGCTGTACTCCCCAGAAGTCGTGTGCAAGATCATATTAGCCTCTTGTGTTTTGCACAACATTGCTTCAACGCATGGCTTACACATACCTCTGGAACCTTGGCTAGTTCTGAATCTTGGAAACCGGGCCATTGCACATAACCGAGGTCAGGGCATGCAAGTCAGTGATCAGCTCATTGCCACATTTTTCACATGAGCAACCTGTAGTGTCATGGACAAAATGAGGTTTGCTGTCTGTTGTCAATGATGAAACTTGGATATACACGACTGTGTCAATAAATTCCATCCTGAAACGACTTTGTAAGCCACACTAACTGCATGTAAATCACAGCTGCTGACAGTAGTCAAAAGGTGGAGCGTGCCTCAGGTCATGTGCCCATGTCAGCGATCAGTGTAGTGGATGTCCCTAAAAACAACTATTCACACAGATGACAAACGATACATGTCCTGGAAGACCTACCTGGACCTTATGAGGATGGGTCACTTAATCACAAAAGGCCATAACCATTGCATACTCAAGCCTGTGCCCTCAACAGATTTGACTCCCCCACAAATGATGGGCCCAGAACGTGAGTGATGATGTCATGGGTGAATCAGGCACCATGTGTCTGTGATATATCCACACTGCTCCAACCTAATGTTACCTAACACATCACACAACTCTGGTAATGAGCACTCAATATGGACTATATGTACCATAATGCAAAGGAGGAGAAAATGAAACTGCGGTTTGATGTTGTGTCAGCCCCCCTGTCCGTTCAGAAATGTCATTAAATGGTCTGTTCCCCCTTTTGTTACATGTTCATGATTCTCACCTGCACTGTCATTTCAGTTTTTTCCACAACAGAACAGCAGGATGGCAGTGGATTTGATTACTGATTGTGGATGGATCAGGATGAATACAAAATGGCTGCCAACTATTTCCTGTGATGTACTTCCTCCCTCCCACTTCCTGTAAAACTTTTCCTGTATGAAATAATGTGTTCCGGGTCATTTTCGGAGTTAACGGTCCGAAAACATAATTTCCGATTTCGGAGCGTAATGCGCGTGTGCAGACCCACCGCTCCGGAACCGGAAACAAAGTTTTCGGGCCGTAATCTCCAAAAATTACCCGGAACACATTATTTCATACAGGCAATGTTAGACAGGAAGTGGGAGACAGGAAATACATCACAGGAAGTTGTTGACAGCCATTTTGTGTTCATTCTGAGTCATCCTCTATCACAATTCAGATCCTCTGACATCCTGCTGCTCTCATTTTACTTATTTGCCCCAAAAGGGCTGAGGATTATGAAGAGAAAGCACCCCCTTTCACTGAAAGGGAATTAGACATCTTAGCTGAGGGGGTGCTGTTCAAATATCCTCAGCTATATGGGGACCCAGAACACCAGCTGAGCAATGCAGCCCGGGCCAGGCTATGGGCCAACATCGGGGAGTGCTGCAGTGCAGTGGGAGTCCACACCAGGAGTGCTAGGGCATGCCGCAAGCACTGGGTAGACCTAAGACGCTGTTCCCGGCACAAGGCTGAGGAGCTGGTGGGCCTGTCTTCCTAGCACCATGTGCATCGTCCTCGCCTTTCCCCACTGTACAGGAGGGTCTTGCGAACAGCTTGGCCGACCCTCCATGCTCAGCTGGAGGAGCAGGAGCAGCAGAGACATGGTAAGTACATCATATGCAATATGTGTCTGGGAGTATGATGTGAGTGAAACAGTGTTTTACCATTGTGTGTCTCATCCCTCCATTTACCGATTCTGTGTCCATGCAGCAGTCACCAAGATTAAAAAGGCACACTGTGGCATATGGACTGTACAGAGCAGAGTGCATTTTGGGAGTTGTAGTTTCTTCATGACAACTGGGTAAATGAGCCACACTTGTGCATTCATATTGAAATCTGCTCTGCCAGCACCACTACCATTGAACCAAGGAAATCATAACTGATATGTGCATTGGATGAGCAATGGTACAGACACTGTCCAGTGTGTGCATGGCAGGCCAAAGGGTATTTGATGCTGTGACTTGCATTCCATTTGTAGAGTTTGGGTTCCAATTGAGACAGATCATCATGTGCCATGGAGTCACGACAGACTTTGACATCCTTGCATCACTTTCAAGTGTTTCTAAATTTGCAAGGTATGTCCACTGACAGACGTCTCACCCTCAGTGGCCTGTATGACATTTCACATGTACAGGTAGCTGTCACAATGACTCACCACTGTTCACCGGTGTACTGCACTACCTTATCAGTCACCAAAGCCAATATGTGGCACTGGATTGTCAGATTATGTGTGGGGACAGCAAAAGGCTGGACTTACAATGTAGCTAAAGAAATAGCCCAGACCCTATGTGGATGTGTGACCCACATTTGGCATTTGTCTTGTCCCATACAATGCTACAAAGCAGATGACACATGTCCAGACGTTAAATAGCTGCAACTCCATATCAATGGCCAAATTCAATTAAATCTGGACTCTTCATGTTCTCCTTTGGTGGACTGGTTTTGGAACCTGCACATGTAGCAGTGACAGGACACACAGATCACAAGAATGCCAAGGTTGAGGGTTGGCCAATACAATTGTGTAAGCCACAAACATTCACGTGAGATGTTCATGTCAGACTCAATTCAGTAAATGACAGTGAACATACACGTAATGTAAGTTCATAAACACTGACAACTGTAGAGTGTGATCAGAGGAAAACAAAGTCTGACCTTGGCTCATCTATGTATGTGTCCCGTCCTGCATGAAACAACCACCACATCAGGATTTTGCTTACATTTCAGCAGGCACAGCTGGCCAGATGGAAGAACAGCAGGACCAGGTCTGGAGGGGAGGCCATCAGTGCGCCGGCAGCTATACCCTCTTTCCACCAGCGAGGAAGAAGAGGATGAGGAGGGACCCTCAACATCAGGAGGCAAGGGGATTGCGCCCACCCGGACTGACAAGGAACACAACTCTGGTGCTACGTCCCGGGTGGAGGCTGTGGACATTGAAGGTGGGGTTGAAGAACCCGACACCTCTGCCCATGATGTGGAGAGCTACTCTCCCCCAGACTCTTCACCTGTGGATCCTGAAGAGGTGTCCCCGGGGCAGGCAAATACCTAATCTGGGCCTGCCATCAGCCCTCCCTACCTCTAGAGCCCCCCATTCCAATGGGGGCTCCAGCTGCATCCCCTGCAACCAGTCCCCCTCCTCGTAGCTGCAAGCTCGACCACAACATCGGCTCCGGACCTGCGGCACCACATCCCTCCTGTCCCCCAGGCCCCTCCCGGTGTTGTTCCTCCTGTGGCTGTGCCAGGGGACTTGAGGTGGATGTGTGAGGGTCATCGAGACATGTCCGCTCGCGCCATGCTACAAGTGTGTCTGGAGATACGCATGATGCGAGAGGACATTGTCCAATCTCTGGCCAACCTCACCACCAGCGTCAATTCCATGGCCACAGCCATGTCGTCTGTTGTCTTCCAAATCCCTTCCCATACCACCGTCAATGTCTCCCCCTGTCTGTTGCCCCACACTGTTTCCCCCATACTCCTCGTGTTTCATGAACCCATGTGGTGACTGTTCCTGCACCAGCCAGCCGTGTGCCTGCATCGGACACTGAGGATCTGGACATTGTGGTAGTAGAGGATGACCAGAAGGACACTTGACTTTTTGACTGAGACGTCGTCGTGAACAATTATTTCATTTCCCCCTTGTAAATAGACTGGTTTCCCTGACACTCCCTGACGTGTTATATGTTTGTTGCTCCACCCCAATCCAAGTTCCCTTCTCCATCTGCATTAAGATCATCATTTGTTTTCCTTTCTCCCTTCCAAACGGACGTCTGTTCTTCTGTTCATACATAAATATCTTTGAGGAATTCTATTTACTTTAACTTGTTTGACTTCATTTTAAATGTCTGGTTAAAAATATGGACACGTATTTGGTGAGTCATCTGCTATGCACATAATGGCTTGTTGCAATGATGGGTTACACTTGTAACTGTGTCACACACACACACATACCTCCTCACATCTCTAGGCCACCTACATCATTATACAGGACATGATACACAACAGAATTTTACTTTTGTAGATCCTTATATTTTCTATACACATATTCACACAGTCAATTTGTCTTGAGGTTCTTTTCACTGGCGATCCTGCTTGTAACATCGCAAGTTTGGAGGTGATGATTGCTGTGAGGGGTCAGGTCGGGCTTGTCGCCTACGTGTAGGTGGGTGTTGTCCATGTGCCTGTGCAGGGTGATCTACATGTGCAGGGGCAGATGGTGTATGCACATTTGGTGTTTGTGCCTGGACAAGGGCTGGTTGTGCACATGGTGGGAGTGCCTGTACAGGGGTTGGTGGTGGTTGCGCAGGTGGTGGGAGTGCCTGTACAGGGTTGGTGGTGGTTGTGCAGGTGGTGGCAGTGCCTGTACAGGGTTTGGTGGTGGTTGTGCAGGTGGTGGGAGTGCCTGTACAGGGGTTGGTGGTGGTTGTGCAGGTGGTGGGAGTGCCTGTTCAGGGCGCCGGTGAGGATGTGTACCTTTGCTGTGGTGCTGTGCAGTTGGTGGTGCAGGTGTGTGGATGTGCTGTCCTGCAGGCAGATATGATGGCTCCCCTTCCTGCGTTGACCGTGAAGGGAGACTTTGGATCACTTTCAGCATGCCCTCCATCAGCTTCATGGCCAAGGCATGGTGTCTTGCACTCTCTTCCCTTTGGATGGATATCATGTCTCTCATATTCCTGGACATGTCCTGTCAAGTTCTATCAAGCCTATCCAAAACTTGGCTCAGCCTGTCCACCACCTGAGGGAAATGGACCATGTCCTGTAGGGACTCAGACATGTCTGACAGGGTAGCCCCTATGGCACGAATGTCCTGCCTCACATCTGTCTGCTGTTGGAAGAAGTCCTGCTCCCACTGGTCACCATAGCCAGGTGCAGGCCCTCTCTGCAGGTGTCTGCCATGGATGGGACGAGCAGGTCCAACAGCAGGGGAGGGGGTGGCAGGTGGAAGCCTGTGGGCAGGAGAATGGTGCCCAGAGGATACCTGCACCACAACAGGGCTGGTACTTCCCCCAGATGGTGGAGAGGATGGCAGGGATACACTGTATAGGGAAGAGCGGGTAGGGGAACCACCATGTCGGTCCTCAACGTGAGGGCTGTGAGGGAGTGATGTCTGTGTTGGGATGCGTGGGAACTGTGGCTGGTTTGCTCTATGCTGGGGACAGGCAATTGTTTGTTTGGGAGGAGGCTGACGAACGTTGCTTGGCGGAGGATGTGATGCCGTGACTGATTTTGGCAGTCTGGCAAGATAGCTCTCATTGGCATCAGAATCGTCATCCCCGGAGTGGATGGACATGTAGTCATCATCATCTACCAAGTCGACGTCCTCAGGAACTTCCTCCTCCTCTTGAGCAGTACATGCTGCCGACATAATCTGCCTGGAGGATCAGTGGATTCTCCCCTCTGATTCCCCGTCGGCCCGCACTTGTCGTAGGTCTGTCATCCTCATCCTCCGCATCCCCTGGAACACAGAGGTTGCAACTGTATTAGTGATTGACCTAGCATTACATGTGGTGCAACACAAGGGTTGTATTAACTGTACTTTGCATCAACAGATGAGGATCATGTGACCTGGTTAGGGTACCACCACAAATTACAGCTCACACCATAGCACTGAGGTGTTACACGGAGATGTACATAATACAATCAAACTCACCAGCTCCAGCCACAACTTGTCCCTTCGCGTTCCCCCCTGGAGTCAACTGCTGAACCTGTCTCCTCATAGATGTTGTAGAAAAAGGTGTCCCAGATCCAGCAGCTGTAGAGGGAAGTGACAACATTCTCAATGATCTGAATCACTAATTGACAGACAGGCACATGTGACACTCCTGATTTGTATTTCACTTTGTAAACAACAACTGCTGATTCCATGCCGAAGGGGATCTTGATCTCTGTCATGGTTTAGTAATCTAAGCTAGTGACACACCTCATGCCAGAATTACCTGAAGGACAGGTGCGCAAGGGTTTCACTGCTGCAGCCAGGATGTCATGCATGCCCCGGGATGGTGTCCGCGGCAGTGGTGTCATCCTGTCAGCAGCTGTGATTAGACATCCATGTCCATATTTTAGTACAACAGATGGTAGCTATGAGTAAGCCTGGGCAAAGCACTACGCTACGCTCGCGTAGTTTGCGAAGTTCACGCTACTTCGCACTACGCGAACTGCACGTAGCACAGTGCGAACACGCGTAGCGTAGTGTTGCGTAGTGCTGCGGTCATTTTTTGCTTGCTCGCGGTCCTCAACGTCAAGTTGGCGACCGCGAGCAAGCAAAATGACATCCCGGCGAGACTTTTTCCTTGTTCGCGATCAGCAACATCAAGTTGGCGATCGCGAGCATGGAAAATAAACCTCCCGGCGAGATTCCCAACGCGAGGAGGTCAGGTTTCTCATTGCGAGTGGTTGCTACCAGTTCGCGTTGAGAAAGCTGCCGCTCGAGTAAAAATCTACTCGAGCAGCAGAAAACTACAGCTCGCACTGTGCAAGATGCCATTTTCAATGATTGCACAGTGCCGGTTGCTTGTCCGCACTGTGCAATCATTGAAAACGACATCTGGCACAGTGCGAACAAGGTACTACGCAGTTCGTGAAGTGCTACCCGTAGCTCGCGTAGTGCGAACTGCACTTTGCGTAGCTTCGCGAAGTGCTACTTCGCGAACTACGCCCAGGGTTAGCTATGAGCCAACATGTCATTCCCAATAACCATTTGCGGATAATCCAGGACAATGTGCAGCATGTTTACCTCATGGACTTTTCATGTGGGCACCTGCTCACATGCAGCATTTGCCAGTAGTTACCTCCACGCAGCACTGACATCAATAAGATGACACATCAACAGACAAACTTGTATGAGAAGGTTACTGATATTTCAAGGAAGGGATAAATGAACCGGACTCCTCCGTATTACACTGATTTCACCTTTACCATTAAGACTAACATTTTTTATGAGTGTAATGTTGTCTGTGGACAAGTCAGAAAGGAGTTCATGTGTGAGATGTGCAGCAGTCAGGTACATGATGTTGCTCAGTTGTGCTTCCCTACCCATGAAGTCACAAAGTTCATTTTTGAATGAGAGAACACAGATTTCTTATGTCCATCCTTTGAGTGTCCTCTCTTTGCATACTCTATTTCCAACATCATGGTACTACTTAGCTGACAACGGATGGTGTCTTGTACAGCAGACATCCAAACCTCATATGTCAAACACTCACCTATACATGTGAATACGGTAGAAGAGGAGGCAAGCAGAATGCAATATTTGGTTATGATCACACATTACGGATAAGCTGAGAAGCTTTGATGCTTTCTGCCTGCACTGGATTAGCGTGTTGCTCTTCAGCCAAGTTATTTTGCAGGTGTAACTGCATGAAGATTCACCTTAGCAGCCCCTACACCCATCTCAAAGGTACACAACTGGCATAAGTGTGGGCCTCAGCCATACCAATTTCATTATGATTTAACCATATATATTTTGCTAGGGATTTTTCCTATCATTGAATTACCAGCCTGTTGTGTTTTGGTCACTTCATATGACACATTGTACTATCGTATGTCCATTCTGCACTCACTTGGCATATTAGCCAGCAGGGTCTGATTTGGCATGTGTTCAAATGCCATATGTGAGCATATTGTGATGCAGGACAACAGTGTTGTACAACACATACAACATACGGTGGAGGTGAAAGGCACATTTAATGAGCATTCAGCCTGAATTATTCTTGGGTTTACTTACCTTGGCCCAGCACCGGAACAGTGTGTGGTTCCTGAACAGATGTCACAGCCAACCTTGTAGCAGAAGTCAGTGTGTGTCTTTGATTCTGGGAGGACCTCATTGTACCTACAAGGATAGGTGTGTTTTGCAACTTTTCATTTCTGCAGCCACATGTGATGCACTCAATTTCTGGCACATAGGATGAGCACAAGCAGTTGTGGGCACCACCGTTGCAGAAGTGTGTTATACTTAATGTAAGACATGGGGTCTCCAGGCCCTAAGGGGGTAACGTGACACGAGCGGCTGGGCACCCAAAGGCCTATGCGTTAAGCGACCATACAACACACACATCCTCTGAAGCAGTAAACGCACACAATAATGGACGCCACACAGGAAGGTGAATGCAAATTAATCAGATTTATCTAATCAAGGAAGCACACACGGGAATCTTGTAGGGCAATGTATCTTAACTTGTACACTTTAACATTTGCATTACAGCATCTCATTACCTGTACACTCTAACATTTGCATTACAGCATCTCATTACGGTTACCTCAGCAATCCCTGCAGTATGAACTTCCCTAGTGCTGCGGGCCGGGGCCTGCACACGTGGCGCTACTGGTGTCTACGAAGAAACAAAGGCACATGAGCATAACTTGAGGTTGAATAATGTTTGCCTCATACCATGGGCACTTCCAAGCCTACCCTGAGGATAAAGCGTTAGTGGCACACGGAGCGTACTGCCCTGCTGGACACCCTTTAGAGATGAGGCGCCGCTCATACACGGAGCGCCTTGCACTTGGGACCTCAACTGGAGAATGGAGAGCTTGAGACCACAAACTGAGGTTACACGCTATTTGGACCTAGCACGCCCTGAGCACCTGTGAATGCAACATGTGGGGTCAGCGCTCCTTAGACATAGAACGCTTTGAGTACGGATGCATACAAATGACAGATCAGCGCTACTTAGACGTAGAACGTATTGAGCACTGGTAACTACAATGGAATGATCATCGCTACTTAGACACAGAACGCATTGAGCACTGGTAAATACAATTGAATGATCAGCGCTACTCCAACATAGAACGCATTGAGCACTGTGGAATACAACGGAATGATCAGCGCTACTTAGGCATAGAACGCATTGAGCACTTTTGAATACAACGGAAGGATCAGCGCTACTTAGACATAGAACGCATGAGCACTTTTGAATACAACGGAAGGATCAGCGCTACTTAGACATAGAACGCATGGAGCGCTGGTGAGTCCTGCGAATGGCAGATCCCAGGAGAGGGTAATCCCACGGAGGGGAGACTCACAACTACGGAGGGAAATCCCACGGAGGGGGGAAAGTCACAGTCTCTGCATGCGGTGTCGCTCCCACTCGGCAGGGGGCGCACCGGGCCTTCCCACGACTCCCGGGGAGCAGGGGGGGGCGAGTCTCAGGCCGCCACACGGCCGCGCTACCTCCCAGCCCCCGGGGGTTACCTTGGTCTCGTCGCTCGGTTCCGCTCCGGGCCCTTCGTCAGGCGCGCGCAACGGCGCGGGACACTCCCGGACACTCGCTCTTCCTTCTCACGCTGCGACGGCAGCGGCGGGGCCCCGGGCTTCTCCGCAGGCCCCGACTTGGCACTGACACGTCCCTGAGGCCTACGGGCCGCGGCGGTGATCGCGCTGCGGGTCCTCGCACCAGGGGGGGGGGGTCACAAATTAAGCGGGAGCTCGGCCAGCTCCGCGCTCGACAGCAGATCCACACAGGGGGTCCCAGGTCAGGTCTGGCAGCGCAGGAGACACAGCGCCAGTACCTGGTCGATCCCCAGCAGTCAGGCAATCAGTCATTTCATGAAGTTGCAATATTCAGCTTTGGCATGAAGTTTCAGGATTCCGCTTCTGCAGTTTCAATATTCAGTCTTTGCGGCGCAGATGATACTGGCGCCCTTGGGGTTCTGTTCCTTGGGGGGTAGGGGATGAGTTGAAGACTAGGTCCTTCCTAGTCAGGCTGGGCAGAGGTTCCCTGGGTCCTCCTACTGCTGGGCAAGATCAGTGGGTTTCACAGGATCCCTCACTCACTTAAGAGGCAGCACCTAAGCCCTGTCACTCTCAGAGGCATAAGTCCCTGGCTAGGCCCTACTGCCTACAACTCCGGCATGGATTCTCCAGCTCTGCTTCACCCCAACTGGCCAACTAACTGAAAAAAGTTCCCTCCCTCACTTATGTATCCCTAGGTCAGGTGACCTCTAGCCAAGGCGGCAAAAGTAAAAACCACACCTCCCTTCTAGAAGGTTCCAGCACATTCCAGGAGCTTCCCCATTCTACCTTTGGGACAAAAAAGGCGGGCTGGTGTCGTAACATTGTTGTGGGGTTCCAGCCAGCTCCTGGCAGCTAGGGTGCTACTAATAAAGACCACTCTGCAGTAGCAGGGGCCTGTGGCAGCCATCTTGGGAGAAGGGATCACCTGCACCTTAACACTGATTGGCAATGAAAAGGCGCCCGGAGACCTAGTCCAACATAAAAATGAGGGTGGAAAAAATGAGGCACAATCAAAAATAAATAGGGAGACCACCCTAGGGCTGACAGGTCTAACACGCGTCCCCCCCAGCCGAAAGAGGGGAGAGCTACCCAACCTCTAGGGAGTTCTCATCGCTAAGGCGGAAAAACCTGGAGAGACCGTCAGCATTGGCGTGGTCAACTCCGGGCCGATGTTCCACCCGAAAATCCATCCCCTGTAGGGAAATGGACCACCTCAACAACTTGGGGTTTTCGCCTCTCATCTGCATGAGCCAGCGAAGGGGGCGATGGTCTGAATGAGGAAGTGAGTTCCAAAGAGATATGGCCTCAACTTCTTCAGAGCCCAGACCACCGCGAAGGCCTCTCTCTCACTGGTGCTCCATCGCCGTTCCCGAGGGAGGAGTCTCCTGGATATGAAGGCCACTGGTTGATCTTGGCCCTCGGTGTTGAGTTGCGAGAGCACCGCACCTATGCCGTGCTCTGAGGCGTCTGTCTGCACAATGAATTCCTTGCTGAAATCCGGTGTTGCTAGTACTGGAGCGGTACACATCGCATGTTTCAGCATGTCAAATGCTTCTTGGCAAGCAGCTGTCCATATGACCTTGCGAGGTTGCTTCTTCGAGGTCAATTCCGTCAAGGGGGTTACGATGGTACCATATCCCTTGACGAACCGGCGGTAATACCCAGTGAGGCCGAGGAAAGCTCGGACCTCTGTTTGGGTCTTGGGGGGCTCCCAAGCCAAGATGGTCTCTATTTTGGCCTGGAGGGGTTGCACCTTACCTCCGCCCACCAGGTGTCCCAGGTACACGACAGATCCCTGTCCAATCTGGCACTTGCTGGCTTTAATCGCGTTACAGCGCCTGCAATACCTCCTGGAGGTGTTGCAGATGGTCCTCCCAGGTGCTACTGAAGACAGCTATGTCATCCAGGTAGGCCGCTGAGAAGGACTCCAGACCAGATAGTACCTGATTCACTAACCGCTGGAATGTGGCCGGAGCATTTTTGAGCCCAAAGGGCATCACTCGGAACTGGTAGTGGCCCTCGGGGGTGGAGAACGCTGTCTTCTCCCTTGCTCCTTCGGCCATGGCAATCTGCCAATATCCGGATGTCAGATCAATGGTGCTGAGGAACCGGGCTGCTCCCAGCCGGTCCACCAGCTCGTCTGCACGTGGGATGGGGTGAGCATCTGTCTTTGTGACAGAGTTCAACCCCCGGTAGTCCACACAGAACCGAAGCTCCGGCGTCGTACCCGGTGGGGCCGCTTTCGGCACCAACACCACTGGACTAGCCCACGGGCTGCTGGAAGGTTCTATCACCCCCAGCTCCAGCATCTTTGCCACCTCACGCTGGATGCTATCCTTCACTCGGTCAGAGAGCCGGTAAGACTTGTTCTTCACCGGGGGGCTGTCCCCTGTGTCCACATCATGGGTACACAGATGAGTGATTCCAGGCGTGAGGGAGAACAACGAGGCGAACCGTCCCAGGACATGGAGACAGTCCCTCTGTTGCTCTGGGGTCAAGGATGGGGAGAGGACTACACCTTCCACCGAACCATCCTTCTCTTGTACCGCTAGAAGGTCAGGAAGAGCTTCACTCTCTTCCTCTTCGCTCCCATCCGTCACCATAAGGAGAGCAAGCTCTGATCGCTCATGGTGCGGTTTCAGGCGGTTGACGTGGAACACCCTGAGGGGCTGTCGGGGGGTCTTCAAATCCACTACGTAGGTGGTCTGGCCTCGTCGCTCCACAATGTCATACGGGCCAGTCCACCGGTCCTGGAGGGCACAAAGCTCCCCAGGTTCCATCACCCAAACCTTCTGTCCAACGTCCAACTCGACCGTCCGAGCGTTGCGGTCATACCACTCCTTCATCACGGTCTGGCTAGCCTCTAGGTTCTCTGAGGCCGCCTTCCACAGCTTGGCCATCTGGCTGCGGAACGCCAGCATGTAGCTGACAATGTCACGGGGAAGCTTTTGCGAAGTCTTCTCCCACCCCTCCTTAAGCAAGCTGAGGGGCCCCCTAACGGGATGGCCATAGAGCAACTCAAACGGGCTGAACCCGACTCCCTTCTGCGGTACCTCCTGGTAGGAGAATAACAAGCAGGGGAGGAGGACGTCCCATTTACGCCTCAAGCCTTCTGGCAGGCTTCGGATCATACCCTTCAATGTCTTATTGAAGCGCTCTACAAGTCCGTTAGTCTGGGGGTGGTAAGGAGTGGAGAACTGGTAGGTCACCCCACACTCCTTCCACATGGCCTGCATGTAGGCCGACATAAAATTTGTGCCCCTGTCCGACACCACGACCTTTGGGAATCCCACTCGGGTAAAAATCCCCAATAGTGCCCGCGCCACCACCGGTGCAGTGATGGCCCTCAGAGGAATAGCCTCTGGGTACCTAGTGGCGTGGTCCACCAAAACCAGAATGAACCGGTGTCCCGCTGAGGTCGGAGGGTCCAAGGGCCCGACAATATCAATACCGACCCTCTCAAAAGGGGTCCCGACCACCGGGAGCGGTTCCAACGGGACTTTCAATTTAGTCCCAGTCTTGCCACTTGCCTGACAAGACTTACAGGTCTTGCAAAAGGTGTCTGAGGCAATCCTCATCCTGGGCCAATAAAAATGAGGAACCAACCGTGCAAAGGTTTTGTCCTGGCCCAGGTGTCCGGCTAAGGGAATCTCGTGCGCTAACTCCAGCAGGAAGGCCCGGTAACATTGGGGGACCACTATGGCCCTCGAAGATCCATGTACCGGCACCCTGGGCTCACTGTATAGGAGCCCATCCTCCCAATACACATGATATCCTCCCATCTCCTGACTGGCCACTTGGGCTTCGGCCTGTCGCCGCGTGCCTTCAAGCGTGGGGCACGCCTGACAAACTTCCTCCCGGGTAGGCCCTCCTTCCACATGCCAGTCAGCAAGGGTCGGCAAGTCCTCCACGGGAACGACATCCACCTCCGCGGGCACCTCTGCGGCCTCCCCATCCATCTCACGGGGCGTGTCCTCTACCACCTTCTCCTTTCCTCTTCTGGCGTTGGGTTGGGCCATGATTCCAGGCTCCAACCCAGGGTGAGTTCCATGCTGGGCAGCCATGGACCGCGTGACTACGCAAGTCCACCCTGGTAATCCCAGCATTTCTGTGTGAGCTCGATACTCGACATCTTTCCACTTGGTGTGCTCCAGGTCGTTCCCTAGCAAGCACCCCACAGGCAAGGCAGGGCTCACCACAACTCTTAGTAGGCCTTTGACTCCTCCCCACTCGAATGGAACACGAGCCACTGGATAGTGACTCACACTGCCGTCAGCCAACACGGCCGGATGGAACTCCTCAGGCATCACCTGCTCAGGGGACACCAGCCGCCTCACTACGGTGGTCATGCTGGCACCTGTGTCCCTCAGAGCCTCCACCTCCTCCCCGTTAACTCTCACCCTCTGCTGGTATTTAGCAGTGTTCGGGGGTAGGGACACCACTGGGACCATCTCTCTATCCCCGAGTGAAACCAGGGTCAGGCCTGTCCACTCCCCTTCCCTATCTAGGGGCAGCTCCACCCCAAGCGCTACACTAGCCACCCCGGGCCTATTCCCGCCCGTTGGGGCTGGGGGTCTCTTGCGACACTTAGGATCGCCCTTGTAGTGTCCAATCTCCCCACATTCATAGCACCGCACAATCCTTGGCTGCTGACTCTTGTCAGGGTAAGTGGGCTTTGGGGAATTGGATGGAGGTGGGGTCCCTACTCCTTTCCCAAACTGTCTAGTTTGTGGGCCTCTGGAGAACTCCACCTTTTTATCTCCCCCCTCTTTCTTCTGGGGGAAACCCTGTCCGCCTTTCGGGCCATCTCCCCCGGGGCCCTTGTGAGACACCCAGGTGCTAACCCAAATGTCCGCCTCCTCCGCAAGCTCACGGGGATCAGTCAACTTGCGGTCCACCAGATGTTGGCGCAGCTCCGGAAAACACTTATCCAAGAGGTGCTCTCTTAAAAACAGATTATACAAGCCCTCGTAATCCTGCACCTCGCTGCCACGCACCCAACCATCTAGCGCCTTACGGGCATAATCAAAAAAATCCACCCAATTTTGCGTGGACAGCTTATGGCTGCCACGGAACCTCTGCCGATACCTTTCAGGATTGAGGCCAAATTTCTTAAGTAACGCCTCTTTCATGGGGGCATACCTGACCTGATCCGCCTTTGCTAGGTACAAAAGGGTGTCCCTGGCATTAGGAGGGATGTAGCGATACAGGCCACCCCCCCAGTTGCTTTCAGGTACACCATGGGCTGTCAAGGCCACCTCATACGCCTCCAGCCACTTGGCGATGTCATCCCCCACCGTGTAACTGGCAATCACATCCTTGGGTAGATACAATTTTGGCTCCTGATGAGCCTTTGGTACGCTGCCACCATTATCATTACTTGACGCATTCAACTGTAGAGCTCGCAGCTCCAATTCTTTAAGCTGAAGCTCGTGCGCCAGCTTCTTCTCTTCCATCGCTAGTCATCTATTTTCCCTTTCGTGTTCTAGCTTGGCAAGCTCCCACTTCCACTGCCTTTCCTCCCTCCTGTCCTCATACACTTCTGGCGACGCACTCCTCCTAGACCCTGCACTACTGCTTGCCCCGGAACGTCTCCCTGGTGGCAAGTTTTCAGATACATCAACATTGAGCAGGTCTAGCTCCTCCTGCGCGCTCTCCTCCTGAGGTGCACCCTGCCCCTCCTGTCCCCCATCCCCTCTACCATCTGGGTGGGCCTCTACCCATGCCCTCAAGGCTGCACGGAGTTCCGGTCCTTTGGCTCTCCGCACCCCCATCCCCTGCCCGCATTCTCTCAGCTGCCTTACTGTATACCCCTCAAGGTTGGCTAACTGGAACTCCATTGTGACAGGTGGGGACCCAGACATGAAGGCAAGAAAAATACTAGGATGTGAGTAACAGTGTTGGGCTAACCAGGACTCCACACACTCAGTCTAGACAGTGCGGGTCAATTAATGCAGCAAAAAAAGATGCAGAGCTAACATACACAATAGGCGTCTAATTGCGGCGCCCTCCGTCTCACTGGAGGGTGCTGTATAGTCACAGGTCCTTATCCCACCGCTGGCCAACAATGTAGGACCGGGGGTCACCAGGCCCTAGGGGGGTAGCGTGGCGCGAGCAGGTAGGCATCCAAGGGCTTACGTGTAAAGTGACCATAAAGCACACACATCCACTGAGACAGGAAACGCACGCAATAATGGACACCACACAGTAGGTTGAATAAAACCAATCAGTTTTATCTAGATCAACATTAGGATCAAAAGCATTTCATTAGGAATAGATTGGCAGTTCATTAAAACATCAAAACCTGGCATTGAATCAAAGCGCGACACCTGGTGATCCTGGGGAGCGTCACACCCAGCATTTACGCAAAGCGCTGCACATAGCAAATCAACAGCGCTTCAAAATATGGCGTTCCAGCTTAGCGCTGCACATAGCAAATTAATGGCGCTCCAAAACATGGCACATAAGCATAGCGCTGCACATAGCAATTCATAGCACCTCAAACATGGCATTTTAACCAAAGCGCTGAACATAGCACACCAATAGCGCCTCAAAACTGGCATCTAAACATAGCGCTTGAAACAGGTCCTCTCATTACTAAGCTAAACATGGAGTATCTGTAGAGCCTTAACCATGGCCTACCACTACAGCGATACCCAGTCCAGCAGGAGTAGACCCTCCGATCCAGTAGGGTGGACCAGTCTCCACAATTTCCTGTTTCCTGGGTCAACACTTAGCCCTTCACCGGGCACGAGTCCAGGGGGCCATGCGGGCACAACAGACAAATTCCCCGGGGGGGGCGTGCTCCGGGCCTTTCTAGGGCCTCCCGCCCTCCTCCCCAGGGTTTACCTGCAGATTTGGCCTTACAGGCCCTTGCGCAGCTCCGCGGCCGGGCGGGGGCTCACTCTTCACGAAGCCCCTCCCGCCAGCCGCATAGGACTCCCGGCGATGTCCGGGTCGAGGGGGATGGCGCGGGGCTCCCGGCTGGTCCAGACGTGGCCGGGGAGCTCCGCAGGGATTAGGCAATGGTCCCGGGTCCTCCTCTGGTGCCGGGGGACTCGGGGATTCCCTCTCAGGTGTCTGAGGCTCGCGCCCGCAGCCGCCAATGGTAGTGCGGCCTGCGGGGGCGCGGCCCAGTTAGCGAATAGCACAGCGGCGGGGGCGGCGTTTGGCAGTCCGCCCCCGTCAGGTGACTCAGGCCTTGCGCGGCCCTTGCGGGATGGCTCCAGGCCCGACGAGGCCTTCGCGGTGTCCTGGCGGTCTTCTCCGCCCTCCGACGGCAGCGACGGGGCCCCGGGCTTCACCGCAGGCCCCGGAGATAACGGGGACAATCTTTCCGGCCCTGGGCCGCAGCGGTGAGCGATTCCTTTTCAGGATCCCCGACGGGGGTGGCAGAAATTAAGGGCTGGCCCACAGCTCGGGGGGTGGCGATGTGTTCGGCGCCTAGCGCCCCCTTGCTCCCACGATGACGCCCCAGCTCAGGGCAGGTAGGCTGGGAGGTGGCAGGCCACACACCAGTGGCAGAACAAGCTAGGAAGGGGCCCCAGATTAAGTCAGGGAGCGCAGGAGTGGCACAGCGCAGGTACCTGGTCGATCCCCCAGCAGTTCTATGGTATGTTTCTGTGGTAAAGTTCTGTGGTAAGTTTCTGTTGTAAGGTTCTGTGGTAAGTTTCTGTGGTAAGGTTCTGTGGTCCTTTTGGCGCTTGTTGGAACTGGCGCCTGTCAGGTAGTGAGTTTTAGGTAAAGGATACAAAACCTCAGGAGCGAAGAATATTCTCACCACTCTCCTCAAGGCCTGACCCGTCTTGACAAAAATCAAGAACCGAGCACCGGCCCCAAGAGGAGGGAGGAGACAATGAAGGACCACCAGGCTTCCAGATGATACGTAGAAGTCTCAACTCCCAGGGACGGGTAAAGGGGCGGTCAGGAGAGGGACGGTGTCTATGAAAGAGAAAAGAAAACAACAGGTAAGTGGAGTGAAAGGGCAGGGATTTCTATCTAGCGAATACCCCCTCAACCCCCCCCTGATTTACTAAGTCCTTCAGCAACTACGTCCCCACCCCTCCCCCCTAGGTTGTGTGCTCTCTCAGACTCACCGTGATGCCATAGGTAAAGATGCAACGCCGAACATAGCAGGAGCCTGGTAGCAGTCAACAGGTGAAGGTAATCCACAGCAGTAGGAGCAACACTGCATTCAAGGCAAGTCCTTTGAAGGAGGTGAGCGATAGAAAATCAGAATGCCTGTAATCGGGGTGGGATTGGCACACACGGACGATGTGGGAGACAGCTTTCTGAATCCAAACAGGAGGAGGCAGGAGAGACCGTCAGAGGAGTGGGGGAAGCGGGCCGAAGACAGCCGCGTAATCTGCGACGAGGCGCCGCAGGGCGGGATACAACTCCAGCCCTTCTTGAAGACGCCCGCCTGATGCGTGAGGAAGGACTCCGACGAACCAACGGGGGAGGAGGAAATGTAATACGTCCAAGTCTCCAATGAGAGGGTGTTCGTAATTCTTCCAGATATCCAGGGGAATTCAAGGAGGGTTAGGAAAGGACGCGGGAAAGCCGTGAGGAGTACTCAGAGGGGAAATGAGCACCAACACAGGAAAACAAACGGGAACCGCGAAAGCCGCACGAAGTCCAACAGCAATCAGTGATCCAAGGCACAGCTGCGGGAGGCGTGGTCCAACACAAGGAAGGATTGTCAAGCACTGCCATGCGCATCGAGTCGGTATTTAACCGCCCTGTCCACCAGGTGACCACTGTGAGTGCACACAACCCCCTCCCTCGCCCTACTGCCTTCTGGGAAATGTAGTGTGCTGGTGTATAAGAGATCGAGAACGGGTTAAAAGAGGGTTAAGTGCCATCACTAAGACTTGTGTGTACGACTAGTGTGTAACAGCGCCCTTCGCAGTTTTGTTCCTTGGGGGGGGGGGGGGTAGGTTGAGTTGGTGACTGAAGGGAGTTCTCAGTCAGGCTTGGTAGGATGTCCCTGGGTTCCCCTCCCGCTGGGCCAGATCAGTGGGCTAGTTCAGGATCCCTCACTCAACTTGTAAGGCAGCACCTAATACCTGTCACTTTCAGTGGCATAAGTCCCTGACTAGGCCCTACCGCCTAAAACTCCTGCGTAGGTTCCCCCAGGTCTGCGTCGCCCCAACTGACTAAAAAATGTTCCCTCCTTTCCTTAAGTATCCCTAGGTCAGGTGACCACCCTCTAAGGCGGCAAAAGTAAACCCCACCCTTCTTCTAGAAGGTTCCAGCAAGTTCCAGGAGCTTCCCCACTATAGCTATAGGACAAAAAGGCAGGCTGGTGTCGCAACAATGTTATAGGGTCCCAGCCAGCTCCTGGCAACTAGGGTGCTACTAAAAAGGCCACTCCGCAGTAGCAGGGGCCTGTGGCAGCCATATTGGGGGAAGAGAGCACCTGCACCTTAACACTGATTAGCAGTGGAAAGGCGCTCGGAGACCTAAGGCCAACGAAAAAGAAGGGTGAAAAAAATGAGGCAAGGGCAAAAATACAGGGAAAGACCACCCTAGGGCTGACAGGTCTAACACTGACCATGTCAGGGACTGTATAAGGACAGAAGTCCAAACGTTGTTGGATTTGGGTGTGATTGAACCCTCAGTTAGCCCATGGGCTAGTCCAGTAGTCCTGGTACCTAAGCCTCACACCAGTGGTGGGAAAAGAGAGATGAGGTTTTGTGTAGACTACAGGGGTCTCAATGCAGTCACTAGGACTGATGCCCATCTCATCCCTAGGGCAGATGAGCTGATAGATACTTTGGCCTCAGCCAAGTTGCTAAGCACATTTGACCTAACAGCTGGCTACTGGCAGATCAGACTGGCTGATGATGCAAAGCCAAAGACAGCATTTTCTACCCCTAGTGGGCACTATCAATTGGTGGTAATGCCCTTTGGTTTGAAGAATACACCTGCCACTTTCCAAAGGTTGGTGAATCAAGCCCTTACAGGCCTGGAAGACTTTAGTGCAGCATATCTAGATGATATTGCTGTCTTTAGCTCCACCTGGGAGGATCACCTGGTCCACCTGAGGAATGTTTTAGAGGCCCTGCAAAAAGCAGGCCTAACTATCAAGGATACTAAGTGCCAGATAGGGCAGAGTCAGGTTGTGTACCTGGGACACCTTGTAGGTGGAGCCAAGGTTCAACCACTGCAGAGCGTCCGTCGTGACAGCGATTGAGGGGAACATGACAGCCGGCAGTATGTGCTGAGCAGTCGCAGTCTCTTACCGCTCTCGTCGGATGGGAAGAAAAGCCCTGCAAGATGGATGTTGCCTGAGACGATGAAATAGTTTGAGATAAATCCAAGTCAACCTCACTGGATTACTCTGTGCCGTTTATTTTTGTTTCTTGAGTAGCACTTTGTTTATATGCACGTCTGATCTCCGGGCTGGGTACTCAGGTGAAGATATCGCGGTGGCTACGGTTGTGACTGCTGGAATCGTCGGGCCGCCTCCGCAAGGCGGGATCTGGGCGAAGGCGGTGCTGCGGGTCGCCAGAGGTCGGCGCGCGGCAGCTAGAATTGGGTTCCCTACAGGTGGAAGCCTTTTTCAGTTTTGGTTGCGGCGGCAGCGGCTGGTCAGCAGGAGCTTAGCGGCAAAGAGACGCCGGGAAATGAAAGTCTCCTGCGGATGTCCCTGGTAAGGAGGAAAAGGAAGGGGGTGCGGGGGCCTTCCCTGGAGGGCAGTAACACCAAAATTGAGTCTAGCGGGAATAAGCCCGGAGTCGACAGGTCACAACAATCACTGGGGAGTTCTGAGCCCGCAGGAGGAAAGGGTGGGGACGGCAACTTACCCCAGTTAAATAACAGCCTCAATAGGTATACTCTTCGAAGTAAAGGCATCTGGGGGCGGGAATTGTCTCCCACAGGGAGCCTTTTAGGCCATACTCGGCTAAAAATTACACAAGTGGAGAAAGTGACCGCCCGACCCCATATAGAAGGGAAAAAAGCCGCAAAAAATAAACAAGTCAAACAAGCTAATTCAGCTAACCCGGTAAGCTCTCGCGTCACCCCTTCCCTCTGCACCTATTTTAAAGTACAAGCTCAAACTCGAGCTCTAAGCACGCAGATTAATCAAAATCCTGAGATATTTGAGAGACTAAACACAGGGGCCCCCGGAAATATCAGGGCTAGAGGGGGTCTAGGAGCTTCAGAGCAGAGAAACTATATGATTTCACTGGAGAATAGTTTTTCATGTTTAGCAGGGATGGCGGATGCTGCAGCTGTACTACAAAATTACTCTATTCAACAAGACCTAGTGCAGCAAAATTCTGCAGCTATCATTTCCGGCATTAATGCTTCCCCTATCTCTCATTCTAACTCCACTTCTAGAACTGATCCTGCTCTAGATAACCCTTTGATACAATCAGCCAACCAGGGAGAGGGTCCAGGGGAACAGGCGACGGGGGCCAGCTCTACCACAGAGAACTTGCTCCTTAATTTGATCACGGAGATGAGAGAAAAGTTCACAATATCAGAAAACAACCAGCAAGGATTCAGGGGACTTGCGAGACGCTGGAGGTAAAAATAAACAACATAATGGGTCGAGTGGAAGCAGTAGAAGCCACAGTAGAACACCTCTCGAAACAGGTCACGGAGAACACCGCAGAGATAAAGAGACTAAAATTGAAAGATAAAGTAGTGGCGGACAAACTGGAGAGTTTGAAAAACAGCGCCAGAAGAAATAATATTCGGATCTTAAACATCCCAGAAGATCTTGAGGGAGGGGATATTAAAACCTTTATAATAGATCTCTTAAATGATCTCCACCCCGAGATTGAGAAGCTGACCCTACAAAATGATATCCAAAGAGTCCACCGAGACCCTTTTAATTGACGACCAGGAAAGAAAAACCCCAGGAAAATTTTAGTACATTTCAAAACATACTCCATAAAAGAAGCTGTCCTCGCACAGGGACTAAAAAGGGGAGCATATAACAAGGGAGACTGGTCTTACCGTATTAGGTCTGACATTTCACGTACCACACAGGACAGGCAGTGGGAATTGGGAAAACAGATACAGGAGCTGAAAAGCCTAGGGGCCACTGCAAAACTCCAATTCCCTGCTTCCCTGAAGGTTAAGTGGAAGAACAAAATGCTCAACTTTAGAGATCCGGAAGAGGTCAGTCTTTGGCTTCAGCAGATTAAAAGCACATCCAATTAAGGCTTAGAAACATAACCACTATTCCTATCCGCTAGGAGAAGGTTTAGAGCCCAAAGAAAAGAGGCACCTTAGCTTGCCTCTAGAGATGAAGGAGGGACCAAGGGAAAGCACCAGAAACAAAAAAATATAAAAGAAATAATTTTAATCACAAGGTGGGGGAGAATTTGGGGGAAAAAAATGGTCCTCACTCACAAAATATTGCTTTAGAAACAAAGTTACTGTGGCATAAAGGCATTCTTAACAGATGTTGCTATGTCAATAATTATGGGTAGTCCACAGGTTCTAAAAATTCTATCCTGGAACGTGAACGGGCTTAGATTTTCTGCTAGAAGGAAGAAGGTTTTGGAATATCTGCGCCTCACAAACTATGATATTATACTTATTCAAAGAATCGCACCTTATAAAAGAAGAGTGGGTAGGAATACTTAAAAACTACAAATGGATAGAGCAGTGCTTCTTCTCAACACAGACGGTTCCGACAAAAGGCGTAGCCATTATTTTTAGGAGGAATAATCGAGTACTCATCGGGAATGTAGTAGCAGACATTCACAGTAGATGGGTAATGGTTAGGGCAAAAATCAATCTAACCTGGGTCACGTTTGTCAGCTACTATGGCCCAAATATTGATGACCCGTCCCATCTCCAGTCCCTCTTCCTCCATTTGGAAGACGTAAACGATCAAATTATAATAGGAGGAGATTTTAACATAGTGTTAAATCCCAATCACGATTCCACGCCAAAAAAAGCCACGGGGGCCACTCAAAAAACCCGAAAAATCCTGAAACAACTAATGACAGAGAGCGATCTTCTATCTATATGGGGAGAAAAAGGGCATGTTTTGGGGTCTGCAGGGGGAAACTTTACCTACTACAATAAGAAATATGACCATCGTTCAAGGATTGATTTCTTCCTGGAGGACCGCAGGACTAGTAAAGACACGCCCAAAATCACCCATCTGCAAGAACATTTATCCGATTATTCAGCCGTTCTCTTAGAAATCATTTTACCTCAGTGCCCTACTGCACGAAGATGGACTTTGAGTCGTGTAATGCTTCTTGAGTCTTCAATTATTGATAAGTTAAAAACAGCTACAAAGGAGTTCCTCTTATTTAATGTACATTCAGCAGCGCATCATATTGTTTGGGACTCATATAAAGCCTTCCTAAGAGGCCTATTAGCCTCCCTTTCCATAGTACACAATAAGAAAGCAAAGTAAGATATCAAAGCATTGGAAGAAAAAATTGTTCAAAAATCCATAGCGCTAGAACGGCCACTAACTGATCCTATTAATATACAACAACTTTCCTTAGCTAAAAAAGATTTAATAGATCACCTAGAGGCAATAAATCAAACAAAATAGGAGGCAAGTAGACTCACCCATCATGACTACGGAGAGGGGTGTGGGAAATTCCTGGCGTGGAAAACTAAATCTGACCACGTTAGAAATATCGTGAAGAGCCTTAAATGCTTAAACACAGGGAAGACTATTGAAGACGATCCAGAGATTGAAGAAGCCTTTGCTCACTTCTTCTCAGATCTATATTCTGAAGACTTAACTCCATCTGAGGAAAAGATGGAGGCTTTCTTCCGAGACCTCCAACTCCCTACACTATCAGCTGGTGATAGTGACAACTTGAGTGACTACATCATATTAGAAGAAGCGCTAAAAAAAGGGAAAGCTGCAGGCACAGATGCCATCCCAAATGAAATATATATTATTCTGAAAGATGAACTAGCCCCATTCTTACTTCAACTTTTTAATTCTGTGTACATTCTTGCTTAGGAGTTACCGGCATCCTGATATGAGGCCACAATTACTATAATCCTGAAACCAAATAAAACCCCACAAAATTGTGAATCATATAGACCTATTTCGCTCCTAAATAGCGAACATAAACTTGAAAGAATTAACCCACGATCTTATTGGAGCGATGGATTTGGCAAATCTATACCAGGTTCCACTGGCAGTTTTATCATTCGTCGCTGCCAAAGACTTTGACAGGGTCAGCTGGTCCTTTTTAATAGAAGTAATCCAACGCTTCAATTTGGGAGAAACATTTGTAGCGGCAGTAAAGGCTCTTTATAAAAATCCTTCTGCCAGGGTCCTTGTTAATGGAAACTTAACAAAACAACTCAAAATCTCTTGAGGGACCCGACAGGGTTGCTCCCTTTCATCTCTTCTTTTTAATTTATATATTGAGCCCCTGGCATGCAAGTTAAGATTGTGTCAGATTATCTCTCCTTTTAGTTGTATGGTTTGGGAAAAAAAATTGGTCTTTACGCTGACGATCTCATGATTCTGACAGGGGACCTAGAACAGGCACTTCCAGAGATCTGAGAATAGTTGGAGAATTTTGGGAAAATATCTGGTTACTCTATAAACCAGCAGAAAACTGAGCTGATGCTATGGAATTCCCCTTATAAAAGCGGTCTTGAAAAACAGCAAATAAGATATCTCGGGGTTCAAATCACTAAGAATATAGATATGATAGCCTAGTTAAATTTTGATAAAACCATGGCTAGTGTCCATCACAATTACAGGCTTGGGAGTCTCTTCCTCTCTCTATTATAGGTAGATCTAACCTGTTGAAAATGTGCATCTTACCCAAGTTCACTTTCTTATTTGATACTATTCCTCTGGAAATTTCCAAAATCTGGTTCACGAAAGCTCAAGGGCTATTCTCTTCATTTATATGGGGCAGGAAAAATCCCAGAATTTCTCAGAAAAACTCAGGAGGAGAAACCTAATGGCGGTATAGCTAATCCCGATTTATATTTATATTATTGTGCTTTCCATCTTAAAAACTTTCGTCAACTCTTAAACAATAGCCAGGCTTATCCACCTCTTTTTAACACCCTAACACAGGCATATAAAACACAAGCTGACTCCTTCCTTCTTAAATTTGGTCACCCCAAATTCTTTAAAAAGTTATAGCTGAAGATTCTTAAAGCTGCCGTTAGAGTCTGGGTTCAAGTGAGGGCATTACTAGGCATACCTTACTATAATGAAGAAACGCCGATTTGGGACTCCCCGGGTACCCCGGCATGTTTACAAGATGCCTTGGCCCTTCCTCTACGCAGATAGTAAAATGGGGAGAGCTAATAGTAGAAAATGAGTTAATCCTTTGGCAATGCCTTTCCGCTTTAACCAATAACCCAAAATTTAAGTATTTGCAAATCCTCGGTTGGACTAAATCAATCAGTAACAAAATAGTTGAGAACTGGGACTTGGTAAAAGCAATACGTATAAGATCAACACAAAATGAAGTAGCAGCATGTACTGGCAAATGATCAAGACCGGAGACAAAAATCGAATCTATTTACGGAGAGCTGGAAGACGGACATGCCAGGAGTTGACCTCGAAACCCTTGGGCAAGTATCTATGTCTATCCTTTGATCGTATGTGAAAGCTGCTCCTTTAAAAAGAAACCATCTTTTTACTGTCCATAAGGCATACTGGACACCATTGAAACTTTCCAAACTGGGGAATGGAGCGACAAAGAAATGCCCGAAATGTGATGACATCAACGTAACCGAGGTACTCATATTCTGGCAATGTCCTTCGATCAAGCTCTTCTGGGATCACGTGAGTAATATTATCTCTGAAATTTTGGGCAGTAGGGTTGGGTAACAGCATCTACAGTTATCTTTGGGATTATTGCAAGTGAGACACTAAATTTAGCTCTCACAAGAAACCAAAAGGTACTCCTTTTTGTTCTGATTGATTCTTCTGGCACAAAGGGAGATCTGTATTAAATGGATCATACCCGTCCCACCCACTAAATCAGAATGGATAAATTCAGTCCACCGTATTTCAACTCTTGATCGAGCAAGCAAAAGGGTTAAAACAACAAAATTCTGGGAATTATGGGATAGCTGGTTTACAGTTTTTGCCTCAAACTCCTCTGTGTCTACCTAGTCTGGATTAATACCTCTTTCTCACTCAGGAATTTACACAGTTACATTTATTTTTTCATGGTTAGAAACATATGTATTTACTCAGTGGTCCAATGATTACGATTATGCTCGTCTGGTCGAAACGATGGGAAACCAGCTAAGGCTAGTTGTGAATGGTCTACAGAAGAGGATAAGCTTTGGTTAATTCCGATAAGCCCTATTGAAAATGGTGCCCGGGGGTTTGATCCACCCACCCTTCAATGAGAAGAGACCGGGTTTCTCCTCCTTTGATACTGGGCTACAGTTTTCAGCTTGACCAGCTTTATATTCTTGAATTAAGAGCATATTTTGTAGAATGAGGACTTTAAAAAAAAAAAACATTGCAGAGCAAAATCCAGACCATAATGGAATGGGTTGCTCCATCTACCCAGACTCAGGTGAGAGCCTTCTTAGGCCTGACTGGGTACTATAGGAGATCTGTCAAAAGATATGGATCAATAGTGACACCCTTGAATGACTTAACTTCTAAAAAGATGCCCAAAAATGTCCAGTGGACAGCTAGCTGTCAAAAGGCATTTGATGACCTGAAGCAGGCCATGTGCACTGCTCCCATCCTGCAGAGTCCTGACTACTCCAAGAAGTTCATTGTCCAAACAGATGCATCTGAATTGGGGGTAGGGGCTGTACTGTCACAATTGAATGATGAAGGTCAGGATCAGCCAGTAGCTTTAATAAGCAGAAGGCTGACCCCTAGAGAGAAACGTTGGTCAGCCATTGAGAGGGAGGCCTTTGCTGTGGTTTGGGCTCTGAAGAAGTTGAGGCCATACTTGTTTGGTACTCACTTCCTTGTTCAGACAGACCATAAGCCCCTCTTATGGCTAAAACAAATGATGGGTGAAAACCCCAAACTTCTTAGGTGGTCCATTTCCCTACAGGGGATGGACTTTACAGTGGAACATAGACCTGGAAGTAACCATGCCAATGCAGATGGACTCTCTAGGTATTTCCACTTAGAACATGAAGACTCAACTGGTCAAGGTTAGTTTAATGTCCCTGCGTTTGTGGGGGGGGGGGGTTGTGTAGGAGAGTAGGGTCTGCTTCACATGGGTACCCCCACTTTTTGCTGGTGTTTCACTGTTTTTCGACCTTAGTCTGGTCTGGCTGTGGCCCTGCTAATCAGGACCACAGCCTAGCTGCTTCCTCTCTAAAGTGGTTTCCATGTACATTAGGTACATATCTAATTGGATTCTGGAGTGCCTTATAAGCCCCTAGTATATGGTTTTGTGTGAGAGGGTGCCCAAGCATGAGCTGAGCCCCTCTGCAGCTTTCGGAAATACTTCCTTATGGCTCTTCTGTGATACAGCCATACCATATACTCTTAAGTGCATTATAGCCTCGCGGTAAATGCTAACTTTGGAATGGCTGCTTCAAAACATGTCGTGTTTGGTGTCAAACGCTTTGGAATACTACCCCCGCCAGTTCTGGCAGCGGGGGTAGCATTCCACCCTTCTAGAGGGAGAGACATGTTCACACTGGACAAACCCGGTAGGACTTTCCTGAGCCCTGGCATCACAAAATGGATGCCTCTGCCACAGACACGGGTCTGGCCTCCTGCTGCTGACCGAAACTCCGGCAGGGGAGGCCTGGACAATAGGTTTTCTGTCGAAGGGAGGTGTAACCACCTCCCCAGACATGCAGGTGTGTATTGGGGCTGGGCGGGAGCACTCTCTGGTGCTTTGAAGTCCTGCACTGGGGGCACACTTGGTGTCCATGCGCATAGTCCAGTTCAAACTGGTTGCAGGGGCTACCTGCCCCTGCTCTGGCACAAAACTGGACAAAGGAAATGGATGTAACCACCCCTCTTTCCATGCCCACCCATAGGTGGGGCCTTAGAGTTAGTCCATCCCCTAAACTTAGTATAAGTATAGGAATCCAGTCCCTAGGACTTTAGATCACCCTGGACGAAACTCTGCAGCATATATCCTGGAACTTCGACGTTCTATCCTGCCTAGAAGACTGAAGAAATCTCCCTTGTGGTCAAGGAGTGACTCCCCTGCTTGGCAGGCACCATAGAAGCAACTGACCGGTCTGCATCGCTGAAGCTCCCGCCGGACACTGAAGACTTTGCATCACCAGAGGTGGATTTCCAGACTTTCCTGAGGCTACCCTGAGTCCACAGCAAAGCTGAGGCCCGTGGCTATCGTGGGTGATGTGGAACCATGACCCCTGAACACCGTGAACTTTTGCAGCAACACTATCTTCCTGGTTCTCCTCAAAGTTGTGCTTTGGGCTCCGAGTAGCCCCAGCCTTGAGCACCTCCTTCACTGGAGATTGCTGGCCTCCACTCCACGAGTGACCCATGGGCCAGTTTCAAGTGCGACTGCTTGAGGCTCCTTTGTGATCACTAGCCCATTGGCTAGCAGGTCCCCACAAAGGCAACTCCTCTTCTAATTGGGCTTTCCTAATTTCTCCAGACGTGCCCTGACTTACCTTCTCTGGGTGAGTCCCTCAGACCTTGCTGGTCTGCACCGCAGTCCTTTCTCTGAATTCCTGTGACTTGCCGTTGCCAAGGCTTGTTGGGTCCAATCTGGTCGCCGACACTGCAGCACTCGACAGACTTTGTGGGACAGCTCAAATCCAGCTCGTGGACTTCGTCGACGCCTCCTGCACCTCGTGGCTGAAGTATCAAGATACCCATCAACTCACCTGAAGCACCCGACATCTGTGGGCATTGGTCCATCCTGCCCTTGGTCACTGGCTAGTGACCCAGACTCTGTCCCCTCTGCTTTCATGTTCCTTACATCCTAGATCCAGGCTTCGATCTCTTCAGACATTTCTCCTCTTCACGGCAGCAGCAGTTCTTTGCAGGCTTCCATTGCAATTGACGACGCGACCCGACACCAAAAGACACCTATGCACCCGGCTTCCCTGGGTGAGGTAACTTGAGTACTCCGGTGCTCCCGTGGGGGCTTGCCCTAGAACTTCTTAAGTCCAAAAGGGTTTGGTCCTGACTCGATTCTAAGTGTCCCTAATCTTTAAATTTCCAACCGCGACATTGCCCATAGAAGATAACGGGAACCCGCGGTTGTGTTTACACACTGCATACAGTCTCCGTGGGTCCCCTGTGTCACTACCTTGGGTGGTTCCTTGGGGTCCCAGTGATTCTAAAGGCTCTAGGCCTTGTGTCTAGTTCAGACGTGGTTCTTATACCACTTTTTTGGTATATGGTTTAGTACGCCCCTAGGTCCCAAACGTGTATTTGTGCTATTACTGATGATTCCTCACTTGTAACTTAAGTACTTCGAACTCCAGTCTCATAAAGAGACTAGAGGGGTGTGTGTTAACCTAAATACATATATTTAAAAAAATATACCTGGTGTGGTTGTCCTTTCATTTGATCATTCAAGAGATTATAGACTGGTAAAACAAGCTGCATTACATTCCTCCAAGACTTAGCCTGAAGGCCGCTCTCCATAGCTACCACTAGGATAGCTTTCAATAAAGGTTGTCTTTAACCGTTCACCATAAGGGGTTGTTTGGACTGATACAAGGTGCCCACTAGAACTAGTGGACAGCATATATCAGGCCATCTTCTCACACCCCTGATCTGTGCAGATGAGCTGCGACCAACCCCATCACTTTCGTGAACACCCAAGAGGTGCTGGTAAGGTCAAAGGGGAGCACGGTAAGCTGAAAGTGCTCATGGCCTACCGTGAACCGCAGGTAACGCCGGTGGGCCGGCAGGATGGGGGTGTGAAAACAGGCGTCCTTCAAGTCCAATGCTACCATCCAGTCTCCAGGGTCGAGAGCAGACAGGACTTGAGCCAGTGTCAACATCTTGAACTTATCCTTCCGGAGGAAGGAGTTGACGTCCCTGAGATCCAAGATAGGACGCAGGCCCTTGTCCTTGTTGGGCACCAGAAAGTAGTGGGAATATAAACCACAACCGACTTCTGGGGCAGGGACTTCCTGTTGGAGAAGGGCCAACGGCCCCCGATCCACGGCAGTAGGATCCACGTCCCCGGTGGCGCAGAGGCTGGACAGCTTGCGCAGGCCTGTGGCTCTCGGCGGAATGTGGCGGGGCTCCCCTTCCGTAGCCACGAAAGGGACGAAAAGCAGACTGCGCTCGGTGGGAGGTGGTAGCGAGGCCTAAGGATCTGGCCGTAGCCCTAGAATCCTTAAAGCGCTCAAGCACGTTGTCTGCCTTGCTGCCAAACAGGCGACAACCATCAAAAGGATTGCCCAAAAGTGTTGCTTGGACATCCCCCGAAAAGCCAGTGGACCTCAACCAGTTGTAGCGTCTCAATGCTACTGACATGGAAATCTTCCTGCCCTGTGAGCCGGCGTTGTCTAACCCACACCGGATGGTGAAATTCGCTGCATGTGTCCCTTCGGCAACACCAAGGGAAAGCACGGCCCGGGCCTTCCCCGGGCACTGTGTCAGCACCTGCACAACCGTGTCCCACACCAAGGGGAGTAACTGCCCAATAGACATGTGATGTTCACCGACCGCAATCCCAAGCTGGAGGAAGGAAACATCTTCTTCCCAAGATGGTCCAGCTTCTTGGATTCCCTATCAGGTGGTGCCTTAGGGAATGCGCCCTTTGAACGTGGAGGCTTGGACTACCAAGCTCTAAAGGGTAGGATGGGAAGAGAAGAAAATAGGGTCACCCGGGGCAGGCATTCATCCTGTCCACAGGAACCCCTGTGTTGGGCTTGGAGCAAGTGCCCAAAAGGATGTCCGTTAGGGCGTCATTGAACGGCAGCAAGGGCTCCGAGGAGTCTGCTGCCGGTTGAAGCACCTCTAGCAGGAGGTTAGTCCTCACCGCCATTGTAGGAAGCTCGAGGTTTAGGACCTCAGATGCCCTATGCAACACCACTGCGTATGATGCACCCTCCTCTGTAGCCAAGGTAGGGGAAGATAGCATGCCTAGGTCTGGGGAGGTATCCAGCCCACTGGCCTCACCCAACTACTCTCTCTCCATTCTCGTTCCTCCAACTGGTCTGCAAGAGGGTCCACAGACCCTCCTAGCCCTCCACACTCTCTCCTGTGAGACACTCAGGGCGGTAGAATACATCAGGAAAGAACAGGGGTACAAAAGTACCGGTCGGCGCCGGTACCAACCTCAGACGACATCGGTCCGGCTCCGTGTCCTCATAGAGGGCCGGGTCGACACCAGCTGGAGCCACAACCGGCATCGGAGGTGGAAGGGGTGTCGTCACTGAATTCGGCACTGGAGAAGGTGTCACGAGACTGGCCAGCGCTGATCCCGATCCAGGCGTAGATCCTTGGGGGCCCTCTGGAACCGGAGCCGAAGCTGCCAACATCAAAGGCCTAGAGGCCCAACTGAGTCTGCGGGGCCCGAAGGCGCGCCGGCAGAGTCGGGCTGCCCGAAGATAGAATGCAAGGCTTCGTAAAAGCTTTGAAGCTGGGCAGCCGGAGTAGACCCAACAGGCTCCGCGGGTGGAGCCGGATGACTACCTGGTGCGTCCCACTTTGTGTTGACCAACGGACGGGGAGAACGCGAAGGGGGACGATGCTTCTTTGCCTTCTTCTTGTGCTTCGACTTACCCGAAAACGAAGACTTCAACGAGAAATGGTGGTGATGGCTTTGCGACCGGTCCCGCGACTTCCCTCTCGACCGGGACCTCGAGTGGCACGGAGCTGACTGCCGGGCCTCCAGAAGCTTTCAAGACCGCTCCCGCAAAGACTTCAGGGCCATGGCCCTGCAGTCGGAGCACTACTTCGGGTCGTGGTCGCGCTCCAGGTACCAGAGGCACACAAGATGGGGTCCGTCACCGATATCAGCTTGTGGCAGGAGCCACAAGGCTTGAAGCCAGTCTTCAGAGATGACATCCCTGTGCATCAAGAGACGGAAGACTCGAGAAAAGAATTCGACAAAAGTCACAAAAAGAGAGTCAAAAAGTGACTCGAGGTACCGCTCTCTCCGGATCTGCACTGGCTGGAACGGAAAAAGAAAGAGTTGACGTCAGCGCGTGAGGGCGGCGTCTAAGTAGATACCGCAATGTCATCCCGGTGAGCACGACGCCAACAACAAACGCAGAGTCAACCGATGCCACCTATCGAAGCGCAGAGGTACTACTGAGGAAAAGATTCTCTGGATCCAGTCTGACGCCTGGGGTAATTCTAAGGTGAGGAATCCATAACTAACTGTCCCTTTCAGATCTATTTGACAATTTGTACATTCCTTCAGATCTATAATGGATTAAGCTATCCTGTGCTGCTGATGTTAAGGGGCCTAAGGGTTGGTTTAACACTCTCCCAATTGTTAGCTCTTGACGCTGACACAATGTGGGTCGTGGGCTAGGTCTGTAAAAATTTGCTAACTGGGAAACAGTAATTACTTAATTAAACAAGGGGGGGGGGTTGTTGCAAACCGCCAGTAGGTTTCTCACCACATGCTGGTTATTAAAATTCACAACCATGCAGTCCCCACTTATAGCTTTAGGAAAAGGCCCCACCCAGCATACCCTCCTAGCCATAATAAAGTGTGAATCTAGTCTGTTTCCCCATAAACGAAGCCCTTTGGCTTGAGAGCTAATCCAGTAAAGAACTGTAGCCATTAACTGGTCAGTCGGTTCCCGCTGACACTCATTTAGTGGGGGAAGACCAACTAAAATCAAGACATATGGGAGACTGCCGGTCGGAGGTCTAGGGTGTGGAGCTTCTTCGGACCTGCTGTGGGAGGCTCCAGACTATAAGCTGCCCCCACTAATGATCTTTCAGTTAGGCCTGTTGGATTATGGCAGTCCTGGGGTCTCGATCCACCCTCTGTGCCTGTGTTGTTGTTGCCCTGAATATTACTAAGTGCATGCACCTCAAACAAAGTGGGCGGAGTGGGTAAAATCTGTGGGGGGGTTAGGGATGTGGTGTAAGAAGTTTTGTGACATTGGGGGTTTGGGAGAGTAGTATGGACTCTCCTGGTTAACTCCCCCTGCTCCCCCTACCAAATTGTGTGACACTCCTAAGGTTAAATCAGATGGGGGGATTGGGGCACCCTCATGGAGCTATTACCGGTTAAATCCCTTTTGATGAGGAGCTCTAGTTTCTTCTTTATCCTTCCCAGTCTGCTATGTAATGGCTGTAACAGACTGAGCACCACTTTTTCCAGTTTTGCTAAAATAGCCTCTTCGGTGGTGACCCCAGAGTCGACCCCTAAATTTTATGACACTGCGGTTCCAGGTCCAACAGCCAGTTGTTTTTGCTCTTTGTGCTCTCTGTGATCTTGGCCTCGGGTTCTGTTTCCCCCAGGCCTTTTTCTTTTTACAGCAGGTTAAATAGCTGAGTCATTTGACACGGGGGAATCAGAGGGAGCCGAGCAAGGCAAAGTATTAAGGAATACAGGCGCAGTCACAAAATGGTGAGCAATGGCACAAGAATCATCACCCTCAAGTTCTGATGGCTGTGGGAGTGGGAGGAGTTGCAACATATGGCCAGATCGCCTTCCTTCCTCCAGGATGAGACGTCTCTCGGTTATCTCAATTTCTTCGGATATCACGTTCACAGCTCTCACCAAGAAACATTCTAGAGTATTGACAATCTCCCCTCCTGTCGCTTGCGCTGCAGCTTTGCGCTTACCCATGTTATTGGCGACCGCTGGTACTGGAATGCTGTAGTCCTTCTGGTATTTCGTTTTGTGTCAGCGATTGGCACAGCAGGGCTTAGAGGGGGGGCCCAACCCAGCCCAGCCTCTTCTAGGCTTTGACGGGTATGGACGGGCCCACCCTTGGCCCGGGCTAAGCCAAGGCGTGGCCCGGGTGTGTCCCCGCACGCGTCCCACGCTGCGTGGTTGCGGCGCGCTTTTAAGCACATAGTGGAGGCAAAGCAGTATGGGAGTTGTAGTCCTCCCCAATGATGGTGACAGAGCTTCTCCCCCAAGAGTAGACTTCCAGCAGAGGCGAGTGGCTAGCAGCTAGAACACCCGCATGATCTGGGCGTGCTTTTAAGCGTTTAGTGGAGGCAAAGGAAAGGGAGAGGATGTAGCCGGCTAGAGCGGTCAACCTCAAAGCTGGGGAACCGGGTTTGAGTCTCGGCAACGACACTCAACATCCTGTTATTCTGGGCATATCACTTAATCTACCCGTGCCCAACAAAATGAATGTGACCTTCTGTAACGAAACTGGTGCTCATGTAAAGAGCTCTGATACCTGATGTCTCGGGTCTAGTTTGCACTATATAAAACACAAAAAAAAAAGAAATAGCAGTATGGGAGCTGTAGTCCTCCCCAACAATGGTGACAGTGCTTCTCCCCCAACAGCAGACTTCCAGGAGAGGCGAGTGGCAAGCAGCTACAACAGAGGTCACTAGGCTAGGGCATGATCTTCAATCAGGACATGCACCCAGCCCTGATGCTAATAGATCCAGGTTTACATGTAGACGAAAAGCATGGCTTCTGATCATGACCTGCACCCAGCTTGTGCTTCATATAGCCCTGTCTTGTGTAGCAAGCAATAGGAGCAAGTTGTGACCTTTGACTATGTCCTATGCTCCACCCAAGTTTCCCTGGAGTCTGAATTAAACAGCATTACCCTTGCAACGCTGTCACCCCTTATCCCCCTGAATCCAAGATGCATGCTCTGCAGTCATGTGCAGTGCTTGAATGAGGCATAGCTTATGGTCACATCATACTACCAGACTCCTGCCCTAGAGTCTGCTTTGAATTTTTATTGGCCATGTGGAGTGAAATGCAGGTTAAGACCATGTTATCTTGCAACTATTCCCACAACAGCAGCATTTGACCTATGGTCAAGAATAGCAGAGCCTAGTACCTGGGGTGGGGGGGCAGGCTCAGTCAGTCTCTGCAATCAGCCCTTATTCTCCTAGAACCAATAATCTGTGGCATTTTATTGTATGCAAGGAACTCTAGGCATAGGATGTGACTTTTGGGAACACCTTGAACCCAGCCCATGCCCTAAGAATCAACTGTGTAAGACATTTGGCAGTATGCAGCAGCCTCTGGCAGTCAGACCATGTACTCCCAGAACCTGCTGTGCCTAGTTCAAAGCAATTCATTTAACAAACATCAAGTTCTAATTAAAATGTTGGAAACTTAATGGTTTTCAAATGCCCATTTGTACTGAAACTGATATTGATGTTAGTATTTTTTCTATTTTTAAGTCCCCTCACCCATACCCTTAATTCAAACCCTTACTCTAATCTTAACCATAATAGCATCCCAGTACCAATCATATTGCTCACCTGCACCCTAATTCTAACTCTTCCTCCTAAGCTAACCCTTACCCAAACTTTAACCAGACTCTAACTCTAACCTTGACCTTAATCATAACCCTCGACCTAACACTGACATTTACATACCCTAAAACAGATCTCCCATCCAACACCTAGTCTGCTCTGCTTTAATTTTGCCAAAATCCCTTTTCGCACTCTTCACTTTTTTAAACCATATGGTTTAAATATCATATACTTCAAACTACAAAATTGTCACCGATTTCCCTACATACTTGTATCATGCTGTGTCACACTGAATGGGACAACAGTGATTTTCTGCATGATGTTATTGGTCACCTTATATGTGATACCACCAGTGATGTAATCTCAGACATTGGTGATCACCTGTGATGTCATGAGAAATTAACTCACAATTCCTTATGAATGTCAATGGCTCGTAAGTTTAACTATAATGTCCTTTAAACGAAGGATTTTTTCTGGAAATGTTTCTGGCTTTTATATCCAATGTGCCTCTCCTCCCCAATTATCATTTAAATACCTTAATAATGTTGTTTCCCTCGCTAATTTTATTGGATTCTATTAAATATTCAGAGCAAAGATTTTGACTGCCTCTTCTTTACTGGAAACTGTAGCAGCAAAGATCACAATATATTTTAACAGAAAAATTTAAAAATATGGAAGCTTCATAAATGCAATAGAAAAACAAAAGTTAGCATCCAAGGCGATTACGTTCTTTCTTTATAACTTGGATATTTGACCTGGGAAGGAATTGGGAATCTTTAAATGAGTCTATCTCAACTCCAAAAACGGAATGATCTGCAAAGGAACTAAAACCAATTTTTTTTCTAGTTTATCGTAAATCCGAAATCTTGTAACCAGACGTAATCCATTGTATCCGAGTCTGGAATGTTTGCCTGTCCTGTGGCATGATCAGCATGTCGTCCAGATAAACAATTATCCCATATTACCAAGGATTTGAGCAGTTCTAGTGGCAGCTTGAAAAGTTTCGTAAAGCACTACTGGGTGGGCAACACGCCATATCGGAGAGCCTTGAATTGAAATTTACAACAGTTCCAATAAAACTGGAAAATACTCCTGTGAGGGAAATCAATCAGAACTGCAAGACAAGCAACTTTAAAACATATTTTTATTAACCAATTCCTTTGTAGAAGAAAATCCTTCAGGCAATATAAACATTCCATCTTGAAACACCCACACATAGCAAAACCATCTAACAACTTCAAATGTATCACTAGGAGGAAACTTTCCCCGCTTTGCTTAAATGAAAAAGATTAATTAATAAATTCTGTTTCAAATCCAAAACCTTCTCTATTGCACTCTTGCTCAAAAGACATCGAACCTCTTCTCTTACCACACACCTCTCTAACATTGAAAAACCATTGGGACAGATGGCGCAAGCAGGACTGGAGGAGAATAAAAACTCTATTCTGTAACTTGTTTTGTTTGTAACACCCAAGCTTCTGAAAAATATATGCATTGCTATCGAAAGAGAAAGAGGGGAGTCTACCACTCCACCTTCTAGCAGAAAGAAATTCAAGTGTTGTTGAGTCACTGGTAATCTGAATGCAGCATCCTCTGCCTCTTTTGCTTCTTCTGTATCACTGACCCACTCGTTGGAGGTAGAAGGGGAAAAATCTCCTCAGCCATTACATGAGTACCCCTGGCCTCTACAGTGAGCATACAAGGTTGGTTTGAAGTAGCTCTGCTACTACTGTGTACCAAAGAAAGTGCTCTTCCTCTGCCAGCCTTGCCAAAAACCTGGGGAGTGAACACTCTTTAAATTGTATTGAGCCTTATAAGGCGATTGCAGGAATGTACCCCTATTTGCATGGTTACCACCCACTTCTTGCATGACATGTGATGCACTTTGACTTGGTGTGCCCTGGGTCCCTGCCAATCAGGTTCAGAGGGCCTATTTTCTTTCCCAAAGCTCTACCTTTGTACCCCCAATTGGCACATCTCTGGCCACAGTTAAGCCTCTTATACAAGGTACCATGGGAACCAAGGGCACTGTGACCAGAGAAGGCCTCTAATGGTTTCAGCACCTTTTGTGCCACCCTTAGGGACCTTGCACCTTAACCATTGCAGGCTGCGTGTTTTGGTGTAGAGAAAAGTGAAGACTCGCCATGGCACATATCCCGGTGTGTCATGCCTGCAATCCACAGCCTGTGGCCTAGGTAAGCCACCCCTCTAGCAGGGTGCACTAGAGCACAGGTGAGGGTACAGTTGCATGAGCACTGTACCCCTACCATGTCTAAGTCCATCTTTAAACATTGTAAGTGCGGTAAAACCATAAAGAGTATATGGTATGGGAGTTAGTCATTATGAACTCCACAGCTCCATAATGGCTTTACTGAGCACTAGGACGTTTGGTAGCAAACGTCTCAGCACATTAAACCCACATTGATGCCAGTGTGGGATTTCATGTAAAATGCACACAGAAGGCATCTAAGAGATGTCCCCTGAAAAAGGACCAGCCCTGGTGTGGTTCCTGAATGGCTGCCCACCATTTGCCACCACCAGACAGGTTTCTAGACCCCTGGGTAGAGAGCCTCCACTTGCTGGGCCCAGAAACAAAGCCCATTCTGGGCAGAGGTGTCGTGCCCCCTCCCCCAGGCTGGGCCGGGTCCACCAAGGGGAAGCTTCAAAGGCCTGCCACCTTTTTAAGCTGTCCCTGCCTTTTGCTGCCCCCAGTAACTGGTGCCCACCGTTTCAGACCCCTACTTTGGGCAGGAGAATCGGCGGGATAACCGAGTTAGGAAGTGAGGTGTGACCACCTTTGGGCAACCCCACCACTTAGGTGGGGGAGGCAAGGTGAAGCACACATCTCAGTCTCCTCCATCTTGAAGATGATGGAACCCAGCCAATTATGAAAATGCTCATGCCCCCTCCAACTTGAGGGTGGCAAAATAGGGGGTGTACTTACCCCAAGGAAGAGACCCATTGGTCCTAACCTGCACCCCCTGAACCTTGTCTCCTCAGATTCGAGGAAGAAAGAAGAAGGACCGAAGAGCTGTAGCTGAAGAAGAGGACATCAACTGCTTTGGACCTAGCCTTACCGGCCTGTCCCAACTCCAACCTGCCTACAGTGGAACCCTGGCGTGTCCAGCAGCCCACCGGAGCCTGAAGTACCTGCCTTGAACTCATCTTAAAGAAACTGTCTCCTTTGAGCACCGAATTTGCTCACCAAAGACTCACCCACAGAATCCGGATCCAGGCAACTCCGTCATTTTGCACCGCTCTGCAACCAGCGCTCATGGCCTGATTTAGAGTGGCCCAACACCACAAGCAGGTCTCCCCAGCGATCCTTACCTGGGATCTGGTGATCCCCGACCACCCCTCAAGCTTCAAGCGGACGCCTGCAGCCTCAACCTGAAGGGTCCCCCGACCATGACCATAGCTGGTAAGAAGACCCGACGCCAAAAGACACCCCTGCACCCAATGCCTCACGACCTTGAGTGGCCCAACCAATGGTGTACAGGCATCCCCCAAGAATGCAACTTTCCTCTCCAGTCGGTGGTCGCCTTCAGAAAGCCTCCCTGACCGAGCCTGCAGCATCTTTTCCGAACCGGAGATCTCCATTGAAATCCACAGGGTCCCAGACGTATTCTTGGCACACTGCATCCAGCCGCCCCAGTACCGTTACTAGTGCAGCTCCTGTGCTGATTGTTGCCCCCCGCAGTGCTGATGCCTACCCCAGGAGCTTTGCTCCCGCAGCCAAGTGGCCTGCTCGCAAGCAGTCCCAGACCAAAGACCCCCTTAGTCCCATTGGCTAACATTGGGCCCTTGTACTCTGCACCCGGCTGCCCCAGTGCCACTGGTAGTGCAATTTGAGTGCCAAAGTGCACCTTGGGGAACCTTGGTCCTAAACTCCAAAACTCATACTCCTAAGTCGTTTACTTACCTGTGAACCGATAACACTCTTCCTCATAGGAAGCAATGTTTCGAGTTTTCTGTTCCTAAAAACGTCTGTGTTGACCTGTGTTTTGGACAAGAGAAAAATTAACTGTTTCTTAAACGTAAAAAAGTCTTACTTACCTTGTATTGTAGGATCCACTGTGTGATATCTAGGCATATCACCCTGAGTAGTCAATGTAATCAAAAAAGTAATGCACAAGTAATCAAAAGTGATCTTACTGTATTTTTAACTGTTTTTAAAGTAATACAAACCTGTAAACGATTCAAATCCAATCCACAATTGCATCTCTGTGTACAGCTTTGCATTCAAAAGTATTTCTTACTTGCCTGTGCCAAGTCCTGTTTGGTTCTGCAGAATAATATATAAGTATACATTGTTATACTTACCTAATTGCCCTGGATTCAGTCTCTGAGTGTGTGCCATCAGCTTTGATTGAGTAAATACGATAATGGCTTAACACACCCTGCTGATAAGCCAAACTGCTCGCCCACACTACCACAAAGAGAGCTGTCAGTTTAGCTATACCTCTGGGGACTTCCTGGACTCTATGCACACTATACCTTACTTTGGTATAGGATATGCAGAGCCAGCTTCCTACAGTGATATGAAAGTCTGAACCCATAGTTATTTCAATGACAAACTTTTTAACAATGTGATGGCCTTCAGCTGTCCTTAACAGATATTTTGGACAGCTTTGGGTCAAGAACACATTAATAAAGCATTCTGCACTCATCCGAAAGAGAGGTGTGTGCATACTCTAAAATGCCTACTGTTTTTAAAGCCGGCCTCTTAACACAGGAAGTTTCACTTAGGTGCCAAAAGCAGGTGCTTCCTCTGTTGATTCAATGATTTGGCGAAGGGGAACCTAGAACATTCAAATGTTTGTCCTGACAAACCTTCAGTGATTTATCAATTCCTTTCTGTGGCTCCTTCTGCTTTTTAAACACGGAGGCCACCATAGTAAGTTCAATGTCCAGAATGGACAACAGTTTGTGATTAAGTGTAGGTCTAAGACACTCCGATAACAGTTTGTTTCAAATCATCCTGTCCATGGGAAACATAATCCTTTGTGCACATACTCAGATATGGAAGGAGATGGGACCCATTTCTTGGACCAAGGACTTATTTGTTGGGGTAAAAGCGTGGTTTCCCTAGATTATCCACAATCTCCCCTTCTATAACCCACAGCAGAGGCCAAGTCATCTCTAGGCTGAGACAGTCCTCCATTAGAATCACCATTTGAATAATACCCTTTATGAGAGGAGAGGTTTCAAACGTCCTTTACTTGATACCCATTCACAGGGACATTACCAGCTTGCTTACAAGAGAAGGGTCGCCAATGAGACTAACCACTCTCGCTTTGTTCTTGAGAAACTCCGTATGAGAGGACTCATCCGTCGTGTCCATGGCCATAAAACTCTCTGAGATGCCCCAGAAATATGTTTACACTTAAGAGAGCATTTTCTTTTTTACTTGTATGAGGAGAAAAATCCCTATCAATGGATGACTAGGTCTCTTCTCTAGGATATGGGGCATATGGGATAGGAGGTGTCACACAAGGCCATAAAAGAGTGTCTCACAGCTTGGTGTATACTTTACATAGCTGCACTCACAGACGAATAGAACGCGTCTTGAACTCTTAGTTTAGAATTCTCTTTTGAAGACTCTTTCTTGTCCCAGTCTATGTTGTCAGCTTCATCCACTGAGGAGCCTGGCCTTTCTTCCCCCTGACTAAATGAAGAAGGAAGCTTCAGCTTATGCACACTCCTCTTTCCTGTACCCTCCATGACAGACAGAAATTATTTCCAATAAAACAAAAAGGCAAACAGCCTTTAATCGGAAAGGGTAACATTCACTACTCCTTAAAACCAAACTAAACCACCTCAAAAATAGACTTGACAAAATAATATTGATTTTTTTAAACTATTCTCCAAATATGAACCTAACAAAAACTCTCCTGTAAAAGCCTAATCTGCAATGGTGGCTCATCCGCCAAGGCGGAGGAGCGTCACCCCACTGCTCGCGGAGCAGTGTAAAATAAAATGATAATAACATAAGTTATTATCATTTTATTTTTAATATCACCAGGTTAGGGCGGGCGGGGCTTGGCGCCAGTGATGTCTGGAAGGAGGAGAGTTTGCTGCACTCTAAAGTGCACATGATGGTTTGGCTGGCCAGCCGTCTTGGCCCGGCCAAACCATCATGCGCACTTTGCATGTTCTCTGGATAATATGGCCATGCTCCCATTCTCCGTCTGAGCGCCGAACCACGGTGGTCAGCCCAATCACGACGATGAATTACAGCGTTGTGATTGGCTTAGGGGAGCCTGGGTGCTTCCTGGTTGAGAAGTGGAGGAAATGCAACACAGGAGAGACGGAGGAGCCACAAAGCGATCAGGTAAGCACATTTTTATTGTTTTTTTCCCCTCCCTTCCCACCCCTATGCCCCGCCACCCCCGTACCATACTGTCCGCCATGCTAATCTGTCTCTTCCTCGATCATAGCCAACTAAGAATTAAATCTGACAGTTCAGATCATCTTGCAACAAAGTATCAGAATGAGGCCTCATGGAGTAGAAGGGTACCCTTGACGTGCAACGGCAAGTTCTAGGAGACAAAACGCACATGCTATGAGTGCACATTCATGCGCATGAGTAGTATAAGCAGATACCATTCATCACCATGCATGTCCTTAAAAGTGACAGGTCCCCCCACAGGTCCCCCCGCCCCTTCGGTGTGTCCTTAAAAGTGACAGGTCTGGCCGCAAAAGTGACATGTCTGTGTGTTTTTAAAAGTGCGCAGAAAATATGTGGACATGCTGTATGGGTGACAGCCCTACACGGAACTGGCCTGATGCAGGGTTTGTGTCAGAGGGGTGAGCATGTGTTGAAGGTGGTGTTAGGTTTAATAGCAGCATATGGTTAGGGCAGTGTAAATTTGGTGACATGACAGTGTACGCAAAACTGACTGTGTCTAAGAGGGGCATGCCAGGGTCTGTTCAAGCTATGACAAAAAAAAAAAACAAGCTGGGCCAGAAATGTCTCTGCATGGGGATGTTAAAAAAGAAGAGTTTGTGAAAAGTCATTAAGCACAGATGGAACTGCAAAAGGGTCAAACAAGGAAGCATCTTAAAGTCCTGAAATGTAATTAAGCACAGATGCAGAGGCAAACCTTCCCCCCAAAAAGAGGTGAATGGAGGGATTAGTAGATGTCCCCGGGATAAGTTGCACTGTAGCAGGAGGCGCCCTAGGGCCTGCGAACCGTACTTAAGCACAGAGGCAGCTGCAGCAAACTTCAACAAATGTATTGTCAATCTTACTTATCAGAAGACGGGGTAAAGTACAAGGTGATCACACAAGGAAGCATTTTAAAGTCCTGAAATGTAATTAGCCACAGATGCCGGGTCAAGCGACCCTAAAAAGGTGACAGTCCTGATTAGCAGACGGTTCGGGATAAGATGAACGCAAATGGATGACCCCTAGGACCTGCGCAACGACCTTAAGTGCAAATGCTGCTACAGACTAACCTCAAAAAAAAAAAAAGAGATGTCGTGCATGACAGTAGAGGCCAGTGTACAAGATGGTCCCAAAGGTAAGCCCTCAAGGCAGGGGTTGGGAAATGAAACCTCAAATCAATACACTATCACCCATTAGGAGCCCACCTCCACAAAGGACGGCTTGTATAATTAGCAGACCCTTCAAAGTATAAAACCACCACAAGTACATGACTCAAGCACAAAGGACATACAGAGGCCACACTTCTGGAATGGTGTACTGGGGAATTGCAGTGGTACAGACCCAGCCCAGAACTTTAAATGGAATAATGGATCAGAGCAACTTGTCACAGATTGACGCTGCATGCTACAAATTAATGAAGGTAAATAAATAAGGGGATTGTTCAATGTTGCCGTCTTATGGGTTATTTAATGTATGGGGGATTGCATTTAAGTGAACAGAGTTGCATTTTAAAAGGGTTTTAGAGCTATATAGGACGGTGCTCATAGTGTTTTAAATAATGTTTAAGGCGTTGTGATATGGTGTTTAATGTGAATAATGCTGGCAGTAAAAAGTAGTTGTAATTTTAAGTTTTTAAAAGGCGCAAAGCGCAATGGGGAATGCATTTAAGGTGAGCAATGATGTATTTTTAAAGGCTGCTTAACGCAGTGTATGATGTGTTCACGATGGTTTAATTAGTGCTTAATGAGGGTTGGTAGGATGCTTAAGGTGAACAATGCTGCCGTTTTAAATACAGTGTAGAGCGTTTTAGGCGTGCATTTTAGAGTGAATGCCGCCAATGGCTATGAGTATGCACATTGATACAGCCTTAACACTTTAACAAGGTATAGAAACATTTTACAAGCACCTCTGTGGTTTTAATGGCATCCAAATATACTATACGTTTTATAAATAAATAATACAGCTTTGTACTCACCCACAGGGGTTGAGGCTCTGCACAGGCATGGGTCAAACGTGTGGTTTCCCATCTGAGCCATGGTGAGGCAGGGACACCTCAGAATGTGTTGGGGGCTCAGGGATGGCCCTGGGCCGTTGAGTGTATCTACTTGGCTCTAGGATGTGGCAGGATCATCAGCGTTGTCCAGGGTGTGGGGTGTTGCAGGCACTAAAATGAATTTAATGCACTTTACTTAATGGAGGTCGGTCCCTCAGCATATTTTAAATAAAATCCCCTGGAGCCCGCTGTGGGGCTCCGGGGTTGTGGGCCGGGTGCTGCCAAGGGGTGGTTGTGTGGCATTGGTGGGTGCTCCTGAGGACTTTGGCCGGTGTGGGGATCGAGGCACCGTTTTTAAAAATTGAAGCTCCAGGGGCTTGAGGCCCCGTTTAAAAAAAATTGAAGCATCCGGAGCCCGCTGTGATCGATGCGGAGCTCCGGGTGGCTTGTGCGGTAGGGGTGGGGGCTCCTGTGGCCTAGGGTCAGTGTGGGGCTCGAGGACCTGTTTAAAAAATACAATTTAAGCCCCAAGAGCTCACTGTGCTCCATGTGGAGCTCAGGGTGGCTTATGCGGCAGGGGTGGGGGGGCTCCTGCGGCCTTGGGGTCAGTGTCGGGTGCAAGGCCCCTGTTTTTTAAAATTAAAGGCCCCGGAGCCCGCTGTGCTCCATGTGGAGCTCCGGGTGGCTTATGTGGCAGTGGTGGGGGGCTCCTGCGACCTTGGGGTCAGTGTCGGGTGCGAGGCCCCAGTTTTTTAAAATTAAAGGCCCCCGGAGCCCGCTGGGCTCCATGCGGTGCTCCGGGTGGCTTGTGCTGCAGTGGTGGGGGTCCTGTGCCCTTGGAGCAGTGCAGGGCGCGAGGCCCCGAAGCATAAAAAAAAATAAGACCCCGGAGCCTGCTTACCGAAGGCACTGCTCTGGGGCAGTTGGCGGCGTTTACTGGGTCCCCACGAGGGTGGTGATGGCGGCAGCGTCATGGCTGCCGGGAGCTTCTCCAGCGTGTCTGTCGAAGGAAACCTATGCCCCTCCATGACGCCATGGGTGTCCTGTGCTGACATCACGGAGGGACTGGGCCTTCGTCAAACTCGGAGGGGAAGCTCCGGATAGGGATTCCCCAATGATGCGCTATGTACATTGGAGATGCAGGAGGGCTCTAAAAAATGTGAAAGTACAACAAAGACGCTTTAACAAGTAAATGAGCTTTTAAAGGCCCGTGAAGTATATGTGTGTGTGTGTGTGTGTGTGTGCACGCACCAGGGAAGCTGTCTCAGAGGGTTGAAGCCTCTTGAGCCCCAGGGGGCGTTGCAGGTCTGACCCCTAAGGGTGTGCAACACGGCTTTAAGCAGCAGCATTGGCATGGTGTCACCAGGGCTTTAAATGGAAGCTTATTCAAAATTATATACACGCCATAGTTTATGCTTATTTCTCTTAAGCAACTAACAACCAGGGACAAAGCCAATAGTCCTGATGTTGGTACTTGTTGTATCATATATCTGGATACATTGTCAGAAACATTTCATGCAAAACAAATAAATAAATATATATATATATATATTTTTTTTTAAACGTGAATGTACGCCCATAGCTTATGGGCTTATTTATTATAAAGGCATCAGATACCCCAATTATTGTTTCCTCTGCTTCCAGGGTAAAATTCAATAAATAAATAAATGTCTGGGTAACTCCTCTGATTAATACTCATTCTAGAGAGGGATATATGATTTTGTCTAGCGGCTGCATTGAGGGTGCATCAAATACCCATATGTTTTATATGCATGCTGTAAAGAATGTGTACAACGCCATAAATGCACGGGTTTTGTTTTCAATTTTGATTTTATGTTTTCCCAAACTTTAACCAGGACGTTTAGCTGTGGGTCTGACATGTTGTGCCTACAGTTTGTACACCCATAACCGTTGTAACATGTTCCTAGATATTGTTTTACGTATACCCGGTGTGAGGATGCGTGTCTCTATGTGCTGTGTATTTGCGCTTTCTAGGGTTAATGTATGAATTGTAATATCATGTTTATGAGGTGTGGTTTTAAAGCAGCCGTTTTTTTATTTAAACCCAGACGCAGGACATGCCAGAATTAATCCTCACAGACGATGAAATGCGCGCCCTACAGACCGGTATATGTATTTAGAGGTATATAGTTCTGAGTAGTTTTGTACACCTGTATCTTAGAAGCTCTGCTTTTCTAATGGGTTCTCATGTATGTGTGATTTTATAGCTATGGATCCCGAACTACAAAGGATTCTTTTTTTTTTTTTTTCTTTTTTTTTTTTTTTTGAAACCGTTTATTGCAATCTCAAGAATATACAAGTATGGGCCTACAACCTTCCGGCCGGCCGCTAGAGTGACAGGAGCATATGACATACATACAAAAACACTGGGCGGTGCATAGAAGCAGAATCAGGAGGTATCAGCGTCGTGGGCCACATCACTCTGACCCCACAATACGGTTTCATTTTATACACACAACACAAAAACCGCACCCGCAAGGCAACCCGCAATCGAAAGTAACAGCACGTGCTCCCCGAATGGGGGACCCCAGCCATCCACAGGAGTCTAAAGAGGGGAAGGGGAACAGATCGAGGACTGGGGGAACTCCGTGCTCGGGGCTATGGAAAGGAGTCAACTAAGGGGACGGGGCAGGTGAGGCCGCAGGCAGCAATGGTGGCGCGCAGATACCCCCGCGGTAGGCGTTCCAGGGGCCCCATACTTTCACCCATGCCCCAGGCTTACCCCTCGCCACATACACCACCTTTTCTCGGAACATGCACCAATCCATGTGTTCTTTCCAGGCCGACACCGCCGGGGGCCTCTGGGATCCCCACAGTTGAGCGATGTCACGCTTAGCTATCATATATCCCAGAGTCACCCATCGCGTCTGCGGAACCGAGTAGTCAGTTGGTTCCCACACATTCAGCAGGCATCTCCTCGCTTCAGGCAGCAGCGCGACATGCATAACCACTCGCAGGACCTCATGCACACCACGCCAGAATCGCTCCACCTTCGGGCATTCCCACAAAATATGCAAAAAAGTCGCCAAAGCACCACACCCACGCTTACACAACCCATCCTCAGCATAGCCCATACGCAGAAGCCTTGGTCCCGTCATGTAAACCCGATGGAGTATCTTAAGCTGGACGAAGCGAAGGCGAGCCGGTATGGCCACCTCCTTCGGAGAGGCCACCGCGGAAATCCAGTCTTCGTCGTCCAACTCCAGCCCGTCGGCAACCCAAGCCTCGCGGAGGCCAGTCAGCAAGCCCGAGCGATCATTAATCAATTTTTTGTAAATGAGGGAGATCGTGCTGTCCGGAACGTGGCCATCCAGCACTCTATCCTCCAGGGGGGAAGACTCCGGGATGGAGGCGACGTCTGGGAAGACTGAGCCCAGCGCGTGACGGACCTGCAAGTACCGAAAGTATTCACTGCCCTGCAGCTGAAACTCCGTCTGCAGCGTCTCGAATGTTTTAAATCCCCCCCTCGTCCAGAGGTCCCCCACTTTACTGATGCCGATCGTGTCCCACTTCTCGAAGCCCTTCGAGGTCCACAGGGAGCCCAACCTCTCAGATGCGTACAACGGTGATGCCCGGGTCAAACGGTCCTTCCACCCCATAGCTGCGTTAGCCGCGTGCCATACTCGTACCATGACACGCGTAGGTCCCGTCAGGCGGGGTCCGGGCGCGCCAGAGTAGAGCGCTCGATTATAGTCGCCACCAGGCAGGAGCATCTTGTCCATTTCAAATGCCGGGTTTAAGGCGGGCCCGTAAAGGCCATGATTAATTGCAGCTAGCTGGGAGGCCCAGTAATACCGTTTAAACAAACAAAGGATTCTTGATGATCTACAGCGCCGCAAGGGGTCTCAAGACGCGTCGCTGAGTGCACAGGATAACCCTGTTCTTACAGGTAAAACGAAAAGGCCCTGGTTCTTTAAACTGTCTAAGACTTGGGAGTGTCTAGGCCCAAAAACCACTGCTGTGAACTATAGGAACGCTCCTCAGAGGGGCCTGCTAAGGCCTGGTTTATACTAGATATGTGATTATTTTTTTCTTTACAGGGCCCTCAGATTCACGCCCAGAAGCCGTGATTGTGCAAGAGCCGACGCAGCAACCAAAAGAAAGGCCTGTGAAAAGGAAATCTTCAGCATCTAACGATGGACCTGTGACAAAGAAAGGATCTGGGAAAAGGCCGTTAACAGGTGTGTTTTTACAAACGGGTATGAAAAACTAACTCTCTGGGTTTTATTCTCTCAAACAAAGGGGTTCACAGCCATGTAGTACCAGATGTACTACTGGGGGTAGTGTAGCCCTCTCAGCCTTATACGTATCTTCACCGATGTTCTTTTGAACGGCTCCTAGAATGTAACATAAAAAATATATATTAGAAACAATAAGGAGCCTGTATAAGATGTTTATCTTATACAGGCTCCTTATTGTTTCTAATATATATTTTTTATGTTACATTCTAGGAGCCGTTCAAAAGAACATCGGTGAAGATACGTATAAGGCTGAGAGGGCTACAAAACCGCTGGGGGATATAACAAAGACTGTCCTGAACACCGGGCCTGCGGCAAAAGGTGTGAGTAGGCGTGTATACCAGAATGAGATCTACACATACTGCACCCACATACAACAGAGAACCGACAGATCCACTACGTATCTGAACCCTCTCAAGGTCTAAAAAGGGAAGCTCATCTCAAGAAAACCAACCCTTAAGAAGAAGCAACTGAACTCAGTACCCCAAACAGGTCCTTTAAAACTCAAGAAGAAGTCGGTCCCGGAGTCCCAAGCAGCCCCTTTAGACCTTAGCAAGAAACCTCTAGTCCCTGAACCCCTAACGACTCCTTTAGATCTCTCATTAAAAAAATTGAACCCTCTACCCCTGCGCTCTCTAAGGACCCACCGGCTGTGACACCGGTTGCGGAAGGTCTGTTACAACCCCAAACCCCTAAAGTCAACAGGCTTTTAAGAAAATATCTTAAGAATAAGCAAGGGTTACAGGCACCACAAGTAGAAACAATGGAAGGGCCCTTAATCAAACCTGTTACACAGCAGCCCCCTTCCCATCCTCTGAAACACTCGATAGTTTCAAATAAACTAGCAAAGCCTGCAGAGGAATGCCTCATAGAACAAACCCCAAAACCTTCTATAGTCGTTCCTGACGGATTTAGGGACAACGTGTCTGAAAATGGGCAACCCTTAGGAGGAGCTTATACCAACAGCCGTAGATGCCTCAAGACAGTAACAGGTTCGGTAGACATACTTGATGGACCCTCAGAAGCAGCGTCTGGGGGACCTCCTAACACATACAATAGGGTTTTGCAGACGTCTGTTACACATTCACCCAGCCACGGCCCTGACAATGCCTTAGTCGCTAGGACCCTCGATTATTTCGACAGTCATTTACACTCACCGTGCCTTATGTCCCCTATCACCCCTCAGGGAGCGTACGACCCAACCAGCCTCGCGCCCAGTGTAAGCCCCGCAACACCCCCGACAATATACACCCATAACAGTACGGGCTGGGATGACTGGTCAAATCATAGTATGGAGGTGTCATTTAGTTAGTCCTCTTCCCCAAACGCCCCGGGGTGTTTGCACTGGGATCCTGTTTCTATGATCCCCTCAGGCCCTCAGTTACAGAATGGTGTTGGGGATGAAGACCCTCGAGAGGCCCCTGGGGTGTTAAAGGTTGTTATACAACCAAGCCATGTATTCACCCCCACCCCTCCACAATATGACTCTGTAAAACCAAAACCGGTACTAGATGCTTATGTAAAGGATATACAATTGGTGGTCAGAAAGCTAAAACGCCAAGCGACCACAGCAACCTTAAAATTGGGACTGGGGGGTAACGGTGACAGGGTCATGGTTGAGGCACAGCAGAAGATACTGCAAAGGGTTGACCTTTGTAAAATGGTGATCCTCCAAACGTGTCAGGAAGCAGGATCGGACATATGGCGTATACAGGCGTGACTAGGGCAGCGCCGTCCCCTAAAAAAACCCTATGCCCATGGTGTTAATAAAAGAGCACCCACATCAAAATAAAGCAGTAAGGTCCAAACAGTACTGACAAAGTCCCTGTGCTTCTTACGCTAAAAAGTACATAGAACCACGCAAACAGAGTCATACCGTTTCACAAGCTACATCTGAACGACATACAACAGTACCAGCCACCCACCAATAAACAAGTTCAGGAAAGAACATCCCGGGGGGCTGGCAATTGAAGGGCGGCGGTGGTAGAGCGCCAACACTACACTAAACGGAATACATAGAGGGGTCCCGGGGTGGGTCTGTAGCAGAGGACTCTGAGGGATAAAAAAGTAGATTTCCTGTATATAAGGAGTATCGGACCTGTATTATGTTAGCATGATGCATCTATACGTATCCTCTCTGTTTGATATATATGCTTTTGCTTGGAGGAAACTCGTTTATTTTCCTTCCTGTATATCTATTGCTAAAAGAGTAGGCCGAGAACCATACAGACGCCATCTTCTGATCATATGCTCGAGCACGGGCCGTGATAACGTGTTGATCATGTGCAGTTGTCAGGCCCCAGTTCATCTGAGTTACTGGTAGCAGCTGAAGGTAGGCTGTATACTAGACTGTTCTAAGACTCAAGGCCGCATCTGGCTTTGGGGGCGATAAGTGCATTCCTGGAGGCGCCTTGTCTACATTCCCAAGCCCCAAGACGAAAGGGAGTTACCCCTCCTGACCTCATCAGTAATAGATAGTCAAGCCTTTGTACTGGTCTGATGTGTGCCATATATGGTCTTTTCCTGGAGCCCGAGGGCCAACTGGTATTTTTCCTTTTACAGTGACTGTATGTGTTGAACCAAAAAGTATATAACCTCATGTTTGAATACGAGCCAACAGTCTTCTCGGCGCACCTGATGGGTGAGGTTCGGAGAGGCTCCTCTATAGAGTATTTTGTTTAATAAACGATTGAACCTTCTTCACTGTCAACTGACTGATTATTTGGTAAGGGTATTGGGACTATTGGTAGGTATAGTCCTTTAGATTATTTTTATGGTACATCAGTTGGCGACTCCGCCGGGACTCCGTGAGAGGGTCGTCCTCCCCGTAAACGGGTGGTAAGGACAAGGGGTAATTCTGGTCGAGTGGGTGGACGGAAAAAGGATCCTTTGAAATTTAGCCATCTTTGGTATGAACTTACTCCGCTCTCATGATCAGAGTATCCCCAGCTGCTAGTGACCCTTCACCAGAGTCCTACGGGCGTAACCCAGGAGCTGACCGTGTTGGTCTTCAGGAGTTGGCAGTGGAGAACATGCAATTGTACCTGTGTGCACCAGATGAGTGGAATTGTTTTGATGTTCTTGGCATGCACTGTTGAGCAGTGCTTTTGAAGCAGTTAACTGTGTAAGTATTTGGTGGTCAGTGTACCACGGAGAATCTTGGGGGTCTGACGGGGCAGCATTGTGATGGCTGCACGTATAGATGCTCCACGGACCTTTTGTGAATAATAGAGACGCCGATCGGACGCCCGGTGTGGCACGTATGGTGCACGCCCGGCCGGACTGCTCTCGGAAAAGCCTGTGGCTGCACCTGGGTAGCCTTGGGAACACATCTGAAGCGGTGCTAATGAAGCGGGCTTAGTCAGAATAGTTCCAAGAGTGAACCAGGAAGGCTGCGGGATGGTCTGTAGGTCGGTCTGTGGTTATACCTGTCTGACGGTCTCTTGGTAGTCTTTGGACTGCTTGATTTTGGTATCTGTCGGTCTTGGAATCTGAATTTGATTGATTCTCCACGAACGAGTCGACAGGCTCTGTTCTTTGTTTGAAAAGACGTCATTTTGTATATCTTTGTGTGTATATATATATTATTGTCTTGTGTTTGTGTGAATGAGCCTGAGGTTGTATGTTTTGCGAATGTTTGAACGTGGCCATGTTTGGAAGTTTATTTTTATGATCGAATGAGGAACGCGTGACGACAATAACCATGCCATGTTTTAGCAAATTGAGTTGTTTTGGATGTTGTTGCCGCCCTAATGATACGCGTTTGGCTGCAAGTCAACCTGCCCCGCCTGAGGGCAGCCCAAGTTATGATATGTATATAAAGCATGGTATTACACCTCTTTTGTTTAATACATTATGGCACAAATATACTAAAGATAATGTGAAATTACAATGGCCCTTAACCGGGTCTTTAGATGAAAAAAAGATAAATTTTCTGCAGGATCGATTATTTTCTAAACATAGTCGACAGTCAATGTTTGACTCCCTAAGCCTGTGGCAGAAGGAAGCAAAGCGTAGGCGTATGGGGGAGGAGAAAGTATGTAGGATGAAAGGAAATCAGACGATTACGCAGAAAGCTATAGCTTATGATAAAGCAAACCTGAACAAGGGATTGATTGTGCAGACAGACAAGTGGATAAGACCTATGTGGCTAGAACTGAAGCGGAAGATGAGATAGAGGATTTATTGGATACTCGTCCACCTCCACCTTATGCTCCGCAGCGCATATATCCCGTTGTTCCCCCGACTCTAGTACAGGCCCCTCCAGCTTCCACCTCTGTTGTTTCCTCTTCCCTTGCCTCTCCGGGAACGTCCCCTGTTTTGTCTCCCTCAGTGTCTGAGATGGCTACTTTATGGCCTGTTACACTGCCGTCTTCCGTTATGTCCACAGCTGTTCTGTCCCCCCCACCCCTGTGTGGGCTTCCCTTTCCGCGAGCACAACCCCATCTCCAGCTGTTTCGACTCTATTTCGTGCTCCGGGGGATTTCTACAAATGGAAGTTGTTTACTCGTTCGGATGTAGGACAGAATGAGACACAGATGATTGAGAATAAGTCCTCTCAGTTGATTCGACAGCCTATTTACACTATAACTGATATATGGAACACGCTTCAGGACTATGAGCCTGTTATGCAGCAACATGCCTTGAAACACATGGCTGCACGTATTATTACTCTCTGGGAACAGTGTTTTCCAGGAGGGATGGCTCCCCAAGTGATGTACGACATCCGGGACAGGGCTCATAAGTCTGAACTTAGCCCAGATGAAGTGTATGGAAATGTGGAGGTTTTATTAAATTATCGAGAACGGATGCATCAAAAGTGTCCCTCGTGGGACACTCAGCATCCTATGCGAGAAGTTCATCCTATCTTTCATCCTGAAATACCGGAAGTAAAGGAGGACCATGGCGTGGTGACTAGACCTCGTGTAGAGGCCCGAGTGCAGGAGCAATGGGTTTACACCCCTTGGAAGAGGAGTGAAGTCCTCTCGCTAAAATCACATGTACCCGACCCCCGTAAGAATCCCACGGCCTATTATAAGGAACTCACAGAAGCGGCCTCTTCGGCCGCCATGACCTTAGCTGACATAGAGCTATTTTTTGCATTGTTAGTTCCCATTGACGTATGGCGTCAGGTGCATGATCAGGACCATGCTCAAGAATTAGGTGGAACATGGGAGCAGATAAAAGATTGGGACAAGGATCGTAAGCCTGGAAATAAGCCGAAACCTGAAATATTGGCATTACCTGGCCGTATTATCACTTACATGCATTCCTTAATTCCGCCTCGTAAGGTGGATTGGGACAAATTGACCGCACGTAAACAGAAGAGAGATAAAGTGTTTCTGATTTTTTCACTAGAATTGAGGGCGTATTCATTGATTTTAGTGGACAGGATTTATCGTTGGAAGGCGGTATACGATTATTTGTTAATCGTTTTGTGACCAATTTGTTACCAGAAGTCTCTGCACGGCGACAAGCCGCTGAAAGTACCTGGACCACTTCCACGCCCTCGGTAATATTGAGTATGGCCCAATATTATGAACATAGAGAAAATGAGAGTAAGGATAAGTCGGAAAAGAGAACGAAGGATCTTAAAACACGGGTGTTGTTGCAACAAGTTGTTCAAGGACGAGGCAGAGAGAGAGGCAGTAGAGGGTTCGTCCCGAGGGGGGCGGGAACCGGACGAGGCAGAGGGCCAGCTGTCTTTTTGGGAATAAATCAGTGTGCTTATTGTAAGGAGGAAGGGCATTGGCGATTTCAGTGTCCGTTGTTGCTGGCCCAGAACGGGGCTATGAGAAGTAGAGGAAGAGGTCGGAAAAGTGTGGATCGCAGTGATATGCGACGATGAGAGGTGGCGCAAGTTGGACAAGAAAATAATTATTTTGATAATCCAAGAGGTAGGCAGTATTATAATGAGGAGTGTGCAATGGACGCGACCGAAGGGTATGCTTATACATAGGATAGCCATTGACAGAGTAAGGGCCAAGTGTCAGTACCCGTTGATCAGCAAGGACCTTATGTAGAGGCGCATTTGATGGGGACTTCTGAAAAGTTTTTAGTTGATACAGGTGCAATGAATAGTTCTATTTCCCGTTCCCTGGTCCCAGGGGCTGCTCTGTCCGGGCACAATAATGTTTCGGTAGGATTCTCGGGAATTCCGGTGGTGAGCCCCATCTCCAAACCTATTCCTTTTACAATTGGTCCTGTTACGATAGACTCCCCATTTCTTTTGACTTCCCATTGTGGCGAAAATTTGTTGGGCTTGGATTTGAGAAGAAATTACATGCTAAGATTCATTGTTCACCTGATGGTGTTAACTTGACTATTAATTCCCTTGGGAAGCATACTTTGCAGTGTTTCACTAAAAATGAACCCCTCCCTCCTGAATTTGTTGCTATTTCAGAAACATTGTGGGCCACCGGTGACACAGATGTAGGATTATTAAAGATTCCGCCCGTTTCTATTACTTTGAAGCAAAATGCTCGGCTTCCTCGTATACCTCAGTACAAAATTTCTCCAGCAGGCGAGAAGGCTTTGCTCTCCATCATACAAGATTTGGTGAAAAGGGGTGTGGTGGAAGAGACAGCTGCTAATGTGTGCAACAGCCCCATTTTGCCTATCTTAAAAAAGGCCCCTGTTGGAAGCGACCCTGACTATGCTGATACCTATCGCTTTGTGATTGATTCGCGCGAAATTAATAAAATAGTGGTGCCCCAATACCCTGTGGTTTCAGACATCACTGCTATTCTCACTATGATTCCTCCTACTGCTAAATATTTCTCTGTGATTGATTTAAAAAATGCTTTCTTTAGCATTCCGATTCATCCTGATAGCCGCCATATTTTTGGCTTCTCATTGTCTGGTCGCAGCTTCCGGTTCTGTCGCGCTCCCCAGGGGTACACAGAGAGTCCTAGTATTTATAGTCAAGCTTTGAAAACATTGTTGGATGATTTGGTCTTGCCCCCTGGAAATGTGCTTTTGCAATACGTAGATGATTTGTTAGTGGCCTCTGGTACCGAGGAAGGTTGTAAGAAGGCCACTGTACAATTATTGTCTAATTTGGCTGCTAATGGCAATAAAGTATCTCTTTGTAAATTTCAATATTGTCGACAGGAGGTGACCTATCTCGGTCATTTACTGTCGAAGGAGGGGAGGAGACTAACCCCTGAGCGTGTGACTACCATTTTTAATATGTCTTTACCTCGTACTCAGCATTTCTCGGCATAACTTCTTACTGTCGCCAATGGATCCCTAATTTTTCCCTTCTTGCTAAACCTCTTCTGTATTTAACCACTAAAGATGTGCATGAACCTTTACCCTGGACTGATGCTTGTCAAGATGCTTTTGACTCTTTGAAATCTGCGCTTTGTTCTGAACCTGTTCTTGGTATCCTGACTGCCGAAAACCTTTTGTGCTTTACATACACGAGGTGGACGGTTGCTCGCTTTCTGTGTTAACACAAGGATTTGGTGGTAAGCAGAGACCTTGTGCCTATTTCTCGGCGGTGTTAGATAACGTCTCCAGAGCACTCCCTAGCTGTTTAAGAGCTACTGCTGCGGTGCCTATTCAACAGTCGGAAGGGCTCGGTCTGAACACTAACCTCACAGTGATGGTACCGCACGCTGTGGATACTTTATTGAACAAAACAAAGACCCAGCACCTTACGGGTGCGCGTCTTACCGGATACAAATTGACTTTGTTAACTCCACACATTACGATTAAACGATGTGCCACTCTGAACCCTGCTACGTTACTACCCCTCCCTTCGAATGAAAAGAACATTGATGTTTATGGTTGTATATTTCGGACTGAGGAAGAAACGAAGGGATGGGTAGACCTGACTGACACTCCTCTATCTGACCCTCAAGGGGAGTTGTACTTCGATGGCTCTTGTTTCAAGTTACCAGATTGCACGACAACTGCTGCATATGCGATAACTACTCTTCACACTATAGTTGAGGCTTCTCGAGTACCCTATCAGTCAGCACAGGTGGCTGAATTAGTGGCATTGTTTCGAGCCTGTGAGTTAAGTGAAGGACTGAGAGTAAATATTTACACCGACCGCCAGTACGCCTTTGGCGTGGTTCATAGTTTTGGTCGACTGTGGACAGAAAGAGGTTTTCTTACTTCTCATGGTCACCGAATACAGCATGGCCCTTTGATTTTGCGATTACTGACAGCATTGACGTTACCAGAAATAGTGGCTGTAGTCAAATGTAGTGCACACAAGGCCGTGGTTGATGCAGTGGGGGAGGGTAATGCCTTTGCCGATCAAGTAGCTAAGGAAACTGCGAAATCTAAATTGACCTCAATGTTTGTGACTAGCTCTGCTAGGTGGGTGGCTGAAACAGAGATGTTTGATAATACCATGGAGAGTGTCCGAGAGATGGCTGTTGGATTGATCTGACAGAAAAGCAGCGGTGACTGTTGCCTAATGCATTAGTGAATGCGGTGGTGACAATGGCACATGGTTCAGCTCATATTGGGGTGAAAGGTATTTGTGCATTATTAGATCCTGTATGGTACAATCCCAATATTTCTAGGACCGCTGCTCATTTGGTACAATATTGCATGGTTTGTTTACGACATAATCCAGGGGGCAGGGAGTCTGTTCTGAGTGGAAACTTTGCACCACCATCTTTGCCTTTTGAGGTGCTTCAAATGGATTATATCCTGCTGGAGCGCGTTAACAATTTGAAGTATGTCCTGGTCGTGGTATGCGCTTCCAGTAAATGGGTGGAAGCCTACCCGACAAAAGAAAACACTGCTTTGGCAACGACAAAAGCGTTGGTAAAGGAGTATTTCCCTCGCTACGGATTGCCTCGTGTGATCTGGAGTGACAACGGAAGACATTTTAATGCAGAACTCATCACACATATGTGTAATGGACTACAGATTAAACAGAAATTCCATGCGGCTCGACACCCCCAGTCCGCTGGGTTGGTCGAGAAGTATAATGGGATATTAAAGCTCAAATTAGCTAAAATTCAAGAAAGTACTGGATTGAGGTGGCCAGATGCTCTGCCGTTGGCATTAATGTCAATACGAGTTACCCCACATTCTCGTTCTGGTTTGTCTCCGTATGAGGTCATTTTTGAGCGCCCTGCTAATGTTTGGGGTGTCCCGAGACCCAGAACATTTCGTGATATAGAGTATCCTATGCTGACAGACTATTTGTATGCTTTGACTTGAATCTTCATTCCATTCATCAACAGGTCTCAGCTTTTTTGCAGCCCCTGCCGGAGGGTCCTGGACATCGCTTGGAACCAGGACAGTGGGTTCTGGTACATAACTATCAGCGAAAATCCAGCTTGTACCCTCGTTGGTCTGAACCGTTTCAAGTCTTGTTGGCCACACGGACGGCGGTAAAAGTGAACGGCAAGAGACACTGGATTCATGTGTCACATCTGAAAAAATTACCCCTCCCGCTTCTATATGATCAGCGAATCCAGGACGGGGTTCTGACTCAGGAAAGTAAGCGAGTTCCTTGATTCATCCCTTTCTCTGAAGCCCAGGTAATCGGAGAAGGGCAAGGTGAAGGTGCACTGGGCTCGGAAGGGGTTCTGTCATCAGCACAATTGATCACCCCAGATTCTGTTGTTCCTACAGCTAACCCAGTACCCCTGTTTCACCGGATTCGTCATCCTCTGTTTTGTTCTCTGATCAAGAAGTGCCTGGCCATACTCAATACAACCAGCGGCCCAGAAAACAACACAGTACTCCAGGTGAACATGGTAGGAGATAGGGAGAGACTTGAGTGATAGGGTACAGACCTGTGCTACAAATGTCTGTTAGATATGCTTCTGGTGTACTGAGCGAGACACTGGACTGAACGCGCTGAGAGCCTTGAACATTTGTTTGCTCTGTTCAGAAAGAAAGACTGAATTTCATGGTCAAAGGGGCCCAGGTTGTGTTTTCTTCAAGAGTTGTGTGAGAACATAACTCCAACGTGAGAAGTTTGTTTTGGTATTATCTGTGATGAACGATAGGAGCCTGCCTGTGAGGCTCTAAACGGACACAGGAAAGAAGCACCCTCTGGCAGGTTGGACTGCATTGCCCTAATTTATTGTTGGACTTTTAGTTAGCATGTATCCCTTTGCTCGTTTTGTTCCTGAAGAGGAACGTCCTTTTGTACCACGCTATTTTCCCACCTATATGTCTGTTTTTTCTAGTTGGACCAATCGTGTTAAAATTGCATTTATAGCTACTATAGCAATATTACGAATTATATTACTGGGAGTATTCATATATTTAGAATTTCGCCACCCTATGCATACTGTTTTAGGAACAACTACCCCACCTCCGGAAAATGTGTTTCATACTTTAGCCCCTCATAAGGAAAGGCATCGTCAGACCTATGTAAAAAACGCATTCATTGAAATGCTTCACCAAGCACACAGTGCCACCAATACTACAAATTGCTGGGTTTGTGGTCTTTTACCATCTGTTATGCACAAGCACGACTTATTTATATCCCTACCTTTGTCTCATCTGGGAAGTTGCGAGGCTTGGTTCAAATTGCTTTCTATGATGTCTATGCATTACATTGTGGACGATCAAAGGTTTTCAGAGAGATATAATGAAATGATTTTAGCATATATTGAGGTTCATCAAGGATTCAACCCAGATGGGAATAATGGAGAGGGAACCTTAGATCCGAATGCCTGTATGAATATGTATATAACGCGTGAAAATACCACTTGGTTGAAAAATGAAATTTTGGACTTTGTTGAATTCAATTTCAATATTATCGACACTTTCAGGACCATAATGTTACAGAAGATAGGGCTATTCCAGTGCCTATATTAAACAGTACCTCTACGTTTTGTGTTCAAGGAGTAGGGCACATATCAGAAGGAGAAAGCCGATGTAATTACACTTATCAGTTGCGTACTTTTAGCAGCCCTCCGTTGTTAACCCCTCCTAATGTATATTTTGTCTGTGGAGAAAGTGCCTATACTTGGCTCCCACGAGGTTGGACTGGACGTTGCTACCTGTCCTTCCTGTACCCTCCAGTCTATATTGCCCCTTCTAATTATCACAAGGATCACCGACTAGATAAACGTAGCGTGCTTATTAGGAGAAATAAAAGGGTGATAGATACCACCGATATAGATAAGACCGATACTCCACTGCAGTATTTCACCGACATTATGAAGGGAGTGTTACCCTTTTGGGGGCCTATGATTACTAGCCAAGAAGTACGACGTTTGTCTAGAGTGGTTGAAGGAGTAATTAAAACTACTACAGGAATACTGACCAATATAACAGTAGAGCTACAGGCGACCAGACTTGTTTCGCTTCAGAACCGTATGGTTTTGGACGTTATCTTGGCAGATCGAGGAGGAGCATGCCATGTGATCTGCAGCTCTTGCTGTGTTTATATTCCTGACTCCGCCCCCTCCGTTCATTTGACTATACAGAATCTACATCGTTTAGCTTCTGAGATACATGTAGAAACTGGTACATGGTCTCTCTGGTTGGTTCTGGGGTTTGCTGCCTAATTGGGGATGGAAAATTTTGATGGTGCTGGCATGTTTAGCCGGTATCATATTTGTTGGACCCGGCCTCGTAACATGGCTCTACTGGTCCCCACACCACCTAACCTGGTGCCGGCGGCCCCAATCCCCCGGCCTCACCAAGCCTTTCCACCAGAACACACGCACTCAACCCGGACACCCTCGTCCATGGCCTCTCTCCTTTCGGCCACCCCGGGCCCGCGTGCCCACTTCATGCACCAAGATGGCCGCCCGGCCCCATCGCGACCCGGGCCTAGAGGCGCCACTCCGGCTGGAGGACATCACGCTTCCAGGGGTTGAGAGAGGGAGGAGCAGTTTCTATCGCACCTCTGAACTCCCCTGGGACGATGGGTTTCGATCGGCCCTCCGGCCTCCCTGAAGGCTGGCTCCACGCCTGCTGGGTGTCTGGGACTCCTCCCGACCCGGCCCTGAAAGGAACAAAAGACAATGGCAGGAAACCCCCGACAAGCGACCCCCAGGTGACAAGACCCCTGCCTGCACAGACTCCGGACATCAAAGAGGGGTCGACCTATAACCAGGGGTGCTCTGGGACTGTCCGGCAGATTCGACGCTGGAACAACGAGAGCCTGCTGACGCGGTCGCGGCTCCTGAAACTTAGAACTACCTGAGCCCTGCTGAGTGACTCGCGGCTCCCCGAAGATCGTAAGACCTCCGAACTTGTACCTGAGCCCTGCTGAGTGACTCGCGGCTCCCCGAAGATCGTAAGACCTCCGAACTTGTACCTGAGCCCTGCTGAGTGACTCGCGGCTCCCTGAAGATCGTAAGACCTCCGAACTTGTACCTGAGCCCGCTGAGTGACTCGCGGCTTCCACAGACTCCACTGGTCCCGCCGGACCCCACGACAACCAGCCTACCCCCCAGCTCGAGGATTGTGAGCTGTGCGCCGGGTACATCCTTACCTTGAACTTTCATGCCAAAGACTGTCCCGCTACCCCCTATCCCTTCCAAGACTCATTGAGCCCGCGCTCTCCTTGTACATATTTGCAGTGCTAACCTATTTGATAAAGATTGGTTCCTGAGAACGCACGGTGTGTTGTTTCTGTGTTGTGTGGTGCCGAAGTACGATCCTCGATACGAGACTTCTCCTCCTGAGGAGTCTCCCGCCAGTGCCCGGCTACGATACTTGAGGGTGGGTGTCAGGGTAGTCAGGACTCCCTTCCCGGGCTCCTCTGAGGTCGCCGTCTAACATTGGTGGCAAGCGACGGGATTCGGGCCCATCACCGAGAGATCGTACTGTGAACGACGGACGCACTACCAACAAAGATGGCAGAAGGAAACACCGTGATCCCCGCAGAAATCAACGCCAACAGGGTGTTCCAGGTGGAACAACTAGAAGAATACACACACAAAGAACTAAAGCAATTCTGCAAAGAACTTAGAATCGCTACCACCGGTCTCAACACCAAGGAAGATTTGCAGAAAGCACTGAAAGCCTGGGTGGATACCGGGGCCTCCCGCCCGGAAAACACGGGGGAGCGCCCCGACGAGGCCGAACCTCCCCAAGGCGAAAGCAGCAACAATCAGGTGCGAAACATCGTACCAGACGGGGGCCTATCCCCGGAGGAACTCGCGGACAGAGAGAGAAGCCGCAATCACGAACTCGAGTTAGCTAAGCTCAAAATCGAAGGCGAATTAAAGTTAACAGAGAAAAAGCTCGCAGTAGAGCAAATGCGCGTGCAAGGCGAGCTAGAAGAGAAGAGGCTCCAACGGGAACACGAAGGAAGGAAGCTCCAACTGGAGCACGAACGCAGCTTGAAGGAAATCGAACTCAAGGCCAGAAGTGAGGAAGGGAGGCCCCCGGGAAACCGAGAGGCGACCTCCCCAGCGGAGCAGAAGGTCCACATCCCCAAAGATGTGGTCAAGGAATATTATAAAAACGATGACATTCAGCAATGGTTCAGGGCCTACGAGGTCGCCATGACCTCCCATCGGGTCCCGCAGAAGGACTGGGGGGCAGGGCTGTGGGGACGATTTCTGAGCGAAGGAAGAGACACCCTAATCGACCTACCCCTCTCTCTGCAGACCTCCTACAGCCACATGAAAGAGGCTCTACTCACAAGGTACGGTCTCACCCCCGAGATGTACCGTCAACGATTCCGGGACTGCAGGAAAATCCCGGGCACCACCTGGGTAGAATATGTAAACTTTTTTAGTCGGGCCTTCGATGGGTGGGTCAAGGGCAGCAAAGTCACCACTCTCGAGGAACTCACCGACCTCCTATTGTGGGAACACCTGGCTGCGAACTGCTTTGTGGAACTACGCCAGCATCTGCTCGACAGCAAACTCACCGATCCCAGGAAGCAACACCCGGGTCACCCGGGGCATGGTAGGAAAATACCCCCGAGCCAGTCAGGGACCACCCCGCCAGAGAGGAGGGGGGAACCAGGGAGGCCAGAGAGAGTCCCAGCCTAGTCCTCCGAAGACTCAATCTCCACCTTTCCCAGCGCCCCCCCCCCACCAGTAACCGGACCCCCCGGGAGACGGGGACACAGGGTAACCGTCACTTGTTTCCGTTGCCAGAAGCCCGGGCACTACGCCAATGACCCAGAGTGCCCCATGGCCACCCACAACACCCCTGCAAAACAGATAGCCAACGTAGCTCTGGGGGAGGAGGTTGAGGAAGCCGGGGAATGGGAACCCGCAGCCATGGCCCTAGTATCCCTGGGAGATAGGGAGATGGTCCCTGGTAGCCTCCTGCCCTCCAACACGAAGAAATATGGGCAGCTCGTTAAGATCAATGGCCACCAAATAGAGGCCCTGCGGGACACCGGGGCCAGCATCACCGGTGTCCTCAGGCACTTAGTCCCCGAGGAGCAGATCCTCCCCAACGTCTTTTGCCCAGTCATTTCCGCCGATAATAGGGAAAGTATGTGTCAGGTAGCCCTGGTGCCGTTTGAGTGGGGTGGAGTAATAGGTAAACTGAGGGTGGCCGTAAGAACCTCCCAGCCGGTCGACTGCCTCCTAGGGAACGACCTGGAGAGTTCGCCCTGGAAGCACGTCGAACGCAAGGCCCACCTAGGGATGATGGGGCTCCCCGAGTGGGTGTGCGCCACCACCCGATCTATGTCAGCCCGACTCACCCCCCTGGGAGAAGTCGAAGACGCCCCGACCGAAGAAGTCAGAGCAGTAACCCCCGAGGGTCCTCCCGTCCCCCCATCGGAGGGGCCCGTCGCCAGCGACGAGCCCTCCCTGTCCGACACCGCCCCGGTCCCTGAGTTAGGCGATCTACCCGAGTTGGCCCAATGGCGCCACGAGGGTGGACCCACCCGGGAGGAGTTTTGCCGGGAGCAAGCCACCTGTCCTTCCCTGGTCGGACTGCGGCGCCAGGCCGAGGGCCAAGCCGCAGGCGACCAAACTGGATCGCACCGAATTTATTGGGAAAATAGCATTTTGTATAGTGAGCAGAAGTCGGTGGAGCTGGGATCCGGACGGGTGCTGGTGGTACCCCTCCGCTTCCGAGACTTCCTCCTGGGCTTAGCCCACGACGTCCCCCTTGCCGGCCACCTGGGTCAAGACAAGACCTACAGCCGTCTCGTGACCCATTTTTACTGGCCTAAGATGAGAGCAGCCGTAGAAGCCCACTGCAAGTCCTGTCCCACGTGCCAAGCTAGCGGGAAGAGTGGGGGGAAACGCAAGGCTCCCCTCCAACCCTTCCCGGTCGTCAGTACCCCCTTTGAACGAGTCGGTATCGACATCGTGGGGCCCCTGGACCCCCCCCACCTCCCAAGGTCACCGTTTCATCCTGGTCCTGGTGGATCACGCCACCCGATACCCTGAGGCGATCCCCCTACGCACCGTCACGGCCCCCATAGTGGGCCGGGCCCTGATGGGGATCTTTTCCCGGGTAGGGTTCCCCCGCGAGGTCGTGAGCGATCGCGCCACTAATTTTATCTCGAGGTACATGACGTCCCTGTGGCAACAATGTGGAGTGTCCTACAAATTCACTACCCCGTACCATCCCCAGGGGAACGGCCTAGTAGAGAGGTTTAACCGGACTCTGAAAGGGATGATCACCGGCCTAGAAGAGCCCCTCCGGCGTAAGTGGGACGTCCTGCTCCCCTGCCTCTTGTTCGCTTACCGAGAGGTCCCCCAGAAGTCCCTAGGGTTCAGCCCGTTTGAGTTGCTCTATGGACACCCCATCCGGGGTCCCCTCAGCTTGGTTAAGGAAGGGTGGGAGGCGGCACCCCAGACCACCCCACGAGATGTGTTCCACTATGTTCTGACCCTCCGGAACCAGACCAGGAAGTTCCGAGCACTGGCCGAGGCCAACCTAGAGACAAGCCAAGAAGAGATGAAGCGCTGGTACGACCAGAATGCCACTCTGGTCGGGTTCCAGCCGGGCCAACAAGTATGGGTCATGGCTCCCGTGAAGCCAGGCGCCCTCCAGGACAGGTGGACCGGGCCCTACAAAGTGATTGAGCGGAAGAGCCCAGTCACATACTTGGTGGACATCCAGTCGCCTCGGGATCCCCTCCGGGTCCTTCACGTGAACCGCCTCAAGCCTCACTTCGTGCGGACAGAACTAAGCCTCCTGCTGGCCACCGATGACGGGGCCGAAGATGAGTCCGATCCCCTCCCGGACCTCCGGTGTGTCAAGGAGCAGGATGGCTCCGTGGAGGGAGTGAATCTCTCCCCAGCTCTCACTACCCAGCAGCAAGAGGACTGCCGCCAGCTACTAGGACAATTTGCCGACCTCTTCTCCCTGATACCCCGAGTCACCGACTGGTGTGTCCATGACGTGGACACCGGGGACAGCCCGCCGGTGAGACACCGAGCCTACCGGGTCCCCGACCGGGTCCGGTCCTGCATTCAAGCTGAAGTCTCAAATATGTTGACCATGGGAGTGATCGAGCCATCTGACAGTCCCTGGGCCAGCCCCGTGGTCCTGGTCCCGAAGGCAGCGGCCCCCGGTGTCGCCCCCGAGCTCCGGTTCTGTGTGGACTACCGGGGGCTCAATGACGTCACCCGAGCCGATGCCCACCCCATTCCACGAGCCGACGAGCTCATTGACCGACTCGGGGCAGCACGGTTCCTCAGCACCTTCGACCTCACCTGCGGATACTGGCAGATTGCGCTCACCGAGGGGGCCAAGGAGCGGTCTGCCTTCTCCACCCCAGATGGGCATTACCGCTTCCGCGTAATGCCCTTCGGAATGAAAAATGCCCCGGCCACCTTCCAGCGACTGGTAAATAGAGTCCTGGCCGGGCTAGAACAGTTCAGCGCGGCATATCTGGACGACATCGCCGTTTTCAGTTCCGGATGGAGTGAGCACCTCCAGCACCTCCGGAGGGTGCTAACCGCCCTGCGCCAGGCAGGCCTGACAGTAAAAGCCAGCAAGTGCCAAATTGGACAAGGATCAGCAGTCTACCTGGGGCACCAGGTCGGGAGTGGCCAGGTCGCCCCTCTACAACCAAAAATCGACGCCATCGTGGCCTGGGAACCCCCCACCACCCAAACGGAGGTCCGAGCCTTTCTGGGCCTCACTGGCTACTACCGCAGATTCATCAAGGGGTATGGCAGCCTTGTCGGCCCCCTCACAGAACTCACATCCAAAAAACAGCCAAAAAAGGTTCAGTGGACAACCGCCTGCCAGGAGGCGTTCGATGCCCTAAAGAAGGCCATGTGCATGGCCCACGTCCTCCAGGCTCCCGACTACTCCAAGGAGTTTGTAGTCCAGACCGATGCCTCCGAGCATGGCATTGGGGCCGTCCTGTCCCAGATGAATGACCAAGGCCTGGACCAGCCCGTCGCCTTCCTCAGTCGGCGGCTGTTACCCAGAGAACAGCGATGGAGTACCATTGAGCGCGAAGCCTTTGCCGTGGTCTGGGCACTCAAGAAACTACGCCCTTACCTGTTCGGCACCCATTTCAAAGTCCAAACCGATCATCGGCCCTTGCGATGGCTTATGCAGATGCAGGGAGAAAACCCCAAGCTACTGCGGTGGTCAATCTCCCTTCAGGGGATGGATTTCACCGTGGAACACCGTCCTGGAACGGACCACGCCAACGGCGATGGCCTCTCCCGGTTCTTCCGCCTCAGCGAAGAGAACCCCCCAAGATGATGGGCAGTTCTCTCCGGCTTTCAGCTGGGGGGGACGCGTGTTGGACCCGGCCTCGTAACATGGCTCTACTGGTCCCCACACCACCTAACCTGGTGCCGGCGGCCCCAATCCCCCGGCCTCACCAAGCCTTTCCACCAGAACACACGCACTCAACCCGGACACCCTCGTCCATGGCCTCTCTCCTTTCGGCCACCCCGGGCCCGCGTGCCCACTTCATGCACCAAGATGGCCGCCCGGCCCCAGCGCGACCCGGGCCTAGAGGCGCCACTCAGGCTGGAGGACATCACGCTTCCAGGGGTTGAGAGAGGGAGGAGCAGTTTCTATCGCACCTCTGAACTCCCCTGGGACGATGGGTTTCGATCGGCCCTCCGGCCTCCCTGAAGGCTGGCTCCACGCCTGCTGGGTGTCTGGGACTCCTCCCGACCCGGCCCTGAAAGGAACAAAAGACAATGGCAGGAAACCCCCGACAAGCGACCCCCAGGTGACAAGACCCCTGCCTGCACAGACTCCGGACATCAAAGAGGGGTCGACCTATAACCAGGGGTGCTCTGGGACTGTCCGGCAGATTCGACGCTGGAACAACGAGAGCCTGCTGACGCGGTCGCGGCTCCTGAAACTTAGAACTACCTGAGCCCTGCTGAGTGACTCGCGGCTCCCCGAAGATCGTAAGACCTCCGAACTTGTACCTGAGCCCTGCTGAGTGACTCGCGGCTCCCCGAAGATCGTAAGACCTCCGAACTTGTACCTGAGCCCTGCTGAGTGACTCGCGGCTCCCTGAAGATCGTAAGACCTCCGAACTTGTACCTGAGCCCGCTGAGTGACTCGCGGCTTCCACAGACTCCACTGGTCCCGCCGGACCCCACGACAACCAGCCTACCCCCCAGCTCGAGGATTGTGAGCTGTGTGCCGGGTACATCCTTACCTTGAACTTTCATGCCAAAGACTGTCCCGCTACCCCCTATCCCTTCCAAGACTCATTGAGCCCGCGCTCTCCTTGTACATATTTGCAGTGCTAACCTATTTGATAAAGATTGGTTCCTGAGAACGCACGGTGTGTTGTTTCTGTGTTGTGTGGTGCCGAAGTACGATCCTCGATACGAGACTTCTCCTCCTGAGGAGTCTCCCGCCAGTGCCCGGCTACGATACTTGAGGGTGGGTCTCAGGGTAGTCAGGACTCCCTTCCCGGGCTCCTCTGAGGTCGCCGTCTAACAATATTCATGTGTTGTGTTTGTGTACAATGTGGACCTGCATGTTGCTCTTATTGCGTGACAAAACTCACTTCCTCTGTGTCTGGTCCATCCCCATCAGCGGTAAAAGCTCCGTTAGTTCAGCAGGAGCTCAAAGACCTAATGCAGATTGATGAGGGAATATTTGAAGATTGAGCTGTTTTAGTTAGCTACATCATGCTAAAAGGGCCGTACTGTGGGATAAAAAAGTAGATTTGCTGTATATAAGGAGTATCGGATCTGTATTATGTTAGCATGATGCATATATACGTATACTCTCTGTTTGATATATATGCTTTTGCTTGGAGGAAACTCGTTTATTTTCCTTCCTGTATATCTATTGCTAAAAGAGTAGGCCAAGAACCATACAGACGCCATCTTCTGATCATATGCTCGAGCACGGGCCGTGATCACATGTTGATCACATGCAGTTATCAGGCCCCAGTTCATCTAAGTTACTGGTAGCAGCTGAAGGTAGGCTGTATACTAGACTGTTCTAAGACTCAAGGTCGCATCTGGCTTTGGGGGCGATAAGCGCATTCCTGGAGGCGCCGTGTCTACACTCCAGCACCAGAACGAAAGGGAGTCACCCCTCCTGACCTCATCAGTAATAGATAGTCAAGCCTATGTACTGGTCTGATGTGTGCCATATATGGTCTTTCCCTGGAGCCCGAGGGCCAACTGGTGTTTTTCCTTTTACAGTGACTGTATGTGTTGAACCGAAAAGTATATAACCTCATGTTTGAATACGAGCCAACAGTCTTCTCGGCGCACCTGATGGGTGAGGTTCGTAGAAGCTCCTCTATAGAGTATTTTGTTTAATAAATTATTGAACCTTCTTCACTGCCAACTGACTGATTATTTGGTAAGGGTATTGGGACTATAGGTAGGTATAGTCCTTTAGATTATTTTTATGGTAGATCACCTCCATGAGCCCGGCGCACATAGGCACAGACCATACTGTTCAGATAGGCTGGGGGCGGTTACCTAGAAAAGCCTGGTCCCGTAAAAAACAAAAGAGGGCTAATAGCGCTAAGCAGCGCCGGCTTTTAATAAGTAAACCAAAGAAAGCCAGAATATGCGCTACACGGATGATTAAAAGACACCCAGAGCCCTTACTAAACCGAATCCCCAAAATGATACAGCAGCAAGCTCCCCATCAAGTCAAATCCCTCAAGATGAGGATTCAGAGGTCGTCTTTTTAGAGAGCGTTAGAAGTTACAGGCGTGATGTAGAGAGATTTAGCGCCACAGAGCACTACGAGGAGTTTAGGTTTGCTAACCTTCACCAGATAAGGTCCTCCGATCATGGTGTCTTAGCTATACATCAGGTGGTGCAAATGCTCATAGAAAGGTTGTTACGCGATGTGAGTCCTAATGATTTTTTCCAACTACGCTTCCAGGGGCAGCGTTTTGACAGTCCTTTGTTCACCAAACGGAGATCCCGAGATGTGTTTGACGCCGTGGCATTTTTGGAAAACCTTTCAAGGCTTTTACAGAGCAAGGCTGAACTAGTCGCCTATGGCACTTTCCGAGTCAAAGCCCTCATTGTACGGGGCCGTGAGGGAGGTGTTTCTAGACCTTTAAGGAGCATGCTTAGGCTGTCCGGAATTCGGTTGAAACCGACTCTGACCGATAGCACCCTACCGGATGAAAATCAGCTGACCCGGTTTAAACCGAGTGTCGCTGATTTTCATTGCTGTTGCACCACTTGGCCGCTTGATGGAGCCAAAGCATTGCAGACCAAACTGCCTGAGAAGGAAGCAGCTCCCAACATGCATCACCCCCATTAAATTTGGGGAGACACATTGGTTAGCAAGGTTGGTGGGTGTGGCCAGGTCCCATTAAAAATACTGCCCGGAGTTTGTCTGGCCCCATACACCTCACCACACTTCAGGCAACCACGACGACGAGACGACGACCCGACAACGCCCGCCAGTGTTCCAAGGCTTAGTTGAACCACGCAAGGTACATTTTGTAAGTGTTGTATTGGCTAACGTGGGGGTGGGCACCGGGGAAAGAGGTGGCACGTATTGCTTAATGCGGCCCGTGAGCAAGGGCCCGCCGCCTGGCTAACGTAGGGGAGACGAGATGTTGAGGTCTGCAGTTTGTCTGCATGCGGCCGCACCCGATTACGATCAACAAGGCTTGAAATGCTTGGGTTTAAAATTCTGTCTGTTTGGTGTTATGCGGCCCGTGAGCAAGTTCCCCCTGCCTGTGGGGGTGGGCACCGGGGAAATAGGCAGCACACTTGGGTTTAAAATTCTGCCTCATTTGTGTTTTGTTTTGCTTTGTATTAAACGTTGGGCAACGCGAACAAGAAATTTAAAAGAGAGTGCTGTAGAACCTACGATTTGTTAATATTCTGTCTGTTTGGTGTTATGCGGCCCGTGAGCAAGTTCTCCCTGCCTGGCTAACGTGGGGGCGGGCACCGGGGAAATAGGCAGCACACTTGGGTTTAAAATGCTGCCTCATTTGTTTTTCGTTTTGCTTCTAATTAAACGTTGGGCAACGCGAACAAGAAATGTAAAAGAGGGCGCTGTAGAACCTGCGAGTGTGTTAAAATTCTGCCTGTTTGGTGTTATGCGGCCCGTGAGCAAGTTCCCCCTGCCTGGCTAACGTGGGGGCGGGCACCGGGGAAATAGGCAGCACACTTGGGTTTAACATTCTGCCTCATTTGTTTTTCGTTTTGCTTTGAATTAAACGTTGGGCAACGCGAACAAGAAATGTAAAAGAGGGCGCTGTAGAACCTGCGAGTTTGTTACCAATGCTAGCTTTGTGTGTTTGTTATTGTCGACTATGAGGTCTTAACGAGGGCGCGCTTCCCATTCCAGTACCTTAAAAACAGGGGAAATAGGACACCTGTTTTTGCAACGCTTAGAGGTGGCAGGAGTGTAGTGTGAAGCGCTATATAAAAGCATGTCTGCTGTGCTCTGTTTATTTTGAATGGCTTTAAACCCAGTGCCTCTAGTCACTCCCCGCCTTTTCCGTGCATTATTAAGGTCCCCCTGCCTGGCTAACATGGGGGTGGGCACCGGGCAAAGAGGCAGCACGCTTGGGTTTCAAATTCTGCCTGTTTGGTGTTATGCGGCCCGTGAGCAAGTTCCTCCTGCCTGGCTAACGTGGGGGTGGGCACCGGGGAAATAGGCAGAATTCGAGTACCTTAAAAACGGGGGCAATAGGACACCGGTTTTTGCAACGCTTAGAGGTGGCAGGAGTGTAGTGTGAAGCGCTATATAGAAGCATGTCTGCTGTGCTCTGTTTATTTTGAATGGCTTTAAACCCAGTGCCTCTAGTCACTCCCCGCCTTTTCTGTGCATTATTAAGGGCCCCCTGCCTGGCTAACATGGGGGTGGGCACCGGGCAAAGAGGCAACACGCTTGGGTTTCAAATTCTGCCTGTTTGGTGTTATGCGGCCCGTGAGCAAGTTCCCCCTGCCTGGCTAACATGGAGGCGGGCACCTGGGAAATAGGCAGCACACTTGGGTTTAAAATGCTGCATCATTTGTTTTTCGTTTTGCTTTGAATTAAACGTTGGGCAACGCGAACAAGAAATGTAAAAGAGGGCGCTGTAGAACCTGCGAGTTTGTTACCAATGCTAGCTTTGTGTGTTTGTTATTGTCGTCTATGAGGTCTTAGAGAGGGCGCGCTTCCCATTCCAGTACCTTAAAAACAGGGGGAATAGGACACCTGTTTTTGCAACGCTTAGAGGTGGCAGGAGTGTAGTGTGAAGCGCTATATAGAAGCATGTCTGCTGTGCTCTGTTTATTTTGAATGGCTTTAAACCCAGTGCCTCTAGTCACTCCCCGCCTTTTTCGTGCATTATCTCAGATAATGCACGAAAAAGGTGGGGAGTGACTAGAGGCACTGGGTCTGCTAGAATTAGTGACAAAACAGCAAAAGAAAGTAGGCCATATGGCAAGGAACTATGCCGCAAAAGAGCAGGAGCCTGTGTTTATATACAGCGGACAAAAGCAGCAGGAATGCATGTTTTGATGGTAGAAATTAGATTGCAACTCTGTACCGCAACGGAAAAGTACAGGAATGTAGTGTCAGAAATCACAATGAGTTGTATGTTTATGTAGCACATAATAAAGAGTTATTATGACCAGATGTATATTTTGCTCAGATTTGTCTAGTGCTATGCATGTGTCTGATTGACATATACACGTGCCCGGTTCCTGTGTGTGGTAGTGTCATGCACTAAAAGACGGGCACCAGCCCTTTGCTCTTGATATCGGGGCTGGTAGGTACTATTGGGCAGTATCAGTCTTTGTAACTTTCCTGATGGCCTCAGAACACTTTGTCTTGAGTGGTTAGCAAAACGCCCTTCATATCCTTGACAGTACGGTGAAAGCTGTGGTCACACGGCAAGCCTTATTCAATGGTGTGGTCGCATAATACTCAGTGAAATTCGCTTCTTTGTAATGCCTCTGTTGACATTAAGAAATGACCCCAGTAAACTAGGGTAGAAAATTTGATTGCTGAAATAGCAAACCAGTTATCATTCTTTTACAAAACTTGTTTTTGTAATCATTGTGATACTGCAATGGCAAGATTTCAACTTCACAAACTCAAACACTTAAAGCATAGACTCTTCCATAAACCTTGAAAATAACAGCAGGAGAGGATGTAGTCTAATGGTTAGGACGGTGGAGTTCAAATCTGGCGAACGGGGTTCGAGACTCGGCAATGTCGCTCAACATCCGGGGAATCTGGACAAATGTCCTAACAGAAATTAATGTGCCCTTGTGTAACACAACAGGTGCTCATGTGAAGCACTTCAATACCTTCAGGCCCAGTTAGCACTTGATAAAACTCGGAGGGGAAAAAAACAGCAGTGAAAAGCAGCCTAGCTTTACTCAGAGCCGTGCCATCATGCTACGTGATTTGTGAGGAGTGCCCAAAACCATGAACATGTCACCCAGCTCTCACTTTCTCCAAATGACAACACATTGATTCTAAATGAACGATGAGAACTGCCTGGCTTGCCTCCAACAACCCCAGAAATCTTGTATAAATTACCTATACCTGGAGAGTCACAAAACCTGTGATTCCAAAAAGTTGTCTCTGTACCCCGCAGTTCAAGAGGTATGACTTGCAAAGAGCCTCCCTTTTCAGGCAAACTTCCGAAAGTGCTGACTTAACCTTACAGACATTAAGGCCTTGCGCCCCTGCCCTGGGGTGCTTTTAGCCTATTGGCTCCCGTGACCAGAAATTGTTCTTTCGGTTACTCATTGCAACACAAGTGCGCTCTTCCCTTTTTGCAGAGCAGTCACCTGACCATGAACATGTTGTCTTTTTCATTATTTTCTCAACAATACGCAACCGGTTGCTAAGTCTTTTTTTTTTGTATTGATCTAGTTTGCGCAGAACAACATGCCCCGCAGAATAAAGACGGCAGAAGATTATGTGCTGGAAAACAAAGATTTCATGGTTGAAGAAGTGCGTGGGCAAAAGATGTTAATTTGCAGGTTTTGCAGAGTGACTGTCCCAATAGTAACTGGGAAGACTGCAAGCCGAATTGCTGAACATCTTGTTACCAAGACCCACTTGAAATTGAAAGAGCCACCTAATAGCGACAGCCTATGCCAGATGTCTCTTGCTGAGACAATGACACGCTTCAAAAGAAAACGTGAGGAAGAAAAGGATGTGGCACATGAATTTGTACGTGCCCTAGTGCAATCTGGAACCAGCTTACACCAAGCTGATGGACCGATTGGGAATCTGTTCCGCAAGCGTGCACCAGCATGCAAAACATTACCAAAAGCAACACAAATGTATGAGAAATACCTACCAGAGGTGTTCCTTGAGGACATTGAACATATTTCAGAGTTACTCCAAGGTGATGTCAAGATCTCTGTTACCATTGATGAAACTCCAGAGATGCGTGGCGACCCAGCAGTGGCAGTGCTAATCACATTTTGTGATGCAAAAAATGGATGGTACAGACGTACCATCATGGCAGATCTAGATGTACTGGAAACATGCAACGCAGTGTCACTTGGGATGCTGCTGCAGAGAGTTCTTACTAAGTTTAACAAAGATTGGAGTGATATTGTTTGTATTTGCAGCGATTCAGCTACATATATGAAAAAGTTATGTGATGACCTGTCAAAAGCAATACCTGAGCTGAAGTGTTTCCCTGTAAGAGATCCTTGCCACTTGCTAGATGGTATGCTGAAATCATCTCTACAATCTTCTGAGCTAATGAAGAATGCTATTGATTTTGTAGTCCATTTAGGTGCACTGTTTCGTTATGCGCGGGAACTAAAACGCAAATATTTCTCATTTTGTGTTTTGTGTGGCAGCAAAGAAAGTGTCATCCCAACTGTGTCATTTAGTCGGTGGTTCTCAGTCCTAGAGGCCGTGAATGCAATATTATCTATGTGGCGACCGTTTACTGATTTTTTGCTTAGTGATGATGCAAAAGGCAAGAAATGTGAGGATCTTCGAGTGCATATTGATAGTGATGTCAAAAAAAGTACACTCTACTGCATTCTTAGATTTTTACAAGAAAACATGACTGCTGTAGTGGACATAATCAAAAAACTAGAGTCAGAAAACACCCTGGTCTACCAAGTGTTCAGCATAATTGGTGTAGATGTCAAACATTTTCTCGAGAGTAGGCTAGGCGACACTTTTAGTGACTTTGGCACTGCAACATGCTCCCTGTTAGAATGCTTGCCACTTGGTAAGCAGAGAAGTGTTGAGGGCCAATTCAGGAAATTTTATTTTACTATGCATGAGAAATGGCTCGCTATGATGCATAGAAATGTCCCTTCACCAACCATGGCATTTGAAGTGAATGAAGCCTCACTTTGGTACTCTGCACAAGTGTTAGATCCCTTCCGTAAAGGGGAATTTTCTCCAGACTTCGAAAAGTACAGCTTCATTTTTGACTGCTTTAATACCTCTGAGGGCATATGCTCCCAGTTCAACGCATATGTTGCAGAATCTGGCCCAGAGAATGTCAACCTTGAGGTGCACCAGTATTGGCATGGAAAGCTACGTCAATGGCCAGAGTTGGCAAATTGTGTACTGGCTGTTTTGGCGTTGCCAGTCTCAAGTGCCAATGTCGAGAGGGCCTTTTCGCAAATAAAAGTGTACATGGGAAGGAAAGAGAGAGCGCGAATGACCAAAGAATCACTGAAGAAATATTGTATGGTCTACTACAATAAATTTGACTTGTAAAAACTTATTTGGACCCCATATACACTGTACATACACTGTCTATATACCATGCATCAATGAAGAAAGCAAGCAATAATAAAAACTAAGCGTTCCATAAACACCGGTAAAACACCGATTCATTTGTTTTTATATGGCGCGAAAATGAGTAATCACTGAAAAGCACTGTTTTTTGGAGGTATTGAAATCACTGGAAAACACTGAAAAAACACCACCAGAATTTACCGAAAATAGAAACTGAAAACAGGAAAGCCTAAGCATGCTATACAGAAAGATAATTGGTAAGAAACAACGTTGGCTGCTCGACTTTATCAACGACACAACCAACACCTGTCTGGCGGCCAGCATCGTAGGGTTGCTGATGGGGCGCAACACCACCGACACAGCCATCATGTCTAGAGCGGCTGAAGCCCATGAGGTCCTTGAAATACCTCCAGACCGCATGGTCAGCTTTGGCGACATAGGTCTTTTTGAGAACTATTTCTCTGTGACGATGAAAGTTCTTTATCACAACGGCTCATGGAAGTACTTTACAACAGGGGACCATGTGAGAAACAAGACCGCATATGTCCTTCACCACGAAAATCACTTTTACGGTATATTGAACCTTAAAAGTTTTCTGGGAGTCAAGTACGTGTGCACACATTGCGACCACATATACAGCAGTAAGGAACATCATCAGTGTGAAATGCATTGTAAGAAGTGCCGGAGGGATGGTTGTGTCGTAGACGCCACCCTGAAGGTGCGGTGTCGCACATGTAAGATGTTTTGTCGCTCTAAAGACTGTTTGAGCATCCATAACAAAGCTGTTAAATGCACCCCTAAAATAGATTGCTTTGAGTGTGGTCAGTATGTGGCAGATGACCACAAATGCAAAGGCATGAAATGCCCACGGTGCCAGACGCCTTTTGAGGCGGGTACCAACCACCGGTGCTACATAGTTAAAGGTAGACCCCAGGCCAAAACCGAAGCCTACATAGTGTTTGATATAGGGTGCACACAAGAGACAGGAGTACATCAACCTAACTATATTTACGCACACCATCTAACTTCCGACGACAGCTGGGAGTGTGAAGGGCGAACGTGCGTTGGTGATTTCCTTAACACTTTCATTCAAACCAAATTCAAAGGGTATACCATGCTGGCCCACAACTCAAAAGCCTACGACTCATTCTTTATTTTACAAAATATGATTTGTGAAAAGGTACAAGTAGAACTCATCACTCAGGGTTCCAAGCTGATGTTGTTAACAGCCGGCCAGTTACAAATAAGGTTTATAGACACCCTGAATTTCCTATCCATTAAATTGAGCAAGCTGCCAAAAGCCTTTGGTTTCCCCGAGTGTAAAGGTTATTTTCCACACTTTTTTAACACTTGGGCAAACCAGAATTATGTGGGCTCCATGCCACCTCCTGACAGTTACGGGGTTGAATATATGATGCCAGCCGAGAAAGAGAGCTTTTTACAATGGTACTCTGAAAACCGTGAAAATTAGTTTCATTTTCAAACAGAGTTGAAAGCTTATTGTCAGGCTGATGTAATGATCCTGCGACAAGCGTGCAATCTCTTCAGAGATGTTGTGGTGGAGTTGACTAAGAAAGTCCAGATCTTGAAACCCAAGGCGCCTCAAATGACAAAGAAAGTCAGGGTCTTGAAACCCAAGACGCCTCAAATGACAAAGATGGTTGAATACATAGACCCTTTTCAAAACATCACATTGGCCTCCATGTGTATGTCCATCAACAAGCACATGTTTCTAAGACTAAAAAGTATCGCTCTAGTACCACCAGACCTCTATAATGGTAAACAGAAACGTTATTCAACCCCCTCGATCCGGTGGCTCATGTACGTTTCTGAGAAGGAAGACATACATATTCAGCACGCCTTACAGGGTGGCGAATACCACGTGGGTCTCTATTACCTGGATGGGAACGCTGTAATTAAGGGGTTGCCGACAGCCTTTTAACACAACGCAGTTTTTACCATGGTTGCCCTCAGTGCTACAAGCCCCACCAGTTTAACAGACTGCTGGGTGCCAAATTTGAACACTTACACAGACGTCCTCTGCTGAAGGCCCAGTATGTTGAAAAATGTGGCTTTGCTATGAGGGTTCTTTAGGAGTACGAGTGGTTAGAGATGCTAACAACCAACACCGAACTCTGATCTTTCCTTCAGAGTCGTTATTTACCAGAACCCCTGGAACCCCGCGATGCCTTATTCGGAGGACGTACAAATGCCATACAACTGTACAGGGCCGCGGGTGAAGGTGAGAAAATACACTACTATGATTTCACCAGTCTGTACTCATTTGTGAACAAAATTAAGGTATACCCCTTAGGGCACCCCACCATTATGTATAGAGATTTTAAGCCCATATACAAATAGTTTGGGCTAGTCAAATGTGAAATCTATCCTCGAAGGCAGCTTTACTTTCCTGTGTTACCATACAGAGTCAATGGTAAACTGATGTTCCCCCTCTGTTGAACATGTGCTGTGTTTAAAGAGGTTGGCGGGTGTAGACACACCGAAGAACAAAGGATGCTCACAGGGACCTGGTGCAGCATCGAGGTAGAAGCTGCCTTAGAGAAAGGTTACAGGCTCGGGAGGATACACGAGGTGTGGCATTTTAAGAGGACCACAACACGGCTCTTTGCCCCATACATTAATCTGTTTCTCAGAGACAAGCAGGAGGCCTCAGGGTATCCCGAATGGTGTACTAGTCAGGATGCAAAGCAGAAATACATCGATGACTACTACGCTCACGAGGGTATCCATTTATGCCCCCATTTGATAGAGGTCAACCCAGCCCATCGACAGTTAGTCAGACTATGCCTCAACTCCTTATGGGGAAAATTCGCACAGCGCACAAACCTGTCAAATACAACCTTAATAACAGATCCTGACGAGCTGTTTAAGTACCTATTTGCCCCTTGTTACGAGGTGTCCAGCTGCGAGTTTATCGATGACGATACCGCAGCTGAGTGTTGGAAATACAGAAAAGCATATCCCACAACGTGTAACAACATAAAAATCTTCATAGCATGCTTCACGATCGCCCATGCTCGTCTAGAGCTTTAAAGGGTTATGGATAAACTCCAGGACCGCTTCTTGTATCATGATACCGACTCTGTGATTTTTCTGAGTAAACCAGGGGATGAAGACCCTCCTCTTGGGGATTATCTGGGTAATTCGACCAGCGAACTCGATAAGGATGAGCATAAAATAGAATATACCTCATCCGGACCTAAGACCTACTCCTACCGCACAAACAAGAACAAAGTGTGTATGAAGGTCAAAGGCATAACATTAAATGTCAGCAACACCATAAAAATCAATTTTGACAGTCTGAAGGATCTGGTGCACGAATATGCTGCATCAGACGATTGTGAAAATGCTAAAACCATAGTTGTGAACAAGCCCTACATAGTCAGATCCAAAAAGAAGTGGGAAATTACAACCCAGCCCTTACATAAAACCTTACGCGTTGTTTTTGATAAAAGGGTCCTGACTACTGACTATAAAACACAGCCGTATGGTTATTAGTCACATTAGAGAGACAGCCCCGCACCATGGACATCAGATTACAACATCCGTTCTCCTGTGTGTTAGCAGGACCCTAAAACTGTGGTAAGAGCTACTTTATAAAAAAGCTCTTAGAAAATGCTGCCAGTGTTTTATCCCAAACCCCTAATAACATTGTGTGGCTTTATTCATGCTGGCAAGCTCTTTATACTGACCTGGCCCGTAGTTTTCCCCATATCAGATTTATAGAAGGGTACCCGATAATCTCAACGATGATGAGTTACTGCCACCGACCCTTGTAAACATGATAATTGTCTATGACCTTATGCGTGAAGGTGGTGATCATCCTGAGTTAGAGAGAGATTTTACTCAATATTCACACCACCACAATCTAAGCATATGCTACATTGTGCAGAACTTGTTTTACAAGGGTAAGAACAGTCGGTCTATAGCTCTCAACGCCTCATACTTTGTTTTATTTAAAAACCCCATCACAAGCAACAAATATCCGTCATAGCTAAACAGATGTACCCTGGAAACACTCACTTCTTCGTGGAGGCCTTTAACAACGCTACAGCAAAAACCCAAGGTTACCTGCTGGTCGACTTAAAAAATAATATTCTAGAAGACTACAGATTGAGGGCTCATATTTTTCCCCCTGAGCTCCCAGTCGCTTACAAGTCCAAAGATAAAGTCCCGCGCCTATAAAAAGCGGCGTTGAAGATCTTTAGAGACATTTGTGGGGTGATCCTTAAAACACACACAGTGCTGACCGTGTCTGAACGCTTACGCCGTTATTTAGATCTACTGAAAATGTTGGTTACAGCCAGTCCCCAGCACCGAAAGGCCATCCTCTGCGCTGCTTCTGACGATTTAGTGGCGGCCATTTCAGAAATAGCCCTAAACACCCTAAAAGGTAACGTCCCTATATCAAAGAGGCAGTTACAGGCTTTGAAGAAGAAGCGTCATCTTATCAAGAAGCTCAGTAATAAAAGGGCCTCACTCATTACCAAGAAGAAACTGGTGAAACAGTCTGGGGGTTTTATAGGTTCATTGCTGGGCATAGCTATACCCCTAATTACAAGCCTCCTCACGGGCCGGTGATGGAGCATACCTCAAAGATGTATTTGGTTCCTAGACAGCAGCTGGAACATTTGGGCTCTTCTACGGACAACGCCTGGGATATACGGCAAAATTAGACTCTACGATTGGATGCTGAAATTAAAGACATTTTGAACCGGACAGCTCTAAATCTGTACGACAAAGCTAACCTTTACACCAACACCCTTAAATATTTTCTAAGCTACTACAAGCAGTGGGATGCCGAGAAAAACAAGCTGACTCTGTATACCCCGGACTCTGAAAAGCAACCCGCACCACCGACTGCTCCGCAACCCCAGCAGCCTCAACCGGCCCCTGCAACATCCTCAGATATCTTTGTTAACGACCTCTTAAAAAATATAAGTCAGAGGCACCGGGGGGCAGCGCAAATGCTGCTGAGTAAACTAGCCGCTTCTAAAGACCTAACAGCGTGGAATGAACAAGGCGAATTTCTCTACAAGGGGCAGCCGGTTGTTGGGTCACACATGTACGATCTAGTCAAAGGTCTTACGCATCCCAAAATCCTAACACCGCAAAATGCTCATAGAGGTTGGGAGCAGTTTCTGCATCCCTTCCACACTCGTGGGTAATAACGAGCACTGCCGCCTGCTTGTAAGTTTGAAGGTACCCCTTCCGCCTTCGCCACCCTCCTCTGACGTTTCACGGCTATCACCCTCTTGGAGCACCACGCCTGTGTTGGCCGTGCAGAGAAAAAGGCCACGGACAAACCCCTTACATGGATTAATCCTTAAAGTTTCTACAGACTTTTTTTTTTAAATAACTGTACCTATCACGTGTATAACTGTGTATGGTTTTTCTACATATATTTCTACAGTAGAGGTTATCCTTGTAACGCCCAACCTACGTAGCTATTTGTAATAAACACTATTATATCTTTTCACCCCGTCTCAGCCGTCTTTTAAAAACATTTTTGAATTATGGTGCATGTGTAAGTATTGAAATACAGAGTCTGGATGCCTGTTTTAAGAAAATGCCTTTATTTTAGACGTTCATCATTAAATATACATAAGTTACAAGCCCTTACAATTTTGGAAAACAACATATTCTGTTTTCACAGGTCTGACCGATGCACTTGTGTTTTCTTTTACATATTTGACAACTAGACTATCATTGCTAACAAGGTCCCTCGAATATAGATTTACGACATTTCTAAACGGCACACCCTCCGACATTTTACTGATAAAATAAATACAGTGTTCCCCGCATGTCATGGCTACCGAATCCTGAAACCCTCACCTTATTATACACTACCCGCTCTACGACTTTTTTCACAAACTTGAATATGGGTTGTGTATAGATACTGTGCTCAGGGAACTCTGCTGTCCTGTCAAACACTTTAACCTTGTCACTATCTATAAACACTGCTGCCCAGTGTGTTCCATCCCTGTAATGTGGATCTGTGTTAAAGACTAGGGTGCGTGGTCTTTCTGACCCTATTTCCGGTGGTAGCCCATCGCTAGGGAAAACACCTAAAGAAGTATTTCCTAGCGTAATTATGCTGGCTTAAGAAGTCACGTATCTGCACAGTGTCCATTTCACAAATGTTTTAAAGGTAGTCAAACAAAATCTGTCTGGCGTGGTTGATCCGTATGATGCTGTTGAATACCGAAAATACGACCATGTTCACATTCGTGGGCAGAGGATTACTGAATCGTATTTCAGCTTTTAGATTTCTGTTTTTGACCAGTTTGTAGTGACCGCTGTCTTCCATATCGGGTGTCAGGTCGAATGTGAACAGCATGTATCCGGCCCCATAGCCTTCTCTTGACATGGCTACACCACAGTCCCTTTGATGCTTCCCTGTTATCGAAACCAGCCCCTGATATTCCCTGATGTAGTTGGAGGTTATAAAACTGGGGGTGTAGGGTTTTGCAGGAATCACATTGCCCTCGTGGACCAGCGCCGCGTAGTTGATGTTGTAGTGTCTAAAATTGAAGGGGTTTGAGGTATAGGTGCCGCTAAAAGCTGTATTGTCCACAAAACCGATGATGATGAGTTTGGGTAGCTGTCCCAGAAATAAATTCTGCTGCTGGGTTAATCGGGTACCTGAGGGGATGCTGAATACCTTCAGAGATACTCTTTCCACTGCATACTTGGCGTATGATATTTGTAAAGTGTCGGCGTGCGCTAATCTGACGCTTGGGGACACTTTCACTCTCTTTACAAACAGGCTCGCAGACAGGATGTCAAGTTTGTACTGGTCTGCATCCCCGCTGAGGAGACAGAATGAGTCTTTGTTGCGAGTGAGTTTGATCTTAAGATCAATCCCATTGATGAGCAGTTTATCTTGGAAGAAGAGGTCGGAATGCATGCGGCCCAGAAGGTCAAAGTTGCGACTGCCTGCTGCAAACCGTGCTCTTTTTACAAAACCATGATTGGGACCGTCCAACGCTGTGACTTCAAAGTTGCTGTATGCATCCTTGTAGAAGAGCCCCGTTGAAAGCTGCGTGTCAAGGGTGTCGCTGCTGTAGTTTAGAATGCTCTTGAGGTAGGCTCTGTAGGCGTACATGTTATCGCTCTGTGTGATGAGACGTTCGCCCAGGGTGATGTCCACTTGATTAAACATGGTCGCTAGGGGATAAGCGATCGTCGCCACTCTAGCGGCTGCTGCTATGTCTGACCCATCTGCTTTTACGATTTTACACATAAGATACAGCAGCGTGTTGTTGAGATCCAAATACAAATCCGTGGACACTGACACACAAAATTCTATAGGGGCCAGCGGTGTCAATGCGGCTAAAGGCGATACCTCCATGAAGAAACTGTTTTCGATGCTCGTCTGCGTGGGTTTTAGAGTGAACAGGTCGAACTCTGATTTGGCGCATTCGCCAGATGCGCAATGTACGAAGGACATGGTTTAGTTTACGATGCTATAAACAATATTTACTTTAGAGCCGTTTCTCTTCTTCGCAGCTCTCTTCCGTCTTGGAGCTCTTCTTTTCTGAGGGTGTTTTGAAGAACTCCTCCTTTTTTTATAGGGGGCCGGTGGTCCCCTGCCTCTCGAAGCATGGTGCTTCCTTTTAACACTCTCGCGCGGCTAGTACACCAGCCCTGATCCTTCTTGCGATTGTTTGTTCATGCGTTCTGTAACCGGCGAAGTAACAGACCCCACCACGTCTTGGGCAATATTCGTAGCAGCTGCCTTAACATGCGGTTTTACAATTTCATAGCCTCTTCTCAACAACGGCATAGCTCTTCTAAACAGACTACGGAAAAAAAACCTAAACCAGCCCCGTACATAACAGGCGACCCTTGAAAGTACGGAGGACCTCCATACCTGGCTTGGCTTCTGTAATAGTCCCTGTACATAGCAGGGTCCCCGTATGTTTTCATGACCACCATGATGCCTGCTTAATAACCACTGTCACTTATCGGCCTTAAATGAAGCTTAACAATAACTTTCCCATATTTAAAGGACACAGGCTCCGACTGATCATTGTAGATCATAATTGAAATAGTGTCAAATTATTTTTAGAAACTGCAACGTAGTCGGGTTTGTTAAATTGAATATTGACCATAGTATTATTTTCGGCCTATACATGGACCCATCTTAACAATGGAGCGTAACTATCGCCGATCCTCTAGGACTCTACAATATCGCTATACACATAGAGCGTATAGAACCCACCGTTAATATCCGGGCACATGTGATCCTGCTCAGCCGTACTTCTCGCATGCTGCACTGTGCCTAAAACCCTTCTTAATTTACCAGAGCAGTTAAACACGATATTGCGGCTCGGTGCTTTAAGAAACACCTTCCTTCTGACGGTGTCTAGCGACAGGTGCATATTCGTATATGTCTCATTGCTGGCTATGGATTTGTTGATGGCGTCGACAACACTTGAAACGTTTGGGTAGTAGCCGTATGGGAAGCCAGCATGTATGCTCAGGGGGTCCTGCTCCTGTTTTATGTTAAACCGGGCTTCGCTCTGTGTAAATGTATTCCATGTTCTCGGGTATTGGATTTTTGTTAGGGCTACCTCCCAATCCCATTTCAGGTCCACCGGCTTAGCCAGTTTCACGGTATAATTAGAAATCTGGTTGTCGGGGAACATTCCCTTAGAAGCGTTGGATGGTAAGGTAATATAAAAGGGAGTTGTCTCCATCTTATCAATGCCTTTTAGACGGTCCTTAGCTCACACACCCTTTCAGGGAGCTGGCCAACACCCAACTGTTAAATTTCTCCGGCCAGCCCCTCCATTTGACATATACCTGGCTGTTAGCCCCTCTACCTTTCCTTTTCAGAACCTTTTCAACCCTATACACACGGTTCGGATCATCAGGTACCATTTGTAACTCTTCCTTGTAAAAGATCCCAGACACCGCTTCCCCATCGTAGTCCTTTAACCTGTAAATATACAGCCCTCCTTTAAGCTCCACACTTTCCACTATAAATATTTTGTCGCTAAAAGTCTGTTGGTAGCCCTTCATTAAAGACCCCTTTCAATTTTGAAATCCACAAGTGATCACCTTTTTTTAAATAGGTTTCTTCACCTTTGTAGCGAAATTATGCCTGTACACCGTTCTCCAAACAGCTAAAGAATTACTAGGAGTCACCTCTACGGGGGATGTTTTGATGGTCCAGTGATAACTGGCATTATATACATCTAAAAAAGCCTGTAGAACATCCACGTATCTGTAGGTGTTGTTGGCTGTAAAATACTGCCACATCTTAGACTTTAAAGTTTTACAACCGCTGCTTTTACCTCCGTGTGTGTTACAAAAGGTTGAACACCGTGGTGGTTTAATAATTTCTGAAATACCTTGTTTAAGAATTCTTTACTGGCGTGTGTTTGTGGTTTTTGAGGAATTCAGCTCTTCTCGAAGATGGCTTTAAAAGTGGCCGTGACTCGAGCCCCACTTTTATCACGTAGCACTTCTGCGTAGGCGTACTTGGACAACACGTCTATGACGGTTAATATATAACAAGGGCCGTTGTTATGTTTTGCTATATCTTGAAGGCTGATTATGTCCGCCTGCCACTGATAATCTATTTGCGCATTAACGATTGTAGGACGTCTCTTAAAACGTCTTCTGGCCGGTGTATGGAGTGAATACGCATCCTCCCCTGATAGCCATGTCTTGACCAGGTCACAGCTTACCGCCTCATTTTCATCTGCAGCCCTTCTATATAGAGCTTCGACGCTTCAAAAGCTGCCAACCCCGCTTGTATCATAATAAAGTTTTCTTAACCTGGCCCCCGACATGATATCATCCATTACAGTAAATGAAATGAAAGACGCTTGTTTTTTGTAAGGTCATTTTATTAAAAAATAAACAATACTATCAAGACCTCAGCAAAAGATGCTTTACATTTTCACAGTAAGTGTCATAAGTACGGCTTAACACATAGCCACCTTGCGGTGTTACATTCCACTAGTTTGTTCTAAATACACGCTATCATGTAACGTTACATAAGATCTTAGTTAAATAGTCTTCGGGGGCCAAAGCCCATATTTTTCAATTTTTTTTATACAGATTACACTACGTCTTTCTACGAGTCTTTCTATCATCTTTGTATCAATAATCGTGTACATCCCCTGCATACCAGGTAGCTTTAAGCTCGGGTCATAGGCGTATCGGATCGCATTGAGTGTAGCTGTCAAGATCCTCAACATGTCTGGGTGGACATATTTCTTTTCACTGTACAGCCCGCACACCACCCTTAGCAGTTTATACACCTTGTAAGGGTCTAACAAACCACAAATATAGCGTATTTTTCTTGTTCTGTATAATTCGCACAAACATTCGTGAGCCGCCTGCTGTGGATCGTTCATTTGGTGTCTGTGACAAAGGCTGTAATAGTCACGCTTGACACAATTTAGTACCACCACCGCGGCTAAACCCTTAACCTCTTGCCTGTCATAGTAGGACAATCCGGGATCTTCTTCTTTTTCACACGCGCCGCTCTTAGAGCCGCATACACACTTGTCACAGCCATACCGGTTTTGGCATGTGGAGCTTTCAGCCTGTTTTGAACACCACAGACTATTGAAGATTACATTGCTCGCTTTTGCAGGCCGCCACTCTGCCTCAGGCCTTTTTGGGGCTTCTCTCTAGGGTTCAAAAGAAGAAAGATTGACAGGAATCCTCACTGAGCTCACCTGCAGGGAGTGCCGCTTTGTTCTCCCTCTTACCTTCCTGCTTGTTGAGCCTACGCCTCGCGGGGGCCGCTCGCAGGCTAAGGGTTTTGCCAAATCTTCTGTTTCTGGACCCCCCTGAGTGCATTGGAGCACCAACGCGACCTCGTGGAGCAAGCGACTGCATCACAAGGCTGAGGCGGGACTGCGAGGACCAGCGTGCAGCGCGGCGCTGATCGGCCGCAGCTGGTCCTCTTCCCGCCCCCCCATCAATATAGTCATCACGGGGTGTGTGCAGCATTGGAATCCTCACTGAGCTCACCTGCAGGGAGTGCCGCTTTGTTCTCCCTCTTACCTTCCTGCTTGTTGAGCCTACGCCTCGCGGCCCCCGCTTCGCGGGTGCCGCTCGCAGGCTAAGGGTTTTGCCAAATCTTCTGTTTCTGGACCCCCCTGAGTGCATTGGAGCACCAACGCGACCTCGTGGAGCAAGCGACTGCATCACAAGGCTGAGGCGGGACTGCGAGGACCAGCGTGCAGCGCGGCGCTGATCGGCCGCAGCTGGTCCTCTTCCCGCCCCCCCATCAATATAGTCATCACGGGGTGTGTGCAGCATTGGAATCCTCACTGAGCTCACCTGCAGGGAGTGCCGCTTTGTTCTCCCTCTTACCTTCCTGCTTGTTGAGCCTACGCCTCGCGGCCCCCGCTTCGCGGGTGCCGCTCGCAGGCTAAGGGTTTTGCCAAATCTTCTGTTTCTGGACCCCCCTGAGTGCATTGGAGCACCAACGCGACCTCGTGGAGCAAGCGACTGCATCACAAGGCTGAGGCGGGACTGCGAGGACCAGCGTGCAGCGCGGCGCTGATCGGCCGCAGCTGGTCCTCTTCCCGCCCCTCCACCTGACCTTCTTATTTAATTTGTGGTAGCAACGCGCACGCGGGACGCGCACGGGGCTAAGACCGGGGCTAAGACCGGGGCGAAGACCGGGCAAAGAGCGGGCCGTTTAAGGCCGTTCAAGGACGGCTGAGGACGGCCCTGGCCTTGAACCCCTGCCTTTTCGCCCTTAATCATCATTAAACGTCTAAGATGTCGGCCATGCGCAATAGAACCAGAAGTTGTGCGAAAAAAGCTACGGTGGTTGCACAGGTGACAGGACCTATAGATCTTTTCATTTCCCGTGTACATGAGACTATTGATCAAAGCATTGTTTTACTGGAAAAAAGAGTCTCCATGGATCTTGCAAATGCTAAGCGCTCATCCTTGGGTTCTCTTGCTAATGCTAAATCACCCGCTTTGCAGTCTTCGAATATTTGTTCCCTACCCCTAACCATGCCCACTAATAGTGCTCCGATTGTACCAAATACTGTTGATTTATCGGTTGCCCCATCAGACTCGGACCCGTCTTTTGTTGATCTGGAGGTTACACCAGATCTAGAGGCCTGTCAGTCACCTGGCAAAGCGGCTCCGAGTCTGAGCGGGTTTAATGATGTGGTAACAGCTCCTGTACCTATAGTTTCTCGGGGAAGGGTTACCAATCTCCCAAAGGCTATATCTAAGAGTAAAAACAAAGTAAAAGTAACAGTTAGGAATCATAATTTGATTTCCCCCACTCCACAAATGACATCAGGCATTCCTTGCTGGGTGCAAAACATGGTAACAGATTTAAAACTGGACCTTGAAGCTACAATAGCAGCACAAATCAAGCCTTTAATCTCCAAACTGGACAGGCTTACGTCTTTAATACATTCGAAATGGCCACACAAAACGAATGGGCAAGGGCCTGATCAGCCACAAGGGATTACAGAAGCAGCCCCTAAATGTTCATCATGTATCCAGCCCCCTAAAGATGTATTAAACAACGTTCAAGTAACCGTAGCCCCCGGGAACCCAGTTATATCTCATTTGTTGCAAACAGGGAATAATTCTGTTCAATCCACAATTATACCCACTCCGAAGGTGGTGGGTTCTATTTTGACTCACCAACACTCTGTTGTTGGTAATAATACCACCACTATTCAAGTAAAAGATGTTGTAGGGAAATCTAATACCCCTTTAGTACCTCTTCCTACGAACAAACCTGAAGGTCCTAAGCCAAAGCAGGCACGTTTTAGGTCAATTAATCTACCACCAGAGGTTTCCCCTTTTGTGGTTGTGTTGACAGCAGTCCCCCCGTTGAAGGAGGGAGTAAAAGAAACTCACGTTGAGCTAAGAAATAAATGTGCTCAATGGTTCCACTTACATAAACCTCTACCTAACAATATGAACGGTGAAATTCTTACTGTACGTAGAGGGGACTGGGTGGGCAGAAGCAAGAAAACAATAGTAGGGGATGTAATTACAGTTAATTTTAGAGATATAGGGGCAGCTAGTTATATATGTAATGCACCCAACAGTGGTCCTGCGACTCAAATTAACCCACTCCCTTTGTCTTATTTTTTACCGATGCTTTCAAGACCAAACCCTCCTTGTTCCACTTTCCAAAGTAATAGAGAATCTGTGTATCCCCCGCAACATGTTACTAAACCCTGGCAGCAACCACTACACCCTTCTTCTTTTTTTCCACATTATGTTAATTTTCACCAGCAGCCATTACATGCTCCATCTTTTCCCCTGCACCATGTTAATCCTCAATGGCAACATCCTCCCCATTTTCCACCACCCCTATTTCAGCCTGCCCATCAGTGGCAGCAACCCTTTCAGCCACTACAACCAGTTAAACCCCAGTGGCAACAAACATGGCAGGACTTGCCCCCTTCCCAAGATCCCTTGTACTCACAACTTGCCCATCCTAACAGATATGCTGTGTTGGACGAGGTAGATTGACTCAGCTCTACTGAAGCTCTGGATTTAAACATCTCTACGTCCTATTTAGATATGGCGAGTGCTTCTCCAGTTACACCTTTAGCCGCACTTCCCGAACCCCCAATGGTGTCATCGCTAATACCCCTCTCGCGTTTAGAAAATAGGGATAGCCTTGATGCATGTACAGCTACTGTTACCCCCAGATTAAGCCCAGATATCATCTCTCGGGAAGATGGTCCTACTCTATTACGAGCAACTCAGCCAGAGTCGTCTGTTGTTGGCGATTCTGGTAAACCAGCAGGACTCTCTCTTGTTTCCTGGAACATCGCTGGCCTTGCCAGCAAACTAGGTACTCCCTTCTGGACCAGTTTTTTGGGGGAGGGATTGGACCTAATTTTGTTGCAGGAAACTTGGTGTCTGGACCCCATTAACATCGAAGGGTACGCATCTCACTGTCTTAGAGCCACCAAATCTAGCTCGGGTAGGGCTAAGGGGGGCCTTTTGTTGCTTTTATCTACCAAGCTGTGTGATTGTATGGTTAAATACAGCACGACAGTTGGGACCCATAGCCAAGTTATAAGGGTGGAGTGCAGGAAGAATATTGATTTAGTTGTAATAAATTTCTACAACAATATCTTTGATGCTACCAGAGGGGATATTCTACCGCCTCTAGAAAGGGAAATTACCAAAGCCCTTGGTATTTCGAAAAGAATGGCCGAGGTTGTCTGGGCAGGGGATTTTAACCTGCAGCCCTGCCATTTGTCTAACGGGAACATCTGCGGCTTTGGTGCAGCAATGAGTAGTCATTGGGGGGGTTTGGGTGTGAGGGAGGATTCTCCTCACTTCCAACATTGCAGTTATGGTTCCACACTAAACAATATGCTAGTCACACTAGACATGACCCTGTTAAACTGTAACATAAACAACCAGGCAATAATATGCCCTACATTTACAGGCAGAGATGCAGGATCATTTATAGATCATATTCTGTTGTCTAGCAGTGGAGACTTTACCGATCTGTATGTAAATGAAGAAAGTCTCAGCGACCATAACAGCCTTCGTGTTACCCTTCTGGGGCATGGTACCTCGACAGTTTCAGGTGGAAAATGTTCAACTGACTTAGTACCTATTAGACCGAAGGGTCTAAGGATTAAATGGACTGGATTAAATTCTAAGGTTAAGCAGAAGGAGGTTCTTACTAGTTGTAAGAACCAAATTAGTTTCTGTTTGGATGATGACTGTGACTCAGGCTGCCTATTAGCTCTCTTTGTCTCCATGAATAGTATTATTGATGGTATTTTTACTAAGGCCCCGTTATCCAATAGTGGTCCGAAGCAGGGGTGGTTCGATAAGACCTGTATAGTCGCCCTCCGTGATTTAAAGAATGCTTTAGGCACCAAACCACGCGATAAGACGGATATACAATATTTTAGGGCTAGATATAAAATAGCAATCAATACTAGGAAAAGGGTATTACAGATTGAGGCGTGGGATAAGTTGAAGGAAGCAGCCGAGACCAAAAACTGCAAACTGTATTGGAAACAATTAACAGCCCGTTTCTCAATAAAGAAGATGTTCCAGAATTAACATCTTATGTGGCATGTAGCGATTGGGTCAGTCATTTTTCCAAAATTTTCAATCCAGAAGGGTTATCTCTTGAGTCACTGTCACCTGAGTCTACCCCATGGCTACCCCTCCCGTTGGGAATAACATTAGAAGAAAGCCATGAAGCAATTTCTTTAAGCAAATGAGGTAAGGCCCCTGGCCCCGATGGGGTCCCGCTGGATTTATACAAAGATGAACCAGCTTTATGGGCTCCCATCCTGGCGAGGATATTTAATTGCGCGGCAGAAAATAATTTCCCGTCTACTTGGGGTCAATCGGTCATTATTCCTCTACATAAGAAAGGTGATAAATCAGAGGCCTCTAACTACCGTCCAATTTCATTATTGGACGCCTCTGTAAAGGTGATGAGTAGGATTTTGCTCAGGAGGCTGGAAGATTGGGCAGCTGATTTTAACATCTTAACTAGAGTCCAATATGGCTTTCGGAAAGGCCTGGGCACATTGGACCAATGTGTAAATTTGGACCTTTTAATTAACAAATATACTGTGGCTAAAAATGGCAACCTCTTTTTATGTTTTGCTGATTTGAGCAGCGCTTTTGATTTGGTTAACCACACCATTCTTTGGGAGGTTTTGCTAGATGCAGGGGCTCCGAGGGAAATAGTTCATTTTTTAGCTAGACTTTACGAAAAACTCTCCTGTAAGGTCCGCTATGGCACCCTTGGCGAATGTACCCCGTTTTTCAAAGTGTCTCGGGGCATACGCCAGGGATGCGTTTTGGCCCCGTTGTTATTTTCCCTCTTTATTAATGACGTCGACCGTTCCTTGGTTGACATCCCAGCAGATGCCCCCCTGATAGGTGGTAAACCTGTTCCGCTGTTACTTTACGCGGACGACGCTGTTCTTTTATCCCGAACACAGATGGGCCTTCAGCGCCTAATCGATAATTTTATGCAGTTTATTCAAGCTAGGCGGCTCCGCGTGAACAAAACTAAGACGTATGTTATGTCATGCGGTCGGGCAGCTAAGCAGGTAAAGCATACCTTTTTCCTGGATAAGGAAAAGTTGACTCCTGTTAAGTCCTTTTGTTATCTAGGAATTACATTTAACAATAGCGGGTCTTGGACCTCGGAATTTGATTCTATCAGACTAAAAATGCTGCGGTCTACTTGCAGTATTTTTCGTTTTGCCTCTAAACTTGGCTCACGAAGCATTTTAGACATGATGAACATATACAATGTTTGTTGCGTCTCCTCTGCACTGTATGGGGCAGGTGTATGGGGCCATAGTGTGGGTATATCCCTGCAGAAGGAGGAAAATAAGTTTTTAAGGAGGTTGTTATGTGTTCCCCCTTCTGCCTCCATTCTGCTGATCCATGAAGAAGTCGGGATCGAGTTTATTTCTGACTTAGCAGCAGTCCGGCCACTTTTATTGTGGCGTTCTATTTGGGCTAAACCAGAGACTCGATTTACTCAGGATATTATTCTTGATTGTATAGGCTTGGACCACTCTTCACGCATACAGTGGTTGAGATACATCCACCGTTGGTATCTCCTTCTTTTTAATATTGATGTGTTCCGTGAGCCTGAAGAGGTTGTTTCTATCTCAAAAAAAGAAATTAAGACAACGTTTCTAAACTTCCGAAAGGCAGAGCGAGATAAAATTTCTGGCAATCTTATTACCGTGAAATTTTATAAAGATTTAAATCTAACTTCGGGGTTCCAATCCTATCTTGTGTATGTGACCCGTCCCTCCCATCAGTATGTTTTAACACGTGTCAGATTGGGTATTGTTCACCATCTGGTTGCATTTCCAAACACAAGAACCAGTTCAGATATACCCTGTCCGTGTGACAGTATTTCTCGGCAGAATAGTTGCCACTTTTTACTTTTCTGTAAATTTTTTCATTTTCTCAGGTTAAAATACCTTAAGCCAATTTTTATTAAATATAATATCCGTACTACAGAAACAGCACTGATACTTTTATCCTCATTAGAGAACGAGGAGATCTGTTTTTTTCTGGCTACTTTTATTCTGAAGTGTACAGCTGTCAGGAAAAGTATTGTACTATAATATTTTTATACTTACCTGTCTGTACCTATGTTATACAGCTGCCAGGTATTGTATTATGCTGCTATTACTGTTTACATTCCTGTCTGTATATATACGCCTTCAAGTTTTATACCAATTTCTGTAATTAAGGTATTATTCTTATTTGTTGATGTCCACAGTATATTATGATTATTTATAAATTTTGATGTACAGCTGCCAGGAAAGGCCCATTGAGTAATCCCTACTGATCTCCTGTCTGTTCATTTATGAATGTCTTGCATTTTATAATAGTACGTTGACTCAAAATGGCAAGATTACTTATTAATTGTTGCACTTCAGCCTTTTGCACAACGTCTTACCATCTTTTCTTATAAGTGTTCATATGGTGATTTTAAACATTTTAACTATGTATCTTCTGCTTGTATGATTTGTATGTACAAATCGAATAAAAGCTTTTAAATTGAAAAAAAATTGACAGGCCATTAGTTGAAAAAATAAAATACATCATTATGTAGCTGACTGCGCATAACATTTTCCTACTAACCTCCACATTTTAACCACCCTTTGCGGCGGCTCTGAAATCTTGAGAGTCGCTAATGTCCTGCGATGCCCCATCATCTTCGACGCTTGTACCCGGCTGTTGCAGAACGACTTTCTAAACAGCTGTATCCTCTTGTAGGCCCATGTCTTCATAGACGGGTGTGTTAGGAGGTGTTACAGCCTCTTTACCATAGCGCATTATGAAGTAGGTGCATCCAGCTGTGGCTGATCTCAAGGAGTCAAAAAGAAGAAAGATTGACATACCATTAGTTGAAGAAATAAAATACATCATTTTGTAACTGTCTGTGCATAACATTTTTACTAACCTCTGCATTTTCACCGCCCTCTGCGGCGACTCTGAAATCTTGAGAGTCGCTAATGTCCTGCGATGCCCCATCATTTTCGACGCTTGTAACAGCGACCTTCTCAGGTGCCGTATCCGCCTGCAGATCCATGTCTTCATAGATGGGTGTGTTAGGAGGTTCTACAGCTTCTTCATCTTCCTCCATGTCCACGAAACTGAGGCCAGCAAACCCACTGCCACTACACAAGCCCTCACTTTCGCTGCTGTCGCCCTTAATTGGGGACATCAGGCATACGCAATCCTTGAAACTGAGTTCTTCAACCCTCCGACAAAGGCCATTACCAAAACCAGGAACGTCACAGCCCATATCCTTAGAAGTATCTTGTTGAGCATTCTCGTCCATCACCAGAGGTGTTAAGCGGCGGTAATATCTATTGATAGTGGGCTGGTAGCCACCCAACATTGTTCTTTTCACAAGCGGGCTGTATCTCTTCATTTTGCTTTGGGAACCTTTTCGTATTCAGATGGCTGCTTGCAGTACAAGGCTCTTAATAAGGAGGCCTTATATGTAGCCTAAACAGATCCTAAAAGGGGCGTGCCCCTCTACACAACAACAAGGACATACGGGCGTCATAGGACTCTGGTTCGCCAATGTCTCGAAAAGCAGCCCGCCCTATGGCCGCCCCTTGGGACAGATGGGCGCCTACATCCACCCTGAGGGTTTGGGACCTGCCACTTTTAAGGACACACAGACATGTCACTTTTGCGGCCAGACCTGTCACTTTTAAGGACACACCAAAGGGGTGGGGGGACCTGTCACTTTTAACGACATGCATGGTGATGAATGGTATCTGCTTATACTACTCGCATGTAACCGCTCGAAAAAGTGCAGCCTCTAATATTAATGATCTACACCCTCCAGGAAGAAAAGTAGGCCACAGTGAAATGAAGAGGGCCACCCAGCATGCCCTCCATGGTGAACATAAAAACGCTAACCTCAGAGGACACAGAGCATGACTATAAGGAGAAGCTCACATGGGTTGTCAAAGCCACACAAACAAACCTGTCTGTACCCGATAAGAAAGGGAATCACCAGTGAGTGTCAATACACTGAAAGCAAATGCAGTAAGCTCACATAATTAAAACATATTTGTAGTAATGAAAACTATCACTGAAGAATATGCACAAAGATATAAGAGTGAAAAGCACTTGACTTCTGCTAGTCCAGCCAAGCAGAGGAAGTCCTCTCTGCATCAGGACTATTTATACAGAGGGCTGTGATGTCTTAGTGATCTACTGTGAGGTCATGCTCTACCATCTAGGATGCTCACCTTTGTTATTCTATAATGCTTATAGAGCTTTCATGTTTTTGAAATATATTCTGTTAAAATGTATTGGTTATCTTTGTAAAGACGACTCCAACTGCACCATAGGAGGAACTTCTTTATTTGAACTCGCAAATAAACCAACACACCACAAGGAGGACAGCACAGTAACCACAACGCGTCTGCTCCCAAGTAAATCCTCTCCAACTGCCACCACAGATCAGCTGGCATTCTGGAATGATATCTGATTGCATCATAATGGCAGCAATTAGCAGGGGGCACGGTGACTTGTGGGGCACATAATAATGCAGTGGTACAAGGAACAAATACCTACCAGCACAACACATCTCCTTCCTTTATAAAAGTGGAGGCGGATAAAAACAATGTGCAAACAATTTTTTGATAGTTGACAGACATGTGGGAACTCCATCAGAGGGAAGTGCACCCTCCATGGAAATGAGAAAATAATTCAAATATGATTGCACTTTTAAAAGAGCTGAAGATAAAAACTAGGGACATGCATATACAGAAGGATGGACACAGATTATGTAATACTCCTGTATAGATACACAATGAATGCACCATTCTAAGGAGGAGTACATAAGGGATAATCCTAAATAATCAAATTAGCTATACACATAGTTCTAAAAACAGCATTTTAACATGGTCATTGTTACCTGGCAGTTCACTACTAGGGACATCTGCCTCTTCATTGCTTTGTGCTACATCCTCATCATGTAGCCACTCACATCTCAGTTTATATTCTCCTATAGTTTGTTGTGAACACCGAACATACTCCTGAGGACTTTGGTTATCACAACCACTGCACCCACTGTCCTCCCTTTACTTACACACAGAGAGCGTGGACAAATACCAGACCTTTCCATCACTTAGTAATGCAGAATTGCAAAAGACTTTCTCGATTACTACAGGGGGGTGAGTATAACGATTTTGTTTTTCTCTATGGAACCTCTTCTTTTCAGTCTTACACAATCACCAATTTTGACACATACAGCTTTGCTTTTACGTTTCAAGTCATACCGTTTATTGAATTCAGTTTGTGCTTCTCATGAATTCTCTCTTACTGCTTCAGGTAACCAATCAACCCTCTTTTAAGCGTGGGTGGCTAATTCCACTCCAGCAGCGGAGTGTATGGAGTTTTGCCAACCCCGCGCTCCGCTGGGACTGCAGCATTCAGCAAAAAACCCGATCCCGCGGCATAGTGGAGTTTGCCATGCCACCCACTTAATTGCACAGTCCTCCCAAGATGTACAGCGTAGGGGTTTTGTTTTGCATGGATGAGACTGGAGAGGAGACAGCCAGGAGGAGGACAGCCCGGGTATGGTGGAGAAGCACCAGGTAAGCCGCACAGGTGGCTACCTGCATCATGCTACATGCAGGCAGAGGGCGGATCGGAGAGGAATTCCTTTTTTTAATTTTTTATTTCAAACATGATGACCATAGTTATGACACATTATACAACTGATACTGTTGATTTATCTTGACCAGTGCCTCTGGTCAACATACGAAAAGGCTAAAAAAAATGACACATATGTCACTGGTTAATTAAACACGGTCAACATACAAACATTTAGAAATTAAGACAAAAAGAAACAACTTATTCTTCAATCCATTTGGTTAATGGTGCCAACAGCTCCTTACCCTTTTCCTGTTTCCTACGACCTTTAAGGCTATACACTGCTAAGTCTATACTGTATGTAGCCAATAATCTTGCTCTCCAATTGATGAACGTCGGAGAGTCGGGACTGATCCATTGAGATGTGATATTTGCTCTTAAGATAGCCATTGCATGAAGATTAAACCTATATCCGCCCTGGTCCATCCCATCAGATTTTGAGTTTGATCAGTCCCCAAGATCACTAAACCAGCTGTGATTGACAAAGACTTGCCGAGGATCTGGGTCAGGAAAGACTCAATATCTCGTAGGTATTTATTCAGCTTAGGGCAGCTAAAGAACATATGAATCGTATCGGCTGCTAAGAGCCCACACCTGCTACATGTCTTACCCCGTGGCCCAGACCATCGAGCAATTTTCACCGGGGTGTAATATAGGTCAAAGATAGACATGTAATGTTGTGCTCTCAGACTGCCAGTTATTAAAAATTGATTAGCTAATTCGATAGAGCCTTCTATATCTGTACTACCCTGTACCAACTTACTCTCCCATCTAAGACTCTGAATGGCTAGGTCATCAGGAAGAGTAGAGAGTAAGGACTGATAGATTTTCCCAAGTCTGGATTTAGATGCTAAAATGTCCAACAACTGAATCTTAGCATAGTTGCCCCTCCCCTGTGTCATAGTTTTAGTCAGGAAGCTTCTAATTTGTAAGAACGTAAAGAAATGTCTTGTGGAAAGTCTGTAATTTTCTTCCATTCAGAAAAAGAAATAATTTGGCCCTCGCAAAAAAAGTCTCCCAAAGCCTTAATTCCAAGGGCACCCCACCCCCTAGCTGTTTGGTCGTGAAAAATAGGCGGCAATAGACCATAAGAAAGCAAGGGGGTATATGCATTTAAATTCGACACCCCTAACTGTCGTCTCATTTTTTTCCATATTGAGAATGCTGATTGAATTATTTTAAATTTTGTTTTCTTGTAATAACTCGGTTCGATGATTCTAACCAAGCAATTTGGAGCTTCCTCGCCTAATAGAAGCTCATATATTTTAGGTTTAATTGGTTCAGGGACCACCGCCTTACTTCCGGCCAGTAGTATCCCCATGTGCTGTAACAATGCTGCCAAATGGTAAAATCGGAGGGACAGAAGTCCCCAGCCCCCCCTTGATCTCGGAAGGATTAGCCATTGAGCTGCCCTTCTAGCTTTATGATAGCTCCATAAAAATCTCTGTTTTGGGGCATCCCATTGATGGAAAACGTTGACAACTGATTCCACATCATACAGTGAAGGGAAAACAATCCATCTACGCGCCATGTTATCTATTACCTTTTTCTCGTCAGGGTTAGGCAATTGACTGCGCAATTGCTTACGCTGTAAACCAGGAGTCGCACCAGACGAGTCAAAGAGAGGCGACATTAATGTAGTAACCACATTAGCTAAGCGCTGTCGCGCTGAAGGAGAAGCTGAGGCAAAAACAGGGGGATAAACAGAGGGGAGAAAAGAGGATGTAGAAACAGGTACTGGAGTGGTGCAAGGAAGAGTGTCAGAAGAGTCAGCTGCTGTATTAGGCAAAGTCGCAGGAAGTGCGGGGGCAGTTGGAAGCACAACTGGCGGTCCTTGAGAGGGCTGCGCTACATGGATAAGAGCCGGCTGCAAAGCAACTGGCGGTAGCGGCAAGGCTTGTAGTATATTGACTGGAGGTGGCATATTCACAAGCTGGGGAGGTGCCGTGGCATTTTGAGCATACGGGGGTGGCGAACTCAACAAATGTGACATCAAGGGATCTTTCTCCTTTTCTTCTAACTCATTCTGCTTAGAATGTGGTAAAGCTGGGTAACATTTGTCAATCCCTAACTTGCGCTGCCTGTGCAATTGCTCACTCATCTGCTCCTCCTCATTGTCTTTAAATTGTACAGCTGCTTGCATTACTGTCATACCTTTCTCTCTCTTATTCTTTTTCGCTAACTTAATTTCCTTTTGTTTGGCTTCCTTTCGCCATAAGCGGAAAGAGTCAAACATCGCCGGCCGGGCTTTCTTCTTAAACAATTTAATTTCCAAATTATCTAAAATATCGGTATCGAAACTACCATTTTGGGGCCATTTTAAAACACCGTCTTTCCTAGTGTAGTGGATCCATACTTCGTTATATGCAATGGGGCCTACGCCATGTTTTACATAGAGCTCATAAGTTGGAGTTCCAACCGGAGGAACCGGACATGATTCCTCTAGCTGGAAATCTTTTCCACAACCCAAACAGAATAATCTACCAAATATTCCAGAACCAGGCATCTTTACTCACTAGTCTAGATCCAAACGTCAAAGGATTATCGATTACGATATTCTCGTGAATACACGAGTCCTCTGGTTTTGGCGTTTGCAAACTCCAAATGACCAATTCAAACGATCCCGAAGGATACCAAAACAAATAGGAGACGCTCCACTTATACTTAACTGAATATTGCTGATCGATGGCGTCACCAGAAGACTCTCTCGATTGTTTCGCTCTCTCAAATTCGTCAAGGGTCCAAAACAGGTCGATTAATCAGGGCAGCAGTCCTTCGTAGCCGTCGGGACGCGGAGAACCTCGCAGAAAAGACTTTCGGACCACGTCGACATGCAGGGGTCGATGAAGTGGCGGCCTTCCTCCGGAATTTCCACACGAAGCTCCTCACGAACCTCTGACTTGGACTGGTACCGCTGAAATCGTCCCGAGTTGGGCGCCAGACTGAAGTACTGGGTATTTTAGACCCAGCGGTGCAGGGGCACACACCCTATGACTTCTGGGTTCACCCTGTTCCAGACCTACAGAAACACAGAGTCTTCTGGGTGAAGTCAAAGATTCGTTTATTGGCTGCAGACCAATTACAGGTATCCTAGAAGTACAACAGCGTGTATGTTCTCAGGAGACTGCTGAAAATCATAGGAACGGGCTTCTCCTTAAATACAAAATATCATGCTTCAGGCTGTAACGCCCTGAACGTCTCAGGATCGTTTAACAGACACGACAATGAGGACGCAACCACTTGTGAAGGGTTAGTTCTTTTAATGAAGGCAAATAAAATACAAAGAACAAACAAAAGTTATAGTCACTGGAATCCTCCAGGCTAAGTACGTTACCAGCCCACAGCACGGATGGTCCTAACCGTCCTCTGCATATACGCCGATCCCGGCGTATGCCAACAGAGGGCAGAAATGAAATGGCCGACAATGCCAATCGGTAGGCTGTGAGGGGCACGAAGAGTGTTGGGGAGAATCGAGGAGTCAGGGAAACACCCAGCCGGGGTCTCTACCTGAAGGGAGCAGCCGCTCAACCTCTTCCTCAGACTGCACCGGGACGCGGAGTCACCTCCTGGTGATGCGTCACCGATACCCCAATCACAAGCAAGAAGACTGAACCGAGAGCAGCCGCTCGATCGATCCTGTGGACTTCCGAGTCTGTAACGCGGCAAACACCTCCTGGTGTGCGTTACAGCTGGCAGTCCCTGTGTCTCTGGTCGGGCTGGGAGTTACGACTCCAACCAGCAAAAGCGCCACTGCGCTTGGACTCAGCCGAGTCAAAAAGCGAAGCTCAATGGTTGACCGGTAGAGCTTCCGGGTCCTTCACAGGTGACGATGGGGCAAGACACGGCCCAGGGAGTAACGACTCGACCTACCTCCGTTCTTGCCTTACTGGAGCACCACTCCGGAACACTGCTCTTCACGAAGCAGGTACGTCGGTGTAAACACAATATCCGACAGCCTTGTACCTCCCGGTTCCTCCCTTTATAGGGCGTGTTTTCCTTGAGTTATGTAACAGCTCTCCTTTTTACATAAGGGCGTGTTTCCCTTGAGTTATGTAACAGCTCTCCTGTTTACATAAGGGCGTGTTTCCTTTGAGTTATGTAACAGCTCTCCTGTTTACATAAGGGCGTGTTTCCCTTGAGTTATGTAACAGCTCTCCTGTTTACATAAGGGCGTGTTTCCCTTGTATGACAGGAATTCTTGACAGTACATCCTCCCTCTCAGCGGCTCCCCACGGGTCCAGCGCTGGCAGGAAAACGCCGATGGAACAAGGAGACCAAGCGCGGAGCATGAACCCCTTCAGCCGGTTCCCATGAATGCTCCTCCGGGCCATAGCCTTTCCACGCAACCAGGTACCACAGCTTCCCCCTGCGCCATTTGGACGCCCGTATGCCCGACACTTCATACTCCACCTCCGACTCCACGCATACCGGCCTAGGTGTCCCAGACGGCTTGGAGGGTGCTGGTTTGAGCAATGATACATGAAAGACAGGGTGTATCCGCAATGACTGGGGCAAGCACACCTTCACGTTCACGGGACCCATACACTTGGTAATTCGATAGGGGCCCATGTACTTGGGATGGAACACACTGTTTTTTCGAAACCTCATGTTTCTTGTGGATATCCAGACGTAGTCTCCAGTGCGGTACAGTGGCCCGGGCCTTCTCTTCCTATCTGCCGCAGCCTTGTATCTTCTCTTGGCCTCTATTAGGACAGCCCTTGAGCGCATCAACGTGTCTTTTATGTGTGCCACCCTGTCCGCTGTGGCGGGAATCCTGTCCTCTCTGAACGGATGTAGAAATGGCAAGAACCTGGGATGTTGGCCATAGTTGCTATAGAACGGAGATGACTGTGTGGAGCTGTGAGTGGCGTTGTTATAGGCTATCTCTGCAACCCATAGCAAGTCGACCCATTCTTCCCTGCCCTGGTCCACAAAACATCGCAGATACTGTTTGAGCGTTTGGTTCAGGCGCTCGGTTTGGCCGTCCGTTTGAGGGTGGTAGCTGGTGGACAGGGCGGTCTTAACATGCAGCGCAGTGCACCAAGTCTTCCAGAATTGTGCAGTAAACTGCGACCCCCGGTCCGACACGATCACCCCAGGTAATCCATGCAGTCGTACCACATTCTTTAGGAGTAGTGACGCCAATTCCCCGGCCGTAGGGACTCTCTTGCAGGGGATGAAGTGCCCCATTTTCGTCAAGTAATCCACCACCACCAGTATTGCCGTCATCCCCTGGTCTACCGGTAGGCCCACCACGAAGTCCAGTGATATGCTATCCCATGGTCTATCCGGGGTCGGAAGTGGATGTAAGAGCCCTTGGGTTCGGCCATGGTCGGCCTTCATGGTAGCACACGTAGGACACTCCTGTCCCCACCTCCTGACATCCACTCTCATGGTTGGCCACCAGAAATGCCGTCCCATGCTAGCCACCGTTTTTTCAAAGCCCAAATGACCTGCGCATGGAGAGTCATGGCACCAGATGAATGCTTGTTTCCTTAGCCTAGGCGTGGGTATCAATAGGCACCTGCCCTTCAGGGGTATCCCGTCCTTCAGCTGCCATTCTCTGTGACCGAGGAGCCACCTCCGCCATGCGAATGACCTGATCCCTCTCTTTATTCCCCTCAGGAAAGTATCCGGTTGGATAACCCCCAATACCATCCTCGGGGAAATGATGGAACGCTCGGTTACAGGCAATGGTTCCTTAACTGCAGATTGACGGGACAGGGCGTCCGCCTTCCGGTTTTCCGTCCCCGGCCGATATGTGATGCGGAAGTTGAACCCCGCAAAGAAGATCATCCACCGCAGCTGCCTGGGAGAAAGGTGTCTAGTGGCCGTCATGAACTGTAGGTTCCGATGGTCCGTGTACACCGATACCACATGTCTTGCCCCCATCAACCAATGCCTCCATTCGGTGAAGGCGTCCTTGATTGCGAGAAGCTCCTTCTCCGCAATATGGTAGTTGCGTTCGGCGTCGTTGAGTTTGCGGGACATGTACGCAACGGGATGAAGCACCCCTGTGTCGTGGTTGCGTTGGGACAAGATAGCCCCCAGCGCCACATCCGACGCGTCCGCTTCCACCACGTAGGGGAGATCCGGATCGGGGTGAGCCAACACCGGCGCCTTACCAAAGGCGCTTTTCAGGGCCTCAAAGGCTTTGTTCGCTTCAGGGGACCAGACAAACTCCTTGGACTTCCTCAGTAGCTGTGTGATTGGGGCCACCACTCCTGAAAATCCATCTATAAACCGCCTGTAAAAGTTGGCGAAGCCAATGAAACTTTGGACGTCCTTCACGCTTTGGGGCACCGGCCATTCTTTCACCGCCTTGATCTTTCGTTCTGCCATCTCCTGTCCCTCTGGACTCAGCATCACTCCGAGGAATTCCACGGATGTGACGTGGAAGTCACACTTGCTGAGTTTACAAAACAGCATGTTTTCCCTCAGCTTTTGGAGCACAGCTTTGACGTGGTGTACGTGCTCCTCCACACTGGACGAATAGATGAGGATGTCGTCGATATATACGACCACGTAGATATCCAACTCCTCTCTGAATACCTCATTCAAAAAGTACTGAAAGGCTGCCGGGGCGTTGCACAGACCGAACGGCATGACGAGGTACTCAAAAAGGCCGAACCTGGTCTTAAAGGCGGTCTTCCACTCGTCTCCGTCCCTCATGCGCACCAGATGGTATGCCCCTTTCAAATCCAACTTGGTGTAGATACGAGCTTTCTTGACCTGTTCCAGAAGTACACTGATGAGAGGCAAGGGGTACCGATTTTTTATGGTTATCGCATTCAATGCCCTAAAGTCCACACAGGCTCTCAGCTCCCCATTAGCCTTCGGGATGAAGAAGAGTGGCGAGGCGGCCGGAGACTTGGACGGGCGGATGAATCCTAGCTTGAGGAGTTTATCCAGGTACCCCCGGAGATGCACGTTTTCAGGCTCCGTCAGGGCATACAGCCTGCCGCTGGGAACGCTGGCCCCTGGCACCAGGTCGATCTGGCAGTCAAACTGTCTATGTGGTGGTAGCACTTCCGCCTTCACCTCATCAAATACATCCTCAAAACTGTGATAAGCCTGGGGGAGAGCCACATCTTTTTCTGCCGCTGTAGCCACCGTCTGACTCCCGCTCTCATCTGCGTCAAGGGATTCCGTTCTTATTCCACAATGCAGGATGCAATACGGTGACGTCATTTCGATGCGATGTGTTGGCCAATCCACAAAGGGGTTGTGTTTCTGTAGCCACGGCAATCCCAATATGACGCCATATTGGGGCGCTCGGATGATGTTAAAATCGATTTGTTCCAAATGGTTCCTCCCATATCTCATCGGAAGGACCCCCGTGTGCTGTCCGATGGGCCCCGTCACCAATCGCCTTCCGTCTACCGCATAGACGTCTTCGGGTACTGCTTTGGGAAGAAGCACTAGCCCTAGCCTGCATGCCTCGTTGTGGTCAATAAACATGCCAGTGGCCCCTGAATCCACCATGGCCACAACGGGTATCCACTGGTCATGCACTCCCACGTGCACCGTGATAAACAGGTGTCGTTGTCCCTTAGTGACCGAGTTGGAAAGTGAAGGGATGGATGAGTGACTCCGAGATGCCCCTTCTCTGGTCTTGGAGTCCTCTAGTTTTCCGCCGGTATGTCCACCACGGCTGTTACCGACCGGTTGGCCCGATAACGTGACGTCTTCGGTTTGGCAGGGCATTCACGTACGTAGTGGCCTTTTTTGCCACAATATAGGCACAATCCTTGTTTACGGCGTGACTCTTTCTCCGTGGCTGTGAGGCTCGCTCGTATTGCGCTGATGTCCATGGGTTCTCCCTTGGATGCGGTGGAAGTTTCAGGACTTCCCACCGTCACATAGGATGGAAGGGATTTTCCTTTTCTCCCATGATCCCCCTTTCTTTCACTTAGCCTATGTTCCAGCCGTAATACCAGGTTGATAAGGCCCTCACATGTCTTGGGTTGAGGGTCAATATGAGCCACGGCGTCCTTGAGCTCATCGCACAGCCCTTGATGGAAGAGCGCCGTCTGTTTAGCAACAGGCCACTTGGTTTCCGCAACCAGCCTTCGGAACGCGTTGAGATACTGCACCAGGTCGTTGGATCCCTGTCTCAACTCAAGCATTTCACGGTCCGCCCTGTACGAGTCAGCCCTTCTGTCGAATACCTTCAGGAATTCCTCGCGAAAAGCACCCCAATCACATAAGAGGGGGTCGTCCCTGCTCACCAGAGGTACGGCCCATTGTGCCGCGTTTCCAGCCAAATAGGATATAAGGAAAGCCACACGAGCCTGACTCGTGGGGAACGCCTTTGGTTTGCACGATAAATGTAGCGCCACTTGTGTGAGGAATACCTGCACTGTGTTAGGATCCCCACTGTACCTCTCTGGTGTTGCCAAGGGGATGGCTACCGGCATTTTCACTACTACCGCAGGGGTCTGGTTCGTGAGGGAGGTGCTGGGCGTGAGCGGGTCCAATTGGATAGCATCCAGTCTGGCTTTTACATCGGCTGTTTCTTGCCTAGAGGCAGCCACTTCAACTTGCATGGCCGCTAAAGCAGCCAGCACATCATCAAGTGTTGCCATGTCTGTTATCGACCGGGAGACAGTTAGTGTTATTAAGGTCGGATATTTTGTAACGCCCTGAACGTCTCAGGATCGTTTAACAGACACGACAATGAGGACGCAACCACTTGTGAAGGGTTAGTTCTTTTAATGAAGGCAAATAAAATACAAAGAACAAACAAAAGTTATAGTCACTGGAATCCTCCAGGCTAAGTACGTTACCAGCCCACAGCACGGATGGTCCTAACCGTCCTCTGCATATACGCCGATCCCGGCGTATGCCAACAGAGGGCAGAAATGAAATGGCCGACAATGCCAATCGGTAGGCTGTGAGGGGCACGAAGAGTGTTGGGGAGAATCGAGGAGTCAGGGAAACACCCAGCCGGGGTCTCTACCTGAAGGGAGCAGCCGCTCAACCTCTTCCTCAGACTGCACCGGGACGCGGAGTCACCTCCTGGTGATGCGTCACCGATACCCCAATCACAAGCAAGAAGACTGAACCGAGAGCAGCCGCTCGATCGATCCTGTGGACTTCCGAGTCTGTAACGCGGCAAACACCTCCTGGTGTGCGTTACAGCTGGCAGTCCCTGTGTCTCTGGTCGGGCTGGGAGTTACGACTCCAACCAGCAAAAGCGCCACTGCGCTTGGACTCAGCCGAGTCAAAAAGCGAAGCTCAATGGTTGACCGGTAGAGCTTCCGGGTCCTTCACAGGTGACGATGGGGCAAGACACGGCCCAGGGAGTAACGACTCGACCTACCTCCGTTCTTGCCTTACTGGAGCACCACTCCGGAACACTGCTCTTCACGAAGCAGGTACGTCGGTGTAAACACAATATCCGACAGCCTTGTACCTCCCGGTTCCTCCCTTTATAGGGCGTGTTTTCCTTGAGTTGTGTAACAGCTCTCCTGTTTACATAAGGGCGTGTTTCCCTTGAGTTATGTAACAGCTCTCCTGTTTACATAAGGGCGTGTTTCCCTTGAGTTATGTAACAGCTCTCCTGTTTACATAAGGGCGTGTTTCCCTTGAGTTATGTAACAGCTCTCCTGTTTACATAAGGGCGTGTTTCCCTTGTATGACAGGAATTCTTGACACAGGCACACATTCCTTGGTTTACGATATGGCCATATAAAGGTATACATTACAAACGAAAAAGCAGAGTCATGATGACCATCCCACATTCCAGTTCGGCCAGCCTACAATGATTTACACAGTAAGGTTCAGATCCCACATTTGATGTCAATAGACCCCCCAATAAACATGAGCATCTCCTGTTTTGGGAAACAAGTCATAAAGCAGGAACAAGCAGGTGTGAAAGAGATTAGCCGGATGCTTGTGTAGAATGAAAGGGTTTTATGACGGGTCAAGCCCTGATGCTAATCACAGGTGGACGGAGGAAGGGGAGCTCGTGAGACCGGTTTGACCTGGGGCAGCAGAGCCAGCTGCCCAGGTCACAGAAAAGTCAGAGGAGAAGCCCATGTACTGTGAGGCCCGTATTTACTCCATTATAGCCTATGTGAGGGCAATGACAAGATGGCCACTGCTTCCAAAATGGAACCCGCGTAGTGAAGCAGAATAACGTGTACACAGTGCATTCATAGCTAGAACGATATATAAAGCACTCGTACATGCCGCATTTACCATTTGCGGTTTGCTAATACCAAGATAGACAGGGGTGGGGCCCTGTCCCCTACGCGGTCCCGAATATTAATGTACGACAGAGACAGAAGTCCCCAGCCCCCCTTTGATCTTGGAAGGATTAGCCATTGAGCTGCCCTTCTAGCTTTATGATAGCTCCATAAAAATCTGATACAGACTCCTTCAGCTTTCAACATGCAAGAAGCTGGAAAATCAAGAGGAATTGTCCGGGACAGATATAGGAATTTTGGGAAAATGGACATCTTTATGATATTACAACGCCCGTACAGTGAAAGGTGAAGATAATCTAATCTTAACAATGCCTGATCGGAGCTTTTTATTATAGGTCATATATTCAACTCAGGGATCCGCTCAACCACATTTGTGATCAGTATACCCGAATAAGTTGCCACTGGTACAGTTGGGATCTCCTGCGGTCTAGCAGTATCAGAATGTATGACCTGAGTTTTATCAGCATTTAATTTGTAGCCTGATACAAAACCAAATTGTTTTGCTATATCATAAACCGCAGGCAAGGCAGATCTTATATTTGTTGTTAATATAGCTACATCGTCAGCATATGCTAGCGTTTTATACGAGATCCCATTTACCGTAACAGCTTCGATCCGTTGATCAGCATCCAGCTTACTGAGCAACGGATCAATGTACAGGGCAAATAATAATGGTGAGCAAGGGCACCCCTGGCGAGTTCCTCTGCTAATGGATAATACATTAGATTCCTGCCCAGAAATCCGACCACGAGCTTTAGATGAAACATATAGAGCCTGTACAGCTGTAACAAATTCCGGCGGGAATCCTTTAGTCCTCAACATCCACCAAAGAAACCCCCAGGAGACCCTGTCGAATGCTTTCTCTGCATCCAACAGGATCATCCCCAGGGGTATCTTCGAGACCTGCACCCAGTCAAACAAGGCTATTGCCCGCCTGACATGGTCCGATGTATCATGCCCAGGGATAAAACCGTGTTGCCGGATGGAGACCAGAGGGGCAATAACCCTTCCTAGCCTCAATGCTATTATTTTAGAATAAATCTTACTGTCAGCGGATATTAAGAAAATGGGGCGACATGAAGAGGGGCTGAGTTCCGGCTTATCCTTTTTTAAACAAACTACAATAGTTGTGTTATGCCAAGAATCAGGGGTCTGGCCACTCTGAGCTTTTAAGAATAACAGCTCAAGTTCCCCGAGAAGAACTTGTCTAAAAGTGCAATAAAATTCCAGGGGCAATGCGTCAGGGCCTGCAGCCTTCCCTACAGCCAATGATATTATGGCAGATTCAATTTCTTCCCTTGAAATCGGGGCAGAGAGCATATCCCTCTGTTCAGGAGTAATCTGAGCAGTATCATAATCAGACAGAAAGTCCTCACCAGTAGTTGCTAACCCTTCCTTTTCTGTAGTATAAAGCCCCTGATAAAATTCCTAAAAGACCTCCAGGACTTTATCCGGGAGATCTTGAATCTGTCCCCCTGAGTTTTGTATATGGCATATTCTATTCGCAACTGCTCTTTATGGAATACGTTTGGCTAGTAGTCTGCCGGTGTTCTCTCCATACTCATATATATCAGCCTTATAGTGCTTAAATGTTATGGCTAGATCTTCCCCAAAATGCTGATGTATTTTAGTTTTTGCTATTGCTATCTTTTTTAGACATTCCTCCCTCTTCTGTAGCTCCCCAATTACCTATATAAGCCCTTCTTCAGCTTCCCTGAGCTGATCTATCCAGCCGTTGACCTTCTCTTTTATTTTCCTCTGCTGATGCAAAGAAAAGCTCAGAGTCTCGCCCCTCACTGCCGCATTAAAGGTATCCCAAACTATCAGCTCAGAGGCAGTCCCCCTGTTCCTCTAAAAAAATTCAGCAATCCATTTTGATATATGTAGGTAATATTCTACATCAAGTAATAGCTTTCTGTCAAATGTCAATGTTGTCGTTGCTTGTACAGAGTTTTAGATCGGGAGTTGGATTGCTAAAGAGTTGTGATCAGAAATAAATCTTGGGAAAAGCTCACAAGTGACCCTTCCTGCTATTGTATTAGTAACAAAAAAATAGTCTAAACGAACACTTTTGTTTATGGGGGAGCCAAAAAGAACGTATATCCAAATTCCATTTGGCGATGACTATACCAAATATCAGTTAATCTGTGCTCCTGACATAAACCTTGTAGGGCCTTAAAAGTTTTAACCTTCCGTCCGGAATAGGGGTCATTGCTTTGGAGATTAAAGCAGGCACTCAGATGAATATTAAAATCCCCACAAAGCACTATCAATGGAGACCATAGAGCTAGCTCAGTATTTAAATAGTCAAGACTTGTGGGGTCGTCTAAGTTGGAACCATAGAAGGAGCATATAGTATACAATGTCCCCCTTATGCCTGCCTCAATAATTACCCATCTCCCTAAGTTGTCTTCCTTAACTGGATTACAAGTTAAAAGCCCATGCCTTGCCATTATGGCTGATCCACGAGTGTTGGTGGCTTGCAGAGTGCATGCAAGGAGATCGAGTCCCAAATCTTTTAACCACATTCGGTTGTTCCAACAAATGTGGGTCTCCTGTACACATAATACATCAAACCTCATATACCTGATAAGTTTCGCCAATATACCTCTCTTTTTGCTATTATTGAGGCCACAGCAGTTTAAAGAGCCAATTCTAATATTTTTATTACTTCCTGCCATACGAAATGCACATGCTATGAGTGCACATTCATGCGCATGTAACCGCTCGAAAAGTGCAGCTTCTAATATTAATGATCTACACCCTCCAGGAAGAAAAGTAGGCCACAGTGAAATGAAGAGGGCCACCCAGCATGCCCTCTATGGTGAACATGAAAACGCTAACCTCAGAGGACACATGACCATAAGAAAAAGCTCACATGGGTTGTCCAAGCCACACACACAAACGTGTCTGAACCCGATAAGAAAGGGAATCACCAGTGAGTGTCAATACACTGAAAGCAAATGCAGTAAGCTCACATAATTAAAACATATTTGTAGTAATGAAAACTATCACTGAAGAATATGCACAAAGATATAACAGTGAAAAGCACTTGACTTCTGCTAGTCCAGCCAAGCAGAGGAAGTCCTCTCTGCATCAGGACTATTATACAGAGGGCTGTGATGTTTTAGGGATCTACTTCCATCACTTAGTAATGCAGAATTGCATATGACTTTCTCGATTACTACAGGGTGAGTATAACTAATTTGTTTTTTCCCTATGAAACCACTTCTTTTCATTCTTACCCAATCACCAATTTTGAAACATACAGCTTTGCTTTTACGTTTCAAGTCATACCATTTCTTGCATTCAGTTTGTGCTTGTAATAAATTTTCTCTTACTGCTTTAGGTGACCAATCAACCCTCTTTTAAGGGTGGGTGGCGAACTCCACTCCGGCAACGGAGTTTACGGAGTTTTGCCAACTCCGTGCTCCGCTGGGAATGCAGAGTTCAGCAAAAACTCTGATCTCGCAGCGCAGAGACGGTTTTCCCTGCCACCCACCCTGAGGCCACCGCGGCTTACTTGCGCAGTCCTCCCTAGGCGTACAGCATAGGGGTTTTGTTTTGCATGGACGAGCCTGGAGACTGGAGAGGAGACAGCCAGGAGGAGGAGGACGGCCCGGGCATGGTGGAGAAGCACCAGGTAAGCCGCGCAGGTGGCTGCCTGCATCATGCTACATGCAGGAAGGGAGCAGATCGGAGAGGAATTTGACTGAGCTTTAAGGCAACTCCGTGGAGTTCCGCGAAGTGGCACTACACCAACGCCGCCCATCCTTACCCTCTTTGCAGTTTTCAACCATCCAATATTATCTGTGGAAATGGGAGTTCTTCCCCCCATCCACTCAAAATAACTAGATCCAGTACTTTCACTGGGGGGGTTCCTGTACACCCACACCATCTTGTGTAATTCACTTCTCCAAACAAGACTGTTATTATTTGCTAACTGTACAATGCTCTTAATGACACAGTTGAACCGTTCTACTGCTCCATTCCTAGCTGTATGGTACACAGAAATAGTGTTGTGTACTGTGCCATTTCTTTCCACATACTTTTTGAATTTTTTGCGACATGAACTGGGGTCCGTTATCACTGAGAATGTATTTAGTTAACCGTTTCCTCATGAATAGACTATCCAGGAATTTGATAATACGAACTGAGTCAGTTCTATGAAGTATGTCTATTTCAGACCACTTAGAAAAATGGTCTATGAAAACGACAGCATACACTTGTTCCCCATGCTTCTATATAGGTCCCATTATATCCAAATCCACTCTTTCCCAAAGCATTCCTGGACTGGGAAGAGAATGTAATGGAAGCCTGAGAGTTATATGTGTCTTGTCATAATTTTTACATTGCATACAGTCCCTCACTTTTCGTTCAATTTCTTTGTCACAACCTGGCCACCAATACCAATTGTTTACTCTGTTCTTAGTTTTGCTAATGTCCAAATGTCCTTTGTGGCACATTTCCAAAATTTTACTTCTAAAAGTTTCAGGAGGAACCACTGTCCCTTGTCTTAAAATTAGTCCTCCTTCCAATGACAATTCATGTCTGAGTTCCTAGTACGTGCCTAATTCTTTAATGATGGCATTCTTATAAGGCCACCCCCTAATAGCATCTTACTTATATCTTTGGGAGCCACGTCCTGTTCTTGAGCATTTTTCCATTACTCACCTGAGATGCAAGGGCAAGCCTCTGATATGTTAGCTACACAAAATTCTTCCCCGACATCCTCATTAGCTTCACTCATAGGAAGTGGCATACGACTGAGGAAATCTGCAACAACATTCTTAGAACCTGGCACGTACTCTACTTCTTAGTTAAAATCAAATATGTTTACAGACATGCGGGCTAGTCTTGGCGATGCAGCATACATTCCCTTAGTGGTTAGCACTCTGGTAAGAGGTTTATGGTCACTACATAAGATTACTTTCTTACCCCAAATCAATTGGAGGAAGTGCTCCAAACTCTACACACATGTGAGTGCTTCCTGCTCTATGACTGAGTATTTTCCCTCAGAGGGAGTCGATGAGCGTGAAGCAAATGCAATGGTGTCTTCTGCACCCAATTTGTTCTTCTGGGTAAGGACTGCACCAATTCTGTTACTACTAGCATCCGTAGTGACAATGCTAGCATATTCAGGATCGAATCCTTGTACAGGAGGAGGATTACAGACGTCCTCCTTGAGGGAAATAAACGTTTTTTGACACTCGGTTGACCATTCAAACTTGTTCCTAAGTTTTAGAAGTTGTCTGATGTCAAACATTTTAGTGAAAAAATCTTTTACAAACTTTGAAAAAAATTCTACCTACCCCAGGAATGCTCTCAATTCATCTTTGTTTTTGGGGACTAGGGCATCTCTAATAGCATTCAACTCTTTTTGAGTTTTGGAGGAACTTCTTTATTTGAAATCTCACATAAACCAATATACCACAATTAGGACAGCGTCTGCTCCCGAGTAAATCCTCTACAACTGTCACCACAAATCAGCTGTCATTATAGAATACCGGCTGATTGCATCATAATGGGAGTGAGAAGCAGGGGGTATGGGCTCCTGTGGGGCACATAATAATGCAGTGGTACAGGGAAAAATACCTACCAACACAACAGTCTTTGCTAGAGGTTTCGGTGAAGAAGATAATTAAGCCTTTGGTCTTGTAATAGAATCAGACCATGTCTTCTCCGAGTGTCAACCTCTAGTAGTTTGACCCAGGGAGCTTGCCAATAAAGATAAGGCTTTTCTTACAATTCCCATGTTCCATCTTTCTACTCATGGAGGATGCTCCTACTTGGTACAGGCCCCTCTAATTTAGTATGTACTACCAGTAAATATTAGGCAGCCATCGTTCTTAGCTTCAGAAAAATACTGAATAGTAATTATTTTGTTTATGCATGTGGTATCAACACTGTGTGATGTCATAATCAGGCTTTTGATGAAGCCCTCCTGAGGTCACAGAATGTTGCTGAGGTCTGGGGATTTCCCCAGGGCAGTTTACAGATGATAACATGAGCTGGGCTTCAGGTGGTATTTTTGGGCCAGCAACATTCCCCTGCATGGAAACGGGTGTAAAGCCCTGTCCTGAGTACCCCAGCTGTATGGATATGTGGATCCCTGGTACTGCTTTTAGGTCATGGGTGAACACAGTCATGCATGTGTGCCATCACCTAGGTCTGTCTCATGGCAATGCAATCTTGTTAGACAGGGAGGGGCACATTAGGCACTACCCTCATTGTGACAGAGGGTTACTGCCCTTGCCAGGAGTTTAGTGACACAAACACAGTGGTGGCAACACACCCAGTTACTAAACACACCCAGTATGTGTTTAGTAAATAGGGAGTCTTAACAGGCCTTTTTACCCATGACACTGAAGTGCTGCTACTGGCCCATTAATGTAAAGTTCCATTACTGTGTACTTAACTCACTCTTGGCCTACATGGTACCAGTGTGTTGAGCCGGGCAGTGCAGATTCTTTTTTGTGCATGCTGTGATGTATGTGTGCCTGTGCATGGTACATAACATGAAGGACTGTGGGTTCCATTTTTAGAAGCCTTCGTACCAAGAAAACTAGTGCAGGTTAAGACTGCAACCCCCACACAAGAGATATGGATTGCTAACATTGGGAGGGCTGGGTGGGAACACACATACACACTGGAGGAAGGGTAACAGAGAATCCTCTGTGCACGTCAAAGGTCTCCTTCATTCCAGGAAGAGTTACAGGTCAGTGGGGTCTAACTCACTAAAAGTGATATGTTGGGTGTAACTTACTACAGTATTTGTTGACAGGATGAGAACTCACCTCAAATTATAATCATAATCCTTGTCAGTTTGAACTACAAAAGTTGCAAACTAAACCTATGATTAACCCTCTGGTAGGTTGGCACAAAAGCAGTCAGGCTTTACTCAGAGGCATTCTATAAAGTATTTAAGCAGCACCCAAACAGTGATAAAGTGGAAACAAAAAGAAAAGTCCCAAACCAATTTAAAAAAAGATTGAGTACATTTTAATAAAGAAAATTACATAAAAATTACTTAAATCCAGTAAATACAACCTGGGGTATTAATTTTAAAATTTTCAATTAAAAATAGCACCAAAAAGCACTAATAGGTAACCGTGTTTTTTGCATCACTCTAGATTGGGTCAAATTCAAAAGTTAGACTAACCGTGATGAAAAGTTTACTTTCTGATCTAGAAACTTTTAGGAGAAAAAGAGGTCGCAGACGAGTCGTCGGCAGGGCAAACTGCAAGCTGGATTCGAAATGGGGCTTGAAGAGGGCAGGTTGCTGAGCATGTGGTGCCAGTGTGGTCATTGATAATCGCGGGAAAGCTCTAAGTAGGTGAAGTCCAGAGTCTGTGCCCAGGAAGGTCTCAACATCGCCCAACTTGGCATTGGTCTTGGTAAAGCCCTCTATGTTCGGACATGGAAGCTTTTCTGGAAGTCACGTCTCCTTCAACAGAGAAAAACTGAAAGCTGAGGCCGACCGACAATTTGTTGTTAACGGCTGCTGCTTCGTCAGCGATCCGTGCCTCCATCGGTTCCTATTTCAGTGAGGTCTGACAGCCAGGTGGGATGCTCAGTTACATCCTTGGCCTGTTTTGTGTTTCAATCCAAACTGGAGCTGCTAAATGTGTGGCAGACTGTTCGGTTGCATCAGCTTGATGAAGCTTTGCACTGTCGGACAGAGCAAGAGTCATGGTTTTGGCACCAAAGGCCCGTTTGCTGTCATTAAGAGCCCAATAACTTCAATTCAGCTCCACTGAGACCACACCAAGGGTCCAGGATCTGAGGGGCACCACTTGGAGGTCAGAGCTGCCTCAAGCTGGATGTGGGTTGTGGTCCAGTTGGCTGGGAGCCTAATATGTCCATGTGGCTCTGATCAGGAGGCCAGCAGAATAAACCCAGTCACTCTGGAGTCCTGGGTTCAGGCCCAATCCCTCTGTTTCAGGCAGGCGGGCAGCAGTCCAGCAGAGTGATAGTCCTTCTTCCTAGCATAGTCTCCAAATGTACTGAAGAGTTGGTTTCTGAGGTCCAATATTTATACCAGGTGTCTCATTTAAAGTAGAGAAGCTTCTAGAGGTTCCCCCTAGAGGTGCAGAGGTTCCCTGTCTTCCCTGCCCTGGCTCTAGACTAACTACATTAGCTTTCTATTATGTGTAGGTGACTATGAGGAATACACAAAGCCCAACTGTCAGCTACATTTAGTTGTGTGATCCAGAGACATGCTGGAAGCACTAAATGGCTAAGGCAGGAAAATGTCAAGTTTCTAAAAGTTTATTTTTCACAATTGTAACATAAAATCCGACTTCCCCATGGAGGAGGATTTTTCATTACAATTCCAAAAACGCCAAACAGGAACTGTTACCTGTTCCTATTTGGAAGTGACAGTGTATTTAATGTAATAAGATAACTCCAATGTTATCCTATGGGGAGACAGGATTTGAAGTAGTGAAAAATTAATTTAAGAGTTATTTCACTACTAGGACATGTAAAACACAGGTCCAACTTTTTAAATACACTGCACCCTGCCCCCCACTGTCCAGGTCTACTTATATGTATTAAAAAGGAAGGTTTGGGGAGGGTGAAGGGTTTATTTTGCCAGGTCGAAATTGCTGAATAAAAGTGCACATAAAGGCTGCAGCAGCAGGCATGAGATATGCTTAAAGAGCTGCTTAAGTGGGTGGTACAAAACGTGTTGCAGGCCCACTAGGAGAATTTAATTTACAGGCCCTTGGTACAGGTAGTAGCAATTTACTAGGGACTTATAAGTAAATTAAATATGCCAATTGGGGATAAGTCAATGTTGCCATGTTTTAAGGTGTGAGCAAATGCAATTTAGCACTGGTTAGTAGTGGAAAAGTGCACAAAGCCCCATGGCCAGCAAAAGCAAAATCAGCAAAAAAGGAGGAGGAAGGAAAAAAGTTTGTGGGAAGACCACCCTAAGGCTGACAGGTCTAACATGGTCCCATTGGAGCAGGATCAGGACTGATTTGCAAATAGCTGGGTCTAAACTGAGGTGGCATGGTGAGCAAAAGAATGTTGGTTTGGAGTGCTACCCAGAGCTATTGCCAGTGGTTAGACTTCTTGCAAGCAACCACCCATCACCTTTTGTGTGTTTCACTAACATATGTCCCCCTCAGCTGAAAGTGGGGGAACTACCCAATCTCTTGGGAGTACACAGCACTAAGGCAGAAGAACCGGGATAGACCATCAGCATTGGCATGCTCTGACCCAGGATTTTGTTCCATCGTAAAGTCCATTCCCTGTAGGGAGATGAACCACCTCAACCAATTGGGATTTTCACTCCTCAATTGCATGAGTCATCTGAGGGGCCTGTGGTCTGTCTGAACCTGGAATTGAGTCCAAAACAGGTATGGTCTCAGCTTCTTCAGTTCCCAGACCACAGCAATTGCACGTCACCTCTGTTAACAGGTAAGTAACCTCCTACCAATGAAGGCTACTGGTAAGTCTAGTCCCTCCTCATTTAGCTGTGTTAAGACATCCTCAATGCCGTGCTCTGAAGTGTCTGTCTGCACAATAAACTCCGTAGAGAAGTCAGGAGCCTTGAGTACAGGTGCTGTACGCATAGCCTCCTTGAGGTTATCAAAGTCTTTCTGGGATGCCTCCATCCAGATCACCTTTCTGGGCTGCTTCTTAGAAGTCAGCTCTGTTATGGGGACAACAATGGTGTCATATTCCTTAGCAAACCTCACATAATATCCTGTGAGGCCCAAGAAGGCTCTCATCTCAGTCTGAGCTTTATGGAGTCAACTGGCTAGAATAATCTCAATCTTGGCCTGGAGGGGCGGAACCTTGCCCCTGCCCACCATGTGGCCCAGATATACCATGGAAACTCGTCCTATCTGGCATTTACTGGTCTTGATAGTCAGGTCTGCCTTCTAAAGGGCCTGAAGTACCTCCTAGAGGTGGTACCGGTGTTCTTCCCAGCTGGAGCTGAAGACAGCCATGTTGTCTAAGTAGGCGGCACAGAATGCTTCCTTGTCAGCTAGGATCCTGTTGACCAACCTCTGAAAGGTAGCAGTAGCATTCTTTAAGCCAAAGGGCATCACCCTCAACTGGAAGGGGCCCTAAGTGGTGGAGAATGCAGAGCTCTTCTTTGCCCCCTCCGTCAGAGCAATCTGACAGTACCCTGATCTGAGATCAAAGGTACTGAGAAACTTGGCTGTGCTCAACTTGTCCATGAGCTCATCTGCTTGGGGTGTTCGTTAGTCTTAGTAACAGAAAGAATTGAGTCCTTGTTCAAGTACCCAGAGCAGCGCGGGGAAGACAGACTCGTTCTCCCAGCTGCCTTGGCCCAGAGGAGGGCCACAACAATCCTTGCAGGCGCTGGAGTGCCATTTAATCAGCTGAGGCATCCTGCAAGAGGGTGCCTCGTTCAAGAACCCAGCATGGCAAGGGGAGAGATACTTGTTCTCCCAGCTGCCTCCGCCCGGTGGAGGGCTGCAACTATCCATGCAGCGGTCATGCAGGCCCATCTGCACCCATCAGCACCAGGAAGAGGCAGGGCAGGGCTATCTTCCTTGGCCCTAGTCTAAAGTGTCGCGGGCTTGCATGGTAAGTCTGAGTATGGCTTGATATTTCCTGCTCTGTTCGCGACCCTGTCCTCAAATCCTGCCAATGGGCTGATAAGAGGCCTTAGCAGCCACGGACGGAAATTAATTGGACTTTTTCGGATGGCTTTCTGCAACTCGCAGTTGTAGAGATCTCAAAGGAAATTGAGCTAACGGAGTACTGTGTGTCCCATTCTTCACCATGGGAGGCCTTCTTACACCGGTCCCGATTAGGCTGCCTGTTAAAAACGGCATTGGGCCCACTCATTCTCCTACCACTGCAGAGACTTTAAGCACTGAATCAGTTGGGGATGTCATTGTTGTTATTGAAGCGGCCTGTGCTATCCCAGAATTGGGAAGCGGGCCAATTGTTGGTCAAGCTGGCAAGAGGAAAAAATTGCTGTGGGCTCCAAGCAGAAATGGCCACGTATTGTAACTTCTCCCCTGCATACGCAAATAGTTCTGGTTTGTCATGTGGTTCAGCTAGCCATTGTAATTTTCCTTAAGTTAGCATGAGCCCGAGACAGACTGTCCTCTGCTTTGCACACGCTACTATACAAACATATTTTGCTTTGTACCACACTGTAATTTTCTCACAGAAACCTGCTGTTATTTTTGCGTTCTGTACTTTCTGGGGCTTTAGTCTGAACACTGCAGACAAGGTTGAACAACAATGCCCCTTGTTATTTTGTTCTGGTCAGGCCCTAGCCCCTAGACAAAACATGCAGATGCAGCTGTTGTTTGGGAACGTGTACTTTGGTCATATAGGTATACACAGGTGGATAAGAGACAGTTGGAGAGGGATCTTTTTAGGGAAGGGAGCGTGACAGCACCTGAGATGTAGATCTTTCATCAATAGACTGAGGTATGAGGTCTGCTGCTAAACACCCAGAGCTCTTCTTATATACAGTCAGGGGAGGGAGGGTTAGGTCTCACTGTCTAATAAAATTACAGCACCTTTTATGATTTACAGACTACTTGCTATGCTAACCGTATTTGTGTTAGTAATTTTCCTGCTTGTTGTTGCACATATACTGCATACTAGAATACTAGAGCACATTAGTTAAAATAAATATTATAAACTTTTCTCGTGTCTGTCTAATCTTATTTTGGACTGGTGCGAGTGTGAGAGCCAAATGGCGTGTCCTGAGCCTGCGATTTCTAAGAGAGTCCTGAGTGTTGTGTTCTGGTGTGTCTAACCACTTGTTCCTCGGAGAGTGAGTAGGAGGGCAAGTGAGACACTATAGCTAGTCGGTTCCCGGGCTCTTGGGTACTCTGGTGGTAGGATGACTCAGTCCCCACCCACTAAGGTTCCATGCTACCAAGCATAGTTCTGTGACTTCCTGCAACAAGGAATCTGGATGGCAATTTTAGTTTCTTTGAGGCTTTTGTTGGGGACTTAAAATCATCTATTTTAGATTTCAAATAGCTTCACCTTACTATTTACATGTTTAGAAGTCGTTGAAACCAGGCTAAAGGAGCTGATTCCTCCTCACTCTTCCCAACAATCCCTTCCGGCACCGAACCTATGTCAGGGGGCGGAATCGGAGCCTTCTCCCTCAGTAATTGTTCTGAGCCAAACAATATGCACAGCTCTCTTCAACTTGCCCCGAGTCCCCTCGACCACAGACAGAGTTCAAAGCCCTGGAGCCATAGGCATTAAACAGCAGGAAAAGGGCCTGTATTAAACCAGGCACAACCTTGCAAGGAGTGGCTTACTTGGCAAACCCATAAACTTTCCTGTAAAAAAAATTCTAACCAAAAACTTCACACAGACTGTACCCCTCATGTCTTAGTGCTGAAAAACTTCCCAATTCTTTCTGGTAAATCCCATGAGGATTTTGGGGGGACTGAAGAGCAAAATTACTCATTGGTTTAAAGACAAAGAGGGGTTGATAGCGGACCTACCTTCTGAAATTCTGATGGCCCACTGAACCCCCTGAGTAGGGCCAAGCAGAAGGGAGTCACCTGGTGATTGTGGGATCGTAAATTTTATATATCCAATGGTGGTTAAGTCCCTTTTAAAGATGTTGGGAAATCAACCTAATTCCTCTACCCATATTCAGGTGTTACCCCTCGGTTATTTCTACACGCCATCCATCTTATCCAACCTCATGCCAGTAACTGTTAATGATGTCCAAACAATAAAATCAAATTGCTGCAGCTTCCATATTCCAACTAGGAGTCATTCAAGCCCCTATCTGCACTGGAGGATTTAGACTGACGGGTGAAGTTTTTTATCCCCCTCTGTATTGCTGCTCCCCCTTCTCCACTGCCAGTGTCGCAGAACGTTCAAACGTAAGGGTCCCCTCACCCTCCTCAGATCTGTGGCTGCAAATATAACATCGAGGATCATACCCCTGCCCTACTTCATGGGTGACAGGAGATACGGACTCGATCGGTGCCTCCTCCTCCACGGAAATCATTATGATAAAGCAATGATAAGAAGCTCTTAAGTATAGCATCTTGGAATAACTCGGGGCTCGCACCAAAATTTAGAATCCGGATTTTACAACTTTATGAACACCCATGACCAAATTTGTTACCAAGAAACTTTTCCCTGAAAATGGATTTCCAGGCTCTTTTAACCCGCCTTGCGATCTAGAGCAGGCAGAGCAAGCGAGGCTTGGCCACTTTTTTTATCAGTTAAGATCACAGACATTAGCATTACAAATTGTTGGTCCTCTGCACATTTCTTGGTCTCTCTCTTATTATTCCCTGATGACTATGGTATCTTGTTAATTAATTGTTGTTAAAATATTTTTAAACTGTCGTATAGGAAAATCATTGAGCAGTTTAATGCCTTTTTAACAGATGTTTTCATAATGCTAAACCCACTGTTTATCTTATTTGGGCTGGTGATTTTAATATTACACTTTGCCGGTTTTCAGATTCCAGGGTCTGGTTTAAATGACGGCCATTAACATAACATTACGCACTTCTCCCACTCCGATTATGGCGATGCATTAAATGACCTGGGGGCATATGTATCAACATCACCATTTGCGATTCTCAAATAACGATTTTTAAAGAATCGCTATTTGAGAATTGCAAAATGGGATGTATTTAAAAAATTGCAAACTTTTTGCGATTTCTTAAAATTCCTTAATTGCAATTAGCAAATTGCGAAATCGCAATTAAGGAATACCTGCCCATTCATTTCTATGGGCCAGGAGACCCATAGGAATGAATGGGAAGTAATTCTCAAATAGCGAATAGCAATTTGCTAATCGCAATTTGGGAATAATTTCAAAGGTGCAAGGGTGTCATGATGACACCCTGATGGCACCCCTGAAATGAGCATGTGTGTGCATATGGCGCACATACATGCCCTAAGGGCATGTATGAGCACCACGTGGCACTTTGTAAAATTAAAAAAAGTGCATTTTGAAAGGAAATCGCAAATTACCACCAACTGGAAGTTGGTGGTAATTTGCGATTTCTTAAGGATAATTCGCACAACTTGGGTGCTTTTTACATCTCATTTAACAAATCGCAATTTGCCATTTCTTAAATGCTTACGCAAAATTAAGAAATCGCTAAATTAGCAATTCCTTAATTTTGCGATGGGATTTGGCTCATACATCCAGATTACCGATTTTTTAATCGCAAACGCTGTTATTTTGCGAATCGCAGCGTTTGCGATTAAAAAATCGTTTGATACATATGCCCCATAGTCCTTAAATATAAGTTGGTTTTCCCGAGTGATGTGTGCAGTTCAGAGAATGCTAGTGTCCCCACTTTCATTGGACACTCATCAGGGAGCACAGTAGATTTCTTTCTTTTGTCAAATGAATTGTGCCCCTACATCTATGATTTCACAACTGTTGGTAGCTGTGTGAGTGATAACAACCCACTTTCCATTAAGTTGATCTCCCATATTAACCCTCTTAAAACAAGTTGTTCTGACAGTTTAAGCTCTCTAAGAATAAAGGCCTCAAATTGAAATGGGAGATCGACCCAGTAGCCTTCAAACATCACATTGAAGAAAAGGTAAGGGTTTCTATTATGCCCTGCTTATCTGTAGAGATGGGTGAGGTTTTGATGCAATCTGAGTTTTTATGGTTTTGATTCAATCTGAGTTTTTATGTGTTTGTATTATTATTTTTGATAATCTCACATCCTCTATCCCTCTTCGGGCTAGATCATCACCTCACTGGTTTAACTCAGCATGCTTTATTGCACATAGACATTTGTTGGCCCCACTAACAAAAGATGTCCTAGGCCAGCCTCAGAAGTTAAGTTAGCTAGGGGATTGTATGAACAAACCTTAGAAGATAGGAAGTCTGAAATTAGAAGCAAATTTGGCTGCGATGTATTCATAGCTGCGTGGCCCTATTTCATTCAGCAGGTGGTGCGCCTTCCACGGTCGAGCCCATTGTGTACACAAACTTCCTCCAACTGCTCAGCTGCAAAGGCGCACTCAAGGGGAACAAATCGTCATGAAACAGAACCAGCATTTTGTCCATATAATGCCGGCCTGATGCGTTTTGGTAGATTCTCTTCTTCAGAGGCGTGGCTCCATCAGCTGCAACTCGATACACTCCATCTTTTTATACATTCTCCTTAATTACTTTTCCCCTGGAATGCTGGGATTTGAAGTGTGCCGGCATATATATTTACCCCAATGGGCGCTGATCGATATAGAGCCCCAATGCACTGTTCAAGACCCACAGATGGGCCGCAAAATACCAGTTTGTTTCTCTATTTAAAAGATGCTCCTCCACATTGCGGCTGCGATGTATTGATAGCCGCATAGCCCCATTTAATTCAGAGGGTAGTGCGCCTTCCACGGTCGAGCCCACCGTGTACACAAACTTCCTCCAACTGCTCAGCTGCAAAGGGGTACTCAAGGGGCACAAATCTTCATTAAACGGAAGCAGCATTTTGTCCATATAATGCCACCCTGACACGTTTCTGGAGATTCCCATCTTAAGAAGCGTGGCTTCATCAGCTGCAACTCGGCACACTCCATCTTTTTATACATTCTCCTTAATTACTTTTCCCCTGGAATGCTGAGATTTGTAGTGTCCCGGCACACATATTTACCCCAATGTCCACTGATCAATATAGAGCCCCAATGCACTGTTCAAGGCCCACAGATAGGCCGCAAAACACCAGTCCGTTTCTCTATTTAAAACATGTCCCCCTCTTTGTGGCTGCGATGTATTCAAAGCCGCGTGGCCCGATTTCATTCAGGGGGCGGTGCGCCAACCACGGTCGAGCCCACTGTGTACACAAACATCCTCCAACTGCTTAGCTGCAAAAACGCATTCAAGGGGCACAAATCTTCATTAAACGGAACCAGCATTTTGTCCATATAATGCCGGCCTGACGCGTTTTGGGAGATTCCCTTTTTCAGAGGCGTGGCTCCTTCAGCTGCAAGTGGGCACACTCCATCCTTTTTGTATATTCTACTTATGACTTTTCCCCTGGAATGCTGGGATTAGTAGTGTGCCGGCATACATATTTACCCCAATGGGCGCTGATCAATATTGAGCCCCAATACATTGTTAAAGTCCCACAGATGGGTTGCAAAATAGCAGTCCGTTTCTCTATTTAAACCATGCTCCTCCACATTGCAGATGCGATGTATTCATTGCCATGTGGCCCCATTTCATTCAGCGGGTGGTGCGCCTTCCACGGTTGAGCCCACCGTGTACACAAACTTCCTCTAACTGCTCAGCTGCAAAGGCGCATTCAAGGGGCACAAATCTTCATTAAACAGAACCAGTATTTTGTCCATAAATATTGCCGGCCTGACGCGTTTCGGGAGATTGCGTTCTTCAGAGGCGTGGCTCATTCAGCTGCAACTCGGCACACTCCATGTTTTTATACATTCTCCTTAATTACTTTTCCCCTGGAATGCTGGGATTTGTAGTGTGCCGGCATACATATTTACTCAATGGGCGCTGATCGATATAGAGCACCAATGCACTGTTCAAGACCCACAGATGGGCCGCAACATACCAGACCATTTCTCTATTTAAAACATGCTCGTCCACATTGCGGCTGTGATGTATTCATAGCCACGTGGCCCCCATTTCATTCAGCGGGTGGTGCGCCTTCCGCGGTCGAGCCCACCATGTACACAAACTTCCTCCAACTGCTCAGCTGCAAAGGCGCACTCAAGGGGCACAAATCTTCATTAAACGGAACCAGCATTTTGTCCATATAATGCGGACCTGACGCGTTTCAGTAGATTCCCTTCTTCAGAGGCGTGGCTCCTTCAGCTGCAACACGGCACACTCCATCTTTTAATACATTCTCCTTAATTACTTTTTCCCTACAATGCTGGGATTTGTAGTGTGCCGGCATATATATTTACCCCAATGGGCGCTGATCGATATAGAGCCCCAATGCACTGTTCAAAATCCACAGATGGCCCGCAAAATATCAGTCCGTTTCTCTATTTAAAACATGCTCCTCCACATTGCGGCTGCGATGTATTCATAGCCGCGAGGCCCCATTTCGTTCAGCGGGTGGTGTGCCTTCCGCGGTCGAGCCTCCGTGTACACAATTTCCCCAAACTGCTCAGCTGCAAAGGCGCACTCAAGGGGCACAAATCTTCATTAAACGGAACCAGCATTTTGTCCATTAATGCCAGCCTGACCCTTTTTGGGAGATTCCCTTCTTCAGAGGCGTGGCTCCTTCAGCTGCAACTCGGCATTCTCCATCTTTTTATTCATTCTCCTTAATTTATTTTACCCAGGAATGCTGGGTTGCAGTGTGCCGGCATATATATTTACCCCAATGGGCGCTGATCGATATAGAGCCCCAATGCACAGTTCAAGACCTACAGATGGGCCGCAAAATACCAGTCCATTTCTCTATTTAAAACATGCCCCTCCATATAGCGGCTGCGATGTATTCATAGCCGCGTGGCCCCATTTCATTCAGCGGGTGGTGCGCCTTCCACGGTCGAGCCCACCATGTACATTAACTTCCTCCAACTGCTCAGCTGCATAGGCGCACTCTAGGGGCACAAATCTTCATCAGATGGAACAAGCATTTTGTCCATATAATGCTGGCCTGAAGCGTTTTGGGAGATCCGCTTCTTAAGAGGCGTGGCTCCTTCAGCTGCAACTCGGCACACTCCACCTTTTTATACATTCTCCTTAATTACATTTCCCCTGGAATGCTGGGATTTGTAGTGTGTTGGCATACACATTTACCCCAATGGGCACTGATCGATATACAGCCGCAATGCACTGTTCAAGACCCACAGATGGGCCCCAAAATACCAGTATGTTTCTCTATTTAAAACATGTTCCTCCACATTGCGGCTGCGGTGTATTCATAGCCGCGTGGCCCCATTTCATTCAGCAGGTGGTGCACCTTCCACGGTCAAGCCCACCGTGTACACAAACTTCCTCCAACTGCTCAGCTGCAAAGGCTCACTCAAGAGGCAGAAATCTTCATTAAACGGAACCAGCATTTTGTCCATATAATGACGGCCTGCCCTGTTTTGGGAGATTCCCTTGTTCAGAGGCGTGGCTCCTTCAGCTGCAACTCGGCACACTCCATGTTTTTATACATTCTCCTTAATTACTTTTCGCCTGGAATGCTGGAATTTGTAGAGTTTCGGGAGATTGCGTTCTTCAGAGGCGTGGCTCCTTCAGCTGCGACTCGGCACACTCCATGTTTTTATGCATTCTCCTTAACCCCTTCCATGCTCATGACGGAACGGTTCCGTCATGAGCCACGGTTGAGCTGTGCTCATGACGGAACCGTTCCATCATGGCCCCGCCCGCGCTCGAACCCTTCAGCACCGCGGCGGAATTCGCCCAGCGCTGAAGGGGTTAATTACTTTTCCCCTGGAATGCTGGGATTTGTAGTGTGCCGGCATACATATTTACTCAATGGGCGCTGATCGATATAGAGCACCAATGCACTGTTCAAGACCCACAGATGGGCCGCAAAATACCAGTCCGTTTCTCCATTCAAAACATGCTCCTCCACATTGCAGCTGCGATGTATTCAGAACCGCGAGGCCTCATTTCATTCAGCGGGCTAAGCGCCTTCCACGGTCGAGCCCACCATGTACACAAACTTCCTCTAACTGCTCAGCTGCAAAGGCGCACTCAAGGGGCACAAATCTTCATTAAACAGAACCAACATTTTGTCCATATAATGCCGCCCGACGTGTTTCAGTAGATTTCCTTCTTCAGAGGCGTGGCTCCTTGAGCTGCAACTCAACACACTCCATCTTTTTATACATTCTACTTAATTACTTTGCCCCAATGGGCACTGATCGATATACAGCCGCAATGCACTGTTCAAGACCCACAGATGGGCCGCAAAATACCAGTATGTTTCTCTATTTAAAACATGCTCCTCCACATTGCGGCTGCGATGTATTCATAGCCGCGTGGCCCCATTTCATTCAGCAGGTGGTGCACCATCCACGGTCGAGCCCACCGTGTACACAAACTTCCTCCAACTGCTCAGCTGCAAAGGCTCACTCAAGAGGCAGAAATCTTCATTAAACGGAACCAGCATTTTGTCCATATAATGCCGACCTGACGCATTTCGGGAGATTCCCTTTTTCAGAGGCGTGGCTCCTTCAGCTGCAAGTGGGCACACTCCATCTTTTTTGTATATTCTACTCATGACTTTTCCCCTGGAATGCTGGGATTTGTAGTGTGCCGGCATACATATTTACCCCAATGGGCGCTGATCGATATTGAGCCCCAATACAATGTTAAAGTCCCACAGATGGGCTGCAAAATACCAGTCCGTTTCTCTATTTAAAACTTGGTCGTCCACATTGCGGCTGCGATGTATTCATAGCCGGGGGGTATGATTTCATTCAGCGGGTGGTACGCCTTCCGTTGTCGAGCCCACGGTGTACACAAACTTCCTCCAACTGCTCAGCTGCAAAGGCTCACTCAAGAGGCAGAAATCTTCATTAAACGGAACCAGCATTTTGTCCATATAATGCCGACCTGACGTGTTTCTTGAGATTCCCTTTTTCAGAGGCGTGGCTCCTTCAGCTGCAAGTGGGCACACTCCATCTTTTTTGTATATTCTACTTATGACTTTCCCCTGGAATGCTGGGATTTGTAGTGTGCCGGCACACATATTTACCCCAATGGGCGCTGATCGATATTGAGCCCCAATACATTGTTAAAGTCCCACAGATGGGTTGCAAAATAGCAGTCCGTTTCTCTATTTAAAACATGCTCCTCCACATTGCAGATGCGATGTATTCATTGCCACGTGGCCCCATTTCATTCAGCGGGTGGTGCGCCTTCCACGGTTGAGCCCACCGTGTACACAAACTTCCTCTAACTGCTCAGCTGCAAAGGCGCACTCAAGGGGCACAAATCGTCATTAAACAGAACCAGCATTTTGTCCATAAATATTGCCGGCCTGACGTGTTGCGGGAGATTGCGTTCTTCAGAGGCGTGGCTCCTTCAGCTGCAACTCGGCACACTCCATGTTTTCATACATTCTCCTTAATTACTTTTCCCCTGGAATGCTGGGATTTGTAGTGTAGAGATAGATAAACAATGGAAGAGTGTGTCCATCAAGTATGAACAAGTGCTAGAGGATTTTAGAAAGGTGAATCACTATGTTTTAAAAGAACCCTCACTCACCAACCTAGTTGGTGACATGCTTCATCATTGGGTTCCCACCGGAGAGACCGAATGTCTCCCCGGTGTGCTGCGACGCCTGAAGTACAGCGGAGCTGTTTTTTTGTGTTTGAATGCAGTGCAATCCGTGATAGTGTTGGTTTAAAAATGTCACAGTTTGAACCAATAAGCAATTTTAATAGTGGTAAACTGGACACAGTTAAAAACAATGTGGTGGACGTGAGAACTCTGGTGATAATTGGACCAGCTACGTCCTAAGTACAGTGTAAAGTGATCAAAGTGGTCGACATGTTTCTGCTTCTGGCGTTAATACATGAAGCATTCTTCAGGACCTAGTGGAAGACCACCACGGCGGTATACGCACGCTAAGGGGTACCCTAACCTGTGGGGCCTAGAACCGCTAAAAACTTACGGTCATAATAAAGTAACCCTTCAGGATTTCTGAGAGCTTTAGTTCTGTTGGAGCAAGAAAAAGGTGAAACAGAAAAACAAACAGTGATTCACAAAATACATGTATATTCACAGAAAACAGGCTTAGGGTAATCAAACAGATTTGTGATTGGGCTTCATGCTCACACAGGGTGAAATTTCCATAATATCAGAACCTTAGGAAGTCCACACTCGTATCAACCCGTGTCGGTAAAGGAAATATCCTGTGGTGCTCATTAGCGCTAGAATAAATAGTGCCGGAGAATGCTATACCCTGGTAGGTGGTAATTTCGGCAAAAATGCCTGCACAATTTGCCATCAAACTCTTAGTCAGCGCTACAATCTGTCTGACTATGGGAGGCAAAAAAACGCTTGGCTTTAAAAATGGAGATGCGAGGAATTATCACACTAGTTGGTAAACACTAAGAAATCCGTGAAAAGGTGCTTACGTGATGTTCAAATCAACTTCACTACATGAGTCCGGGTGGGAGGCGGGACCTATAGTCACACTCTAAACAAAGAGTGATGAAAGTGAAATAAATAACTTACATGGTAAAGGTAAAGAAACAGGATTCAGCAGAGCAGAACCTTTACTTACTACGCCAAAGTCACCAGCCCTCAGGAAACCTACTCGGCCCTCCTACGGACTCGGATGTTGACGTCTGGACCGGGAGTGGTGTAGAAATAGGATGCGCTTTCTGGTTGCAAAGCGTAACGTCATCACGCATGTCACGTGATACGGTGAATGCGGAAATAGATGACTAGACTGCTGAATTTCACTGCTATTAGAGGACTTAATCGTGACTGACACGGCTTCCGGAGAAGCCGTCATGCACCAAGAGGTTTATTCAAATGTGACCTGGTCGGTAAAATACTACTCGATTACCGATATATTACCATTCCAAAAAGGTTGGGAAAATAAATGAAGTCTGGCAGAGATGGAAGCTTGGCATAATGGTGACTATGTACATTTCTCCAGAGTAGTTGTAAGCATCAGGCATAAAACTGGGTGCACAAGAGGAGAGATTGTTTTGATGATAAATGCCGCTTCATACTGGGTTTGCGATGAAACACTGAGAAATAAACCCTTTACTCATGTAAAAGAGCTTGAAAGATTAACATCTGCAACATGCTCATTCTTATAACACATCATGGTGATGTCTTGAATAATAAATGGCATTAACAAAATGACTGAAAAACTAGAGTCCATATAATGATGATTAATGTTTTTAACGTTTTAACACTGTGCCCCAAGGGATATTATCGTTAAAACCCATAGTGTGACTTGACAGGCAATAAATCCAACGCTGTTCTTTTTCAAACAGGATGTTGGTTGCCCTATTCCCTGGTCTGATTTGGTCAATTATAGTCCAGGTCAAGCCTTTGGGGGTATGTTTAAGGTGTACATAATGTTCTGTCATTTTTGTGATACTTTTCCCACAGCGGATGGTACTTCTGTGCTCGACAATACGCTGTTTGATTTTGCGTGTGGTCATACAAACGTATCTGATCCCACACGGGCATGTCAATAGATAGATAACGTTGGATGAGTTACAATTCGTGTGTGCACGTTGACTCCAAACTTTGTCTTGTTCGAGATCTAAAGTCTTGCTGGCTTTCGTGAGGTGACACACACTGCATTGCCCACATGGAAAATGGCCTGTCACTTTAGGGAACCCCCAGGACTGTAATACAGAGGGAATATTGTCAGGTGGTACTGCTCGTGGTCTCGTGTGCACAAGGGCATCTTTGATGCTTCTAGCCTTTTTGAAAGAAAAAAGAGGTTTCTCCCATTTTAAGTTGTTGCTTACACGGATACCCCAATGTTTACGAATAGATTTAGTCACAGCATTGGAGGCCGTGCTGTAAGTCGTCACACATGTCATGAACTCCTGAGGCTTGAGCCGGGAGCTTAGTATGATTGACTTGTGAGTAATACTTGCACTGTTTGCACTTCCGTGATTTTACTGTGAAATTAGCATTTTTGCACATCCCGGTGTTTTAAACTTTTAATCTTTACCGCTGATGTTATTTTAACTGCTGTGGGCTGTGTGGCATTTTCAGGGGGCACGTCGGAGTTATGAGGCGGGCCTCCCGAGTACAGTCGCCATCTTAGGCGTATGCAGTCAGCAGGCTAGTCCCTGACTTGTATAAAAGACGCCCTGGCGCGAGCGCGCAGCGTCATGAACTCCTGAGGCTTGAGCCGGGAGCTTAGTATGATTGACTTGTGAGTAATACTTGCACTGTTTGCACTTCCGTGATTTTACTGTGAAATTAGCATTTTTGCACATCCCGGTGTTTTAAACTTTTAATCTTTACCGCTGATGTTATTTTAACTGCTGGGGGCTGTGTGGCATTTTCAGGGGGCACGTCGGAGTTATGAGGCGGGCCTCCCGAGTACAGTCGCCATCTTAGGCGTATGCAGTCAGCAGGCTAGTCCCTGACTTGTATAAAAGACGCCCTGGCGAGGAGGAGGTTTGGCTATAATTTATCACCATTCTATCAAAGCATCTTTTCAACCTGTCCCCATTGATACCTGTGAAGCTTTATTTTTTAACTTCACACTTACTAACCACCAATCTTTCAAAGGTTGTCTTGTGTATAGACCACCGGGGCCCCAGAACTCGTTCCTGGCTTCCGTAGGGACCCTATTGGAGGAAGGATTGCTCTCCCAGACCTTTACAGTACTGGGAGACTTTAATTTCCATCTTGAAGCCACTGAAGATGGGGATACCATTGCTCTGCACGATCTCATGATGTCAGCAGACCTCAGGCAACGGGTTAATGGACCTACCCATAGGGGAGGGCACACCCTGGATGGGATTTTTTCTAATCTCAGTAATCTCCTTCTTCAGGGTCTCCTCCCATTGGTCTGGTCCGATCATGTGGCAGTCCAATTCAAGATACACCTTGACCCTCTTCCTAAAGAAAGGGAGAAGAGAAAGAACAACATAAAAACTCGAGCTTGGAATAAGGTGGAGGCGGGGGCCCTTAATAAGATGCTATCCTCTCCAACAGACTGTGCGGCGGACAATGCGGAAAGCGCTTGTCAACAATATACCAAGTGGCTGGAACGGGCTTGTGACAATTTAGCTCCGACTAAACTGTTAAGACCTAAAAGAGCACAGCCTTCCGCCCCATGGTACTCGGAGGAACTTAGAATTCATAAAAGCCACTGTAAGAAACTGGAACGCACATGGAGGAGCAATTATAATGAGGCTGAGCGTTTAGCATATAAATCTAGCCTTCAAACCTATAAAAAGGGCATTGCATTAGCAAAACAAATCTATTTCGCAGCACAGATCTTAGACTCCAAAGATTCGGTTAAGGAACTGTTTAAGACAGTGACTACATTGGCATCCCCTAAACCTAATCCGATCCAACCTAGTCAGCAGCTATGTGAAAATCTGGCTAACTTCTTCCTGTCTAAGGTAGAACGTATATTTGAGGTTTTTACCAAGGGAAGTCCTGGCTCTCTAGAAATGTGGAGGGAAGGCCCTAGGTCAGAGGATGTCACCGGCCCTACCTTTGATCAATTCCGGCCCATCTCTATCCTAGACACTCAAAATGGTCTGATGGAAGCTAATTCAGGCTCTCCCTTTGATCCCTGCCCATGCAGGGTTGCCAAGCTGGCCTCTGGCCCGATAGGAATCAGGCTCACGAGCATATTTGACCTTATGTTTACATCTGGTCTTTTTCCAAGACAGTGGAAACTGGCCTCAATTTTACCACTCCTAAAAAAGGCAAATTTGCCATGTGACGATCCCAATAGCTTTCGCCCGATTGCCAGGCTACCCCTCCCGGCCAAATTGGTCGAAAAAGTTATGAATAAGCAACTCTCTCTCTTCTTGGCCGACACCCAAGCATTTGACCCCACTCAATACGGCTTTAGGCCAGGCCATAGTACGGAATCAGCTTTGATTAAGGCGACGGAAGAAATTAGAGAGGCAGTAGATCAGGGAGGGAAAGCAGCACTGATCCTGCTCGACCTGTCGGCAGCGTTCGACACGGTCCACCATTCCTTACTCCTGAGCCGTTTAAAAACATGCGGCATCGGTGGAAAAGCTTGGGACCTCATTAAATCCTTTCTTGCGGATAGGAGACAAGTGGTTACCTTAGGGGAATTTCAGTCTAAGCCCTTCTCCACACCTTGTGGTGTCCCCCAGGGGTCTTCACTTAGTCCCACCCTTTTTAACGTTTAAGTGAGCACGTTGGCACCAATTATTGGCGCTTATGGATTCGGTATCACGTCATACGCAGACGACACTCAAATTGTGGTCTCTCTGACGCCAGGAGGGGAGACTAACACTGAAGAGCGTCTGCGTGAATGTATGTCAGCAGTTGGGAGCTGGATGGCTGAGAACTGCCTCAAATTAAACTCAGACAAAACTGAGGTCCTTCTCTTCGGCAACATCTCTAATTTTTGGACACCAGCTTGTTGGCCAGACTCACTGGGTAAGCTTCCAATTCCGGTTGCAAAAGCAAAAAACCTCGGCATTATTCTGGATGATAGACTGACTTTGGATTACCACATTAAGGAGGTCACTTCCAAAACCAGGTACACCATTAGGATGCTGAGTAAAGTGCTACCCCTGTGTCGCCTAGTAGACCCACCTGCGTGAAGTCGTAGGCCCAATCCACAGGAACGACGAGAATACCCCCCACACTCTTGAGGCCAGTCCACGGAAGCGTGAACCTGTTTACACTCTAGCAGCAGACTGACCCTGAGAGATGTGGGGACAAAGTTTGGAAGAGCTCACTTGAATCCCCCAGCGGGCGTTTCCTAATAAGCACAGCAGAAACAACCTGCAGCAAAGGCAATAAAGACAATAAGAGTAATTACTCTCTGCTCTCTCATAGGGTTGTAAAACTATCAAACTGTCTAAGTTAAGGTGAACTAAACTCTACCCCGTTTCCCTCTTACCTGCTGGACATCTCGTTAAGCTGCAAACAGCGACTCAGCTGAGACTTGGAGGAAGCAGCAAGGCAGGGGAGGAAAATCCGCCAGGCAATGAACAGGAGATCGGGGCCACTGTTGGAAACTAAAAGGAGGAATACTACACGGGGTAAATTCAGACTTGGAGGCTCAAATAAGACTCTACAAAAGAGTATAAATGAAAAGAAGAGGAGGATTTCTTTAGGCTTCAGAAACCCTGTGAGTCAATATCGAAAGAAACAAAATGTGACCAACAGGCCTATGTACAAGCACCACACAAGTGCCAAGAAATTACTTGAGGATCCTCAAAGGAATTTCCTAAACGCGCACCAAGTGCGTGTAAAAATAAATACAATCCCCTTCAGCAGATTACAAGGCGCGGTGAGCTCGAATACAGGAAACAATGTATCCGACTGACTCTGCTGACGCCTAAGGCTCTGGGAATGCAACCGCTCTAACCGAGCGTAAAGGAATGAGGAATGCAACAATGTTGCAAGTTCACCGCGGTCGCGTTGCTCAGTACAACACACGCGACTGCATCCAATTGGAGACGGGGAGAATCAGGGATTAGATACACACATCAGGTTCTGAGAGGGGCATGGACAAAGGAAAGGTTGCAGGAGAACAGCAAAGCGGGCTCCCTAGGACAACAGGAACACAGCGAGGAGGGGCGTGGACTGAGGACTCTACGAATCTGAAAGCCAAGCACTGGTTTGCTGCTGAGGAGAGCTATTTAAGGGAGAAACTCAGTGGACACTCCCTCCACCACTTGCACTAAGGAAGCGTCTAAAAAGTACAGGTTGTTATAGCTTGCACTAAGGGAGCTTCTAAAAAGTACAGGTTGCTATTCGCTTCTTTCCCTGAATTCCCGCAAGGACACAAGAGGCTTGTCGTGTAACACCCTGTTACCTCAAGACAGCAGACATATCGTGGTCAGGGGTTTGGTACTTGCTAGACTGGATTATTGTAATGGACTTTTTCTCAATGCTCAATGTAGAGCATTGAGTAAACTTCAGATCCTTCAGAATGCCGCAGTCTGTCTTCTCACGGGCAACTCCAGATTTGCGTCTGCATCCCAGGGAAGAAAAACACTGCACTGGCTCCCGGTCAAGAGCCAAATCCGGTTTAAGGCTTTAACCTTGACCTTTAAGGCTCTGCATGGTTTAGGACCAGAATTTCTGAAGAACAGATTACACTGGTATGTGCCAGGGAGATGTCTTCGGTCAAAATCCGCCAACCTGGCTCATGTCCCACGCATTAGGAAAGCGCGTTGGGGAGGCAGGAGTTTCATCTACGGGACCGCCAAAGCCTGGAATGATCTTCCATCATACCTTAGGACTATGACGGATCTCCTACTATTCAGAAGGGAACTAAAGACCTGGCTGTTCGGGAATGATTAGGCCCAGGTATTTATATTGTTGCTCCTATCTCAAATCCTCCCAGTTTTCATGACAGCGCCAGGACACCTCCGGGTATTTGCCGCGCTTTACAAAATTCAATAACATAACATAACATGTCAAAGGGATTTCCTCCACTGATTTTACTGAATCGTCAAGGAGGGCTTGTCTGTGTTGATTTTTAGCCCTCTTATAGCTGCGATTTAGAATTTTATCTGGATAACCCCTTCTTTTCAATTTTGCAGATAGATTATTGGATTGAATACGATAGTCTTCCATGCGACTGCAGTTGCGTCTGATACGCAAAAATTGTCCAAATGGGAGGTTTTCTCTCAGGGGTCGTGGATGGAGGCTAGAGAAGGCTAAGAGGTTATTTTTCGAAGTTGGTTTATAGTAGGTCTTAGTTAGTAACTTGCCTTCCCATTTGGGATTTGTAGTGTGCCAGCATACATATTTACCCCAATGCGCGCTGATCGATATAGAGCACCAATGCACTGTTCAAGACCCACAGATGGGCCGCAAAATACCAGTCAGTTTCTCCATTCAAAACATGCTCCTCCACATTGCAGCTGCGATGTATTCAGACCCGCGAGGCCTCATTTCATTCAGCGGGCTAAGCGCCTTCCACGGTCGAGCCCACTGTGTACACAAACTTCCTCTAACTTCTCAGCTGCGAAGGCGCACTCAAGGGGCACAAATCTTCATTAAACGGAACCAGCATTTTGTCCATATAATGCAGCCCGACGTGTTTCAGTAGATTTCCTTCTTCAGAGGCGTGGCTCCTTAAGCTGCAACTCAACACACTCCATCTTTTTATACATTCTACTTAATTACTTTGCCCCTGGAATGCTGGGATTTGTAGTGTGCCGGCATACATATGTACCCCAATGGGCGCTCATCGATATAGAGGTCCAATGCACTGTTCAAGACGCACAGATGGGCCGCAAAATACCAGTCCGTTTCTCCATTTAAAACATGCTCATCCACATTGTGGCTGCGATGTATTCATAGCTGCGTGGCCCCATTTCATTCAGCGGGTGGTGCGCCTTCCACGGTCGAGCCCACCGTGTACACAAACTTCCTCCAACTGCTAAGCTGCACTCAAGAGGCAGAAATCTTCATTAAACTGAACCAGCATTTTGTCCATATAATATCAGCCTGACTAGTTTTGGGAGATTCCCTTCTTCAGAGGCGTGGCTCCTTCAGCTGCAACTCGGCATACTCCATCATTTTAAACATTCTCCTTAATTACTTTTCCCCTGGAATGCTGGGTTGTAGTGTACCGGCATACATATTTACCCAAATGGGCGCTGATCGATATAGAGCCCCAATGCACTGTGCAAGACCCACAGATCGGCCGCAACATACCAGTCCATTTCTCTATTTAAAACATGCTCCTCCACATTGCGGCTGCGATGTATTCATAGCCGCGTGGCCCCATTTCATTCAGCGGGTGGTGCGCCTTCCGCTGTCGAGCCCACCATGTACACAAACTTCCTCCAACTGCTCAGCTGCAAAGGCGCACTCAAGTGACACAAATCTTCATTAAACCGAACCAGCATTTTGTCCATATAATGCGGACCTGACGCTTTTTGGGAGATTCCCTTCTTCAGAGGCGTGGCTCCTTCAGCTGCAACACGGCACACTCCATCTTTTTATACATTCTCCTTAATTACTTTTTCCCTACAATGCTGGGATTTGTAGTGTGCCGGCATAAATATTTACCCCAATGGGCGCTGATCGATATAGAGCCCCAATGCACTGTTCAACATCCACAGATGGGCCGCAAAATATCAGTCCGGTTCTCTATTTAAAACATGCTCCTCCACATTGCGGCTGCGATGTGTTCATAGCTGCGTGGCTCCATTTCATTCAGCGGGTGGTGTGCCTTCCACGGTCGAGCCCACCGTGTACACAAACTTCCCCAAACTGCTCAGCTGCAAAGGCGCACTCAAGGGGCACAAATCTTCATTAAATGGAACCAGCATTTTGTCCATATAATGCCAGCCTGAAGCGTTTCCGGAGATTCCCTTCTTCAGAGGCGTGGCTCCTTCAGCTGCAACTCGGCACACTCCATCCTTTTATACATTCTCCTTGATTACTTTTCACCTGGATTGCTGGGATTTGTAGTGTGCCGGCATACATATTTACCCCAATGGGCGCTGATCGATATAGAGCCCTAATGCACTGTTCAAGACCCACAGATGGGCCGCAAAATACCAGTCCATTTTTCTATTTAAAACATGCTCCTCCATATTGTGCCATACACGGTCGAGCACACCGTGTACACAAACTTTCTCCAACTGCTCAGATGCAAATTCGCACTCATGGGGCTCAAATCTTCATTAAACAGAACCAACATGTTCTCCATATAATGGCGGCCTGAAGCGTTTCCGGAGATTCCCTTCTTCAGAGGCGTGACTCCTTCAGCTGCAACTCGGCACACTCCGTCTTTTTATACATTCTCCTTAATTACTTTTCACCTGGAATGCTGGGATTTGTAGAGTGCCGGCATAAAAATTTACCCCAATGGACGCTGATCGATATAGAGCCCCAATGCACTGTTCAAGACCCACAGATGGGCAGCAAAAAAACAGTCAGTTTCTCTATTTAAAAAAAGCTCCTTCACATTGCTGCTGCGATGTATTCATAGCTGTGTGGCCCCATTTCGTTCAGCATGTGGTGCGCCTTCCACGGTCGAGCCCAGCGTGTACACAAACTTCCTCCAACTGCTCAGCTGCAAAGGCGTACTCAAGGGGCACAAATCTTCATTAAAAGGAACCAGCATTTTGTCAATTAATGCCAGCCTGACGTGTTTTGGGAGATTCCCTTCTTCAGAGGCGTGGCTCCTTCAGCTGCAACTCGGCATACTCCATCATTTTAAACATTCTCCTTAACTACTTTTCCCCTGGAATGCTGGGTTGTAGTGTACCGGCATACATATTTACCCCAATGGGTGCTGATCGATATAGGGCCCCAATGCACTGTTCAAGACCCACAGATGGGCCGCAAAATACCAGTCCATTTCTCTATTTAAAACATGCTCCTCCACATTGCGGCTGCGATGTAATCATAGCCGCGTGGCCCCATTTCATTCAGCGGGTGGTGTGCCTTCCACGGTCGACCCCACCGTGTACATTAACTTCCTCCAACTACTTATCTGCAAGGGCGCACTCATGGGGCACAAATCTTCATTAAACAGAACCAGCATTTTGTCCATTTAATGCTGGCGTGGCGCGTTTCTAGAGATTCACTTCTTCAGATGCGTGGCTCCTTCAGCTGCAACTCGGGAGGAGAATCCAGGGACGATCTGCAGAGGCTAATGAGTCTGCCTTCAGCCACCAACTCAAAACCCCCCCTTAAAGAAACCCTCAACCAGGGGCGCAGGAACCAGCAAGCGCCTCGTGGGACCCGGACTGCAGTCCCTGCAGAGAGAGAGCTCTATTTACAAGCTGCCTGCGGAAAGAGAGCGCTATTTACAAGCTGCCTGTGGAAGGAGAGCGCTATATCCGGTGAGCGCTACATTTCTAATTGAAGGTGCCCTGCTGGTGAGTGTGGGAATCCCAGCTGCCTGCTACCTAGCGCCTGGGAAGCGCTATATCCACGGCCCCCGTAGAGCTAGGAGGCTGGGAGAACTGCCTTAGTCAAAGCGGGAGCCCACCCTGCCTTATTGCCGCAGGTGTGCCTATTTTTATCACGGGTGCCCACCCCGTGTTATGGCGGCACTTTTCATACTTTCTAACGCCAGCGGGAGACCTTCCCCGCGGCTTTGGCACCTCGGATATTGTTGGGAAGTTTGGAGGGAGCCTACCCCTCATCGTGGGGAAGAGAAACTGACGGAGATCACCGCCGCAGCCCGGGGCCAACGGAACGAGAAGAGCCGCCGCGCTGCCCGCGGCGACCCGGAAGGGTTGAAGACTGCCTGGCGTGGGCGGGGCCTAGGCAGGTAGGACTGGCTTTGCTGCACGGGGCTCCTGTGAGTCCGGGAGAGCCCCAAGCGGAGCCGGTAGCCAACCGGAGGAAGAAACTAGGCGGGAGCCTACCCCGCGCTGCTGCCCCGAGAAGTCCCGGGTCCCAGGAGGGGGCCCGGGTGAAGTAATTCAGAGAGTGGTGAGCGGGGCTGGCCAGAAGCGATTCGGGAGGTGGGGCGCGGGAGGTGCAGAGTGCGCCACCTGCTGCCGGGCCGAAGCCGCGAGGAAGCGGGAGCGTTGTCCAAGTCCCGGGTCCCAGGAGGGGGCCCGGGTGAAGACTAGCGAGGCGTGGATGGTGGCGGGACTCCCCGTGAGCCGAGGAGAGCCCTGCCTGAAGCCTGTGTCATCGGAGTTGCGGCCCCAAAGAGCGGAGTCCGTCTGTGAGCCCGGTGAGTGGGGCTCAGCCTTGCTTGGTGGGGGGGTGTCGGGGCACATTGCCGGTGCCCGCCCCTGGTGCCAGGAGCCTAGTGGGAGTGCCGCATGGGTGCCCTGCACAGCTGCCCCACCTGACAGCAGGCAGCTGCAACGAAGGGGGCCATTAATCCCATCCCCGGGTCCCAGAAGAGGGGCCCCCGCGCTCCCAGTTGACCAGGACTGAATCACCTAGACTCAACTGCCCCGCCGGACAGTGGGCAGTTGCCACCATGGGGCATTTGCGTAGATGGAACTGGGGATCCCCTGTTCGGCCATGTTTGAAGCGCTATGGAGCTGATAGGTGCAGCGCTATGTTAAACTGCCATATTTGAATCGCTAGTGATTTGCTCAGCACAGCGCTATGTTCATATGTCAAGGTTTGCAGCGCTATGGTAAATGCAATGTTTTAAAGCGCTATTGAATTGCTATGTGCAGCGCTATGTCAAATGCCATGTTTTGCAGCGCTATCGATAAAGGCTATGTTTTTAAGTTTAGAAAGCTTTATTAAATATCATAAGCCAAGTAAAACATCAGTACAGAGAAAAAACAAAGGCAATGTAATAGAACAATAGAAAAAAAAACGAAATCATACAGTCTGAAAAATGCCAATAGAAAGGTAGGGAATATACTAAGGCAAAAAGCATTGTTAAGGTTTTGATTAATGGGCAGGGAGGGTAGAGAAGAGAGGAGAAGAGAAGAATGGGAAGGGAGGGGGAAATGCAACCATTATACAGGATAAGCATCATATAAATACCGTAAGCTAGTAAATGAATAAATACACTAGATGGAGCTGTATGTAGAACATGAACAAAAAGAGAAATAAAAACAGCTATTTAAGGGGCAGTTTGAGAGAGAAAATTAGTTAATGGCAACCATAACAAATCTTTTTTGATCAAAAGAGGTACAGTGGTGGCAAAAGCACGATCCAGCCGATGGTGGTGGCATAATAGATTCCACCATGCATTATATGAGATCTTGGAGGTATCTTTCCAATTGGTCGTAATTATCTGTAGAGAAATGGCTATATACAAATCTATAAATTTACGTACATTGGTAGAAACATTCCATATAGGAGCCATACCACCCAGAAAGATATGGACAATCTCAAAAGTGTGGTCAGTGGCTAAGATATCGTTCAATTTAGACCAATTACGGGACCAAAGGGATTTAACCAACGGGCAGTGAAAAAACATATGAAAAAAGTCACTATTGTCAGAGGGGCAAGACCAACATTTTTTGAGTCAATTAATTTGAAACTATATAAATCAGAAGGAGTAAAAAAAAGTTTATTGTAAAAAAAATACAAAGTCTGTGTGGTGCTAGCAGAACGTGAAGCAATGTGCAACTTTGACCACAAGGAATTCCAAACTTGAAGGGGAAACTCTTGGGCTAGATCCGTTTCCCAGGAAAGTTCAAGTTTGGACTTGGTTCTTTCTACAGGGGAACCGGAAAGTAGCTTGTAGATAGCAGCAGCTTTAAGGGGAATAGAGAAATCCGGCAGAGGGAAAATGGTTGAGTCAATAGTAGGGAGTGAGGCGCCCTGCGAAATAAAGAGATCTAAAGAGTTTTTGAGCAAGGGATATTGGGAGGAGTGGGCATTGGAAAGGTGAAAAGAGGCACGAATGTCGGAGAAGTCGCACAGGGAATTATTACTAAGCAAGGAATCGAAAGTAATAATGCCTTTATCTATCCATTCTTTCCAAAAAAGTGCTCTGTGATTAATCTTAACGGATTTGTTATACCAAATTGGGATTGAGGAATGAAACTCCAACTGAGAGAGAGAAGAGCGAAAGACAGAAAGGGCAAGTGCCTTAGAGTGTCTAAAGATAGGAGTAAGAAAACGTTGCGGAGGATGAGATAGCCGGGCAGCCGTAACAAATGAGAAAGGCGAGAGCTGCGCAAGTTCTATAGCGCTCCAGGCTGTTAGAGGGGGGTCAGACAAATCAGATAGAAAAGGCCAAATCTGTTTCAGAGTAAAAGCCGAGTGAAATCGAACAATGTTGGGGAAGTTAACTCCACCCAGATCTTTAGGTTATGGAAGACGGGAGAGAGAAATCCTTGCCTTACGTTTATTCCATAAAAAGGTGGTAAAAATACGGTTTATAGTTTTAAAAAAATAAAGTGGAAGGGAGATTGGAAGCATTGAAAAGTAAAAATTGACAATAGGAAGAAGCATCATTTTAATAGTGGCGAGCCTCCCCCACCAGGATAAGAAAAGGGGGGACCAACGTTCTATAAGGGAAGAGAGCTTTTTAACTATATCCTTCTGATTAAGCTTAACAGTATCTCTAATAGTGCTAGCATACAGAATACCTAAACATTTAATATTACCAGAGTTCCATTCAAAGCCTGAACCCTGAAACATATGAGGAAGACAAAATTTGTTAAGTGGTAGAACCTCAGATTTATCTATATTAAGTTTATACCCAGAAACCAGAGAATATTCTTGTAGCAAGGAAAAGAGTGTGGGCAAAGAAGTGGACGGGTTAGAAATATAAAGCAAAATATCATCCGCATAGGCCGTGAACTTAATATCAATGTTCTGAAATATGAAGCCAGTATACGATGATGAACGTCGAATTTTTTCCAAAAAGGGTTCTAACGCAAGAATAAAGAGAAGAGGAGAGAGAGGACAACCTTGTCTTGTGCCTCTATGCAAAGAGAAATAAGAGGATTGAGACCCGTTAACCCAAATAGAAGTGGAGGGAGCAGAATATAACAATTTAACATAATGAATGAAGGGAGGACTAAAGCCATGCCACCGCAAAGCACCAAACATAAAATCCCAACAAACTCTGTCAAACGCTTTCTCAGCATCTAAGGTAATGGCAGCGATTGGGGAGTCCATCTTTGAGGCCAGATGAATAATGTTAAGGAAAGTTCTCGAGTTGTCAGTAATGGATCTACCTTTAACAAACCCGGATTGATAAATGTTGGTGAGATCAGGAATAACTTTATTAATACGAGAGGCCAAAACTTTAGCGTAAATTTTACAGTCCGTGTTAATTAAAGAAATGGGTCGATAATTTTTGCAAAGGGAGGGATCTTTATCTTTTTTAGGGATTAAGCATAACATAGCCTGAGTGAAAGAACCTTGGGACCTCCCTTGAGCAACAAAGGAATTAATCAAAGAAAATAAATGTGTGTAACAGGATATCTTTAAAGTGGAGATAAAAACGAACCGTGAAACCATCTGGGCCCGGAGTTTTATCTTTGGGAAGAAGAGTAATAGCATTAAGTAGTTCTTCCTCTGAAAGAGGAACGTCCAGTGATGAGAGATCCACAAAACTATCCGAGGACCTAGGGAGAGACTGAAAGAAGGAGTCAATTTGAGAAGGCGAGGGAACAGATTCAGGCGTATAAAGTGTGGAATAATATTGAACAAAACAATCGAGAATTTTATCATCAGTATACTGAGGATTCCCATGTGAGTCAGTAATAGTTATTATTTTAGGTTTTAGTTTTTTAATTTTTAGATAAGTAGCGAGAGACTTACCAGCCTTATTGCGTCCCCCATACATTTTGGAATGAAAATTGAGAAGATTATTACTCGCAGAGTCCCAAGAGTGTTTGTTATATTGCATTTTTGCTTTGATGAGGGAAGAGAGCGATTCTGAAGAATTAGTGGTAAAGTAGAGATGCTCTAGGTCTTTGATTTGTTTAAGAATTTGGGCCGACTTTGATAGAGCTGTTTTCCTTTTCCGTGAGACAAAAGCAATAATAAAACCTCTAGCAGCAGCCTTGAAGGAATCCCAAATAGAGTGAAAGTGAGAAGTAGAGTGAAGATTATTTATAAAAAAATCCTTTGCAAAAAATATAAATTGCTCAACAAACTGTGAATCTAGGAGGAGCGAATTATTGAAGCGCCACCGCCTAGAGATGGGAGTAGGTGAGGGAAAGTCCAGATCAGTAATAACCGGAGCATGATCAGATATAAGAATTGAGCCTATTTCTGAATTAGTCATAAATTGGAATGAATGCTGTGTGAGAAAAATATAATCTATACGGGAATGTGAAGAGTGCACTGGAGAAAAAAAGGAAAATTCTAAAGTATCGGGATGAGAAAGTCTCCATGAGTCAATGAGACCTCTAGAGGAGATAGCATTAAAAAAGGACTTTTGCATTTTATTGGGGACATATCTGGTGTGTGATTTACGATCTAAAAATGGGTCCATTAGTTGGTTACAATCACCACCCACAATCAAATTATCACTTGCATGAGAGGAAAGAAGCTTAGAAAAATCCCTCCAAAAGGATAAATCTACACCGTTAGGGCCATAAACATTACAGAAGGAAAATTGTGTATTATTAACAGTAACATCTAAAAATAGCCACCTACCACAAGTATCATGGAAATCATTGTGCAATTGAACAGATAATGACTTATGAAACAAAATAAGAACACCATTTTTGCTATTTACTGCTGGATAACAGAATGCCTCTCCAACCCATTGTCTACGCAGCGAAGACAAATCTTGAGAGTTAAGGTGGGTTTCTTGTAACAATGCAACATGACATTTCAACCTTGCTAAATGAGATAAGACACGTTGTTTTTTAACAGGGTTGCGAACGCCTTTAACATTCCAAGAAATAACACGAAGACCATTCATTTCTGGAAATAAAGTAAAGATAAGCAGAAAGGAGTATGGAATTTAAGACAGAGTAGAGAATGAGAAGTAAACTGAAAATAGAAGTTAAATGAATATGAAACTGAATAAATAGCAAGAAGCAGAGAAATTAAAGCAGGCAACCACCACAAATACGGTGATAAAGATATAAAAGAGAAGAAAAACAAAGAAGTACCACGATCAGAAAAAGAAAAAAAGGAAGTGTGGTGTGTATCAGACAGTGAAGAGGTTGCCAAAAGAATAGAGATGACAGGGATAAAAAGGAATGAGGAAAGGGAGGACAAACAGCAAAAAGGGGGAAGAAGCGAAGAGGAAAAGGGGAAAAATAGAGAGAAGGGTGCAGGGGTACAGAAACCCCCAAAAGGCATCCAGAGGAGGGTGACAAAAAGCCAATAGACTTTAGCCACAGAAAGCAATTGAACAAAAAACATTACTGTGAGAGGGGGGCGACGAAGAACAAGACAGCCGTTCTAAAAGGAGCATATAAGAGAACAGACTACCACAGAGATAGAAAAAACTGAAAGACGAAAGACTATAAATTGGAAAACTAGAACAATATATCAATCAAATAGGACAAGTGAAGGAACTTACCAAACATCTAGGGAAAGAAACAGCAACAGAAAGGGGTAAACACTGTAAACAGCAGGATGGGACAAAGGGTGACCTTGACAAGAACACCACATAGGGGAATCCTGCAAAACAAAAGGAAAAACAAGGAGTGAGCAAAAGAAGTACAGGAACTATCCAACATATAACAGAATATTTTAGAAGAACAAAGTAGTCATATACTTAAAAAGAAAAAAAGAAAAACAACTAGGGTTTGCTCAATTCCATAAGTTCTCCCTTGTGAGTATGAATGAACTTCCGCAAGTCAGCAGGATCCTCAAAACTAAAAGTTCTCTCCTTATAGGTCACTTTGAAAAAACAAGGGTGTATTAAACCGTAGCGTGCATTCATAGATCTCAAGGCAGGTCTGAGGTCCAAAAAGTCCTTTCGACGGGAAGCCGTAGGCTTGGAAACGTCCTGAGTGAAAAAGACCTTGTGCCCAGACCAGAACATTTGCTTATGTTGCTTGGCGGCCTGGAGAATCGTCATAAGATCTGAGTAGAGGAGGAAATATGCTATGATTCCACGAGGTTTAGATGCAGAAGATGTATTCCTAGGCCCCAGACGATGAGCACGTTGTATGTTAAAGTCTGAGGATTTCGGGAGGCCAACAATTTGAAGAACTTGAGATTTTAGGAATTGGATCATATCCGACCCCTCCGAACCTTCCGGAATACCATAAATGCGCAGGTTGTTGCGCCTATTGCGATTTTCCAAATCCTCCGCTACCTTCTTGAGCTGGCCGACCTCTTTGGTGAGAGTGTCAACTTTAGTAACAACATCCTGTGCATCACTGATCCTCTGTTCCACCTCAGAAAGTCTCGTATCCAAACTAGACCATTTAACCTCTGAAGCGTAGCAACAGTGTCTGTCATAAAAGGACGAATAAGGCTCAACTCTTCCATAATATCCTCAAGAGTGAGAGGCAGTGGAGACTTGTTTGGGGAAGGCGGGTCTTTTTTGGTACGCTTGACAGAAGGGTTACTTGAGTCCTTCCTTCCCCCAGTGGAACCACCGTGAGGTTTAGTTGAATGTGCGCCCTCCATACTGATGGTATCACAACCAATTATGACAACAACAACCAATGGCGGAATGCAGGCAGGACAGCAGTGATATTGCTTAGTCAGCAGCAAGAGGAGGCGTAGCCAAAGATGAAAGTGCCGGGATACAACACAGCGAAGGGTACTGGGACGCTGGAAACACAACTGGCTCCCTCTAAAGTAATTGCTAGAAGATACAATCTGAGGAATCCACAAAAGCAGCAAAAGAGACCAACCACTAACAAATACTTGCGCAAAAAGATGGCATAATGTGAACCAACGCAGCCACCACCGTAGTGCCACAAGAGAACAACAGGGAACTGGCCAAAAGACTCAGTGGCAGCAAAAAAATAGAAGAAAAATGCTGCAGAAAAAACAAAATGGCGGCCGCCATCTGAGGGGGGAAGAAAATGCGCAATTAAAGTGACAAAAAGACCGCATTTCGGTCAAAAAAACTTGCCAAAACAGTCTCTGCAGTGTCCCATAACCGAATCCATCCTCGAAGCGAAGCTCCGTTGCATTAATGAGGTGCCTTCACGCTCGAGTCGGCTTTGTTCGAGCGGAGCTCCTCACACGGCGGCCATCTTGAATCACCGCGCGCACCCCTAAAGGCTGTGTTTTAAAGCGCTATTGCCTTGCTATGTGCAGAGCTATGTTAAAAGGCTCTAGGTGACGCGCTATTGATTTGATATGTGCAGCGCTATGTTTAGATGCCAGGTTTTGATGTGAATGAACTGCCTACTTTGATTCCTGCCTCAGGGGACCTTCAAGTTGTTAAGGGATATGGTCAGGTCCTGATGTTTTAATTACAGGTGGTCCGGACTAACGCCTAAGGTTATGCCCTGAGTTGACTTTATTGCAGGATTGAGGCTGATGGACTGTATCTTTATTCCTCACATACCTTTGTTATATTTGGAGGTCGCAATAGTTCTGGCAGGGGCCCGATTGGCCCTGCTCTGTATATAATTCCCCCTGTACCTTTTGACCCAGCGCCAGTTGGCGCCGTGTAGAGATTACCGAACATACTCTGGTTTGACAATACAAAAGTTATTTTCACACAAACTTGTGTAGCGTCTCTTTTTTGTAGTGTGCCTTGTGTGTCGCCTGTGTGTACTGCGTGGATGCTTTGCACATTTCCTCCAGAGTTTGGCCCACCAGCTCTGCACCACGCTACCCGTTTCCAACAGTTTCCTTATTTAAAAAATGCTCCTCCACATTGCGGCTGCAATGTATTCATAGCCGCGTGGCCCATTTCATTCAGCCGGTGGTGCGCCTTCCGCGGTCGAGCCCACCATGTACACAAACTTCCTCCAACTGCTCAGCTGCAAAGGCGCACTCAAGGGGCACAAATCTTCACTAATCTGGACCAGCATTTTGTCCATCTAATGCCAACCTAACGCGTTATGGGAGATTCCCTTCTTCAGAGGCGTGGCTCCTTCAGCTGCAACTTGGCACACTCCATCTTATAATACATTCTCCTTAATTACTTTTCCCCTGGAATGCTGTGATTTGTAGTGTGCCGGCATACATATTTACCCCAATGGGCGCTGATTGATATAAAGCCCCAATGCAATGTTCAAGACCCACAGATGGGCCGCAAAATACCAGTCCGTTTCTCTATTTAAAACATGCTTCTCCACATTGCGGCTGTGATGTATTCATAGCCGCATGGCCCCATTTCGTTCAGCCGGTGGTGCGCCTTACATGGTCGAGCCCATCGTGTACACAAACTTCCCCAAACTGCTCAGCTGCAAAGGCGCACTCAAGGGGCACAAATCTTCATTAAACGGAACCAGCATTTTGTCCATATAATGCCAGCCTGAATAGTTTCCGGAGATTCCCTTCTTCAGAGGCGTGGCTCCTTCAGCTGCAACTCGGCACACTCCATCTTTTTATGCATTGTCCTTAATTACTTTTCCCCTGGTGTAAGACCTGGGGTCTCCAGACCCTAAGGGGGTAACGTGACACGAGCGGCTGGGCACCCAAAGGACTATGTGTTAAGCGACCATACAACACACACATCCTCTGAAGCAGTAAACGCACACAATAAGGGACGCCACACAGTAAGGTGAATGCAAATTAATCAGATTTATCTAATCAAAGGAGCACGCACAGTTTCTTAGATGGCAATGGGCCTCACTTGAACACATTAACGTTGGTATTATTGCATGTCATTACAGTTACCTCAGCAATCCCTGCAGATCTTTAGCATGGGCTCCACCAGTGCTGCGGGCCAGGGCCTGCATACACGGCGCTACTGGTATCTACAAGGAATCAAATGCACATAAACAGAACTGGATAATGAAGCACTTCTCGTACACATTGAAATTTGCGCATATGCACCCTCTAGAGCACAACGGGAGAGTGAAGCATTCCTCTTATACCTCAAACCTTAGGCACCCCTGAGCATAACGTGAGGTTGGAGCGCTGCTCGTTTTTATCAAGGATGAGGCACTCCTGGGCATAACGTGAGGACAACGCGCTACACGCATACATAATACATTGAGCCCCTCAGCGCCTAACTTGAGGATAAAGCGCGACACGTATTTATAACACCTCGGGCACCACTGAGCATAACATGAGGATAAAGCGTTACTCGTACTCAGAGCACATTGCACTTATGAACACAACTTGCAGATAGAGCGCTACTTGTACACGGAGCGCATTGCATTTAAGAACACAACTTTCAGATAGAGCGCTACTCGTACACGGCAGTCCCCAGGCAAGGGCAATCCCACGGAGGGGGAGTTCGAGTTCCAGATGGAAGGGGAGTCTCCAGCGGAGGGGGGAAAGTCAAAGTCTCTCCGTGCGGTGTCGCTCCCACTCGGCAGGGGGTGCACCGGGGCCTTTCCACATCTCTCGGGGAGCAGGGGGTGGGCGAGTCCCAGGCCTTCCCACGGCTACGCTACCTCCCAGCCCCAAGGGTTTACCTCTGTCTTGTCGTCCGGCTCCGTTCCGGGCCCTTCACCTCATACGCGCAACAGCGCGGTACACGTCACGGCCAACAGCTCCTCCTCACAACGCTGGGACGGCAGCAGCGGGGCCCCGGGCTTCTCCGCGGGCCCCGACTCAGTGCTGACATGACCCTGAGGCCTCCGGGCTGCGGCGGTGATCACGCTGCTGGTCCTCGCACCAGGGGGGGGGGTCACAAATTAAGCAGGAGCTCTGCCAGTTCCGTGCTTGACGGGAGATGAACGCGGGGGATCCCAGGCCAGGTTTGGGAGTTTAGGGGACGCAGCGCTAGCACCTGGTTGATCCCCAGCAGTCAGACAAACCGTCTTCGCATGTAATTTCGGTATTCAGCTTTGGCATGAAGTTTCAGTATTCAGCTTTTGCATGAAGTTTCAGTATTCAGTCCTTGCGGCGCAGATGACTCTGGCGCCCTTGGGGGTTCTGTTCCTGGGGGGTAGGGAATGAGTTGGCGACTAGGTCCTTCCTAGTCAGGCTGGGCAGAGGTTCCCTGGGTCCTCATACTGCTGGGCAAGATCAGTGGGTTTTACAGGATCCCTCACTCACTTAAGAGGCAGCACCTAAGCCCTGTCACTCTCAGAGGCATAAGTCCCTGGCTAGGCCCTACCGCCTAAAACTCCTGCATGGATTCTCCAGCTCTGCTTTACCCCACTGGCCAACTAACTAGAAAATGTCCCCTCCCTCACTTAAGTAGCCCTAGGTCAGGTGACCTCTAGCCAAGGCGGCAAAAGTAAAACCACACCTCCCTTCTAGAAGGTTCCAGCACATTCCAGGAGCTTCCCCATTCTACCTATGGGACAAAATAGGCGGGCTGGTGTCGCAACATTGTTGTGGGGTCCCAGCCAGCTCCTGGCAGCTAGGGTGCTACTAATAAAGACCACTCTGCAGTAGCAGGGGCCTGTGGCAGCCATCTTGGGAGAAGTAAAAAACGAAAAAATTCAGGGAAAAGGGGCCAAGTCCAACAAGAGGCATGGCTCCTTCAGCTGCAACTCGGTATACTCCATCATTTTAAACATTCTCCTTAATTACTTTTCCCCTGGAATGCTGGGTTGTAGTGTACCAGCATACATATTTACCCCAATGGGCGCTGATCGATAAAGAGCCCCAATGCACTGTTCAAGACCCACAGATGGGCTGCAAAATACCAGTCCATTTCTCTATTTAAAACATGCTCCTCCATATTGCGGCTGCGATGTATTCATAGCCGCGTGGCCCCATTTCATAGAGCGGGTGGTGTGCCTTCCACGGTCGACCCCACCGTGTACATTAACTTCCTCCAACTACTCAGCTGCAAAGGCGCACTCAAGGGGCACAAATGTTCATTAAAAGGAACCAGCATTTTGTCCATTAATGCCAGCCTGACGCGTTTTGGGAGATTCCCTTCTTCAGAGGCATGGCTCCTTCAGCTGCAACTCGGTATACTCCATCTTTTTAATCATTCTCCTTAATTACTTTTCCCCTGGAATGCTGGGTTGTAGTGTACCAGCATACATATTTACCCCAATGGACGCTGATCGATATAGAGCCCCAATGCACTGTTCAAGATCCACAGATGGGCCGCAAAATACCAGTCCATTTCTCTATTTAAAACATGCTCCTCCATATTGCGGCTGCGATGTATTCATAGCAGCATGGCCCCATTTCGTTCAGCGGGTGGTGCGCCTTCCACGGTCGACCCCACCATGTACTTTAACTTCCTCCAACTACTGAGCTGCAAAGGCGCACTCAAGGGGCACAAATCTTCATTAAACGGAACCAGCATTTTGTCCATATAATGCTGGCCTGGCGCGTTTCAGGAGATTCCCTTCTTCAGAGGCGTGGCTCCTTCAGCTGCAACTCGGCATACTCCATCTTTTTATACATGCTCCTTAATTACTTTCCCCCTGGAATGCTGGGTTGTAGTGTACCGGCATATTTATTTACTCCAATGGGCGTGGATCGATATAGAGCCCCAATGCACTGTTCAAGACCCACAGATGGGCCGCAAAATACCAGTCCATTTCTCTATTTAAAATATGGTCCTCCATATTGCGGATGCGATGTATTCATAGCCGCGTGTCCCCATTTCATTCAGCGGGTTGTGTGCCTTCCACGGTCAACCCCACCGTGTACATTAACTTCCTCCAACTGCTCAGCTGCAAAGGCGCACTCAAGGGGCACAAATCTTCATTAAACGGAACCAGCATTTTGTCCATATAATGCCGGCCTAGCGCATTTCTGGAGATTCGCTTTTCAGAGGCGTGGCTTCGTCAGCTGCAACTCGGCACACTCCATCTTTTTATACATTCTCCTTAATTACTTTTCCCCTACAATGCTGGGATTTGTAGTGTGCCGGCATAAATATTTACCCCAATGGACGCTGATCGATATAGAGCCCCAATGCGCTGTTCAAGATCCCCAGATGGGCCGCAAAATACCAGTCCGTTTCTCTATTTAAAACATGCTCCTCCACATTCCGGCTGCGATGTATTCAGAGCCGCGTCGCCCCATTTCATTTAGCGGGTGGTGCGCCTTCCACGGTCGAGCCCACCGTGTACATTAACTTCCTCCAACTGCTCAGCTGCAAAGGCGCACTCAAGGGGCACAAGTCTTCATTAAACAGAACCAGCATTTTGTCCATATAATGCCGGCCTGGGGCATTTCAGGATATTCCCTTCTTCAGAGGCGTGGCTCCTTCAGCTGCAACTCGGCATACTCCATCTTGTTATACATTCTCTTTAATTACTTTTCCCCTGGAATACTGGGTTGTAGTGGGCCGGCATATTTATTTACTCCAATGGGCGATGATCCATATAGAGCCCCAATGCACTGTTCAAGACCCACAGATGGGCCGCAAAATACCAGTCCGTTTCTCTATTTAAAACATGCTCCTCCACATTCCGGCTGCGATGTATTCAGAGCCGCGTCGCCCCATTTCATTCAGCGGGTGGTGCGCCTTCCGCGGTCGAGCCCACCATGTACACAAACTTACTGCAACTGCTCAGCTGCAAAGGCGCACTCAAGGGGCACAAATCTTCATTAAACGGAACCAGCATTTTGTCCGCGTTTCGGGAGATTCCCTTCTTCAGAGGCGTGGCTCCTTCAGCTGCAACTCGGCACACTCCATCTTTTTATACATTCTCCTGAATTACTTTTTCCCATCAATGCTGGGATTTGTAGTCTGCCGGCATACATATTTATCCCAATGGGAGCTGATTGATATAAAGCCCCATTGCACCGTTTAAAACCCACACATGGGCCGCAAAATACCAGTCCGTTTCTCTATTTAAACATGCCCCTCCACATTGCGGCTGCGATGTATTCATAGCCGCGTGGCCCCATTTCGTTCAGCAGGTGGTGCGCCTTCCACGGTCGAGCCCACTGTGTACACAAACTTCCCCCAACTGCTCAGCTGCAAAGGCGCACTCAAGGGGCACAAATCTTCATTAAAAGGAACCAACATTTTGTCCATTAATGCCGGCCTAACGCGTTTTGGGAGATTCCCTTCTTCAGAGGCGTGGCTCCTTCAGCTGCAACTCGGCATAGTCCATCATTTTAAACATTCTCGTTAATTACTTTTCCCCTGGAATGCTGGGTTGTAGTGTACCCGCATACATATTTACCCCAATGGGCACTGATTGATATAAAGTCCCAATGCACCGATCATGACCCACAGATGGGCCGCAAAATACCAGTCCATTTCTTTATTTAAAACATGCTCCTCCATATTGCGGCTGCGATGTATTCATAGCCGCGTGGCCCCATTTCATTCAGCGGGTGGTGCACCTTCCACGATCCAGCCCACCGTGTACATTAACTTCCTCCAACTGCTCAGCTGCAAAGGCGCACTCAAGGGGCACAAATCTTCATTAAACGGAACCAGCTTTTTGTCCATTAATGCCAGCCTGACACGTTTTGGGAGATTCCCTTCTCCAGAGGCGTGGCTCCTTCAGCTGCAACTCGGCATACTCCATCATTTTAAACATTCTCCTTAATTACTTTTCCCCTGGAATGCTGGGTTGTAGTGTACCAGCATACATATTTACCCCAATGGGCGCTGATTGATATAAAGTCCCAATGCACGGTTCATGACCCACAGATGGGCCGCAAAATACCAGTCCGTTTCTCTATTTAAAACATGCTCCTCCACATTGCGGCTGCGATGTATTCATAGCCGCGTGGCCCCATTTCGTTCAGCGGGTGGTGCGCCTTACATGGTCGAGCCCATCGTGTAAACAAACTTCCTCCAACTTCTCAGCTGCAAAGGCGCACTCAAGGGGCACAAATCTTCATCAAACGGAACCAGCATATTGTCCATATAATGCAGACTTGACGGGTTTCGGGAGATTCCCTTCTTCAGAGGCGTGGCTCCATCAGCTGCAACTTGGCATGCTCCATCTTTTTATACATTCTCCTTAATTACTTTTCCCCTGGAATGCTAGGTTGTAGTGTGCCGGCATATATATTTACCCCAATGAGCGCTGATCGATATAGAGCCCCAATGCACCATTCAAGACCCACAGATGGGACGCAAAATACCAGTCCATTTCTCTATTTAAAACGTGCTCCTCCATATTTCTTCGATGTATTCATAGCCGCGTGGCCCCATTTCATTCAGCGGGTGGTGCACCTTCCACGATCGAGCCCACCGTGTACATTAACTTCCTCCAACTGCTCGGCTGCAAAGGCGCACTCAAGGGGCATAAATCTTCCTTAAACGGAACCAGCATTTTGTCCATTAATGCCAGCCTGACGCGTTTTGGGAGATTCCCTTCTCCAGAGGCGTGGCTCCTTCAGCTGCAACTCGGCATACTCCATCATTTTAAACATTCTCCTTAATTAAATTTCTCCTGGAATGCTGGGTTGTAGTGTACCGGCATACATATTTACCCCAATGGGCGCTGATCGATAAAGAGCTCCAATGCACTGTTCAAGACCCACAGATGGGACGCAAAATACCAGTCCATTTCTCTATTTAAAACGTGCTCCTCCATATTTCTTCGATGTATTCATAGCCGCGTGGCCCCATTTCATTCAGCGGGTGGTGCGCCTTCCGCGGTCGAGCCCACCATGTACACAAACTTCCTCCAACTGCTCAGCTGCAAAGGCGCACTCAAGGGGCACAAATCTTCATTAAACGTAACTAGCATTTTGTCCATATAATGCCAGCCTGGCGCGTTTCTGGAGATTCACTTCTTCAGAGGCGTGGCTCCTTCAGCTGCAACTCGGCACACTCCATCTTTTTATACATTCTCCTTAATTAATTTTTCCCTACAACGTTGGGATTTGTAGTGTGCCGGCATAAATATTTACCCCAATGGGCGCTGATCGATATAGAGCCCCAATGCACTGTTCAAGATCCACAGATGGGCCGCAAAACATCAGTCCGTTTTAAAACATGCTCCTCCACATTGCGGTGGCGATGTATTCATAGCCGCGTGGCCCCATTTCATTAAGCGGGTGGTGCGCCTTACATGGTCGAGCCCATCGTGTACACAAACTTCCTCCAACTTCTTAGCTGCAAAGGCGCACTCAAGGGGCACAAATCTTCATTAAACGGAACCAGCGTTTTGTCCATATAATGCCAGCCTGAAGCGTTTCCGGAGATTCCCTTCTTCAGAGGCGTGGCTCCTTCAGCTGCAACTCGGCACACTCCATCTTCTTATACATTCTCCTTGATTACTTTTCACCTGAAATGCTGGGATTTGTAGTGTGCCGGCATACATATTTACCCCAATGGGCGCTGATCGATATAGAGCTCCAATGCACTGTTCAAGACCCACAGATGGGCCGCATTATACCAGTCCGTTTCCCTATTTAAAACATGCTCCTCCACATTGCGGCTTCGATGTATTCATAGCCGCGCGGCCCCATTTTGTTCAGCGGGTGGTGCGCCTTCCACGGTCGAGCCACCGTGTACACAAACTTCCCCCAACTGCTCAGCTGCAAAGGCGCACTCAAGGGGCACAAATCTTCATTAAACAGAACCAGCATTTTGTCCATATAATGCGGGCCTGGCGCCTTTTGGGAGATTCCCTTCTTCAGAGGCATGGCTCCTTCAGCTGCAACTCGGCACACTCCATCTTTTTATACATTCTCCTTAATTACTTTTCCCCTACAATTCTGGGATTTGTAGTGTGCCGGCATAAATACTTACCCCAATGGACGCTGATCGATATAGAGCCGCAATGCACTGTTCAAGATCCATAGATGGGCCGCAAAATATCAGTCCGTTTCTCTATTTAAAACATGCTCCTCCACATTGCGGCTGCGATGTATTCATAGCCGCGTGGCCCCATTTCATTCAGCGGGTGGTGCACCTTCCACAGTTGAGCCCACCATGTACACAAACTTCCTCCAACTGCTCAGCTGCAAAGGCACACTCAAGGGGCACAAATCTTCATTAAACAGAACCAGCATATTGTCCATATAATGCAGACTTGACGCGTTTCGGGAGATTCGCTTCTTCAGAGGCGTGGCTTCTTCAGCTGCAACTCGGCACTCTCCAGCTTTTTATACATTCTCCTTAATTACTTTTCCCCTGGAATGCTGGGATTTGTAGTGTGCCGGCATACATATTTACCCTAATGGGCACTCATTGATATAAAGTCCCAATGCACCGTTCATGACCCACAGATGGGCCGCAAAATACCAGTCCGTTTCTCTATTTAAAACATGCTCCTCCACATTGCGGCTGCGATGTATTCATAGCCGCGTGGCCCCTTTTCGTTCAGAGGGTGGTGCACCTTCCACGATCGAGCCCACCGCCTACATTAACTTCCTCCAACTGCTCAGCTGCAAAGGCGCACTCAAGGGGCATAAATCTTCCTTAAACGGAACCAGCATTTTGTCCATTAATGCCAGCCTGACGCGTTTTGGGAGATTCCCTTCTTCAGGGGCGTGGCTGTTTCAGCTGCAACTCGGCATACTCCATCTTTTTATACATTTTCCTTAATCATTTTCCCCTGGAATTCTGGGTTGTAGTGTGCCGGCATATATATTTACCCCAATGGGCGCTGATCGATATAGGGCCCCAATGCACTGTTCAAGACCCACAGATGGGCCGCAAAATACCAGTCCATTTCTCTATTTAAACATGCTCCTCCATATTGCGGCTGCGATGCATTCATAGCAGCGTGGCCCCATTTCATTCAGAGGGTGGTGTGCCTTCCAAGGTCGACCCCACCGTTTACATTAACTTATTCCAACTGCTCAGCTGCAAAGGCGCACACAAGGGGCACAAATCTTCATTAAACTGAACCAGCATTTTGTCCATATAATGCCGGCCTGGCGCGTTTCTGGAGATTCACTTCTTCAGAGGCTTGGCTCCTTCAGCTGCAACTCGGCACACTCCATCTTTTTATACATTCTCCTTAATTACTTTTCCCCTACAATGCTGGAATTTGTAGTGTGCCGGCATAAATATTTACCCCAATGGGCGCTGATCGATATAGAGTCCCAATGCACTGTTCAAGATCCACAGATTGGCCGCAAAATACCAGTCCGTTTCTCTATTTAAAAAATGCTACTCCACATAGCGGCTGCGATGTATTCATAGCCGCGTGGCCCCATTTCATTCAGCGGTTGGTGCGCCTTCCGCGGTCGAGTACACCATGTACACAAACTTCCTCCAACTGCTCAGCTGCAAAGGCGCACTCAAGGGGCACAAACCTTCATTAAACGGAACCAACATTTTCTCCATATAATGCCGACCTGATGCATTGCGGGAGATTCCCTTTTTCAGAGGCGTGGCTCCTTAAGCTGCAACTCGACACACTCCATCATTTTAAACATTCTCCTTAATTACTTTTCCCCTGGAATGCTGGGTTGTAGTGTACCGGCATACATATTTACCCCAATGGGCGCTGATCGATAAAGAGCTCCAATGCACTGTTCAAGACCCACAGATGGGCCGCAAAATACCAGTCCATTTCTCTATTTAAAACATGCTTCTCCACATTGTGGCTGCGATATATTCGTAGCCACGTGGCCCCATTTCATTCAGCGGGTGGTGCGCCTTCCGCGGTCGAGCCCACCATGTACACAAACTTCCTCCAACTGCTCAGCTGCAAAGGCGCACTCAAGGGGCACAAATCTTCATTAAACGGAACTAGCATTTTGTCCATATAATGCCAGCCTGGCGCGTTTCTGGAGATTCACTTCTTCAGAGGCGTGGCTCCTTCAGCTGCAACTCGGCACACTCCATCTTTTTATACATTCTCCTTAATTAATTTTTCTCTACAATGTTGGGATTTGTAGTGTGCCGGCATAAATATTTACCCCAATGGGCGCTGATCGATATAGAGCCCCAATGCACTGTTCAAGATCCACAGATGGGCCGCAAAACATCAGTCCGTTTCTCTATTTAAACATGCTCCTCCAAATTGCGGTGGCGATGTATTCATAGCCGCGTGGCCCCATTTCATTAAGCGGGTGGTGCGCCTTACATGGTCGAGCTCATCGTGTACACAAACTTCCTCCAACTTCTCAGCTGCAAAGGCGCACTCAAGGGGCACAAATCTTCATTAAACGGAACTAGCATTTTGTCCATATAATGCCAGCCTGGCGCGTTTCCGGAGATTCCCTTCTTCAGAGGCGTGGCTCCTTCAGCTGCAACTCGGCACACTCCATCTTTTTATACATTCTCCTTGATTACTTTTCACCTGGAATGCTGGGATTTGTAGTGTGCCGGCATACATATTTACCCCAAAGGGCGCTGATCGATATAGAGCCCCAAAGCACTGTTCAAGACCCACAGATGGGCCGCATTATACCAGTCCGTTTCCCTATTTGAAACATGCTCCTCCACATTGCGGCTTCGATGTATTCATAGCCGCGTGGCCCCATTTCATTCAGCCGGTGGTGCGCCTTCCGCGGTCGAGCCCACCATGTACACAAACTTCCTCCAACTACTCAGCTGCAAAGGCGCACTCAAGGGGCACAAATCTTCATTAAACGGAACCAGCATTTTGTCCATATAATGCCGGCCTGGCGCGTTTCTGGAGATTCCCTTCTTCAGAGGCGTAGCTCCATCAGCTGCAACTCGGCACACTCCATCTTTTTATACATTCTCCTTAATTATTTTTCCCCTGGAATGCTGGGATTTGTAATGTGCCGGCATACATATTTACCCCAATGGGCGATAATCGATATAGAGCCCCAATGCACTGTTCAAGATCCACAGATGGGCCGCAAAATACCAGCCCGTTTCTCTTTTTAAAACATGCTCCTCCACATTGCGGCTGCAATGTATTCATAGCCGCGTGGCCCCATTTCATTCAGCGGTTGGTGCGCCTTCCGCGGTCGAGTACACCATGTACACAAACTTCCTCCAACTGCTCAGCTGCAAAGGCGCACTCAAGGGGCACAAACCTTCATTAAACGGAACCAACATTTTGTCCATATAATGCCGACCTAATGCATTGAGGGAGATTCCCTTTTTCAGAGGCGTGGCTCCTTCAGCTGCAACTCGACACACTCCATCATTTTAAACATTCTCCTTAATTACTTTTCCCCTGGAATGCTGGGTTGTAGTGTACCGGCATACATATTTACCCCAATGGGCGCTGATCGATAAAGAGCTCCAATGCACTGTTCAAGACCCACAGATGGGCCGCAAAATGCCAGTCCATTTCTCTATTTAAAACATGCTCCTCCACATTGCGGCTGCGATGTATTCATAGCCGCGTGGCCCCATTTCATTCAGCGGGTGGTGCACCTTCCACGGTTGAGCCCACCATGTACACAAACTTCCTCCAACTGCTCAGCTGCAAAGGCGCACTCAAGGGGCACAAATCTTCATTAAACGGAACCAGCATATTGTCCATATAATGCAGACTTGAAGCGTTTCGGGAGATTCGCTTCTTCAGAGGCGTGGCTTCTACAGCTGCAACTCAGCACTCTCCAGCTTTTTATACATTCTCCTTAATTACTTTTCCCCTGGGATGCTGGGATTTGTAGTGTGCCGGCATACATATTTACCCCAATGGGCACTCATTGATATAAAGTCCCAATGCACCGTTCATGACCCACAGATGGGCCGCAAAATGCCAGTCCATTTCTCTATTTAAAACATGCTCCTCCACATTGCGGCTGCGATGTATTCATAGCCGCGTGGCCCCATTTCATTCAGCGGGTGGTGCACCTTCCACGGTTGAGCCCACCATGTACACAAACTTCCTCCAACTGCTCAGCTGCAAAGGCGCACTCAAGGGGCACAAATCTTCATTAAACGGAACCAGCATATTGTCCATATAATGCAGACTTGAAGCGTTTCGGGAGATTCGCTTCTTCAGAGGCGTGGCTTCTTCAGCTGCAACTCAGCACTCTCCAGCTTTTTATACATTCTCCTTAATTACTTTTCCCCTGGGATGCTGGGATTTGTAGTGTGCCGGCATACATATTTACCCCAATGGGCACTCATTGATATAAAGTCCCAATGCACCGTTCATGACCCACAGATGGGCCGCAAAATACCAGTCCGTTTCTCTATTTAAAACATGCTCCTCACCAATGCGGCTGCGATGTATTCATAGCCGCGTGGCCCCATTTCGTTCAGAGGGTGGTGCACCTTCCACGATCAAGCCCACCGTCTACATTAACTTCCTCCAACTGCTCAGCTGCAAAGGCGCACTCAAGGGGCATAAATCTTCCTTAAACGGAACCAGCATTTTGTCCATTAATGCCAGCCTGACGCGTTTTGGGAGATTCCCTTCTTCTGGGGCGTGGCTGTTTCAGCTGCAACTCGGCATACTCCATCTTTTTATACATTCGCCTTAATCATTTTCCCCTGGAATGCTGGGTTGTAGTGTGCCGGCATATATATTTACCCCAATGGGCGCTGATCGATATAGGGCCCCAATGCACTGTTCAAGACCCACAGATGGGCCGCAAAATACCAGTCCATTTCTCTATTTAAACATGCTCCTCCATATTGCGGCTGCGAAGCATTCATAGCAGCGTGGCCCCATTTCATTCAGAGGGTGGTGTGCCTTCCAAGGTCGACCCCACCGTTTACATTAACTGATTCCAACTGCTCAGCTGCAAAGGCGCACACAAGGGGCATAAATCTTCATTAAACGGAACCAGCATTTTGTCCATATAATGCCGGCCTGGCGTGTTTCTGGAGATTCACTTCTTCAGAGGCTTGGCTCCTTCAGCTGCAACTCGGCACACTCCATCTTTTTGTACATTCTCCTTAATTACTTTCCCCTACAATGCTGGAATTTGTAGTGTGCCGGCATAAATATTTACCCCAATGGGCGCTGATCGATATAGAGTCCCAATGCACTGTTCAAGATCCACAGATTGGCCGGAAAATACCAGTCCGTTTCTCTATTTAACAAATGCTACTCCACATTGCGGCTGCGATGTATTCATAGCCGCGTGGCCCCATTTCATTCAGCCGGTGGTGCGCCTTCCGCGGTCGAGCCCACCATGTACACAAACTTCCTCCAACTACTCAGCTGCAAAGGCGCACTCAAGGGGCACAAATCTTCATTAAACGGAACCAGCATTTTGTCCATATAATGCCGGCCTGGCGCGTTTCTGGAGATTCCTTTCTTCAGAGGCGTAGCTCCATCAGCTGCAACTCGGCACACTCCATCTTTTTATACATTCTCCTTAATTATTTTTCCCCTGGAATGCTGGGATTTGTAATGTGCCGGCATACATATTTACCCCAATGGGCGATAATCGATATAGAGCCCCAATGCACTGTTCAAGATCCACAGATGGGCCGCAAAATATCAGCCCGTTTCTCTTTTTAAAACATGCTCCTCCACATTGCGGCTGCGATGTACTCATAGCCGCGTGGCCCCATTTCATTCAGCGGTTGGTGCGCCTTCCGCGGTCGAGTACACCATGTACACAAACTTCCTCCAACTGCTCAGCTGCAAAGGCGCACTCAAGGGGCACAAACCTTCATTAAACGGAACCAACATTTTGTCCATATAATGCCGACCTGATGCATTGCGGGAGATTCCCTTTTTCAGAGGCGTGGCTCCTTCAGCTGCAACTCGACACACTCCATCATTTTAAACATTCTCCTTAATTACTTTTCCCCTGGAATGCTGGGTTTTAGTGTACCGGCATACATATTTAACCCAATGGGCGCTGATCGATAAAGCGCTCCAATGCACTGTTCAAGACCCACAGATGGGCCGCAAAATGCCAGTCCATTTCTCTATTTAAAACATGCTCCTCCACATTGCGGCTGCGATGTATTCATAGCCGCGTGGCCCCATTTCATTCAGCGGGTGGTGCACCTTCCACGGTTGAGCCCACCATGTACACAAACTTCCTCCAACTGCTCAGCTGCAAAGGCGCACTCAAGGGGCACACATCTTCATTAAACGGAACCAGCATATTGTCCATATAATGCAGACTTGAAGCGTTTCGGGAGATTCGCTTCTTCAGAGGCGTGGCTTCTTCAGCTGCAACTCAGCACTCTCCAGCTTTTTATACATTCTCCTTAATTACTTTTCCCCTGGGATGCTGGGATTTGTAGTGTGCCGGCATACATATTTACCCCAATGGGCACTCATTGATATAAAGTCCCAATGCACCGTTCATGACCCACAGATGGGCCGCAAAATACCAGTCCGTTTCTCTATTTAAAACATGCTCCTCCACATTGCGGCTGCGATGTTTTCATAGCCGCGTGGCCCCATTTCGTTCAGAGGGTGGTGCACCTTCCACGATCGAGCCCACCGTCTACATTAACTTCCTCCAACTGCTCAGCTGCAAAGGCGCACTCAAGGGGCATAAATCTTCCTTAAACGGAACCAGCATTTTGTCCATTAATGCCAGCCTGACGCGTTTTGGGAGATTCCCTTCTTCTGGGGCGTGGCTGTTTCAGCTGCAACTCGGCATACTCCATCTTTTTATACATTCGCCTTAATCATTTTCCCCTGGAATGCTGGGTTGTAGTGTGCCGGCATATATATTTACCCCAATGGGCGCTGATCGATATAGAGCCCCAATGCACTGTTCAAGATCCACAGATGGGCCGCAAAACATCAGTCCGTTTCTCTATTTAAAACATGCTCCTCCAAATTGCGGTGGCGATGTATTCATAGCCGCGTGGCCCCATTTCATTAAGCGGGTGGTGCGCCTTACATGGTCGAGCTCATCGTGTACACAAACTTCCTCCAACTTCTCAGCTGCAAAGGCGCACTCAAGGGGCACAAATCTTCATTAAACGGAACTAGCATTTTGTCCATATAATGCCAGCCTGGCGCGTTTCCGGAGATTCCCTTCTTCAGAGGCGTGGCTCCTTCAGCTGCAACTCGGCACACTCCATCTTTTTATACATTCTCCTTGATTACTTTTCACCTGGAATGCTGGGATTTGTAGTGTGCCGGCATACATATTTACCCCAAAGGGCGCTGATCGATATAGAGCCCCAAAGCACTGTTCAAGACCCACAGATGGGCCGCATTATACCAGTCCGTTTCCCTATTTGAAACATGCTCCTCCACATTGCGGCTTCGATGTATTCATAGCCGCGTGGCCCCATTTCATTCAGCCGGTGGTGCGCCTTCCGCGGTCGAGCCCACCATGTACACAAACTTCCTCCAACTACTCAGCTGCAAAGGCGCACTCAAGGGGCACAAATCTTCATTAAACGGAACCAGCATTTTGTCCATATAATGCCGGCCTGGCGCGTTTCTGGAGATTCCCTTCTTCAGAGGCGTAGCTCCATCAGCTGCAACTCGGCACACTCCATCTTTTTATACATTCTCCTTAATTATTTTTCCCCTGGAATGCTGGGATTTGTAATGTGCCGGCATACATATTTACCCCAATGGGCGATAATCGATATAGAGCCCCAATGCACTGTTCAAGATCCACAGATGGGCCGCAAAATACCAGCCCGTTTCTCTTTTTAAAACATGCTCCTCCACATTGCGGCTGCAATGTATTCATAGCCGCGTGGCCCCATTTCATTCAGCGGTTGGTGCGCCTTCCGCGGTCGAGTACACCATGTACACAAACTTCCTCCAACTGCTCAGCTGCAAAGGCGCACTCAAGGGGCACAAACCTTCATTAAACGGAACCAACATTTTGTCCATATAATGCCGACCTAATGCATTGAGGGAGATTCCCTTTTTCAGAGGCGTGGCTCCTTCAGCTGCAACTCGACACACTCCATCATTTTAAACATTCTCCTTAATTACTTTTCCCCTGGAATGCTGGGTTGTAGTGTACCGGCATACATATTTACCCCAATGGGCGCTGATCGATAAAGAGCTCCAATGCACTGTTCAAGACCCACAGATGGGCCGCAAAATGCCAGTCCATTTCTCTATTTAAAACATGCTCCTCCACATTGCGGCTGCGATGTATTCATAGCCGCGTGGCCCCATTTCATTCAGCGGGTGGTGCACCTTCCACGGTTGAGCCCACCATGTACACAAACTTCCTCCAACTGCTCAGCTGCAAAGGCGCACTCAAGGGGCACAAATCTTCATTAAACGGAACCAGCATATTGTCCATATAATGCAGACTTGAAGCGTTTCGGGAGATTCGCTTCTTCAGAGGCGTGGCTTCTACAGCTGCAACTCAGCACTCTCCAGCTTTTTATACATTCTCCTTAATTACTTTTCCCCTGGGATGCTGGGATTTGTAGTGTGCCGGCATACATATTTACCCCAATGGGCACTCATTGATATAAAGTCCCAATGCACCGTTCATGACCCACAGATGGGCCGCAAAATGCCAGTCCATTTCTCTATTTAAAACATGCTCCTCCACATTGCGGCTGCGATGTATTCATAGCCGCGTGGCCCCATTTCATTCAGCGGGTGGTGCACCTTCCACGGTTGAGCCCACCATGTACACAAACTTCCTCCAACTGCTCAGCTGCAAAGGCGCACTCAAGGGGCACAAATCTTCATTAAACGGAACCAGCATATTGTCCATATAATGCAGACTTGAAGCGTTTCGGGAGATTCGCTTCTTCAGAGGCGTGGCTTCTTCAGCTGCAACTCAGCACTCTCCAGCTTTTTATACATTCTCCTTAATTACTTTTCCCCTGGGATGCTGGGATTTGTAGTGTGCCGGCATACATATTTACCCCAATGGGCACTCATTGATATAAAGTCCCAATGCACCGTTCATGACCCACAGATGGGCCGCAAAATACCAGTCCGTTTCTCTATTTAAAACATGCTCCTCCACATTGCGGCTGCGATGTATTCATAGCCGCGTGGCCCCATTTCGTTCAGAGGGTGGTGCACCTTCCACGATCAAGCCCACCGTCTACATTAACTTACTCCAACTGCTCAGCTGCAAAGGCGCACTCAAGGGGCATAAATCTTCCTTAAACGGAACCAGCATTTTGTCCATTAATGCCAGCCTGACGCGTTTTGGGAGATTCCCTTCTTCTGGGGCGTGGCTGTTTCAGCTGCAACTCGGCATACTCCATCTTTTTATACATTCGCCTTAATCATTTTCCCCTGGAATGCTGGGTTGTAGTGTGCCGGCATATATATTTACCCCAATGGGCGCTGATCGATATAGGGCCCCAATGCACTGTTCAAGACCCACAGATGGGCCGCAAAATACCAGTCCATTTCTCTATTTAAACATGCTCCTCCATATTGCGGCTGCGAAGCATTCATAGCAGCGTGGCCCCATTTCATTCAGAGGGTGGTGTGCCTTCCAAGGTCGACCCCACCGTTTACATTAACTTATTCCAATTGCTCAGCTGCAAAGGCGCACACAAGGGGCATAAATCTTCATTAAACGGAACCAGCATTTTGTCCATATAATGCCGGCCTGGCGCGTTTCTGGAGATTCACTTCTTCAGAGGCTTGGCTCCTTCAGCTGCAACTCGGCACACTCCATCTTTTTGTACATTCTCCTTAATTACTTTCCCCTACAATGCTGGAATTTGTAGTGTGCCGGCATAAATATTTACCCCAATGGGCGCTGATCGATATAGAGTCCCAATGCACTGTTCAAGATCCACAGATTGGCCGGAAAATACCAGTCCGTTTCTCTATTTAACAAATGCTACTCCACATTGCGGCTGCGATGTATTCATAGCCGCGTGGCCCCATTTCATTCAGCCGGTGGTGCGCCTTCCGCGGTCGAGCCCACCATGTACACAAACTTCCTCCAACTACTCAGCTGCAAAGGCGCACTCAAGGGGCACAAATCTTCATTAAACGGAACCAGCATTTTGTCCATATAATGCCGGCCTGGCGCGTTTCTGGAGATTCCTTTCTTCAGAGGCGTAGCTCCATCAGCTGCAACTCGGCACACTCCATCTTTTTATACATTCTCCTTAATTATTTTTCCCCTGGAATGCTGGGATTTGTAATGTGCCGGCATACATATTTACCCCAATGGGCGATAATCGATATAGAGCCCCAATGCACTGTTCAAGATCCACAGATGGGCCGCAAAATACCAGCCCGTTTCTCTTTTTAAAACATGCTCCTCCACATTGCGGCTGCGATGTACTCATAGCCGCGTGGCCCCATTTCATTCAGCGGTTGGTGCGCCTTCCGCGGTCGAGTACACCATGTACACAAACTTCCTCCAACTGCTCAGCTGCAAAGGCGCACTCAAGGGGCACAAACCTTCATTAAACGGAACCAACATTTTGTCCATATAATGCCGACCTGATGCATTGCGGGAGATTCCCTTTTTCAGAGGCGTGGCTCCTTCAGCTGCAACTCGACACACTCCATCATTTTAAACATTCTCCTTAATTACTTTTCCCCTGGAATGCTGGGTTTTAGTGTACCGGCATACATATTTACCCCAATGGGCGCTGATCGATAAAGAGCTCCAATGCACTGTTCAAGACCCACAGATGGGCCGCAAAATGCCAGTCCATTTCTCTATTTAAAACATGCTCCTCCACATTGCGGCTGCGATGTATTCATAGCCGCGTGGCCCCATTTCATTCAGCGGGTGGTGCACCTTCCACGGTTGAGCCCACCATGTACACAAACTTCCTCCAACTGCTCAGCTGCAAAGGCGCACTCAAGGGGCACACATCTTCATTAAACGGAACCAGCATATTGTCCATATAATGCAGACTTGAAGCGTTTCGGGAGATTCGCTTCTTCAGAGGCGTGGCTTCTTCAGCTGCAACTCAGCACTCTCCAGCTTTTTATACATTCTCTTTAATTACTTTTCCCCTGGGATGCTGGGATTTGTAGTGTGCCGGCATACATATTTACCCCAATGGGCACTCATTGATATAAAGTCCCAATGCACCATTCATGACCCACAGATGGGCCGCAAAATGCCAGTCCATTTCCCTATTTAAAACATGCTCCTCCACATTGTGGCTGCGATGTATTCATAGCCGCGTGGCCCCATTTCATTCAGCGGGTGGTGCACCTTCCACGGTTGAGCCCACCATGTACACAAACTTCCTCCAACTGCTCAGCTGCAAAGGCGCACTCAAGGGGCACAAATCTTCATTAAACGGAACCAGCATATTGTCCATATAATGCAGACTTGAAGCGTTTCGGGAGATTCGCTTCTTCAGAGGCGTGGCTTCTTCAGCTGCAACTCAGCACTCTCCAGCTTTTTATACATTCTCCTTAATTACTTTTCCCCTGGGATGCTGGGATTTGTAGTGTGCCGGCATACATATTTACCCCAATGGGCACTCATTGATATAAAGTCCCAATGCACCGTTCATGACCCACAGATGGGCCGCAAAATACCAGTCCGTTTCTCTATTTAAAACATGCTCCTCCACATTGCGGCTGCGATGTTTTCATAGCCGCGTGGCCCCATTTCGTTCAGAGGGTGGTGCACCTTCCACGATCGAGCCCACCGTCTACATTAACTTCCTCCAACTGCTCAGCTGCAAAGGCGCACTCAAGGGGCATAAATCATCCTTAAACGGAACCAGCATTTTGTCCATTAATGCCAGCCTGACGCGTTTTGGGAGATTCCCTTCTTCTGGGGCGTGGCTGTTTCAGCTGCAACTCGGCATACTCCATCTTTTTATACATTCGCCTTAATCATTTTCCCCTGGAATGCTGGGTTGTAGTGTGCCGGCATATATATTTACCCCAATGGGCGCTGATCGATATAGGGCCCCAATGCACTGTTCAAGACCCACAGATGGGCCGCAAAATACCAGTCCATTTCTCTATTTAAACATGCTCCTCCATATTGCGGCTGCGAAGCATTCATAGCAGCGTGGCCCCATTTCATTCAGAGGGTGGTGTGCCTTCCAAGATCGACCCCACCGTTTACATTAACTTATTCCAACTGCTCAGCTGCAAAGGCGCACACAAGGGGCATAAATCTTCATTAAACGGAACCAGCATTTTGTCCATATAATGCCGGCCTGGCGCGTTTCTGTAGATTCACTTCTTCAGAGGCTTGGCTCCTTCAGCTGCAACTCGGCACACTCCATCTTTTTGTACATTCTCCTTAATTACTTTTCCCCTACAATGCTGGAATTTGTAGTGTGCCGGCATAAATATTTACCCCAATGGGCGCTGATCGATATAGAGTCCCAATGCACTGTTCAAGATCCACAGATTGGCCGGAAAATACCAGTCCGTTTCTCTATTTAACAAATGCTACTCCACATTGCGGCTGCGATGTATTCATAGCCGCGTGGCCCCATTTCATTCAGCCGGTGGTGCGCCTTCCGCGGTCGAGCCCACCATGTACGCAAACTTCCTCCAACTACTCAGCTGCAAAGGCGCACTCAAAGGGCACAAATCTTGATTAAACGGAACCAGCATTTTGTCCATATAATGCCGGCCTGGCGCGTTTCTGGAGATTCCCTTCTTCAGAGGCGTAGCTCCATCAGCTACAACTCGGCACACTCCATCTTTTTATACATTCTCCTTAATTATTTTTCCCCTGGAATGCTGGGATTTGTAATGTGCCGGCATACATATTTACCCCAATGGGCGATAATCGATATAGAGCCCCAATGCACTGTTCAAGATCCACAGATGGGCCGCAAAATACCAGCCCGTTTCTCTTTTTAAAACATGCTCCTCCACATTGCGGCTGCGATGTATTCATAGCCGCGTGGCCCCATTTCATTCAGCGGTTTGTGCGCCTTCCGCGGTCGAGTACACCATGTACACAAACTTCCTCCAACTGCTCAGCTGCAAAGGCGCACTCAAGGGGCACAAACCTTCATTAAACGGAACCAACATTTTGTCCATATAATGCCGACCTGATGCATTGCGGGAGATTCCCTTTTTCAGAGGCGTGGCTCCTTCAGCTGCAACTCGACACACTCCATCATTTTAAACATTCTCCTTAATTACTTTTCCCCTGGAATGCTGGGTTGTAGTGTACCGGCATACATATTTACCCCAATGGGCGCTGATCGATAAAGAGCTCCAATGCACTGTTCAAGACCCACAGATGGGCCGCAAAATGCCAGTCCATTTCTCTATTTAAAACATGCTCCTCCACATTGCGGCTGCGATATATTCATAGCAGCGTAGCCCAATTTCATTCAGCGGGTGGTGCGCCTTCTGCAGTCGAGCCCACCATGTACACAAACTTCCTCCAACTGCTCAGCTGCAAAGGCGCACTCAAGGGGCACAAATCTTCATTAAACGGAACTAGCATTTTGTCCATATAATGCCAGCCTGCCGCGTTTCTGGAGATTCACTTCTTCAGAGGCGTGGCTCCTTCAGCTGCAACTCGGCACACTCCATCTTTTTATACATTCTCCTTAATTAATTTTCCACTACAATGTTGGGATTTGGAGTGTGCCGGCATAAATATTTACCCCAATGGGCGCTGATCGATATAGAGCCCCAATGCACTGTTCAAGATCAACAGATGGGCCGCAAAACATCAGTCCGTTTCTCTATTTAAAACATGCTCCTCCACATTGCGGTGGCGATGTATTCATAGCCGCGTGGCCCCATTTCATTAAGCGGGTGGTGCGCCTTACATGGTCGAGCCCATCATGTACACAAACTTCCTCCAACTTCTCAGCTGCAAAGGCGCACTCAAGGGGCACAAATCTTCATTAAACGGAACCAGCGTTTTGTCCTTTAATACCAGCCTGACGCATTTTGGGAGATTCTCTTCTTCAGAGGCGTGGCTCCTTCAGCTGCAACTCGGCATACTCCATCTTTTTCTACATTCTCCTTAATTACTTTTCCCCTGGAATGCTAGGTTGTAGTGTACCGGCATATATATTTACGCCAATGGGCGCTGATCGATATAGAGCCCCAATGCACCGTTCAAGACCCACAGATGGGACGCAAAATACCAGTCCATTTCTCTATTTAAAACATGCTCCTCCATATTGTGGCTGCGATGTATTCATAGCCGCGTGGCCCCATTTCATTCAGCGGGTGGTGCACCTTCCACGGTTGAGCCCACCATGTACACAAACTTCCTCCAACTGCTCAGCTGCAAAGGCGCACTCAAGGGGCACACATCTTCATTAAACGGAACCAGCATATTGTCCATATAATGCAGACTTGAAGCGTTTCGGGAGATTCGCTTCTTCAGAGGCGTGGCTTCTTCAGCTGCAACTCAGCACTCTCCAGCTTTTTATACATTCTCTTTAATTACTTTTCCCCTGGGATGCTGGGATTTGTAGTGTGCCGGCATACATATTTACCCCAATGGGCACTCATTGATATAAAGTCCCAATGCACCATTCATGACCCACAGATGGGCCGCAAAATGCCAGTCCATTTCCCTATTTAAAACATGCTCCTCCACATTGTGGCTGCGATGTATTCATAGCCGCGTGGCCCCATTTCATTCAGCGGGTGGTGCACCTTCCACGGTTGAGCCCACCATGTACACAAACTTCCTCCAACTGCTCAGCTGCAAAGGCGCACTCAAGGGGCACAAATCTTCATTAAACGGAACCAGCATATTGTCCATATAATGCAGACTTGAAGCGTTTCGGGAGATTCGCTTCTTCAGAGGCGTGGCTTCTTCAGCTGCAACTCAGCACTCTCCAGCTTTTTATACATTCTCCTTAATTACTTTTCCCCTGGGATGCTGGGATTTGTAGTGTGCCGGCATACATATTTACCCCAATGGGCACTCATTGATATAAAGTCCCAATGCACCGTTCATGACCCACAGATGGGCCGCAAAATACCAGTCCGTTTCTCTATTTAAAACATGCTCCTCCACATTGCGGCTGCGATGTTTTCATAGCCGCGTGGCCCCATTTCGTTCAGAGGGTGGTGCACCTTCCACGATCGAGCCCACCGTCTACATTAACTTCCTCCAACTGCTCAGCTGCAAAGGCGCACTCAAGGGGCATAAATCATCCTTAAACGGAACCAGCATTTTGTCCATTAATGCCAGCCTGACGCGTTTTGGGAGATTCCCTTCTTCTGGGGCGTGGCTGTTTCAGCTGCAACTCGGCATACTCCATCTTTTTATACATTCGCCTTAATCATTTTCCCCTGGAATGCTGGGTTGTAGTGTGCCGGCATATATATTTACCCCAATGGGCGCTGATCGATATAGGGCCCCAATGCACTGTTCAAGACCCACAGATGGGCCGCAAAATACCAGTCCATTTCTCTATTTAAACATGCTCCTCCATATTGCGGCTGCGAAGCATTCATAGCAGCGTGGCCCCATTTCATTCAGAGGGTGGTGTGCCTTCCAAGATCGACCCCACCGTTTACATTAACTTATTCCAACTGCTCAGCTGCAAAGGCGCACACAAGGGGCATAAATCTTCATTAAACGGAACCAGCATTTTGTCCATATAATGCCGGCCTGGCGCGTTTCTGTAGATTCACTTCTTCAGAGGCTTGGCTCCTTCAGCTGCAACTCGGCACACTCCATCTTTTTGTACATTCTCCTTAATTACTTTTCCCCTACAATGCTGGAATTTGTAGTGTGCCGGCATAAATATTTACCCCAATGGGCGCTGATCGATATAGAGTCCCAATGCACTGTTCAAGATCCACAGATTGGCCGGAAAATACCAGTCCGTTTCTCTATTTAACAAATGCTACTCCACATTGCGGCTGCGATGTATTCATAGCCGCGTGGCCCCATTTCATTCAGCCGGTGGTGCGCCTTCCGCGGTCGAGCCCACCATGTACGCAAACTTCCTCCAACTACTCAGCTGCAAAGGCGCACTCAAAGGGCACAAATCTTGATTAAACGGAACCAGCATTTTGTCCATATAATGCCGGCCTGGCGCGTTTCTGGAGATTCCCTTCTTCAGAGGCGTAGCTCCATCAGCTACAACTCGGCACACTCCATCTTTTTATACATTCTCCTTAATTATTTTTCCCCTGGAATGCTGGGATTTGTAATGTGCCGGCATACATATTTACCCCAATGGGCGATAATCGATATAGAGCCCCAATGCACTGTTCAAGATCCACAGATGGGCCGCAAAATACCAGCCCGTTTCTCTTTTTAAAACATGCTCCTCCACATTGCGGCTGCGATGTATTCATAGCCGCGTGGCCCCATTTCATTCAGCGGTTTGTGCGCCTTCCGCGGTCGAGTACACCATGTACACAAACTTCCTCCAACTGCTCAGCTGCAAAGGCGCACTCAAGGGGCACAAACCTTCATTAAACGGAACCAACATTTTGTCCATATAATGCCGACCTGATGCATTGCGGGAGATTCCCTTTTTCAGAGGCGTGGCTCCTTCAGCTGCAACTCGACACACTCCATCATTTTAAACATTCTCCTTAATTACTTTTCCCCTGGAATGCTGGGTTGTAGTGTACCGGCATACATATTTACCCCAATGGGCGCTGATCGATAAAGAGCTCCAATGCACTGTTCAAGACCCACAGATGGGCCGCAAAATGCCAGTCCATTTCTCTATTTAAAACATGCTCCTCCACATTGCGGCTGCGATATATTCATAGCAGCGTAGCCCAATTTCATTCAGCGGGTGGTGCGCCTTCTGCAGTCGAGCCCACCATGTACACAAACTTCCTCCAACTGCTCAGCTGCAAAGGCGCACTCAAGGGGCACAAATCTTCATTAAACGGAACTAGCATTTTGTCCATATAATGCCAGCCTGCCGCGTTTCTGGAGATTCACTTCTTCAGAGGCGTGGCTCCTTCAGCTGCAACTCGGCACACTCCATCTTTTTATACATTCTCCTTAATTAATTTTCCACTACAATGTTGGGATTTGGAGTGTGCCGGCATAAATATTTACCCCAATGGGCGCTGATCGATATAGAGCCCCAATGCACTGTTCAAGATCAACAGATGGGCCGCAAAACATCAGTCCGTTTCTCTATTTAAAACATGCTCCTCCACATTGCGGTGGCGATGTATTCATAGCCGCGTGGCCCCATTTCATTAAGCGGGTGGTGCGCCTTACATGGTCGAGCCCATCATGTACACAAACTTCCTCCAACTTCTCAGCTGCAAAGGCGCACTCAAGGGGCACAAATCTTCATTAAACGGAACCAGCGTTTTGTCCTTTAATACCAGCCTGACGCATTTTGGGAGATTCTCTTCTTCAGAGGCGTGGCTCCTTCAGCTGCAACTCGGCATACTCCATCTTTTTCTACATTCTCCTTAATTACTTTTCCCCTGGAATGCTAGGTTGTAGTGTACCGGCATATATATTTACGCCAATGGGCGCTGATCGATATAGAGCCCCAATGCACCGTTCAAGACCCACAGATGGGACGCAAAATACCAGTCCATTTCTCTATTTAAAACATGCTCCTCCATATTGTGGCTGCGATGTATTCATAGCCGCGTGGCCCCATTTCATTCAGCGGGTGGTGCACCTTCCACGATCGAGCCCACCGTGTACATTAACTTCCTCCAACTGCTCAGCTGCAAAGGCGCACTCAAGGGGCATAAATCTTCCTTAAACGGAACCAGCATTTTGTTCTCTAATGCCAGCCTGATGCGTTTTGGGAGATTCCCTTCTCCAGAGGCGTGGCTCCTTCAGCTGCAACTCGGCATACTCCATCATTTTAAACATTCTCCTTAATTACTTTTCCCCTGGAATGCTGGGTTGTAGTGTACCAGCATACATATTTACCCCAATGGGCGCTGATCGATAAAGAGCTCCAATGCACTGTTCAAGACCCACAGATGGGCCGCAAAATACCAGTCCATTTCTCTATTTAAAACATGCTCCTCCACATTGCGGCTGCGATGTATTCATAGCCGCGTGGCCCCATTTCATTCAGCGGGTGGTGCGCCTTCCGCGGTCGAGCCCACCATGTACACAAACTTCCTCCAACTGCTCAGCTGCAAAGGCGCACTCAAGGGGCACAAATCTTCATTAAACGGAACTAGCATTTTGTCCATATAATGCCAGCCTGGCGCGTTTCTGGAGATTCACTTCTTCAGAGGCGTGGCTCCTTCAGCTGCAACTCGGCACACTCCATCTTTCTATACATTCTCCTTAATTACTTTTTCCCTACAATGTTGGGATTTGTAGTGTGCCGGAATAAATATTTACCCCAATGGGCGCTGATCGATATAGAGCCCCAATGCACTGTTCAAGATCCACAGATGGGCCGCAAAACATCAGTCCGTTTCTCTATTTAAAACATGCTCCTCCACATTGCGGTGGCGATGTATTCATAGCCGCGTGGCCCCATTTCATTAAGCGGGTGGTGCGCCTTACATGGTCGAGCCCATCGTGTAAACAAACTTATTCCAACTTCTCAGCTGCAAAGGCGCACTCAAGGGGCACAAATCTTCATCAAACGGAACCAGCATATTGTCCATATAATGCAGACTTGACGGGTTTCGGGAGATTCCCTTCTTCAGAGGCGTGGCTTCTTCAGCTGCAACTGGGCACTCTCCAGCTTTTTATACATTCTCCTTAATTACTTTTCCACTGGAATGCTGGGATTTGTAGTGTGCCGGCATACATATTTACCCCAATGGGCGCTGATTGATATAAAGTCCCAATGCACCGTTCATGACCCACAGATGGGCCGCAAAATACCAGTCCGTTTCTCTATTTAAAACATGCTCCTCCACATTGCGGCTGCGATGTATTCATAGCCGCGTGGCCCCATTTCGTTCAGCGGGTGGTGTGCCTTTCACGGTCGAGCCCACCGTCTACACAAACTTCCCCAAACTGCTCAGCTGCAAAGGCGCACTCAAGGGGCACAAATCTTCATTAAACAGAACCAGCATTTTGTCCATATAATGCGGGCCTGGTGCCTTTTGGGAGATTCCCTTCTTCAGAGGCATGGCTCCTTCAGCTGCAACTCGGCACACTCCATCTTTTTATACATTCTCCTTAATTACTTTTCCCCTACAATTCTGGGATTTGTAGTGTGCCGGCATAAATATTTACCCCAATGGACGCTGATCGATATAGAGCCGCAATGCACTGTTCAAGATCCACAGATGGGCCGCAAAATATCAGTCCGTTTCTCTATTTAAAACATGCTCCTCCACATTGCGGCTGCGATGTATTCATAGCCGCGTGGCCCCATTTCATTCAGCGGGTGGTGCGCCTTCCGCGGTCGAGCCCACCATGTACACAAACTTCCTCCAACTGCTCAGCTGCAAAGGCGCACTCAAGGAGCACAAATCTTCATTAAACGGAACCAGCATTTTGTCCATATAATGCAGACTTGGCGCGTTTCGGGAGATTCGCTTCTTCAGAGGCGTGGCTTCTTCAGCTGCAACTCGGCACTCTCCAGCTTTTTATACATTCTCCTTAATTAATTTTCCCCTGGAATGCTGGGATTTGTAGTGTGCCGGCATACACATTTACCCCAATGGGCACTCATTGATATAAAGTCCCAATGCACCGTTCATGACCCACAGATGGGCCGCAAAATACCAGTCCGTTTCTCTATTTAAAACATGCTCCTCCACATTGCGGCTGCGATGTATTCATAACCGCGTGGCCCCATTTCGTTCAGAGGGTGGTGCACCTTCCACAATCGAGCCCACCGTCTACATTAACTTCCTCCAACTGCTCAGCTGCAAAGGCGCACTCAAGGGGCATAAATCTTCCTTAAACGGAACCAGCATTTTGTCCATTAATGCCAGCCTGACGCGTTTTGGAAGATTCCCTTGCAGCTGAAACAGCCACGCCCCGTGGCTGTTTCAGCTGCAACTCGGCATACTCCATCTTTTTATACATTCTCCTTAATCATTTTCCCCTGGAATGCTGGGTTGTAGTGTGCCGGCATATGTATTTACCCCAATGGGCGCTGATCGATATAGGGCCCCAATGCACTGTTCAAGACCCACAGATGGGCCGCAAAATACCATTCCATTTCTCTATTTAAACATGCTCCTCCATATTGCGGCTGCGATGCATTCATAGCAGCGTGGCCCCATTTCATTCAGAGGGTGGTGTGCCTTCCAAGGTCGACCCCACCGTTTACATTAACTTATTCCAACTGCTCAGCTGCAAAGGCGCACACAAGGGGCACAAATATTCATTAAACAGAACCAGCATTTTGTCCATATAATGCCGGCCTGGCGCGTTTCTGTAGATTCACTTCTTCAGAGGCTTGGCTCCTTCAGATGCAACTCGGCACACTCCATCTTTTTATACATTCTCCTTAATTAATTTTCCACTACAATGTTGGGATTTGGAGTGTGCCGGCATAAATATTTACCCCAATGGGCGCTGATCGATATAGAGTCCCAATGCACTGTTCAAGATCCACAGATTGGCCGCAAAATACCAGTCCGTTTCTCTATTTAAAAAATGCTACTCCACATTGCGGCTGCGATGTATTCATAGCCGCGTGGCCCCATTTCATTCAGCCGGTGGTGCGCCTTCCGCGGTCGAGCCCACCATGTACACAAACTTCCTCCAACTAATCAGCTGCAAAGGCACACTCAACGGGCACAAATCTTCACTAATCGGAATCAGCATTTTGTCCATATGATGCCAACCTGACGCGTTTCGGGAGATTCCCTACTTCAGAGGCGTGGCTCCATCAGCTGCAACTCGGCACACTCCATCTTTTTATACATTCTCCTTAATTACTTTTCCCCTGGAATGCCGGGATTTGTAATATGCCGGCATACATATTTCCCCCAATGGGCGATAATCGATATAGAGCCCCAATGCACTGTTCAAGATCCACAGATGGGCCGCAAAATACCAGCCCGTTTCTCTTTTTAAAACATGCTCCTCCACATTGCGGCTGCATTGTATTCATAGCCGCGTGGCCCCATTTCATTCAGCGGGTGGTGCGCCTTCCGCGGTCGAGCCCACCATGTACACAAACTTCCTCCAACTGACCAGCTGCAAAGGCGCACTCAAGGGGCACAAATCTTCATTAAACGGAACTAGCATTTTGTCCATATAATGCCAGCCTGGCGTGTTTCTGGAGATTCACTTCTTCAGAGGCGTGGCTCCTTCAGCTCCAACTCGGCACACTCCATCTTTTTATACATGCTCCTTAATTAATTTTTCCCTACAATGTTGGGATTTGTAGTGTGCCGGCATAAATATTTACCCCAATGGGCGCTGATCGATATAGAGCCCCAATGCACTGTTCAAGATCCACAGATGGGCCGCAAAACATCAGTCCGTTTCTCTATTTAAAACATGCTCCTCCACATTGCGGTGGCGATGTATTCATAGCCGCGTGGCCCCATTTCATTAAGCGGGTGGTGCGCCTTACATGGTCGAGCCCATCGTGTACACAAACTTCCTCCAACTTCTCAGCTGCAAAGGCGCACTCAAGGGGCACAAATCTTCATTAAACGGAACCAGCGTTGTGTCCATATAATGCCAGCCTGAAGCGTTTCCGGAGATTCCCTTCTTCAGAGGCGTGGCTCCTTCAGCTGCAACTCGGCACACTCCATCTTTTTATACATTCTCCTTGATTACTTTTCACCTGGAATGCTGGGATTTGTAGTGTGCCGGCATACATATTTACCCCAATGGGCGCTGATCGATATAGAGCCCCAATGCACTGTTCAAGACCCACAGATGGGCCGCATTATACCAGTCCATTTCCCTATTTAAAACATGCTCCTCCACATTGCGGCTGCGATGTATTCATAGCTGCGTGGCCCCATTTCGTTCAGCGGGTGGTGCGCCTTCCACGGTCGAGCCACCGTGTACACAAACTTCCCCCAACTGCTCAGCTGCAAAGGCGCACTCAAGGGGCACAAATCTTCATTAAACAGAACCAGCATTTTGTCCATATAATGCGGGCCTGGTGCCTTTTGGGAGATTCCCTTCTTCAGAGGCATGGCTCCTTCAGCTGCAACTCGGCACACTCCATCTTTTTATACATTCTCCTTAATTACTTTTCCCCTACAATTCTGGGATTTGTAGTGTGCCGGCATAAATATTTACCCCAATGGACGCTGATCGATATAGAGCCGCAATGCACTGTTCAACATCCACAGATGGGCCGCAAAATATCAGTCCGTTTCTCTATTTAAAACATGCTCCTCCACATTGCGGCTGCGATGTATTCATAGCTGCGTGGCCCCATTTCATTCAGCGGGTGGTGCACCTTCCACGGTTGAGCCCACCATGTACACAAACTTCCTCCAACTGCTCAGCTGCAAAGGCGCACTCAAGGGGCACAAATCTTCATTAAACGGAACCAGCATATTGTCCATATAATGCAGACTTGACGCGTTTCGGGAGATTCGCTTCTTCAGAGGCGTGGCTTCTTCAGCTGCAACTCGGCACTCTCCAGCTTTTTATACATTCTCCTTAATTACTTTTCCCCTGGAATGCTGGGATTTGTAGTGTGCCGGCATACATATTTACCCCAATGGGCACTCATTGATATAAAGTCCCAATGCACCGTTCATGACCCACAGATGGGCCGCAAAATACCAGTCCGTTTCTCTATTTAAAACATGCTCCTCCACATTGCGGCTGCGATGTATTCATAGCCGCGTGGCCCCATTTCGTTCAGAGGGTGGTGCACCTTCCACGATCGAGCCCACCATCTACATTAACTTCCTCCAACTGCTCAGCTGCAAAGGCGCACTCAAGGGGCATAAATCTTCCTTAAACGGAACCAGCATTTTGTCCATTAATGCCAGCCTGACGCGTTTTGGGAGATTCCCTTCTTCAGGGGCATGGCTGTTTCCGCTGCAACTCGGCATACTCCATCTTTTTATACATTCTCCTTAATCATTTTCCCCTGGAATGCTGGGTTGTAGTGTGCCGGCATATATATTTACCCCAATGGGCGCTGATCGATATAGGGCCCCAATGCTCTGTTCATGATCCACAGATGGGCCGCAAAATACCAGTCCATTTCTCTATTTAAACATGCTCCTCCATATTGCGGCTGCGATGCATTCATAGCAGCGTGGCCCCATTTCATTCAGAGGGTGGTGTGCCTTCCAAGGTCGACCCCACCGTTTACATTAACTTATTCCAACTGCTCAGCTGCAAAGGCGCACACAAGGGGCACAAATCTTCATTAAACGGAACCAGCATTTTGTCCATATAATGCCGGCCTGGCGCGTTTCTGGAGATTCACTTCTTCAGAGGCTTGGCTCCTTCAGCTGCAACTCGGCACACTCCATCTTTTTATACATTCTCCTTAATTACTTTTCCCCTACAATGCTGGAATTTGTAGTGTGCCGGCATAAATATTTACCCCAATGGGCGCTGATCGATATAGAGTCCCAATGCACTGTTCAAGATTCACAGATTGGCCGCAAAATACCAGTCCGTTTCTCTATTTAAAAAATGCTACTCCACATTGCGGCTGCGATGTATTCATAGCCGCGTGGCCCCATTTCATTCAGCCGGTGGTGCGCCTTCCGCGGTCGAGCCCACCATGTACACAAACTTCCTCCAACTACTCAGCTGCAAAGGCGCACTCAAGGGGCACAAATCTTCACTAATCGGAATCAGCATTTTGTCCATATAATGCCAACCTGATGCATTGCGGGAGATTCCCTTTTTCAGATGCGTGGCTCCTTCAGCTGCAACTCGACACACTCCATCTTTTTATACATTCTCCTTAATCATTTTCCCCTGGAATTCTGGGTTGTAGTGTGCCGGCATATATATTTACCCCAATGGGCGCTGATCGATATAGGGCCCCAATGCACTGTTCATGATCCACAGATGGGCCGCAAAATACCAGTCCATTTCTCTATTTAAACATGCTCCTCCATATTGCGGCTGCGATGCATTCATAGCAGCGTGGCCCCATTTCATTCAGAGGGTGGTGTGCCTTCCAAGGTCGACCCCACCGTTTACATTAACTTATTCCAACTGCTCAGCTGCAAAGGCGCACACAAGGGGCACAAATCTTCATTAAACGGAACCAGCATTTTGTCAATATAATGCCGGCCTGGCGCGTTTCTGGAGATTCACTTCTTCAGAGGCTTGGCTCCTTCAGCTGCAACTCGGCACACTCCATCTTTTTATACATTCTCCTTAATTACTTTTCCCCTACAATGCTGGAATTTGTAGTGTGCCGGCATAAATATTTACCCCAATGGGCGCTGATCGATATAGAGCCCCAATGCACTGTTCAAGACCCACAGATGGGCCGCATTATACCAGTCCGTTTCCCTATTTAAAACATGCTCCTCCACATTGCGGCTGCGATGTATTCATAGCCGCGTGGCCCCATTTCGTTCAGCGGGTGGTGCGCCTTCCACGGTCGAGCCACCGTGTACACAAACTTCCCCCAACTGCTCAGCTGCAAAGGCGCATTCAAGGGGCACAAATCTTCATTAAACGGAACCAGCATTTTGTCCATTAATGCCGGCCTGGCGCGTTTTGGGAGATTCCCTTCTTCAGGGGCGTGGCTGTTTCAGCTGCAACTCGGCATACTCCATCTTTTTATACATTCTCCTTAATCATTTTCCCCTGGAATGCTGGGTTGTAGTGTGCCGGCATATATATTTACCCCAATGGGCGCTGATCGATATAGGGCCACGATGCACTGTTCAAGACCCACAGATGGGCCGCAAAATACCAGTCCATTTCTCTATTTAAACATGCTCCTCCATATTGCGGCTGCGATGCATTCATAGCAGCATGGCCCCATTTCATTCAGAGGGTGGTGTGCCTTCCAAGGTCGACCCCACCGTTTACATTAACTTATTCCAACTGCTCAGCTGCAAAGGCGCTCACAAGGGGCACAAATCTTCATTAAACGGAACCAGCATTTTGTCCATATAATGCCGGCTTGGCGCATTTCTGGAGATTCACTTCTTCAGAGGCTTGGCTCCTTCAGCTGCAACTCGGCACACTCCATCTTTTTATACATTCTCCTTAATTACTTTTCCCCTACAATGCTGGGATTTGTAGTGTGCCGGCATAAATATTTACCCCAATGGGCGCTGATCGATATAGAGTCCCAATGCACTGTTCAAGATCCACAGATGGGCCGCAAAATACCAGTCCGTTTCTCTATTTAAAAAATGCTACTCCACATTGCGGCTGCGAGGTATTCATAGCCGCGTGGCCCCATTTCATTCAGCCGGTGGTGCGCCTTCCGCGGTCGAGCCCACCATGTACACAAACTTCCTCCAACTACTCAGCTGCAAAGGCGCACTCAAGGGGCACAAATCTTCACTAATCGGAATCAGCATTTTGTCCATATAATGCCAAACTGACGCGTTTCGGGAGATTCCCTTCTTCAGAGGCGTGGCTCCATCAGCTGCAACTCGGCACACTCCATCTTTTTATACATTCTCCTTAATTATTTTTCCCCTGGAATGCTGGGATTTGTAATGTGCCGGCATACATATTTACCCCAATGGGCGATAATCGATATAGAGCCCCAATGCACTGTTCAAGATCCACAGATGGGCCGCAAAATACCAGCCCGTTTCTCTTTTTAAAACATGCTCCTCCACATTGCGGCTGCGATGTACTCATAGCCGCGTGGCCCCATTTCATTCAGCGGTTGGTGCGCCTTCCGCGGTCGAGTACACCATGTACACAAACTTCCTCCAACTGCTCAGCTGCAAAGGCGCACTCAAGGGGCACAAACCTTCATTAAACGGAACCAACATTTTGTCCATATAATGCCGACCTGATGCATTGCGGGAGATTCCCTTTTTCAGAGGCGTGGCTCCTTCAGCTGCAACTCGACACACTCCATCATTTTAAACATTCTCCTTAATTACTTTTCCCCTGGAATGCTGGGTTTTAGTGTACCGGCATACATATTTACCCCAATGGGCGCTGATCGATAAAGAGCTCCAATGCACTGTTCAAGACCCACAGATGGGCCGCAAAATGCCAGTCCATTTCTCTATTTAAAACATGCTCCTCCACATTGCGGCTGCGATGTATTCATAGCCGCGTGGCCCCATTTCATTCAGCGGGTGGTGCACCTTCCACGGTTGAGCCCACCATGTACACAAACTTCCTCCAACTGCTCAGCTGCAAAGGCGCACTCAAGGGGCACACATCTTCATTAAACGAAACCAGCATATTGTCCATATAATGCAGACTTGAAGCGTTTCGGGAGATTCGCTTCTTCAGAGGCGTGGCTTCTTCAGCTGCAACTCAGCACTCTCCAGCTTTTTATACATTCTCTTTAATTACTTTTCCCCTGGGATGCTGGGATTTGTAGTGTGCCGGCATACATATTTACCCCAATGGGCACTCATTGATATAAAGTCCCAATGCACCATTCATGACCCACAGATGGGCCGCAAAATGCCAGTCCATTTCCCTATTTAAAACATGCTCCTCCACATTGTGGCTGCGATGTATTCATAGCCGCGTGGCCCCATTTCATTCAGCGGGTGGTGCACCTTCCACGGTTGAGCCCACCATGTACACAAACTTCCTCCAACTGCTCAGCTGCAAAGGCGCACTCAAGGGGCACAAATCTTCATTAAACGGAACCAGCATATTGTCCATATAATGCAGACTTGAAGCGTTTCGGGAGATTCGCTTCTTCAGAGGCGTGGCTTCTTCAGCTGCAACTCAGCACTCTCCAGCTTTTTATACATTCTCCTTAATTACTTTTCCCCTGGGATGCTGGGATTTGTAGTGTGCCGGCATACATATTTACCCCAATGGGCACTCATTGATATAAAGTCCCAATGCACCGTTCATGACCCACAGATGGGCCGCAAAATACCAGTCCGTTTCTCTATTTAAAACATGCTCCTCCACATTGCGGCTGCGATGTTTTCATAGCCGCGTGGCCCCATTTCGTTCAGAGGGTGGTGCACCTTCCACGATCGAGCCCACCGTCTACATTAACTTCCTCCAACTGCTCAGCTGCAAAGGCGCACTCAAGGGGCATAAATCATCCTTAAACGGAACCAGCATTTTGTCCATTAATGCCAGCCTGACGCGTTTTGGGAGATTCCCTTCTTCTGGGGCGTGGCTGTTTCAGCTGCAACTCGGCATACTCCATCTTTTTATACATTCGCCTTAATCATTTTCCCCTGGAATGCTGGGTTGTAGTGTGCCGGCATATATATTTACCCCAATGGGCGCTGATCGATATAGGGCCCCAATGCACTGTTCAAGACCCACAGATGGGCCGCAAAATACCAGTCCATTTCTCTATTTAAACATGCTCCTCCATATTGCGGCTGCGAAGCATTCATAGCAGCGTGGCCCCATTTCATTCAGAGGGTGGTGTGCCTTCCAAGATCGACCCCACCGTTTACATTAACTTATTCCAACTGCTCAGCTGCAAAGGCGCACACAAGGGGCATAAATCTTCATTAAACGGAACCAGCATTTTGTCCATATAATGCCGGCCTGGCGCGTTTCTGTAGATTCACTTCTTCAGAGGCTTGGCTCCTTCAGCTGCAACTCGGCACACTCCATCTTTTTGTACATTCTCCTTAATTACTTTTCCCCTACAATGCTGGAATTTGTAGTGTGCCGGCATAAATATTTACCCCAATGGGCGCTGATCGATATAGAGTCCCAATGCACTGTTCAAGATCCACAGATTGGCCGGAAAATACCAGTCCGTTTCTCTATTTAACAAATGCTACTCCACATTGCGGCTGCGATGTATTCATAGCCGCGTGGCCCCATTTCATTCAGCCGGTGGTGCGCCTTCCGCGGTCGAGCCCACCATGTACGCAAACTTCCTCCAACTACTCAGCTGCAAAGGCGCACTCAAAGGGCACAAATCTTGATTAAACGGAACCAGCATTTTGTCCATATAATGCCGGCCTGGCGCGTTTCTGGAGATTCCCTTCTTCAGAGGCGTAGCTCCATCAGCTACAACTCGGCACACTCCATCTTTTTATACATTCTCCTTAATTATTTTTCCCCTGGAATGCTGGGATTTGTAATGTGCCGGCATACATATTTACCCCAATGGGCGATAATCGATATAGAGCCCCAATGCACTGTTCAAGATCCACAGATGGGCCGCAAAATACCAGCCCGTTTCTCTTTTTAAAACATGCTCCTCCACATTGCGGCTGCGATGTATTCATAGCCGCGTGGCCCCATTTCATTCAGCGGTTTGTGCGCCTTCCGCGGTCGAGTACACCATGTACACAAACTTCCTCCAACTGCTCAGCTGCAAAGGCGCACTCAAGGGGCACAAACCTTCATTAAACGGAACCAACATTTTGTCCATATAATGCCGACCTGATGCATTGCGGGAGATTCCCTTTTTCAGAGGCGTGGCTCCTTCAGCTGCAACTCGACACACTCCATCATTTTAAACATTCTCCTTAATTACTTTTCCCCTGGAATGCTGGGTTGTAGTGTACCGGCATACATATTTACCCCAATGGGCGCTGATCGATAAAGAGCTCCAATGCACTGTTCAAGACCCACAGATGGGCCGCAAAATGCCAGTCCATTTCTCTATTTAAAACATGCTCCTCCACATTGCGGCTGCGATATATTCATAGCAGCGTAGCCCAATTTCATTCAGCGGGTGGTGCGCCTTCTGCAGTCGAGCCCACCATGTACACAAACTTCCTCCAACTGCTCAGCTGCAAAGGCGCACTCAAGGGGCACAAATCTTCATTAAACGGAACTAGCATTTTGTCCATATAATGCCAGCCTGCCGCGTTTCTGGAGATTCACTTCTTCAGAGGCGTGGCTCCTTCAGCTGCAACTCGGCACACTCCATCTTTTTATACATTCTCCTTAATTAATTTTCCACTACAATGTTGGGATTTGGAGTGTGCCGGCATAAATATTTACCCCAATGGGCGCTGATCGATATAGAGCCCCAATGCACTGTTCAAGATCAACAGATGGGCCGCAAAACATCAGTCCGTTTCTCTATTTAAAACATGCTCCTCCACATTGCGGTGGCGATGTATTCATAGCCGCGTGGCCCCATTTCATTAAGCGGGTGGTGCGCCTTACATGGTCGAGCCCATCATGTACACAAACTTCCTCCAACTTCTCAGCTGCAAAGGCGCACTCAAGGGGCACAAATCTTCATTAAACGGAACCAGCGTTTTGTCCTTTAATACCAGCCTGACGCATTTTGGGAGATTCTCTTCTTCAGAGGCGTGGCTCCTTCAGCTGCAACTCGGCATACTCCATCTTTTTCTACATTCTCCTTAATTACTTTTCCCCTGGAATGCTAGGTTGTAGTGTACCGGCATATATATTTACGCCAATGGGCGCTGATCGATATAGAGCCCCAATGCACCGTTCAAGACCCACAGATGGGACGCAAAATACCAGTCCATTTCTCTATTTAAAACATGCTCCTCCATATTGTGGCTGCGATGTATTCATAGCCGCGTGGCCCCATTTCATTCAGCGGGTGGTGCACCTTCCACGGTTGAGCCCACCATGTACACAAACTTCCTCCAACTGCTCAGCTGCAAAGGCGCACTCAAGGGGCACACATCTTCATTAAACGGAACCAGCATATTGTCCATATAATGCAGACTTGAAGCGTTTCGGGAGATTCGCTTCTTCAGAGGCGTGGCTTCTTCAGCTGCAACTCAGCACTCTCCAGCTTTTTATACATTCTCTTTAATTACTTTTCCCCTGGGATGCTGGGATTTGTAGTGTGCCGGCATACATATTTACCCCAATGGGCACTCATTGATATAAAGTCCCAATGCACCATTCATGACCCACAGATGGGCCGCAAAATGCCAGTCCATTTCCCTATTTAAAACATGCTCCTCCACATTGTGGCTGCGATGTATTCATAGCCGCGTGGCCCCATTTCATTCAGCGGGTGGTGCACCTTCCACGGTTGAGCCCACCATGTACACAAACTTCCTCCAACTGCTCAGCTGCAAAGGCGCACTCAAGGGGCACAAATCTTCATTAAACGGAACCAGCATATTGTCCATATAATGCAGACTTGAAGCGTTTCGGGAGATTCGCTTCTTCAGAGGCGTGGCTTCTTCAGCTGCAACTCAGCACTCTCCAGCTTTTTATACATTCTCCTTAATTACTTTTCCCCTGGGATGCTGGGATTTGTAGTGTGCCGGCATACATATTTACCCCAATGGGCACTCATTGATATAAAGTCCCAATGCACCGTTCATGACCCACAGATGGGCCGCAAAATACCAGTCCGTTTCTCTATTTAAAACATGCTCCTCCACATTGCGGCTGCGATGTTTTCATAGCCGCGTGGCCCCATTTCGTTCAGAGGGTGGTGCACCTTCCACGATCGAGCCCACCGTCTACATTAACTTCCTCCAACTGCTCAGCTGCAAAGGCGCACTCAAGGGGCATAAATCATCCTTAAACGGAACCAGCATTTTGTCCATTAATGCCAGCCTGACGCGTTTTGGGAGATTCCCTTCTTCTGGGGCGTGGCTGTTTCAGCTGCAACTCGGCATACTCCATCTTTTTATACATTCGCCTTAATCATTTTCCCCTGGAATGCTGGGTTGTAGTGTGCCGGCATATATATTTACCCCAATGGGCGCTGATCGATATAGGGCCCCAATGCACTGTTCAAGACCCACAGATGGGCCGCAAAATACCAGTCCATTTCTCTATTTAAACATGCTCCTCCATATTGCGGCTGCGAAGCATTCATAGCAGCGTGGCCCCATTTCATTCAGAGGGTGGTGTGCCTTCCAAGATCGACCCCACCGTTTACATTAACTTATTCCAACTGCTCAGCTGCAAAGGCGCACACAAGGGGCATAAATCTTCATTAAACGGAACCAGCATTTTGTCCATATAATGCCGGCCTGGCGCGTTTCTGTAGATTCACTTCTTCAGAGGCTTGGCTCCTTCAGCTGCAACTCGGCACACTCCATCTTTTTGTACATTCTCCTTAATTACTTTTCCCCTACAATGCTGGAATTTGTAGTGTGCCGGCATAAATATTTACCCCAATGGGCGCTGATCGATATAGAGTCCCAATGCACTGTTCAAGATCCACAGATTGGCCGGAAAATACCAGTCCGTTTCTCTATTTAACAAATGCTACTCCACATTGCGGCTGCGATGTATTCATAGCCGCGTGGCCCCATTTCATTCAGCCGGTGGTGCGCCTTCCGCGGTCGAGCCCACCATGTACGCAAACTTCCTCCAACTACTCAGCTGCAAAGGCGCACTCAAATGGCACAAATCTTGATTAAACGGAACCAGCATTTTGTCCATATAATGCCGGCCTGGCGCGTTTCTGGAGATTCCCTTCTTCAGAGGCGTAGCTCCATCAGCTACAACTCGGCACACTCCATCTTTTTATACATTCTCCTTAATTATTTTTCCCCTGGAATGCTGGGATTTGTAATGTGCCGGCATACATATTTACCCCAATGGGCGATAATCGATATAGAGCCCCAATGCACTGTTCAAGATCCACAGATGGGCCGCAAAATACCAGCCCGTTTCTCTTTTTAAAACATGCTCCTCCACATTGCGGCTGCGATGTATTCATAGCCGCGTGGCCCCATTTCATTCAGCGGTTTGTGCGCCTTCCGCGGTCGAGTACACCATGTACACAAACTTCCTCCAACTGCTCAGCTGCAAAGGCGCACTCAAGGGGCACAAACCTTCATTAAACGGAACCAACATTTTGTCCATATAATGCCGACCTGATGCATTGCGGGAGATTCCCTTTTTCAGAGGCGTGGCTCCTTCAGCTGCAACTCGACACACTCCATCATTTTAAACATTCTCCTTAATTACTTTTCCCCTGGAATGCTGGGTTGTAGTGTACCGGCATACATATTTACCCCAATGGGCGCTGATCGATAAAGAGCTCCAATGCACTGTTCAAGACCCACAGATGGGCCGCAAAATGCCAGTCCATTTCTCTATTTAAAACATGCTCCTCCACATTGCGGCTGCGATATATTCATAGCAGCGTAGCCCAATTTCATTCAGCGGGTGGTGCGCCTTCTGCAGTCGAGCCCACCATGTACACAAACTTCCTCCAACTGCTCAGCTGCAAAGGCGCACTCAAGGGGCACAAATCTTCATTAAACGGAACTAGCATTTTGTCCATATAATGCCAGCCTGCCGCGTTTCTGGAGATTCACTTCTTCAGAGGCGTGGCTCCTTCAGCTGCAACTCGGCACACTCCATCTTTTTATACATTCTCCTTAATTAATTTTCCACTACAATGTTGGGATTTGGAGTGTGCCGGCATAAATATTTACCCCAATGGGCGCTGATCGATATAGAGCCCCAATGCACTGTTCAAGATCAACAGATGGGCCGCAAAACATCAGTCCGTTTCTCTATTTAAAACATGCTCCTCCACATTGCGGTGGCGATGTATTCATAGCCGCGTGGCCCCATTTCATTAAGCGGGTGGTGCGCCTTACATGGTCGAGCCCATCATGTACACAAACTTCCTCCAACTTCTCAGCTGCAAAGGCGCACTCAAGGGGCACAAATCTTCATTAAACGGAACCAGCGTTTTGTCCTTTAATACCAGCCTGACGCATTTTGGGAGATTCTCTTCTTCAGAGGCGTGGCTCCTTCAGCTGCAACTCGGCATACTCCATCTTTTTCTACATTCTCCTTAATTACTTTTCCCCTGGAATGCTAGGTTGTAGTGTACCGGCATATATATTTACGCCAATGGGCGCTGATCGATATAGAGCCCCAATGCACCGTTCAAGACCCACAGATGGGACGCAAAATACCAGTCCATTTCTCTATTTAAAACATGCTCCTCCATATTGTGGCTGCGATGTATTCATAGCCGCGTGGCCCCATTTCATTCAGCGGGTGGTGCACCTTCCACGATCGAGCCCACCGTGTACATTAACTTCCTCCAACTGCTCAGCTGCAAAGGCGCACTCAAGGGGCATAAATCTTCCTTAAACGGAACCAGCATTTTGTTCTCTAATGCCAGCCTGATGCGTTTTGGGAGATTCCCTTCTCCAGAGGCGTGGCTCCTTCAGCTGCAACTCGGCATACTCCATCATTTTAAACATTCTCCTTAATTACTTTTCCCCTGGAATGCTGGGTTGTAGTGTACCAGCATACATATTTACCCCAATGGGCGCTGATCGATAAAGAGCTCCAATGCACTGTTCAAGACCCACAGATGGGCCGCAAAATACCAGTCCATTTCTCTATTTAAAACATGCTCCTCCACATTGCGGCTGCGATGTATTCATAGCCGCGTGGCCCCATTTCATTCAGCGGGTGGTGCGCCTTCCGCGGTCGAGCCCACCATGTACACAAACTTCCTCCAACTGCTCAGCTGCAAAGGCGCACTCAAGGGGCACAAATCTTCATTAAACGGAACTAGCATTTTGTCCATATAATGCCAGCCTGGCGCGTTTCTGGAGATTCACTTCTTCAGAGGCGTGGCTCCTTCAGCTGCAACTCGGCACACTCCATCTTTCTATACATTCTCCTTAATTACTTTTTCCCTACAATGTTGGGATTTGTAGTGTGCCGGAATAAATATTTACCCCAATGGGCGCTGATCGATATAGAGCCCCAATGCACTGTTCAAGATCCACAGATGGGCCGCAAAACATCAGTCCGTTTCTCTATTTAAAACATGCTCCTCCACATTGCGGTGGCGATGTATTCATAGCCGCGTGGCCCCATTTCATTAAGCGGGTGGTGCGCCTTACATGGTCGAGCCCATCGTGTAAACAAACTTATTCCAACTTCTCAGCTGCAAAGGCGCACTCAAGGGGCACAAATCTTCATCAAACGGAACCAGCATATTGTCCATATAATGCAGACTTGACGGGTTTCGGGAGATTCCCTTCTTCAGAGGCGTGGCTTCTTCAGCTGCAACTGGGCACTCTCCAGCTTTTTATACATTCTCCTTAATTACTTTTCCACTGGAATGCTGGGATTTGTAGTGTGCCGGCATACATATTTACCCCAATGGGCGCTGATTGATATAAAGTCCCAATGCACCGTTCATGACCCACAGATGGGCCGCAAAATACCAGTCCGTTTCTCTATTTAAAACATGCTCCTCCACATTGCGGCTGCGATGTATTCATAGCCGCGTGGCCCCATTTCGTTCAGCGGGTGGTGTGCCTTTCACGGTCGAGCCCACCGTCTACACAAACTTCCCCAAACTGCTCAGCTGCAAAGGCGCACTCAAGGGGCACAAATCTTCATTAAACAGAACCAGCATTTTGTCCATATAATGCGGGCCTGGTGCCTTTTGGGAGATTCCCTTCTTCAGAGGCATGGCTCCTTCAGCTGCAACTCGGCACACTCCATCTTTTTATACATTCTCCTTAATTACTTTTCCCCTACAATTCTGGGATTTGTAGTGTGCCGGCATAAATATTTACCCCAATGGACGCTGATCGATATAGAGCCGCAATGCACTGTTCAAGATCCACAGATGGGCCGCAAAATATCAGTCCGTTTCTCTATTTAAAACATGCTCCTCCACATTGCGGCTGCGATGTATTCATAGCCGCGTGGCCCCATTTCATTCAGCGGGTGGTGCGCCTTCCGCGGTCGAGCCCACCATGTACACAAACTTCCTCCAACTGCTCAGCTGCAAAGGCGCACTCAAGGAGCACAAATCTTCATTAAACGGAACCAGCATTTTGTCCATATAATGCAGACTTGGCGCGTTTCGGGAGATTCGCTTCTTCAGAGGCGTGGCTTCTTCAGCTGCAACTCGGCACTCTCCAGCTTTTTATACATTCTCCTTAATTAATTTTCCCCTGGAATGCTGGGATTTGTAGTGTGCCGGCATACACATTTACCCCAATGGGCACTCATTGATATAAAGTCCCAATGCACCGTTCATGACCCACAGATGGGCCGCAAAATACCAGTCCGTTTCTCTATTTAAAACATGCTCCTCCACATTGCGGCTGCGATGTATTCATAACCGCGTGGCCCCATTTCGTTCAGAGGGTGGTGCACCTTCCACAATCGAGCCCACCGTCTACATTAACTTCCTCCAACTGCTCAGCTGCAAAGGCGCACTCAAGGGGCATAAATCTTCCTTAAACGGAACCAGCATTTTGTCCATTAATGCCAGCCTGACGCGTTTTGGAAGATTCCCTTGCAGCTGAAACAGCCACGCCCCGTGGCTGTTTCAGCTGCAACTCGGCATACTCCATCTTTTTATACATTCTCCTTAATCATTTTCCCCTGGAATGCTGGGTTGTAGTGTGCCGGCATATGTATTTACCCCAATGGGCGCTGATCGATATAGGGCCCCAATGCACTGTTCAAGACCCACAGATGGGCCGCAAAATACCATTCCATTTCTCTATTTAAACATGCTCCTCCATATTGCGGCTGCGATGCATTCATAGCAGCGTGGCCCCATTTCATTCAGAGGGTGGTGTGCCTTCCAAGGTCGACCCCACCGTTTACATTAACTTATTCCAACTGCTCAGCTGCAAAGGCGCACACAAGGGGCACAAATATTCATTAAACAGAACCAGCATTTTGTCCATATAATGCCGGCCTGGCGCGTTTCTGTAGATTCACTTCTTCAGAGGCTTGGCTCCTTCAGATGCAACTCGGCACACTCCATCTTTTTATACATTCTCCTTAATTAATTTTCCACTACAATGTTGGGATTTGGAGTGTGCCGGCATAAATATTTACCCCAATGGGCGCTGATCGATATAGAGTCCCAATGCACTGTTCAAGATCCACAGATTGGCCGCAAAATACCAGTCCGTTTCTCTATTTAAAAAATGCTACTCCACATTGCGGCTGCGATGTATTCATAGCCGCGTGGCCCCATTTCATTCAGCCGGTGGTGCGCCTTCCGCGGTCGAGCCCACCATGTACACAAACTTCCTCCAACTAATCAGCTGCAAAGGCACACTCAACGGGCACAAATCTTCACTAATCGGAATCAGCATTTTGTCCATATGATGCCAACCTGACGCGTTTCGGGAGATTCCCTACTTCAGAGGCGTGGCTCCATCAGCTGCAACTCGGCACACTCCATCTTTTTATACATTCTCCTTAATTACTTTTCCCCTGGAATGCCGGGATTTGTAATATGCCGGCATACATATTTCCCCCAATGGGCGATAATCGATATAGAGCCCCAATGCACTGTTCAAGATCCACAGATGGGCCGCAAAATACCAGCCCGTTTCTCTTTTTAAAACATGCTCCTCCACATTGCGGCTGCATTGTATTCATAGCCGCGTGGCCCCATTTCATTCAGCGGGTGGTGCGCCTTCCGCGGTCGAGCCCATCATGTACACAAACTTCCTCCAACTGACCAGCTGCAAAGGCGCACTCAAGGGGCACAAATCTTCATTAAACGGAACTAGCATTTTGTCCATATAATGCCAGCCTGGCGTGTTTCTGGAGATTCACTTCTTCAGAGGCGTGGCTCCTTCAGCTCCAACTCGGCACACTCCATCTTTTTATACATGCTCCTTAATTAATTTTTCCCTACAATGTTGGGATTTGTAGTGTGCCGGCATAAATATTTACCCCAATGGGCGCTGATCGATATAGAGCCCCAATGCACTGTTCAAGATCCACAGATGGGCCGCAAAACATCAGTCCGTTTCTCTATTTAAAACATGCTCCTCCACATTGCGGTGGCGATGTATTCATAGCCGCGTGGCCCCATTTCATTAAGCGGGTGGTGCGCCTTACATGGTCGAGCCCATCGTGTACACAAACTTCCTCCAACTTCTCAGCTGCAAAGGCGCACTCAAGGGGCACAAATCTTCATTAAACGGAACCAGCGTTGTGTCCATATAATGCCAGCCTGAAGCGTTTCCGGAGATTCCCTTCTTCAGAGGCGTGGCTCCTTCAGCTGCAACTCGGCACACTCCATCTTTTTATACATTCTCCTTGATTACTTTTCACCTGGAATGCTGGGATTTGTAGTGTGCCGGCATACATATTTACCCCAATGGGCGCTGATCGATATAGAGCCCCAATGCACTGTTCAAGACCCACAGATGGGCCGCATTATACCAGTCCATTTCCCTATTTAAAACATGCTCCTCCACATTGCGGCTGCGATGTATTCATAGCTGCGTGGCCCCATTTCGTTCAGCGGGTGGTGCGCCTTCCACGGTCGAGCCACCGTGTACACAAACTTCCCCCAACTGCTCAGCTGCAAAGGCGCACTCAAGGGGCACAAATCTTCATTAAACAGAACCAGCATTTTGTCCATATAATGCGGGCCTGGTGCCTTTTGGGAGATTCCCTTCTTCAGAGGCATGGCTCCTTCAGCTGCAACTCGGCACACTCCATCTTTTTATACATTCTCCTTAATTACTTTTCCCCTACAATTCTGGGATTTGTAGTGTGCCGGCATAAATATTTACCCCAATGGACGCTGATCGATATAGAGCCGCAATGCACTGTTCAACATCCACAGATGGGCCGCAAAATATCAGTCCGTTTCTCTATTTAAAACATGCTCCTCCACATTGCGGCTGCGATGTATTCATAGCTGCGTGGCCCCATTTCATTCAGCGGGTGGTGCACCTTCCACGGTTGAGCCCACCATGTACACAAACTTCCTCCAACTGCTCAGCTGCAAAGGCGCACTCAAGGGGCACAAATCTTCATTAAACGGAACCAGCATATTGTCCATATAATGCAGACTTGACGCGTTTCGGGAGATTCGCTTCTTCAGAGGCGTGGCTTCTTCAGCTGCAACTCGGCACTCTCCAGCTTTTTATACATTCTCCTTAATTACTTTTCCCCTGGAATGCTGGGATTTGTAGTGTGCCGGCATACATATTTACCCCAATGGGCACTCATTGATATAAAGTCCCAATGCACCGTTCATGACCCACAGATGGGCCGCAAAATACCAGTCCGTTTCTCTATTTAAAACATGCTCCTCCACATTGCGGCTGCGATGTATTCATAGCCGCGTGGCCCCATTTCGTTCAGAGGGTGGTGCACCTTCCACGATCGAGCCCACCATCTACATTAACTTCCTCCAACTGCTCAGCTGCAAAGGCGCACTCAAGGGGCATAAATCTTCCTTAAACGGAACCAGCATTTTGTCCATTAATGCCAGCCTGACGCGTTTTGGGAGATTCCCTTCTTCAGGGGCATGGCTGTTTCCGCTGCAACTCGGCATACTCCATCTTTTTATACATTCTCCTTAATCATTTTCCCCTGGAATGCTGGGTTGTAGTGTGCCGGCATATATATTTACCCCAATGGGCGCTGATCGATATAGGGCCCCAATGCTCTGTTCATGATCCACAGATGGGCCGCAAAATACCAGTCCATTTCTCTATTTAAACATGCTCCTCCATATTGCGGCTGCGATGCATTCATAGCAGCGTGGCCCCATTTCATTCAGAGGGTGGTGTGCCTTCCAAGGTCGACCCCACCGTTTACATTAACTTATTCCAACTGCTCAGCTGCAAAGGCGCACACAAGGGGCACAAATCTTCATTAAACGGAACCAGCATTTTGTCCATATAATGCCGGCCTGGCGCGTTTCTGGAGATTCACTTCTTCAGAGGCTTGGCTCCTTCAGCTGCAACTCGGCACACTCCATCTTTTTATACATTCTCCTTAATTACTTTTCCCCTACAATGCTGGAATTTGTAGTGTGCCGGCATAAATATTTACCCCAATGGGCGCTGATCGATATAGAGTCCCAATGCACTGTTCAAGATTCACAGATTGGCCGCAAAATACCAGTCCGTTTCTCTATTTAAAAAATGCTACTCCACATTGCGGCTGCGATGTATTCATAGCCGCGTGGCCCCATTTCATTCAGCCGGTGGTGCGCCTTCCGCGGTCGAGCCCACCATGTACACAAACTTCCTCCAACTACTCAGCTGCAAAGGCGCACTCAAGGGGCACAAATCTTCACTAATCGGAATCAGCATTTTGTCCATATAATGCCAACCTGATGCATTGCGGGAGATTCCCTTTTTCAGATGCGTGGCTCCTTCAGCTGCAACTCGACACACTCCATCTTTTTATACATTCTCCTTAATCATTTTCCCCTGGAATTCTGGGTTGTAGTGTGCCGGCATATATATTTACCCCAATGGGCGCTGATCGATATAGGGCCCCAATGCACTGTTCATGATCCACAGATGGGCCGCAAAATACCAGTCCATTTCTCTATTTAAACATGCTCCTCCATATTGCGGCTGCGATGCATTCATAGCAGCGTGGCCCCATTTCATTCAGAGGGTGGTGTGCCTTCCAAGGTCGACCCCACCGTTTACATTAACTTATTCCAACTGCTCAGCTGCAAAGGCGCACACAAGGGGCACAAATCTTCATTAAACGGAACCAGCATTTTGTCAATATAATGCCGGCCTGGCGCGTTTCTGGAGATTCACTTCTTCAGAGGCTTGGCTCCTTCAGCTGCAACTCGGCACACTCCATCTTTTTATACATTCTCCTTAATTACTTTTCCCCTACAATGCTGGAATTTGTAGTGTGCCGGCATAAATATTTACCCCAATGGGCGCTGATCGATATAGAGCCCCAATGCACTGTTCAAGACCCACAGATGGGCCGCATTATACCAGTCCGTTTCCCTATTTAAAACATGCTCCTCCACATTGCGGCTGCGATGTATTCATAGCCGCGTGGCCCCATTTCGTTCAGCGGGTGGTGCGCCTTCCACGGTCGAGCCACCGTGTACACAAACTTCCCCCAACTGCTCAGCTGCAAAGGCGCATTCAAGGGGCACAAATCTTCATTAAACGGAACCAGCATTTTGTCCATTAATGCCGGCCTGGCGCGTTTTGGGAGATTCCCTTCTTCAGGGGCGTGGCTGTTTCAGCTGCAACTCGGCATACTCCATCTTTTTATACATTCTCCTTAATCATTTTCCCCTGGAATGCTGGGTTGTAGTGTGCCGGCATATATATTTACCCCAATGGGCGCTGATCGATATAGGGCCACGATGCACTGTTCAAGACCCACAGATGGGCCGCAAAATACCAGTCCATTTCTCTATTTAAACATGCTCCTCCATATTGCGGCTGCGATGCATTCATAGCAGCATGGCCCCATTTCATTCAGAGGGTGGTGTGCCTTCCAAGGTCGACCCCACCGTTTACATTAACTTATTCCAACTGCTTAGCTGCAAAGGCGCTCACAAGGGGCACAAATCTTCATTAAACGGAACCAGCATTTTGTCCATATAATGCCGGCTTGGCGCATTTCTGGAGATTCACTTCTTCAGAGGCTTGGCTCCTTCAGCTGCAACTCGGCACACTCCATCTTTTTATACATTCTCCTTAATTACTTTTCCCCTACAATGCTGGGATTTGTAGTGTGCCGGCATAAATATTTACCCCAATGGGCGCTGATCGATATAGAGTCCCAATGCACTGTTCAAGATCCACAGATGGGCCGCAAAATACCAGTCCGTTTCTCTATTTAAAAAATGCTACTCCACATTGCGGCTGCGAGGTATTCATAGCCGCGTGGCCCCATTTCATTCAGCCGGTGGTGCGCCTTCCGCGGTCGAGCCCACCATGTACACAAACTTCCTCCAACTACTCAGCTGCAAAGGCGCACTCAAGGGGCACAAATCTTCACTAATCGGAATCAGCATTTTGTCCATATAATGCCAAACTGACACGTTTCGGGAGATTCCCTTCTTCAGAGGCGTGGCTCCATCAGCTGCAACTCGGCACACTCCATCTTTTTATACATTCTCCTTAATTACTTTTCCCCTGGAATGCTGGGATTTGTAATGTGCCGGCATACATATTTACCCCAATGGGCGATAATCGATATAGAGCCCCAATGCACTGTTCAAGATCCACAGATGGGCTGCAAAATACCAGCCCATTTCTCTTTTTAAAACATGCTCCTCCACATTGCGGCTGCGATGTATTCATAGCCGCGTGGTCCCATTTCATTCAGCGGTTGGTGCGCCTTCCGCGGTCGAGTACCCCATGTACACAAACTTCCTCCAACTGCTCAGCTGCAAAGGCGCACTCAAGGGGCACAAACCTTCATTAAACGGAACCAACATTTTGTCTATATAATGCCGACCTGATGCATTACGGGAGATTCCCTTTTTCAGATGCGTGGCTCCTTCAGCTGCAACTCAACACACTCCATCATTTTAAACATTCTCCTTAATTACTTTTCCCCTGGAATGCTGGATTGTAGTGTACCGGCATACATATTTACCCCAATGGGCACTGATCGATAAAGAGCTCCGATGCACTGTTCAAGACCCACAGATGGGCCACAAAATACCAGTCCATTTCTCTATTTAAAACATGCTCCTCCACATTGTGGCTGCGATATATTCATAGCCGCGTGGCCCCATTTCATTCAGCGGGTGGTGCGCCTTCCGCGGTCGAGCCCACCATGTACACAAACTTCCTCCAACTGCTCAGCTGCAAAGGCGCACTCAAGGGGCACAAATCTTCATTAAACGGAACTAGCATTTTGTCCATATAATGCCAGCCTGCCGCGTTTCTGGAGATTCACTTCTTCAGAGGCGTGGCTCCTTCAGCTGCAACTCGGCACACTCCATCTTTTTATACATTCTCCTTAATTAATTTTCCCCTACAATGTTGGGATTTGGAGTGTGCCGGCATAAATATTTACCCCAATGGGCGCTGATCGATATAGAGCCCCAATGCACTGTTCAAGATCCACAGATGGGCCGCAAAACATCAGTCCGTTTCTCTATTTAAAACATGCTCCTCCACATTGCGGTGGCGATGTATTCATAGCCGCGTGGCCCCATTTCATTAAGCGGGTGGTGCGCCTTACATGGTCGAGCCCATCATTTACACAAACTTCCTCCAACTTCTCAGCTGCAAAGGCGCACTCAAGGGGCACAAATCTTCATTAAACGGAACCAGCGTTTTGTCCATATAATGCCAGCCTGAAGCGTTTCCGGAGATTCCCTTCTTCAGAGGCGTGGCTCCTTCAGCTGCAACTCGGCACACTCCATCTTTTTATACATTCTCCTTGATTCCGTTTCACCTGGAATGCTGGGATTTGCAGTGTGCCGGCATACATATTTACCCCAATGGGCGCTGATCGATATAGAGCCCCAATGCACTGTTCAAGACCCACAGATGGGCCGCATTATACCAGTCCGTTTCCCTATTTAAAACATGCTCCTCCACATTGCGGCTGCGATGTATTCATAGCCGCGTGGCCCCATTTCGTTCAGCGGGTGGTGCGCCTTCCACGGTCGAGCCACCGTGTACACAAACTTCCCCCAACTGCTCAGCTGCAAAGGCGCATTCAAGGGGCACAAATCTTCATTAAACGGAACCAGCATTTTGTCCATTAATGCCGGCCTGGCGCGTTTTGGGAGATTCCCTTCTTCAGGGGCGTGGCTGTTTCAGCTGCAACTCGGCATACTCCATCTTTTTATACATTCTCCTTAATCATTTTCCCCTGGAATGCTGGGTTGTAGTGTGCCGGCATATATATTTACCCCAATGGGCGCTGATCGATATAGGGCCCCGATGCACTGTTCAAGACCCACAGATGGGCCGCAAAATACCAGTCCATTTCTCTATTTAAAGATGCTCCTCCATATTGCGGCTGCGATGCATTCATAGCAGCATGGCCCCATTTCATTCAGAGGGTGGTGTGCCTTCCAAGGTCGACCCCACCGTTTACATTAACTTATTCCAACTGCTCAGCTGCAAAGGCGCTCACAAGGGGCACAAATCTTCATTAAACGGAACCAGCATTTTGTCCATATAATGCCGGCCTGGCGCATTTCTGGAGATTCACTTCTTCAGAGGCTTGGCTCCTTCAGCTGCAACTCGGCACACTCCATCTTTTTATACATTCTCCTTAATTACTTTTCCCCTACAATGCTGGGATTTGTAGTGTGCCGGCATAAATATTTACCCCAATGGGCGCTGATCGATATAGAGTCCCAATGCACTGTTCAAGATCCACAGATGGGCCGCAAAATACCAGTCCGTTTCTCTATTTAAAAAATGCTACTCCACATTGCGGCTGCGAGGTATTCATAGCCGCGTGGCCCCATTTCATTCAGCCGGTGGTGCGCCTTCCGCGGTCGAGCCCACCATGTACACAAACTTCCTCCAACTACTCAGCTGCAAAGGCGCACTCAAGGGGCACAAATCTTCACTAATCGGAATCAGCATTTTGTCCATATAATGCCAAACTGACGCGTTTCGGGAGATTCCCTTCTTCAGAGGCATGGCTCCTTCAGCTGCAACTCGGCACACTCTATCTTTTTATACATTCTCCTTAATTACTTTTCCCCTGGAATGCTGTGATTTGAAATGTGCCGGCATACATATTTACCCCAATGGGCGCTGATCGATATAGAGTCCCAATGCACTGTTCAAGATCCACAGATGGGCCGCAAAATACCAGTCCGTTTCTCTATTTAAAAAATGCTACTCCACATTGCGGCTGCGAGGTATTCATAGCCGCGTGGCCCCATTTCATTCAGCGGTTGGTGCGCCTTCCGCGGTCGAGTACACCATGTACACAAACTTCCTCCAACTGCTCAGCTGCAAAGGCGCACTCAAGGGGCACAAACCTTCATTAAACGGAACCAACATTTTGTCCATATAATGCCGACCTGATGCATTTCGGGAGATTCCCTTCTTCAGAGGTGTGGCTCATTCAGCTGCAACTCGACACACTCCATCTTTTTATGCATTCTCCTTAATTACTTTTCCCCTGGAATGCTGGGATTTGTAGTGTGCCGGGATACATATTTTCCCCAATGGGCGCTGACTGATATAAAGCCCCAATGCACCGTTTAAGACCCACAGATGGGCCGCAAAATACAAGTCCATTTTTCTATTTAAAACGTGCTTCTCCACATTGCGGCTGCGATGCATTCATAGCCGCGTGGCCCCATTTCGTTCAGCGGGTTGTGCTCCTTACATGGTCGAGCCCATCGTGTACAAAAACTTCCTCCAACTGCTCAGCTGCAAAGGCACACTCAAGGGGCACAAATCTTCATTAAACGGAACCAGTATTTTGTCCATATAATGCCAGCCTGAAGCATTTCCAGAGATTCCCTACTTCAGAGGCGTGGCTCCTTCAGCTGCAACTCGGCACACTCCATCTTTTTATACATTCTCCTTGATTACTTTTCACCTGGAATGCTGGTATTTGTAGTGTGCCGGCATACATATTTACCCCAATGGGCGCTGATCGATATAGAGCCCCAATGCACTGATCAAGACCCACAGATGGGCCGCAAAATACCAGTCCATTTCTCTATTTAAAACATGCTCCTCCATATTGCGGCTGCGATGCATTCATAGCCGCGTGGCCCCATTTCGTTCAGCGGGTGGTGCGCCTTCCACGGTGGAGCCCACCGTGTACACAAACTTCCCCCAACTGCTCAGCTACAAAGGCGCACTCAAAGGGCACAAACCTTTATTAAACGGAACCAGCATTTTGTCTATTAATGCCAGCCTGCCGCGTTTCGGGAGATTCACTTCTTCAGAGGCGTGGCTCCTTCAGCTACAACTCGGCACACTCCATCTTTTTATACATTCTCCTTAATTAATTTTCCCCTACAATGTTGGGATTTGGAGTGTGCCGGCATACATATTTACCCCAATGGGAGCTGATTGATATAAAGCCCCAATGCACCGTTCAAGACCCACAGTTGGCTGCAAAATACCAGTCCGTTTCTCTATTTAAAACATGCTTCTGCACATTGCCGATGTGATGTATTCATAGCCGCATGGCCCCATTTCGTTCAGCGGGTGGTGCGCCTCACATGGTCGAGCCCATCGTGTACACAAACTTCCTCCAACTGCTCAGCTGCAAAGGCGCACTCAAGGGGCACAAATCTTCATTAAACGGAACCAGCCTTTTTTTCATATAATAACAGCCTTAGGCATTTCCAGAGATTCCCTTCTTCAGAGGCGTGGCTCCTTCAGTGGCAACTCGGCACACTACATTTTTTTATACAGAGGGTTGGTATTCGAAGTTTCAATTGTGGCCATGATTTTGTGAAAGAAGTCTGTAAACTTGACGCCACTTCCTAGGAGGGAGTAATGTCGGTGGCTGCGGGATTGGTGCAGGAATCCCCTGAAAACCTCAAATTTAGCTACAAAGATCATGCAATCCATACCTCCCTGGACTCCCCCGGGTGTCTAGTTTAAAAAAATATCTGGGATGGTAGGTAGGTTTCCCTTGATGGTCTTCAAGCCCGAGACCAAAGACGCAGGTCTCCCATTGCAAAACAGGTCATTTTGATGTCTCCACAGTACGTTTTGGGCCCTTCCCTACACAAGTGAGGTAGCATTTTTAACGGGAGACTTGGGGGAATGCAGGCAGTGGTAGTTTGCGGCTCCCCGCAGATTCAAGAACTTTCTGTCATAACAATGTGAGAAAAATGTGTTTGGTAGGCAAAGTTTGAGATTCTCAAGTTATTCTGGGTAAAACAACATGTTGAGTGCCACACAACTCAGCCCACCGTGGGTACCCATAGGGTCTAGTTTTTAAACATGTACAGGTTGGATAGGTTTCGCTAGTTGCTGGCTGAGCAGGGTCCTAAATCTAGAGTTACCAACATTGGGAAAAAAGGGTCTGTTTTTGGTGGAAAAAAGTGATATGTCTATGTTGCGTTTTGGGCCGTTTTCTGTCGCGGCCACTAAGCCTATCCACACAAGTCAGGTACTATTTTTATCAGGAGACTTGGGGAAATGTCTGGTAGACAGAAGTTTGAGGCTCCTTGCAGATTCCAGAACTTTCCATCACAGAAATGTGAGTAAAATTTGTTTTTTAATCAAAGTTTGAGGTTTGCAAGGGATTCTGGGTGACAGAACCTGGTGATAGCCAGACAAATAACCCTATCCTGGATTAAACTGGATGTATAGTTTTCAAAAATGTATAGGTTTGCTAGGTTTCCCAATGTGCTGGCAGAGCTAGCATTCGAAATCTACAGCTAGGCACTTTGCAAAAAAAGGGTCAGTTTTCACTGTGAAAATGTGGTGCGTCCACGTTGCGTTTTGGGCCGTTTCCTGTAGCAGGCACTAGGCCTACCCACACAAGTGAGGTACCGTTTTTATCGAGAGACTTTGGGTAATGCGGGGTGGGTGGAATTCTGTGGATCCAAGCAGATTCCAAAACTTTCTGGGTAAAAAACTGTTGTGAGAACCACGCAAGTCAGCCCATCCTGGGTACCCCTAGGTGTCTAGTTTTAAAAAATATACAGGCTGGATAGGTTTCCCTAGGTGCTGGCTGAGCTAGAATTCAAAATCTACAGCTACCCACATTAGAAAAAAATGTCTATTTTTGGTGGAAACATGCAATGCGTCCATGTTGCTTTTCGGGCCGTTTCCTGTTGCGGCCACTAGACCTACCCACACAAATGAGGTACCATTTATATCGGAAGACTTGGAGGAATCCTGGGTGTATGGACGTTTGTGGCTACCCGCAGATTCCAGACAGAACTGATCATCACAGAAATGTGAGGAATATGTGTTTGTTTAGTCAAAGTTGGAGGTTTGCAAGGGATTCTGGGTAAGAAATTGTGGCGATAGCCACGCAAGTCAGCCCACACTGGATACCCATAGGTGTCTAGTTTTAAAAAATTTACAGCTTTGCTAGGTTTCCCTAGTCCCGGCTGAGCTTGGGTCTAAAATTTAGAGCTTCCCACATTGGAAAAAAAGGCTCAGTTTTCGGTGGAAAAATGTGATGCGTCCATATCTATATTGCATTTAGGGTCGTTTCATGTTGCGGGTAATGGAGCAGGCAGTGCAAAATTTTCTATACCTACTCTAATTTGCATGAAAGTATTAATTGAATAACCTACTTATTATAATGTACTAATTGTGTGGTGTGATATATTAAAATGAACTAATTTACATACACAAATTACACGTGAGAACTTGCTTTTTGCATGGCAAAATAACTCTATAACTAAAATACGTACGCATATTAATTATAGTATATATGGTAATTAGATATCGCATGATTTATGTGCTTTTGTGACGTCTGCATCTTCGTGGAGGACCGTAAGGTGAATATACTGTTTTAAATGTCGCTATATGCTAGTATACTAATACATAAAGGGATTAGTAAGGGTATAACATTAGCAGCATCATTTCTTTGTATTAATTACTCTTTTGTGTTTGTTTCGCTTAAGTTGACATTTGGGCCTATCGAAACATGGCGGCGAAAAACGAGTTCAGAAGTGGCCACCGTCTCGTGAGGCGCGAAGTTAATTGTGCAGACTCGGATGGCACCGTGAACTTCCTATCGACCTCTGTACACACCGTTCCTGTCAATGATAGGTTATTGGTGGACTGCCAAAGACCCCGAAAAACCAGAAACTGGTATAAATGAACAATGGACATTTTAGAAACTTTGCAACAATCGGAATTGGTGCATCACCGGAAACATATCAGCAAAATCCATGTGAACCTGGACTGTCCCAAAATCTGACGTTTTCCCCTGACCAATTGAAACCTTTCTCCGCCCAAAAATGTTTTATGTTATCTCGAAATGTATTATAAAAAGAGTAGTAGAATAGGGAGGGGCTAGTGGCGATGAGGATGCGATGAGATGAGATGCAGTTTTTCACATTCGGCGTTTACTATGACTGCGCACTCTCTTTGACCCCACAGGCGATGGCGGATGCTGGCACGATTTCTGGTCCTCTGACGATCTTTGGGACTGTAACGTGCTGAGCAAAGGATTTTTGGACTTTGAGATCTGGCCTGCTTTTTGGACAAATTACCAACAAAATTCGGTTATGCAGAGCCAATGAATTAGAGAAAACCCAGATAGCCAGAATAGGTAATATGATGTTCTGTGATATGATTAAATTGATCTAGAAATTCTAAACTTTTGAGGAGACAAATGCTAATATTAATGAAATTTTAGATAAACAAATATTGATTAACAGAAATAATGAGTTTGTGGTTCTTCGTTAAAGAGAATAAGGATTCTGAGTCTTAAATGTGTTTTAGCTGGTTCTAAATCACCATCAACCAATCCAACTAATTGGTCCGATCGACCAAGTGGGCCGAGTGCCTTGATGTTTAGGTTTAGGAATCTATAGGTGGCGAATGTTAATGTATATGATGTAAGATAACTTTTCTTTCCCAATAGGTTATAAGGTATCCCCACCCACATGTCCAGCGCATCATTCCCACTTCTGTGTGCAGACCTGTGAAAGAGAACGTGCAAGTGATTGGTGTAATGGGCCCCACCAATGAATGCGTGTGTGACGGCGGGTCTGCGACGCAGGGAGGATAGCTGTGCTCTTTCTATTTTCCCCCGGATTTTGCGCAGGATCAGTTTTTCTGGTAGCAAGATGATGGTTTTATTGCATTGGTTTGGTGATTATTGCTTTTAGATTGCTTATTGATTGTGGATAAGTATTGGTTTATGTATTAACACTCTATGTTGAGTTACGTTGCGTTCCATGTTGTTTGATGACTTCTGGGATGTAGGAAGTCGGAAGTTTGTAACGATTCCGTAGTAGAGCAGAGGTAAGCCCTGTTCTCGGGAAAGACGGAATTGTTATTGTTGCCCTGTGGGTACACGTGGAAAACGTGTGACGATTGAAGTTGCACGACGCATTGTCTGGGTTCGATTGGTAACATCATCGTGTGTTGCCGCTAGGGACATTTTCTGTTTGAGAGAAATGTATGGTAGCGAAAGGTCATCTGTGAAATTTTGGTCTTAAGTACCAGGAATCCAAAAGGAGCTCTGATTACGCTTATCACTGGAAAGGTAATAGGTGTTCCCTAAGCTTGTTAGAAGGATAAAGTAGAGGGAAGTGCTACTTTATTAACGAATGAAATAATCCTGTAGTAGGGCAGATGTAAGCGCTGTTCTCAGGAAAGACAGGATTCTGTGTGAATGAACTACATTTTAGGTATGAATGTGTGTAAATGAAATAGCATTCAGGTTAATTGTGAAACTCTGGTTTTAATTCTCAGGATCATTGGGTCTCTAACAGGTGTTTTATTTCTGGAGAAACGGTTAGCTAATGCTTGCTAGAAGGGTGACATAGAGGGAAGTGCTACTTTATTAACGGATGTAACGATTCCGTAGTAGGGCAGAGGTAAGCGCTGCTCTCGGGAAATACTGAATTCTTGTGAAAAAGGTCAAGACTATCCTTTGGTAGCGAAACAGATAATGGTGGCGTTTTTATGTCGTTACTAACAGAATTTTAGTAAAAAGTGAATGTAAAAGGTTTGCCGATAAATTTTGTAAAGGAGGGGTCAGCAGGAGTAGCGAGAAAAGCTGACGTCAGAAAGACCGCGCTGGGATTGAACAGTCAGTAAGAGACATAGACGCTCCAGATTGGTACGTTAGTGTGCGCCGCGCTAGTAGTGGAGAATTACAGGGTGACGTAGACGCTCAGGATTGGTGCGTTAGTGTAAGTCGCTCTGAGATTGCAGAATTGCAACAGTGACATAGACGCTCAGGATTGGTGCGTTAGTGTAAGTCGTGCTACGATTGGATAGAACAAACAAAACAGTTGTAGAAGAAATCTAGCGATACAGAAAAGAGAAAATGATGCATTACGATCCACCAGAGAAGGAGAAAAAGTCCTGGTTCGGTAAAATCAAGAACTTATTTAAAAAGGACAAACCGATTTTGACTAGAGAGAGACAGTTGCTCCCTCCAGCGGAATCACCTGCATCTTATATGATAATGAAATATAGTTATCATACATGTATTTGGTTAGACAATTGGGCAAAATATACAGCAGATGATGGAGTTTTGACATTTCCAGAACATCATTCATTTAATATAGCGGTTTTGAGAAATCTGAGAGAAAGAATGATGAAATTAGAACCGAGACCTAGTCCTAGACCTACACAGTTTGAAGTATTGACAGAATGGGAAGATGAGATGTATGACCGAGAACGGCAACGAAGTGGCAGAAGGTATAGATATATGTTTGGTAGATCGTATGGACAAGAAAATCATGATAATAGAATGAAGAGATGGCGAAGTGCAAATATGACTGATGGGTTGTTTCCTATGAGAAATGTGGAGGAAACCACTAGTAGAAAATGTACGGAAAAGAGAAATAATACAGGATCAGAAGGTTAAAAGTACGGTGTGCATGAGTCGGAGGATGATGTGCTTGAGGACATCTTTTATAAAAATCCACCCCCATATCAACCAAATTCCACATTGACACCGAGTGCCCCAGTAAAAGAATCGCCACCGAATATAAACTATGAAACAAAACCACATGAGGCATGAAGAAATAATCCTTTTAGAGAAACAGAAAATACTCAAGTTAGTAAAATGGCTAATGAAAATTCAGCTGAATTAGCTAGAACTACTTTAAAATTGACTGAGAAGATTAGAGAACTAACTAAAAATATGGAAGCAGTAACTGTACTTGTAACAATAGGACCTGTAATGCCGATTTTTGATAAACAGAAGGATAGTGAGCATTGTCTGACGATTCCTTACAATGGAAACAGAGAAAATGAAATACAAAGACGAGATACAAGAGAAAATTTGTGGGGACAAACGGTAGGAATTTCAGAACAAAGTACTCCTAAAAATTTGACAGTAAATCAGAGTTTAGTAAATAGATCAATAATGACGACAGAGTCAGTACCAGGATCACCATCAGAACAGACACTAAATGAAATGATTCCTGTAGGTCCTAGTTCTGATGAATTAAGTGATTGGCTAAGATGTTTACAACAAAAAGATGCTGAGCCTAAACCTTTAGATGTGTCCAAATTAAAAATAGTATTAGAGGAAATAATAGTAGGGACTATTCCTACAGAAAAATTAAAAAGCTATCAGGATGAAGAATTAGGTGCCGATTACGATCCGGGAAAAACTGGGTACGAACCGTCGGTCGGAGCGTTTTCTCCGTCCGACTCGTACCCGGTTGTAAAACTTTACAAACATGGAATTACGATTCGCACGGAAACACCATTTCCGTACGAATCGTAAAAAACACCGACCGACGAAAATAAACGTACAAATGCGATCCGGGAAAGCGCCGACGTGACGTCGGGACGCACGCAGCCTGCCATTCACGAACAAGGAATCACGATTCGCACCGACGTCATCCCGCACTGTGAATATTTTCCGGCTGCCAAAAACTGCCGGGAAATCAGGACGACGCGAACAAGGAGGACCTGTACGCGACGGACAGACAGGACAACGCGAACAAGGAGTACCTGTACACGACGGACAGACATGGACCCGAACCTACGTGTCATCCCGGCCCTCATAGCAGTCGACCTCCTCTACAGGTTCGGACGCAGACGCCGCAGAAGGTTAGAACAACAAAGGGAGGGGGGAAAGGGGAGAGGGGGCAGGACCAGGGGCAGGCCACAAAACCCCCACCAAAGTCACACAGCACACATGCCCTGGACATACCTGACCCTCAGGCCCTGGTCACTACGGGAGTGGGGGCGTGTCCAGCTAAGCCAGCGACCGCCACAACGGAAGTGGTTGACGACGCGAACCGGCAACACAACAATACAGGTACGTCCCGTACCCACGCCTTAAGAGCGTGGGTACGAGTCGTACCACGCCCACACCTACGTCACCCCAAAAATGGCGGGACGGCTCGTACCCACGAGGCAAAGGCCTGGGTACGGCCCGCACAAGCATTCCACAGCGTGGGTACGGATATGTATGGACCGTACCCCCACCCGCGTATGCATGGAGCGTACCCCCCATGCCAACAGTGTACGTACGGACCGTAACCCCACCCGCGTATGCATGGAGCGTACCCCCACCCCAACAGTGTAAGTACGACCCGTACCCCCACCCGCGTACGTATGGAGCGTACCCCCCACCCCAACAGTGTAAGTACGACCCATACCCTCACCCGCGTACGCATGGAGCGTACCCCCCACCCCAACAGTGTATGTACGGACCGTACCCTCACCCACGGACGTATGGAGCGTACCCCCCACCGCAACAGTGTAAGTACGACCCGTACCCCCACCCGCGTACGTATGGAGCGTACCCCCCACCCCAACAGTGTAAGTACGACCCGTACCCTCACCCGCGTATGCATGGAGCGTTCCCCCCACCCCAACAGTGTAAGTACGACCCGTACCCTCACCCGCGTACGCATGGAGCGTACCCCCCATGCCAACAGTGTACGTACGGACCGTAACCCCACCCGCGTATGCATGGAGCGTACCCCCACCCCAACAGTGTAAGTACGACCTGTACCCCCCCCGCGTACGTATGGAGCGTACCCCCCACCCCAACAGTGTAAGTACGACCCGTACCCTCACCCGCGTACGCATGGAGCGTACCCCCATGCCAATAGTGTACGTCTGGACCGTAACCCCACCCCGTATGCATGGAGCATACCCCCACCCCAACCGTGTATGTACGACACGTATGCATGGAGCGAACCCACACACGTGTATGTTCTAAGCGTACATATTGTGAAATAGGAGGGGTGTGTGCAGAGTCCTCCCAGCAGTGCCCAGAGACAGGAGGGGTGGGTGCAGAGTCCTCCCAGCAGTGCCCAGAGACAGGAGGGGTGTGTGCAGAGTGCTCCCAGCAGTGCCCAGAGACAGGAGGGGTGGGTGCCTAACACTCCCAGCAGTGCCCAGAGACAGGAGGGGTGTGTGCAGAGTCCTCCCAGCAGTGCCCAGACACAGGAGGGGTGTGTGCAGAGTCCTCCCAGCAGTGCCCAGACACAGGAGGGGTGTGTGCCTATCACTCCCAGCAGTGCCCAGACACAGGAGGGGTGGGTGCAGAGTCCTCCCAGCAGTGCCCATGGAACGCAAAGGGTGGAGTAGCCACAGATACCATGCCCACAAATGTCAGTCAGGTGCACAAAGACCCTGCAGTACATGTACCACATGTGTGCGAGGCTGGGAGTATACGCATGCATAGCGCCGAAAAGAAAACATGTCCACATGAAGTCATGTCAATCGTCCACATACACAAGTACAATGACTACCAAGGATGCCACGAATGATGCAGGTGGAGACATCGCTCAGCATGCATGTGCAAAGTTGAAGGAGTCCGTCACACACCCAGCTAATGTACACACAGCTCAGCGCTAAATATTGGGAACACCCTGCAGAGAAGATGTCAGGGTACACAGAGGAAGGAATACACCTTTGGACAATTTCACCATGCAGCAACTGCTTACATGAACAGAGAAACCTAGCTAACACCGTGTGATGGCACACAGATCCCAGGGTCCCCCCTATGACCAGCACACTACTACATTTCCCACACACCCAACACATGAACACCACCCAAAACCATGTAGCAGCCCCACCAACAGCAATACCAGCAAAGCAGTAGTGTTCCAAGTGAAAAAAATAAATTGCTTTATTCAGCATGATCCAATAAATCTTGTTTGTAGGAAGTTCAATATTTACAAAGCCCATAGGGCAGTCCACAAGTCACAGCTGGATGGGGGACACAGTGGGAAGCGTGTCCCCTAGCTTGCCTGCACAGTTAGATTCCGTCGTCTTCCACAGGGGTGAGGGCATCATGTGGGGGGGAAGAACCAGGCACCGCAGGGACAGGAGGGCGAAGGGTAGGCGTCGTGGGTGCAGGGATGGAGGACTCCACCACAGGGGGTGGGGCAGGGCCAAAGGTGGAGGCCAGGATCTCGCTGCACACCTTAGCAAGGTCCTCCAGGGAATCCCCTGCACCCGAAGGAACCACAGGCCCCAAGGAGGGGGGGGGCAGAGGGATGGGTCACAGCACCACTGGGGGAGGGCGTAGACAGGGGGGGGACTCAACCACCCTGACCGGGGACTCCCTTGACCGCTTGCGGGGGGGGTGTCACTGTGGGGCTCAGAGACAGAGCGGCCATGAAGGAGTCTTTGTGTGATATGTGGCCAGGATAGCTGAGGGGAGGGGATTTGGAGGGAGTGGATTTGGTGGAATGCGGACTCCCACTCTGGCTGCGTGTTTTACGTTTGCCCCCCGACCCAGTGGGTGTGCCTACTTCACCCTGTGTGTGCGTGCCAGGAGGTGTGCGGGTGACCTTCCCTGCTGGTGTGGTGCCTGTGTCCGTCGTGGTGGGTGCATGCTGACGTCTGGGTGTACGTGGGACAGGCATGGGAGTGGGAAGTGTGGATGGGGCAGGGGTAGGGGGTTGGATGAAGCGCTGCAGGAGACCCACTGCTGCAGTCAGTGTCAAGTCTATCGACCTCAGCAAGCTGCGTTGGTCAGCCTGCGATGAGTGAATGCCCTCCAAGTATGCCTCCATGTTGTTGAGGACCTGGCTGTGGCCATGGAGGTCATTAAGGATCGCAGCCTGACCAATCTGCAACTGCCGCTGGATGTCCACAGACTCGGCATTGGCGGCAGCAGTGGAGACAGGGGCAGGGGGTGCGGTGCCTGGCAGGAAGGAGACATGTGGTGACCGGGCACGTTGGGAAGGGACACGAGCAAGTGGGTGGTGGCTGATGGCAATGGAGGGGGCGGGGTGCGATGTTGTGCCGCTGTCAGCTGGTGGTGCAGCCTCCGCCCACTCGGAGAGATCATCCTCGGACCCGTCCGCTTCATATTCGGTGGTGCCAGTGGACAGGTCCTCGGCCTCACTCTCCTCCGCCTCAGTACCACTCAATGTGCCAGCCACGATGTCAACGCTGGCACAGGTGCTCGGTCCCTCCGCACCGTCTGTGCTCATGTCTCCCTCCGTGTCCCACGACGATGCTGTGGGCAAGGTGAAGAGACAGCAATTAATCACACACCTGTATACATATGTCACATGAGTCCAATCTACATAGGTTACAGTGCATAGCCTGCAAAGAAAGATCAGTAACATCTACAAAACAAGGTACAGATAGATGTAGGGCATGCAACACACAGTTGGTTCACCCACCATGCCAATGGAAACCCATGGAGAGCATGACACAATAGCAACTGACATGAAATGGAGTTTGACATAGGAGCCAGGCCCTGGGGACAATCCAGCACTGCATCTGCACCACACAGCGTTGCCGACAATAGGGATGAGAAGGGACCATATCCATGAACTTGAGGCACATGCTGCATAGGTAATACTGAAAACATGCCCACCATGACTGGCTCACTGCACCTTGAGTGTATGTCCAGACAAACATCACACACTGGCCAGACCTAGCAAGGATAATTCTGGTTTTGACATGTAGGCTTGGCCCGCACCAACCACCCCCTACATGAGACAATTTGTTGAGACACAGGTGGCACTTACATCTCTTAGTCTGGGTGAAATACACAGGGGCTGCAGAAATGCAAGATTGGACGCCAAATACCCAAGGTGCGCCTGTCCAAATAATCATGTACAAATGGGCATCATCAGAGGATTGTAACTAGACACACAGGCACTGGCCACTGTGACTATGAACAAGGAAAATCAGGTCAGGCTGTACAGTGGACACTTGTACTACATTTCACGTCAATATACATGGTGCCAGGGGACAATGGCACAGAGCACAACCTAGGCTGTAGACACTGAGAGTGTCCACGTTTTGTGATGACACACATGACACCTAGGACAATATGCCCCAGGGGACAGTAGTGGCAACACAACTCCATGGTCCTGAATGGGAATGACTGCAACACACCCCAACATCCCTGCACTATGCGTATCGCACACTCATGCACATCATGTCACAGGCCACAACAGAGGACATGCGCGCTGTAAGGCATGACACTTGTGAGACTAACTCCCATGTCTGGACTCTGCATCAGTGCCAACTGACATGGAACCCACATGTACTGAACTGGACAGGGCACAGCCAAGGTCCCCAAACCTGTTACACACCACCCCCACACATGATGCTACAGGCATAGTTCACGTGGAGAAAGCGCCAGCCTACATTACCTTGTGAAGGAGTGACTACACACAGACCAGGGAACACATTGCAAGGAGGGGAAGGGAGGCAGGAGAGCACAGCTATACTGTGGCTAACAGGATCTGCACAGCACCCTTAAACCCTGGCAGTGTATCCATGCAACTGTGCACTTACAAATGCTGGTGAAACACAACAAACACACATGTACCTACCCCCTTCCTGCTGCTGCTTCTCCTGTAAGCGCCTCTCCAAGTCTGGAAATTCCACCGGCAGCACACGCTTGTGGATGTGGGTCAGTCGGCGGCGCCCGCGGTTCTTATGGCTCTCAGGTGAGTCCCCCAGCAGGACCCGTGCGATCCTCCGCGTCCAGCACCGGATATCCTGCCAGCGTTTCCTCACCTGGGACAGGCGCCGCTTACGACCATCCGCACTCCTCACGGCGCTGACGGCGGTCAGCCATATCTGCTCCTTGGCAGAGGCGCCTACCTGTGAGGATGAACAAGTGACACTACATCAATACACCTGGCACATGTCACAGAGACACATATCATAACACATTTGCTGTTTACAACAAGGCATAGTATGCATCCAACGCATTGCACCTTTGTCATAGGGACATGATCCTCTGGGGAAGGGCAAAAGCAGTATGTGCCATTGAAAGTACACAGGTGGAATGAGGGCAACTACACAATCAATGATCCTTGCTCACACTGTGCATCACAAGCTACACCAGGATAATGTGTAGCACCTCTAAGCAGTCACATGCCACAGGCCACTGACGCCACCGCAGCAGAGTACACAGACACACACAGGCACAGGACATTCACCTGCCATTGCCAAATGCAGCGACATACCTCACTCTGCACATGTGCCACTAGACGGGGGGGCCCACAGGTGTGGGGCTGGCTCTGCACGTCAGACACACAGCACTGCTCCCTGCTCACATCACATGGCCAGGGTATATCCATCCCTCATGCAGCTGGGGTGCTACACTCCACATATGCACCCACCCACATGACAGGGGACTTACACACACACCGATGTCCAGGGTACGAACACATCATGTGGACACTCTCAGCACAGGTACACAGAACTAACACACATCTGTGGGTACAGTCACCTGTCACACTGGGCTGACCACAGAATCACATGAGGACTGTAGAGGCTACATTCCCAGGAGGACAAGACAGGCAGAATGTGGCATGCACCATGCAGTGATTGTCACAGTAAACACCATGCTAGTGAGGAAGGCAGACATGCACCACAGCATGCTCTGGCTGTGAGACATCAGGCATTCCCCCCCCTGGGACCCCCCCTACAGGACATGGCATGTGTGTCACACCTGGACACAATGGCAGAAGTCACAGTCTTAAAAAAGGGACACAGTCTGTGCTGGTGGACTCTGCACTCACCTGATACCCTGGTCACCCATACAGCATGGGGTACTGTGGGAGGAGCACATCCAGCAAAGCCAGGTTCTCCTCCAGGGTGAATGGCTGTGACCTCTCCACAGCCCTTGACATGGTTCCAGGGAATCAGTAGCAGCAGCTGGGTCGTGGAATACAGAGATGTGCAGGCAAGTGCTCCCTCATGGGACCTGGCTGCCTTTTATCTGCCTTGCTGGCCTGTTTCATGCACAGGAGTACAGAGTGATTGGTCACTCACATTTGCATCCTATGTTTCCTCCAATCCCTTCAAACCTAGCAGTCAGTGGGTTCTTATTGTGTTTTTTTCTTGAGCATGATGTCAACTCCACAAACACATTGCAACAAAGTAGATTCATTCCAACTGACTTCTGCTGTGCACCTTCCGGAAACAATTCAAACTTTAAACTTGGTCTCCATGACAACCAGCATGCATTTTGGCCTTTATACTTGTCCCTCATGTGTCCCCTATGTAATTTGGAGCTTCACACACAGGTACGGTGCGTTCCGGGGCCCTAGGGCAACCCAAATGCATAGCAACGGCCCGTACAGGCGTGTGTACGCTCCGTCTCACTATGGGTGTTCTCGCGTATGCGTACTCATGGTGGTACGGACCGTACCCACGCCTGTACGCTCACTATCACTATGAGTACGCATACGCGACAACACCCATAGTGGTACGGAGCGTACACACGCGTGTACGGGCCGTCTCACTATGGGTGTTCTCGCGTATGCGTACTCATGGTGGTACGGACTGTAACCCACGCCTGTACGCTCACTATCACTATGAGTACGCATACGCCAGAACACCCATAGTGGTACGGAGCGTACACACGCGTGTACGGCCCGTCTCACTATGGGTGTTCTTGCGTATGCGTACTCATGGTGGTACGGACCGTACCCACGCCTGTACGCTCACTATCACTATGAGTACGCATACGCGAGAACACCCATAGTGGTACGGAGCGTACACACGCGTGTACGGCCCGTCTCACTATGGGTGTTCTCGCGTATGCGTACCCATGGTGGTACGGAGCGTACATGCGTGCGTACGCTCACTATCCCTAGGGGTACACATACGGCAGCACTCCCATAGTGATACGGGAACGTACACAGGCCCTCTTTGCGAAAGTACGGTGCTTTTCACACATCACAGTGGTGACAGGCAGCACACAGGAAGGAATAGGGCTGACATACTTGTCCATGGATGGACATCAAGACATTGTCTGGCCAGTACTACCTGTGTGGGGCACAGGTGTGAAAGGCTGTGATGTGGCACATTACTCCTGAGTGGAGAAGGCACCAGATGTATGATGAGATGTGTACACATGTAATGTGTGACGGTGCAATGTGTGCCAGGCATGCCCTTGACTCCTTTGACATGTGTGCATGTCGTACTGCACACTTGGGATGAGCGTCACTGGCATGGCACGGACAACAACACACGCAAGTGTCCCCTGAGGCCCGGTACAGGGGTTACCACACCTGACATGTCACTACCCACGGTGCACGATGTGACTATGTCATGTATGTGTGGGGGGTTCCCATTAGGTTGATGTTGGAGCTCCCTCAAAAGCAGCAGCTGTTGCAGCAACCACCATGTGTCTGTGTGCAGATTGACATGGCACACTGTTCCGCACACCATGGCACATGTGGTATTGGATGTGAGGTGCGTATGTATGCATGGGACACGGAGTAGCGTAACAAGGACATGTCTGCATCCTCTCTATGACTGTGTGGTGAGTCATCACATGCACACCTTCATGGCAAGGTGTGTGGGCTGTCCTAGTGTAATGTCATGTGACCTGTGGCTCTAGTGTTCTGCTACCAGTCTCTGCAATCGACATCCTACTTCTGCTGATGTGTGGATGTATGTCACTCCTGTCTTGCGTCTGGCTGTTCACTTACACTGGGACACAGCTAATCCCATGCCATGGCATGTGGAGGTTCACAATCTCCGTGTGTAGCTTGGTCTTGGTAGGGGTGTCACCTGGCAGCCATACGTGTCCAGGGCATGTGGCACATACCTGACTCCGTATGTAGCATATGTGTATTGACAGATTAACATGTGCTCAGTACAAATAAATTGTTGTTGTGGTGCACTAACTCTTCCTTGTCACTTCCAAATTACTGCAGAGCGCCGCCTCTTCACCGACCAATTCCGGACTTGGCTGCCATGCGGGAGAATGACTCTATCCGGTGCTACCGCTGATTCTGGAGTTGACGGCGAGACTGGCACCACACCTGCAACCGCTGCACAGGTATCCTACGGCACTGACACCCAAGCTGAAGGTAATGGCAGCCCTACATTTTCTTGCCACGGGTACCTTTCAAAATACCATAGCTCATGTTGGTGGCATGTCCCAGAGCATGTTCTGCCGTGTGCTGCATGATTTCTTAGAGGCCATGTTGATTCACCTGGATGACTTCATCCATTTCCAAACCCCTGCAATGTTGACTGGGGTCAAGCGTGGATTCTATGCCCTGGGAGGGATGCCCCATGTCATTGGGTCCATAGATGGGACACATGTGGCTTTGGTACCACCACAGGCACAGGAGGTAGCGTACCGGAATCGCAAGCACTACCACTCCATCAATGCCCTTGTGGTGTGTCTGTCCAACATGGTGATTTCACATGTCTGTGATCGTTTTCCAGGATCAGCACACAATGCCTACATCATGAGGCGTAGCAGGATGCCTGAAATGATGACGCAGCTGCGCAACGAACGAGCATGTGTTGTTGGTGGGTACAGTCTGTCTGTCCTGTATCTTGCGTAGACTTCCAGCACGACCGCTTCTCCTGTCCTACTTATGTCCATGTGGTTTCCATGTAGGGGACGCTGGCTATCCCAACATGCCATGGCTGATCACACCTCTCCGCAACCCCATCACGCCGGCCCAGCTCCGCTACAACACCGCCCATGGCCGGACAAGGCGAGTGATAGAGAGGACGTTTGGCCTCCTGAAGAGCCGATTCCGATGCCTCCACAAGACCGGCGGCGCCCTCCCATATGCCCCGGCGAAGGTCTGCAAAATATTCATGGTCTGCTGCATGCTGCACAAAATGGCAGTTGAGAAAGCTGTGCCACTCATCCTGGATCAAGATGATCAGGACCATCCACCCGTGGAGGACGAAGGGCTTGGCAATGGGGCTAGTGATGTGGAGGATATGGTTCCGCAAGAGGACATCCGAGTCGGCTCATACGCGACTTCTTTGCTTAGTGGTGAGTACCAGTGTCTGAGTGTGCACGCATTGGTCCCCGTGTGGCATGTGTTGTGATGTGTGTGTCCATCTGCATGTATGCCACGTGAGTTAGAGGTGTGTGTGGATGTGTCACTCGATTGCTGGTGCCAGTGATGAGTGTATTTCCCCAGTCATAATTGAGACCTAGCATGTTGTCATCCTTACATGTGTCGAGTACATGCACATGCAAGTGGCTGTGCTTTTTGTGGCTGACTTCTTGTGTCTCTCATATCCCCAGGTACTTGCGCATGCCGTCTGCTGGTTGCATTGTTGTGGCACTGCTATTCCTCATGGACACGTCATCGTGTGCTGACTCAGCGTTACACGCACGGACAAGTTTGGAAGTCTCCTTAGGGTAAGGGATGCATCAGGGGTGTATTGGGTGTGGCAGTTTTTCACGATGTATGCACACTGCCCCTGTCGATGTTTGGTTCCTCTGCAGACATGTCGCATCACCATGGTACACATTACATGCAGCTGGGTACACCTGAATAGATGGTCAGACTTGTTGACAGTCATCAGTGATTGGATTGTGGAATGTGATGATGGCATCAATGTGTGTTACACTGCCCTCGGACACATACGGTTTGCCTTGGCTTGACATGCTGTGGGACTTCCAAATCAGCGGATCAATGGTGTATGGCAGTCTCTCCGTGAGCAGCAGGGGGTGTTTAGCTGTTAGCCGACACTTGTGTGCCAGTTCCATGGATATCACGCATTTGGGCTGCAGAAGGGGGGTTCCAGTGTTGGACCCACATGTAACTCCACATTACCCGTTCATGTGTACTCTGAGTTGCCTCTGCAATCCCGAATACATGACAAATAAAGGTGTCCCTATGCCTCCAAGGTGCCTCTTCTCAGTCAATGCTGGTGTGTTGCCACGGTGCATCCAGCATGTCTGGCATGTTTTTCCGTGATAGTGGCTATGTGTCTATGTGTCGAGTAGCAAGATGCAAGCTGTTTGTGTGGGATTAGACTGTGTATTGTGCATGTAGTCAATGACTGTGTGGGTATTGTGACATGTGCCATCCCCATGCATCCCACGTTGGCCAGGCCACCATTCACTGCATCCACCTGACTCAAGCTTGCAGGACATGGTTCTGCCACCTGTCCACACATACCTGGGTGCCCCCCAGGACACTCCACATGATCCCTGACCTCTGCGCAAGGCTGTAGCTGTACTCAATATGTCTGTCGGCACGGTTGTGCGGCCACCCCCTCAGCTGGTTGGGCCCATCACGGGTGTGTATGGTGCTCCATGTCTGTCTTGCCTACTACAATGTGACCCATGTGTGTCCTGTGCCAGACTCAGGCCCCAGGGTGTGGATGGTTGAAGTCAAATGAGAACTCAGGCATAGTTAGACTTTACAAGACACATGTAAGGTAATAATGCAATCAGTAGGCATCTTCTCTTTATGGTGTGACTTTTTATTTTGGTTGGGGTGGGGGGGGGGGTTGACATGAGGGGCTTTCCGGGTGTGTGGAATCCAAAGTTCACTTGGGGAGTTGGTGTCCTTGCCATTTGAAAACCTCAGAGTCCATGCCACAGTCTTTGTCAACATTGGTCAGACAGTGACCAGCAAGTCCATGTGGCAGAGAATGTCTTTTGATGCTGTGCTGCTGTTGCTCCAGTGGGCCAGGTGCCAGGCCAGGTGTCCTGGGAGATGGTGCTGTTGCACCGACCCTCACGGTCTTTTCCGTGGACGACCCGCCCTCCTGCGGGGACCCTCAGAAGCAGGCCGTGACGATGTTTGGGATGCTCCGTCGGATGTCTCCTCCTCCTCATCCCTCCCTGTGGGTGGTGATGTTCTACGCCTGATGGCACAGGGAGGGTTGCCCATGTTGTCGGCCATCCGACGGAGTGTACTGTGAATTCCCGTGAACACCGTCACGAGCTCAGCCTGTCTGTCCTCCATCCTCCGTTGGTGTTGCAGTAGACAGGCATGTTGCTCCGCATGTTGCTGGGCCTGCTGGGTCTTGATCCCCTCGAGGATGGACACAACCTGGGCCATGCCCGTGGTGTCCTGCCGGTATGTGTCCAGGATGTTTCGGACATGGGAATATACCGGTTCCCCAGCCAACTGGTCAGGCTCGCGCCTCCGCCGTCCTCCACTCCCACCACCCCTGCCCACTTGCACCTGGCCTGCCCTTGTGGGCACATCGGGTCTCTGGGACCCCTGAGGGGTGGCATTGGCGTTGTCGCCTGCCTCCTCCTGGGTGCCCGGGACACCGTGTCCCTCCTGGCCAGCCTGGCCGCATTGTGGTGGTGGGGCAGGGATCCTGGGTGTCTCCTGGGATGTGGCAGGAGTGGGGGTGGTGGTTGGCCCAGTTGTACCTGACGCAGGTGCTGCAGGTCGTTGGACACCAGAGGGGCCAGGTTGGTCAGGGTCGGGTTCGTCCACAGAGTGGTGAGAGTCGTCGCTGCCGGTGGCTCCGTCATCCCGCCGAGCCGGATCTTGTGTGTCTTCCCCCCCAGTGTTGGGGGGTGATCCACGACATTGACCTGTGTGTGAGAGAGACAATGTTAATTTTGTTCCATGCAACATCCATGTTTCATTGGTTTCTAAGTTGGCACATTTCCTCTGGGAATTTGGATATGTCTTGCATTCCACTCACAGTGCACTTGTACATGGGTATGTCCCTTGGCCACAGCTTTAGCGACTTTACCTATGTGTGGCACAGTCTTACTTGCTGCGTCAATTGTGACTGCAGTCAGCAGTGGAGTGGGCAGGTGTGGAGAGCCATGCATTGGCGCCTTCCGTGTTGCACTGTATGTGGGCACATGGAGTGGTTCCACACACTTAGATAATGCAGGTAGCTGTTGTTGTGCTTGTGCACAGGTTGTGACATGGCCCTGTGTTTAGCCATGGAGAAGAGGGGGGGTTCTGGCACTGGCCACCCTTGTCTACATGCACGCAGTCCACCTGCTGACGAGCAGACATTCCCACACCCCACAAGGCTGATTTGCTCTCCCTGTGTGTCCCTTTCTCGCTCCCTCTCTGTCCCCCTCTCCCTCCCTCCGTGTGTCAGCCTCCTCCCTCTGTCCGTCTCCCTCTGTCTCCCTTTCTCCCTCCCTCTGTCAACCTCCTCACTCTGTCCGTCTCCCTGTGTCTCCCTACCTCTCTGTCCCCCTCTCCCTCCCTCCGTGTGTCAGCCTCCTCCCTCTGTCCGTCTCCCTGTGTCTCCCTCCCTCTCTGTCCCCCTCTCCCTCCCTCTGTGTGTCACCCTCTGTCACCTCAGCCCAGCTTCCTGGGCACAGACTGTTAGCAGATCTTTGAATGGCCCTTGGCTTGTTGATGTGAGTTTGTTTCTGATCTCCAGGCACCCATTGGGTGTAGTGTCTGTGTCTGCGCTGCTGCTGTGGTGGTGTGTGCTGCCACTCTTTCACAGTGTTGGCTGTTCATTAGCTGCTGTCATGTGCAAAAAGTGCCTTCACCCCCATGTCTTAATGCAAGGCGTCCACCATTTGCTGGCAAGTCTTTCCTGTGTGGGGACACACTGTTTGTCTGGCTGTGACCTAGGCCATATGGGTAGAGGGCATTGTTGTCTGCTTCTGAGTTGCACTATGTGATTTTTGGGGCCCACACTCCCGCCATCCCGGTTACCGTGTCTTGTGTTGGTGTTTTCTGTGGCCTGTGACTTGACATTGTCCAGCTGGGTGCATGGGGCATGGTGGCGCTAGTGGCATGTGCGTGTTCATGGAGTGTGGTTGAGTCATGCGATAGCTTGGGGTGGTTGCGTGCCTGTTTGTGAGTTTGGTTGTGGATGACGTTCCCCCCATGTGTGGTGAGTTGTTTGTGTACTCACCCAGGTCTCGGACTCCTTCTAATCCGTCCACTGCCACCACCGGCAGTATGGCCATCACCCTCTCCTCCCAGGGATGGTAGTGTACGGGTCTGCGGGCCGGCCCTCCTCCAGTGACGTTGGCCTGGTTGTGTTCGTCCGTCATTTTGGCTTTGACCCTCCTCCGCAGATCGTACCACCTGGCTTGGCATTCATGCCTGGTCCTTCTGGTGTCCGCAACAGCATTCACAGCATCGACGATGGTCTGCCACATGGATGTTTTTTCAGAAATGGTGGTCTGTCTGACCAATGTTCCAAAGAGGTGTGGCTCAAATCTGAGGATTTCATCGACAAGGACCTCCAACTCTCGGCTAGTGAACTTTGGATTCTTGTTAGTGGGCATGGTGAGGGGTGTGGGTGTGGATGGGGGGGTGTGGATGGTTGTGGGTGTGTGGGTGTGGTTGTGCAGGTGTGTGTGTGAATGTGATGTGGGGGTGTTTGTGAAGGTGTGTGTGTGAAGGTGTGCAAGTGTAAGGTGTGGTCAAGCTTCTAGTATGGTGCTGTAGGTTGTCTGTGGGGTCTGGCAGCAGTGAGTCTGTTGCAAAGGCTCATGGTTTGTGTGTGTGGGCCCTTTTTATTGGTCCATTGGTGGGTGTGGCTGTGTTTGAACTTTGGGTGGGTGTGTTATAAGGAGTGGTTGTGTTTTGGGCCTCTGTTTTGGATTTTGGCAGTTGCAGGTCAGTGATTGTGTTGTTTTTGAGCTTGTTGGACATGTTTAGTGGCTTTGTGACAATTCGAATGGTGTATTCTTGTGTTGTTTTGCTTTGTCCTGGTTGTGTACATGCGTTTTTAACGTGTGTACTTCGGCCATTTGGTTGTACAGTGCTGTCCTTGTGTCTGGCTTGGTACGACTCGTACATGCGCGATGTTGTGTGAAGGTGCTGGTGTTGGGGCCTGGGGTACTCTCCATACGTCCGCGGGTGAGGGTACGGTTCGTACATACACGGGGGTACGACACGTACACGGGTGGGGGTATGACTCGAACGTACAGGGGTGTACATACACGGGGGGTGCGACACGTACACAGGTGTACATACACGGGGGTTCGACACGTACACGGGTGTACATACACGGGGGTTTGACACGTACACGGGTGTACATTCACGGGGGGTTCGACACGTACACGGGTGTACATACACGGGGGTTCGACTCGAACGTACGGGGGTGTACATACACGGGGGTGCGACACGTACACGGGTGTACATACACGGGTGGGGGTACGACACGTACACGGGTGTACATACACGGGGGGTTTGACACGTACACGGGTGTACATACACGGGGGTTCGACACGTACACGGGTGTACATACACGGGGGGTTCGACACGTACACGGGTGTACATACACGGGTGGGGGTACGACACGTACACGGGTGTACATACACGGGGGTTCGACACGTACAGGGGTGTACATACACGGGGGGTGCGACACGTACACGGGTGTACATACACGGGGGTTCGACACGTACAGGGGTGTACATACACGGGGGGTGCGACACGTACACGGGTGTACATACACGGGGGGTGCGACACGTACACGGGTGTACATACACGGGTGGGGGTACGACACGTACAGGGGTGTACATACATGGGGGTGACGACTCGAACGTACAGGGGTGTACATACACGGGTGGGGGTACGACACATACACAGGTGTACATACACGGGGGCGCGACACGTACACGGGTGTACATACACGGGTGGGGGTACGACACGTACACGGGTGTACATTCACGGGGGGGTTCGACACGTACACGGGTGTACATACACTGGGGTTCGACACGAACGTACGGGGGTGTACATACACAGGGGTGCGACACGTACACGGGTGTACATACACGGGGGGTTCGACACGTACAGGGGTGTACATACACGGGGGTGTGACACGTACAGGGGTGTACATACACGGGGGTTCGACACGTACAGGGGTGTACATACACGGGGGTGCGACACGTACACGGGTGTACATACACGGGGGGTTCGACACGTACACGGGTGTACATACACGGGGGTTCGACACGTACACGGGTGTACATTCACGGAGGGTTCGACACGTACACGGATGTACATACACGGGGGTTCGACTCGAACGTACGAGGGCTGGGTGGGGGGTTCGACTCGAATGTACGGGGGCTGGGGGGGGGTCAGCGCGTATATACGGGGGCTGGGGGGGGTGTTCGGCGCGTATGCGGGCACATGTCTCCATGGTTGCTATGGGAGTTCGGTGCGGACGGTGTTTTTTCCATCCGGTTGTAACATCGGACGCACCGGATGGATCGTAATTCCGCGGTCGGACTTCACTTTTCACATTTGTACGGTAAATCGTCCGTGGACGTGTCGGACACATTTTCCGACCCGAGGACGTGTGGGGAATAATTCCCAATGCGATTCGTATGGACTTTTTACCATGCGAATCGTGATTGCCAGTTTGTACGGCAAAAAAAGACCGGATACGAGTCGTACGGGGAATTTTTTTACCGGATCGTGATCGGCACTCAAATGTTTCTATGCAAAAGCATAACATGGAGAGCCAGAAATTTACATGAAAGACTTGAAGAAGTGGCAAATGAAATGGGTATTGATTTTGAAAAGATAAAGTCATTACAAAAACCATATAGAGTAAATTTTTCTGAAAAAGACATTGAAAACTTAAACACGACAGGACGAATGATTCAGATTAAAGATTTAATCATATTCCTGAGAAAATGGGGCGATGTAGACAAATGGAAGAGTAGATGGTTTCGAAAACGAGATGATGCAACGGATAAAATGTTTGCAGCATACCCAGTAAGAGAAAAGGAAAAAGTAGTAACTGAATGTCCCATGAGAGAGATTCCAGGTGGAGGCTATGTACATGTCCCCTGGACTAGACAAGATATTTTGTCATTTACCAATGATTTTCCACAACTGCGCGAAAAGCCAGTTGAGTGGTACAGGCAGGTAGACAGGTTCGTGAAATTATCAAAAGTTCTATGGATTGATTTGAACAGTCTTTTAGACATAATAGTACCTGCAGATTTATGGACAGAGTGCAAGGTAATGATTAGCTGGCCTACACAAGAATACCCTAGGGATCCAAAAACAGGTGCCCCTGATCCAGAAGTAATGAGAAAATATGAACAAGTAATTACCTTTCTGAAAAATAAAGTACCTCCTAAAGAAACTGATTGGGTAAAAATTGATAGAACTCATCAAGAAGCGAAAGACTCGGTACACGCTTACTATGAAAGGCTGATTCTTGCCTTTAAACAGTATAGTGGTGATGAAAACTTGAGTGAAAAGGATTTGAGTCATTTTGTATATCGATTTGTGTATGGATTGCGACCTGAAGTAAGTGAAATGATTAAACAGCATACAGTAGATTGGCAAAATAAAAAGATAGATGAAGTATTAAGACATGCAAAATATTTTAGTGATGAAATTGAGGCAAAGCAGCGTAAATAAAAGAAAAAGCCATGTGGGCTCAGGTAAAAGTAGCAGAAAGACAGGAAGCACAATTGATTGAACAAGCAACTGGTACGAGTATGAAACCAAAATTTAATAATGGAAAAGGGAAAGGACAATTTAATATAGATGAAGCCAAAAAGAAATGGCCATGTCATAATTGCGGAAGAATGGGGTATTGGAAATCGGAGTGTAAATTTCCCCCGAGTGCTAATGGTGATAATGCATCATCGAATTCACTGGTGCAGAAAGAGGTGAGTTGTCAACCGCAGCAACAGCAGCAGGTTGTTCCCCAACAGAATCAGGCACCAAAACCGCCTTTTCCACAGAGCGTAAATCATCAGAAATACAGTAATGAGACAGGATTCTACAACGAAGAACAGGTAACTAAGCTGCTGCGCGCTAGTGTTGTTTCGCAGTATTGGCTACAACGCGATGAGAGTGAGTCAGAAGAAGGTTTGTTGATGGTGCCGAGGGGAGGAAGAGGAGTGCGTACTTGGCGCAACTCTAGAAGTAGACCAGACAGGCCCATTTGTGGATGGAAAGGTAAATGACGAAAACATTACTTTCCTAGGAGATACTGGTGCTACTCGTTCAACTGTTAGGTCAGCTGATGTTAAAAATCTTTCTCCCTCAGACGAAACAATCCAAGTGGTTGGAGTATCCAACAGACAGATAAAAACGTATCTCACTGATCCAGTAAAAGTTAGCATAGGGAAATTTTCCGAAATGCACCGCTTTGTCATGTGCGATTCAAGCCCTGTACATTTGTTAGGGAGAGATTTGCTGTGCAAGATGCATTGCACTATATTTTGTACTCCCAATGGTATAGCATTTGAGACTCCAGATGAAGATGTACTATATAAAATGACTATGGCTAATATGGAACCTGAGATTACCGAGGCATTTGCTGTATTTAACCCCGAAGAGCTGCCTCAAGGGTTGAAAAAGACAGTAAAGGCGGAGGTATGGGATTTCACAGGAAAAGATGTGGGATTAATGAAAAATGTAGATCCTGTAAAAGTTGCTATAAAAGAAGGAATAAGTTACCCAAATATTCCCCAGTACAAATTGACACCCGAGATAATTGCAGGATTTACTCCTATAATAGATAGAATGATCAAACAAGGTATTCTGAGAGAAATAATGAGCAGTCCATGTAATTCACCAATTACGGGCCTGAAAAAGCCTAATGGAACATTTAGAATAGTACAAGACCTGAGGAAAATAAACAAAATTGTTGTGTCATGTTGTCCCATTGTACCAAATCCATCAGTGATTTTGTATTAGATTCCTCATGATGCAGAATGGTACACAGTGATTGACTTGTGTCATGCTTTCTTTTCTATCCCATTGCATCATGACAGTCAACAAATGTTTGCGTTCCGATTTGGTGAAAGTATCTTAGCATGGTGCCGAATTCCACAGGGGTACACAGAGAGTCCCTCAATATTCAATCAGATATTGAAAAAGTCTCTAGAAGATTTAAAAATGCCTGAAAGTTCAGTTCTGGTACAATATATAGATGATCTGCTTGTGGCATCAAGAACTAGAGAAGCGTGTGTAGTGGATACCATTGCACTGATGAATCATTTGGCAGATGGAGGACTTAAAGTATCCCCATCGAAATTGCAATTCTGTCAGAAAGAAGTACAATATTAAGGCCACAAAATCAAAAAGGGACTGAGAAAAGTAACTGCAGATAGAATCAAGATAATAAAAGGAATGAGAGCCCCAGTGACGCAAAGAGAAGTGGGAATGTTTCTTGGAATGGTTGGATATTGTCGTCAGTGGATAAGTAACTTTTCCCTGATTGCAAAACCTTTGGTACGCTTGACGAGAAATGATGTAAAAGACCCCAATGAGTTAAATAAAGAGGAATTAGCGGCTTTTAAACAATTGAGAGACAGTTTGTGTGAAGCACCAGCACTTGGTATGCCTGATTATGAAAAGGAATTTGAACTCTATTGCAGCGAAAGAAATGGATGTGCACTTTCTGTATTAATACAGAAACATGGAAAACTAAGGAGACCAATTGCATATTTCTCAGCTATATTAGACCCTGTAGCTGTAGCATTGCCAGGTTGTTTGAAAGCTGTAGCAGCCACTTGCAAGAGTTTGGAACAAAGTGAAGGAATTGTGATGGGATATCCTGTGAGAGTGTTTGTACCACACGATGTGGCGATCCTTTTAACAAGGAGCCGCACCCAGTTCATGACGCACAGTCGCCTGACTAAATATGAGAAAGTTATCCTAGGTGCAACGAATGTAAGCCTGGTGAGATGTCTGAATGTGAATCCTTCAACGTTATTACCTGATGCTGAGAATGTGGAAGTCAGAGATGATGTGGATCATGACTGTTTGGAAGTGCTTGATTTCTGTACCAAACCCCAATCTGAGATAATAGATGTACCTTTGACAGAAAGTGACTATGTGATGTTTGTGGATGGATCATGCTTGAGAACAGATGAGGGAATTCTGAGTGCAGCATATGCAATATGCACAGTAGCAGCTGTATTGGAAGAATCGTGTCTGAAAGGAGTAAAATCAGCCCAAGTTGCTGAACTATTTGCCTTAACAAGAGCATATAAGTTGGGAAAGAATGTGGTGACTGTGATAACCGATAGTCAATATGGCTTCGGTGTAGTGCATGATTTGGGCCAAATTTGGTCCCAAAGAGGATTTTTGACATCGAGTGGAACTCCTATAAGGAATGTTGAAGTGGTTGGAAAATTGCTTGAGGCGATACAGCTGCCTAAGCAGTTAGCTGTTGTGAAGTGTGCAGCCCACACAAAGTTCAATTACTATGTATCGGCTGGCAATCAGTTTGCCAACGATATGGCTCAATATTGTGCACAAGATTAGAATTCAATAAATAGGGGAAGAGAAATGAATGCATGTCCCTTGTTGTTTACTAACACTGTGAATACATGGGAGGAAGTAAGGCAGTTGCAGGAAGAAGCAGGAGATGAGGAAATGAGACAGTGGGTAAAAGCAGGATATGCACCACGGGAAACAGATCATGTGTGGGTATATCGGGATGGAATACCAGTTATGCCTGATAGCATGGTGTCTACCATGGCACGGATGTATCATGGACAAGCACATGTAGGAAGAGATGCAATGATCAGACTTTTTAAACAGACATGGTACAATGCAAAATTTAGACTTGTAGCTGAAAGTCTTTGTCAGAGATGTCTTATATGTCAGCAGTTCAATCCTGGAAGAAAAACAGTGGTAAGTCTGGGAACGATAGGTCGAGAAGGAGGGCCTTTCACCAGAATGCAGATTGACTTCATTGAAATGCCCCCCTGTAACAGGTTGAGGTATGTTTTAGTGATGGTTTGTCTGTTCTCACGGTGGGTGGAAGCATACCCAACGAGAAGAAGTGATGGAATTATTGAGAGAGTTCATTCCTAGGTTTGGTTTTCCAGTCACAGTTGAGTCAGATAGAGGAAAACATTTTCATAATGAAATCATTAAGTTAATTTGTGAAGCATTGAATGTACAACAGAAACTACATTGTGCCTATCACCCAGAGGCTTCTGGTGTGGTGGAACAAGTAAATGGCACCATTAAAAACAGGCTGGGAAGAATGTGTTTATCCACAGGTTTGAAATGGCCTGATGTCTTGCCTCTGGTAGTCATGACTATTAGATCAATTCCAGATAGGAATACAGGTCTGAGTCCCCATGAAATTGTCATGGGAAGAGCAATGCGACATGTTTTCATACCAGTCAACAAGCTATTGCCTATATCTGATGACTTGGTGTTGGATTATTGCAAGGGGTTGGCTGATTCCGTTCATTCTGTGTTCCATCAGGTTGGATCGGATGCCACCACTCTTGAAAAGAAGCCAGCTCATGATTTGAGCCCAGGGGACTGGGTGAGAATAAAAGTGCACAGAAGACGAAACTGTTTGGTCCCACGTTGAGGAAAACCACGTCAGGTGATCTTGACTACGACAACAGCAGTAAAATGTGCAGGAGTGAAGAACTGGATTCATGCTAGTCACACCTTGCGAATTCCAAAACCCGTGGATAACAAGGAGGGAGAATACTTTGAAGAATCAGATACAAGCTCTGAATCAGATACTGAAGAAATAAGAACGAGACAAATTCCTGAAAGGGGGGAATCAGGACAAAGTCCAGCTATTGCACCAGAGAACCTTCCTTTAAGAAGAAAGTTACAGATTTCTGACACCAGCTCAGAATCAGACACCGAACCCGTCCAAGCACAAGAGAGATTAAAAACAGTGAAGAGACTGTAAAAGAAATTTTTGATAAGACTGTCCCGAATGAAAGTTCAAGAGAAATTCCACCCGAAGTAATAAAATTAGATGGTAAGGTACCAGATACAGAGAGTGAGGGAAACATTTTTGCGGAAGACCCCCCGATGAGTTGTAGGGAACTCACACATCCAGTTAGAGGAAGGGACGGTTAGTCAGCAGGAAGATTGTGTCCAAGAACCACGAGGAGGGACAGAGGTAGGTAATAAAAAAGATGTGGTGGAAAGAAGAACTACTGAAAGTAAAAGTCAAGTTGGAACTGAATCATCGGACAGTGATGAAGAAGTACCAGAAGGTCGAGTCCTGAGAAAGAGAGTATGGAGAACTGAGAAAAATGAAAAAGGAAGTAAGTTGAAAAGGCCAGCAAGGGATGAAATTTGGCCCACAAAAATAAAGAGATTAAGATACAGATTGACACGAGTAAATTCATCTAGAGCTGAACAGGTGAATGAAGTGTCTAGCCAAGAGAGATTGAAAGACGTGGAACAAACGACAGCAGAAGAAAAAGAGAGAACGAGAAAACCTAACCAGAAGTATAAGTCGCCAGAATGGTCATATGTGGCACTGCCTGAAATAAAAGAAGAGGCAGACAGCCAAGGGGATCTAGAGGTGACTGTACCAGGAGAAGTTGAGGAAGACGAAGAATCAAAAATCCTGAGAGTTATCTTGTCCGACATCGGAGAAGAGATGGATGTTCAGTTAATTCTGCAACAAGACTACGAAAGAAAAGTGAAAGATGATCAAATGCCAAACTGAAGAGATAAAAGTGTTAAAAATGGAGAAGCAATAAATTACCGGAAAAAGAAATAAAACTGAAAAGAACCAAGTAGGTGCTTAGAGCCTTGGGTTAGACAAAACTAGTTGTGAAGTAGAAGAGGCTAAGTCAAAAGACACTGATCATTTTTCGAAATGGCAAACACAGAAAATAGAAAATCTAAATGTGTGTTCCTTAGAAGATAGTTCAAAATGTGTTATTGTTGTACAAGATTACTAATGCTTCTGTGGAGTGCGTTAGCGCTAATGGTTTCATTTAAAGTTACACTAGAAACAATAGAAGGACATAGTGAGAATAAAACTAATGTAGAAAAGATTCAGAAGGTATATCAGACTAAAATAGATAGAAATTACTTACATAAAGATAGGTTTATAACTGATTTTTTTTAACAATGTATTTTCAAAATTACTATACGAATATGTGAAGACGATGGACGTGAGGGATTGCTACGTCTGCATGCAATTGCCGGCGTCTGTATCTGAAGGAGTGACTTACCATCACCTCCCAGTAACATATGGAATAACATGTAGTGTACTCGCAAGTTTATTTTACAAGATAGAGAAATTAGAATATTATTTTTCAGATGTAGATAATGTATTTTCACAAGTACCTGTAATTAACAAGTTGAATAAAGTAAAACCTGCGAAAGTGTTAGGTGAGTTTTTCTTAGAAACTAAAGAATTAACATTAGAATCAACATTTAGAAATAATCTAACTTGCAGTTTAAAGAAGGAGGAGAAGATTTTCTTGGATATGGTTGAAGAAAGGAGATTAAAAATGCAAAGGAGAATACCTGAGGGAAAGGAAGAAAAGACAGTCTGGGATGTTAAAAGAGAAAAACATTTGAAAGGAGAAGCTAGTCCAACAATGCCTCTAGATTGGCCTCAGAAAGGAAAGTTGTGTATTAGAAGGAGTCAAACTGCATATGATAATTATTTTGTAAGCACCAGTGATTGCCATGATACTTATAGAATCATGGGAGGATGGGGATTTAAAGGAGGAAATGATCCAGTTTTCCCTGGATTATATTTTATCTGCGGGAACAAAGCATATTATCGATTACCAGATCATTGGTATGGCACATGTTATCTAGGCCTGGTTTTCCCAAAGATATTCCATGTGGGAAGAGGAAAAGATGGTGCACATGAGTTAGGTAGTCAACTAACACGTAGGAAAAGAGAATCTTGGTCAGAAATTGTAGGAGACATTTTTGGAGCATTGATACCAGCAGGGGGATTATCTCTGAATGCACACAAAAATAGAAAACTATCAACAGTAGTGGATTGCTTGTCAACAAGCACCGCTGGAGGATTTTTATTTGTAAATACCGAAATGGTTGCCATGCGTGCCATGGTAATTCAAAATCGACTTGCCCTTGATATAATTTTAGCAAAAGAGGGTGGAGTCTGTGGAATGATGAAAGTTCAACATTGTTGTACTTACATTCCTGACGAGAGTCAAGATTTGAAGACATACATTAAGAATATAACAGATTTGCATGAGGAAATTATTCCACTGCAGGCTGAAGGTATTTGGGAAAAGATTGGGAAAAAGTTTTCTACTATTAAGAACTTTTTACTTAAGCTAGGTAGTACCTTTTTTGGTAAGATATTATTTCCAGTAACATGTGTGATTATTTTAGTATTAATTCTAAGATTAGGATGTTTATGTCGTAAGAAAAGGAAATTTTCGAAAACACATAAAAAGAGAAACTGTAAGAAACAAAGAGAAAGAAAGAAAAGAAAGAGAATTTGAAGAAGCAGAATTAGAAGAGTGGAAAGACAATATGTTCAGAAAAACAAGAGAAGAAGAGACAGGGGAAACAGTTATGTGAACTAAATAAATAATTAAGAGAAGTGAATTCATTTCTTTTACTAAATCTTTTCAAAATTTAAAGGTAGTGTGGTGATGTTAAAAATCACCAAAGGGGGGATTGATGGAGCAGGTAGTGCAAAATGTTGTATACATCCTCGACTTTGTATGAAAGAATTAATTGAATAACCTACTTATTATAATGTACTAATTGTGTGCTGTGATATATTAAAATTAACTAATTTACATACACATACACGGGGGGTTTGACACGTACACGGGTGTACATTCACGGAGGGTTCGACACGTACACGGATGTACATACACGGGGGTTCGACTCGAACGTACGAGGGCTGGGTGGGGGGTTCGACTCGAATGTACGGGGGCTGGGGGGGTCAGCGCGTATATACGGGGGCTGGGGGGGTGTTCGGCGCGTATGCGGGCACATGTCTCCATGGTTGCTATGGGAGTTCGGTGCGGACGGTGTTTTTTCCATCCGGTTGTAACATCGGACGCACCGGATGGATCGTAATTCCGCGGTCGGACTTCACTTTTCACATTTGTACGGTAAATCGTCCGTGGACGTGTCGGACACATTTTCCGACCCGAGGACGTGTGGGGAATAATTCCCAATGCGATTCGTATGGACTTTTTACCATGCGAATCGTGATTGCCAGTTTGTACGGCAAAAAAAGACCGGATACGAGTCGTACGGGGAATTTTTTTACCGGATCGTGATCGGCACCCAAATGTTTCTATGCAAAAGCATAACATGGAGAGCCAGAAATTTACATGAAAGACTTGAAGAAGTGGCAAATGAAATGGGTATTGATTTTGAAAAGATAAAGTCATTACAAAAACCATATAGAGTAAATTTTTCTGAAAAAGACATTGAAAACTTAAACACGACAGGACGAATGATTCAGATTCAAGATTTAATCATATTCCTGAGAAATGGGGCGATGTAGACAAATGGAAGAGTAGATGGTTTCGAAAACGAGATGATGCAACGGATAAAATGTTTGCAGCATACCCAGTAAGAGAAAAGGAAAAAGTAGTAACTGAATGTCCCATGAGAGAGATTCCAGGTGGAGGCTATGTACATGTCCCCTGGACTAGACAAGATATTTTGTCATTTACCAATGATTTTCCACAACTGCGCGAAAAGCCAGTTGAGTGGTACAGGCAGGTAGCCAGGTTCGTGAAATTATCAAAAGTTCTATGGATTGATTTGAACAGTCTTTTGGACATAATAGTACCTGCAGATTTATGGACAGAGTGCAAGGTAATGATTAGCTGGCCTACACAAGAATACCCTAGGGATCCAAAAACAGGTGCCCCTGATCCAGAAGTAATGAGAAAATATGAACAAGTAATTACCTTTCTGAAAAATAAAGTACCTCCTAAAGAAACTGATTGGGTAAAAATTGATAGAACTCATCAAGAAGCGAAAGACTCGGTACACGCTTACTATGAAAGGCTGATTCTTGCCTTTAAACAGTATAGTGGTGATGAAAACTTGAGTGAAAAGGATTTGAGTCATTTTGTATATCGATTTGTGTATGGATTGCGACCTGAAGTAAGTGAAATGATTAAACAGCATACAGTAGATTGGCAACATAAAAAGATAGATGAAGTATTAAGATATGCAAAATATTTTAGTGATGAAATTGAGGCAAAGCAGCGTAAATAAAAGAAAAAGCCATGTGGGCTCAGGTAAAAGTAGCAGAAAGACAGGAAGCACAATTGATTGAACAAGCAACTGGTACGGGTATGAAACCAAAATTTAATAATGGAAAAGGGAAAGGACAATTTAATATAGATGAAGCCAAAAAGAAATGGCCATGTCATAATTGCGGAAGAATGGGGTATTGGAAATCGGAGTGTAAATTTCCCCCCGAGTGCTAATGGTGATAATGCATCATCGAATTCACTGGTGCAGAAAGAGGTGAGTTGTCAACCGCAGCAACAGCAGCAGGTTGTTCCCCAACAGAATCAGGCACCAAAACCGCCTTTTCCACAGAGCGTAAATCATCAGAAATACAGTAATGAGACAGGATTCTACAACGAAGAACAGGTAACTAAGCTGCTGCGCGCTAGTGTTGTTTCGCAGTATTGGCTACAACGCGATGAGAGTGAGTCAGAAGAAGGTTTGTTGATGGTGCCGAGGGGAGGAAGAGGAGTGCGTACTTGGCGCAACTCTAGAAGTAGACCAGACAGGCCCATTTGTGGATGGAAAGGTAAATGACGAAAACATTACTTTCCTAGGAGATACAGGTGCTACTCGTTCAACTGTTAGGTCAGCTGATGTTAAAAATCTTTCTCCCTCAGACGAAACAATCCAAGTGGTTGGAGTATCCAACAGACAGATAAAAACGTATCTCACTGATCCAGTAAAAGTTAGCATAGGGAAATTTTCCGAAATGCACCGCTTTGTCATGTGTGATTCAAGCCCTGTACATTTGTTAGGGAGAGATTTGCTGTGCAAAGATGCATTGCACTATATTTTGTACTCCCAATGGTATAGCATTTGAGACTCCAGATGAAGATGTACTATATAAAATGACTATGGCTAATATGGAACCTGAGATTACCGAGGCATTTGCTGTATTTAACCCCGAAGAGCTGCCTCAAGGGTTGAAAAAGACAGTAAAGGCGGAGGTATGGGATTTCACAGGAAAAGATGTGGGATTAATGAAAAATGTAGATCCTGTAAAAGTTGCTATAAAAGAAGGAATAAGTTACCCAAATATTCCCCAGTACAAATTGACACCCGAGATAATTGCAGGATTTACTCCTATAATAGATAGAATGATCAAACAAGGTATTCTGAGAGAAATAATGAGCAGTCCATGTAATTCACCAATTATGGGCCTGAAAAAGCCTAATGGAACATTTAGAATAGTACAAGACCTGAGGAAAATAAACAAAATTGTTGTGTCATGTTGTCCCATTGTACCAAATCCATCCGTGATTTTGTATTAGATTCCTCATGATGCAGAATGGTACACAGTGATTGACTTGTGTCATGCTTTCTTTTCTATCCCATTGCATCATGACAGTCAACAAATGTTTGCGTTCCGATTTGGTGAAAGTATCTTAGCATGGTGCCGAATTCCACAGGGGTACACAGAGAGTCCCTCAATATTCAATCAGATATTGAAAAAGTCTCTAGAAGATTTAAAAATGCCTGAAAGTTCAGTTCTGGTACAATATATAGATGATCTGCTTGTGGCATCAAGAACTAGAGAAGCGTGTGTAGTGAATACCATTGCACTGATGAATCATTTGGCAGATGGAGGACTTAAAGTATCCCCATCGAAATTGCAATTCTGTCAGAAAGAAGTACAATATTAAGGCCACAAAATCAAAAAGGGACTGAGAAAAGTAACTGCAGATAGAATCAAGATAATAATAGGAATGAGAGCCCCAGTGACGCAAAGAGAAGTGGGAATGTTTCTTGGAATGGTTGGATATTGTCGTCAGTGGATAAGTAACTTTTCCCTGATTGCAAAACCTTTGGTACGCTTGACGAGAAATGATGTAAAAGACCCCAATGCGTTAAATAAAGAGGAATTAGCGGCTTTTAAACAATTGAGAGACAGTTTGTGTGAAGCACCAGCACTTGGTATGCCTGATTATGAAAAGGAATTTGAACTCTATTGCAGCGAAAGAAATGGATGTGCACTTTCTGTATTAATACAGAAACATGGAAAACTAAGGAGACCAATTGCATATTTCTCAGCTATATTAGACCCTGTAGCTGTAGCATTGCCAGGTTGTTTGAAAGCTGTAGCAGCCACTTGCAAGAGTTTGGAACAAAGTGAAGGAATTGTGATGGGATATCCTGTGAGAGTGTTTGTACCACACGATGTGGCGATCCTTTTAACAAGGAGCCGCACCCAGTTCATGACGCACAGTCGCCTGACTAAATATGAGAAAGTTATCCTAGGTGCAACGAATGTAAGCCTGGTGAGATGTCTGAATGTGAATCCTTCAACGTTATTACCTGATGCTGAGAATGTGGAAGTCAGAGATGATGTGGATCATGACTGTTTGGAAGTGCTTGATTTCTGTACCAAACCCCAATCTGAGATAATAGATGTACCTTTGACAGAAAGTGACTATGTGATGTTTGTGGATGGATCATGCTTGAGAACAGATGAGGGAATTCTGAGTGCAGCATATGCAATATGCACAGTAGCAGCTGTATTGGAAGAATCGTGTCTGAAAGGAGTAAAATCAGCCCAAGTTGCTGAACTATTTGCCTTAACAAGAGCATATAAGTTGGGAAAGAATGTGGTGACTGTGATAACCGATAGTCAATATGGCTTCGGTGTAGTGCATGATTTGGGCCAAATTTGGTCCCAAAGAGGATTTTTGACATCGAGTGGAACTCCTATAAGGAATGTTGAAGTGGTTGGAAAATTGCTTGAGGCGATACAGCTGCCTAAGCAGTTAGCTGTTGTGAAGTGTGCAGCCCACACAAAGTTCAATTACTATGTATCGGCTGGCAATCAGTTTGCCAACGATATGGCTCAATATTGTGCACAAGATTAGAATTCAATAAATAGGGGAAGAGAAATGAATGCATGTCCCTTGTTGTTTACTAACACTGTGAATACATGGGAGGAAGTAAGGCAGTTGCAGGAAGAAGCAGGAGATGAGGAAATGAGACAGTGGGTAAAAGCAGGATATGCACCACAGGAAACAGATCATGTGTGGGTATATCGGGATGGAATACCAGTTATGCCTGATAGCATGGTGTCTGCCATGGCACGGATGTATCATGGACAAGCACATGTAGGAAGAGATGCAATGATCAGACTTTTTAAACAGACATGGTACAATGCAAAATTTAGACTTGTAGCTGAAAGTCTTTGTCAGAGATGTCTTATATGTCAGCAGTTCAATCCTGGAAGAAAAACAGTGGTAAGTCTGGGAACGATAGGTCGAGAAGGAGGGCCTTTCACCAGAATGCAGATTGACTTCATTGAAATGCCCCCCTGTAACAGGTTGAGGTATGTTTTAGTGATGGTTTGTCTGTTCTCACGGTGGGTGGAAGCATACCCAACGAGAAGAAGTGATGGAATTATTGAGAGAGTTCATTCCTAGGTTTGGTTTTCCAGTCACAGTTGAGTCAGATAGAGGAAAACATTTTCATAATGAAATCATTAAGTTAATTTGTGAAGCATTGAATGTACAACAGAAACTACATTGTGCCTATCCCCCAGAGGCTTCTGGTGTGGTGGAACAAGTAAATGGCACCATTAAAAACAGGCTGGGAAGAATGTGTTTATCCACAGGTTTGAAATGGCCTGATGTCTTGCCTCTGGTACTCATGACTATTAGATCAATTCCAGATAGGAATACAGGTCTGAGTCCCCATGAAATTGTCATGGGAAGAGCAATGCGACATGTTTTCATACCAGTCAACAAGCTATTGCCTATATCTGATGACTTGGTGTTGGATTATTGCAAGGGGTTGGCTGATTCCGTTCATTCTGTGTTCCATCAGGTTGGATCGGATGCCACCACTCTTGAAAAGAAGCCAGCTCATGATTTGAGCCCAGGGGACTGGGTGAGAATAAAAGTGCACAGAAGACGAAACTGTTTGGTCCCACGTTGAGGAAAACCACGTCAGGTGATCTTGACTACGACAACAGCAGTAAAATGTGCAGGAGTGAAGAACTGGATTCATGCTAGTCACACCTTGCGAATTCCAAAACCCGTGGATAACAAGGAGGGAGAATACTTTGAAGAATCAGATACAAGCTCTGAATCAGATACTGAAGAAATAAGAACGAGACAAATTCCTGAAAGGGGGGAATCAGGACAAAGTCCAGCTATTGCACCAGAGAACCTTCCTTTAAGAAGAAAGTTACAGATTTCTGACACCAGCTCAGAATCAGACACCGAACCCGTCCAAGCACAAGAGAGAGAGATTAAAAACAGTGAAGAGACTGTAAAAGAAATTTTTGATAAGACTGTCCCGAATGAAAGTTCAAGAGAAATTCCACCCGAAGTAATAAAATTAGATGGTAAGGTACCAGATACAGAGAGTGAGGGAAACATTTTTGCGGAAGACCCCCCGAGGAGTTGTAGGGAACTCACACATCCAGTTATAGGAAGGGACGGTTAGTCAGCAGGAAGATTGTGTCGAAGAACCACGAGGAGGGACAGAGGTAGGTAATAAAAAAGATGTGGTGGAAAGAAGAACTACTGAAAGTAAAAGTCAAGTTGGAACTGAATCATCGGACAGTGATGAAGAAGTACCAGAAGGTCGAGTCCTGAGAAAGAGAGCATGGAGAACTGAGAAAAATGAAAAAGGAAGTAAGTTGAAAAGGCCAGCAAGGGATGAAATTTGGCCCACAAAAATAAAGAGATTAAGATACAGATTGACACGAGTAAATTCATCTAGAGCTGAACAGGTGAATGAAGTGTCTAGCCAAGAGAGATTGAAAGACGTGGAACAAACGACAGCAGAAGAAAATAAGAGAACGAGAAAACCTAACCAGAAGTATAAGTCGCCAGAATGGTCATATGTGGCACTGCCTGAAATAAAAGAAGAGGCAGACAGCCAAGGGGATCTAGAGGTGACTGTACCAGGAGAAGTTGAGGAAGACGAAGAATCAAAAATCCTGAGAGTTATCTTGTCCGACATCGGAGAAGAGATGGATGTTCAGTTAATTCTGCAACAAGACTACGAAAGAAAAGTGAAAGATGATCAAATGCCAAACTGAAGAGATAAAAGTGTTAAAAATGGAGAAGCAATAAATTACCGGAAAAAGAAATAAAACTGAAAAGAACCAAGTAGGTGCTTAGAGCCTTGGGTTAGACAAAACTAGTTGTGAAGTAGAAGAGGCTAAGTCAAAAGACACTGATCATTTTTCGAAATGGCAAACACAGAAAATAGAAAATCTAAATGTGTGTTCCTTAGAAGATAGTTCAAAATGTGTTATTGTTGTACAGGATTACTAATGCTTCTGTGGAGTACGTTAGCGCTAAAGGTTTCATTTAAAGTTACACTAGAAACAATAGAAGGACATAGTGAGAATAAAACTAATGTAGAAAAGATTCAGAAGGTATATCAGACTAAAATAGATAGAAATTACTTACATAAAGATAGGTTTATACCTGATTTTTTTTAACAATGTATTTTCAAAATTACTATACGAATATGTGAAGACGATGGACGTGAGGGATTGCTACGTCTGCATGCAATTGCCGGCGTCTGTATCTGAAGGAGTGACTTACCATCACCTCCCAGTAACATATGGAATAACATGTAGTGTACTCGCAAGTTTATTTTACAAGATAGAGAAATTAGAATATTATTTTTCAGATGTAGATAATGTATTTTCACAAGTACCTGTAATTAACAAGTTGAATACAGTAAAACCTGCGAAAGTGTTAGGTGAGTTTTTCTTAGAAACTAAAGAATTAACATTAGAATCAACATTTAGAAATAATCTAACTTGCAGTTTAAAGAAGGAGGAGAAGATTTTCTTGGATATGGTTGAAGAAAGGAGATTAAAAATGCAAAGGAGAATACCTGAGGGAAAGGAAGAAAAGACAGTCTGGGATGTTAAAAGAGAAAAACATTTGAAAGGAGAAGCTAGTCCAACAATGCCTCTAGATTGGCCTCAGAAAGGAAAGTTGTGTATTAGAAGGAGTCAAACTGCATATGATAATTATTTTGTAAGCACCAGTGATTGCCATGATACTTATAGAATCATGGGAGGATGGGGATTTAAAGGAGGAAATGATCCAGTTTTCCCTGGATTATATTTTATCTGCGGGAACAAAGCATATTATCGATTACCAGATCATTGGTATGGCACATGTTATCTAGGCCTGGTTTTCCCAAAGATATTCCATGTGGGAAGAGGAAAAGATGGTGCACATGAGTTAGGTAGTCAACTAACACGTAGGAAAAGAGAATCTTGGTCAGAAATTGTAGGAGACATTTTTGGAGCATTGATACCAGCAGGGGGATTATCTCTGAATGCACACAAAAATAGAAAACTATCAACAGTAGTGGATCGCTTGTCAACAAGCACCGCTGGAGGATTTTTATTTGTAAATACCGAAATGGTTGCCATGCGTGCCATGGTAATTCAAAATCGACTTGCCCTTGATATAATTTTAGCAAAAGAGGGTGGAGTCTGTGAAATGATGAAAGTTCAACATTGTTGTACTTACATTCCTGACGAGAGTCAAGATTTGAAGACATACATTAAGAATATAACAGATTTGCATGAGGAAATTATTCCACTGCAGGCTGAAGGTATTTGGGAAAAGATTGGGAAAAAGTTTTCTACTATTAAGAACTTTTTACTTAAGCTAGGTAGTACCTTTTTTGGTAAGATATTATTTCCAGTAACATGTGTGATTATTTTAGTATTAATTCTAAGATTAGGATGTTTATGTCGTAAGAAAAGGAAATTTTCGAAAACACATAAAAAGAGAAACTGTAAGAAACAAAGAGAAAGAAAGAAAAGAAAGAGAATTTGAAGAAGCAGAATTAGAAGAGTGGAAAGACAATATGTTCAGAAAAACAAGAGAAGAAGAGACAGGGGAAACAGTTATGTGAACTAAATAAATAATTAAGAGAAGTGAATTCATTTCTTTTACTAAATTTTTTCAAAATTTAAAGGTAGTGTGGTGATGTTAAAAATCACCAAAGGGGGGATTGATGGAGCAGGTAGTGCAAAATGTTGTATACATCCTCTACTTTGTATGAAAGAATTAATTGAATAACCTACTTATTATAATGTACTAATTGTGTGCTGTGATATATTAAAATTAACTAATTTACATACACAAATTACACGTGGGAACTTGCTATTTGCATGGCAAAATAACTCTATAACTAAAATACGTATGCATATTAATTGTAGTATATATGGTAATTAGATATTGCATGATTTATGTGCTTTTGTGACGTCTGCATCTTCGTGGAGGACCGTAAAGGTGAATATACTGCTTTAAATGTCGCTATATGCCAGGAAAATACTAATACATAAAGGGATTAGTAAGGGTATAACATTAGCAGCATCATTTCTTTGTATTAATTACTCTTTTGTGTTTGTTTCGCTTAAGTTGACATTTGGGCCTATCGAAACATGGCGGCGGAAAACGAGTTCAGAAGTGGCCACCTTCTCGTGAGGCGCGAAGTTTATTGCACAGACTCGGATGGCACCGTGAACTTCCTATCGACCTCTGTACACGCCGTTCCTGTCAAGGATAGATTGTTGGTGGACTGCCTAAGTCCCAGGAAAACCAGAAACTGGTATAAATGAACAATGGACATTTTAGAAACTTTGCAACAATCGGAATTGGTGCATCACCGGAAACATATCAGCAAAATCCATGTGAACCTGGACTGTCCCAAAATTGGACGTTTTTCCCCGACCAATTGAAACCTTTCTCCGCCCAAAAATGTTTCATGTTATCCCAAAATGTATTATAAAAAGAGTAGTAGAATAGGGAGGGGCTAGTGGCGATGAGGATGCGATGAGATGAGATGCAATTTTTCACATTCGGCGGTTACTATGACTGCGCACTCTCTTTGACCCCACAGGAGATGGCGGATGCTGGCACGATTTCTGGTCCTCTGACGATCTTTGGGACTGTAACGTGCTGAGCAAAGGATTTTCGGACTTTGAGATCTGGCCTGCTTTTTGGACAAATTAACGACAAAATTCGGTTATGCAGAGCCAATGAATTAGAGAAAACCCAGATAGCCAGAATAGGTAAATATGATGTTCTGTGATATGATTAAATTGATCTAGAAATTCTAAACTTTTGAAGGGACAAATGCTAATATTAATGAAATTTTAGATAAACAAATATTGATTAACAGAAATAATGAGTTTGTGATTCTTCGTTAAAAAGAATAAGGATTCTGAGTCTTAAATGTGTTTTAGCTGGTTCTAAATCACCATCAACCAATTCAACTAATTGGTCCGATGGACCAAGTGGGCCGAGTGCCTTGATGTTTAGGATTAGGAATCTATAGGTGGTGAATGTTAATGTATATGATGTAAGATAACTTTTCTTTCCCTATAGGTTATAAGGTATCCCCACCCACATGTCCAGCGCATCTTTCCCCCTCCTGTGTGCAGACCTGTGAAAGAGAACGTGCGAGTGATTGGTTTTATGGGCCCCATCAATGAATGCGTGTGTGAATGAGTTAGTGTGATGGCGGGTCTGCGACGCAGGGAGGATAGCTGTGCTCTTTTTATTTTCCCCGGCTTTTGCGCTGGATCAAGGGCACTAAGCCTACCCACACAAGTGAGTTACCATGATTATCGAGATACAAAAAAGTTCACAAGCTTTCTGGTCTTTGATTAATGCTCCGTTTTTAAAGCATGAGCAGGCTAAGACTACAGATAATAATGTTGACCAAGAGGCATGGGTGACACATTTTGAAGCCCTCTTTGGAACGGATGATATGACAACCCCTCAATCTTTTCCCCATGTTTTGGAGACTGATGAGCCTCCTGTCAGCTTTACACTCATTGAAACAAAACATGCTCTAAATCATGGGTACTCACAAACTTTCTCTCAGGGGCCAAATTTACAGTGTGGTTTCTGGCCGAGGGCCGCACTGGTGGGGGCAGGGTCATTGGGGGTGGGGTCAGTAGGGGCGGGGTCAGTGGGGCGGGGCTATAGGGGGAAAAATATCACTGCCGTTTCAAAACATTACTAGACAATGCTGTATTTCCAAAGCAGATGTAACTACATGGAGCACATGTTTATAATGTTTTGTTATTAGCAGACAATAGCAATCTTATGTGGGATTGCATGGTAATTTGCAGTAACCGGATATTCAGCACATGCCCAGTGCAGCACAGGCTTCAGAGTCCCAAAAATAGATATGTTAAAGAAAAACACTACAAACTTATTTTACATTTCATGTCACCGATTAGTTTTCTTCCACCCATCCACCCTTTCAGTCATCCATCCATCCTCCCTTTCTCTCTCTATCGACCCTTTCACTTAGCCATCCTTCCTTCCACCCACCCATCTACTCATCCACTCATGAATCCATCCATTGACCCTATCACTCATCCATCCTTTCTCTCATCCATTTATCTTTTCACTCCTTCACTCATCTATTCATCCTTTTGTCCACCTACCCTGTCACTCACTCATCCATCCTTACATCCACCCTTTCACTCATCCGTCCATCCATTCACCCTTGCACTTATTAATTCATCAATCCATCCATCATTTCACTCATCCACCCACTCACTCATCCACCTTTTCACTCATCCATCCTTTCACTCATCCATCCACCCTTTTACCCATCCAGCTACCCTTCCACCCATTCATCCAGCTATTTACCTTTCCTCTCATCCATCCTTCCACTCACTCCTCAATCCATCCATCCTCTCATTATCCATCTATTCAATCGTTCATTCATCCATTCACCCTTTCACTAATTCATCCAGCCATCCACCCATCCCTTCACTTACTCACTCGCTCAACTTTTCATATTAATTTTGAGCTGAGCCTTTTGAGAAGAGGCCCATCAAGAACTTCACCCTCGATGCAGGAGCCATTCCAGGACTGGGACAGAAGCCACCCAGGGCGGAGACAGGATCCACAACAGGGGGGACAGGAGCCATCACAGGCGGGGGTGAGGTTACAGGAGCCACCACATGGGGGGGGGGGGCAGGAGCCATCACTGGGGGGGGGCGGAAGGGCAGGAGCCATCACAGGAGGGGGAACAGGATCCACCAGGGTGGTCATGCAGTATTCTAGTATCTTGGTCTCTTCCAGGGTGGGGTAGGGCTCCTCACCCACTCCTGGACAAAAACAACGAGAAGACAGGCTCTCATTCTAAAATGTTAGTTTTGCCATCCCCACTGTGATGTACAGTACTTAAAGGAGATACTTCAAGAGAACTGATTTAACTGATTGTCCGCCATACTTGTTAATCAGTGTAGGTGTGATTGTGCCATTTCTTTTTTTAAATTATATTATAGACTGCATGTTTGAAGAACCGAGGTTTGCTTACAATTTAGTGACAGTAATTAAGCTCTGTGAAGATAAACACGTGCTGCCTCGGGGTAATCCGGGCCTGCTCTAGGATGTTTGGGGCCCTGGGCAGAAAACGAATGTGTGAGGCCCCTCTAAATTGCAGACACATTACGCATTCAGGGCTGAATAGATGTCCTTGCTCCTGAAGCGTCAGCCCCTCCTGCTCAGTCACCTTCAAGCACCTCTTAACAGCTCATCAAGGGCGGAAGGTGCGAGGGCTGCCATCCCGCTGTGCCTCACCAATGCTGCTGGGGATCTGAGCTTTGGCACTGCATGGAGTCTGTTACACCCGACCTCAACAGCATCGGAGTCAAGCAGGGAGGTGGGTGGAAGCTGTGCCGGCGCGATCGGTGCCCGGTTAAAATGACGGACAAATGGCGTCTGGTAAAGAATCCTTCAAGGACAACGGACCGCGGGCCGCCAACGAAGGCCGGGCGGGCCGCCAGTGGCCCGCGGGCCGTACTATGAGTACCCGTGCTCTAAATCAATGTAAACGAGCAAAGGCTCCAGGACCGGATGGAGTTCCTATAGATTTATTCCTAGGCAATCAAGATCTATGGGCTTCACTTTTAACAAATATCTTTAATAAAATTGCTCAATCAAAAGCACCGCCATCTTGGAAAACAACTGTAATCGTTCCCATATATAAAAAAGGGGATAGGTCGATCCCGAAAAATTATAGACCTATCCCCTTAATAGACTACTGCAAAGCAAATGGGTAGATTGATTTTAAACAGATTAGAGGACTGGGCACTGGAAAAGAACATTATTATCCCATGCCAATTTGGCTTTAGAAAAGGGAAAGGCACGGTAGATCAGTGCCTGAACCTGAGCCTAATTATGGCAAAATACACGGCTGCAAAAAAAGGTCATCTCCATTTAGCCTTCATGGATCTGTCCGCAACCTTTGACTGCGTGGCACAGCATAGGCTGTGGCAGATCATGGAGGAGATGGGTATCGACCTGAAGATTATTAATATAATTTGTGATCTGTATACAGATGCTTCAGCCTGTGTTCGCTATGGGAGGAATGGTGAGTGCACAAGCCATTTAAAATTTCAAGAGGCGTGAGGCAGGGGTGCGTTCTTGCCCCCTTCCTATTTGCACTCTATACTAATGGCGTGGAATCTGCATTGTTGGGCTCTACACCAGATATCCCTTATATTAACTCAGCAAAATGAATTTTAAACAGTGTCGTGTAGCACTTTATTATCTTCAGCTACTACCTGATCCTTTTATCTGTTTCTCTTTAGCATCCTTTTTTTTATTGGCACTAAAAAAGAGATCAATAACCATCTGAAATTATATTCCTACAAAATGAAATGATTTTACTATTGTGGAAATGAATATGAATTTATATCTGTATTTTTAAAGTAATGACCTTTTTATGTGTGTTGTAATGTTGTGAATTGTTTTAATATGTAGTATACTTTTTATGCCTACATTGTGTTGGCAAAATAAAGTTTTCTGACTGACAATCGGGAAACTTGTAGTAGCATAGAATAGTACACGGGTACTCATAGTACGGCCCGCGGGCCGCCTGCAGCCCGGCAAGCCTTCCTTGGCGGCCCGCGGACCTTTCAGGCATCGTAACTGTGTTTAAAAAAAAAAAATTCATGAGTGTTCACAAACACTGCCAGTTTCACCAGCGCGACTCTGACTCTGCTCTGTGGGGGCCGGGCGGTTCCAGCGGATAGTCAGAGTGCAGAGTGGAGCTGCGGGGCCTAAGAAGAGGTGAAATACAACAAAGCCTCATTAACATGCAAATGGTCTTTTAAAGACCTGTGAAGTACTGGGGTAAGTTGTTTTTGTGCCCGAGAAGCTGTCTCAGCCCCTGCTGACACACACGTAGGGTGAGATGACAGAGGGAGGTAGAGGGAGGGAGACAGAGGGAGAGAGAGGGAGACAGAGGGAGAGGGAGATAGAGAGAGGGAGAGGGAGACAGAAAGGGAGACAGAGGGAGAGGGAGACAGAGACAGAGTGAGAGGGAGACGGAGTGAGACAGTCAGAGGGAGGGAGGCAGTCAGAGCGAGGGAGACCGAATAAGGGAGACCGAGGGAGGGAGACCAAGGGAGGGAGACCGAGGGAGGGAGACAGACTGAGTGAGAGGGAGACAGAGACTGAGTGAGAGGGAGACAGACAGAGTGAGAGGGAGACAGAGACAGAGTGAGATCGAGTGAGAGAGTCAGAGGGAGGGAGGGGGAGTGAGACAGTCAGAGTGAGGGAGACCAAATAAGGGAGACCGAGGGAGGGAGACCGAGGGAGGGAGACAGACTGAGTGAGAGGGAGACATAAAGGGAGACAGAGGGAGAGGGAGACAGAGACGGAGCGAGAGGGAGATAGAGACAGAGTGAGAGGGAGACAGAGACAGAGTGAGAGGGAGACGGAGTGAGACAGTCAGAGGGAGGGAGAGAGAGTGAGACAGTCAGAGTGAGGGAGACCGAATAAGGGAGACCGAGGGAGGGAGACAGTCTGAGTGAGAGGGAGACAGAAACGGAGACAGAGGGAGGGGGAGACAGAGACGGAGCGAGAGGGAGATAGAGACAGAGTGAGAGGGATACAGAGACAGAGTGAGAGGGAGACTGAGTGAGACAGTCAGAGGGAGGGAGAGGGAGTGAGACAGTCAGAGCGAGGGAGACCGAATAAGGGAGACCCAGGGAGGGAGACCCAGGGAGGGAGACAGACTGAGTGAGAGGGAGACAGAGACAGAGTGAGAGGGAGACAGAGTGAGACAGTCAGAGGGAAGGAGAGGGAGTGAGACAGTCAGAGTGAGGGAGACCGAATAAGGGAGACCGAGGGAGGGAGACCGAGGGTGGGAGACAGACTGAGTGAGACAGAGACAGAGTGAGAGGGAGACAGAGTGAGACAGTCAGAGGGAAGGAGAGGGAGTGAGACAGTCAGAGTGAGGGAGACCGAATGAGGGAGACCAAATGAGGGAGACCGAGTGAGGGAGACCGAGGGAGGGAGACTGAGGGAGGGAGACCGAAGGAGGGAGACCGAGGGAGACAGAGACTGAGTGAAAGGGAGACAGAGACTGAGTGAGAGGGAGACAGAGACTGAAGACTGAGTGAGAGGGAGACAGACTGAGTGAGAGGGAGACAGAGGGAGATGGAGTGAGACAGTCAGAGGGAGAGAGAGGGAGTGAGACAGTCAGAGTAAGGGAGACCGAATAAGGGAGACCGAGGGAGGGAGACAGACTGAGTGAGAGGGAGACAGAAAGAGAGATAGAGGGAGAGGGAGACAGAGACGGAGTGAGAGGGAGATAGAGTGAGAGGGAGACAGAGACAGAGTGAGAGGGAGATGGAGTGAGACAGTCAGAGGGAGGGAGAGGGAGTGAGACAGTCACAGCGAGGGAGACCGAATAAGGGAGACCGAGGGAGGGAGACAGACTGAATGAGAGGGAGACGGAGACAGAGTGAGAGGGAGACGGAGTGAGACAGTCAGAGGGAGGGAGATGGAGTGAGACAGTCAGAGTGAGGGAGACCGAATGAGGGAGGCCGAGTGAGGGAGACCGAGTGAGAGAGACCGAGGGAGGGAGAACGACGAAGACAGAGACTAGGTGTGAGGGAGACAGAGACTGAGTGAGAGGGAGACAGAGACTGAGTGAGAGGGAGACAGACTGAGTGAGAGGGAGACAGACTGAGTGAGAGGGAGACAGAGACAGAGGGAGACAGAGACAGAGTGAGAGGGAGACAGAGACAGAATGAGAGGGAGACGGAGTGAGACAGTCAGAGGGAGGGAGTGAGACTGTCAGAGTGAGGGAGACCGAGTGAGGGAGACCGAGGGAGGGAGACCGAGGGAGGGAGGGAGGGAGACGGAGGGAGGGAGACAGACGGAGGGAGGGAGACAGTCAGAGGGAGGTAGACAGACAGAGGGAGGGAGACAGACAGACAGAGGGAGGGAGGGAGGGAGAGAGAGAGAGATGTGTGTATGCCGGGTCTGGTGGCTCAGTGGACGAAGGCGTCCGCTGCAGGGACCTGTGTTCAACCTCATGGTCACAGTTTTTTTGTGGCTCTAGCCCCGCCCCCCTCCCCCACTGACCCTGCCCCCACCAGTGCGGCCCTCTGCCACAAACCACACTGTGAATTTGGCCCCCGAGAGAAAGTTTGTGAGTACCCATGGAATAGTAGAACATTTATTACCACCAATTGGAGTTTGCTTCATTTGTACCTTTTAAAGGTAAGCCACGTTATAAAAAAACATGACACTAAGAAAAAAAAACTCTCAATCATATGCTAGTATGGGTACCCACAACTACATAGGTTTCCTACATACCCATTTTTCACTCTGCCTATTTCGCTATATGACTTTGTCTATCCTTGGTACTTAATGCAAAACCATTATACGGTGTAGCTCAGATGTTGGCTCTAGGTACCATGAGTTCTTGGAAAGCCTACAAACCCTATATATCCCCGCAACCAGAAGGGTCTAGTGGAAGTAATGGTATATTTCTTTTGTAAATCGGCTATCATGCCAAAAAGTTACAGATCAAAATGTTGTCATGAATGCCTGTTTTTTCCTACTCATTTTCAATATTTCTCTCTTTTAACAGTTATTTTCCTTGGGAAAACCTTGAGGGATCTACACATATGATCCCTTGCTGAATTCAGAATTCTGTCTACTTTTCAGAAATCTATAGCTTTTCTGGATCACCCGTGAGTTTCACACTGGTTTCCACCAAAAATTGGAAGTGGGTTGAGAGCACAAACAAATTTGCTACCTCTTAGAAAAATACCAAAATTGCATTACAAAATGAGTTTTTTTGGGGCAAGATGGCGGCTGTGTGATTTGTGCGGGTGTCACTCCCCGACCGCTGCGGTCACTGAGCGGTATAACGTGGAGCTAATGCCCTGCTGAGCTCCGAGGATTTACGGTGAATAGAATCACAAGACCCCCCTTCGTCCCGCATGATTAGTTTTGAAGGACTGAACAATTTTTGGCAACGCGCGGCGGAACTCCGTTTCCGCGCACTACGCAGCCGAACGTACCTGGGTGTTTGGCGGGCATGGCTGGCCGGTAAGCTGCTGGGGGAAAACGCGAGCCAGAGCAGGATGGCTCCACGGAGAGCTGCACCAAAGGAGGGAGTTACTGGCGCGAAGGGGGCTGTGGTGCCCAAGAAACTGCCTGCCTCAAAAGAACCAGAGGCGGTCCTCACTCCCACTCAGGAAAATGTAGAGAAGGTGGGGAGCAGGAATGGGAGTCCCGATATTGAACGGCATCTTCCAGAGGGGGGGGTGCAAGGAGAAAGACCCCTACTGTTCCAGTTATGTTTTCTGGCAAGCCGGTAAATGGGAAACAGAGTAAACAGTTAAGTACATTGCTGGAGAGAATCTCAAACGAGGGAAAAACATAGGTGCAGGCTCCGGTATTCTCTCTGTTCCCGCTACTGTTACTAACAAAGCCTGCAACACTGTAACTGTCTTGAAGGGGATTGTTACACTGGACCCCCTCAGCATTAGAGAGATCGACAGCGTGCATGACACCCCAGAGGCCTCAGATACTCAAACAGCTGGTCTAGAAGGAACACCTGTTAGGGGAGAACAGGAGGGGGGGGCAGGTGTAATTACTACTCTCAGTGAGGGTGTCGGTGAGCTACAAGAACTGGGGGATATGGTGCCTGGTACTCCAGACGGAGAAAACTTTTTTCACTGGCAGAAGAATCTGATCCTAATAACGCCAGTGATCCAGATAATACGGATATAGACGCTTCGGGGGATGATAGTGACAGCCCCCTTACGACGGCAGACACCCTAAGGAGGGCTACTAGTTGATCTAGAAAGAAAAATCATGCTGGCTCCTGGCACGCAAGCTCTCTTTCTGATACCAATGAACATCTTCAGTGGGATTATTCTACCAGCAATCTGGAAGTGGAGGGGGGGCCAGGGCCTGGATTCCAGGAGGAAAATCTCAGCGTTTCGGATAGAAAAACGGAACCTGTCCCATCAGTCAGTTTAATATACGCAACTCTTAAGGCAATGCAAGTAGAGGCTTGTCAGGAGCATAAAAGAGCACAACTTGCGACCAAAAAAATCCAGGGCGCTATTCGCAAAACAACTAAAGCCTGCACAGAGGTTGTAGCAAGAACCACTGCCCTGGAAAAACGTGTAGTGGGATTGGAGGCCGGTTTGGAAAATACTGAGCAAAAAACATCTGCTAACGATGCCAGAATGATGGATATCCTGTGGAAACTGGAAGAATCCGAAAATAGGCAGCGGAGAAACAACTTACGCCTGCTGGGCATTGAAGAGAAAGCTAGGGGGAGCGGTTTACGTGGTTTTGTGCTAAAGCTTTTTAAATCGGCTTTCCAGAATTATCTCATTAGAACTGGGAAGCAGAGATCCAGCGTGTACATAGATTCCCCTTAATGGCTAAAAGTAATCCCGGTCCCAACCCAAAGCCCCAAGCAATTTTAATATTCTTTGGGAACTTTTTATTGCGGCAGGCGATATTTGAAAAGGCTAGACCGGACGCCAAAAAATCAGCAGAGGGGCAGACATTTTTTGTGCAGCCGGACTTTTGCCACACAACCGTGGAGCGACGGTGGCGTCTTCGGCAGTTGATCAGCCCCTTCCAAAAATACGGATGTGAAGTGTACCTGATGAACCCTGCCCGGTTGAAAGTTGTACATCAGGGACGGGTCAGGGTATTTACTTCCGAGATTCAGGCTGAGAATTATCTAAAGGAGTTAACTTGTGGCTGACTGAGTCTGAGACTTTCAGGGGTTCTTCTTTTTCTCACTTTTTTCTTTTTCCTCTCCTCTTAAGTGGGGTGCTAGCCAAAATTAAGCTTGGTGGTCTACTGATGGAAAATGTATAATTATTGCTGTATTTTTGGGGCTGTCTTGAAGCTTTAATGGAGCGGGGTAGGGTTGGGCTTCTTGCTTATTTTTGATCGTTCTTTTTTTTTTAGATGGTCGGGGAGTGACATGGGGCGCACATAAACGCAGGAGGCATCACAAGGGTCTGAGGACCTTTTTTGCCTTAGTGTGGGGTGTGGGGTGGGGGAGCAAGGGAGGTGGCTCCTATTTGGGTTAGAGGGGACTTTATGGGGTATAGGTGTAGGACTGTTGAGATGTGTTTTTTTTATGATGTTCAGGGTTATATTGTATCCAGATCTGCTCACCACATACAATGGGGTGTATTAGAATAGCCTCTGTTAATATTTGTGGACTAAACGACCCTGCTAAATGACGCAGGATAAGGGAAGATATCCGAATCTTGAAGGCAGATATTATCTGCCTCCAGGAAACGCATATAGAAGCCAGTAGAAATAAATTTATGGAGCTGGACGGGTTTCAATTAGTTATGTGGACCAAGCAGGAGGTTAAGACAAAAGGTGTTGCGATATTTGCACGTCGGGGTGTGGCAAACTTCACTCGCTCCATCTCTGACAAATATGGGAGGTGGGTAATTATACAATGCTCAATTGATAGGAGTATGTTCACATTATGTTCTGTTTATGGCCCGGTATTAGATGATCCGGAAATGTACAACTGGCTGGGTCTAGAACTGGTGGGTTGGCCATCCCCGATCATATTGTGCGGCGATTTCAATATTAATTTGGGCTGTGCGATATCAAATCATTCAGAAACAATATATCAAGGGAGGAAACCGAAAGATTTTAGATCTCTTAGTCAACTGAAAGAGCTGCATGGGCTTGTAGATATGTGGGCACAGGCAGAGGGTAATGATCCAGGGTTCACTTGTTTTTCTGCCCCGCATGGGTCACACGCAAGGTTGGATTATATTTTTATTTCTCAATGTTTGGTGCAGGGCAGTAAAATTACAAAGTTTCCCAGGGTAATGTCTTACCACAACCCTTTGGTATTGGAAGTGAACTTTAAATGTCAGAAACAAGTTACCAGCTAGACCTTTAATAGGGCATTGTTAAGTGATAATTCTTATATAGAACATATGGTCATATGGATCATTAGATTCCTTAATGAGAACAGGGGAAGCACGGGTATCCAAAATGATTGGGATACAATGAAAGCCGGGATCAGGGGCGAAACTACGCAGTTTGTCTGGGAGTCTCAGAAAAAAGAGAGAAACAAGATCAAGGAATTGTATGAAACATTGGCCAAACCCGAGACTCAATTGGCTAAGGTTTTATCAGAGGGGGGGACGTTGAAATGGCTCAAACCGGGATTTCAATCGTGAAATCTGCTATAACGGAGATTTCATTTGCCAAATCCGCGGGTAGATATCTAGCCTTGCGGTCCAAGCTTTATGAGAGTAATGAAAGGGTGGGCCACATGCTAGATGTGCAAATTAGAGAAAAAGAAGCACAAACTCGGATTACAGGCATTTCAGATCCAGATATCGGCTTAGCAACTGACCCAGGAGAAATTATTTTTGCTTTTCAGAAATGTTATCAGAAGCTATATTCGGAATATATAAGAGACAACTGTGGGCTGCAGGGGGAAATTAAGAGATACCTTGAAGTGGTTAAATTGGATCACTTGTCTTCTGTAGATCGGGATATTCTGGATGCCCCGATTAGTTTGGGAGAAATACTCCGGGCGTTAGATTCATTGCCATCAGGTAAAGCTGTTGGGCCCGATTTTCTGCCAGGTGAATTTTATAAGACACACAGTTGGCATCAACAATGCTTGAGATGTTTCACATAGTTCAGAGTGGAGACACTCCCCCAGAGTCATGGAGGAATGCAAAGATTGTTGTATTTTTAAAAAAAGGGAAAGTGGCGACTGACCCTGGGGGATATCGGCCTATTACAATAATAAACAGTAATATTAAGATTTATTCCAAGATTTTTGCTAACAGATTGGCGTTAGTTATTTAAAAAATGGTATCTCCCCAACAACATGGCTTTGTCCCTGGTTGTGAAACTATTGATCATATACGACGGACAAAAACATTGTTTGACTAAACTAAGGTTACAGGAGACCCTATGGCCTTAATTCTTCTAGATGCAGAAAAGGCATTCGATAGGGTCTCCTGGCCTTTTTTATGGGCTGTTTTGAAGTATTATGGGATTGGGGAAGGATTCCTAAGAGCAATCCAAAGTATGTATAGAAACCTAATTGCGAAAATTGCTCTGATGGGGGTACAGTCCGCAGAAATTAACATAAAGCGAGGAACGAGACAAGGATGTCCGTGCTCCCCCTTGTTATTTGCCATTTATATTGACCCTCTAATCAGGAAGATTCAGGAGAATCAAATAATTCAATCTATTTACGCCAGAGGGGGAGACGTTAAAATTTTGGGATATGCAGATGATTTAGCCATTGTAACAGCTGCTCCACGTCAGGCATTAGAAGAAATAACTATTTTAACATCGCGATTCAGCAAGATATCTGGCTATCATTTGAATGACAGTAAAACACAAATTGTAGTTAACGACAAGGTTACACTTGTTGACCAGTGGATAGTATAAAATGCCAGATACCTAGGCATAGAAATAAGTTCCAAGCCCGAAGATATCGTCGATATTAACCTTAAACCGTTACTACCGAAAATTAAATCAGATTCCCAAAGAATAAATAACTTACACTTAACACTGATTGGGAGAAGTAACGTTGTAAAAATGATTTTCTTGCCCAAAATTCTATACTGTTTTAGAGCAATTCCCTTAGACATAAATAAAGTTTGGTTTCAGAAGTTAGATCAGTTAGTTTCATGGTTTTTATGGGCTGGACAGAGCCCAGGAAGGGCTCTCAGATATATGACTTTATCTAGAGACAGGGGAGGCTGGTCCGTCCTTAACTTTCAAATCTATTACTGGGCAACCATGTTGAAACAGATGGGGGAGTTGCTAAATGGGGGGAATTCGGGAGGTTCAGAGATCTCAAACTATCATCTAATTTATGGGATAGAAGCCAGAGGACTTCTTATGCGCTATATAGATTTTGCCTACTTCAAGAGGGTTAAATTTAAGGTTTTGCTAGGTGCTTACAGGGTCTGGACCGCTGTTAGAATAAAGTTTGGGATTGGGCGGTTACATCTATATTCCCCTCTATTAAACAATACTTTATTTATGGCAATTTTTCAAGACGCATATTTTAAAAACTGGGATGAGAAAGGTATTCAGTGCATATGGGATTTTATGTTGATTACTGAAATGCTTACTTTTGAGGCTATCAAAGAGAGATTTGGGATCGAGAATAAATATTTTTTTAAATATTTACAGATAAGGGATTTTGTCGCTAAAAGACTTAATAATCCGGACCGAATCCCTCTATTAGATTTGATTAATGTTGGCCAATCCACAACTTCCTCTCTATATAAACTTATTAATGAGAGGATGGGCAATGACTTGGCCAAGCACTTTGAAAGATGGCAAACGAGCTTACAAGCTGGGCAAGATGAGTGCGAAGACTCCCTTTTGTTTAGCCAAACGACATGTATCTCCGCCAATTTGCAGGTTCAATGCTTCAAGACCTGGTGTAACCTATATATTACTCCAGCGCGTATCCACCGATGGGGGGGGACTTCGGGGATATGCTGTCCTCGGTGTGGGTCGTTGGCTGCAGATAGCACACACATGTTTTTCCACCTGTTCTGGTCTTTCTCAACTGTTGGCTCAAATCGAACAGCGCTTAGAATCCATACTGGGATATCCAGTATCATTGACCCCCCAGGTTATCATGTTAGGGATCTCTAATCAAGAAATGGAAGAAGCAGACCGGAAAATGTTGTATATAGCAATGGCGGTATTTCGGCTTCGTTTGGCAACGGTGTGGCGCGATCCAAATCCTCCCACGATACATGTTTGGTTTAGTAAATTACTATTTATATAAAATTTGGAGATTTCTGTGTTTAGAAGAAGGGGGAGCAGGGCAAGGGCCAAAGGCGAAAAGATTTGGGATTCGTTAATACAATGGTTGAATAAAGATTAACTGTTAGTATAACTGGAAGTACCCCTAAGTTAGTTATGTTACTGTCAGTTTTGGTTTAACAAATCTTGTTTTTCTTTTCTTATGTGGGGATCCACAGGGGTGGGGGGAGGGGGGTAAAAAAAAAATTAATTTGGCCATCAGATATGATTTTTCTTTTTCTTGTATGTGAATATATGTCACACTGGTTTTTATTTTGCATTTGATATCCTAATAAACAAATTAAAAAAAATATATAGGTTTTTTGATTCATCTATGCATTTTCCTGAAAACTAGTGACTTAAGTACAGTAAACCGTTCATGGACTCCATTTTTTAGGAAAAAACAGACACTTTTATAAGAAGCACTGTATCCCTGTTTTCTCCCAAAAACTCAAACATTTTGTATATTTTGCCTATTTTCTCGGTCCCCTCCAAGGTCATCTACAGACCCTGGGATCTTAAATATCTCCAGGATGTTGGGGGAAAAGGACGCAAATTTTGCGTGGATACCTCATGTGGAAAAAACGTTATGGAGCCCAAAGCATGAACAAAACAGCACTCAGCCGATAAGGGGTTAATGCTATTGTAATCGTTCCACATTATCCTGTAAGTGCAAATTGTTATGTTTTCTTTACACAGACTTCACTATCTCTTTTTGGCATCCCTGTACACGAGAAAGACCATTTTTATTGTATGCAGATTTATATAGCGAGAACGCGACCAGAAAGTATGGGAGCACTTTACTTTAAGCACCTTACACAAGGACACATTCATTTTTGGTGGTGATTTGCACAGTATCACAGGATGCTTGCTGAGCCGACGCTCAAACCTAGTTCCGCAGTCTGCAGCTCGTTAAGGCCATACCCTCTCACCTTTGGAGACGGGTGGCAGCCAGATCCTCCTACCCGACCCACGAAAGGTGCTGGTAGAACGTTGGCGCATCTCCGACTGGCTCATTGTCCTCATTCTTTTCCCGCTGTTTTATTTACCACAAGAACACACGCACCCCCTCCCCCTGTTGTTGACAAGCATATTTCTGCTGCGATGTAAGTGGTGTTGCCCCGCCCACCGCCTCCTGCTGTCCCGTAGTCAGTGTGCGGGTGCAGCGTCATTACAAAGAATGAGAAGCGGCCAAACCTAACCCTTCGGCTCTTTCACACATCGATCTTTGGCATCCAATAGCAGCCTGCTGCCACCTCCAACATGGCCGCCAGGGTGGGGCCCCCAAGCTCCCGCACCTCTACCAAGGTGAGAGCGTGAAACCAAGTCACGCACAACATGGCTTCCTGGGACTACCAAGCGACTTGACTAGCGATCCCCAGTGCATTGTGGGTGATGTCACTGACAGGTGAGACTGATAACAACAAGAGAAGCTGAGGTATGGTCCAAGGGCTCTTTCCGAGGGATGGAGCTGGGGAGAGGGGAATTCGGGGTCATCTGAGATACTGATTTGAAATATTTAATGAAAGGCCCTACATCTTCCAGGACCCCATAGTTAGTATGTGGCTGGAAGAGGGTATAGTGTGGACTGTCTGTTTAGGTTGCCTCGTCTTCAGGGATTAATCACCTGTGCACGCATCTCGCGTAAGGATGCGAGGGAGACGTAGACGAACGAGAGACGTTGTTTAAAGCAGCTTGTCTGCGAGTTTCATACTATTGTGTCAATGTATTTACTTACATAATCTTTGTATTAGGAGCACCCTTTTACTTATTACATAAATAGTCTCACCAAGAACGCAATGGTTTCTTAATAAGAGCGTGAGTGTTCGTAGGTTTAGGAGAACGTGTCAACTGCATGCATGTCTGTCAAGTACGGGCGTTTTGGGATTATAAGGAAGACTTTGAAGGAAATAAAGTATCCTTGTGCCAGTTTCGAGAACGTAGTTTCGTCAATAAGAAAGTATAATTTTGTTTCTAATGACTTCTCCCCTTGCGTTGTCCCAGGGTGATAGATATCTCAGTGGGTTGTATACTTCTTATAGGTAAATTATCTATCTGTGACGTTAAGTTCAAACCAAATCTCTACATAGCCGTCTTCATCTTTCTGTTGTCGGAAAACATTGCACAATTGTATTTTTAAATTAAAAACCCACCAAAAGACTATAGATTTTGTACAATTTGCTATTTTTTAAATTACAAGTATGTTCTTTTATGGAACATTTGTATTGCGCTTTGGTGCTCTTCTCGGTTGAACCGACGATCCGTCATTGTATGTATTTAAAGCCTTCTCCAACGTCTTTCGCGATGAGAGTTTACTTTGAAGTGGCTACAGGCTTATCACTGACCGCTCTTATTTGGGTAAAGTGTTGTATTTTGTACCAAGTATAAGCCCTCTTTTTCATTATCAAGTGAGTATCTGTCAAGCTTCCCATGTCCACGCAAGACTGGCTAGACTAACCCTAGTTTTTAGGTCGAGACTGCATGCGCTGTTCTGGCGAAGACTTTATGTAAGGGCTTTTGAAATCTCACCACACGCTCGCTCGTGTGTGTGGTTTTGTTTTCGTGGCAGGCTATTGGGCTTTGTGTGCGTCTTTCTAAGAAAGACGGCACGCAATTGGGCAAAGCGGGTGCATGTCCCGCCTTTGCTCCGCCCACGGCCTATTGCTTGCGGGTACCCGCACAGGCCACATCTGTTTTCAATTATCGTGCCCAGACACGGGCACGATAATTGAAAACAGATCCTTTTAGCGCACGCGCACACAACTCCCGGGCTTAGTGCTTTCACTTGATATTGTCCGATTATGTTACATTAGGCCACACCCGCTTGCATGTCCCGCATAATTATAGCGCAAACTTGAACTAAGGGCTTTATTGCGCTTCACACGGAAATCAGCTCCCCTTACACAACAGTTTTTAAGCACAGTGTAATGAAGCGATTTGCACGGAATCACAAGCTGCTGCGTCTGAGCCGAGATTCTAACCTAGTTACCCAGTTCTAACATCCGCAGCCCTAGCGGCAACGGGTGTGCTATTAGGAGATTTGTCATAAGAAGAAGCACTCCCTGAGCTGTGAATACGTAGTGCTTTCACCTGATATTGTCCGATCACATTAGGTAACACTCGCTTGCCTGTCCCGCATAATTATAGCGCAAACTTGAACCAAGGGCATTATAACGCTTCACACGGAAATCAGCTCCCCTTATACAACAGTTTTTAAGCACAGTGTAAAAAAGTCAGCGCCACCACAGCCTCACTCGGCACGACCACAGCCTCACTCGGCACGACCACAGCCTCACTCAGCACCACCACAGCATCACTCAGCACCACCACAGCATCACTCAGCGCCACCACAGCATCACTCAGCGCCACCACAGCATCACTCAGCGCCACCACAGTATCACTCAGCACCACCACAGCATCACTCAGCGCCACCACAGCATCACTCAGCGCCACCACAGCATCACTCAGCGCCACCACAGCATCACTCAGCGCCACCACAGCATCACTCAGCGCCACCACAGCATCACTCAGCACCACCACAGCATCACTCAGCGCCACCACAGCATCACTCAGCGCCACCACAGCATCACTCAGCGTCACCACAGCATCACTCAGCACCACCACAGCATCACTCGGCACCACATCAGTATTACTCAGCATCGCCTTTGCACTAGTACACCACCACATCATCACTCAGCAAGACCTGAGTATCATTCAGCATCACCTCAGCATCGTCTCTGCACCAGTCACCACCACTACCACTTCAGCATCCCTCAGCACCACCTCAGCCTGCTCTCGGAATCTGGCATCTGTTGATTCTCCCCTAGCGTCTGACCGCTGCTAGTGTTATAATACAGGTACTAGTTCCCAACCTTCACCCTCCGATTGTTTATGCCCCCTCAAAAAAAGCTTTAACAAACAACCATTGGAATAGGCAGAAACAAGTTGCCAGCATTGCAAGAACAAAAGAAAACTGAGGACATTTTTTATTGTAAATACTTTTTTTAATATGGTCGTTCAGTTGTACATAATGCCTTCTTGGTCATATATAAGGTAACAAAAATGCTTCTGACACTTTTTTATTAAAACTTTTCAGCAAGCTGCACAGCAGCCACACTTCTCTACAGCACAGCTTAAAGACATTGGCAAAGTCAATGGCTCTGGCTAAACACTTATAGGGCCCCAAAGGCGAGACCTTTTGGCTATGCCAATGCTTGTTCTTTTAGGGATCTGGGACTTGCTGTCTTCTTTTCTTACAATTCTGGACTTGTAGTCCTGGTTATATACTGGGTTAAATAAGACTATAAGTCCCAGAATAATAAAAAAACAAGCTTTGGTAATGCATCGGTTTTGCCTATGTGTTTAATAATAAGCTGTTGTTGTAAGTTGTAGCTTCGTGAGCGGTTGTGCACTAGTGGGCTTGCTAGGATGGAAAGAAATCTAATAACTGCACCCATTCTACACCTAAAAAACCAGATGTGATGAGAGATGCACATAGAATACATCATTCAGTCACTGTCCGGGGTAAAGGAAAGAGCTAACTGAAAAGTATCACAAGAGTGAAGAGGATGTGGTTCAGCGACCAGAGCTGCTGACTCGGGAGCTGGGCATCCCGGTTCGATTCTCAGCAGCGCCAGAGCCTGTGATTCTGGAAATCAGTGATCAGTTGCGCTAGATAAATATGCCAATTTAAAGTATCACGCAAGAGTTTTTCTAACTTAGTTTAAACTGTATTTATAGTTTTTAAGTAGCTTAAAACAAACAATACAATCATTTTTGTGTTTGAAACTATTTCTAAATGAACTACATTTCACATAATGTATTTCACTAGTACAACATATACATTTAGTGTAATTGCTTAAAACATATGTTATTGGGACTAAAATGATATAAATTGTATGAAAAACAATAAATATGCTCCATATAATACATTACTGACAACTGACATAAAACTAATATGTTTGCCTCACTGTACTGCCACTTGATCCTCTACTTTTTTAACCTATGTTTATGTTTTATATTTTAGTGCACTATATGTAACCATTACTGTGACAGGGCTTCTAGGTCCGTGAGAAAGGCCGTGCTAAAACAAGTCAGCCCGTAGCTGCTTTTCTAATAAACATGGGGGTGTAGCAGCAGAATTTAGTAAGCGCGTAATATCTTGTATCGAGGTGAAAGAAACATAGTTAATTTAGTAAGCACGGGCATCCCAGTCGGCCCACATTCCGTCGCTGAGGGTGGCATTGGGAGTATTCCTGGAGCAACTTCAAGTTCAAACATTTCCTCCTTGCCCGCCCGAACTGTGATATCAATCTCATGAAACCTGACGCTGCATGGGAGTCAACTGCATCGCCACAGTCCCAGTACCAGTGACATCCAAGCTGAGCTGGAGAGAAACCATCTCTTGTAGACTTGCTAGGTTGGAAAGAAATCCAATAACTGCACCTGTTCCACACCTAACAAGCATTATGAGAGTGGAGACGTTGTGTTGTAGCGGCCAGAGCTGCTGACCAGAGAGCGCAACATCCTGTGATTCTGCTCAAATCACTTAATCTCTCCCATTGATAAATTGCATATTAATCTGCTGCAAAATGAAAAAGCAGAAAGAGGCAAAACTTTATGAAAAAATAGTTCCACCACAGCAGATGTTAACAGTATTTCAGCTGCAGGAAACTGATAAGAGAAGCAGGCAGGGAACAAGCATTGGTAAATGCAGTAAAATATGCTACAGCCAATAGAAATGGAGGAAAAGTAATTGGCACACACAGGAACCAATGAGAAGCCAAGAAAGATAGGAGGCAGGATGTATGTCCCTTTTAAGTTTATATTAAAAACAATAGATTTCTCAAGCACAGCGCACTGGCTGTGCAGGTACAACCTAAAAATCAGGACTGTCCGACTTAGTGTGAAACTTTTAAGTAAGGCGGGTGCAAACATGTGACCCACGAGTGCTAAAAAGGGGGTGACATGATTGCCTTTGCAGCATGCACTGCCAGAATCATGATTCTACCTTGGCAGTCTAGTTAAGTGATCATTTGTGGAAGTAATTTAACGAGCGAGCAAATGAGCAGGTAACTAAATGATGAAGAGGTTGAGAGGGTGACTGAAGAAAAGGATTAACTGATTCAGTGAGTGAACAAAGTATTTACAGAGCACCACATAAGCTTTAGCAGTGTTTCGGGTCATGGGTACTTGATGCGTGAGCAGGTTAAATAGAGTTGAAGCATGTTTTCTACTCCCCTCTCCATTACATCTGTTGTGCCATCATCCTTCCTCCTCTCCCATTTTCACCATCACCTACTTGTTCCTACCACCTCCCCCTCTTTTTTCAATGTTTATGTTCCTCAGTCCTATTCAGCCTTTCCTCCTAAACTTTTCTCTCTCCTTTGCCATCCTTATCATCTCTCTCTTCCCTTTGCTTATCTCCAGGGGAGTCATGAGTGTGCTGTGGGCTAGTCTCCTGACTGCTGTATGGGTGGAGAAATACAGCAATGTCAGCATAGATAGTAGACGACACACCTATTGTAGTCAAAATCATCATAATAATTTCGAAATGCTCAGCGGCAACGTTTTTAGGGGTGCTGTCCTGGTATGTGCTCCGTCCCATTGCACTTGAAAATAAATACTTCATGACAAAGCTGATGCATGTACATTTTTCAGTCCCAGGATGTGACAACTGTCAGAACCAAGATGAAATGATCATCATTGTATTCACCAAACTTTATCAATTTTTATTAAATAATTTGTTTTCATTCTTCTTAAGTTTCAACCAAAAATTGTTATTCAGATGCATTAAAGTGCCCATCCACGCGTTTTCTACAGCATGTCTAAATTCACAGTTCGTCAAATAACATGATATTGTAAACCCCATTGCATTTTAGGCCTTTAGCCCTTCCTAAGGTGTAGCTCTGGTATAAAAAAAACGACACATAAGGACAGGCAGAAGCCAAATCTCACATTAATACAAACTTAATCATTGATTAGACTGACGCCTCATGCCAGTAAGAATTCAAAACCTGCTAAGTGCTGAAAACTCGATGAAGAATGTGCTTGTCAAGCTTGGAAATTGTGCCCCATGCAAAACAATAAATTAAAAGGTGAAGAATGAAAAGTAAACCCGTGTCCACAACCCAATTAGAAGCCCACTGTCATAAGCTTCTAACTGTAATGTGCTCCTGTTGTAACCAATCAAACCTATATTGTAAATCTTTTTGACTCACCAACCTTTAAAACGGCAAATACTCCAAGATACAGGCTGATCGAAACAAGAAGCCTCTTAATTAATCCTCCATAAGTGAAAATACAGCAATACTCGTGGTTCAGTGGGCCCTTCCGGCTTTGGGACCCAGTGCCACTGTACCATTGTCAGCTATGCCACTGCTTATCTACTTTCTTCCCATCCTTCTTAGCTCCACTCTTCACTCGCAAGACATCTTTCGTTGATTCTACGCGGCTTTCTATTTACCCACCTTTCCATAGTTCTCACAATGAAGTTCTGCAGATGGGGCCTCTTTCCAGCTCCCTTGAAGCACAGGAAGCCACTGCTCAGTATCCTGACCACTGACCATCAAAGTTGGTCAGGTTTTTTTCCTGCAAATATTAAGGAGCACTTATCTCTACCTCATGTATTTCTCATTTTTGTATTGTTTATTAGCATGTATACACAGCAACCTAATAAATGTAACTGAACAACTGAAAGCTTGAGCCAATTGACTCAGCTCAAGGTCTTCTTGAGCCCTCAAGCCACCACACTGTAACCTCATGAACAAAGAACTGAAGACAAAGCATTAACCATTGACGTAAAACAGAAGACAGAAAAATAGACCCATCCAGTGGCGGAACTGCACAATATAAGAAAAGAAAACATTTGATCAATCCCAGATGACCTGCTTGCAAATTGTGTGATCTTGAGCAAATATTTTATTTCACTAAGCCTATGTTTTCTTCATCATCGCAAATGAGAGCACCCTCAAATATAAGATTTTAGGATATGCACAATACAAAAACATCTTGTGTTTAATTTAATAGACAAAAGTTGTTCCATCTTGTTGTAAATAAGCTTCACGCACACCACCAGTAGAAGTTCAGAGTCTTGATTCTTGACCATCCGCTCTCAAACTGCCTGGAGTTCACCTGAACATTCTAAGGTGAGCTCCCTAGGGTCATACCATATACTGGTTGGGGCAAGGGGTGTTGGAACATACCAACTATGCTATGACATTAAGATTATAACACATCTCCCCTTGCAGGGATTACAACAAAACTTTAGGAAACAATATAGGTTCACTCAGTGTTTACAACTCTGTCTTTGCTCCATGTCTGTCCGTTGTCCAGGCGAACAACACTCTTACTTGTGCTTTCCACCCTTTGAGGTACTCCGAATTTGCTCGTTCCCGGTTGCACCCTACCAGGTTTCCTAACCCACACCGGGGAGTTGGGTTTTATCTCCACCTCTTTAGCTCCATGTTTCCCATCGTACCAAGACTTGTACTTCTGTTGATGAGACTCTAGACGTCTCTCCACTCGACCTAGGTCTGGTACAACACTTCTTCCTCACCCCAACCACCTCGGGTTCATCTTGGTGCTGGGTTCCCTTCCTCTGAGAAACACAAACGGGGATATTCCTGTGACCCCATTGGGCGTGGTGTGATATGCCCATAAGGCTTCTCTCAAAGCTTCTTCCACATTCAACCCATTGGTGGTGGCTAGTTGTATCTGCTCCTTGATCATCCGATTCACCCTTTCCACCAATCCATTGGCTTTTGGACAATAGAGAGCAGTCCTCTCATGCTTTATATTGTGTTCCTCCAAAAACTCTCTCATGTTTTCAGAGACGAACTGCACTCCATTGTCCGTTACCAAGGTAGCCGGGATTCCTTCATACACAAAGATGTTTTTTAGAAATGCAATGAGATTGGAAGTTGTGGTGGACGCTGTGAACTTAAAATTCACCCAATGGGAAGTGTAATCCACCAATACAAACATAAACCTTTTCTGTGTCCCCAGTATGTCCATGGGACCCACTATGTCCATGGCTAGTTTTGTCCACGGAGACATAGGTACATTGACAGGGGCCAAAGGGGCCCTGTGGATAATTTTGCTCTTGTCACTTCTCGCACAGCTGATACACTCTTTTACTGCGCTCTCCACCTCAGAATCCATTCTAGGGAACCAAAAGCAACTCCTCACTTTGTTCTTTGTAAGGCTCCTGCCTAGATGCCCTGCATGGGCCAGATCTATAACCCTTTTTCTCAACCCTTCCGGTGGGACAATTTTCTCCCCCCTTTGCAAGCGACCAGCTATGATAGAAAGTTCAAATCTAACTTCCCAGAAGTCTTTAATTATGTCCGGGACTTCCGACAACTTGTCCGGCCACCCCTTGACAATGAGTTCTTTTAACATACCCATGGCCTTGTCTTCCTCCATGCCCTTGTTCCATTCTGCATCAGTTAGCGAGGGGAGATGCACCGCGCAAATGGGTACATCTAACACTTCCTCACTGTGATTGCCTTTGATGGGTAACCTCGACAAGCAATCTGCAATCACGTTTTCTGGCCCCGGTAAGTACTCCATTTTGAAAGAAAAGTTTTCCAGCCCTAGCACCCACTTGCTTATCTTAGGGGACATATTTTGTGCTTGTTTAGGCGAAAACATGAATGTAAGGGGTTTGTGGTCTGTGTGGATGGTAAACTTGATACCCCACAAAAAGAATTTGAAATGATGTACCGCCCAGAAACATGCTAACGCCTCCCTCTCGATGACCGAGTAGTTGCGTTCTGCCTCACACAAAGTGCGTGAAGCAAACGCTATCACTCTTTCTTCCCCGTCACCTTTTTGGGACAACATGGCTCCCAACCCTTTGTTGGAGGCATCCGTGGTTAAAATGGTTCTCTTTTTGGGATCAAAAGACCCCAATGCTGGTGAATCCAATATGCACCTTTTTATCACCTCAACCATCCTACTGTGTTCTTCTTCCCACACAAATGCTGTATTCTTCTTCAGGAGCTCACGTAGGCCCACACATAAATCAGCAAAATTCCTGACAAATTTGGACATGTACTCCACTAAACCCAAAAAGGATTTGAGCTCCTCCTTATTAGTTGGGTGTGGGGCCTCACTGACGGCTTGGATTAGACTATGCTTGGGCCTGAACCCCTCTTTGGTGATGGTGTGCCCCAGGTAGTCCACGGATGTTACCTTTATCCTGCATTTGTCCAGTTGTACTGTTAACCCTGCTTCACTTAATCTGTGACACACTGCATGAAGGGTGGCATCATGTGCTTCCTCCGTGTCCCCATACATCAGGATGTCGTCTTGGAAGCAGAGTGTGTTCTTGACCCCTCTTAGTACCTGCTGCATTATTTTCTGAAACGCTGAGGCGAGACCGAAAGGCATTCTCACAAACATAAACGCCCCAAACGGCGACGTGAATGCCGTCAACGGTCTCGACTCGGGATGCAGCTCTACTTGGTGATAAGCCCTAGACAGATCAATAACTGAAAAATAACATGCCTTGCCCATGGTGCTTATCATCTCATTTATATTGGGGGGAGGGAATCTCTCCACCCAAATATTTTCATTTAAGGAGCGTAGATCCACACATAAGCGAATTCCTTTCCCATTACCCTTAGATGCTAAAACTAAGGGTGCAAGCCATTCAGTAGCCTCAACGGGTTGTATGACCCCTATTTCACACAGCTTATCTAACTCTTCTTTGAGTGTCTCTCTCAAATGTAAAGGTACTGACCGTGTCTTGTGTACTACCGGTTTGGCTCCAACTCTGATTTTGATTTTGTGCTGAAACCCACGTAGTTTACCCAATTCCTCAGTGAAAAGTTTGGGGAACCTCATCTGTAGACCTCTTTCATCGCTAACTCTGTCAACCATAATCACCTGATTCTCTCCGTTGGGATCTAACCTGATACCTAATTCTCTTTGGTGCTGCCACCCCAGAAGATTGGCACCATGCTCAACAATGTACACACTCCCCTTTGTGGACCTCCCTTTGAAATCAATGTTGCTGTACAGCATGCCCACCAGGGGTATGGGATCTCTCGTGTACCCTTCAGGTTTGATATCGGGGGTCTCTAAAATCTCTCTGGACCCACCCAATGACTCTTCGAAATCATGCACATTCACTAACGTGAAGGGGGAACAGGAATCCGCATACACTTCCAATGGTTTGTTATTGAACATCACAATACATTTAGGGTAATTCTGTTTTCCCCCCACCGCCGTGCTCCTCACTTGGAAAACATACTTAGCATGAGATTCCTCACCACCACTAACTACGCTCACCGTGTTATTAAACCCTTCTCTGCACACTCTAGCTAGATGTCCTCTCCTGTTGCATTTCTTACACATGACACTTCTGGCAGTGCACATAGGGTTATTGGCAAGATGGTTACTGCTACCACATCTATAGCACTTTGCAATATGCCCATCTCTACTAGCTTTTGTGGCTTGTACTTCCTTCGTGCTCCATTTATCGGACACTTTAAAGACTTCTTTACTCTGCTCCTCTACCTGTACCTGTGCTACTACATCTTCTTTAACTTTCATCTCTTTTACACATTTCGCCGTATGTTCCACAGATTGCGCAATCGCCACTGCATCTTTCAAAGTGGGATTTTTAGCTAACAGTTTTTCTTGAATCCTGCTATTGTTTGTGCATCTAACCGGTTGGTCGCGTATGAGAGAATCATTCAAATCCCCAAACTCGCACAACTGCGTTAGACCCCTTAGCGCTGCAATGTAGTTACTAATCGACTCGCACTTTCCTTGAACTCTGGTGAAAAACTTGTGTCTTTCCAACACTACGTTGACCTTATCCCCAAAGTGTGACTCCAGCTTCATCAGTGTCACATCAAAAACATCAATGCCCTCATCATCCTCCAGCTCAGGTTCCGGAAGGGTTTCGTAAACTTTGCGACCATGTACGCCCAAATTATGCAGTAGAATATGCTGTTTCCTCAGGGCTGAAAATCTTTCACCTCCCATGGCAATAAGATATGATTCGAACAGCTTGGCCCAATCCTTCCAGTGAATCTCTGGATCCCCACAGTCATTCAAAAAAAACGGGGGTTGACTCATGCCAGGTGTTCCCATGGTGACTTAAATGGCTGACCCCCAAACACAGATAAGGTGTTGGACCGGATGAAAGGCGGGGTGAGTGTCCTTACAACTCCTGCCTAAGGGCACCACCACCTGCGCACTGACAGCTTCCCCTCCTAAAGCTCTGGGTACCAGGGACTCTCTTACACACTGGCAGGATCGCTATACCCTCTGATACAGATAAACTGATGCACTCACCCCAGTCACGATGCAGGGCAGGTCGAAACTTGGCACTTGGCACTATCTCCCGCCTGCCTCTTGAACCAATTGACCTTAATTCAAAGAAACCGCTTGTAAAAATGGAACGAACAGCTAACGCGGCTGAAACACTGACAGGATCTTGTCAAGGACCGGTCCTCAGCGGCTGGCGCGCCGGCTCCTCAGGGAGGATGTTACCTCACAGGACGTCCGCTCGCTGAAGAAAATGTGGGACGAAGCTGCCTCCGTAGCGCGCTGCTCCACACGCCGTCACACGATCAGCTGTATCAACGCCTGTCCCTCCGTGAACTTCTCACGGAGCGCTGCAACGCAGGTGTCCACCTCACACTGCCACACGAAACTGCTTCTGTAGCGCGCTGCTCCACCCGCCGTCACACCCAAGATCCGAGCGATGTAAGGGAATCTCCTCAGCGAACAACAGCACTCACCCGGATACTGCGATCTGCTGTATCTCCGCTAGTCCCGCAGCAAACCTTCCTCACGGAACGCTCCAAACCGTAGGCGTCTGCCTCAGCACTGCCACACAGGAACTGACAGGATCTGCGTTGATCAAGTAAGTGCTTTCATTGTGTATTCATCCGTTGTACATCGGGGATCCACAGGGCACTATAAGGACTATAGCACACACGCCACGTAATCCACAGGATGGCCAAGCACAAGACCTCCTTCACAGGTGTCACGCCTCTGGGCAACTGTTAGTCCAATTCCAACAACACTGCCCATGTACTACGAGTTGGTAGATAGCGCGATGTTCTTCACAGTGCTTGCCCTCCTCAGCGCCGTACTTTCCTACATGTGCACTTCTCATCAAATTGTACACGATCAGTACTTCACCAAGTAGTCTTTCTTGAGAGAATAAAACAGAGGGGAGATGGCCAGGTGCCCCCTACGCAGTTCGTCGCCAGTGTTGTAAATAAGCTTCACGCACACCAGTAGAAGTTCAGAGTCTTTATTCTTGACCATCCGCTCTCAAACTGCCTGGAGTTCACCTGAACATTCTAAGGTGAGCTCCCTAGGGTCATACCATATACTGGTTGGGGCAAGGGGTGTTGGAACATACCAACTATGCTATGACATTAAGATTATAACACATCTGTAATAAGCGTTTTGGCCACATTTAGGGATTATGTTACAGCTGAATTGCCTCTTAGTTAGCTAATAGCATTGTTGTCAGGGCAGGGGGAGGCAGGAATGTTTTTAAGTTCATGTTTACAAACTATCACTTTTAATAAATACCTCTAAATATGGTGATATCATCAGATGTTCTAAGGTGAAGCACTTCAGTGTGTTGAATAAGTATACTTTTTTTTAAATTTTGTGCATGATGTTTGTTGCATGATTTACAAGCCAAATATTTCCAAGGCTCAGCTCATGCATGGGCTATTAGAGCCAATCCAGTCCCTTGACTCCGTTCTCACTGCGAAATTCTTTACTTGCCCAGCTCTACAACCTGGCAGTATTTAGGTGGTAGCAACAGTGTGTACTGGTGGGTATTTATAGAGAACTGTTGGAGGGAAACTCTATTAATAAAGTAAGACATAACAATTTTACCCAATAAAATGGTTTCAATCACTCCATCAATTGTGAAAATTGGCTAGTCTCAAAAAAAGACAAAGTCTGAAGTTCAAAGTTCTGGATTACAGGCAGTAGTATATACTGCAAATGCCACAAAGAACATGGGTTACAAATTCCTACATGACGCAAGTAGCAAGCTGGGCACATAAGATATTACCTAAACACACAAGTATTTCCAAGAATGTACATGCCTATGTTTAGCAGAAGCCCCTTCTTGTGGGTTAGTTATCAGAATAAGGGTGAGATTACATAGAAACACATTTTTGGTTTTCTGCATAGTGAGTGATTATCTCTTGTTTGACGTAAATGGGCCCAACCCATCCTATTTGACTTTAACATATTCTCAACAGGCTTGCACAAAAGCAAAATCTACCCTTGTTTACAGCCTGTACTCAGTGCTCCATGAGAGTGCGAAAAATTTCTACTGTTGTCCTGTCATTGTTTAACAGATTGAAATGTGGTTACCTTTTCTGTGATGCAACACAAAAAGGTGATGGACGGAATGTTGAACACTGTCAAACATTCACCCCAGATCTGGGTTTAATAGTTTGTTATTTTGCTCGCCACACCATTCCAGTTTGGACCCAGCCACATGCAAATCAGCCTTGTCCCTGTTCTCCATGTGAACAGTCCAGGTCCTCCCTGGATTGGAAAACAAGCATCCTTGGACCGGTTTCAGGGCATCAGCCCTCATCAGCCTGGGTTAGCTTGAAACCGGTGGCATAGCGCTCCGTCCATCATCTCCTTGTGTTTGCTTTGTCTGCCCTAAGTTGGCAGGGTATGCCAGACGTTGCTCACTTTGCCACTGGATCTGCTCTCCATAATCTGTTGCGTGTGTCGTAGGCCCTATGTGGGTGATTAAATTGAATGAGTCTCAGTCGAGAGGATATGGCCGCCCCTCTGGGGGACTCATGGGCTTCAGTCCAATCAGGTTCTCGAGAGTAGTGGCACTATGAGTGATGAGAGATTGATATATTTTGGAGATTTTATGCTCACCCAGATCCCCCATGAGGAGTTTGGCCTCTAGAGGATTAAATTCTGGAATATATACAATTTTATCAGTGTGGGGATTGATAGCGTGACAAAACTGCAAGTATTTGTAAAAGTGAGATTTGTGTAGGGAAAATTTGTCCTTAAGAGCCTGAAACGATTTGAGGACAGTACCCTGGAAGACGTCGCCAATGGTCGATATGCCGATACCATTCGCGAAACCCTTGGAGCCCTGTCAAATGAGATAATAGCTGGTTATGCCAGATGGACGTTTCACGGGTGATGCAGCCCCACTACCCCATTTGTCGGAGGGATTGTCGCCAATAGAGAATACCTACTTTGGTGGCGGGTAACAACATGCAGTGATTTGAATTACTGTATAGATTGGGGGTAAGATTCGGGTCATTTAGTATCCATCATTCTTTTACGTATTCTGGGTCGTCACTAGGTCCCTAACACCAATCCTTGATCACCCGGAGATGTGATGCGGTGTAATAGGACGGCATGTCTGCGGCTGCAATGCCACCACAGTACATGAATTGGAAGCATGTACGGAGCGCTACTCAGGATGCACTGCCCCACCCCCCATAGACATTGTCCCAGCAAAGCATTGGTATGCCTAAACCAGGAAGGCTGGGACCATTTTGAAGATAGCAGATCTTCCATATAAAGATAAGGGCACCCCCGTCCAGAGCTTAATGCTGGAACGCACTTTTTCCTTAACAGTGCCCAGGTTTCTATCCCATGAGAGCTGGGGAGACTCGGACAAGAACACACCCAAATATAGTAGTCTGTCCTTAGCTAGTTGTAAGCTCTCCGCCCACTTGCCTTGTCCCAGGGTGGCCCTCAGTGGCCATATTTTGGACTTCAGGGGATTCAGGTACAAGCCTGACGTTTCGCCGAAAAACCGCATGATCTGCAATATTCTGGGACTGGTTTTGTTTGGGTCTGTGAGGAAGAAAAGCACATCATCTGCATATAATGCTATGAGATCAGATATGTCTATTGTCCATTCAAATCCTCGGATTAGCGTGTCTTTCCATACCCATATGGCTAGTGACTCAATGGCCAGTGCAAAAAGGAGAGGAGATAGGAGGCATACCTGCTGTGTTACTCGTCCCACTTGAAAAGAGGGTGAGGTGCAGTTGGCGACTCGTATTGTAGCGTTCAAATCGGTGTGTAAGAGTTTGATGTAATGGACAAACTGTGGGCCAAAATTGCAGTGGGGCAGGAGTGTAAATAGATCTGTCCAGCTAATGGAGTCAAAGGCTTTGTCCATATCAGCTAGTAGTAATACTGCTGGTCTATTTAATCGATCCACGGCTGCGATTGCATTATGTGCTCACCGGATATCATGACAGTTAGAGCGATGGGTATAAAGCCAGATTATTCTAGGTGGACAATATCCGACATATACTGTAGAAGCCTATTCGCTAGAATTTTAGCTAGGTTTTTTGCCTCAATGTTTAGGAGGGATATTGGATGGATTGCAGAGTGTTGTTCGGGTGGTCTGCCTGGTTTAAGGAAAACCACTATCACTGCGTGCCACCAGTCAGATGGGAGACGCGTCTTCTCAACCGATTTTTGGATGGTATTAAAGAAATGGGTGCCTAGTTGAGAAAAAAAATGCTTTGTAGAACTCGCTAGGGTATCCATTAGGGCCAGGGGCTATACCCATCCATAGCTCGGACACGGCTGCTGTGACCTCCTCTAGTGTAATAGGTGTATCTAGAGAGTCTTGTGCATCCCCTGGGACAGTGCGCGGTGGGATATCACCTAGAAAGCTCTTGATCAACTATACATTTATCACCGCTCTTGGTCGATATAGCTCTCTTTAGAATTGTGCAAAACTAGTGGCAATTTCTTTCTATCTGGTCCATGATGGTCATTCCCTGTACATCCTTGATAGGGGAAAGAGGGGTTGATTTTGTAGTCTGTTTACATAATCTATATAGTAATTTGCTAGACTGATCTCCCCACTGATATATTTAGCTTTTGTATGCCAGCCAAGCTTGCTTGGCTTCCTCCATTATGTGCTTTTGTATTGTTGCTCAGCCAATCGTGGATTCCTGCACGCTATATAAGATTTACGCTCGTGGCAGCAACTTTTTAGTGTCGTAATTTATGTTTATGTGATATGTTAAGCCCTTGTCATGGGGATGCTTTACCCTTCATGTGTCTACCCAGCCCAGCATATTCACCAGAGTTAGTAATTTGGACTCCTTGGGATGCTCTTTGGTCCCGGGGGGCGTCCTCTATCGATACGGACATGCATTGTATCATTCCAGTCCCCACCCATGATTGTGAGACACTCTGGTATAAGAGCCCACACCTTTCTGAAACAATCCATGAATGTTTGAGATAATGGGGGAATGGCATAGATGCTACCTATAGCCACGTGTTCGCCATTGATGGATCCATGGACAATGAAATATCTCCCAAGCGTGTCACTCCATTGGGAGGTATGTATGAATGGTACACAATGGTGTATGAGAATGGCTACACTCCTAGAGCCCCGAGCGAACCCTGCGTGGTACACTTGATCATAGCCATAGCGGGCCAAACACGGTGTCTTGGTGCCCAGAAGATGCATCTCTTGCAGCATAACGTTGGCTGTAGAACACTTTGCATGGTGCAGTATCGCACCCCGCTAGACTTTATCAAGTACCCCTCTAACATTCCAGCTCATGACGCGCAGCTGCCCCAGTGGGGTCTCATCTATCGGCAGTGACATTGATATGTGTTTAAATGACGTGTTGTATAGAATTGCACAGCAGGACTTCTATCTAATATTGCACTGTCTAAGCAATGGATACAAAAAACATAAAAACCAACGTCCCCCCACCACAATACCTCACAGAACTTGAAGCATCTGTCGCAGATGGGACTCCAGATGGCCCCAACGGGGGGCTGAAGACACGTGCCTCCAACGGATCCCCAAACACCCATATGCCATAATGGTCACTTTACAACAAAGGCTGGATGCGCCTAAGCAGTCCAGCCCGTGAGTAATTAATGGGTGGCTAAGTGATCAGAACACAAATATCTTGATGCAAAGTTTTTAGGTTTAAAGGTGGGTTCATTTCGATTGTGTAGAGGCACTCCTGGCCGAAGCTTCATCTTGATTGCCCTCTTGGGCCTTGGATCGTCAAGTAGACCTGGACCGGTCTCGCTGTCTGTCCTTCTGTTGTCTTTGTTGGCGGTGGGGTTCACCAGAGGATGAATCCAAATCCTGTCTAGGTGTAGTGTGGGGCCTGGGACGAGTCTGCTCGTCTGTTTAGCTGAAGACTGCCTCCAGCGTATTAAAGAAAAGGGTCCATGTGTTGTATATGACTTGTAGTCGGGCGGGGAATTGACGTGAGTACTCTATTTTGAGCTCACGCAGCCGTGCCTAATCAGCCTGAAACGACTGCCGCTGCTGGATGACCGCTCGTGTATAGTCCAGGAAGATCACAATTCTCTGGGACCCTTAGAAGAGGTCCCCTGCTCATCCTGGCATGCTTAAGAATTGAGTCCCTGTTGTGGTAATTGAGGTAACGAGCAATCATGGGTCTCGGCCCTGCACCCATGAGGTGGACGCTGCAACAGGGCCCTATGTGCATGTTCTATGATGAAACAAGGGGCTAGAGAGCCCTCTGGCATCCACGAGGCCAGCCATTCTGAGAGGTATTTTTCGGAGTCTTTACCTTACCTGTTCTCCGGGAACCCCACAATATGAAGGTTATTTCTGCAGCTCTTCCATCCGCTTCTTCCATCCGTGTGGTGAGGCCCTTGGTGATTTTCTCTAGGGATGAGACCTTTGCCTGCAGCTCGGAGATAGCATCCTCTACCCATGAGACTCTCGTCTCCGCCTCTGTGATCCGCTCGAAGGCTCCCCTGAGGTCCTGGCGTAGCAGCGATACTTCAGATCTGACCAAGCCTATCTGGGTCTCTAGAGCCGTTCTCGTCTGGGTAATTGCTGCTAGGAGTACAGTGTTATCTGGTGGGACGGCTGGGTCACCCTCAGATCCTGTGGATTTAGCACCTGCCCCAGTGAACTTGTCCATGGTGCTTTGATTTGGGTTCCCACCGGTTGCTTTATCTTTTGTCATGGTGAGGGGGTATAACATTGTGTGCTTACACAGTCCGTAGAGGTGACAACCAGTGACAAGGGAGGAAGAGTGCCAACGGCTATTCAATCCCGGCAGTCCCACATACAATGAGCCGTGGCCTTATTCTAATCCCTTAGTTGTGATATTATGCAGCACCAATGGCATTCACATGGAGGTCCATGCGCCTGGTAGGCACCAAGGGACGCTGGCCGGACACAACGCACATCCAGTAGGTGCACAGCACTCCAGACTCAGTCTCTGGGCTGCGCGCAACCACCCATCTCCCGCAGCTGTCCGTCGGTTTCTCCTGGGGGTAGTCCCTGGTAGCCCAGCGGTGCCTCTCCACACTTCGCCGAGGTCCAAGACCAACCAGCGGCCCAATACAATGCTTAAGGACATCTCAGCTACCTCAATGTGATCCCAGTTTCATGGCCGCCAAGGCTGTATGCTCCAAAAGAGACTGCGTCATGCGTTTTTGGGCCTCCTCTGTCTCAAATGAGGAAAATCCTCAGCTATGCCCCATCAAGGCCTCGGCACTTCCAACGCCTCTCGGCGGCCGGCGCAGCATCTGGGGGGCATCACGATCACACCAGCACTGTCCCGAGCCCCGCAGCCACCAGGGCCACACACTCCGGGGTGATCTGTGTCCCACATTTTTACCTTGATAGTCCTCGCCTTTTAGGCCCAAGCCACACAGGGAGCGGGGAAGGCAGCCCCGGCGCTGACAAGATGTCAACTGCTCAACCCATACCAACCGCTGGGGCCACCAGAGGGCAGATTGTCCTGGGCAGCCCCGTTAACTCACCGACTTCCCCGGGTCCCAACACGGCCAGACATCACGGGAGTCCCTCAGACCAACAACTCCGCCATCAGCGCTGCGTATCCATAAGCCCTCCTCGCCGCTGTCACAATGCGCTGAGGGTATTAGTTGATTAGTGCACGAGCAAGACACAGCACAGCCCAGGCTGTCTCAGCAGCCACGCAAAGCCGCAGGCTGGATTTTAATGTCCACTTGTCACTGCGAACCATGCCGCCTCCTGCCAGCTGCCAGTCTCCCCCTCACAGTCTTCTTGGGCTCCTGGCAGTGTCACACAGGCCACAGATGACACGTTGCTGCAGTCTCCGCCCGAGCTCCGTCTGGGGGACCACAGCAGAAGTTTTGGGCAGCCAGCTGTCTCGTGGTGCGATGGATTTTGGTATCGGGTTGGCGGAGCCGCTCTAGCTTGCATCCGCCTTGATGGCCTGCCCAGCCATGCCCCCTTATCTCTGTTTTTAACTTAGTAATGTTTGTATCATCTCTTTTAGTCAATGTTAACCTGTCATTCCATGTTTTAGCCTGTTTGATAGTTGTAAGCAGTGGGGCTATTAAAATATTGTAATCAAAGACCCATTGTCCGACATAGTTACATAAACCTAGGAACCTCTACATTCTTTTTAGTCTTTGGCTCTGTCATCTGCCTGATGGTTGCTGCTCTGTTAATTTATTTATTTATAAAGTTTTATATAGCGCGAACATGACCCACGGGGGTATCAGAGCGCTTTACAGTACATCATTCTCACAAGTTATACATACAGTCGGAAATCGCATGTAATACAAAAGAGGTAGACATTGGTGTTTGGATATAATTGGTGGCAAATAGGCTACAAAGCGTTAAATATTTAGGATGTTAATTTGTTCATTAGAAACAGTTTTGCTTCTTTTTTGAAGGTGGTAAAAGAGGAGATTCTACGTATGGCTGGTGGAAGGTTGTTCCAGATCTTCGGTGCAATACCTGAGAAAGCTCTGCACCCAGTTCTCTTTTTGTGGAAGGATTGAGGTTTTAGTAGTAGTGAGCATGCGCTTCGCGTACGTCTGCAACCTCCTGACCGCTCTAGCTTTTGTGCTAGATAGCTGGGGGTGTTGCTATTTAGGGCTTTATGTGTCATGCAGGCGATCTTTAGTTGTATTCTCGATTCAGAGGGCAGCCAGTTCAGAGCCTTCAGGGCCGGTGTGATGTGGTTATTTCTTTTTGTTCCGGAGACCAGCCTGGCCGCAGCGTTAAGCGATGCCCTGATCGGTGCTAGCTTGTATTCTGGAAGACCGCAGAGCGTGGTGCTTCCATAGTCCAGTCTTGGTAGTACTAGCGCTTGAACCGCCATTTTTAGATCAGTCTGTGGGAGGAAGGGTTTAAGTTTCCTTAAGATACTCAGCTGAAAATTGGCTCCCTTGGTGGCATTGTAGATTTGTGCCTGCATATTTAAATGTTTGTCAAAGGTGACTCCCAGGGACTTTGCGGAGTCAATGATGTGTGGGGCGCAATCAAAGGAGGTTAGATGCTTCAGCCATAAGTCTATCTTGGGTGTGTGATTGGGGGGGGGAGATGAGGAGGAACTCAGTTTTCTTGGTATTGAGCATGAGGTGGTTGCCATTGAGCCAGTTTTGGGTATTATGTAGAATGGCATTGAGGGAAATGAGGTCATCTGGTGAGGAGATTTTCATATATATTTGAGTGTCGGCCGCGTATAAGTGATATAGATTGTTTGCGGAGTTCAGCGCATTGGCAAAGGGTTCCATGAGTAGATTAAAAAGGATTGGTGATAGTGCTGATCCCTGTGGGACTCCCAGGGAGACCATGGATGGTTGAGAGAGTGATAGCTTCATCTTGATTATTTGGGTTCTTTGCTTAGGAAGGAGGTGAACCATTGTAACACTGGACTGGTAAGGCCCATCCTTCGTTCAAGAAGGGCCAGTAGATTGTCGTGTTTAACCGTGTCGAAAGCGGAAGATAGATCAAGGAGTATCAGTAAGCATGATTCGTTATGATCTAACATTTTTAAGATGTCATCCATTATATGAGTGAGTGCTGATTCAGTACTGTGGCCTTGCCGGAAGCCGGATTGGTGTTTATTTAGGAGGTTGAAGTTCTCGATGTGTTTGCAAAGTTGAATTTGAACACATTTTTCCAATAACTTTGCCAGAGTGAGGATGGTGGATATAGGGCGATAGTTGTTGAGATCTGTGGAGAGGGAGTTGACTTTCTTTAGTATAGGCGTTACTTGCCCTATTTTAAGGCAGTCAGGTAAGGAACCTTGCCTCAGAGAGGCGTTAACAATTTTTGCCCATAGTGGTAGAATAGAGGTCTTTATCATTTTGAATACAGATGGTGGTAGGGGATCGGAGAAATGATTGGCAGGGTTGATCGCTAGCAGGGTGCTATAGATTTCGTGTTCAGGGATGGGTGAGAAGGAGTGCCAGTTGGCATTGTATTTTGGAACTTCGATCGGAAAGCTAAAGAGGTCCTTGATCTGTGAGTAAAGAGTAGATTCTTGGTCAGTAGATTGTTGGGGAACCTTCTTGGATTGAATGTCATTTTCAATGACTCTAGTCTTTTCTAGGAAGAATTTGGCAAGCTCGTCGCAGCTCGGGGTAGCTGGGTTACTTAGCTCCACTACATTTGTAGAGTTAAGCAAATTGTTGTTTTACGATTTCGAATAGCTTTTTGGGACGGTTAATGGCTTTGTTCAGCTGTGTTTTGAAGAAGTCTGCTTTAGCTTTTAATATTATTCTATTGTAAGTGTTTCTCAATACCCTAAGTTGGTATAGGTGATAAGTGGAAGGTGCTGATTTCCAAGCTCGCTCAGCTAGTCTTAACTTGCGCCGGTCCAAGTTTAGATTCTCGTTGAACCATGGTTTGGAGATTTTGGAGGAGATATTTTTCTCTTGGAGGGGCGCTGTGGTATCAAGGATTTCAAGCATAGTGACGTTGTAGAAGTCTGTGAGATCATGGACGTCAGCCATGTCTGCTGAAGGGGTCAGGGCTGAATTGCATTGGGATATCAGGGCGTTGGGATTGATGTTTTGGATATATCTTTTCCATTGTTTTGTTTTAGTAGGTTGGCATCGTTTTGGAGTTACCTTACTGTTGATGGAGAAGAAGATGCTGTAATGATCAGTCCAGTCACATGGGAGGATGGATTCTAGTGATATAGTGTTTTTTTTGCTATGATGGGATCTAATGTCTTCCCCCTTGTTGTGGGTTGGGCTGTCGCAGAATTGGGACAGCTCCTGGGCCGCCAGAAAGGATTTGAGACTGCTTACATCATGATCGCCAGAATTGTTCCAATGGAGATTGAAGTCTCCCAGAAAGATCTGCGGCACTTGTGAGTTGGCGTTGGCTGTAATGACTTCCATTAGTTCATCAATGAACTTCAGATTGTCGCCCGGGGGGTGGGATATTATGTGGAGTTGGCAGATGATGCCCTTGCCGTTCGATATGTTGGTGCAAGATATTCACAGGAGGATAAGGATATGGAGTCTGCTTGATTAACTGTGATTAGTGCACACTTTAATTTGCTAGTCGAGTGAGTGAGGGTCGATTGCGTTATCTTGATTTTTGTGAGGTTTTCCTTAATTATGGATCTGTGGTTGTGAGTGGGTTCTCTGTGGGGGTTGGGTCGGATGGATTGGATAGTACCAACTGGAGACTTGCTAGTCGAGTGAGTGAGGGTCATTGTTGGCCATATGTTGCCCTTGTCTGGCCATTACCTTCATCATTCTTTGTAGATGTGCGTTCTCTAATAAAATGTCCTGGCTTCCTGCAATAGTAGCATGTTTGTCCGCTCTGAAATATATTTGATATATTTCCCCCAGAACGTTCCCCCAGCCATTATTAGTTAATCAGATGCCCTTGAAGAGACGTCTCTTAGATTCTTTTTCTTTATAGAACTGCAGGAGTGATGAAGAACCTTATGAATGGGGTGGGAGTGTTCAATTTCTGGGTCCCGCTATGGAGTACACTTGTTCCCAATTTTAAGTTTGTGCTGTGCTTCATCCCCAATTTGGCCGGGTACTGGATTCTTGTGATACATTGATCCCGATACTCATTACGTTTGTCTGTTAGTTTGGGTGGTGTGAATTGTTGCTGCTTGTATGAGATATTGATGGTCTTGAAGATGATGCAGGCTCGAAGTGGTAGCCAGTGCATATTTTTTAGGGTGGCTGATAGGCTGTTGAATTTCGTGAGTCCCTTGATGAGGTGAGCAGCAGCATAGAGGATGTTTTTCATGGGTTTGAGTATCCTCTTTTGTGATGAAAGGACTGCAGCCATCCAGATGGGTATAGCATTCTTTGTGGAGATAAGATTTAAGAATGTTCAGAAGGGAGAGTTGGCATTCTCTGTTATGTTTTCTTTGCAACATGAGCTTAGGTACTTTTTGAATGATAGGTCCAAAATCATTGATGAATCTGAAGAAATTTGTTTTTGGGCTGAGTAAAGATAATTCACCCAGTTACATGTTATTGCGTCGATGCGTGATTAGAGGCAATTACTTTTTTTTAATTGCTGTTCAAAAGCTCGATGTCCTACTTCAGAGTAGCGTTGGAAATGTAAATTTTCCATCAAATCTTTGCTTCTTTAGGAAACAGTTTATAGAGCCTTGAAGCTGGTGGTCTCTTCTGTCATATTTCCACCAGCCCAGCGGTCCTGTCAATTCATTGCTTCTTTGTCCTGCCACAACTGCAGGGGTTTTAGGGTGATTACTCTTCAGCAGAACTGCGTTTGTACAATTGCAGTTCTACCACCAGGTCCAAACGTTAATGTTTTAAGAAAAAATGTCGATTCCTAGGTTTGACATGCCATTCAAATCATAAGTGTCATGAAGACAAACAGTATGACCATGCTCCAAGGTGTAATACAGCAGTGAGTGAGACTGGAGGTGCTTGTTGTTTTATAAGGAATGCTTTTTAAAAAACGTTTTTAGATATAGTTTATTAGTCAATTAAAATCATAAACATGACTCAATCATACAGTACAGAGCAATTAAAAATGAATACAAAAGAATCTAAAATTGTTATACATCTACTTCAGGCATTGGACATCTTGTTAATGGCCCAGCAACATTTTTTAACTGCCCTTCCTAACTATATAAATAAAAATGCCAAATACAGATGATAAGTGGCTTAGGGTGACTGATTGAGGACCAACATTTTCCCTAAGTGTGAATTTGCAATGCAGACAATTGTAATTCTCATAAATAAACCGCTATCAGTAGTTAAAGTGCTTGGGTGCAGGTCCAGAGAGCAGGTATATGTGCTATACTAAATAGACAGTGGTTTTTCAGCCTAAAAAGTGCCGATCTACAAAACTATGCATTATTAAAGTGCCACGGTGCAGGACTAAACTGCCGGGTTAAGCACATTTTTTCCTTAGCATGACGGGATAAGGAACAGCTCCTATAGAAGTCCCTAGCAGCCCGTCCTTGCGGTTTACCTGCTCATGTGAGTTTACCTAAAAACAAATGTGTTGTCTCAACCTAATATCAGGTTCGACCCCCTTCCCTCCAGGTTCACTCAACACTCGACCTATGTGCTTATCAATTTTTTTTAAATGACCAAAAACTGGACTAGTCTAATGCACAACATTGTGTTACTTGGGTCCATTGACTCCACGAGTGAAGTCTTACAAGACCTGATTCCCTGGTCAAGAAACTCTCGTCTTAATAGACTTCTTTGTTGGTCGATCAGCGCTGGGCAGATACATACAATGTGAAGCAAAGTCTCGATCCCCTGCTGGTATAAACAACAGGTCCAGTCTTCACTTAGGCCGCCCATCCTCCATTTTGGCATGAGGTCTAATGTGGGTATCTCACCAAGTCTAAGGGCCAAAAAAGACTGTTTAACCTTCCAGTGATAAGGTGCTGCAAGCAGGAGTGATTCTCTTAGGATTGAATATGATTTTAGTACTAGCCATCTATGACAACATAAGTAAAGCTTTAGTCTTCTTCTTGATCATCAAATTTTAGCAGGCTTTTCAGTAATTTATGTGTTTTTCATATATATCCTATTCCCACTCAAGGTAATAACAATTCAGTTCGCAGTAAAACGTTTACAACATTACAAAATATACCACAGAAACACTTTGGAGAAAGACCTATGAATTTGTTGACTTGCATCCAAAATGAAACAAATCTTTAATAAATAATCAAATACTCCAAGATCACCGAAAGATAAAAAAAATTAGAAGCATTGAGTTTCTTGCCGGAAAGGTAGCTTTTATGAGCAGATCGATTTAAGCCGAGGACAGCTTTTGGTCAGGGAGGATTGAGAAACAAAAGCAACCCTGGCAATAATGCTGAATCCTGCTCTCTTCCTTTCCTCCCTCTGTCTCTCTTTCCAGCCATCCATCTGATCTGGCCCTTCTCTCTTTGCCCTCTCTGATCTCTTGCAGTCCCTCCTTCTCTCACGCTCTTAAAGCCTCCTGTGCCTGCTGCAATTTATCCCTCAGAGCTGAGGAAAGTACCAGAGGCACCACCAGCCGCCCTGGGCTTTCAAAACCAGCTCATCGCCATTCAGGGAATGCCAGATGGAATAAAAGGCCACTCCAACCCTGCGTTTGGTACAAGTTTGCATACAGAAACTCGCAGAGGCCCCAGCCAGATGGTATGTATGAGCTGCCCAAATTATTTCTTCAGGTTGACTTACCACCCAATAATCCTTTTACTCAACTGTATTTGTTGTTTTTCAGTGTTATGTTGTCACAGGGATAACCTTTTGCCCAAACTATCATTATTAAGTGCTCAAACAAACTTCAGAGCCTTAGAATCTGTACAAAGTTTTTCTCTTACTACCTAACTATGTAAGATTGAGGAAGCTATAGACCCATTTCAAGCATTTCCTTTCTTTCATATAAATGTTAAGGTTCACCTCCCATGTAGGAACAAAAGCTCAAATCTGTATAATGCTGAACGTATTCTCTTTACATGACGCTACTTTACAAATCTATTGTGGAGACCCACCTTATTAGGCATCTAATCTTACAAGGCCACCAAGAGACCTAAGGTTTCATATGTTCACAATAGTAGTTTACTGAGACTATGATGATCTTTGAAAGTTGGACGTTTCTGCCCTGTGGTGGATCAGACAGGGCTGCATGTAGTATGTTCTGACCTTGTAGATCATTATGGACCATGGCAGATATTTTGAGTCAGACTACAAGCCTGGTCTAGACCATAAAGATTCAGAATAATGTACTCAAAGTGAGAAAATATATCTCCACATTTAATTCACCTTTATCTCCTCAAACTGGAGCTTATTAGCTAAATGGTTTGCAAGAAGGCCACAGTCATTTCAGATCATGCGCAGAAAGAAGGGTTTTATGTTCTGGAGCTCAACAGGGTGCTAAATGCTTGACTTAAACAAGGGTGCTTGCTGGTTTTCCACATTTAGGCATCACCAAAGAGAACCCAGAGATGTTGAAGTTGGCTGCACAGAGAGCAACCCACGTTATTTACGGGAAGCATACATTTACCTCAGTCCAGATAAGAGCCACTGCCCTTGGTCATCACTGCCTTATGATTCAACTAGGTCTTCTTCATACATCTAGCAACCACAGTCAGACAGTGGCACTGGGTGCTGAGCACTGCTTGAGAGCTACAATTAGACATAGTTCTGTACTGCAATCATTTGGGATTTCATTTATTCATTAATTTGTTGTATTTAGCTACCATTGGAAGGTGTATACCATAGTCTAAAGCTGGTTAGTTACTGCAATGCCATAGTAAAAGCGGAACATAAGACTTGTTTTCCACTGTTATGTCAGGTGCAGGTTTGGAAGGGCAGAGGGTAGGAAGGCACATAGGGTGGTGGTGAGTGGCAAAAGCCCGTTTTATTTTTTTACAGTTTGGGATCGAGAGGAGAGGCCATGTAATGTGTAGTTCCTCCATTATTTCACTTCCCCTGTGTAGCAGTTGAAAGCAGGGGCACATGATTTGAGTGGCCCATGCATAACGTCATAAAGATTTGCTCATGTTGTCTATTTGATGTCACTCAGGACACCCATGTGAAAAACATCCTCATTATTCACTGTTACCCATTTATAATACTGTATGGTTTTTCAGAGACGTTACATTCAGTGAGGAGTGTCACCATGTCATACATTCAGCCATACAGTGGGAGAGAGACTGTTAGCGTATGGGAGGCAGTAAATGCTGGGTGCAGCGGATTACAGGATGGTAGAGATTTAGATGGGCTGGGTCATATCATTTGCTCCCTGGGGTGGGTGGAGTGGTTACAAGTGGGGCTGGTGAGAGAGCAGGAGGGACATTTAACCTCGTCAATCTATTGCAACACACACTCTCCATATTCCTTTCTGAGGCCTCACAAACATGTTGACAAACAAAGAATGCAAGCACGTAAGACTCCAAATTAAAAGGCAGAGCAGCTATAACCAGTGGTAACTCATTACTATCTGTTAGCTCTTTCCGTGCACAACAAGGAGAGCTGGCCTATAGCTGCACCTACATGCTATGCAGCTCCCATTTGTCAGGCATGTTTTTGGGCAATAATAGTTATAAAATGACACGTCACCATCTGAGAAAAATAGAGCGGTCTATGCTTCCTGGCACACCCTGAATTAAGATGAAGCCATACCAACGAAACCAGAAAACAAATAGGGTGGAATAGTTGTTTGCCCTAATAACCTCGAATGAGCTTAAAGTGACTCCTGCAGTACCTTGTGAAGTCCTTTTGCAAACCCTCTTTCCAAGTCCGAGATACTAGCGCCCAGATAGGAATCTTTTACTCAGTCAGAAAACGCTCAGCAACAGGCCAGCATCAAGCCTATTCATGTTATTTATAAAACAGGCATATGTTGCAAAAAAAGACAACTGCAAGTCTAAAATATATTAACTGAGCACTGAACTAGAATAAAACTCAACATTTAGAGTAAATCAGAAAAATATATCCGATATTTCAAGTCATTCTCAGTACTTGCATATGGGACCAGAACTGTGAATGGTCCAGTGCATCATATACATTCTTCAACCTAGTGTATTTCTCTACCATGATTAGCAGTGGAAGTACCCCATGATTAGAGTGAGATAATATTTTAAAGGGGTTCTTGTATCCCGTGTGATTGCAGAATTCTGCAGGTCATGGAATATTTTGATCAAGTAGGTCTCAAAGGCTGTTTGCACAGTCCAGCCTTGACGGAATGAACAATATGGGGATATGGTAGCCTTGAGAGTGGATGGATGGGCAAGATAGTGAACAATGATTATGGATTTAAAGTGAAAATAAAATAGTTGTGATTTTATTGTGTGGTCCCTCTGTGAAGCAACAGACCGAGGCCAGGGTTATTATTAAAGCATTCTGTGCTGTCAGAGGACCTAAAGCCGCCGAATGCAAGCGTCTTCAGGGTGTTAGCATCTTTGTTCTTATGTCTTGATAGGAAAGACTTTCACAAGTTCAACTTCTCTGCTACTATTGGGTGTTACAGGCAAGCACCTTCCACTGATGATTTTGCAATGGGCATGCACCTTTCATCACAAAACATAGACCTGGCTTGGCAGTTCGGGCTGGACTGTTCCCAGGAGGCACAGGGTCAAGACTGATTGCATATAGCTGGGTCTGAACTGAGGTGGCAAAGTGCGCTAAAGAATGATGATGGATTCAACCCAGATCTGTGACTGGGGGTGAGTGTCTGAAAAGTTTCAGCACTCCGTCCATCATCTCCTTGTTTTAACCAACAAATGTTAGCAATCTTTTCAAAATTCATATTTCTGTTGATATGTTGTGAGACAAGCTGACTGTGAATTACAAAGCAGCGTTTAATGTCTGATGTTGCTCATCAGTGCTTGTGGCATAGATGAGGATGTTGTCACTTACTGTCAAAATGCTGTTGAAATCTGAAAGGGACTTGTAACCTACTCATGTAAGTACAATTCTCAGTATGCTTCGCATGCCAAGAATTCCAATGTGGAGTGCACCAGCTGTGTGGGTTCTGCAATTGGTAGTTATCCTGAGGCTGGTGTTGGAGTTCCGTATATCTACTGTGTCTCCCATATACTAATAAAAGTACATTCTGACATTACTTTGTGGAGGCATCTGCATTACAATATTGGCGACAATCACCAGCACTCACACAAAAGAACACAGTCGCGGAGCCTCTGTTGTCAAAACCTTTTGCCCACACATGGCCACACCCACACGGAGAAGGGAAAAACACAATTTAATGAAACATGTACAAAAATGAAGAGAGGATTATCCTGCACAAAGAGTGACAAAGAGGAGTAAAATAAACCGCATTTGGGAATCAAAATAAATTGCATTTGGCATTACTCTACTAGGGTTAAACCTTTAGCAATACTGTGCTTTGTATAAACTTTGATCGCCATTACTTCCCATCAAATTTAGAATATGGCAACAAGTAATAGTCAAGGAATTATACCTCCACCTTTTTTCCTAACACAAGCATGCAATCCACCTATTCCATGGGAGGAGTGGGTGGACATTTTTGAAAATTATTTGGAGGTACTTGATGGCCAAGAGTTTTGACCTGCTAGAAAGAGAGCATTCCTTCTTTGCACTTTAGGCCAAGAAGACTAGCGAGTCTTTAAGTATTCACCAGCTATATTAGAACAGTGAAGTACTCTGATTTTTGAGACCCCAGAGGTGCCAGGGGTAGCACCCTATGACTTCGAGTACTTCCTGTTGTGGTATTTGAAAATTCCACTCTCATGGTAATATAACAAAGAACTTGGCAAAGAAGCTGAAATATGAAAAGACATCTTTATTAAACTCAAATGAGTGAGACTACGTCGCACAGAAGCCTTAGCAACTGAATGAGGCAGTCTGCAGAACAAAAACCAGTCTTCTCTTTTATACAGAATATTACGCTCTGGGCAACACCGCCCTTCTCTTGCAGTTGGTCATTCACATATTTTACTTCAAAGAACAAGCAGAGTCATGATTACAATCCCACATTTCAGTTCAGCCAGCCCGCAATTATTTACCCAGCGAGGCTCCGATCTCTCATCAGATATCAGCAGACCCCAATAAACACGGGCAGCTCCTGTTTGCAAAACAGGCCATAAAGCAGGAACAGTCAGGTGTGAAAGAGATTAGCCGGAGGCTTGTGTGGGATGAAAAGGCTTTATGGTGTGTCAAACCCTGATGCTAATCACAGGTGGCCGTAGGACGGGCAGCTCGTGGGACCGGACTGACCTGGGGCGGTGGAGCCAATTTGCACAGGTCACAGAGAAGTCAAAGGAAGGCGCATGTGTTCTAGAGGCCTGTATTTGTTCTTAAAGTGTAGCCTATGTGAGGGCAACTATAAGATGGCCACCGCTCCAAGATGGAACCCACGGAGCCAATGCATAACATCGTATACATAGTATATTTATCAATGAAATGTTATGCAAAGTACTTGTACATACCGTATTGGCCATTTGCGGTTCGCTAATACCGGAATAGACAGGGGTAGGGCCCTGCCTCCTACGCGGTCCCAAATTTCAAAGTACCACAGACCCTCCTTTTGCCCTTACATAGGCAATAACTATACTCATATCAATCCGAGTCCAGGTCTACAGACATGAAGTCATGGAGATGTTGCTGTAGCATCATCCTATTACTTAGCGACTCTCACGGGACACGTCTCCTTATACATGTAGTAGCACAAAGGCCACATATGGCAGGACAAAATAAGGAATACCTCTGTCTGTAGTAGGCGGCATAAGATCACACACCCAATAATTAGTGATGGTCATTACTAACTAGTGTTGATGCAGAAGCTGTACAAAAGAATTGCTTACGAATTCTGATCTTCTAACCTGCTCATGTTCAGGAAAAGGGTGAAAAGAGTGCAAAGAAACAGTAGTGGGAAAAGACATAGGTTGGGAAGCGGGTGCAGAAGTCAATTGGATAGAGAAAAACAATCCCACCCATAAATGACAACGTCCTGTTTAAAAAAGATACTAGAAAACACGTTATTAAGAACATATAGACAACGGGAGAAAGTAGTGACCACTATTACAAATGAAATAGTAATTTTTCACAACCGTAAGCAGAAAGCAAATCCTAAAACTATCTAGTAACATTTTTAGGGCTCCTATGCAATTCAGTGATTTGTTTTGTATGTTCAGGTGAAACAGTGGTGACCCTCATCAATGCTCTGAGGTGAAAAAGGGGGTACTCTTTCCACAGAAAATGGACTTCATTCTGTTTTTACTAAACAGAATAGTACTTTAAAACAATGCCAGCAAAACAATCTGTCTCCTTAACACCTACTCTATACAATCACACAGAAACCTCTTGTGAAACCACCTATGCCCAGAGTCCATTCAAAAATCCTCTCTGGCAGGCTTCTATTGTCCATCAAAACTTCTTCTGTTGTTTTCTTTTGCATGGGCCTCTTCATTCAAGCCTTACATGAGAAAAGTACTGCTTAGTTGGAGTGCCCTCCTGGCAAACACCCACAGCTCACTCGAGAGTCTCAATGTCTCAAGGCAGTGCGCCAGTATCTTTCCTTTGCGGCAGGCACTACAGGTAGTGTGCTCTCCATTGATCAAGGGCATAGGTCATCTCGTGCAGACCCGGGACCATTCTCAGGCTCCAACACTCATCATTCAGTGTCAGAGGACGCTCGGGCTGTTCTTTCATGGGCCCTAGAATGAGTGCCTTTTGTCAATCTTGGATCCGCCGGTGCACTGCACTTCCATTGGAGCAAAGGAAAAAGAGGGGGGTGTGTGGCCAAAAACTCAGGCCAAGGGGCTCAAGGGACTGCACACTGTCAGAGGTTACCAGCACATGACAGGCGCTCTTGTGCACTGAAATTCTGGTTCTGTGGCAAAACCAGCTCCTCCTTCTTTTCTGATGTTGAACGCCTTCTGATGAAGCAAGTGCGATGCTTTAAACAGTTCATTGTATAACAAGGGGACTGCAAACAGGTGGCCTGCGGTCTTTCAAAGGAGTGGCCACACGCCATGGGACAATTTTGGTCTAGAATACACTGTCATTCTCAAAAAGCAATACAAATATAAAGGCAGTAGGTAAAACAGCGTCTCTAATCTTTTCAATTGGGTTTCCATGTGAGAGCCTCCATCATCTAAGGGTAGATAACTACATGAGAATTCTATCTACATGGATGTCTTCACATATGGTGGCACTGTGTAATGGGGCAAACACATTTTTTCTCAATGATTACATCTAGGTGTTCCTAAATTCCTTATCTAGAACATCTCAATAGAGAAATCACATGGTACAGATTATCATGGGCATGTAGAAAACTTTCACATCAGGTGCAATATGCAATACACAGGCTAATAGTCAAATATGCAAACAAAAGACAAGAACTAGAGGGTCCTGATATTTGCATGATTAGAACACATCTGATCCCACAAAAATTAAAGCAGCAGGAACAAAAGGGTAAAAACCACATTAAAAATAGACATTGAAAATTCGTCATGTTCAAAAAGTAAACGCAAGATATCTCCTTTTGAGATGGAAAACTTGTCTTACTATAATATTGAGTCAGTTAACCAGTCTATCGCTACTCTGACAGTCAGGCTGGAAAATATTGAAGCAGGCCTAAGGAAAATTCTTGAAAACCAGTCTGGTCATACAAAAGGGAATTATACATAATATGGGGGTCCCTGGTACATCACTGTAGTCTGGAAATGTGTACCTGAACAATACACCTACAATAATAAATGGGCTGACTGGTGAAAGGAATACGGAAAAGGGAATTGGAACTAGGACACAACTAACATCCCCAATAACTAAGCATAATGCAACATTGGTCAGGGGAGAAGCAACAAAAGAAAAAAAAAAATCTATAGGAAGAACAAAAATTATTTGGATGATAGTCAGGCATGTGACACAACATCAAGAGTACGGATGATACACAAAAGGCCAAAGTTACACAAATTTTAACTCTACCGCTGGCGACTACACCATATACGGTAACCCTAGGTAATGTTCCAGTTCCTTCTTCAGGGAAAAATATGAAAACCTGGTTTTCTTTTAAGGAACACAAGCCTTATGCTACTTAGGAAGCAAAACAGCATTAACTAATGTAATATAGAAATTAGGCCACCTTGAGTCACAGATCTATAATTTCATCCTTAGGTCCAATCAAGGATACATAAATGTAAGGCTGCCTGTTCCTTTAAGGGAAGGGGGCAGTAACGTGACTAACTACAGGTGACACACTTTGATCCTGTATATTTCTTTTATTTCCCTTCAATACAATTATAGCCAAATAGACATGCACTGGTAAAGTGTTGTCTCTCATGTTCACAGCATGAAATATCATTAGCTGTGGAATTTAGTAACCAGAACAAGTTCAACCAACTGTTGCGTAGCGATGGGCATCGTCATGACCATCCCCTCACAACACAGGTAAACTTGTAATAGTATCAAAAGCAGCAACAAAAACAACGAAAACATGCAAAAAAAAATTAAAAACGCACAAAACGTCAAGCTATCAGATATACTTGCTGTATATCAAGCACAAAAAGCATAGACAAATTTCAATAGCATATGTGAGTAAGCGGTGACACACAAACACCATGTCATGTACTTTATGCACTGGAAAACCGCAGCCCAAAACCCAATATTTGGGCCTGTTTAATTTGTCAGGTTTAAAATCCTTACCCTCCTTTTGACAGCAGATCACCAGGCAATGGAAATCTGCTGTCAAATATAACTTTACTGTTTCCCTTCTAACGTACAGGACCAGCAAGAACAATTCATGATAGGACCAAATACACAAAAATAAATTTCCATTACTTAACTGTTACCCTCTTGTCAGTCCTTGCAACATCAAGCCACCGTAGTTTTACCTTTCTGAAAGTAAAAATCGTTACATGACACTCCATATTAATTTGGCACCTACAATTTCCACTGTGACAAAGAAGTCTTAATTGGCAATGCGTTCTCACGTAGGCATGTAGCCTTAAAAAAAAGAATTTTAGTAAAAGGCTGCATCTTGTTTTCTGTCTAAGACTTAATGCAACACTTCGTTTTCTGTTAAATAACACAAATGTATCAGTTCTGCAAAGCATTTAACATGATTTTTGGGCTTTCAAAGAAAACCCCTTTTCTATATTTTCCCTTTGGAATTAAGTTCTTTAGTTTTAGTGATGTTGTTATGGAGAAACCAGAAACCCCAGCTTTAGAGGCCCGTGTAGCAAGGTCATTCTGCATTCCACAGAGGCAAGGCCCTAATTTAAAAGGTCATAAATGTCAACGTGGCAGCCTACTCCATTGTTTACACTAAAGATAGCATCTCAGCAGCGTGACCGAGCCAGCCTCTGCAGCTCTCCCAGCCCCCAGCTTCTGCCACTCTGAATTTGTCAAAGCCAGAAGGCCTTCCTAATTCCTCCTAACTTGCAATAATTCACTCTATTTTGAAAAATAATTTCTCCTTTTTAGGCGCTAAAAAAATTATCCCTATTCCCAGATTATTAAACTACATGTACTGTGAATAATTCACAAGACTTAATAACACACATACCAGTTTTTAGAATAAATGCTTGTTGCAATCCTATGCAATGGTACACATTTCATCAACTTTAAATTAATGAACTTCTCAGTAGGCCCAGCTGAAGTTAGAACCTTCAACCCTGATATTAAAACAAGCCGTTGTACTGGCATATTAACTCATTGAATCATAAGAAGGCACAACCTGTAAATATATATCAAACCTAAATGTATGTATTTACTGAAGCCTGAGACACTTTAAAAAGTACTCTGAATGAAAGAAAATGCAGTTTAAACAGCGCTTTTACCCAAATTCGACTTTGATATTTTAGGCATTAAAAATTGAGTATCCTACAATTTTCTTGCATAATATGCATTACCAGAATGTCCATTACATAACCTATGAGTCAGGCATTGGAAATAATAACTTATACTTTATAAAAATGAGCTTGTTTGCGCCTGCGCCAAGGGAAAATTGTACACACGAATGCTTGCCATTTTAGTGATGCAACACAACTCAAATCAAATTTTAATGCTAGGAGGTCATAGTATGAGTATTAAGCTTTATAAATATCAAAAAACGATTTTGAAAAGCACTTTTTTTTTTAAAATACTTTTTTCCATGATTAATAATTTTCTTTAAAAAAAAAATCCCAATTATTCGTTTTTGTGATAATTCCATGTATAAAAAAAAGCTGCATCCCTTGCCTATCATTTTGGACACATTTAACTCACAAGCCTAAGCGCATAAGCCCAATTTGAAACGCGTCACATTTTTGCGCCACTTTCATTTAAAAGGACGGTTATGCAAAATTCCCCCCGTGTTTAACTGGGAAGGTGCTGGCTGGATGAACATTCTCTCAAATATACTGCAGCTGAAAAGTTTGCCTGTGAACATCTAATACAATGCATCTGAGGAAAATGCTGTAAATTTAGTTACTTTTGCAAAAATAGATAATTTCGTTTTTGGGGCCTTATTTATATCTATTGAATGTGTTTCTAATTATATCCTTTAAGCATTTAACGGCAATTTTGTATATGTGCACAATTGCTCATTCTATAAATAAAAGAGCAACATATAGCTATTTTAGCACATCACACCGTTCATTTCTGAATTTTTTTCCTAAGTTTCTACTTGATATTAATTAACCAACATTTTACTTAACAGACTGAAAACATCAAAAGACCCACAAACACATATTGAGCTCATTTCAGACATAAACGGAAAGGGGGTCAAACAGACAATACAGCGTGCTTTAGCCATTTTTCATAAATAGCGCCGTCGCAATTTACTAATGAGAAAACCACATAGACATTTAAACACACAGTTGACTTACAAATCAATACGCATGACAGAAAGAAAGAACAGCTCACAGACTATACTTGAACCAAACCATTTGCAAATACTAGTTGTAAGTCATATTTACAAGAAACGCTTCTCAATAGTGTTCCAAAAGGCTGCATAAACAGCCCAACAGACTGATGTATCTCCAAGAAGTAGTGAATACGCTCAATTCACTAGCTTGGGCTAGCAGAACACCAAACAAAATCGTTCTGCATATCTTCATTCATAAAACTGCGCAGAACAAAGGATCCTTGTTTTGTATTATGTCATATTTTAATTCCCTGGGGATACAAAATCACCAAGGAAGAAATATGTTTTCAAATCTAACCGATTTTAACTATGGTACCTTCCAAAAAAGCAACACATTTTTCCATGTGAGCTTACAAACAGGCATGCCAAAAACACTGCGGAAACCAAATGGAGAAATATCTCCTCATTACCTGCCTACACAAATTGCATATTCAAACCTATACACCAAAGTTCCAAAGCTACATTTCCAAATTTGCTAAGATCAGGCATCTTATAGCTCACTAATCTAGCTTCAAACTTCAAGGGGTTATCTCTACCAATACACTCGCAAATATACGAGACCCTTGACTATGGTAATTGCAATGACCAAATCAAAAACCAAGAAACCAACCCCACGGCTTTGGTAATTGCGATAACCAAATTAAAGACCCAAAGAACCAAAGGACTGGGAGCGACCCATTTATACTTAATTCTTATTTTTACTAATCAAAATGTTACCCAAATTCTAACTGCCAAGTTCTACATGACTAAACGGTCTTTTATAATACTCACGCCAAAAGGGTTCTCATGCAGGAGTGACATCATGTGTAGCATCAAAATCAGGAAGATCAGAAATATACTGGGCTGCATAAAAGAATCTCCAGAATCCCTGTGCACAGATTACCTTCTTGGTAGAGTCCTGTTCTGTCCTCCTCAGTAGATTTCAGTCTCCTGACAAGATCACTCCCACAAGAAGTCACTTCGCTGATGAGCCACTCTGTTGGGGCGCCAACTGAAGTACTCTGATTTTTGAGACCCCAGAGGTGCCAGGGGTAGCACCCTATGACTTCGAGTACTTCCTGTTGTGGTATTTGAAAATTCCACTCTCATGGTAATATAACAAAGAACTTGGCAAAGAAGCTGAAATATGAAAAGACATCTTTATTAAACTCAAATGAGTGAGACTACGTCGCACAGAAGCCTTAGCAACTGAATGAGGCAGTCTGCAGAACAAAAACCAGTCTTCTCTTTTATACAGAATATTACGCTCTGGGCAACACCGCCCTTCTCTTGCAGTTGGTCATTCACATATTTTACTTCAAAGAACAAGCAGAGTCATGATTACAATCCCACATTTCAGTTCAGCCAGCCCGCAATTATTTACCCAGCGAGGCTCAGATCCCTCATCAGATATCAGCAGACCCCAATAAACACGGGCAGCTCCTGTTTGCAAAACAGGCCATAAAGCAGGAACAGTCAGGTGTGAAAGAGATTAGCCGAAGGCTTGTGTGGGATGAAAAGGCTTTATGGTGTGTCAAACCTTGATGCTAATCACAGGTGGCCGTAGGACGGGCAGCTCGTGGGACCGGACTGACCTGGGGCGGTGGAGCCAATTCGCACAGGTCACAGAGAAGTCAAAGGAAGGCGCATGTGTTCTAGAGGCCTGTATTTGTTCTTAAAGTGTAGCCTATGTGAGGGCAACTATAAGATGGCCACCGCTCCAAGATGGAACCCACGGAGCCAATGCATAACATCATATACATAGTATATTTATCAATGAAATGTTATGCAAAGTACTTGTACATACCGTATTGGCCATTTGCGGTTCGCTAATACCGGAATAGACAGGGGTAGGGCCCTGCCTCCTACGCGGTCCCAAATTTCAAAGTACCACAACAGGATAGTCAACAGATGGAAGACGTATACAAGGAAGTGAGAAAGAGGTTGGAGAACAAGTTTGTGAAAAACACAAACATTATGTCAAGGTTTAAGTTTTATACCCAGCCACAAAAAATAGGTGCAAGCATAAATTTGTTTCCAGACTGTGAATTGTCCATCAAGTGCCAGTTTGGAACAATTGCATACAAATTGATACATGACCAATTGATCGTCTTATGCAAAAGATGGAAGAGAGACTCTGGGCAGCGAAGAACCCCATCAATGTTGTTGAGATAGCAAGTGGTCGATCAGTCTGAATATTGTATGAAAGTAATAAAAAAAAGAGGATAAAGGAAGTGTCAGTGATGTCAGTTGTGTTGACAAAGATGATAACGAATTTCTAGCTGGTACTAAAGGGTTATTTAAGACTAACAAAAGCACATATAACAAGTCCAACAATAGAGTATGCACCAGATGTAGGAGTCCATTTCATGGTGCAGAATCAGAAGCATGTTTTGCTTTGGGGACAGAGTGAGAAATATGTGGAAGGAAGGGACACTTCACACACATGTGCAAACCTAGACCCAAGTCCAGGGTAGGATTTGCACCTGAGAAACACTTTTGAGTGTGAGGAAAGTATAGATAGGGTCTTATGCATTAACAACAACATTAGGGAATGCAGTCACCCACCAACAGCAAACTTCAGAGTAAAGGGGAGGACCATTCACTGAATGGTAGACTCAGGGTCACACTACACAATCATGCCCCAGCATATGTTTCCATGAGAATGGCCATGCGTACGTCTCCTACCAAAAGATATTAAACCAGGTGGATATCAGGGGGAGAAAATAGACATAATTGGCTATATGTTAGCAAAGATTGAATTTCAGCAAAAATAAGTAGAAGGGAAAGTGAACGTGGCAGTGAGGGGTCCACCTATTTTGGGATTGCACCTCCATTACGATTTGCATTTTAGGGTAGCAAGGGCGCAAAATCAGGTCATGGTGGTTGAAGATCTCGCACTTTAAGAGATTTTGGAAGTGAATAAGGAGGTCTTCAGAGGCAAACTGGGAGAACTCAAGGGTTATGTACATAAGATTATGATCCAATATGATGCAGTTCCCATTCAGCACAAGCTAAGGAAGGTACCTATTTCTCCACGTGACAAGGTTCATAAGATGATATGGGATATGGTGAAGGAAGGTGTGATTGAACAGATTGAAACATCTAGTTAGATCTCTCCAGTAGTGATCACTGAGAAATCAGCTGGTAGCTTGAGGTTCTCTGTTGAAATTTGCACGGTCAACCATGAATTTGTGTTGTTATTATGTTTAAATCTCTTTATTAAGTTCCAACAACAAACCAGCATCATCCATAACAGTCCATGCATACGCCTATTGTGTTGTTATTAAAAGGTGGTAAGTACTTCACCAAGGGCAAGATGCGCGACCGTTCCAATTTGCGAGTAGCAAATTGCGTTGTTTTGCGACTCCCAAATTGGAATTTACAACTGTGTCTCAGACACTGTTTGCGATTCCTAATGGGGGTCGCAAATTGTCTTCCTCATTAATATTCATGAGACCGGTGCAATTTGCGACCCCATTGGGAATGGCTAGTACTACCAGGGATGGTGCCCACTGGGGACCGCAGACCACCATGTCTGTGACTGCTTTTTCAATAAAGCAGTTTTTAAAAAAATATGCAGGCCGTTTTCCTTAAGTGAAAACGGGATGCATTTAAAAAAGAAAAATGAAACATTACTGTTTCATTTTTAGGTCTCGCCTATGCAGCGCGCATGCGCTGCATAGGAAAAAGACCTTTAGCCATCGCTTCGCTTTTGCAGACAAAAACGTGCACATGTTGCATTGCTTTGAATGGCAACGCATGCACGTTTGGCGATTCCCTTGCGGGAGCGAGCTTTGGCGACATATGTTTGTAATTAGCTTGCAAACATATGGTGCCCCTGCTCGCTCCCGCAAGGGAAACAGGCGCAGGCCCCCTCCTCCTTCCCCTCCCCCTGCTGCCTTCTCCTATCCTCATTCTCGCCTCCTCCCCCCCCCCCTTCCCCTCAACACCGGGGCGTCTCCAGAGATGCATCGACACCAAGCACATTATAATTCCTGATGAACTCTGGAGCTTCCCACAGAAAAAACAAAGCTATTTATAATTTTTGTAATTTCAATATAGCGCCAACTTGACCGGCCCAAAGGTGATTTAGAACGCTTTACATGAACTTCGGATTACATTACACACGGGCAGCTTTTTTATTTACTTTTATAGGGAGAACTAAGTGATTTGCCCTGAATTATAAGATGTTATGTAGACGCTTGGAAGCGAACTAGGCTCCCCAATTCAATAGTCGCCAAGTCTTGCCATTAGGCAACATCGCCTTCCCCTATGTGCTTATGATGTTTAATCTTCTCAGTAAATCTGCCTTTTTTTATGCTAAAAATGAGAAATCGGAAATCGACTTTCCCTGTTCACATTAGCACACAATCTGCCTTAAACGCGTGTTAAAGTGTGCATTTAAAAAGGCATTGTTTTGGCGAGCGTAAAGTGGAAGGACAAGATTTGTGGTGAGCTTTACAAAGGGGTCATTAACAAGCTGTCACACTCCCTGTGGTCGTCATCACCATCGCCACGTAGTGCAAAGCGCGAGTGTTAACTCCTCCCAGCTCCCCAGGCTAGCTTGAGTTTGTGTTGACTGTTACTATGGCAACAGAGCACATGGCTGCTGCAGCATCTCAGCTGACACAGCAGCCGGTGCCTAATACTGCAGGTAGTAGCTGAGGAATGTAGGCTAGCCAGACTGACCGCCTCCTTGACTGACTGACACTGGAGCACCCCAGTAAACATCTCTTCAGCCTGAACTCTCACTCTCTATGCAGAAGCCACTGGCATGGACACGACTACCTGGAGGGGCTAAACATCAGCATACCCTACTCAGCAGACTGAAACTCACCTGTTGCACCAGACTGGAAGCTGTCCACGCAGGAGTAGCTGACGTAACTACGGTGTCCTGCAGGGTCTATATACGCACAGTCTTGAACAAAGCCTGACCTCACGCAGTAGCAGCTGACGCAGACACAACCTTTTGCAGGGGTGAGATACTTTCCTGCAAGTATTAGGCACTCTCCTTCCTGCAGCGGATTTATACTGACCCCCTCGCAAACAGGACCTGGCAATACCAATACAACTTTCTGCAATGTGCTCTAAATACTGTAAATGAAAGCCTGAAGGGAGATCTTTGGCAATAAAGACTGCGACTGACTTAACTGTGCAGCAGCAACATAAATGCACTAAACGAAGAAGAAGACACTGACTCTCTTCCTGCGAGGGGAACACTGACCCAAGTTCTTGCAGCTGCTGTTTAATTTGACTTGCTACAAAAGAGACTGAACTGACTCGCACAGGTGTAGAAAAGGCAGACCTGCCTCACCTCCTCGTAGAAGAGAGTCAAGAGACTGAACTGACCCACCCACATGTAGTAGAGACTGAACTGACTGACCTCCTTGCAGAAGGGACTGAACCGGCTCCCCTCCCTGCAACCAGAGACAGAACATGAATTGCCTCACTGCAGCAGACATAGATCTGGGCCACGTCCCTGCGGCAGGGGCTAAGGGGTGACTGTCTCCCTCTACAGAAGGGAGTCTTCCCCCATGCTATGAAAGAAAGCGTGACACTCCCTGCGGAATTTGTGACATTCGGATCCTTCCATTCTTACCTAGCTTCCATAGCTTGCTGTGACTCGCCTTCCTGAATGGGAAGGTTGCAACCCACACACTACCCTTTACTAAAGAGCACACGACATACCATAAAATGTGAAACTGACACCTGCTGAGTGGGTAACCCACTCTGTGCTTGATTACCACTGCTCCACTCTTCAGGACAAACACCTCCGTCCAACAAGGAGGTACTCTCATTGATCAGCGGAGTGATCCTGCAGTAGGCGCTGACACAGGGACGGGAGATCCCTGCCGTGTATAGAACTCGACTGTGGTGCCCTCAAGGGGTGTGTTGGCAACCAAAGAAACAAACAGCGCTCCTCTCTCACAAGAATTGCCCGGCTCTCCCCTGAGACTGCAACCCGCAAACCACCTCGGCACAGACAAGACCCCGAGGAGGACCCCGAAGCATACGTCACATCGCCACCAGTAAGACTCCTTTGTTTTTCTCTGTTGAGCCAGTCTTCATCCACACTTTAGAATTAACAGGACTGTCAAATGTATGTCTTTAGTGTACTAAATTGGGCTTGAGGACGACCCTATTTAATAGTGAAATATATCTAGCCTCAGTAGACGTTTACCTTGACTTATATAACAAGTATTGTCACAGTCGATAGGTCTCGCCCTTGGGACTTATCAGGGCTTAATTTGTAAAAAGGATAAGTGCCAGGGCCAAAAGTGTTGTCCAGACCCTGCGGCCTTTGCTACTGAGAGCTATGGTTCGAATACTAAGCCTGTGTAGTCTCGATTCTCCTCATGTCATTGTCTCTTCTGTCCAATCACAGGCATTCCCTGTCCTTTCATCTCACTGTTGGTGTTCTTTTCATCCCTATTTTCTCCTTTGGTCATTGTTTTTTCTCTTCCTTTCCCCTTTTTGTGTTTTTTTGCTTCTCCCTCAGGGTTAAAGTTGGATGAGGAAAAATAAATACTATGCCCCTAAAATTAGTGCTGGTGGGCCCCACCTGCAATCACCGGCTCAAATTAATTACTGAGACGTTTTGGCTTTGCCAGTGCCTTTTGTCGATTCTGTATGGCCTTGGAAGAAAGCTTTATTTGCTGCTGCTGTGCAGCATTGACAAAACAAGCCTTGGCATAGCCAATAGGTCTCGCCTTTGGAACCTTATAAGTGTTTACCCATGCAACAGTTGAAATTGTTGCGCCAAGGATATTGTACTGCATAACTAAATACTTATAAGGTCCCAAAGGCGAGACCTATTGGCTATGCCAATGCTTGTTTAAGAGTAGGCAGTGGTCCGTGGGTCAAATGGGTGGTAAACCCCTTTCACGTTTGCAAATGGCTTACCACCCATTTGAAATGTGAGGTAAACTGCGAGTGTTTCGCAGTCGCAATTGCGGCTGCAAAACAATCTTACATTGAAGTGCGAGTTGCTATTAGGAAGGGGCGCCCTTGGCATGCCCCTTCCTAATAGCGAGTCGCTTACCGACTCGCAAAATAGGGTTTGTAAATATGGCAGACCTCTTTTGCAGTCGCAAATAGGCCGATATTCTGTTTGCGACAGCTAAAAACGGTTGTACATCTGGCCCTTAATTAGATCTTAGGAGTTCTTACCATCAAATTAAGTTACATGAGGACTCCAAGGCACTTACTGCTTTTAAAGTATTTAAAGGCATAGGTAATGTTATTTACTTCTAGGATGATATCCTAATATTCAGTGATACTGTGGAAAACTATAACAAAACATTGAGGTGTGCATTAGACAGGCTTAGTATGGCAGGTCTAATCTTAAAAAACGAGTAGTGCAAATTTCTGGTCAATAAAATCAAGTACCTTGGATATACTTTATCAAAACAGGGTGTTAAATCAAAAAGAGATTTATTAGAAGCTATTGGGAAGGCTCCTTCCCCTCAAGATTGGGATCAGTTATGATAATTCCTAGGCTTGATCAAATATTGTTCAAAATTTATCAAAAACTTTGAGGACACAACTGAATGGCTGAGAAAGCTTTTAAGGAAAGGGTATTTTTACCTTTGGGAGCAAGAACAGAAATTTGCATTCTAGAACATAAAGAAAGAAATGTGTGAGGCAAAAGTGTTTGTACTTTTTTTTTTTTTTTTTTTTTTTTTTTTAAAAACCTTTATTTGTGCATATTAAAAGAACAAATACGGGCCTACAACCATCAGGCCGGCCACAAAACGGTTAAGCACTGAGACAAACATTACATCCCCTGTGCATCAATGGTCAAGATTAGCAACGATTCAGGAGTTATACACTGGAGAGATCCTTGACACCAGGGGAAGGAGAAGTGAAGGTTAATTTTAAGGTTTTCAAAATAATTTTATCGAGGAAAAAGTCAGTAGAGGATAGAACCAAGGAGATTCGAGTCCGCAAGATGGCTTCATCACACGGGAGGGCAGCAGCATCATTAAAAACGGCCATAGAAAATCTCAGACAGTGAGGCGATGCAGTTATATAACAGGATAGTCACATGAGTAAATACGCACCCCTCCAAAGCCGCCCCCACTCAATCCACCCCACACCCGGACCCCGAATCGGAAACAAGGAGAGCGCAGAGACATAGAAGAAAAAGGCCCATAGAACTAAAAAGAAACAGTAAATTACCCCCCCACCCTACACCAATGCGGAGGCTACGGCCTGCCCCCCCCCCCAGCATAGTGCCTGTCGCCCAATGAACCCGAAATATAGACGAGAGAAAGTAGGAATAAAGGAAAGAAAATAAGAAAACAAAGAAGAAAGCGGGGAGGAGCCCACGTAACCTCGGAGCGCCCGAAGCCACCGGCCAACTACGTCCCCACACACTGAGAACCCACTACACACAAAGGCGGTCGTGTGAAGATAACGTGTCACAACAATATAATGAAGGCAGACAATTCGCGACGAGTGCGCACAACATATGCAGACAGTTCCAGTCCCAGTCCAGCCCATCCGTGAAACCATGGTGATAGAAATCAATCTAGCCCTGGCCCGATCGCGGGCGTAAGATTAGACTAGCCCCCACATGAAGGCCCCGCAGCCCGTGCAGACAAAGACAATATGGCCGCTGGGGAGAAGATGGAGAAGTAGAGTCACAAAATGGCCGCCGATCATCTATTGAGGTCCCCTTGTGCACCATATAAAATCCAGACCTGGCCTGTAAAGTACAGGAGTTCCACATAAAAGAAGCCGTAGGCCACCGTGAACGGTTCCTCGAGGACGTCAGGTGTCGCTCAGCTGGATACTCTTGCGGGCGCGGTGAGGCAGGCAACAACAAAGCAGGCAGCAATGAACGGGGAAACAAAGTGTCCACAATTGAGCAGGAGATCGATTGATCCTGGGTGCCGGGAAAGCCAGATGCAGACACCAGTGTAGCACGGTTATACCCTGTCGTTGCGTCCCCGCAAGAGGACAGAAGCACTGGCAGACCCACGTCTTGTTGAGAACAAACTGGGCGCTCACGACCCGCAGCCGACAGTATGGAGTCGAACCGCTCACTCAGTGTTTGCAAGCCAACACACAATTGCAGACGAAAGTCCCGCAGGGCAGCCAGAACGGAGCCGCATGTCAGCGGAAGCTGCGCCCCCACATCGGCAGCAATCCGGGACGGCACTGTGGAGCTGGAGTCTGGTAGAGGGAGGGCGAAGCGGGCAGCGGGCGAGACCGGAGCATCACCCCCCAGCAGCGAGCAGGCAATCAACGCCATGTTTTACCGCTGAACGGTACAGTGGCCAGGGGGGGGATCGTAACAAGGAGGCAATTCCCCGCAGGTCTGCGCCGCAACAGGTGAAAGCCAACAGTCGCTTCCCCTCCCTCGGACTCTCTTTGCAGCCGACTAGGCAATAGAAGAAGGGGGTCTGCAGCCTTCCACAGCGCGGGCCACAGAGCGGGGCAGGAGACCCGCCACACCGGGGCTTACCCTATAGCTCCAGCCCGTCAGGTGAAGGAGGTGTCCGGGCGTCTCTCCCCCGGCTCGTCTGGCGACAGTCCGTGGTGTGAGGCGGGATCGGGGCCGCGGGGCTCAGATTTGCGCCGGGGGTCCAGTGACTGCGGAGCTTCCAGGGGGCCGGCCAAGGCCACAATGGAGCAGGGGTCCAGCGCGGAGAACAAAGGCACCAAGAGCTCCGGCATCCGGGCGGGCTCAGACTCCGGGAAAGCGGCGGCGCGGTCAGCGCGTCGTCGCGCACGTTGCACCTCGAAAATCGGCGAGGATAGGAATCAGGATGATAGTCCGAGGCCAAGGGCCGGCGGAGCCGGGCGCTCAAGCGTCTGCTCCGGTCGCCATCTTGGCTCCTCCCCCGTGTTTGTACTTTTTGACGTGAATTCTATAACCATCATCAAGATGGATGAATGTGCAACTGGGTTGAGTGTAATATTTTTTCAAGTTCATGGTGATAGTGAAAACACAGTCGCATTTGCATCACAATCTTTAAACCAAACAGAAGGGAATTACTAGGTAATCAAGAGAGAGAGAGAGAGAGACTGGCAGCTGTGCTGGGTGTTGAATACTTATAACATATGCCTGGGGTCGGAAAAAAAGCACTCTGCACAGACCATAATCCTTTGATGAGGGATATGTTGCTGGGGGGTGCAGGTAAAGGATCACCATGTTTGGCCCGATTGACTTCACACCTACAAGTGTTGGCGTAATACCAATTTCAGGTTGGCATAATATCCAAGCAAGAAATAGACAAAGAACATGTACAGAAGTCTGAAAAAGGTGCTGTGGCAAGCGTAGATGATGTATTGAAGTGTACTCGAGGAACAGTGTCACAAGAAGAATGGTGTAGCAGTATGGATGGTGATATGTTTTTGAAGGAAGTGATGATACAAATTTCGAAAGGTGGAGGGAGGGAAAGTGGGGAAAGAGTTTTGTGCAAGGCTGTTTGTGAGAATATTGGAAGAAATGTCACTAGTTGCAAAGCTGTAGTGATGAGGGGAGATTGCATTTCCTCCCGAGGGTTTGAGATCCAAATTATTTAAATTGGCACACAAAGAACACCTATGTCAGACCTTCACAAAAAGGAGATTAGGAGAAATGTTTGGTGTCCTGGTATGGATGGTGATGTGGATGGTTGTGTTGAAAGGTCTGTGGATTGAAGAGAAGGTGAAAAGAGATTACAAGTACGAAAGCAAGCTGTTCTGGGAGAAATATTGGAACCCAGAATGCATAGCATAGCATATGCATGGATTTCAGTAACCCTTTAGGCAGTGTCAGTGTAGACTTGAAGTGTGCACTGGTTATGGTGGACGTTCACTTGAAATGGTTGACTTGACTGTTATGTTTTTAAGGGAAATCACTACCAAGAATACTATAAAAACATTGCAGGAAGAATTCAGGGTAGAAGGTTTTCCTACAAGGCTGATTACGGATAACAGGACACAATTAGTGTCAGAAGAGATGGGAAAGTTCCTTAAATAATGTGGTATATGTCATTCTTGCATCTTCATACAACCCGCAAACGAATGGCATCATTTGAAGGTGTAATCGCATGGTGAAGGGTGTCATCCAAATGGCGTCAAGCAGTGTAAAGGACGTTTGTACAAAGGTGATTGAATTGTTGTGGGTTTCTCACGCTACGAAAAATGGTTTGACGGGAATGATACCTTTTGAAGTGAGGAAGAAAAACTGGCACGAAGATGTATCACGCTTGGATGTCTTTGTTGTTGAGTGGTGAAGGAGTGGCTGTACCGACTCCAGAAACAACGTTTAGAGGGTGGCATAGTAAAAGGAGATTTGGTGAAAATATGATCTGGATGAGTGGGAGTCTTATTAAATTCTGGGGACCATATAAGGAAAGGGGGGTGCCTGACTTTCATTTGGTTTTGGAAAAAGGCAAAAGATGGAATATAAGGAGGTTGGCCGTATATGGTAAGAATGGTAATGGTGACACTGTGGAACAAGACCAGTGCAATAGTTTCTTGTTCATGAATGATGAGGATTTGCTTGGTAGAAAGGATGTGACTGTGAGGGAATGTAGCAAGAGGGGATGGAGGGGACAGTAGTGAAGCACAGAATGCTGTTCCTGATATCCAAAGGAGGGAGAGCGTTACAAGGTGTTGGAAGCCTCCAGAGTACTTACACAAGATTATATGACATAGGGTGTCCAAAGTATTTTTACATCGCTTTGTGGAGGTGTCTGCATGGCATTTTGAAAAATCTGCATGGCCAATGATACCTGCAAACTAAGGGCCTTATTTAGAGTTTGACGGACTTGATACTATGTCAAAACGTGATGGATAACCCTTTCAGCACCTGTAGGCCTATGGGACATCTGCCACGTTTGTGAAGGAGTATCCTGGCTGCCAAACTCTAAGTAAGGCCCTAAGTTTCTTATACGGTCTCAAACCTCATGGGTTGAAAATATTGTACTGTAAAGGCATGACTCATCAAGTAATAACGGGTGATAATCAGAATTTAGGTCAAGTTTACAGATCCATTTAGATTCTTCGAGGTCTACTAAGATGGCTTCTATCATCGGGGGTAATGTGTAGATCTCTTGATGATAACATGAGGTTGTTACATATGATGGCAGAACCACACTGCACGTAGTAGTAATGTTTTTGTTGCCACCACCATAGGTGACACCCGTGGTTTGGGCCCTCTGCCCTTTACAATAAAGCCCATTTGCTCTAGTCTCTGCAGTTCTGCCTCTGCTTTTGGCCTCAGATGGAACAGAATCCTTTTGTGCTGGCGATCAATAGACCTTACAGATTTGTCCATGTGTAGCATAATAGGGTTGTCTTTTAGACATTGTAGGATGGAGAAAAGGAGACCGTATTGAATTTGGAATGCGATTACTGTCACTCCCAAGGGAGCATCCTGGCAATCAGCGGTATAAAAGTCAAAGGAATTACTAACAAGTAAGGCAGAGTCTAAGTCTCTGGATCCGAGAAGTGGCCTTACGGGGTTCTTCAGACAGACAGGATCAGAGGCTGTAAAAAGCCATATCTACGGCTTTTTCTGGAAAAAGGGGTTCTGATGCAATATGGCTCGGCTCTGTGGGGAGCTGATTCCATTCCTTGGTCCCTAGAAACTTAAAAGATCTGCCTCCTTTAGTCTTAAGCCTGAATTGAGGCCGTTTAAGGAGATTTGCGGCTGAAGATCTCAGGGCCCGAGAAGTCGTATAATGGGTAACTCTAGCTGTGAGATACTTAGGACCCACGGCTCTGTAGGCTCTAAAAGTAAACAGGATGATTTAAAAAAAAAAAGACTCTTGTGAATTGGGGGCCAGTGGAGGGCTCTTAAGGCTGCTGAGGCAGAAGATCGATGTGATTGTTCAAGTACTAGTCTGGCGGCTGCACATTGGACAACTTGCAGTATATGAAAGGTTTGTTTAGAAGCTCTTGTTGTTTAGTCTAGTCTGGATGTGATCAATGCAACTGCCACTGTCTTTCTAGCCAAAAGGGGAAGGTAGTCGAATTTCTTTTTTAGTGATTTAATCAAATTGAAGCATGCACCTGAAACTACTACTGCTTGAGGGTGGAAGGATAGTGAGGAGTCAAATTTCACGCCCAAATTTATCACTACCATTACACTGTTAAGCAGGGTGGAGGCAGAATTGGGCCACCATGTCATAGGGTCAAATGAGTTGTGTTTGCCTAAAAGCATGATCTCCGTTTTGTCAGTGTTGCACTACAGGTGGTTAGTTTGCATCCACCGAATAACCTCTGTTTGACATCTTTTGAAATCAAATTCTGATCCAATAGACATTTTATCCAGAGAAAGGATAAGCTGTATATCATCCGCATATGAGGTGGTTTTAATGCCAAAAGAGGAGATCAATGAGATAAGGGGGGCATATATGTTAAACAATGCAGGGCTAAGCAATGAGTCCTATGGAACTCCAGAGGTAAGAGTTATTTCAGATATGGTCCTAGTGCTACTGTTTACCTACGGTCAATAAGAAAAGATTCCAGCCAAGCTAAGGCCAGATAAGAGATGCCACATTTTTTGATCCACTGTAGTAGTATCTCTTGAGAGATGGTATCAAATGCGGCTGATAGGTCTAGAAGAATAAGCACATCATTCTGTCCAGCATCCAATAGTAACGTTAGCGTGTCTGCCACCTCATGCAGGGCTGACTCTGTCAAGTATTTAAGATGGAAGCCAGACTTCCGTGGATGCAGGATATAGGACTCCTCCAGGAATGACATAAGCTAGGCATTGCCAAGTTTTCCATAATTTTGCCCAAAGCAGGAACAGGTGAAATGAGTAAGAGGCTAGAGAGATTTAATGGATCTGCTAGTTGTTTTTTCTGAAGAGGTTTAACCATGGCAAGTTTTCCGTCTGCTGGGAATTTTGCAGTGGACAATGAGGTATTTAAAAAGTCACTGATCACTGGATTTACAATGTCTATCATTGAATGAAGAATGTGAGGTGGGTAGGGATCAAATGGAGATCCTGACTTACAGGATAAAATAGCTTTTCTGGACTCTACTAGGCTAAAACTCTGAAATGCTTGAAGAGAGGTTCCTGTCGGGTAAGATCGCTCTTCCAGATCAGCATTGGCCAGGGAAGGAGAACTACATTCACATTCTTGAGAATGTTTTCTTCAAAATATGTGGATATTAGATTGCAAAGGGTCTCTGAGGGTGGAATTTCTTCAACCATGGTTTTTTGTAGGAGAAAAGATTTGGCGATGGCAAAAATAGCTTTTAATCATGGTTTTTTTTTAACTGCTATAAAAAAGATTCCTTTTTTGGTAGCTTAACCTGGCCATGATAACTTTGTTGCACTTTTTTGTATTGGGTTTATTCATCATGCTTATATGCTTTCCTCAACTTACGCTCCAGTTGTTTGCAGTGAAGACGATAGTCACTAAGGGCCTAGATATACCAGGGGGATGAGGGCTGAGTGTTCTGTTTCCTATTCATAACTCATTCTGGTGCTAATTTATTGCTGACCTGGAAAATCCAGGACTTGAATCCACAGGCATCCTCCGCTACCTGTCCTGACAAGGTGGGTTTCATAGCTGATGCACAGCTAGCTAGCTTTGGATCGGACGCTAGTTTGGACCATTTACAGACTTGAATAGATTTTGGAATCCATGAGATGGAAAACTGCTTAAGCAGCTGCAAGTTAATACTAAAAAGGATCGACAAATGATCGGACCAGGCCTGTCGGATAGGGGGTTCTACTGTGAAATTTGACTGATTAGAACAGATTCCATCTAGGGTTTGTCCACCAGAGTGCGTAGATAGTGTCACTAGCTGGTGGAGTCCAAGAGCATTCAATGTAACTGTAAAGCTGACAACATGAGGGTCATTTTTACTTTCCAAATGGAGATTAAAATCTCCATGTATAGTGAAGAAGGCATACTGTAGGACCAGGGGGCCTAAGGTTTGTCCTAGGGATGTTAAAAAGCTGGTGTTTGACCCAGGAGGCCGGTAGATAAGCCCTCTTGCTATGGATAGGGAGGAGCTAAGTTTGAAATGGAATTCAAGGCTTTCTGCCCCTTTCAAGTAGTTTGTGTCAAATGATTGACAATGAAGGATGTCCCTGAAGATAATTGCCAGCCCACCACCCAAAAGATCGTCCTATCTTGTGTGAGAATAGAGTATCCTGAGCGATATCTTGATTGCACCAGTCCTTTAGCCATGTTTCTGTAATAAAGAGGAAATCCAGGCCGATAAGGAGCAGGTCATGAATCTCAAGCACATGCTTACACAAGGAACGGGCATTAACCAGGCCACCATATAATGATTTCCAGCTTGAATTATTTGCAAGAGTAAATGTGGAGTCAAGACCGCCTCCCATTTGGGCTTTGCATTTAAGATATGTTAAAGGACCATACATTTTGTTGCGGGATATCTTTAGGTCACAACCCCCAGCAGAGTTGTTTAATTAATTTAGTACAGCGGATGACATTTTTGTACCTGACTGTGAACATTCAGCATTGGCTGGCGCTGGACACGTGGACGGGCGCATACTAGCTGGCCTTTGGCGCGCCAGCCGCGCCTCCACAGTGTGTGTCCCATTAAGTACCTTCGGATGAAGGGCCACTAGAGCTCCAAAAGCCAGAAAATGGCTGCTCTAGGAGGTGAGTGTCGTAAAGAGTGTGAAGTGCAAGCGGGAGTAAGAAGTATTGCGAGGCAGATGAGATAGAAAATGAAGCACCTCGCAATTAGCACACCAAAGTTAAAAAGGTACAAACAGTTCCCTTTGTTTTTAAAATGCTCCCCGTATTGAAGAACATATTCAAATTCAATTACAGGTTCAGGTTCAAATTCCCCCTGTGTTCTAAAATGTTAGCAAAGTTCCCCCTGTAATTTAAAACAAGTAAAAGAGAGTAAAGCTGTTTTAATTCACCACTTAATACTGCTAACTAACAGTATTCTTTAAACATTTATTTGATCTCCCATATGTTTGCACTACTTGTAAAAAAGATAAGGCCTTAATCTTAAGCCGCTGCACAGCTCAATAAACTACTAGTACCATCTTCTATGACAAATTATTTGACTTTGATGGATGTTGACTCATGGACTATAGTTATCTCATATATGTATGACATAGTCAGCGGAGTTATGCCTCTATAAGCATACATGTGTTTCTTTCTAGGCAAGGTACCAACTCTGGCCTTGGAAGTAATTGTAAGAATTGCTGTCCAACCCTGCATCTTGGCTGTGGTCTATTCTACCTGGACGATTTATCTTCAAATGAGGTGAGAAAATCTGCCTCCTCTCCCCTAGACATCCTGGATGAAGAATATGGCCACTTTTAAGGTCCATGAGAGATGGTCAGCAATGTGTTGTGGCCCCGTTGTTGTCACTCTCCAGTTTGTGTGGCCTCTCCTGCTACCGTAACAAATTCTTGCAAAATTATGTGGTCTTCTACATGCAGAGCAAATTTTGCCTTGTTCGGACAATCATCTGATAGATTGTCCTCTATAGTATCCATAGGATGACCGACTGCTTACCTTCCCCTCGCCTGATATTGTGAGCATACCTAGTACGGGTTCTACTTCAAAACAAATAAAAAGACTCCATCTTGGTGGGTTTGTAGTCATCCGGATTTTGCCTTCACTGTCATTTGCCCAAATGCAGTTTTCATCATCACCACCCATTCATTAGATAATTTATGAGACCTTCCAAGAGTAACAATGTAATTTAGAGCCATTCAGGGTTTGTGGAGTATGAGACGTGTCAACAATGATGAACCGCATCCTTGAATCACATAATCACATAAATTGGTAAAATAATGCAGTATGCTTGAACAATTCAGTTTTTTCATTTCTTTTTTGTTTAGTCTCAGCAATGCAGAGATAATCTGTTGTGAAACACTGCCACTGCTGCTCAATCAGTATAATGTATGGCCACAAGAATGACGCTCGGCATCCGAGTTCAATACTTTTAAAACATACCCCTGATACGGGCCAAACCGAGTCCAAGCAACAACACCAGTTCTTATTAGAATTTCGCAAAGGGTCAATGAGCCTGCACCTACTTGTTTGCGTCATCAGTAAATCTGCTGGCGATCTCTCTCATTCTCTCTCATTCTGGCATAAAACATGTCCATTAATTTGACTTCTCCCTATTGTAAAACAGTACTTTTGTAGTCTGGTTTCAGTTGTGGATTAAACCAGGCGTCAGGGACATCTACTGCTGCATTTTAGTTGGCCTTATCCCTCGTGATGGATAGACTGTGCAATAATTTAAATATCCCTTCTGCGTAGTGAAGAAATAAGGATTGTTTCATTCTGCGGTCTTTTTTTTATCATTTTCAATCGCAGTTGTGAAATAATCATAGATAATAATCATCCACACTGCGCACAGGACCGCTGTCTACACTGGCGCAAATATTTCCCTGAATGGTAGTGGGCAAGCCATTGCACTTACATGCATGTTGGGTGGAGGTCAGCAGTGACTTGCACAGGTGCCAGGTATTAGCCCACCTGTCTGAGGATTGTTGACCACCACCATCTATCCCATTGTGGTAATGCTCAATTCGGAGTTTTGTTAAGTACTGTCAGAAATACACACCTCTGTAGTGTACTCGTAGAAGGAGCAGCGTCTGAGCGGTAAACCGGAGCAGATATTGCTGTTATGAACCACGAATTACAAATTGACAATTGAGAGATAAAATATAAAAAAGTATAAAATATATTTTTCTACAAAAAAATCTGTTTTGAATAAAAACATGTATTCTGGAACTCATGTCATTGCATGTTATGAGAAACATTTTAATAAATGAAATACTCCAGTAAATGCAAGATAAAAACGGACATGTTAAAGATAAGTTTCTTTTGTTATAGTGTACAGTTTAGAAACACTCACAGTATCTCTGAATCCCCACCCTGCCCTAAGCAGTCAACCACATGGAAACAGAATCACACCCTTCTCTAATCACACAGAATCCTCCCACACAAATCCATTTACTTCTAACAGAGGTTTTAAAAAAACATGTACAAAGAAGCCGCATCCAGCAGCTAAAACGCATTCAAATCATTCAACAAATGAGGTAACCTTTTCCTGCACGATTTAAAAATGAGTAGTAACAAATCAACAGGGTGGGGGAGGATTGACTGTACCCAGCACAATTCAAGCTCCACTTACATAACAGTCGTAACAGCCAACGGTCTGTGCGGTTCACTTTATATGAAGGGCACCAAGACAATCCACTTGAATTCTTTGGAGTATCAAAATCTTTTATTTTCCTCTAAGTTAGGGTTAATTCACAGAATTTGAGTTTACTGGTGGTAAAGTTCTGGGCGATGATCAGACACAGCACACGCAGAGCTTCTCAACCGGTCCTTGTAATCAATGATTTTGCTGCTCCTTTCTGGCTGTTGGGCTATATCCCTGAGGCATTGAGTCAGAAACACACAAGCAGAAACTACACTCATGGCACCTCCTAAAATTTCAGTTTGGACAGCTTTGTCCTCTGGATTAATAATAGCAGCTTTTCTTAAAAATTGGGGCTCAGTGGCAAAGCCTACCAAAGCATGAACAGCTTGAACCAAAGGGCCACTAAATAAAATACATTGGTTTCTTGTCAATTCACTTGGAGATGTCTTAACCTCTTTCACATACACCAGAAGGGCAGTAGCACAGGTGCTCATACATTTCACAGTGAGTTTAAACTGCTCTTTAGCAAACTTGTCCTTGGATTTCTCGCTGGCCAGAAGACATGCATCCGTCAAAAGCTTCAAGTTCTTGGAAATGTTTTGAGAGACTTCCAGAAGTAGTTGTGGGGTCAGATCAGGCAAGGGTGCGGTTTTTAAGATTGCACAACTTTGTTCCACCTCGTGTCTACACCTAGTTGCCTTATAGCGGTCCACCAGGCCTGAAAGAGCAGCTTGAGCCCCTGGAGGTTCCACCGCAGCCAGGTATGCTGCATGAGCTGAGCATTCAGTCAGAGAGACCACCAGGTCCCCCATTTCTCCTAAAATGTCCCCCACTTCTACAAAGCATCCCATATTGAGCTGGCTCTGCACATCATGAGTGAGTATGGAAAGCCCCTTTGTCCTTGCAATGATAGTGTCCCTGCATTTCTCAAATGTTTCTCCAAAGACAGATAAGCTCTCTGTGTTAACTGGTCTAGTCTCGCTGCAGAGTAGGAGGAGGTCTGCCACCAGCTGCATCTTCATCTTACACTGATCACAAATGAGAGCAAGTTTTCTTCTCTGCTGGGAGTTGTTACTTGTATGACTAGATATTTCGCTTGGGTTCTTGTCAGAGCCCCCACTAGCCATAGTGCCTTTGGGGGCTGTGCATGCCTCTGGCTGACCACCTGACCACCTCCACGCTGTTCCAAGAAACCTGAGCAGATCTCACAGAATTTCCCTCATTATATCACCGATCCCAATCGCTCAAAACCTTTGGACTAGAGTCATGCATAGTGGTGGGTGCCGCTTCGTGTGTGCAAAGGTTCGGCATACAATGATTACAGATATGGTGCAACATCTGACAGAGGTCTTGCAGGAGTTGGCAGTCATCCCTTTATCTGGGGCAGACGCAGGTCTCCCATAGGCACTTGTCAGTGGTTTTAAAAAGGGGTAGTGTGGGACTGCTTACACAGATAATGTAAAGCTGTTGTAGGTCTTCTTATTTTGTTCTCAGTCTTCGACCTGGGCAACTCTTGCTTCACTATGAATCAGGAACTGGGTTTAGACGGTAGCAGCGGAAGAGGTCACAGGCCATTCTGAACATTGGATCCACAAAAGTGGGCTCCTCTGCGGAACAAACTAGTTGTTCATTTATGATCCGAGGAAGTGTAGGATAGAAGCCCACCGGAGCAACACATTGCTATCGTTCCATAAATCATACATATACTGCTTCTCTCTGTGGCTTCAGCTTTACATATTCCATTCAACATGCTTTGTTTTTTTTCATCAGGTCTTTGGGCTGGTTACTCACTTATGTTGGTCACATTTTTTGATGATTTTCGAATTTGCCAATTAGCCATGCTAGAAACATTGTCCACACTCTTGTGAGGTGTTTTCTTAACAAGAAAGCTCATCTTCTAACAGTAAATAGATAAATGAACAGTCGAGGAATGACTATTCTCCATATTCTGCTTTGCAAAAGAGTTAATCATTCTTGGTTGTTGCTTCTACACATGACTGTCCACCCATCAATAACGCTGATTCTGAAACTTCAAATGTAGTGTTGAAAGCAGGCTACCCACCATGGCTCCTGAAATCCTGCGGCTGCTGCCCGCAATACCCAAGTCCGGCGGCCGCATTCCAAAGAGGCTACAAACCAACCCTTCCGCCGAGCAGGTCTTGTCACAGCCAAGCACGGCTTTTGCACGGAGCATGTTATTGTTACTGGGTTGGTTGCTAAACATGAGCCCTAAGAGGCCATAGTGTAAAGCAATATAGGTCGGTATAGAGGTTTGTCTCTCTATTATTGTTGCTTCCCCCTCCTCTTGGCCCTAAAAGCAACTAGGGGGTACCTTTCTTCCTTATTGACCTGTCGTCAGAGCAGCCTCGCCCTGCCTTAGCACAGAAACATGTGTTATTATCATTTACTTTTTCTTTTTTCGAAGTGCTGAAAGGCAGAGGGGTAAAACTCTTCTACCTTAGCAGAGGAGCCACCGCTGCTCCTCCATCTCAGAATACTATAGGAGCATTCACTCACCCCCGAGTCTTTACTCATTGTGGCCAAACAGAGTACCAGATGTGGCGTGCAGTACGAGGCATTGTGTGACAGACCCAGGCATCAGCCATGTTGCCCTGGGAAATGGGCATTGTACTGTTTTGCAGAGTTTGACCTCACCAGAAAGGAGGCACGTATTTGGATCACAGCGTCGACGCCAGTGCAGTGGTGGTGGGGGTGGCACAATCAAGAAAGTCTTCGACACCACTGTAATCTACTTAAGACTGAACCCATCCACAACAATCTGGATTTCGCCCAAAGCACTCCACAGAATCGGCTCTTTTGGAAATAACTTCTATTCTAACAACGATTGCTGACAAAGGCAGGAAAGCGGTTTTGATTCTTTTAGATTTGTCGGCTGCATTCGACACCATTTCCCACAATATTCTTTTGAAGCGTCTCGAATGCAGCGGCATCTCTGGCACGGTGCTGGAATGGATCAAATCATTTCTTTCTCACCGCAATCAAGCTGTTACCCTGGGTACGTTCCTTTCAGCAGAACTTAACTTAACAGCAGGGGTCCCACAAGGATCTTCATTAAGCCCATTATTGTTTAATATATGTATGATCCCACTCATCTCCCTGATTGGATCGTTTGGGATAGAGGTCACTTCATACGCAGACGATACCCAGTTGATCCTTTCAATAGAAAATACTACCACAGATGCTGAGACCAATTTTAAAAGTTGCCTATCTGCTATTCTCCAGTGGATTAGGAATAACCATCTAAAATGCAACACGGACAAAACAGAAATCCTCCCGATAGGGAAAGTTGTCCTTTTCCAGCCATCTAAATGGTGGCCTGAGGGTGCGACTCCTCTGCCAGATGTGGTAAAGGTGGCTAAGAACTTGGGGGTACAATTTGATGCCACACTCTCTTTCTTACCACATGCCACAGCGGTAGCAGGGACATGTTTCAGCCTCATCAAGTGACTAAAAAAAATTCTTCAACTTTCTCCCACTGGCTGCAAGGAAATCTGTGGCAGTGGCTTTGATTCTCTCGCGCTTAGATTATTGTAATAGTCTTCTCGCAGGAGCTAATAAAGCTATTTTAAAGAAGTTACAGGTGGTGCAGCACGCGGCAGCGCGGTTAGTGCTTAAACTCCCACGAAGATCTTCAGCTTCCGCAGCTTTAAATAGTCTTCATTGGCTCCCAGTGCACAAGAGAATTTTTTTCAAGATTCTCCTGATCACCTACAGAGCCAGGCTCAACTTGGGACCCAAACATCTTGCAGCACGATTTGCTCCATACACCACAATAAGACTTCTCAGGTCATCCTCCGCCAACCTGCTAAAACCCCCCACTTTTAGATATAAATTGAAAGGAGGTAAGACCGTGGCTTCCCTTGGAGCCAAAGCCTGGATTCTACTTCCATCTCATCTAAGGCTATTTAACTCAGAAACTCTATTTAGGAAGGCCTTAAAGACTTGGGTTTTGAGTGTCCCAGATGAATCATGCCTTGCTCTTATCTAGTCTCTTTATGGTTCTTTCTCTCCTCCAAACCAATTCAGCGCCAGGATACCCCTCGCGGAGTGACAGTCGCGCTTTACAAGTACTTAAATCAAATGTGCGCAAGTTGCCCTTTTATTGGCTCTTTGATTACATGCCTGGCATTACCGTTCTTATGATAATGTTCGTGTTTGTATGTGGCATGATCCCTTTAGCAACACAACCAGCAAGTATCACTACTGGCCGCCGGGACTGTTTGGGCTTGCTTGTCTCCCTGCCTGCCTCTACGGGATCGGGACCACAGTATCCAGAGTTCCTGGCACGCGGACGCGCTAGTAAAGGCAAGGCGTGCCCCACGGCGCTGGGCAGCCGCTGGGACTGTTTGGGCTTGCTTGTCTCCCTGCCCACCTGCCTCTATGGGACCGGGGCCACAGTATCTAGAGTTCCTAGCGCGTGGACGCTACAAAAGGCAAGGCTCGCCCCGCAGCACTTGGTAGCCGCCGGGACTGTTTGGGCTTGCTTGTCTCCCTCCCTGCCTGCCTGCCTCTACGGGACCGGGACCACAGTATCCAGAGTTCCTAGTGCGCAGACACGCTACAAAAAGCAAGGCGCGCCACTTGGGACGCGGGCGGGAACGCGCCCGTGCAAACCCGGGCCAAGGGCAGGCCCGTCCACGCACGTCGGAGGCCGGAGAAGGCTGGGCCCACCCTCTTTACATCTGCAGCCATTTGAGGTACGGTCGATTTAATCTATTGCTTCACATCACAGATGGCATAATTAAAGGGAGCAAAAGAGAAGCTGGGAGGGAGGGTCGGAGCTACTTTGGACTCTTTTCTAGTAAGAGCAGTCAGCGTCCTCTCGCACGAGATTGAGCTGACTGAAAGGCGTCTCTTTATGGAGCCCGTTCCCTTTAACACAGGGCGCGCCCTCTGGCCTTGTAAATTATATTCTTTCAGATACGCAATCAATACAAACGCCATTGCCCCTTAATACTTTAGTCTTTACACAAGACCACCATGGGCCTTTGCTCTCCAACTCGAACATAGAGAGCACACCAAGTAGAGGTACAGAGCACTCCCCCTTGAATGGCTCATTATTGGATTCTTCACCTATCCCACTGGCTAAGCGAACCAGAGCAGGGGGGGTTGTTAGTGGAATAAAAGCAAAACAACCTAAAACCACTCTTGTCCCCAAAACTAAAACAGTCCAAACAAAAGTGCAGATTACGAATTCCAAAACACCGGCAGCTCCAGTGTCGCTCAACACACCATCACCTCAGGCACTGCAACCAGACTTCTTGACAGAAGTCTGTACAAGGCTAAGCGATATAATGGCTCAAATTTTAACCAAATTGTCTCTAATTGAAAACCGGCTGGGGGAATTAGAATCGCAGAACTGTTTACTACCTACCCCTATGCCCCTGTTGAATGTTGCTTATTCGATAGTACCTAGGAACCCTGAATTAGTACCACCGATAGAAGCACGAGGGCCATCTCCATCCTCAACGATGACATTGACATTGTCTGTACCTCCCGGAGGCGCCTCCAATCCTGTAGCACAGCCCTTAAACCCCCTCCCTTATACAAATGTAACAAGGGTTACTCAGTCTGGCCAAGGGCTAAATGAAGGGGACTTAGCTCGCCAGCCACTACCACCTAGGATGGAAGCCAGAGGAGTTATACTTCAGGCAGGGCTACCTGAGAACTTTACTGGAATACATAAGCACCAGCCACAACAAACTCTCCATCTCGCCCCTGCCGCTGCCCCACTGGCCCTGGTTTTGGCAAATGTTCCACCCCTTCGAGAAGATCAAAGTGAAACTACACGACAATTAATGGACAAATGTCTTCATTGGTTAATAAGTAATGTCCATATGACCGATGGGGGGAGGAGGCAATTGGCCAATTAAGTTATTATGGCCAGGAGAGTGGGATGGGTGGGGGGTTCAAGAAAATTGTTTGATGGCGACTGTGTGGTAATAAATTTCAATAATGTGTACACAAGTGCTTCACTCTTAGCCTACTCCCATAGCTTGTCTCAAAGGAACTCCCAGATAACACCTTTACCCCTGGAATTCTTTTACAATGGCCGGTGTAACCAGGGGAGGGGAACACAGGGGTAGACAATTGAAAACGCTCTCTGGTACAAATGAGGGACCCCTTTTAAATCCTGGGATTGGTTTATATAACAGATTTGTACCCCTGTCGAACCTGGAGTAATGCTATTGACTACCTACATCACCTCCCAAACTACTAAGCAGGGCAACTACTGTGGCCCTTGTAGAGGTTGCCCCGTTGGGGATTCCACTGATTAAACGATCCTCCGAGGAGGCCACTACAGTCGCAAATTTAGCACCCTGGATTCAGGAACATGAGTACAATGGCAGATGCACTAGCATTAGAGTTTGAGAAATTGTATAATGGGAAAAATGGGGGGGGGGGGGGGGGGGAGTCCAAATCTTGTATGGGTGGGGGATTTTAATGTTCATGTTTGTAAATTTAATCCTACAATAACCCCTTTTCACACTTCACACATGAGTATGGTGATGTTTTGAATAGTTTGTTACACAAGACAGCTAATGCTACAGTCAGAATGGGGTGGTTTGATGCAGCCTGTACAACAGCAAAAAAAGCCCTTATAAAAGCTCTAAATATGCATCATAGAGATTGCTCTGTAATCTGTGCATTACACAAAGATTATAAATTAGCGAGGAGAATAAGGGAGAAAGATCTTATGGCACATGCATGGGCGGTTCTCAAGGAAGCAGCCATGTCAGGCAGTAGTAAAATTTTCTGGAAAATCTTGAATGCCCCACATTTTAAAGACATCAATGGTCCTACATTAGACGTGCATGTAGAGGAAGAGGCATGGGTGAGGCAGTTTGAAGGAATATTTGGCTTAGCAACCTCCCCAACTCCATCATTATCCTCCCCCAGAGATTTTATCAGAGGGAGGGTTAACTTTCTCTGTATCAGAGGGGAGGGTTAACTTTCTCTGTATCAGAGATAAGAAAGGTGTTGGAAGCCTCTACCCCAGGTAAGGCGCCTGGGCCAGATGGAGTTCCAATTGACCTCTTTCAGCAGAATTATAATATGTGGGTACCTTTACTTAAAAACATTTTTAATAGCATCCAGATAGTAGACCCGCCTTGCTCTTGGAACCAGAGTTTAAATGTGCCCATTTTAAAAAAAGGTGATAGGGGATCCCCAAAGAACTATCGCCCCATATCCCTCCTCGACACTACTACCAAACCTATGGGATGGGTGCTCTTGGCCAGATTGGAGGACTGGGCCGATTTGCACAATATTTTTATGAACGCGCAATGCGGGTTTCGTAAAGGAATGGGGACGGTCGATCAGTGCTTAAACCTCTCCCTAACTATAGGGAAATACACTAAAGCAAAAGCGGGCAAACTGTACATGGCCTCCATGGACCTAACCTCAGCCTTCCACTGTGTGTCACACCCGAGGTTGTGGTCCATGATGGAGGGCATGGGTATCGATCTACCAATAATTGATTTCATACGTCAGTGCACTCGCCTCTTTAAAATCAAAAAGGGAGTAAGACACGGTTGTGTTCTCGCCCCGTTCCTTTTTTCAATCTATACGAACGGGGTAGAGTCCTCCTTGTCTGCTCTACCGGTGGATGTGCCTAAATTTGATCGTACCCCCCTTCCGATTCTGGCGTACGCTGACTATGCGGTATTGATGTCCAAACCGAGCTTAGCCCTACAAACGCTAATCACAGCCTACTCTGCCTTTATGGACTCCCTTGACCTAAAGGTCAATGAATCAAAATCATTTATAATGGTGTCTGGAGCTGCAAGAGGTGATGAAACATCCCTATTTCCAGTTGGCAAGCAAGAAAATCGAGATAGTTGACTCCTTTTCATACCTTGAAGTGCTTTTTGACAATGACCACTCATGGTCTAACTTAGTGGCAGCAACAGCCCAGGGTATGCAAAGGAGTATTAACGCCGTTAAAAGATTTGCTAAGAAGTTGGGAGGCAGCCCACTGGATGCAATTAAGAATATATATTTAGCCAAAACAAAGTCTGTTGCAATATATGGGGTAGGAGTGTGGGGTATGGCTGACGTTGTACAGCTACAAAAAATAGAAGACTCCTTTTTTGAAAACCGTGTGTCCTTACCTCAATCAGCCCCAAATTATATTTTACACTGTGAACTGGGGCTTCCTTATTTGAGCGACAACATAAGACTGGCCCCAGTCTTCTTGTGGCTATCAGTATGGCGGAGGTCTACTGTGGATTTGACTCAAACCATTATTAAGGACTGTTGTAAATTAGATTATTACAAAAGAATTGTATGGTTAAATTATGTAGAGGTCCATTTGAAAGCGTTAGGGATGGGAGAATTATTTCGGGACCCTGAGTCCTGCAAAAGGGTTCAAAGGAAAGACTAACTGATTTAATCATTAAGAGATCAAAGTATGCCCGAAGAGAAAAGAAGCGTATTTACCATTCCTCCATTCTTTATGATTTGGTACCACCAACATCGGGGGAAGGCTTTCAGTATTTATCGAGTATAAATAATGCGCAGCATAGATTTATCCTTTTGCGATTCCGCATGAACATGATCCCGCTACTCCTGGGGTACCCCCAAAATAATTATAAATTAGCAGAGCTTTCACCTGTCCCTGTAACAACGCAGTACAGTCAGATCTACACATTGTATTATTTTGGAAGATTTATACTGAGGAAAGGAAAACATTCATACTCCCAATCCTGAGGTACTACAATTTTAGACAGTGTCGGGTGGCTATGTACTTTTTAAAAACTCTACAGGACCCATTTGTATGCTGTTCTGTTGCCTCATTTTTGTGGGCTTGTTTTAGAAAAAGGAAAAAGGTGGGACGACATTTTAGTAGCAATCAATTAATTAATTTAAAATTCTGAACTGCTTTTTTCCTAAAACGTTATATATGTTTAATTCTTATTTTAAATGTGTATATATTGTGTTGGAAATTTTAGATCATTTGTGCTTTTATCATCCGTTTTAAAAAGATCGAATAAAACTTTGTGACTATGACTTTGACTACACTAGTGAAGTGTTGTTACCAACACTGGCCGTAGTTTTGTCGCTGTTTGTGGGAACAATATTTGGTCCAATCTCCGTAAGCTTTACGCCAGCAGGTGTTATTGTGAGAGCATTGCATGGTGCATCCTCTGGGGACATTGATTAACTCTTCCTCCCCATCAGCACAGGCCAGGAAGTATAACAGGGGGATTATAAATCAGCATGTGTAATTCTAAGAGCATTATGTAACTTTAATTTAATAGACTGTGAATTTCACCTAGATTGTGTGCACTAACTGGATGCTTTGTATGCCTGTGAGAGAAAAGGGGGAGAAATCTGACCCAGAACTACAGCTCAGTCAGTTAAGCGCCATCTTCCAACATTTGACACTAGAAGTCTCCAGACATTTTATTAAAAATATGTCCTCTGATCACTGCTTCAGTGTAACTACTTACAAGCTTGATTGCTTACTGAATGTCTGTGTAGTGCGATTTTAACTTTACTCCAAGCTTTGTTTCCACTCTCATCATCTCAGCGTAGAAGAGATGCCATTAACATTACGCTTGTAGCGGAAAAAGCTTCTTTCATTGGGTTTTAAAGTCTGTTTTGGAGTTTTCATTCCTTGACTTGGCATGACACTGGCAGTGCAGGATGCCTCCGTTCTGCATATGTGCTCACTTCCCTCCAGCAATGCACTGCACATAGGGCGAGGCAGACGTCAGAGTTCCTCTGAAACGCGTCTGGGCGCGCCTGTGTAGGCGCTGTTTATTAAGATGGTTTTGGAAAGAAATGTGAAGCTGAAGGGTGAGGCACTGACGATTTTTCAGAGGGTGTATAAAGGGATGGAAATTAGTCCCACGTATTGGTGTGGCACAGGGGCACAACTAGACTTGAACCTTTGGGGGGCTAGTAGTTCAAGCCATGGTGGAGGGGCTACCACTTCACACAGTGGGGGCAGAGGCATCCTCTGAGCCAATATGAGAACACACATTAGCATATCCAGCAGGTGTACCTTTAATGTGCTAACACATGCAAACAGCATTTATTCATGCCTGTATTTTCTAGCCAGATGTGTTGGCTTTGCCTGTGTTTTCCCCTGAGACATCTAGCACCACTGTAGCTTCAGGAATGTCCACCAGACCTGTGCGCATCAAATGTCTGCAAGATGGTACCACGAGAGTCGTTTGTCTGGTGTCAATGTCTGACACACAGAAAAGAAGACACTGAAGCCTTTTTGGAAGGTGCCTTTTCTTAGTGAATGCAACATAAGCTGCGAAACGAACAAATTGTTTCAAGGAACAAACAGCTGTTTGTGTGAGGATCTCCCAATGATTACACTAATGTGCTCCCACAGACACAGAGAAGTAGGCATATGAATCCCAATAATGATGTGAAGCATGTGCTGGGATTTATAAAAATTATTCGGGGGTTTATATTTGGCTATCACAAAATGAGGATGGGTCACCAAGAGCTCAAACGGTAATGGCATTCATAGAGCTAAATAAGTAGAATACCTGTTCACAATGTAAAAACAAGTATGTGTTGATATTTGTATTGCACTGATCTAGCTGGTTAGCAACAGAGCACTGTACTTTATAGGAAATGATCTCAAGTGGGGGCTTAAATCTTTGACCTGACTCCCACCACACCCTCCTGCAAGGCCTACACCAAATAGGAATCCAAGGGAGAGCTCTCAAATGGATCTCTTCCTTCCGCTCCAGTCATACCCAAAGCGTCCGCCTCCCCCTTTCACCTCTGGGCCAAAGAACATCACCTGCGTCATCCTATAAGGATCCTCTTAGCCCACCCCTCTTCAACACATACATGGCATCTCTGGCCACCCTAGTCAGATCCCACCACATGAACATAATTTCCTACGCAGATGACACCCAGCTCATCCTCTCACTCTCCTCAGACCTGACCAACACCAAAGCCAACTTCCACAGGTGCATGACCAGCATCGCCAGCTGGATGCACAATTGATGCCTCTAACTAAACTCAGACAAAACCGAAATTCTCATATTTGGTAACAGCAAAACCCTATGAGACGACTCCTGGTGGCCAACGGAGCTCGGCCCGGCACCTGCACCCACAGAGCTCGCAAGAAACCTCAGAATAATTCCCTGACAGCAATCTCTCTATGAGGAATCAGATCAACGCTGTCTCTTCTGTCTGCTTCCTCACCCTGGGCCTGCTCAGAAAAGTTTTCAAATGGCTCCCATTCGACACTAGACGCATCGTGACCCAGGCCCTCATCTCCAGCCGTCTGCATTATGGTAACTCCCTCTACGTGGGAATCACCGGCCAACTACTCAACAGACTCCAGACCATTCAGAACACAGCAGCCAGGCTTATCCTCGACCTCCCGAAGCAGACCCACATCTCCCCTCACCTAAGAACCCCACACTGGCTCCCGGTCAGAAAACGGTGCCAGTTCAAACTTCTCACCCATTCCTACAAGGCCCTCCACAACAAAGTTACAGCCTACCTCAACCAGAAGGTAAACTTCCACCAACCTACCCGCATCCTTTGCTCCACTTCTCTCTTCCTGACCCATGCCCCCACTTTCACAAAAGCAGAAGTGGCGGCCATGCCTTCTCACAACTGGCAGCCAATTCATGTAAAAAGCCTCTCCCTCCACCGCCGCACTTTATACACCCTACAAGAGTTCAAGGAAGACCTGGCTCTTCGACTAACTCAACCCAGCAGTAGCATTCCCCCTCACACCCCAGCACCTAGATAGCTAAAGGGTGTGATAAGCAGCGCTTTATAAATCCTACTTGTTTTATTGATTTAATTACACACATTTACACTGGCATCTCACATATTAGAAGTTTAGGCACAGTGAGATTAGGTGATTTTCCCAGAACTGCACAATTTTCATTTAAGTGCCAAGCATCATTCAAGGCCAGGTCCCCAGGTGACAAGATACTGGTGTCCAAAATGTTACGTTGGAGATTGGTGCCTGCGGTATGCACTGGCAGGGCTGGCATCACCTACTGTTCAGTACAGTTCATAGATCCTTATTCAGTTCCGCAAGTAGCCATGAAAGTACAAACATACATAAAATAGTTAAAATAATTGAAACCGGGGGGCGTGGCCTGACTGCGAGGCAAGATGGACGCGTAGTGCCTCGGCTCCGCCGATAACCTCCTCTCAATACACCATCCTGCAATCTATCCTGACATCTTGCACCGAAAACTGACTCTCCGAGGCTGGCGATCCCTGCCACTGCTTGGCGGAGCCCCGACGCTGCCTCCGTCCCGGAGCTACAGCGCCCGCTGCTTTGGGCCCTGAGGCACTCCCGCGTCCGGGGACTGAGGTGGGCCCAGACATCGGCACTGCGTGGCTGTGCGTGCGGCCACGACTCACCGGAAGCGGCCGGAGCAACTCTTGGATCTCCTCCCGAGGGTGAGGGGCGCGCCTTGCATCGCTCCTTGGCGCCGCTCCCCCCCCCACCCCCCCGCGACACCCACGGGGGACATTTCGCAGGAGTTGAGCCTTGCTGAGGGGACTTCGCCCGCTACACCGAGGAGGTGAAAGCTCCACTCACCACTTGTTTCAACAGCTGAGGACTGCTGGGGACCGCCGGAGTAAAGTGACGATCCCTACATGGAGGTACAGCGTTGGTGTGCGCCTGCGGGGGGATTGCGGACTGGGGCGCTCCCTCCTGTGCTCCTTGCTGCCTGTTGAGGAGTGCCTGTGTGCCCCGCACGAGAGCTATCGGATGCGCGCCTACGAACTCGGTGCCGAGAGTGGCCTATTCCTGGAACTTTAGCGACACGGCTCCCTGGGGCTCTGGCGACCCGGCGCGCTGCGACTCCCTGCTGGCCCTGAAGTACACACAACGACCACATGGAGACCGAGGGGTGGGCGAGCTCTCCGAAACCTGGCAATACCCTTCACGAGCTCCTGCAAGTGTAGACGGCCACAACGAGGGCCTCTCCTGGTCGGAAGTGAGCGGCAGAGATAATCGACAGACGCCTTTTTTAGCCGCCATTCCCACGTGGGCAGAGTGGAGTGACCCCTGTTGAGAGACCTTGGCGCTCGCTCACCTCTGGCGGCACCCTGGTTAATAACTGCCTATCCACCTCCGCGGGGCTAGCTGGGGGCATCGAGATGTCTGGAGTTAAGGGGGCCAGGGCATCTCAGCAAAGCAAACTAGACCGCTACGCCTGCACAAAGACGGACCTACCCGACAAGAGGGCACAGGGCGACATGTCCAAAAGTGGCACAGACCAGACGCCTTCTGAGCCCACTATGAAGGACCTCATGTCAGCCATTACGGGCATTCGCACGTCCATAGACACTCTCTCCTCAGAGATGACGCTCATCAGGGCCGACCTCGCCAATTATCGAGAGAAAGTGCAGCAGCTTGAAACCACCACCACAAGCCTCATGGGCGATACCTCCCATCTTCAAACCGAAGTTGCAGAGCTGCAGGCCTTCCGTAAATTCGCAGAAGATAAGCTCGATGATTATGAGGGAAGAATGAGGCGTAACAACGTCCGCGTCCTGGGGGTGCCGGAAAAAATGGAAGGCCCTGCCGTTGACCTATTCATCGAGAACTTAATCACGACTAAACTACAACCTAAGGGACTCTCCAAGCTCTTTGTTGTGGAGAGGGCGCACAGGATACCGGGGGGCCGCCCGAGGCCAGGGGCGCCACCCCGCCCCATATTAGCCCGTCTGCTAAACTACCGCGACAGGGATACTATCCTCCAGACTGCCAGAGTTGCTCCGCCTGGATAATGCTACTATTACCTTTTTCCCTGACTTTACCCGCGGGGTGCAGATGCGTCGCCGCACGTTCCAAGATGTCAAAAAACGCCTCCGGGCCATGGATCACAAATATGCCATGCTCTTTCCGGCGAGACTGCGTGTCGAGGCGGAGGGAGAAACGCACATTTTCGACCATCCTGAGGCCGCATCGGACTGGCTGGACAGCCGAGGAGACCGAGGGAGGAGCGGCCCCTCGGGCAGCTGAATGGCGGGAAGCGGTGGCGTTGTAACAACGATGTGATCTTGCTGTCGCTATTTCCCGGTGTGTGTGACGTTGACCGGGGAGACTCCCCTGTGGCGCCTACTGCGGGAACATGTGCTTCCTTGGGACATTACAAGACATTGCTCAGTCTGGCCCTCCTGAACACTGATTCCGATGTGATTAAAATTGGGAGTGAGGATCGGGGAACGGTTGAAGCCTCCCCCCCACGTTCTTTCTTTAGCTGGTTCTTTTCCTTTTTCTCACTTTGTTTGCGACAGGCACTCTGCATTTTTTTTTCACAAGGGCAGTTTGAGGCCCAGAGTGCAGGGAAGCAGGGAGGGGGGGAAGTTGGGAGGGAATGTATTTTTTCTTGGTTAGTATTTATGTTTATGTGTTCGACGGCATGGTCTCTAACTGTACACCGCAAATGTATGCACCACCGACACACAAATGGGTACGCAGCGCAACAAGGAGGTCAAAATCTTAAGTTGGAACGTTAACGGGCTGGGAGACAAGATCAAGCGCAGTGTAGTGACCCAAAACATCAAACGACTTTCCCCGGACGTAGTTTTACTCCAAGAAACGCATCTGCTGGGTAACAAATGTGGGGCACTGAACAGGTGGGGATATTCGATGGCGGCACATGCGGGCTTCACGTCTGGCTCGAGAGGTGTGGGCATCATGGTTAGAAAATCCTTCCCATTGTCGATTGTCTCCACATACACTGATGACCTTGGGCGATACGTGGGGGTAACAGGCACGTGGGAGGGCCATACTATAACCTTTCTCTCTGTTTATGCACCCCCTGGGTTGCAATCGACGACCTTTACCGACCTTAGTGCTTTACTCCTCACACTGCCAGTGGGTCACCTTGTCATGGGCGGGGACTTTAACTCTGTCGTCTCCGGCGACAGGCACCCGCCGCGCCTCTTGCCCGCGGCGGCACACTCACTCTCTAGCTTTCTGGACGCACTGGGTCTAATAGATGTATGGTGAGCTTACCACCCGGATAAAATACAACACACCTTTTATTCCCATGCGCATCGCAGCCTCTCCCGCTTAGACTATATTCTTGCCCCCGCATCCCAGATTGCCAATGTTCACGAGATCAGACATCTGCCCAGGGGTATCTCTGATCACTCCCCCCTCTGGACTCATATAGTCCTGGACCACGCGCAAGTCGGACGTATTGCCCCCCTCAACCCATGGCACTTAAAAAACCCCAAGATACGAAAGGATCTGATCAAATCCATGGATGACTACTTCGCAGAAAACGAGCATACGGTTGACTCCCCCCCAAACACTCTGGGAAGCGTTCAAAACTGTGGTCCGAGGGCAGGCCCTTTCCCTAATAGCGGGTGCAAAGAAAGACAGACTGAAAGACATCTCCGATGTCGAGCATAGGGTACACCGCCTGGAGCAGACTGTCAACTCAAACCCCACACCCGATGCGCTACACGAACTAAGACTCTGCCAGGACGAGTATAGAGCCCTAGTCACAGAGCGCGCCAAAATAATGGGACAAGAAAAACTGGGCCGTATATACGACTGGGGTGACAAGGCGGGGAAATTGATAGCCTGGCTAGACAAGAGAGAGCGTGCTAGTCGTCTGGTGCCTGAACTCCAAGGGACCGACGGTAACCCTGTGACAGACCCCCAAGCCATAGCTACCCAATTTGCAGCCCATTACCAAAAGGTGTATACTTCGGTGGCCCCTCACACACTTGAGGATTCTATCGACCTACTCAGAGACATCTCCCTCCCTACCCGGCCAGATACGAGTCGCCAATTTCTAGATAGCTCCCTCTCTACGGACGAAATCGCGCTGGCAATTCGGACGCTTCGACCTGGTAAAGCTCTTGGCCCCAATGGTATCCCTATCGAGCTCTACAAGCGCCGCCCTGACAAACTGGAACACTATCTCCAGTCCATGTATAACTCCAGCCTTGAGACGGGCATACTGCCGTTAGACCAGCGCCTGGCCACCATCGTCACCATATACAAAGAAGGGAAACCCAAAACTGATTGCTCCTCCTATAGGCCCATCTCCCTACTTAACGCTGAGCCTAAAATCCTAGCTAAAGTACTCTCTAACAGACTGATCAAGGTCATAGGGGACCTTGTCCATCCAGATCAGTCCGGATTCATGCCCCGGCGCAATACTGCACTTAACCTCCGCAGGGTGCACGGGGTACTGGGCAGGGCCCCAACCATACGTGAAGACGCCATTGTCGCGTCCTTAGACGCTACTATGGCTTTTGACACCATTGAATGGAATTACCTGTTTGCAGTACTAGCAAAACTTGGATTTGGCCCGGTCTTTATCAGTTGGGTGAAACTCCTCTACGCTCACCCCATGGCGCAGGTGGTCGTAAATAACAGACAATCCGCCCCCTTTGTGCTGGGTCGTGGCACCAGACAGGGCTGCCCCCTCTCCCCTCTCCTATTTGCTCTGGCCCTCGAACCCCTTGCGGCGTGGATACGCAACGACGTGCTCATTCGCGGACTGCAATGGGCGCCGGGATGGGAGGACCGTATTTCTCTCTACGCAGACGATCTCCTCCTATATCTCGCCTCCCCTAAGAGATCCCTTATTGTACTGTTTGACATTCTAAACATCTTTGGGCGATACTCTGGGTTCCGGATCAATTGGCAGAAGTCTCTCATATACGTTCTAAGTGGGGACTCCCCTCAGTTGCCTCGGAACTGCCCGATATCGGTGGCCACAGACGGTTTCACGTACCTGGGCATATTTATCTCCCTGGATCCGACACTCCGATATTCCCGCAATTTGGGCCCACCCTTGCAACGCCTTAAAAACGACATTATACACTGGAAAACACTCCCTATTTCCTTATTGGGTAAGGCAGCATTATTCAAAATGATGTCCCTGCCACGCTTTCTCTATGCACTTCAGAACGCCGCGGATCCTGTGCCCAATTCATATTTTGGGGAGATAGAGGGCCTACAGAGGGACCTACTCTGGGGTGGACGGCCACGTATAGCTTTAACAAAGCTCACACTTGGGTGGTACGACGGTGGAATAGGGCTGCCTGACATTAAAAAATACTATTGGGCGGCTCATCTCACTGCCATTAACCATGGCACTTATGGCCCCCCTGATGCCCCCGGATTCCGTATGGACCGCTGGCTACTCCCCGGCGGGACGTACAACCGAGCACTATACTCCGTACCTGGCAAGATCCCGCTGACGGGGCCCACCAACCACACGGTTAAGATATGGCACGCTGCGACAAAATCACTGGGCTGGGCAAACAAACTAACGCTAGCTACCCCGCTCTGGGACTCACAAAAGTTAGGATACCTGGGCGCCTCAAAAGGTTTTGATAAGTGGGATCTCATGGGTATTTCCACTATCGGAGATCTTTGGACGGCGGAGGGAGTGAAGTCGTTTAGCACGCTCCAGACGCAACACTCAATGGCTGACTCAGAGTTGTTCAGATACCTTCAGGTCCGCACGCGCTTCAGGCCGCATTGCCAAGGAGCGCCTCCCTACCAGCTAACTCCCCGCTGGAAGACAGACTCCTTGATGGATACCTCCCGGAGCGTGCCATATCCCTGACGTACAGGAAGATAATTAATAACATGCATGACCCCCTGACCCTACTGCGGGAAAAATGGACAGAGGACGGAATTGAACTAGATGACGAAGGGTGGCAAACGGCGATTTCGTCCCCCAAAACGGTAGCAATCTTGGCCCGGCTCCGCCTGGTGCAATTAAAAATCCTACACAGAACATATATAACGGGGCCCCAATTGGTACACATGGGGGGACACACGGATGGGTCTTGTAGACGTGGGTGCTCCCAGCCAGGTATTTTCATACACATCCTCTGGCACTGCAGGTCCATTCAGGAGTACTGGCACAAGATACATGCCATCATGAGTGAAACCCTTGAAATTGACATCCGTCCGGAAGCCACTAGGTGCCTCCTAAACATCTGGGGGCCCACGGACCTCAATGCATACGCCATACACTGGGTGACACTTGCCTGCATGATTGCCAAGAGGAACATTGCGCAGCACTGGGGAGCTTCACAGGCACCTGCAGTAAAAGACTGGAAAAAGGACCTTGATTGGTGCATGCAACGAGAAAAATCTGTCTACATTGCAAGGGGCTGCCCCCGAAAATGGTCCAAAATTTGGACTCCCTGGAACTTATACCGAGGTGAAATATGTACCCCCCCCAGACTCTACGACGCAGATGTCTCCCCGTCCCCGTAACTTCAACTGTACAAATATGTTATGCATTGCTGAATCCTTGTGCTTGCAACTACCTATGCGGTGTTCCTATGAAACTATGCCTTGTAGTCGATGTTTCTTTAATAAAAAGAGTTATAAAAAAAAAAAATAATTGAAACCGACTTGTGCTCTAGATCATATCCATTCCAAAATAATAAAATCAGTGCCTGCTCCATATCATAATGCCACTAAAAACTGAGCACTAAAAGACAGCCATTGTTTGTCGGGCCCTCAATGCAGTTTTCAAAAACGGTCCAACAGGATGCATTTCTCATTATTCAGCTGGAGCAAGATGTCAAAAGCTTCTCAAAAAGCTGCGATACAATGCCTCTTAATTAATGGTAATTAAATGCTTTAACATTGATTGACCCGACCTCCCTTTGCACTGACAGAGGCAGGAGTCTAAAATAGCTTGGAAACCTAATGGGAAGCTTAACAAATATTTGACCATACCTTTCCTAAAGCGATACAGCAGAGTGCGCTCACACTGCCCCATCAGGCTTAGCGATTATCTTTCAAAGGGGGCACACCCATCACGGTTCCTATTCAGATAAGCTTATACTCTTGATTTACCAAGCTCATTCTTCAGTCTCTCCGCATGCATGAATTCAAACCAGGCAGTACGCAACTGTCTTTTACTGATAGTATAAGGGCCATCTGGGTCCTCGAACAATTGTTGAAAGCCTAACTTAAACATGTAGGATTTTACATACGCCAACCATGGAATATTTCTACCTTTATCACAAGAGAGGCAGTCTGTTATAATGTCTCTTGTGAGATCTACCTCTGTGTTATTCCAACTTGCTAACCATAGGAGCAGTGGACAAGCGCTAATGTAATCTTCGACATAGGGAATATTCAATTCACTTTGACTTATAAAGTTTGAGGTCTGGATGGCGCACCCTGAATTTTCCTGCAAAATCTTTGCTCTTCCAGTTGGATTTGGGGGCATTTATCAATACCCCATACTTCAGCATATAAGTGGCAATTGGGAGACATCGTGTTTTAAAGATTTTCAGTAAGGGCACTAAGGCTCCCTCATTCCTAGGGCGAGTAGTGAGTCTATGGCTCTAGAAAGGTTACTCCCACTATGTGTATGTGGGCTTGCCAAGAGCCAGTATCAGAAAAGATCATGCCAAGGTAAGAAAAAGTGCTTGTGCATTTAAGTGATAAATCGCCCACTTTCAGGGTAGCCAGTTTATACTGTTTTGGACCACGAGACATTATGAACGATTTATTAAAATGTGTGTGCAGGTCTAAGAACACCATAAAATGTGTGAAGCCGCTTACTAACTGCCGAAGTGCATTAGAAGCACGGGCCATCAGCACAGCGTCATCAGCATAAAGTAGCGATGGTAAAAGAGAGCCTTTAATTTTAGGGACATCTCAACTGATGTGAGTAAAAATGGGTGGAGGTCATTTATATTCAAAATAAATACAAGTGGAGGTAAAAAGCATCCTTTCCTTACGGTTCTAGGGATGCTAACATCTCTGGATACTTCCCCCTCGGGAATTGATTCTAATTCCTCGCTTTCATGCCTCTGTGCAAATATGCCAGAAAGTACACTAGCGTTTTGTCCAGTCCGATGAATATTAAATTGGCCCACAGCTTTGAGTGATTCACACTGTCGAATGCAGTGGAACATTCCATAAAGGCCAAATAAATTGGAGACTTTTTGACTACAGTATATTTACCTTTTATCAAATTTACGTTAAGGTACTGCTCTACTGTGCCAGAATTTAGCCACGCCAATTCACATCCCCAAATGAATAAATAAATAGAGACATGAAGGCTGAGAAGGGGCTAAAGAAAGCAAGAGATTGATACAAGATATATCTAGGAAAATAGAGAAAGTTCGAAAAAAGAGTGTGAGAAAATGGGAAATAGAACGAGTGAAAAAAACCTGAGAGATGCGAAGGGCGAATTGCGGGAGAGGGGAGAAAAGAAAGCATCTAAAGAAGACAGATGAAGGGACAGAGATGGAGAGATGGATAAGAACACAGAATGGGTGCATAAATGAGTAGAGGGAAAGTAAGGAGAAGAAGATAGAAAGGGAAGAGAAGAAAAGCTATGGAGTGTGACAAACAGGGAACACAAAGGCAAAAGGAGAGTGAGTGAAAGTGGAATTTAGCCTTAGAAGAAGGAAATGGTGACCTTTATGTAGAACCGTAGAAAGGAAGGCAGATTAAGGAGGGCGTCAAGAAGAAAAGAGAGCGGGGAGTCGCGGGTGAAGGAAATGGATTGGGAACAATGTGATAAGAAATGTGTGGCTATCAAGTGAGAAGAAGAAATGATGAAAGGAGATGGGCAGCAGGTATCGGCTCCCTCATCTAATTGCCTGCAGTGAAGCCTCACCCACAATATGCTTTGTTAATTGCTTGCATTGTCGCCGTCCTCCGCGGTGGAGGGGTCCTCGGCGAAGCCTCCCATCTGCCTCCTTTGATTTGGAAAAGTTCTGATTAAAAGGAATGTAGGAGAGTAGGATCTGCTTCACATGTTTACCTCCACTTTTTGCTGGTGTCTCACTGTTTTTTTTTCTGTAGTCTGGCTGGGACCCTGCTATTCAGGGCCCCAGCCTAGCTGCTTCCTCTCTAAATTGATTGCATGTACTTTAGGTACACCACAGATTGGATCCTGAGGTACCCTTGTGAGCCCCTATTATATGGTACACTATGTACCCAGGGCATAGGTACCCCAGAGGCCTACCAGGGGCTGAAGCATGTATTATGCCACCCCTGGAAAGCCACCGAAAATGACACCACAGGTCTGCTACTGCAGCCTGGGTAAGGTGGTGCATGCACCCCTTACTGAGGTATAGGTTAACTATACCTCACCTATCACTGCACATACAAACCTATTAGTCACTCCTATGGCAGGCCTTAACAATCCTGAAGGCAGAGTGATTGGTTATATGTGAGAGGGTGCCCAGGCATGAGCTGAGCCCCTCTGCAGCCTTCAGAATCTCTTCTCCGAGGTTGTCAGTGGTGCAGCCTGACCATATACTCTTAAGTTACTCCCCTGCTTGGCAGGCACCAACGAAGCAATTTGCCGGTCTGCATTTCTGAAGCTCCTGCTGGACTCCGAAGTATTTGCAACCCAGGAAGAGGATTTCCAGACATCTCAGAGGCCGACCCGAGTCCCCAGCAAAGCTGAGACCTGCAGCCCTCGTGAGTAGCGTGGAACCGGAACTCCTGGTCACCGTGCATTTCTGCAAGTGCATTGACTTCTCGACGTCTCCTGAAGTTGTGCTTGGGCTGACTTGTAGCCCCCACCTCGAGCACAGAATCCAACGAATATTGTTGGCCTAGTCACCCCGAGTGACCCGTGGGCTGCCATTTTGTGTTTCGTCTCGAGGTCCCTTCACGATCCCTGGTCCGTCGACTGGTGGGTCCCTGAGGGGGTAACTTTGAATTTCCTTGGGCTTCCCTGGTTGCTCCAGACGTGCCCTGACTCCCTACCAAGTGGTGAGTCCCACAGACCTTGCTGGTCTGCACCAAAGCATCTTTCTCGTTTCTGCGTGGGTTGCTGTTGCCAAGGCTTGTTGTGTACAATCCGGGCACCGACGCTGCACCACTCGACATCCTTTGTGGGACAAATCTAATCCAGCTCCTGGTTATCCTCGACGCCCCCTGGTCCTCATGGCTGAAGAGTCAAGCGTCACCTTCTTCACCTGAAATCACCCGACATCGGTGGGCATCTGCATATCGCCTTCCTGGTCACTGGCTAGTGGCCCATACTCTGTCCCCCCTGCTTTCAGGTTCTTCTAATCTTCGATCCAGGCTTGGATCTTCGCATCTTCCCGGCAGCAGCACTTCTTCGCCAGGTCCCATTGAAATCGACGACGCGACTCGACACCATTTGACACCTATGCACCCAGCTTCCCTGGGTGAGGTAACACGAGTACTCCGGTGCTCCCGTGGGTGTTGACCCTAGAACTTCCTAAGTCCCAAAGGGTCTGGTCCTGACTCAGTTCTAAGTGTCCCTAATATTTAAAATTCTAACCACGACTTTCCCCATAGAAGCTAACGGGAGCTCGCGGCTGTGTTCTTACACTTCACACGGCCCCCGTGGGTCCCCTGTATCAGTACCATGGGTGGTTCCTTGGGGTCCTGGCGATTCTACAGGTTCTAGGCCTTGTGTCTAGTTAAATCGTGGTTCTTATACCACTATTTTAGTATATGGTTTGGCTCGCCCCTAGGGCCTGACGTGTATTTGTGCTTATTACTGTCCTATTTGAAGTGTAACTTATGTGTTTTGACCTCTAGCCTCATAAAGAGTCTAGGAGGGTGTGTTTAGCAATAAATAGATATATGTTATATATATACCTGGTGGGGTTGTCTTTCATTTAGGCACTCAAGAGATTATAGACTGGTAAAACAAGCTGCTTTACATTCCTTCAAGACTTAGCCTGAAGGCTGCTCTCCATAGCTACTACTACGATAGCTTACAATAAAGGTTGTCTTTAACCTATAACCAATAAGGGGTTGGTTGGACTGGTACAGGGTGTCCACTATAACTAGTGGACAGCATATACCAGGCCAACTTCTCACAAGGAAGAGCAGAGGGAAGTGTCTTTTTGATTTCTTCCCCTCGCAGCTGTGTTTACCCCCTGTCCCTGGAGAGGCTGGCGGGGCCTTGCCTGCATCTTGAAGGGAGGGCACACAAACAGCTCCCAGCCCTGTCAAGACACTCTTTTGTTGCGCTTCTTGGAATAGAAAACTGGTCGTTAAGGCATGAAACAAAGAGAAAAACGGAGAAAGAAGGCAAGAGCAAGCCAAACAGCAGCAGTCGGTATGACAAAGAGAGGCACATGTCGGTTTTTAAATGGAAGAAGTGCCTTTCCATTGGGATATTTTGTTGTCAAATTCTTGCTTTGAGATATCTTTAAACAAGGTTTGGAAGTAAAAGCGATCGCGCGTGTGCCTGCGAAAGTAAAAGCGATTGCGCGCGCGTGTGTGCGCGCGCATTCAGCTCTTTTCCAAAGTACATACTCGTGCATGTGGCGCGCCGCTGCGCACTCCCACAGGCTGTATGCCACCACAAGCACGAGTATGTGCTTCGAAAAAGAGCTGCACGACGGCTAAAGGTCTCCTATCAGTGCATGCGCACTGCGTAGGCAAGACCTAAAAAAGAAGTGAGGGACTAACCAGGTTAGGCAGTATGCAAGTGAAATTATGACGCGTGCCATCACAGTGTATGATGTCACAACGCATGACATTGCACGTGACATCACAGAAAGTGACCTCACTGGAAGTGCCATCACAAGAAGTGACATCCGATATTAAGATTCCACTCATATGTTTATCAGGTATATCATGAGTACATTTAAGTGCATTATGAGATGTAACAAACTAGATTTGGCGTTGGGGTTGTGCCAAAAAAGTGTCACAATCCTGATGCAAAATCTGGGCCTTAACTAATACGTTTTTTTTAAACCCTGTCACAAAGAAATTGGCAACAAGGAGAAGTCTGGTAGTAGTCCTCTTCTGCTTAATTGGCTGCAAAGTCTACATTTTAAAATATTTGATGGGGTTAAGGCATCTGCTGTGAAGGTGCCCAGTAAATCTCAGGGAATAGTAAAAATGGTGAGATAATTCTGGTGGTTAATGCACTTCCTGGAGAGATCTGAGTTTTGTAAAGTCCCAGATTTGAATCAGAGTAATACAGAAGGTAAATGTGTCTCCTGCAAAGCACATCATCTAACACAAAGATGATGGATTTTTATTTATGTAGATAGTAAAGTGGGTGACTGCTTGTAACACAGAGATCCTTTTGTTTCCTGCAGTTCTTACATTTGAATCCTTGTAATATAGCACAGTGAGTTATGAAGGACATGCAACTCCTATACCTTGTAAGCCTGTCTCATGTAACCCATCTTGTATATTGATTTACACATGTACATGATTTATTGTCATTGTAAAATTTGTATGTTACGTTAAAAGCTCGGACACCCTGCATTGAGTTGCATGGCGCTATAAAAGAAATAAAATAGTGCTATTGAAATTGTTATTTTTGTAAATACTGGGACAGACCAACACACCTGACATTCTGACATTGCAGTAAGGATATGTTCTACTATTCAACGGGTTAGTCTCTTTCCCACTTACACAGCATACCAACCCGTTTACTAGTAGAACATATCCTTATTAGGTTTCTAGATTTAGATAGAGAGTGATATGTTTCTTGTTGATCTCCCTTGGATCCTACGTGTGTTATTATTATTCTTACAGTGCATGCATCTCTTGTATACAAAGACTGAATAAAGGCAAAAGCATGCCTATCTTAAGTACTTGTGAAGAGAAAACAACCTGTGTGGCTTTGTTTCCCGTCCATGGCATTTACATTCAAGCGTGACGTTCCAGGTCGCCTCCATTCAGGATATTCAAACAAAAGGAGGCTCGATGGCCCCTTAACTTTGGCCTTTATCTTCATCCCAGCTGGAGATGAAAAAAAGCTCCCTCGAATGCAGGCAATGTGCAGGCTCTGAGAACGTATCCCGGTGTCTAAAAATTACACCGGGACACGTTCAGCATATTTCCGTGGGGCCCAACTTCTTGGCAGGGGGGGGGACGGCGTCCACTCTGTGAAAAGAGTGGGTGGACGCAGTATATAAGAAAGAGTTTAAACAGATATCATCTCCATGGAAAACATCAGAGAATGTTTTTAAAATTATATACATCTTACCCTACTGTGGTTAGAACAGGAAAAGCAGGCAAAATATTCAGGCCCCACATGTAGTGAAGTTATATAAGGAAGCACAATAACACTTCAGATACACTTCAAGCATAAAACTACACCCCTGTCCTCTTTTGTAATAGGAGCGATTTACAAGGATACCAAAATATCCTGTTTCACTGCCTCTTGAAGGGCCTGCATTCTAACAATCCTCAAAACACTCTATGCAAGACTTACTTCATCAAGGTCAAGAATCCACTTGTCACCTAACTTACTCCATCGAACAGACATCAGGTGCCGTGGTTTTTTGCATGGAAGCTCCTTCTTTTAAGCTTCCAGGTCACAGTAAAATGAGATGATCATTTGCACCTGTGTCTACAGGCCATAGCCGAGGGGCAGGTGAGAAAATCCGGACCGAAGCCGAAATCCTCACCAAGCATGCAGCCGGATCCGAGGGCCCGGCACAGGTGTCCAACATGCCTGCACCTTGTCCCTCAATCATATGCCTATTTAGGGGCGTTTCCCCATGGCCTATGGCATGTAAGTATGCGTTTGGGAGGAGGTGATGTAAACAAAAATCCGGTTTGCTTAACCCAGGATTGTCTTTTAGCCTCGTGTGACGATCTCTTTTGTGCTGCATTATGGAACATGAGGTCCCTCATCGTATTGATAACTGGACAACCTGTAGTTTTCTTAACAAAAAAATATATTTATAAATTGTGCCAAAAGAGGATTAAGACATCATATGTCTGCTCATTGTCAAAATTACTGAAATCTAGAAACCCATGAGAACATTTCTGGATGACATTGACATTGACATGTGGGACAGAGCCATCATTTTCGAAAAGGAAAATTATATTTTTTCCGGGATTTTTATATGTGCCACCAAATTCACATTGTCCCCCACGGATAGGCTTGGGAAGATGCATTATGATTATTAACAGGTAGGCCCAGTTTTATACACAAAGGCAGATATAGAACCTTATGATGGAAAGACCAAGTGTTGCTACCTTCTGTTTAAGGATCCCCGTGGGATATCATCGTTTAGACTCTGTAGATCAGCTCGGAGTCAATACACCCATCGTGGTTCAAACCTGAACAGTGCTCTTGTGATGTCGGTGTTTCTTTGTTTCAGTTTTTCTAGAACATACCATTCTATGTGGTTTTCAGTAGGTTGTCTTTCTATATAATGTCTTTTCAGTTTGGTATTATCTTTCTTGCATCTGATAGTGCTTTGATGTTCTGTTATCCTTACCCTAACGTTTTGTGAGGTTATCCTTATGTATAGGAGTCCACACAGGCATTTCAGCATATAGATCATGTAATTTGAGTTACAATTTGTTAGATGTTTTAATTTCCAGGGTGAGGAAAGGCCCACATACACCTCAGTGCATTTCTTTGTGAATGTACGTACTCCACAGCTTCCACATGGGTAGTGACTGGTGGGTGGAGGGAGATTCCAGAGTCTCTGTTGTGACTTCACTCTCCTCAGAGAGTTAGTTGGAACCATACGCTCTTTTTTTGATTTTAGTACAGAGATGTGTAAAGGCAGTGACTGCAGGTTTAGTATTATCATCATCGGTAAGGCATGCCTTCACCAGGGGGAGATTTTCACCAATCACCTACTGACAAGGTGACATCCAGACTTCTGGTGAATAAGGGAGCAAAAGGAACTGGTGAAATTGGCTGTATATTTTAAATTAGCATTGTTGTTGTATTGTTTTTTTCACTAACCACTCACTCTGCCATCTCTCATTTCACACTCTTCTCTTCTTTACTGTCAACACATATTCTCCTCTCACTTCTTTCCCCTCCATATTCTCTCATACTTTGGCTTTCTTCTTTTTCACCATTCTCTATCTCTTCTCTCTATCTTGCTCCACAATTTCTTCCGGCAATCCCTTCTCTCTCACTCCCATCCTTTTTCCCTCCTCCTCACTTCCATGTTGGAGACTAACTGGGATAGAGGTCTGTGGTACTTGCACTGAAAATAACTGGTGCCGCCAAGTATCTTAATCCCCACAGAGATCAGGTTTTACTTTCTTGGAATGAGTACTGAAACAGCTCAACTAGGCCTGTGAACTGGCTCTTTAAGTATACAGGGAATCCGCCCGAAATCAACTGTATGTAAATGAGCTCAACAATATATTTACATGACCCGCTCCATCTGTACTTGGGATGTGCTCTATCTGTACAGGGTTTAAGCACTATGTATGCAGGGACTCGGCCGTAGCTATGATGCAGCTCAGCTCTACAGGAAGATGGGACCTGTTTGTGACAGAGTCCCACTCTTTTCAAATGTGCAAAAACTAATTTTATCAGCACAGGAACTCTATGTCTACTAGATTTAATCTCCAACTCGAGATGAGTATTTAACTTTAGTTTTAGGTTCCTCTCCTTTAATACAGGCACTGAAATGTGCTTCTCTATGCCAAGCAGTCCTAACCCTTCCATTGGTGCATTGTGCAGCAACACAGTAGACATGATGCTTTGCACTGCAGTTGAACTTCTCATCTATATTTACCTCTTCTTCTAGTCCGCTCTCTACTGCACACTTCTCTTGGCCCTTTTTACAAGGTCATCCCTGAACATTTTGCCTTCCTCCTGTGTTTTCTCTGACCTGTTTTTTTTTGGTTTTATGACTATGGGCAATTTACCACTGCCGATCAGTGCTAAAGTGCATATGCTCTCCCTGTAAATTGCTGTATGGATGAGTGACTCCATGATTGGCTTATTTGATTTACTTGTCAGACCCTACTACAGTGCGCCATGTGTGCCCAGGGCTCGTAAATCAAATGCTGCTGGTGGGCTTGCAGCACTGGTTGTGCCACCCACCGCAGCAGCTTGTAAACTATGGCTCAGGCCTGCCATTGCAGAGCCTGTGTGTAGTCCAGTACTGCCATGTTGACTTGGAAAGTGCACCCACTTACCAGTCCCTAAACCTTCCCTTTTCTACATGTTAGCCACCCCTAAGGTAGGCCCAATGGTAGGGTGCATTGTATGTAAAAGGTAGGACATGCCCTGATGTGAGTAGCATGTCCTGATAGTGAATTACAACCATTTTCGTTTTTCAGTATTGCAAGGCTACCTGTCCCTATAGGCCAGAATGGGCAGTTTCATTATAACATCTTATAATCCTAACTGACCCAGGGAACGTGGTAGAAAAACGAATTAAGTATGCCTGAACTCAGAATGATAAAATACATCTTTTAGTAAAGTTGGTCTTAACATTCTGTGTTTGAAAATACCACTTTTAGAAAGTAGGTATTTTCTTACCTAACCATCCAGCCTGTCTCTGCTAGGTTGTGTATTGCATGTCTGGTTTGTGAGTGACAGGGGCTGGGGTGGCTCCAGGAGACAGGGTGAGTCAGCACTAGGCTGAATAGACCTATCTGCATTGGGAGTGGTGGGAGGAGTAGCACCTGGACCTGAATAGGGATGTGCCTGCCTTCCACAATGCTGGCTCCACCTCCTGTGGTGCGTCTGATGACCTTGGCCCACACTGACAAAGGAAGAAGTTGTGCACTGGCAGAATGCACCCAGAACTGGTTTGGACTAGGTACAGACACTCTCTGCCTTCAGAGACAAAGGATTTGTGTGTATAAAAAGGGGGACCCAGACCCCAGAACTTTAGATCACTTCCGGGAATCATGACAAACCTTTGCTGAGGAGAAGAACCAGGAAGTTAAAGGAGGAGACTACCCCTGTGCTGTGTGTTTGGGGGTTGGCCTGCAGTGGTTGCTTCATTGCCAAAGAAAGTTGAAAAGGGACCGAGTGTGCTTTCATCATCTTGAAGAAGAATCTCCAAGGGCTTCAACTGTGCTTGCCTCCTGCCTGAAATCTCAGGGATACAAGACTTTAACCCCAGCTCCCCCTGAATTCCCTAGCTGGGAATTGAAGTGCTTGCTGTTGTGCTGGGCCTTCTGAGAGACTGTGTGTTGCTGGAAGCTGGATGCGCGACTCAACGAAGAAGAAGCGTGACGCTGCCTCAGCAGTTGCCGTTGCATCGCCGAGTAAGCGTGACGCCGCTGCCGCTGTCACCATCACATCGCCGAAGCGCGTCACACCACCGGAGAAGCATGCCACTGACGCAGAGGTCTCTGTTGCATCACCAGAGAAGCGTGTCGCAGGTCCTGTCGCGGCTCCGAAGATCACCAAGTCGCCGCACGGCCGTTGGACATGCATGCATTGCATCTACGTTGTTGCATCGTAACCAAGACGCCATTTTGTCTCATCGCACTGGAGCGACATTGGATCACAGTAAGTAACCGGCGCATCAACTCCTCACACAGTAAGAAAGCGAGCCTCAACTCCCCTGCACAGCAGTAAGGAACCGACGCATCCACTTCCCTGAGTGTAAGGAACCAACGCATCACCTTCCCTGCGACCCTTTTGTTTGTTTTGCGTTACGCATCCAAGGTACTTTGAGAGTAAAGTATCTGTTACAGAGCTCCAAAGAAAGTCCCAGAGAAAGAGTGAAATGCTTAACCGGGGGTTTTTTATTTAGAAGAACAAAAGGAGTCTGAGGAGCAGTTCAGATCCCTTGTTGCCGTCTTCAGGGCTCGTCTCCCTCTAGAGATACCCGTCACCACCTCTTATGGCGCAGGACTCCCGGATGGCTCGAGAAATAAAGAAAAGAAAGAGGCACTTGTATTAGTGCAAAGGTTGAGGCCAAAACGAGGGGAAGGAGTGAGGGGCACAACACCTCCTACGGGACAGAGTGCGGGAAGGGGAAGCCGTCACCAGGGAGTCGCAGGAAATCAAAACGGAATATACGCGCGGCCAGTCTCCAGACTTTACAGACTCGGTGCTGTACGATTACCCTCGTTTGGAATAAGACCGACATGCCCACCCGACACCCGGATCCCCGAAGGCGTGCACGCACCTGTTGAAGCCACGAGCCTCCTGGGCCGTGGCGTGGCGGGGCGGTGCGTCCTCCTTGTGGTCCTGGGCCTCCTTCGACAGGCAATCGTCTGGTCCTCTGCTCCTCGGAAGCAACGGCTCTCATCCTTCGGTGTCGTAAGGGGTTCCGCTGCAGGCTCGCTCTCCCTTCCGGTCGTCGACACACCCTCTCGCGACCTCCCAGCTGGTATTGCTCTCGGTGATTGGCCTGTCCGCCCTACGGGAGGCGTTTCCCAAATCCTCTGCGGAGTCCTTAAAGGGCCAGCTGCATTTGTGAACGTGCTTTTCCTCCGCCTCGGGACCCGGCAACTGTAGAGGAAAGAAGAGACCACTAGGTGGGAGTGTCTCTAGTTCGGGCTCCAGAGGCCTTGGAGTCCGACACAGTCGCATTTGCAATCGAAAGTGAACTAAGCTATTTCCTACCATTTTTAAGTCTATTTTTGATTACAGTATTGTGGATTTTTGTAGTTGGTCTTGTTTTAAGTCTAGTAAAGATTACTTATTTTTCTAAACCTGACAATTCTGGAAGGGGTTACCGCTTCAGGTGGGAGGGTGCAGAGCCCCGAGGAGGAGGTCTGGGTGTGGGAAAGCCCACCGCAGTCTCCTGTCCAGCCACCGGGTAGAGGCACGGGGCTGGGGGGTCAGTGTCAGGATGTCATATCTGACCTGACGGGAGGGAGAGTGGACAAAGGGTACCAGGCACCGGGGGCTTTCGCCCCCCACTCTCTGACACCACAGACGTTTGAGAGCCCTGAGAGGCATAAGGCCTGTGTCTCATCACTGACCACTGTCAGTGACCACTGTGGCTTACTGTCTGTAGGTTGGGACACATCTGTGAGCAAGCTAAGGTTAGGTGCTGCACAGAGAGTGTCCACAGGTGAGGAGAAGGGTGACCCATGGGTTAGCTTCATGGGCCCTGAGAGTATGGACAGAGGGATCCAACTGGGTTCAGATTGGTGTAGAACTGGAAGATGCCCCTGCTGTTGAGGGCCAGGGTCAATGTTCTATCGCCCCAAAGCAGAGAAGCCCATCAGGGTAGTGATTGGTCTCCCCTGCGGTTTGGCTAGAAGGGGTTGTGTTGGACTTGGCCCTTTTTACAGGGTCATCCCTGAACTTTTTGCCTTCCTCCTGTGTTTTCTCTGACCTGTTTTTGTTGGTTTTATGACTCTGGGCACTTTACCACTACCGATCAGTGCTAAAGTGCATATGCTCTCCCTGTAAATTGCTGTATGTATTAGTGATTCCATGATTGGCTTATTTGATTTTCTTGTCATACCCTACTACAGTGCACCATGTGTGCCTAGGGCCTGTAAATCAAATGCTGCTGGTGGGCTTGCAGCACTGGTTGTGCAACCCACCGGAGCAGCTTGTAAACTATGGCTCAGGCCTGCCATCGCAGAGCCTGTGTGCTGTCCACTACTGCTATGTTGACTTGGTAAGTGCACCCACTTACCAGTCCCTAAACCTTCCCTTTTCTACATGTTAGCCACCCCTAAGGGCAGGGTAAATTGTATGTAAAAGGTAGGACATGCCCTGATGTGAGGGGCATGTCCTGATATTGAATTACAACCATTTTCGTTGTTCACTATTGCAAGGCTACCTGTCCCTATTGGCCAGAATGGGCAGTTTCATTATAACATCTTATAATCCTAACTGACCCTGGGAACATGGTAGAAAAACAAATTTAGTATGCCTGAACTCCGAATGATTAAATACATATTTTAGTAAAGTTGGTTTTAACATTCTGTGTTTGAAAATACCACTTTTAGAAAGTAGGTATTTTCTTACCTAACCATCCAGCCTGCCTCTGCTAGGTTGTGTATTGCATGTCTGGTTTGTGAGTGACAGGGGTTGGGGTGGCTCCAAGAGACAGTGTGAGTCAGCACTAGGCTGAATATACCTATCTGCATTAGGAGTGGTGGGAGGAGTAGCACCAGGACCTCAATAGGGCTGTGCCTGCCTTCCACAATGCTGGTTCCACCTCCTGTGGTGCGACTGATGATCTTGGCCCACACCGACAAAGGAAGAAGTTGTGTGCTGGCAGAATGCACCCAGAACTGGTTTAGACTAGGTACAGACACTCTCTGCCTTCAGAGACCAAGTATTTGTGTGTATAAAAAGGGGAACCAACCCCAGAACTTTAGATCCCTTCTGGGAATCAAGACAAACCTTTGCTAAGGAGAAGAACCAGGATACTGAAGGAGGAGACTTCCCCTGTGCTGTGTGTTTGGGGGTTGGCCTTCAGTGGTTGCTTCATTGCCAAAGAAAGGCGAAAAAGGACTGAGTGTGCTTTCATCATCTTGAAGAAGAATCTCCAAGGTCTTGAACTGTGCTTGCCTCGTGCCTGAAGTCTCAGGGATACAAGACTTCACCCCCAGCCCCCCCCTTGAATTCCCCTGCTGGGAATTAATGTGCCTACTGTTGTGCTGGGCCTTCTGAGAGACTGCGTGTCGCTGGGATATGGAAGCACGACTCAATGAAGAAGATGTGTGCCGCCGCAGTTGCCATCACATCGCTGAGTAAGCGTGCCGCCGCTGCCGCTGTCACCATCGCATCGCTGAAGCGCGTCACATCTCCGCAGAAGCGTGCCGCCGCCACAGAGGTTGCCGTCGCATCACCGGAGAAGCATGTCGCAGGGCCTGTCGCAGCTCTGAAAATCCCAGAGTCACCGCATGGCCGTCGGGCATGCACGCATTGCATCTACGTTATCCTATCGTAACCAAGATGCCATTTTGTTGCATCGCACCGGTGCGTCATCGCATCGGATTACAGTAAGAAACTGGTGCATCAACTCCCCACACAATAAGGAAGTGAGCCTCAACTCCGGCGCATCCATTCCCCTGAGTGTAAGGAACCGACGCATCACCCTTCCCGTGACCCTTTTGTTTGTTTTGCGTTACACATCCAAGGTACTTTGAGAGTAAAGTGTTGCATTTTCAATCTAAAGTAAACTAAGCTACTTCCTACCATTTGTAAGTCTATTTTTGATTACAGTATTGTGGATTTTTGTCGTTGGTCTTCTGTTAAGTGTAGTAAAGATTACTTATTTTTCTAAACCTGTGTGGTGTCAATTTGTAGTGTTTTCACTGTATTACTGTATATGTTCACAAATGCTTGACACACTGCCTCTGAGATAAGCCTGCCTGCTCGTGCCAAGCTACCAAGTGGGTGAGCAGGGGTTATTTTAAGAGTGTAGCCCCTTACCCTGACTAGACGCAAGGGTCCCTATTTGGACAAAGGTGCCAACCATTGCCAACTAGTGACCCCCAAATCTAACACTCACAATCTACACTTTGTTATGAATGTTGTTTTGATAGTTATTGTTTAGGTCAATTATATATTCTTTTTGGCCTTCAAAATAAAAATACAAAAGTGAAATGTAAGGAGTTGTAAGCAGCAGATGGAAAAAAAATGAAAAGGGAAGATGACAGAGCAGGAGAGGCGGCAGTGGCACGAGGAGAGAGGGCAGGATGAACAGTGCGAAGGCCCAGGTGACTTCCAATAGGATGATGTAATAGTAGTCAAAATGCACTGCAGCAAATAGGAAAGAAAAGCAGGCTTGGCCAGAAAATCAAAAGGCAACTATAAAATTTGTTACATTTCACGTTTTGTATGCACACCTAGCTTGAGCTTTAAAATCCACTTTTCATGCACACTGTACCTGGACTGTGTCACAGCAGGAAGTGTGTTAACCCACAAGAAGACACTTGCTGGTTTGAAATTGGCATGGAGTTCTCCAGGGTGAACCAGGCACCAGCTGAGAACCAGAATGAATCAGCTTGATGAACAGCAGCGAGGCCCAGCAACTGCACAGCCAATATGCATTTCAAGTGAGACTTTGAAATGAATGTGTCTCTCAGATCTAGAGCATGACACCCTCCTTCTCCCTTCACCTCAAGGTTTTCCAAGCACCAGCTGACATTTGCAGAGATGGTAAAGATGACCAAGAGTTAGACCCCACGATTGCCGAGCTGTTTGGGACGTACCATGCTGCGACAGCAGAAAGCTTTGTAGGCGCATGCCCAGTCCTGACCATGCCAAAATGATCCACCTTTTCAGTATATTATGGGTCCGTCCAACAAACATACGGGGGGACAGGCACACAAGGGTCTTCTGTGAAGTGGACTATGAGAGGTTAACACCTAGTAGTCTTGAAAAGGCATAAGGGAATATTGCACCTCATTTGTGTCACTTCTGTAATGTGGATATCCTGCTCTAACCAAACTAAGCCAAAGAGCAGAGGAGTACTCTGACGGACTGCTCTGCACCACTGTCGGTGTATTGACTGTTAGATGTGTGGCATGACGTTATTGTTAAGCCGTCACCCTGAAGCAAATACTTCATGACAGTCTCACGAGCAACATCAGTGTTATGGCCAAGCTCGCTTTGCCTCTGAGATAGAACAGAAAGCCATGGATATTTTAATCAGAGGATTTAGGCTGCTGCCTGAGGGACCATTTTTAAAAAGACACTGTCTCCACAAACAAACAGTGTCACTGGAATTATGTAATTCTTCTGCCCCAGCCTTTTTTGCCTCATTATGTCTTTGCATTTGCCAAATGTTGCATATTTGAGCAGTAAAATGTGTTTAAAGCTCATATGGAACAAAAGCTACTGAAAATTCAGCGACCTGTGTTGCTGCACAGTGGAAGGCCTTATGTAAAGGTTGACTGGTCATCATAGTTGCTTATTCCTGTATTTAGGTGGTAAGCTGGTACTAGTGAAGAGAAACCTTAGCTCTTATGCGTGAACTAATGAAGTAATACTATCACAAAATGTGCCACATTACACAGCATAGTATCCCTATTCTTTCAGCATAATTTAATCAATTCTGCCGCATTATTTGGTCGTTCCTGTCATATATTGCCAGTGGCCCTGTTAACAAGTGCCATTCACCAGCAACTCAGAAGCAAAGTACTGCCCATAACCCTATTTGTCTTTAGCACTTTGCTGTTTCTTATGTTTTTTAGCCATACTTGTTTTTTTTTGTTTACAATAAAAACCACAATCTTTTAGAAAATGCGGTATTTCGAATTTTTTCTTTTACCCTAAAGTCTAAAAAATTAGGCAGAATTGTACGGGGGTATTTCAAGTTATTAGGTTTATGAGCAGGGACTCTGTGCGCCCTTGTGATAGTCAAGTCACCTTGCAGCTCAGGGATAGCTTTTTTCAATAAAGAGTCTGTCCACCTGACTACATCCTTATCTTCAAGTCCCTCTGGTATGCCTACGAGTCGTAGATTAGATCTCCTATTATAATTCTCCAGATCCTGGAGTTTTTCCTCTAAGTGGGATTTCTCTCTATTAGCCTCCGCAAGATTTTTCTGAATTGTAGTTAAAGAGTCCTCTAGAGAAGATATCCGAACTTCGGCTTCAGAGACCCTCAAGGGAATGTTGCCAAGGCACTCCTCCATCTTCGTAAGCCTGCTGTGTAAGAGTGAAATTTCCTGAGCCTGAGAGGATTTAAAGTCTCTTAGTTCCTGGAGGATAGTAACTAGGGTATCTTCCAACGTGCTTGCTTTTGTAGCACTCGGAAGGTCAAGCAAGCCGTCGTCTTGGGAGATCGGGGAGGCTTCTAGGCTTAGGGCTTGACTCGGAGCTATTGTGGTTTGCTTGCTGCTTGAGCCTGAGTTTGGGCTTGGGCTTATAGCTGGTGGCAGCAGAGGATGGAGGGAAAGGGAAGTGTTGGAGGAGATCACAGTTGAAACCGTTGGAACCGTTGGTGAGGGTAATGCAACATCTTCTAGCCTTGTCGGTATCTTCTGCGTTGTGGGGCTGCTTACTTGACCTTCAGTGTTAAAGACTTCATGCTCTAAAGTGGCACTTGAACTCTCCTGCTTTAACCCCCCGTGCGTAGGAGTACTTGAAGACTGTCCCTGCTGAAGAAGGGGTTTTGAAAAGAGAGGGTATTGTTTCGGGGTAGAGCGACTCTCGTGGCAGGCAGTAGAGGACATATTAGCAGCCATGACCGTTTTGTCAGTTTTCTCCATACTTTTACCCCCCTTGTCCATTCTTGTCCCCTTGTCTTTCGCATCATCCTCTTCTTTGTCGCCAACAGCAAGCAAGCTCAGTTCTGCAGATAGCTCAGATAGGGTCAAGCTCTCTACCTCTACCTCTTCGTCTTCTTCGCCCTCCTCTTGATCATTTTCCTCGTTGTCGTCATTCTCAGCCTGTTTCCTTAGCACATTATACTTATTTTTTCTGTATAAGTCAGTGGACTCCAGCGCCTTCTGTTTTAGGGCTTCTTTTTGTGGATTTTTCCTTTTGTTTTTTCTCTCTCCCTTTGTTGTTGATGGAGATCTGATCGGGGTTGAGAGCTTAACCTCCTTTCCCAGCTCTAGCTTGGACTGTTTGCCCCTCACTCTTGTCGCCATCTGGAACGTGTCTTTTAACCACGCTTTTAAATGCCCTGAATATTCTCTGGAAAATTTCACTTTTCAGGTCGCTACTAAGTGAGAGAGCGAGGATCATGGGATCGTGGGATATGAGGAGGGAGAGTCAGCTTTGCCCCTTCACAGTCTTTCAAAGCAATCACCATCAGGCTTACTGTAAATGCACCGATGAGGAGTCGCAAGAAGGGCGCGGTATAGCAGAGCGAGCGCGGACTGGGTAAAACCCAGTGCGCCTTACCTCGCAAGTAGACCAGCAGACCAGCGTCCGGCGACCAATGCCCCCAGTTTCCAGTTATTCACCGTTATAGGTGCAGCGGGTTTAATCACTCTATATACCAGCTGACAGGGCAGGCACCGAAAAGGGACAGCAGCATTGCTTTACCCCTTCACCCCTTGCAGATTCCAACCAGCTTTACAAACAGCGCACCGACGTGTAGTCTCAAAGGAGTGCGCCTTACCTCGCAAAGCGGCCAGCGTCCAGCAACCAGCAACCAGTGCCCCCGGCAGCTCACCTCCACAGGAGCCAGCAGCACTTCAGATAATTCAATCGCTCCGCGTGGGAGGACCCTCCAGCACATCAGACAAACTGCCGACTCCGCTTGTCGATAGATCAGAGGGCAGGGCAGGGGAGAGCAGACTCGCACAGCACAGCGCTCGGAGCCCAACCTCTGCCCCCTCCGAGATTAGCAGAGACCCTCCGAGGGGCTCCGCTTGGTTCCCGCTTGGTTTCCGCTTGACCCCGCCTGGAGTGGACCCGAAGCACAGTTTCCCGGACCCAGCTCGGCATCTAGCGAGGGAACAGCAGTTGCGGCGCTCCGTTCACGGGGGCGTGACTACGGAGGAAACAGGAAGCACAGCGGCGGCGTGGGTGGGTCCACGTCAGCCGTTCAGTCAATGTGGAGGAGGTGAACAATTTTCGAATTTTTGGTGATATGTCGGCAGCATCTGCTCACAGACGCAGGGACTTTGTGAAGCTAATCGACTCCTTCAAGAGCAAGGGAGCCCAAGCCATGATAGTGCAGCAATCGAAACTCAAAGTCTTGGCTAAAGGAAAATTCTTTATATTCTCGGTCCTACACGAAGCCCAAACATTCCTCGACGGCCTCGGGGGGGTAATTAAATTAGTTGCTGATTCTTGCTGAAGTTATTATTACCTTAGGGCGGTCACTTGATGGAAACAGGAAGCACACAAGGATGCAATGAGATGGCATCCAAAAAGAAGACACAACAGAGAAGGACAGAAGTGGGACACTGGGGTTTCCATCCACTCAAGCGGGGAGGGAGGGGGGGCGAAGGGGGGGTGAAGGGGGGTGTCGCAAGGGGGGAAAAAAGAGAGTTCAAAGGCAATATGTTTTTTCACATTTTAATGATGATTTTTTTTTTCTTTGTTTTTTTTTCTCATCTTGCACAAATAATATCTCGCACTCATAAATTCTGTCCATATGGATCGTGTTAAGATGACAAGACCCTATAAGTATATCTGCCTTTTTTGCACTAAGGGGGGCTTAAAACCTTCAAGCCTGTGCTGCTATTTGTACTATTTTGCTGCTTATCTGCTATTTTGCACTAGGGGGGGCTTAAAATCTTCAAGCCCGTGCTGCTATTTGGACTATTTTGCTGCTTATATGCATATTTGCACAGACAACGGTACTTTTTTTAATGATATTATATATTTATACGGTCTATTTTTTATATAAGATAAGATTTTATAATGTCTTGTATAATGAATGGTATGTTTCCTCAAATAACATCACCTTACACTCTTGCTGCTTACTTGCATATTTGCACATTGAAATTTAGATTCTGCATGTATTGCTTTTTACTGTTATATATATATATATATATATATATATATTATTTATTAGTTTCATACATTGCTGCTGCTGTATGTCCATTTGCACATTTGCACACTTGCATATTAGCCGAGGGTTACGTCCAATATTTTGAACAACAAATAACATGGTGAAATTTATTTCTTTAAATGTTAATGGCCTAAATAACGTTCGTAAAAGGAACGCTATTGAGTGCTGGTTGAAAAACCTCATACCAGACGTTATCTACTTTCAAGAAACCCATCATAAAGATCAGGCAGAGTCAGCTAAACTCTTCAAAAGCTGGGCGGGCTATAACATATCTGCTCCTGCCGGGATGGCTCAGAGAGGAGTTTCCATATTAATAGGGAGACATGTAGGTTTTAATCTCGAAGGGACATGCATAGACCCCAGAGGTAGATGGGCAGTTGCATACGGTAAATTAAACAATGTTCATGTTATCCTTGCCACAATCTATGCACCAACTTTGGACGACCCTCAAGCTATTTTACAGGTTAAGCAGGCATTAACCGGTCTTTCTGGGCCAATAATTTGGGGGGGGGCGCGATTTTAATCTATTACAAAACCCCCGACTGGATTCTTCCAAGAAATACCGCCGACAGAATAAACCCCAAGTTGCCTTAGCTGTCCAAAGTTGTAAAATTGATCTCGATGTTATTGATCATTGGCGTAACTTAAATCCTACCAAGCGCGAGTATACATGCCACTCAACAAAATATAATTCTGCATCAAGGCTAGATTTTTTTTAATCATCTCATGACCTAGAATTATATAACTACGCCTATCTACCTAACGCTTTTTCAGACCATGCAGGCCTTTGCATGGAGGTCAATTTGGGGAATTATGAAGCAAGACCCACAAGTAGATGGTTTTTTAATAAACTTAACCTTCTCGACCAACAATGGTGCACGGATATTAATGAAAAGATAGAGCAATTTTTTATACAGAATAGAGGTACAGCCCCATTAAATATAATCTGGGATGCATTTAAAGCCGCTTTACGTGGAATAATTACTTCTAAAGAAATTCCCAAGCTCAAGGCAAGAAGGGAGGAGAAAACCAAACTCCAAACTGCACTCTCGCAGGCAACCCAAGAGCACCTAAGGGCTAGATCTATGATCTCTGGACACAAACTCCACGAGGCGACGTGCAAGATGAAGGACTTCTATTATGATTTAGGTGAGATAAATAGCAATTCACAAGCTCAAAAGATTTATGAGGAGAGTGAATACACAGGAAAGCTGCTGGCCTGGCAATCTAAAGAAAAGCGGGTACGAAATAGAATAGATCAGCTAATTGATCCCATCACTAAAATACAAGTCAAGACCACCATTTCCATCGGTGAGTTGTTTTTAAAACACTCTGAGGGGATATATCAAGCGACTGAGGGGGCTACATCTGACTCTATCACGGAATTTCTACAGCCACTTGAAATACCTAAAATAGATGCTGAGGGTAGGAATTACCTTACACAGGATTTTACACTATTAGAATTAGATGAAGTGATAGTCCTTCCCCAATGGCAAGGCCAATGGTGAGGATGGTCTTCCCATTGAATTTTTAAAAAAATTTGGGGGAACATTACGTAAGGAACTTTTGAAATTAATTAATAACTTACTCCAAGGAAGTCCCCCACCGGACTCCTTTCATACAGCGGTGGTGGTCAGTATTTAAAAAAAAGGAAAAGACAAGGAAAATATAAATTCATACAGACCGATTAGCCTTTTGAATACAGATTATAAAATGTTTACAAAACTTTTAGCAAATCGATTAAATAAAATAGTAGGATCTCTGGTAGCATACGATCAGTGTGGTTTTATTGCAGGCAGGCATCTCCATTCCAATACTACAAGGTGAAGGCTCAAATTTGGTTTTTAGACGCGGAGAAAGCCTTCGATCTAGTGTCTTGGGACTGCCTGTTTGCAATTTTACGTAGTTTTAATTTCCCGAATGTTTTTATTTCTCTTTTACGTCAATTGTATATGAATTCTAGGGCACAAATTATCATCAATAATACTAATATTGGGTCCTGTGAGGTTACTAGAGGCACGCGACAAGGATGCCCCTTGTCGCCAATTTTATTTGCATTATTTATTGAACCTCTAGCGATCGCCATCAGGAATATCAAAGCTGACACTGCCTCAATATTAGGAATGACAAACATAAAATTGTATGCGGATGATATTGCCCTTTTCATAGACTCTAAACCCTCAAGTCAACTAAAGATTTTAAAAATCTTCTCTGACTTTCAAAAGCTTGGGGGTTTGCATGTAAGCAAAACGGAAATTATTCTTCTGAACTGCACTATAGACACTTTAGCTCCAGAATTCAGACGGATATACAACACTGATCCAAAGAGATATCTTGGAGTACTTTTATCGGATAGCCCAGATAATCTCTTTTCACTTAATTTTTTACCTTTATTAAAAAAGGTGGGCTCACTCTTAGATCGTTGGAATTTACTACCCTTGTCTCTTATGGGGCGGGCATCGCTAATTCGAATGTCGGTGTTACCCCTTTTTAATTTCCTTTTTAGCGCAATTCCCTGCGCAATCCAGGCCTCTTACTTTAAAAAAATAGAAGCTTTGATCTCCTCTTTCTTATGGGCAAACAAATCTCCCAGATTAGCACTGAGCACTTTATATTTATCATCCACACAAGGAGGGCTGTCCCTCCCAAATATCAAGGAATATTATTTTGCATCTTTTGCACATTATAGCCACAGGTTTTTTTTAGATTCGCATGAGACAGATAATTTCGTTATGAAAAGGATGTTGTTAGAATTGAAAATCCATGACCCTGTCAGAACTACGAAAGATCCAAAAAAAGTACGATATAAATCCCTCCAGTGGATTTTCAAGGTGAAAACTCAGTTTTTTAAATTTTATGACTTACCCATTCTAAGTAATAAGACGAATTTAATAAATTTTAGCTTGGGAGATGCTTGCTGTATGGACAAAAAAATATTAACACTTTGGAAGGAGAATGGTTTTGAGAAAATTGAAGACTTCATGCTGGGAAATAGGTGGAAATCCTGGGATGAAATTCATAGCAGTTAATCCACTCGCACTTAACGCTGAACTGGTCCTTTATTAGGATAAATCCAAAACTCACAGAACTCGATATTGGAAATTTATCCAATAAAGAAAATATTTCCACTATCCTTAATAATAACATACAAAAGAAAATGAGTTTCTGGAATAAAATACTAAAATACTAAATACTAAAAGAAAGTAAGGACCAGGACTTCTACAGCAAGATTACTGAAAGATGGAAAAAGAGGGAAGATATTACAATTAATCAACAGGTATGGGACAAAATAAATAAATTTAATAAAACCATCTTTCGAGGAGCAAATTTTAAACGTATGCAATTTTACAACAAATGGTTAATATATAGACCCCCATCCTTTTTACATAATATCTTCCCTCAAGTAGCCGACAAATGCTTTCGTTGCGATGAAAAAGGCACTTGGAAACACATTGTCTGGGAGTGTCCAAAAATCCAGGTTTTATGGAAGGAAATAGAAAAATATCTTTCAATTGTTCTCAAAACTAATATTGTATTTGATGATCTAATTCCCCTCCTAGGTTGCTCTTATATCCATACCCAACATGATGAGTCCCTTTTTATAGCTTCTCTAATAGCTAAATCCCTTATATTACAGTCCTGGAAAACAGATCTTGTTCCATCCTTCCAGGCATGGAAGACAAAACTACTCCGAATCCAGGATAGGGAAAGAAAATATGCTCTTAGATCAGGGGCCCTTAAAAAATATGATAAATATTGGAGGGTGTTTGATCTTTAAATTTGTCCTGCTATTACTTAACTAGATTTATACTTCTGCGAGAACATCTATTTGTTTACTAGTCTATAACGACTGTCTCGATTTCGCACACTGCACTTTACAACTCAGCTCTGGATTATTAACTGAGAAGACGCTCATTGTATTTAAATACTACGTACTGTTTTTATTCTAACAAAATCTTTTGAATAATAATGACAGTTGATTGATCGTTTGCTTCTATATAACCCTGCACTTTATAATTTAAATGTTAAAATGACAATCTGTATGAATGTTTTCAGTACTCTTTTTCTCGCACTGTATTAATCGGATTCGACTGTATCCTTTTTTCTATATTGTATTGTTCTATTTGAACTCTCAATAAAAAAATAATTAAAAAAAAAAAAAAAAAAAAAACCACAATCCCCCTTTGACCCAACAGAATGCTAGACCCACTGCTACTGACAGAAAACTCTGGACTGTCTGGTGGACACTGAACCACTGCAAACCCATTTAAAAAGAGAACAATACTCCCCTTCATTGCATTTATATAGTGCTTGCTACCGCTCCTCATGGGTAATAAGCACTATATAAATGCAATTGCACACAATACAGTTTTTCATTTTCTGCCCCGTTTTCTTAGAAGCACTCAAAGGGTGTCAGTCAAGTTGGGAAGGGGTAGAGACCACCTTTTCAGTATAGGTGCTCTCTCTCAACCCAGTGCCAATAGGCAGTCATTAGCTCTCCTATAAAACGATAGTGAAGCCTTAAACACATTGCCCTGCACAGCAGAGCCCTCACCATATGGTCTGCGCTATGCACGCTAGGATGTTGTGAATCACTAGTAACCTCCGCCCCTTCTTCAGAAAAAACATTTTGTAGCAAGAGTAAACATAGTACTTGTCTTTTTAAAGAAAATTAAGTGTCGTCTCTGACGCCACTTTCAGAGCAGTGTGCTCTGTGAGGAGCAGGGCTTTCAATGAGACAAGTCCACACAAATATGCAGCCAGAGCTATGACCTATGATGTGGGGGTGGGGGGGCGGAGGTGCTGAAGCCCTTTAGGCCAGTGGGCATTGCTCGCCTGGTGTGGCTCTCAAGGGAAGTATGCAGCAGAAGCTCTGAGCTTAAGAGTTTCTGAACAGGGAAATACTGCAGAACACGGCGAGAAACTGTTCAAAGTCATTGAAAAATGCGAAATTACTTTACAGCATATAGGTGAAAACTCATTGTGGACTCTGCCAAATCCCAGGGCATAATCCTAGACTGTAACCTGAACATGCGGGACCACATCAACTCAATGGCTAAAGCAGCTAGATTCCACCTGAGCTACCTTTGGAAGCTGAAACCTTTCATTGACGCTCCTGACTTAAAAATGGCAGTTCAAGCACTAGTCATCTCCAGACTGGAATATGGTTGCTCCACCCTCACTGGTCTACCCAAAATCTCCCTAGCACCCTTAAAAGCTTGCCTCAACGCGGCCGCTAGACTACTCACTGGCACTAGGAAATTCAACCACATCTCTCCACATATGAAAGCTCTGAACTGGCTCCCTCTAGAGGCCAGAATTCAGCTGAAACTGGCATGCATCACACACAAGGCTCTTTACTCAAACTCCCCTGGTTATCTGGCACAAAAACTAGTGGTATCTGGAGGAAGCAGAAACTCCCGGTCCGCCAGAAACGTCTTACTCCAACCCGCCTTTTTTCAGAAAAACAGCACCTACAATAGGGCATTCACCGGGGCAGCACCAAGAATCTGGAACTCTTTCCCACCCGCCATCGGAAGAATCCCTTCTCTGGCACGTTTCAAGAAGGGGGCCAAAACTTTCCTCATGGGTAAATTCCTCGTCTAATGCCTGCCATGCCTGACCACAAGTCTGATGATTCTAAGACTATCGCCTCTTCCCCAGATCAGCAACTCTCCCCACAGAGAATTCATGGGGCCTTTATTTTTTATCGACTTTATCTATGATTGCAATCTTACTTTTGTATCCCCATTATCCCCTATGTTCCCTACACCCCTGCCCCTCGCCATCCTTTTGGATAGTACTGTATATTTCTACACCTTAGACTTTGTTTGTACTCCTCTGTATATCTTGTAAAGTGCTCTGATACCCTGAAGGGTCAAGTTTGCGCTCTATAAAAAACTAAAATAAATAAAGTAAATATTAATGTGGGTCACTGAATCGAAACCTCCACGCTTCCCCAGAAAAGGTCGAATGCAAGCCGTACTGTAGGATAGCTGAGTGTCGGCAAGGCACACCCACGTAAGTGGAGGCCCTTGCTGGACAGGTTCTGTGAGTCCAGGAAGGCGAAATCACTCATGAATAGTGCAGCATTCCTCCTCTAGTTGCTCCTCTGACACTTATACCAATGTGGGGGGGGGGGGATGTGTGTGTGTGCGTGTATGTGGGGGTGTTTGTATGTATATATATATATATATATATATGACGCAAGTAGTTGAGGAGGGAGCTGCAGAGCCTAGTAAAATAGCTGGATAGAAGTTTGCAACCTACCCTTGTTACGCTGTACCAAAATTGAGAAATAAAAAGACTACTCAGAGTGCATGTTCCAACTAAACTTTGAGGTTCTACTAATGTCATATTGTGAACTCTTTCAGTTTTGTTGCTACTTACTACTTAAAGGTGTACCACTTTACCCTAATTTCCATGGTTGCAAAGGCCACTTTCTTGCTTCATTTGCAGTTATTTAATGCTTGAAGTCGAGGCCCTGCATGAGCCATATTGATGTTGTGATATGAGTTAATTGCCACTTTATATGACATCGTCCTGAGATCTGACTCTGTAAAATCTTTCTAACTTTTAGTGAGCAGCTCTTCTACCCACAGCCTGGCATTGTGAGATCCCACTCCAAGCAGATTCTTGGTCTTGGTCTCAGTCTTTGACTGAGAACATGCTTACAAATAAAAAGATTGGAAAGTGAAAGGAAGTGCAAAAAAGTGAAGAGCAAAACAATCTCCTTTTTAGAAAGAAATCACAGGACACTGTGTTGAATTACATACTCAGACTATTTGAAATTATCTTTTTTGTCACTATTGTGTTTAATTGTGTTGTACAATGTGCTCTTTAGACCCATTTTAAAGTCGAAGCCCAACAGGCAGCACAGCTGTCTGGTTGCAAAGACATATTAGGGACCTGCTGGAAGCTTCCCTAGAAATGCATTCCACCCATTGCATACCATTGGCGTGATGTTTAGTAACTCACATTTGCTTGCTTTCTATTTGCTGGCTTTATTTGTTTTAGGCTGTTGTTGCAGGGTAACTTTAAAAATGAAGAAAAAGACAGCCTACACTTTAGCAATGTGAAAACAGCTCTTTACTGTCGTGACTGAGAATTTCAAGTCTACACCAGTAAACAGCCGGTCTTAATCTGCTGCTTCACAGGCAGCCTATTTATACAGAGTTAAACAATGGGTGTTACAAAAGTTCAGAAAATAGATTTCTAGATGGTTGCACATTGGTACACATTACGTATAAAAAACATGAGGTCGCCTGTGACTCTAGACTTTAACCTAGTTGAAGTTTCTAACCATGCTTAGCAAACTAAGTATTCTACTTTTGATTGCGTGTGCATTTGGATTGAATGCATATTTGTTGGTTAGTATGCTTTATCCTTGTGCCCCTGAGACCTCTTATCAAATTCCGTGGGTTCTTGGCTAATTCGATCTCCTGCTCCTGTTCTTCAATCTTCTTCGATCACATTCTTGTTTAACTAGGAAAACAGAATACGTGCCTGTGTGCTACGGCCACAAATCCCCTTTAGCTTGCTAAATGCACGTTTTCCTTTAACTATGACCTTACATGTCATTAACTGTATTCTAAAGTAAACTCTTTACTGCTTCCTTATCAGCACAGGTTTTTTGGTCTGCACAGTTATTTTACCACGTATAACTGTGTGATACTCTCTACTGATGTTTGCTGTTGTATCGTGTTTTCACATTCCATATTACCCATAACTCTGTCCTTGTCTTTGTCACTCTCGTAGAGCATAGCCTGTTTACCACCTCTCTGACTGGCTCCTTGTATTCCTTAATTTTTTTTGTAAAAAACTTTATTAGGTTTCACAAAGGTTACATGGAGGTATTATGCCACAACTCTGCTGCTCAGTAACACAGTCATTAGCCAGCATGGGATACCATTAATGCAGCAAGTATCATACAGAGTAGTGGTCGGCCAGTATACGCAGGTAATTCAGTATTCACTCACAGTACCACTTCCTTACTGGTATGCAGTCCCAGGTGTAGAACTACCTTCCCACAACTACCCCCCAGACGTGTCACTTACGTTAACATTAATGTGCCGTAGATTAGTTCCCCAATTTGTGTGTTTACGTGGATTGGGTTAGCACCATAGGGAATCACAACCAGTCCAGGGGGTAAAATGCCATTCCTGGTAGCAACGCTCCAGGACCATGATACCTACAGTTGCCTGCAGTTTAGTCTAATACGTCCGGGGAGGCACCTACAACGTCTTCGTCCTCAGTGTTCTTAGGAGATTTAAGCTCTGCAACTAACCCATCCCAAGCTCTTGCCGCCTCTAGCACCCTCTCACTTCCTGTCCTTTTAGCTATCCGCAGTCTAGTCACACCTTCACATTCTGCCAATTTGAGGAGCTCTGCTTTCCACCGTGCTACACTGGGGCCCTTCTTCGCTTTCCAATGCATGGTGATATCTCGCTTGGCCAGGTGTAGCCCCATATCTAGGAACTTGCTCGTGATTTTATTCTTGGACATGTGAGGGAACCAATGTAAGATACAGTATTTCTGAGTCTGTGCTACGTCTCTGTCGGTGATGTCAGCCAGAAACGTAATTATCTCTTCCCAATAGGTGTCTAGGAACGAGCAGCCCCAGAACATATTCTTAAAATCGGCGTCTTCTCTTTTGCAGCAAGGGCAAGCCGCCGTCTGTGTCGGGAAATACTTATTTATTTTTGCCGGGTTGAGGTATGCCCTGTGTAGGATGTAGAAATGCACTAACTGAAACCTGGCATTCTGGGTACTCTTCCATGCTCCCTCTACTAATTCCCCCCAGGTCTTCTCTGGGATATCCTCCTTAAGGTCAGCCTCCCACTTGAGCCTCAGTTCTGATAAGGGGAGTAATGTTTCTCGCGTTATGCACTTGGACAGGCACGTTACTACCTTAATTAAATGTGCCTGCTGCCATAACCGCGTATTGGCAACCCAGTGACGTTTTTGGTTCGGAGAGGCCCTCTCCCTAGTGTTTCCGCATGGTAGTAATAAGAGCTGTGTACAGCAGAAAGTCCCCTCCAGGCAAATCTTAACAGGCTTGTAGATCATTGAACAGGATAATGGCGCCTTCCTCATACAGGTCTCCTACGCAAGTCAATCCCTGTTCCGCCCAAGCCCCCAGCCTCTGCCAGTTACCTCCATGGGGCAAGGCCGTGCACATAAGTAACCGATTTTCCGGTGCGTAAGGGGGTTTAATTTTAGCCCTCTTCAGATATCTGTTCCAGCACCTGCATGCTGTGTGTAGTTCCGTAGGGAGAGTTGCTCTACTAACAGGAAGCTGCAAAATGATGCCGGATATCTGTTTTAAGGTCACAAAGTCTTCCCTCTGTTTTTCTTCTCCCCTAATGTTGCTCACCACCTATTGCGTGAGCCATTGAAATTGTGCCGCTAAATAGTAGGCCTCAAAGTCAGGCGCCGCTAGTCCCCCTTCCACTCTTGCTCTCATGAGGACAGTAAGCGCCACCCTACGTCTTCCAGTGCCCCATAGGAACCCTGTAATCAACGAACGGAGCAGAGTAAAATACTTTGTTGGGAGCCAGACCGGCAGGGTCCCAAAGTAGTATAATAGCCTCGGGAGAGTGACCATTTTGAGCAGGGCCACGCGACCAGCCACAGATAGCGGCAAGGAGCCCGAGAAGGCAAAGTTACTTTTTACCCCTCTGATGGCCTTCCCTATGTTTCCCTCTAGTATATCTTCCGGAGCATGGTATATGTGCGTGCCCAGGTATGGGAGGAACCCATCTTCCCAGTTCACCCCCTCCGTTACCTGCGGGCCAGTTCTGCCCCCTTTTGCAGGAAAAAGGCAAGACTTTGCCCAGTTCACTTTTAACCCTGCGACTCTGCTGAGGTCATGTAGTAGATTTTTTGCTCCCTTGAGCGCCTCTCCCAGATCAGCCAGAAATAACAAGAGGTCATCTGCGTACAACACGATGTGATGAATCTGCCCGTGTACGTTGAGTCCCTGATAGGCCTGCCCGGGCCCGCGCCGCCAGGAGCTCCACCGCCAGGGCAAATAGCAGAGGCTAGTGGGGACACCCCTGTCGTGTCCCTTGTCTCACACGGCAGGCGTCTGATATGAGCCCTCCAGTCTTGACCCTGGCAGTGGAGTCGGAGTACAGGAGCGCCGTTCAGCCCACAAAATCATCCCCCAGCCCAAACTTCCGCAGCACATGGAACAGATAAGGCCATTCACGGCTATCAAACACTTTCTCTATATCAACGGCGATGATCGTCGCCGTATGTACGCTGTATGTATCCGCTTCTAAGACCACCAGGAGACACCTAATGTTAGCGCCGTATTTTTGGTGGGAATAAATCTGGACTGGTCCTTACGTACTAGAGTGGTGATGTGGGGGAGCAAGCGCGTGGCCAAAATCTTACTTAGTATTTTGTAGTACAAGTTGGGCATAGAGAGTAGGCGGTATGCTGTTTTGTCTCATGGTGGCTTCCCCGGCTTGAGAAGCGGTACGATGATTGCTTCTCTAGTTGACACGGGTAGGTGGCCAACCCTTTTAGCGTCATTATATAACTGTACCAGTTTGGGGGCCAGCAGATCCAGATATGCTAGGCAGAATTCGATTGGCAGACCGTCTGCGCCTGGTGTTTTGTTCCGAGGCATGGCTTAAACAGCCCCCCCTCACTTCTCCAAGCTCAACATCTCGCCCTAATGTATCTGTACTGTCCTCATCTAGGGCAGGCAGTTCCACCTCCTGTGTGAACTCCAGTAGGTCCTCCTCCGTTGGACTCAGCTTGCTCTGGTAGAGGTCTGCATAATAGGCTAAAAAGAGATCATCGATGTCCTGCTGGCTATACCTCATTTCCCCCTCCCAAGTTAAAATCACTGAACCCCTCCTGGCCGGGTTTGCTAACCAAGTCAGAAGAGCTCCCGACTTATCTCTTTCCGAATGAGCGCTGGCAATGTATTTTTTATAGTCAAAGCAACGTAGGCGTTCTACTTGCGCTGCCACTGCCTCCATAGCCTCTAAGAGCTCCCTCTGCTTTCCCGGTCGCTCAGGCCTATCTTATTCTAGATCACGCGGTCGTCGGTCATCCCTCTCTATGTCGCGAAGCAGCACCTTCTGTACCCCCATCATCTCTGATATGTAGTGTCCTCTAATGAGTGCTTTGCAGGCGTCCCACTCCACTAAGGAGGACGTGACAGTGTTCTCATTATCCTGAAAGTAGGTAGTAAAAGCTGCGCCTATCGCCTCGTGAAACCAGGGATCTTCTAAAGCCTCAGGTTGCAAGCGCCAGGTGGGGATCTTGGGTTTGCGCACAGGAACAATGCAAGTCTACTAACTCAGGGTTGTGGTCAGACAACGTCCTTGTGAGGTATTCACTACTGCAAACCCCCTCATGGACATCCGGGAGCACAATATGGCATCTATTCTGACATGCAGTTCATCTAAAGCTGAGAAAAAGGAGTAATCTCGGGTGGCAGGGTGTTGTGTCCTCCAGGTATTTATCAATCCCCATTTCTGTTGCCAGTCATAGCTCGCCTCTGCAAGTTTGTGTGCGGGTGTGTCAGGGAGTGGAGGGTGTGAGCGAACAAGGCTGATATCTAGTGTGCAGTTAAAGTCTCCGCCCAGTAACACTGATCCCATAAGGACAGCCGCCAGTTTCCAAGACAAATGCAAAAAAAGGCTGGTTGGTCCGAGTTAGGCGCGTATATACTGCCCAGTACTAGATCTCTGCCATCCAGTCTACCCGCAACTACCGCATACCTGCCCTCTGGATCAATAATTTGTTTTGTACACTGAAGGGCACCCCACCCCTCACCCATATGAGGACTCCCCGTGCGAAAGTGGAGTAAGTGGTATAATATGCCTGCCCCCGCCACCTACGCTGCAGCGCTGCTTCCTCTTTCGCTAAGAGGTGAGTCTCTTGGATCAGTGTTATCTGAATCCCTCTGCGGACAAGGTATGAATGTATTTTATGACGTCGTACCATTGAGTGCATCCCCCGCACATTCCAGGAAATACATTTTAATCCTAGTGGGGATCCCATTGTCGTGAGAATTGTCTGTACACATTAAAAATGGCCCCCCTCGTGACATGCCTGGCCCCCCTGAACATTGCCCAACCTAGAGAAAAACCCCAACTCCCCCATCCCAGGACAGGTACCGGAGAACTAGCTCCCATCCAAACACTGCTTAAGCAGACAAATATCCAATGATGGTTGCAGGGGTAATCACCCACAGCTATGGACCCAAGTTCCCCATACCGCCGCCTCCCCCGTGAATGAGTCAGACATCACCTCCTGAACCAGCTAGGGGCGGCCTTTATTACAGTGCGAAATACAATCGGGTCCGTGAGTTTGTGTCTGAGCACTGGCATACTCCCTGCATCTGAAATCAACAGTTCCTCTTGCTGCGTCATGCGCCTCACATGCGATCGTCTGCAGTTTGAGGTGTGACCTTCGGGCAGACCATTTTTGAACTGTCAGTGTCACTGGTCGCTGGCGAGGTTTCTGATCTTCCTGCGTGCAGTCTACTCCTGCTTGACGTGGGACTGGCACTTTGTTGGCTATGTGTCGCCACAGCTTGCAATGCTCTACGGCGTTCCAGACTGAGTTCTCTGGGCGACAGGGCTTTAGATCCAGACCTATGGCTACGAGGGCTCTGCTGCTGAGAGTCTGGGCTGGAGACGCGACGTGTCAATGCTCCTGCGAGCCGAGCCAATCCCCGGCCGCTTGTGGTGTCAAAAAGAAATGAGGTCCTGCAGGATCTGCTACGCGGAGCCGTGCAGGGAACACCATTGCGTAAGGAATTTGTAATTGGCGTAGATTCTTTTTTACAGCCAGAAAGGATGCTCTGGCCCATTGGAACTCTCTTGTGAAGTCCGAATAAACCAGTATGGCACTGCTGTCAATTTGCAATCCTTGTTTTTGGCGGGCACTTTGCAATATGTGATCCCGATCTCTAAAATGCAACAGGCGCGCCACTATTGGGTGTGGTGGGGCACCCGGTTTTGGAGGTTTTGCTGGGACCCTGTGCATTTGTTCCAGAGCATAGGAGGGGGACAGCCACTTCTGTGTGGAGCCAGTCCTCTAAGAAGCCATATTTGTCCCTTCGGTTTTCTCTGGAACGCCAATGACAATAATGTAATTCCTGCGGGACCTGCCTTCACTGTCCTTGCCGCATTTCCAGCACTTTGATCTTTGCTTCTAAGTCCGTGAGTGATCGTTGCATCCCTTGTACCTTCTTCGGAAGGCCCCCTAGTTCTTTCTCATTAGTTGACACCCTTTCTTTGAGTTTGCGATGGTCATCTTTTAGCAGGTTTAAGTCCGTACCGATTGCGTTGATCTTTCCCTCAAGCACTTCTCTGGAGGCCGTAATCGCCAGCATGATGTCAGTCAAGATGGGCTTCCTGGGAGTCAGATCTTTCCCTAACTCCAGGACTTCTTCCTCATCATCTGTATGGGCACCCGGGCTGTCCGCACCGAGGGTGCCAAACCCACGCTTCTTCTGTGTCCGTCCCATCATTTTGGGCCTGCTATTATTGTCCCCCTGTCAGCAGCAGATGTACACTTCAGATCCATGGCCTGCTTAGGTGATGCGCAGTCAGGCTCTTGGAGATTGCAGTTTCGCCTCAGTGAGCCAGTGGTAAGGGCTCATCGATCAAGCTCTGCCTGTGAGGAATATGCTCCGCTATTCCTCTTGGTTTTGGATCCACACTTTATGAGATTCTGTCACTCTCATACCAGTTAGCGTACTCTAGTTCCGCATGAGTAGCTGGAGAATCATCCGTTCTCCTAGTTGGCAACAGGTGCGGCCCCACCACTGCCCAGTACCTCGGGAACTTGGAGGTCCGCGCCTTCTTTCAGTTGTAGGTTTCGGGGGATCCCACTGGGGGAGTTCAGACCCCTCCGTAAGCGGCAGCAGTCTCACTAGATTCCTTCCAACACTCACTGCTTCTCAGGATCATGCGCATAGTACGGTGCGCTGCCCCACCAGGCCACTTCACTGCGGGCGCTGCAAGTCTACAAGTCTAACCGCAATATGGACCCCTTTGTGCTGGTAGTCCGCTGCTCTCAGGAAAATCTAGTAGAATATGGGGATTGTTATCATTCACTAGCAATACTTTTCACTGTTAGGGCTCCTCTACTCCCCGTTTGGTCCCCAGTGTTCTCAGAAGAGTTAAGGTGGTCGTCTCCAGCGGAGAAAGTCTCCCACCAGGTGGTCAGGGTCAGCAATGCTGAGCCCTCTACTGCGCGGGCTCTCTCTCGATTGTTCGCCCTGGGAGCTCCCGGCCTCAGCTACAGGGTTTTGGTGGGCCTTCGCAGGCAATCCATACCCCTCACATTCAGCACCCCTCTCTCCGGACTTGTATCACTACTTATAATTCTCTGGGGCCCTTCAGGGGATCAGATGTGGTCCACCTCTTCGGTATCCGCCTCAGGCCGTCTGTGGCGCGGGTGCCATTTCACGGTTGTTCCCGCCAGATCGTCCGTGCCTCACTGCCACCGTGGAGATTTCTTTTTTCTTCTGCACCCTCGCCCCGTCGAGAGCGCTCCGAGGCTCTAAGTTGGGTGGGATGCGTTTCTCTTCTGGGTTCTGCCTTGTCGGTGGCGAGTAGTAGCGGTTATTTAGTGCCGTTCACAGCATGGGCGCCATCTTGTTGTCGTCTTTCAGGCCTGCGAGCTCCGCTTTCGATACAGATGGTGGCGTGTCAGGCAATGGGAGGTTCACTGTCCTTTAGTACTCCCACCGGATGACCTGGTTTGGCAATGCGGAGCTCTCTCCTGTGCGGGCTCTCTCCCGACTGCTCACCTCGGGATCCCCCGACCACAGCTACCGGGCTCAGGTGGGTCTTTGCAGGCAGCCCTGCCACCTCATAGTCTTCGCTGCGCTCTCCGGGCTTTCACCAATACTCGCTGTGCTCCGCAGTCCCTCAGGGGGGCAGGGGGGTTCCTCCGCTGCGGCAGCCGCCTCAGGTCGTCTGCGACGTGGGAGCCATTTTACGGGCGCTCCTTCTAGACCATGTTCGCCTCCACGCAGCCATGCAGGTTACTCCTTTCTTCGGTGCTCTTGTCTTGCCAACAGCCCCCCAAGTCTCTCTGTTGGGCGGGAGAGGTGCCGCTGCTGAGCTCTGCCTTTTCGTCAGCGAATCGCTTCGGTTATACACTGCCGCACACGGCGTGGGTGCCATCTTGCTGTTGTCCCGTCCAGGCCTGCAACTCCGATTTCGTCTCGTACAGCGGCAAAGCGGGCGATTTTGACTCACTGTTACGTATCTATAATACAAGGAGTCCCCCGGTTTATAAATCCGCCACCCCAGGGCTGTCCGGTGCTCAGGATACTTCATTACGGGGAAGTGGCGGTCAGAGCTCCTCAGCTCGCGTCCGTTCCTATCGGCTGCAGGCCACGCCCCCTCCTTGTATTCATTCGTGAGTGCTCTCTTTCTGAGAACTTTTTTTCCTTTTTTCTGAGGCACTCCAGGAGAGTACATGTGTTTTCAATTGTCTCCTGTATGCTACTTTACAGCTGTAACATGCTGTATTTCTTTGAAATGTTTTCCTGCTTCCTATCTTTCTGATTCTACTTATCAGGCTCATGCCGCAGCCACTGAAAGTAGGGGAGTGGGGGGTGCTGAAGAAAACCCCAAATTACCATGGTGTAGTTCAGGCGCAATCAAGCAATAAACTAGCTTGTTGTGCAAAGACAGAGGTCAAATGTTAGGCTCTGTCTTCCAGGGAGCTTTGTGTTTACTTTTCGTTCTCTGACTGCAAAGTCAGAGGATTTATGTGACAATCTTGCTGGGGATGTAAAAGGAAAGGCTTTAGAATGTGTTTTTTTTCTAGCACACAACTAAATTTACATGCCGGTAAACAAACTGTCCACCTATTTCAGAAAATACCAGAACTAGCAAAGCAGAACTGAAGCACATTTTTTTTTGTAATTCTGAAGTGTGGCCTAACAAATATTTTAATATAATGTAAACTAATCGATACACTTGGTCAGTGTTTCCAAAACTGTGGGTCAAGACCACTGGTGGGTCACTAGCAGAAAGCACACTAGGCACCAGGGATTTATTTCATTTATGTATGTAGGGGTGGGGGCTGCCCAAAATGGGCATGCTAATATTGACCCCACAAAATGCCACAGTATTTCTGCCCCCCCCCCATAGCAATAGCCCCTTCTCTGCCCCCTGGGGGGGGGGGGCAGAAAGCCCACTAGGCACCAGGGATTATGTTTTTTTAAATGTAGGAGTGGGGGCTTCCCAAAATGGGCATGCTAATGCCCCCATCCCCCAAAAGGTTAGGGGATCCAAGTTAGCCATACCTCCCTGGACTCACCTGGGTTTCTAGGTTTCAGAAATGTCTGGATTAGGTAGGTTTCCCTAGATGGCCACTGAGCCCTGGACCAAAAACTCAGGAGACCACTTTGCAAAACCCGTTGTTTCATGATAGATAATTTTGATGTCTCCACAATACATTTTAAGCCCTCCTCTGCCGCGGGTACTTGGCCCATCGACAGACATCAGGTACCATTTTTATCAGGAGATGCTGGGTGGGTGGAAGTTTGTGGCTCCCTGCAGATTCCAGACTTTCCATCACATTTTTTTACAAAGTTTAAGGGTTTACAAGGGATTCTGGGTAAGAGAACCTGGTGAGAGCCACCCAAGTCAACCCATCCTGGATTCCCCTGGATGTCTAGTTTGAAAAATTTACACGTTTGCTAGATTTTCCCAGGTGCCGGCTGAGCTAGGGTCCAAAACCCACAGCTAGGCGCATTGCCAAAAAAGGGTCAGTTTTCACTGGAAAAATGTGATGTGCCCACGTTGCTTTATGGACCATTTCCAGGTTGAGGTTGAGGTTTGCAGATGATTCTGGGTAACAGAACCTGGTGAGAGCCACCCACGTCACCCCATTCTGGATTCCCCTGGATGTCTATTTTTAGGAAAAATATACAGGTTTGCTAGGTTTCCCTAGGTGCCGGCTGAGCTAGGTCCAAAATCCACAGCTAGGCACATTGTGAAAAAAGAGTCAGTTTTCACTGGAAACTTTTGATGTGCCCGCGTTGCGTTTTTGTCCATTTCCAGCTGCGGGCACTGGGCCACCCACACTAGTGAGGTACCAATTTTATCGAGAGACTTGGGGGAATGCTGGGTGGGTGGAAGTTTGTGACTCTCTGCAGATTAGAGAACTTTCCTTCACAGAAATATGAGGGAAATGTGGGGTTTTTTGTACAAAGTTTGTGGTTTGCAAGGGATTCTGGGTAACAGAACTTAGTGAGAGCCACACATGTCACCCTCTCCTGGATTTCCCTGGGTGTCTAGTTATAAAAAATGTACAGGTTTGATAGGTTTCCCTAGATGTTGGCTGAGCTAGGTTCCAAAAGCCACAGCTGGCACATTGCGAAAAAAGGGTCCGGTTTCTGTAGAAAAATATGATGTGTCCACGTTGCGTTTTGGGCTCTTTTCTGTCCCATGCACTAGGCCTACCCACACAAGTGAGGTACCATTTTTATCGGGAGACTTAGGGGAACACAGGATTGTACAACAAGTGTTATCACCAATTGACTTTCTGTGCATTTCTGCCTTCCAAATGTAAGACAATGTGTTAAAAAGAAGTCATTTTGAATAATGTCCTCTAATTCACATGCTATTATGGGTAACCACAGTTAAACTCTATATTTTGTTCCCATTTCGGAAATACATAGGTGTCCTTGATACCTATTTTTCACTCTTTATATTTTACTAAATGAATTGCTATATACCCTCTCATAATGAAAAACCATTGAAAGGCGCAGCTCAGTTATTGGCTCTGGGTACCTCAGGTTCTTGGTGAACTGCAAGTCCTATGTATCACCACAACCAGAAGGGTCCAGCGCGTGTAACCGTATATTGCTTTAAAAAAATCTGCCATACTTAGAAGTTACAGGTGAAAACCTTGGCACAAATGGCTGTTTTTTTCAACTCAATTTCAATTATTTTTATTACAACTGTTAGTTTCCTAAAGAAAACCTTGAATGATCAACACAAATGGCTCTTGCTGAGTTCAGAATTTAGCCTACTTTTCAGAAATGTATAGCTTTCCGGGATCCATTATTGCTTTCACACTTATTTCTACTCCTAACTGAAAGGAGTTTGAAGCACAAAAAATAGGACAAATAGGCAATGTCCCAGTAAAATGCCAAAACTGTGTAGAAAATTTTGATTTTCTGACAAAAGTCTGCCTGTTACCGAAAGCTGGAAAGATAGTGATTTTAGCACCACAAAACCTTTGTTGATACCATTTGCAGGGAAATAAAAACCAAATGCTTTCTTCTGCAGAACTTTTCCCCCATTGTTTTTTTTAAAAAGACCAATATTTTACTGTATTTTGGCTAATTTCTCAGTCCCCTTCAGAGGAATCCACAAACCCTGGGTACCTTTACAATTCTCAGGAAATTGGAAGAAAAGTACACAAATTTGATGTGGATACCTTACGTGGACAAAAAGTTACAAGGACCTAAGTTACAAACTATCCCAGATAGCTAAAAAAAAAAGGCTTAGCATGGGGGGAGGCCTAGCAGGTAAGGGGTTAAAGACAGAGGTCAAATGTCAGGCTGTTTTTTTAACATGAGTATTGATGTGTACTTTTTGTTCTCTGACTGCAAAGTGAGAGGAGTTTTTAAAGTGAATTATGTGACAATCTAGGATGTTGTTTGTTGCAATGCCCAACAAAATGTAAATCCCTGTAAATGAACCGCATAAATCCAGCTGTTTGGAAAGCACAAATGAAGCACTTTTTCTGTAATTCTGAGGTCTGCTGGAAACAGATAATTTAATTGAATCAAAATAAATGAAGACACTTGGTGAAGCAGAAATGATAAGTATTCACAGAAGCCTGATTTTCACACGTTCTCATTTGTGTGCTCTATATTCTTTTATCAGTAAATTTGGTTGCCATTTCAATGGAAATTGAGCTGTCTGTAAAAGACCATGTGCTAGCAAACAATGCTTCCTGGCCATTACAGGTAGGTGGGTCGCAAAAGTTAGTTTTTCTAAAAAGTGGGTTGTAGTTTGAAAACTTTGAAAACCACTGCATTAGGTGATGCTCATTTCCGCACATCATTTAATCAGTAAAACTGTATGTCTGCAATTGTAATGGTCACTTCCTCTGAAAATGTGTTGTCTGTAATGGCAGTGCTCTACCACACCATGCATATTTCACTGTACGACACTCTACTCTGCTGTACGCTGCTCCACTCTATGTCACTGTATGCGATTCCACTCTACGCCACACTGACACTCCAACACTCTTCTCCATGCTATGCCACTCTACTCCTGTCTACGGCAATCTACTCTCCTCGATTCTCCTCTACTCCACTCCATTCTATGACACTGCAGTCTACTCTATGCCACTTCACTCTACACTACTCCTGTCTACAACACTTTACTCCACTCTACTGACCCTCTACTCCATTCTCTGCCACTCCACTATGATATCTACTTCACTCTACGACACTACACTCTGCCACTTTTCGCTACTACTCTCCACATCACTTTACTTCATTCTACACAACTCTTCTGTAAGCCACTTTACTGCACAGTGTGCCACTCCACTCCACGACACTACTCCACTCTACCCCACTACACTCCACAACACTCTACTTCACTCCCCTTTACTCCCCTCTAAGACACTCCACTCCACAACGCTGAACTCCACTCTGTGCCACTCAGCGCCACTCCACGCCACTTTTCTCCACTCCACACCAGTCTACTCTACTCCACTCTACGCCTCTCTACTCTGCTCTTCTCCTCTACATGCCAATCAGCTCTACCCCACTTCACTCCACTCTACAACACTTTACGACTCTCCACTCCAGACACTCTACTCCATTCTACGTTATTGTCCACCACTCTACAACACTCTACTCTGACACTCTACTCCACTTTCCGCTGACACTCCACGGCTCTTCCATGCCCCTCCATTCTACTCCACTCTACTCCGCTCAACGTCACTCCACTCTACAACACTCTACTGCACTCCAATCTACAACAGTCAACTGCACTCTACGACACTGCACTCTACGACACTCCACCCTACCCCACTCCACGATACACTATGCCACTTTAATGAACGCTCCACTGCTCCACTCTACACCAGTCGACTCAATGTCACTCTGCGCCCCTCCAGTCTACACCACTCCACTCTACATCTCTACTCCATGACACTCTGATGGTCCACAACTCTCCACACTACTGTACTTCACTCTGCACCACTCCAAACTGACACTCTACTCTACTCTAGGACACTGTACTCCACTGTACGCTGCTCCACTCTGCGACACTCAGCAACATTTCACGACTCTCGACTCCTCCCACTCTGCTCCAGTATACTCCACTCTACTCCACTCTACTCCACTGTATAACACTCTAACACTTCATTCTACGACACTCCCCACTTTAACACTTCACTCCACTCTACTCCATTCTACGCCAATACCTTTTAGCCATGCTAAACAGCAGCCACGCTGGTATACAATATGGCTAAAACACATTGGCAAAGCTAATTGATCTCACATAGGAGAAACGTATTGGCTTTGCCAATAATTGTTAAATAAATTGAGGGATTCCCCCTTCCCAATTTGAAGATTTAGCCGCACTGAAGATTAGGAAGTATTGTAATATTTTTTATTGCATCCTCATAACTTTTTTAAAACAATAGGTTCTTAGCCACTGTCTTCAGACTATTGTGCATTAAATCGTAAATTATATGGCAGGACCTGAAGGCCAGGATTAGGATTTCAACTTCCTTAACTTTAATCTCCAGCAACCATTTTCACAAGATATGTTTAACAACACAACTTCATTTCCCATAAGTCTGTGGAAAAGGTCAAACAGTTCCTCCAATCAGAGCGCTTAACATTCTTGTAACTGTCCCTGGAATGTCTCTATCCCCCTCGGTGTTGCCAGATTGGGCTGTTTCCCGCACAATTGGGCAACATTTTTCCCAATTGTGCGGGAAGAACACATAGCTGGCGGTAGACTACTTTTTGGGCTTATTTTCACCAGTTGTGCGCAATTTTTTTGCTGGGGCGGCGCCGACACTCAAGCTACTAAGCCAACCAGTGGTGAGCAGTGGCACGAATGTCAGCAGCCAATGAACGCAAAGTGCGCTGTGTGGCTGAGACATCATTGGGAAGGACACAGCATGCTACTTTCTACAGACGCTCTGCTGAAGGCAGCTGTGCGTGTGTGTCTGTGTGTGCAAGTGCACCTGCTGCTGTTGCCAACTTGCCATTGCCAAACTTGTTGGACACAGTCTCTTTGGGTATGCGTGCCGTGAATCTAGTAGCGCGCGAAAGCGCTTCTAATGACGGCCCTGGAAATACTGTTTGCCCATCCCCCGCGCACTTTATTAAAATAAGACACGCGCGAGCGCCCAGTGACGCGCGCTCGCCGCTCTCTTCATCGGAATCGGCGGCGCGTAGGGCCTGATTCCTCGCAGTTTACGCGGAGCTCTGTGCAGCACGAAGAGACCGACCAGCTGTCCTGTTCTCCAGCCTCAGTGAGTACCTGTCAAGCTGGAGGTTAGGTGGGGTGAGGGTCTTTCAGCTAATATTAGAGCAGTTTAGGTGTGGTCAGGGACTTCCAGGGTTTGTTACACCGCAGTTCGCGGGATGGACACCCCCCCCTCCCATCTCTTCCCCAGATCGTGCTCCGCTCTCAGAGGGCGTTGGGTTTGAAGCGATCAGTAGCTTGTGGTGGCAACACTTTGGTAATATCAAACCGCTTGAAAGTTCAGATGGTTGGGTGTACAAGTAAGGCACATCACTTTCTACTCAAATTAGAGTGTAACGCATTTTGCAAAAGTAAAACAAAAAATACACAGAAGGTGACATATTATAATTTAGCAGCCTATGCTGGGCAGTATGGAAATCAAGTTAAGGTCGTGGTCCCAGACAACTGGCCGTGAGCCGGTACGGAATCAGGGAGAGGGTTTCTTATGCCACCGCACAAATAGGCTCCGGGGAGTAGGCTTAGAAGCGTTAGGAGTCAGTAGGATCAGATGATTTGCCTCAGTTTCATTTTCTTTTCATAGCTTGTTCTTGCTTAAATGAGTGTCATTTCTTATGTTTATCTGTTTACATGAACTTAATTTCTTGATTTTGCTTGCAAAAAAGTGTTACTCTTAGTGTCATACATTTAACAGTTGAATGTCATTCATAAGTACTCTGAAACCTTGAAAATGTCACACATAAGCTCTCTTAAAACGTGGCAACTATGCAGTCTGTTTTCATGTTGAATAGTGCCCTTCCATTTCTGGTGCTTTGCGATAGTTTTAAGATCTTCGTAGAGTTTCTCGTTGCTGAAATGGCTGTAATTTGTTATATATGTTTCCTTCATCTTCGTTGCTTGATTTTTGCTTGCGAGAAAGTGTCACTCATAGTCGTTGAATGTCACTCAGAATTACACTGAAATTATGAAAATATCACACATAAGCAATCTGAAACCTTGGCAGCTATGCACTGTGTCACTTTTCTCTCGGGTCTCAGACTGTCAGACCCGGCCTGGTGGTGCAGCCCTGTGCTGCTGTGGCCGTCGACTTGTGGGGCCTGGCCGCAGCATGTATAGTAAGAGTAGGAATGAGTAAATCACTCTGAATCAGATGTTTTGTATAGACTTGTTATCTTTCATGTGAACATTTGCTGTTGTAAATTGTTCTGATAACTTTGGATCTAGCTATTGCTATATAATAATCTCAAATAAGTGAAGGTTGCTGTGCTACTGTCTGTGTATTACCTGTTCTGTGTGAGGGAAGCGCACACTGCTGCTGCTACCACATCCTCTCCCATAGGTGATACTATTATTCAATTTAGGCAGAAGACTGCACATTTTGGAAGCTAAAAAGTGTACTATTTTACGTAATCTCTTAAAGTACCCCCCCAAACAAAATACAAGTTAAAGGAGTAATTATTTTAACATGGGTTTGTCTCTGAATCTCCCTCTTATTTGTTTCCAAATGTTGACAAATATGCTCTGGATGAAAAAGAAGTGGAGGTTGTCAGACTCCATTCGGGAAGGAGGGAGGGGGCTTGAGGGCTATGGGGTAAACGGGGGCTACTAGCATTATGAAGAATGTTCATACAGCAGACCGTTTACTAAAAGGTATTTATTGTAGATACAAAAGAGAGCCGCCCCAGCACCTGAGTCAAACAGAAGACAATCTCCAACTGCCGCAGAGCCCAGACGCAGCTAGGCAAATGTCAACATTCCAGATGACATATGACAATTCTGCTGCATGCTCTAACAGAGTGACATCACCACACACCTCCCTTCTTTTATTAAAATAACATTTATAACATAGAATAAAATAATGTGCAGATCACAAGAATACAAAATCTACAATCTACAATCGTTACACAACAAACGACAAACAGTCCCATTCACACATACTCCCGTAACCAGCTCGGTTTGACACGATCCCTGGAGCTTCTCCTGACACCACCATCCCCTCCTAAAACTCTTTCGTCATTTCGCACCTTTCCTTGTGAAAAGACAGGATCTCTAGCTACACGAGACGTGTTCCACCAATTACCATTGCTCAACTTAACAGCATTTTTCCTGACTTCAACAACCTGTTGAGGATCCAAAAACTTTGACAAACCTTTCCTGACAGACACAGGATTCTTTATCCTCACCCAGTCTCCAACTTCAATCTTGTGATCTTCATTCCAAATAGTAAATTCACTTCTCTTCTTACTAATCTCATAAGACTTCTTATTCGCAGAATCCCAAATACTCCTCATGTCACAACCCTGATGAAAAGACTTCACCATCCAAAAAGGATAAACCTGTGAAGAAGCTTTCCTGCCTCTCGTGAGTTCGAATGGGCTGAAATTTGTAGACACATGAGGAGAAGTGCGGTATGACCACACAAGATCCCTAACTGCTTGAAACACACACATATTAGATCTGTAGGCAGCTTGAACACACTCCACAATAACCCTATTAAACCTTTCAGTTTTGCCATTGCTCTGTGGATGATAAAGGGGAGTTCTCGTGTGCTTGATGCCAGAGGAATGCAAAAAATGATTCATTTCTTGTGAAATAAATTGGACACCATTGTCCGTGAGGATTTCCTCAGGGAAACCTTCTCTGAGAAAAATCTTTTTAAGACAGTTGATGACACTCTTTGAATTAGGTACACCAATAGGTTCAACCTCAACCCATCTGGATAGGTGGTCCACAAGAACAAGAAAATATTTTGAATTTGTAGGAAGAACATGAAATGGACCAAGAAAGTCCATGCCCAACTTTTGCCAAGGCCTTGCAGGAGGAGATACAGGATGTTCAACAGAACCTTCTAGAACAAGAACCTTATCACTAGCATTACAACGTGCACACTGTCTGACCAAATCGTCCACCTGGATATCCATTCTAGGCCACCAAAAATCTGACCTAACTTTTCTTTTGGTGATGGTAGAACCTAGATGACCTGAATGAGCGCTCAATATGATTTTCTCACGATAACAAGTGGGAGGTACCAATTTGTCACCCCTGACAACCTTTCCACTCTCAAGAGAGAGTTCACTGTTAACCTTCCAGAACATTTGAAGATCTGGAGAAAGACACTTCTCTTTTGGCCAACCTCTTTTAATCAATGAAACAACTTCACTGAGGATGGTATCTTTCTCAATTTCAGAAACCCAATCATCCTCCGCAAAAGACAAAATTTCACGATTCACACAAGCTACAAAACACTCTTCTACATCATTTTCCCACTCTTGTTCACTCTCATCTGTTATAGGCAACCTAGAAAGACAGTCCGCTCTACTATTTTTCCCCCCTGCAATATACTCCACAGAGAAAGAGAACTCTAACAATTTAGTTGATAATCTAGCCAGACGAGCAGTAGTGCGTTTTGGATTTTTCCCTGATAGAATATCAACTAAAGGCCGGTGATCAGTTCTTAGAACAAAAGATCTACCCCACAAATATGACTTGAATTTTTCCACACTCCAAGTGCAAGCTAGTAGCTCTTTTTCAATTACGGAATACTTCCGTTCAACTGGACGAAGGGTCCTAGAGGCAAACCCTACTGTGTGCTCTCTACCCTCAGCAAACTGCGAAAGAACAGCACCCAAGCCGTACTCGCAAGCATCAACCGTAACCACAGTTTCTCTACCTTCTACAAAAGCTTGCAAAGCTGGAGCTCGTACAATGTGACTCTTTATACTCTGAAACCCCTTCTGACACTCTTCTGACCAAATGAAAGTTGCCCCCTTTTTGAGTAGAGCTCTAAAACACTCAGTTGTTTTTGCAAAATCCTTCATAAATTTAGCATAAAATTCACAGAGACCCAAGAAAGACATAAGTTGTTCCTTATTTTGTGGAGCAGGCGCTTCAATGATACTCTTGATCAACCCTGGTCTGGGCTTGATGCCTTGTTCAGAAATTATATGACCCAAATATTCGATCTCCTTTACCTTAAAAGAACATTTGCCTCTTTGTAGGGTCACACCTCTACTTTCTAGTATTTTAAAAACATGTTCAAGAACCACATCATGTTCAGCCTCATTCTTAGTAAAAATAAGAATGTCGTCCTGAAACACTACAACATTGGAAATATCTGTGAACATTTCTGTCATAAGTCTCTGAAAGACCGCAGCCGCAGAAGCTAGGCCGAAAGGTAATCTACAAAATTGGAAAACACCGTCAGGAGTTACAAATGCTGTGAGATGTCGGGACTGAGGATGAAGTTCGACCTGATGATAAGCCGCCTTGAGATCCAACTTAGTGAAAAATGAGGAAGACCCAACTTTGGCGATAAGGTCTTCAATACGCGGAAGGGGAAAACCATCGACCCAAATAGCCTCGTTGAGACTCCTCAAGTCCACACACATCCTCAGGTCCCCAGATCTCTTCTTCGCCAAAACAATGGGAGAAAGCCATAGAGTGGACTCGACTTTCTCAATAATTCCTTGTTCACACAATGACTGAAGATGTTTGGAAAGATCATTCCTAATACTCAATGGAACATTGCGCAATTTGTGTTTGATCGGAACTACATTTTCCTTTAGTTTGATGAAATGCTGAAAATTTGTAATTCTACCTAATCTATTTTCAAAAACTTTACTAAATTTGATTTCCAAATTATCAACGGATAGAGTGCTAGAAAGAGAAAGCGTGTCCTGTGTAGAATGACTACAATTATGGTCTGTTTTTCGTTTTTCAATAAAAACAGGATTTTCTAACCCAGGTTTAATCGTTAAGCCAATTTCTGCTTGATGAATGAGACCAAGGACATTAATTCCTTTTCTGGCCACATAAACTTTGCCTTTGATACTCTCACCTAAAACATTAATGGTAGCCCAAAAATATCCTAACAAATCAATATGGCTGCCTTCAAAAGCTATTGTGAAAACGTCAGGAGGTAATAAACAGTTTTTAAACCAAAACTTCTGATACTTTTCTCGAGAAACAATTGTGATTCTAGCTCCTGTATCAACTAATAACTGAATCATGTTGTTCTCTATGGTGACGTCAACCTCAGGATCTGGAATATGTTGTAACGCATTCTCATGACAATTTTTTACCACTACAACATATTCTTGGTTGATAACGTCCTCTTCATGTAGATTATCAAACTCATTGATTACACATCTAACATTCCTTCTTCTGCCACTCAAACAAACTTTCGCAAAATGTCCCATTTTCCCACATTGCCCACATTGTTGGTTTGCCGCTGGACAATTTCTAAAAGATGAGACATGTGCTGATGACCCACATCGATAACAGTACATACTGGAATTCGGTTGTCTGTTCAGCATAAATGCTCTCCCTCCTCTAAAGTTACTTAATCTTCTGGTGTTGTTGCGAAAAGTATTACCCCTGAAAGTATTTTCTTGAGCAAACATGTAAGGTTTCACAGAAGATGACTCAGAGTGTTTCGTTGAAGTAGCACCTGAAGATGATTCAGAATGTTTTGTAGAGACAGCACCTGAAATAGAAGAATTCGCTAAAGCTGACTCAAGCTGTTTGGCATCATCAATGGAAGTTTCTATACTTTTAGCAATGTCGACCGCTTCGTCTAACGTAGGATCCTTGCATGTGAGTAGTCTTTGTTGAACTTTTTTGCAGTGACAACGTGCAACCAGCTGATCCCTTATTAATTGAGAAGTAAAATTTTCAAATTCACATTTGGAAGCTAACACTTTTAAAGCTGTGATAAAGGTGTCGATGCTTTCTTCTGCTTTTTGTACTCTGGTAAAAAATTTGTATCTGTGCACTACAACATTTTTTGTTTTTGTGAAGTGCTTATCCAGTTGTGCCACAGCTATCTCAAATTCATCAAGATTTTCGTCTTCAGGTGGAACATATGGAGGTAGATGATCAAATACATTCTGTCCTTCAACTCCCAAGTGATAGTACATTAAGTTCTTTTTCCTATCTGGTCTGTATCTCTGACCATCAATTGCTCCTAAATATGCTTTGAATGATCTGAACCATAGTTTCCATTCTAAAACAGGATCTCCTGGATCTTGTAAAAAGGGCGCTGGCGCAATGACACTTTGCATGTTGATATTGAATTTCTGTTAAAGATTAATCAAGAATGAGGAAAGAGAAAGTAAAAAAAAATAGAAGAAAAGAAAGAATTAAAATAGCAGAATGAGATAAAACCAAAAAGAGAGAAAAAAAAAAAAAAAAAAAAAAAAAAAATCACTATTCTTGCTGAGACTAGGGATTGAGAACAACTGATAGCAAGATATTACACTGCATTGTAATATTTCCTCAGGACACTAGATGGCAGCATTGTTCTCTTTCGTGGAATCAAAACAAGAATAATGTGAATAAATAAATAAGCTGTGCGTGTCAGCGATAATGCGAATGATAAGAAAAAAAAATGACACGCAAATGCTGAGCGTGTCAGCGTTGATTTTCCAGCGTTGAATTGCTTGAATTAGCCAAAAGTATGCTGATGCGCTGCATGCGTATATGTCGATGCGTTCCATGCGTGAACGTCGAACGTAAAGGAACAATGCGTTCCAAGTACAGGAAGACAGAAGGATGCGTTCCAGGTGCGTAGAAGAGGCGTGCGACAATGAAGAATGTGACGGAACAGGGTGCACGAGAAGCTTTCGAAGCGCGAGCAAATGCTGCAGTTTAGAAACGGTAAGGAAATTGAATACAGAAACTTTTGCCGATTACTGGCAAATGTCCTTACTGCCAAAGTCTTATATGCCACGTAGCTCGTAGTGACAGTGCAAAAGAAGTAAAAAAAAAACGGGTGCGGCTCTCTGATACTTAAGTTTCGGATTGTTTGTAAACGCTCGGACGGGCAACGCTTTGGCGCTAGAATAGAAAACGAAAAATGTACTCACAATAGAGTCGTGGGTTCAATCTTGTTGCGAGGCAGGCATACCTTGGCTTTGTTCGTAAAAAAAAAATCTTGATTGGCAGAACATCACTGGGTAGATTCGTATCCCATCTTCTGTCGCCAATTGAAATGAAGAATGTTCATACAGCAGACCGTTTACTAAAAGGTATTTATTGTAGATACAAAAGAGAGCCGCCCCAGCACCTGAGTCAAACAGAAGACAATCTCCAACTGCCGCAGAGCCCAGACGCAGCTAGGCAAATGTCAACATTCCAGATGACATATGACAATTCTGCTGCATGCTCTAACAGAGTGACATCACCACACATTACCTTTGCGAGTTGCTTAAAATACAAATTAGAGGGAGCAGTAATTAGCACATAATAGTATTTCTGGTTTTCTCAATCTCTGCGTTTTCTTCTATTGTAGCTTTAGCAGTGCCTGTTACAAATTGCAATGTCACAGTGGTGACAGGTCATGAAAATGAGTAGCATTAACACAGGTGCCCAGTTAACCCCCTTGCACTATCTGTATATTGAATAGAATTTAGATTCATCCTTTACGTGGTTTCTGTGACTATTTCTGCATAATTTGGGAGTTGCGAGTTTGGGCTGGTTTTTGGGCTGAAACTGGTCTGGTTGTGGTAAATATTTCATTACCGGTACTATTTTTGATGCGGTAAAGTCTAGTAAGAATAACTCAGTAAATATAAGAGGCAGAATCCGTGGTATTAGAGGTTCTAAAAGGCTTTATTCCTCTACAAAGGAATTACAGTGCGAACTGTAGGCTTCAAATTCCATCACCACGAAGGTTCAGGAAGGGAAGGCAATACATTATTGACAAGTAATGATATTTATATGAAAAGTATTACATTAAGACAGATGCAAGAGGCGTAACAGCTGATAATACAGATAATGATACACATACGTAATGAAAAGAGGCGTAAACATAGGCGTAACTAAATACGTCATTAAACATGATGTCACAAGTGGGTGGATCCATAAGAGAATCCTGCAATGTCAGCAGAAATATTGGGCAGAGATGCGCGCGCAGCCGCATGACGTGTGATTGACGTGCAACTAGAGGGTGAAGGGGACTTGACATTTAGCTCTACATGTGGAGACAGAAGTCTGGGGGGTCATGTCAACCTAATCCCAAATCATATCTAATATCTTATGTTTAAAGAACTGTATTATCCAAAAGGAAAGGTCTCTCGGACAGAATCTATTCTATACTGACTGTTAGTGTGTGTACAAGCGTCTAAATGTCTACATGAGATGCGAGGGGGCAGGAATCTTCCATGGTAACAGGGGCTATGAATTACTTGCATGAGGACAGTGAGGCCTGGCCCTTTGCACTGTAGCTGGAAGAATGTTTACCTAAACTACTAGACAGGAATGCATCGGATGAGGAGCGGAGCAGATAATCTTGAAGGTGAAATACAGTTTTTGGCAGGCAACAGGCTGGATCAGGCACCGTTAGCCGCGCAGGGAGTAGGACAAAGTTCATGGATACAGATGCAGGCTCGGACTGGAGCTTTCAGAGGCAGAAGGCAGGAAAAGGCTTGATGGCAGAATTCAGGGCCTACTCGCCTGAATCTGTAAAATGTGGAAAGTGAACCACATAAAGTCGGTGGCCTTTCATACTTAGAAATGGAATATCTGACCCATTCATGGCGGATCTGAAAGAGAACATGTTGACGGTGGACGCACATGTATTTGCGTCTTCATAACTGGAACTGGAGGGAACATACATGTACTTATAGCATGCACATGGAGCCGTTGGGGTCTACGATAGGGGACATAACTGATCACAAAATTCATATTTCCTCATTCCCTCCTTGTCCCCTACGGACCCTCAGGAGATATCGATCTTCATCAATCCATCGATTTGTTCATATAGCATCATTTGTTCTTCTTTCTTCTTCCGGGATCTTGAACGAAAACTTGGATGCGGGATACACGATGTGGCACACAGACCACAAATCGCTGGCCCACATTGTAGACATAAGCAGCAACTGAATAGTATGAGAAAGCCAATACCTAGGAAGGATAGGATCCTCCATCCCCAGGCTGACAACACGCTCCAGAACCAACCGGACCAAGTCCAGGTGCCTGGACTCTGGTGTATCTGGCTTATAATCTTATGAAGGCGAGTTATGGCTTTATATACTGACGGCGAATTTTCTGGTATGAAAACACAGCAACTTGATCCGATGACCCTACAAGCTCCGCCCCTATCGGCCAGGATGACGTCAAGGACAAGACGATTTTGAAGCACAACAATTCGCATAGCAGACTGTTCTTCTGTTAAATTGCCTAAGGCGGAAGTAGTCTCGTTCACTACTGCTTCAAGGGTTCTAGTTAATCTACGTATCAGCTTACTATTAGTGACTGTACCTATATAGGGAAAGAAACCTTTATTGAAATCTGTGTATTGCTCCCATGCCGTTTCAGTGTAATCGACAATCGGGAGATCTCTCTGCTGTCTATTGTGTACTAAATGGATATTTCTGTGATAGTCAGGAAGGGCTAGAAAAACAGGTGGCAGAAGGAATGCTATATAACAGGTACCATCCCAATCTAGAGGTAGACGTATATATGCGGTCTGGCCACATATGAAGTAGGAATGACAGGAAGCTCTAAATGTAGACTTGCCTTGATCACTGAATTTTATTACAGTGGTGCATTTACTATGGCCCATGTGTATGGAACCATTCTTTCTTACACATAATTCCCCTTTAACTGGGAATACTGACATAGCGGGCAAGATTGGCGTAGCTTCGGATTCAACATTCAGAATCAGGAGGTTAAGCGTAAAATTACCTAATCCATATACTTCATTTTCTAGATCAGTTCCTGTTCTTTTGGGAAGTCCCTCCTTGTTAGGGTAGCAGACTTTAAGTAAAACTAGGTTCAGGTTTCCCCATACCCAATTGTCTTGATAAACTACGGAATTTGAATCTAGGGAATTAATCAAACTAAACCATGCTCCACAGGAGCCATTGTGTGTGAACGGATACGGAAAGAGGGGCAAAACTCCCTTATAGTTCTGATAGGGAGGGAGTCGGCCACATATCCAACAATTTGTAGCATTGCTGGTCTGATGGGAATGATGTAACATACTAATGAAAGTGTTGTTGCGCAGCGCAAATCTATAGGACAACTCATGCGGAGGTAGTTCGCTAAAAGAATGTTCAGCAGTGACATTGTAAGCATGCTTAGAAATAGGGTAATACATATGTAGTAATACACTAGAAATGATGATCAGAAGACTTAGAAAAAACAGAATTAATAATGTCACTATGCAATGACTACGAAGCGATTTACAGTACGCATGTTTTCTAATCTGTATCTGTCTATTTCTCTCTCTATTTCGGTCTAGAGGATACATGTCAGAGACAAATTCAACCGATTCACCTTGGAGAGGACTTAAACAATCAAATTGTCTGACTTGCTAGACCTTAGTTTCAGTTTATAGAGTTCGTGTTTTGTCTGTTCAACCAAGGGGAGCTTTGAGTCTGTCTGTGAGGGAATGCAGGGCTGAGTGTTCACATCGGACGGTAGTCCATAAAATTTCTTGATATGACTCGAGTGTAACCACCCTTTACGTCCCTCAACCTTCACGGCTGTCCTTGTTGTCAGCAAGACGAGTTTGGGCGACTTCCACCTGGGCTCCAGCTGAGTCTTCCGGTCGAAGTTCCTCACAAGAACCAGATCACCTGGAACCACGTCATGGGGCTTCACCTCAGTGTTATCGTGAAAAGCTGCAGCTACCTGTTAACGACAAGATTGTAGTGTAGACATCAAGGAAGCCAGGTAATCTGTCAGCATATTACAGTCAACATCAGTGATTTTGCGAGGTATAGGTGTCCCCCACATATTTGGTGGTCTACCGAAGATCACCTCGTACGGGGATAGCCCTGTTCGAGAATGTGCTACCATTCTCATGTAAAAGAGCGCAACTGGTAAGGCTATTATCCAATCGACACCTTTTTCTCTACATTTTTTGGACAATCTGATTTTCAGAGTTTGATTATGACGTTCCACAAGACCTGCTGCCTCGGGATGTCGAACACAGTGGAATTTCCATTGGTAACCTAACAGAAGTGAAACGTGTTTCATTAGTTCGGATGAGAATGGCTGGCCGTTATCTGAGTATACAACACGTGGTAAACCGAATCGTGGGAAGAATTCTCGAACTAGCTGTTTGGCAGTAGTCGGGGCAGTGTAATCTGAAACCGGGTAGGCTTCTGTCCAACGGGAAAGAGCACAGACAACTACGAGAACATATTTGAATCCTCGACATCGTTCCATCTGGATATAATCCATCTGGAGGACTTCAAAAGCATGATCGGGAGGTTGAAATCCACCCTGCTCTACGGGGATGCTTTTACCTGGATTAAACTGACAACATATCATACAGGTACGTACTTTCTGTTTGGCTGCTGCTCGCAAGTGTTTGTTGAACCAAATGTGTTGAATGCTGTCTAGCATAGCTTTTTCTCCTAGGTGCGCTGGACTATGTATTGTGTTAATAATGACTTGAACCATGGAGTCGGGAAGAAACCATATAGATTTTTCCTTCGTCATCCATCCTTGATCCGTTTGGATCCCTCCTAATTCAGTCCATTTCTTTATTTCTTCTGGTGTAGCATGTGTCTGTATGTCAATTACATCAAGGGCGGGATCCTTAACTGTCATGCAATGTGTTGGTGTCTGAACTATTGTCTTTGTCGTGTCAGTTGTATGAGTCTGATTCTGAGCAGTCTGTTTAGCTGTTCTCTCAGCTAGGTCATTACCCTGAGAAATGATATCGGTAACTTTTGTATGGGCTTTGCATTTCATAATCGATATTGCAGTAGGTAGATGAATCGCGTCTAATAGGGCTTGAATGAGGGGTCCGTGTTGGATGTGGGCACCGTGAGAAGTTAAATAACCTCTCTCTCGCCACAGCACGCCGAAGTCATGGACGACTCCGAATGCATAACGTGAATCTGTGTATATGTTGACTTTCTTATTTTTGGCTTGAATACAGGCTTGTGTCAGAGCGATGAGCTCTGCTGCTTGAGCTGACAAAGTGTTAATACAATTTGTTTCAATGACTTCAGTGTCTGTTGTGACTGCGTAAGCGGCCACTAACTCTCCTGTACTTGTTCTCATACATGAACCATCTACATACAATGTCAGGTCTGGATCTGATAAAGGGATGTCTGTCAAGTCTTGTCTAGGTTTCGTCGTGATGGTGATGACTTCAATACAATCATGTGCTAATGGATCTATTCCGTTTACTGGCAAAAGTGTGGCAGGATTTAACGTATTACAACGTCTGATTTCTATATGTGGCTGAAACAATGTTAATTCATAACCGGTGAGTCTCGCTATAGTCAAGTGTTGTGTTTGTGTGCGGTTCAAGAGAACCTCTACTGCGTGTGGTACTTGTACTGTCAATTGATGTCCTAACACTATGGCATCGCTTTGTCTGATTGCTAAAGCTGTTGCTGCCACCGATTTCAGGCACGCAGGAAGAGCCTGAGCTACTGGATCTAATGTACTAGAGAAATAAGCACATGGTTTGTGTGATCCTGCTTGTTCCTGAGTGAGTACTGACAAGGCAGTACCTTCGCGTTCTGTAACAAAGAGTGTAAAAGGCTTACTGTAACATGGTGTTGCTAAAACAGGTGCTTGGCATAAAGCTTTCTTTAAGCTTTCAAAGGCATGTGTATGTTCTTGAGTCCAAGGGAGGACAGTCGATGTGGCTGCCTCCTGTGTTGTCAACTGGATGAGTGGTTTTGCTAGAAATGCATATTGGGGGATCCACTGCCTACAGTATGAAGTGAGACCTATAAAAGCCCGCACCTCCTTTTGTGTCTTTGGTGGTGACATGTTAGCAATTAACTGGATGCGGTCGGGTGTAAGCTGTCTTCCCTCCTTGGACAGCGAGTGCCCAAGGTAAACAACTTGCTGGACACAGAATTGCAGCTTAGAAGGGGACACCTTGTGCCCCTTGTCGGCCAGAAATCTTAAAACCGTCAGTGACGCTTTTTCACATTCAGGTTCGCTTCGGGCGGTGATCAGCAGATCATCGACATATTGAAGCAAGGCAGTGTTAACTGGCATGTGGATACTGTCAAGTTCTCGTTTCAGTGCTTGGCTATAGATGCTGGGGCTTTCTGTGAATCCTTGAGGAGCGCGTGTGAATTTAAAACTTCGTCCATTTAAACTGAATCCGAACAAATATTGACTTTCCGGATCTATTGGGACGCTAAAGAAAGCATTCTTGAGATCAATTACAGTGAAGAACGTTGGTTCTGAGTCAATAGCTGTTAGTAATGACGAGATATCTGGGACCACAGGGTATTGTGGTACAATACATTTATTTAATTCGCGCAGATCAATAACTAATCGATATACTGGTGATGCTTTTGGATCCGTTCTTTTAAGAATCGGAATTATCGGGGAATTACATACATTGGAGTCGGTTTCTACAACCACTCCTTGTGCAATGAGCTCGTCAATGATTTGCAGCAAAGCCACAACAGCATCTGGTGGTAACTTGTATTGTCGCATTCGTGGTAGTACCACTCCTGTTTTTAGTGTGACTCGATATGGTGTAATGTTCATGCAACCAACATCAGTTGGGCCTTGTGCCCATAGATGTGTAGGTAAATTCTGCAGCCGGTGATCCACGTCTCTGGACACGTAGTGACCTTTGAAATCTCGTAAAAATAATCGTACTCCTTCCGGAGAACAACATATTATAGCTCCTAGAGCTTTCAGTGTTTTTATACCTAACAAGTTTTCTGGACATGATTTAGTAAGCAATAAATCTGTAGTACGTGTCAATGGACCAACCGTAAGTGGAAGGGGTTGCGTTACTTCATTAATGATAGGCTTTCCTGAGAATCCAAGGGAAATATTCTGTGAGCCTGAGAGGGGTGCCCCTGGAACTTCACTGCGTCGTATAGTTGTTCTGCTTGCCCCTGTATCAAGTAAAACGCTTCTGTCTTCCCCTAATAGTTCACTATGTACATAAGGTCCCTCTTGATCTACAGGAACCTCGATAAGGGGTAAGCCAACTTCCCTCTCTAGGCTATTTCATGTGTATCGCTGATAATTGGGATAGTCATTTTGTGCATACTGGTACATCTGTTGCGTTGTTGCTTGTGTGGCAGCAATAGGCTGTGCTTGTGGTGGTGCTACGGTCTGTTGTGGAGCTGCCTGTTGCGGAGCTAGTTGTTGCGGAGCTGACCTAGGTTGTGCATGCTGAGGGATTTGTTGTTGATTCTGATCCTGTCTAGGTGGACGTGGTCTTACCTGGGTTCTACCTGTGGCAATATTATGTTTCAGGACTGGACAATCGTGTATATAATGACCTTGTTGTTTACAATAGTTGCATGTCCCTTTCGCCGGACCTGCGGAATCACCCTTTTTATGACCATCAGCTGGAACTGACTGAGCAACAAGCATTTTCATTTTCGTATCTTTCATACGTCTTTGTTCATGTTCTTGTTCTTCCCTAATTCTATTGTGGTGATATTGTAACATCTGTAACATCTGTGACGGGGTGTTACCTTGCCAGGTACTCTCAAATTTCAATACTCTATTCTTAACTTGCGGCAGGGAATTTTCAACTAATTTTGTCACAAACAGATGTGGATATGACTCGCTACTTGCTTTTATGCCACTATTGATACCAAAACATTTTTCAAATCGGGAATAGAAATCACTAGTGTCTTCATCTTGCTTTTGTTTACAGGCTGAGATTGCACCCCAGTCTTCCTTTTTCGTAGTTAATAAACGTGGCAGTACCTGCACTAGTAATCCTGGTAGTGCTGTAGTCTTTTCCCCAAGCCCTGATCCTGCAGCTCGAGCCTTTTCTTCGTTTTCTAATGCTGTCCAATCTATCTTTTGGTCTCCCACCTCCCATTCCTTTTCTTTGAGTTTCTCGTAAACACCGGCAGGCATTAACACTTTCAATATTTTCATAATGTTGGGGTAGGTATATTCTCCCATGAGTAACATGTCTTTTATCTCACGGTGGAAACCTGCTGGATCCTTGTCATGGCTGGGTACTACTTTCTTCATCTCTAATAATTCAATTTTAGTTATAGGCGTGTACACAAACATGCGTGTAAAGTTATTATCTTCACCTCTGATTGGGTGTACTTCGCGTAACGGATTCTGTCTATCTATGTGATACATTTTTCTTCCCATAGTGGGAATTGGAACGTGTTCTGGGTATGCGAAAACTATATACTGGTTTCGAAATTCTAGAATTTCTTTAATTAAATCAGTACCTGACCCTCTCCATTTATTCGTGAGTAATTCGGTCAATATGTCAGGTAAGGGTCCAGGATCGGAGTGTTGGCTTTTATATAATATAAGGAGGTGTTGAATCATGTATATACTAGCTAAACGCTGTTCGTCTGGGGCAAGATTCAGAAACGTGTGTGCTAGTGCATCATCACTGTATTTGCTGGGACTGTCAGCCCATTGTACTGCTGACCTGGCTAATTCTTGTTCAGCCATGGAATCGAGCATATGGTACCCCCTTCGATCTTGGAGTAATTTATCAGCGGCTTGGAATAGGTGTTCAGGGGACCTTGTATTTAACATAGGGGTTTGAAAATGTCTGTTACATTCTGGACGTATCGGACGTATCGGATCATTAAAGCCTCTAGTATTATTATGGGGTCTTCCTCTACCTACGTAAGCTATCGTATCTAATTGTTCTGATTCTTGCTCCTCCTCTCCCTCTGATTCAATTCTGTCTGCTTCTCGTCTTTCTTTATGTATTCGTTCTACTTCCTTGCGGATCTTTCGATACATGGCGATTATACACGCCTGTCTATCATGTTTCTCGTCTGATATGTTCTGACCCCATTTGGCAAGTTTTTGCATGGTATCATGATCTGCCTCAGGCCTGTCTTGGTTCCTGATCACGCAGTTTATGAAAAAACGTAGTAGTTGTCTTTGTACATCCACTTTCTGGTATTCCATAGCTTCGTTAATACTTTCTGGACCTCGCCCTGTTTGGACAAAGTGATATATATTGTCTAGGTGTTCAACCATTCCTGGTATCGTCATTAAATACAATGTAGCTCGTCGTATACGTAGTGATGATAGTAGCAATCTGTCCTGTTTACCTGGCACTGGATCGTATCTACAATCCACAAGATGTTCTTTAAACATGTCGGATGTCGCTAGTTGGGGTGTACGTTGGAGTGCTAAATCTCGAAGGGTCTGTTTATTTCGCGGCGGTGTGGCAAACATGTCTGTCGTACCTCCTGTAGCACCATCTGAGGTGCTGGGCAGAAAAGGATTCGTTGGACGTAAGATAGAAATTGTAGATGCGGGAAAAACAGTAGAAACGGTCGGACCTGTTGGAACTTGTGTAGGAGTTTGTTGTTGCGGGGATACAGACGGATGATCTTGGCGTTGAGCACCATCGGTGGGCGGTGCGTGTGGCGGAACATTAGCATATTCAGGAGCTACATCATCTAAATAGGAAGAAAGGAAAATATCTTTTGCTGTTTTGGGATGTGCTTTTATCGGGAGCAATGGGGGTGTCAAGTTTTTCGGTATTTCCGGGGTGGCCTGAGGTAACCCTTCGGCCAGAAGAGGATACATACCATTCATAAGAGTGTTTCGTTGTCTGTCTACTTGTTCTGCTTTTACTCGGGTACCTTCCTCAATTAATAAATTTTCTCGGGTTTTATTCGAATTCTCCCTACTTTTCTCTTCCTGTCTGAGCGTTTTGTCTGTACGTCTATATGATTCTTTACGCCATAATTCAATGGCATCTTTCTGTGACTGTCTGGCTTTCTTTTTCCATAATTCTTCTTCTACTCTCATGATGCAATCTGCATCCCAGGTCCCTGCTGCGGGCCACCTCTGACTTTCTGGCAACTCTTTGGTGTAGTCCACCCATAAATCAAGAAATAACACGGCATCTAGGCCATGCTTATGATACATAAAGTATCCTGGAGTGTCCCTAGGTGGGATGGGAACAGCTTCTTCGAGTACCCCTTTTCTGGTTTTGATCTGTCTTAGTTTTGAAAAGAGCGGCATTTTTAGACCTTATTACTTGAACACACTTAATACAATAAACACAATAATGAACAATCATTCACACCACAATATGTAGGACGTATTAAAACATTTAACATTTAACAGTTTTAACGAACGATGATAACTAATAGAAAACTAGTTACTGACATAATACTAACACTAGATAATACTGAATTATATGCAAGACATACTAGATATACTGCTAAACAGTACAGATACACTGCTGAAACAGTGCAGACCGGATTTGTGTACCCAAACCCGTCTTGACCGGCACAACCTATGTGCACGTTTAAATGCCTCCCCGGCAATGGTACTCACCGGGTAGCGCGGAACGGAAGGCCTCGGAACTGAACTGAAACTGGACCGGACTGGACTCGACTCGACTGGACTCGGAACTTCGGAACCTGGTGGGCCTCTGTATACCTCGGATCTTGCTCTCTCAGCTAGGCTCTGGTCGGGATACTTCGCACTTCTCACCGCCTCGTCTGGGTGTTGATCGCAGCCTCAGTCGCCCCCGCTTGGCCGGAGGGAGATACAGGAAATCCTGCAGGTACGCGTTTTTGTCCGTTCAGCTGTGGCAGGAGACCGGGCCTGCAACGCACCTCCGGCGCGTGTGATGAGAAAGTGTCCCTGTTCGGGCACCAATTTATGTGGTAAATATTTCATTACCGGTACTATTTTTGATGCGGTAAAGTCTAGTAAGAATAACTCAGTAAATATAAGAGGCAGAATCCGTGGTATTAGAGGTTCTAAAAGGCTTTATTCCTCTACAAAGGAATTACAGTTCGAACTGTAGGCTTCAAATTCCATCACCACGAAGGTTCAGGAAGGGAAGGCAATACATTATTGACAAGTAATGATATTTATATGAAAAGTATTACATTAAGACAGATGCAAGAGGCGTAACAGCTGATAATACAGATAATGATACACATACGTAATGAAAAGAGGCGTAAACATAGGCGTAACTAAATACGTCATTAAACATGATGTCACAAGTGGGTGGATCCATAAGAGAATCCTGCAATGTCAGCAGAAATATTGGGCAGAGATGCGCGCGCAGCCGCATGACGTGTGATTGACGTGCAACTAGAGGGTGAAGGGGACTTGACATTTAGCTCTACATGTGGAGACAGAAGTCTGGGGGGTCATGTCAACCTAATCCCAAATCATATCTAATATCTTATGTTTAAAGAACTGTATTATCCAAAAGGAAAGGTCTCTCGGACGGAATCTATTCTATACTGACTGTTAGTGTGTGTACAAGCGTCTAAATGTCTACATGAGATGCGAGGGGGCAGGAATCTTCCATGGTAACAGGGGCTATGAATTACTTGCATGAGGACAGTGAGGCCTGGCCCTTTGCACTGTAGCTGGAAGAATGTTTACCTAAACTACTAGACAGGAATGCATCGGATGAGGAGCGGAGCAGATAATCTTGAAGGTGAAATACAGTTTTTGGCAGGCAACAGGCTGGATCAGGCACCGTTAGCCGCGCAGGGAGTAGGACAAAGTTCATGGATACAGATGCAGGCTCGGACTGGAGCTTTCAGAGGCAGAAGGCAGGAAAAGGCTTGATGGCAGAATTCAGGGCCTACTCGCCTGAATCTGTAAAATGTGGAAAGTGAACCACATAAAGTCGGTGGCCTTTCATACTTAGGAATGGAATATCTGACCCATTCATGGCGGATCTGAAAGAGGACATGTTGACGGTGGACGCACATGTATTTGCGTCTTCATAACTGGAACTGGAGGGAACATACATGTACTTATAGCATGCACATGGAGCCGTTGGGGTCTACGATAGGGGACATAACTGATCACAAAATTCATATTTCCTCATGGTTGGGCTTATTTTGGGCTTATATTTGAGCGGCTTTGGGCTTGAGACGGGTCTAAAAATCTGGCAACACTGATCCCCATCCATCTTCGCTACTTCAGCAGCCTGCAGCTAAGTACTTTTCTGTCTACTTACACTCTTGAGTATTGTATCGTGTGGCGATAATATCGGAAGGCCCTAAGGGGTCAGGTCAAGCCGCTATGGGTTGTTTCCTAATTGTGATAATTGCCTTAGTTGGTGTTTGCTTTGTTGTGCGGTAGCGGGAATCTTCGTGCTCCTACGCGACCGCTGTTTCCTTGCCAGGCTCTGGTGAGGTCATCTGACCGCCAAGGGGCCCGCGCATGATACAGAAACCTGCACAGCATGTCCCTACCTCTTCAGCCGGTGCGTCAATTTCACTAATTGGCAAGTGAGAGTGAAGTGCGTCCAGCCGCGATTACCCCGGGGGAAGTGTTTGGGGCAAAATTTTCAGTACCAGCAATTTCAGAGTCTCCTGCCTGGAGCTAAACACCCATGGTGCGGTTAGGACTCGTCTTGTGGGAGGTTGTAGGGGACAAGTCCCATGCGGCAGTTTAACCATATGCAAACGTGGGTGCTGGTACCAAGGGTTTTCTAAGGCCTTTTTCACTGTCCAGAGGCTCTCACTGTAATTATACCTCACGCTCTTTGGTAAGCCATACTTATTATATTAGTGGACTTGGCCACAGGAACTTGAGAGCGGCCTCTATACGATACAGTGTTTACCCTATTACAATTGCCCCCTATATCTGTGGAGGACTTATCCTCATGGAATCTTTTGGGGACTCTGAGAAGTACATGGAGGTGGGGGAGGTTACATACCTCCCCATTGATGACCAATTCTGTCATGTCTTGGATGCCTCAAGGCTATTTCACAGGTGGTGGAACCTTCAGAGAAGAAACCTTATACAGTTACAGGCGCAATGCCAAATACAACTTGGACAGAGGGAAGATTCTTATGGGTCTCCGGCCCCACAACCTCCAGGGCATCCACCAACATCCAACTCTGGGAAGCACAATAACTCAGATACCCCCAGGGATTGACCTGGATACCTTTGTGTGCCTTAAAACTTCTTTTATGGATTTCCAACCCCCCCAACCTGATTCTCAGGTCCCTGGCACCTCGGTGATACCTCGACTGTCCCCTTCCCCCAGTGACTGGGGAGCTGTGATGGGGATGATTCTCCTAACACCTCAGATGGTGATGGGGATCTTACTGGGCCCTTGCACCCGGTAAATGCTCCCTTTTCACCTTTTGAGCCCAAGGATGACTCGCCCCAGGCCCCTGATTCTGATTTATTGGATCTGGATGATCTATTGTACCCTCGTTTGGCAGAGTGGTTCCCTGCGCCCAAGGTGGCCTCCTACATAGCGGGCAGAATACGGAAATCCATCGAGAAGGAGGTGAGGAGCTGCCTCCATAATGAATGTCCTAGACCATCTCAGGAGGGTAAGGTGGCTCTAACCCCTGAAATAGACTCCAAAATGGCCACTTTCCGTGCTAAATTTGTCCGTGACCCTAAGGAGGGCATTGACAAATCCTGGCTATCTTGCTAGGACAAGATTCTGGATGTGGCGGGTCCGTTAGCTAAAATAATTGACATGGCAGAAGATGCTAAGGCATCGGGTTCGCTGGTTTCCCCTGAGGCCTTATCCAGTTGGGCCCAATAAGCTACATTTTTCCTCAGGAACTCCAATTGTGCGATCTCATTGGAGAGGCGCAGGTTGCTCCTGTTTAAAATTGATCCAAAGTTGGGGGAGCTGTCAACCTCAGAGGCGGGTACACATACTAAACCCTAGTAATTGCTAGGGGAGGGAACAAGAGGCTAAGGGGCATTCAGGGTGAGCTGACCTCCACGTAAGAAAAGTACACACAAAAAGAAGCTACCCTGAATTAGTGTCTGATTCTAAGGTGGAAAAAAGCACACTACACCGTCTCCTGTGAGGTGCTGGCCATATCAAAAATTTGAAGGACTGTCCTCACACACCACCAGGTGTCATGCTTCATCATCAGCAGTCCTTGCTCTCTAAAAACTGCATTTGATAGAGAGCGGGCCTTCAACGGGAGACAGGAAGGCACTTCTAAAGGTTAAGTGGGGGGGGGGGCATGAGAGAAGTGAGTGGTTTAAAAATGTATGCAAACTCCAAATGTAATTTATTAGTAAGGTGTTTGCTTAATATTAAAAACTAGGGTTTAGTACCCCATCCCCATCAATGTCGTCAACATGTTTCTGCCAAAGTGGCCAGGAGGGTCCATGGCATTCATCCGGACGAGATGTAAGGGCTCCTATCTAGCCTATAAAGACTAAGATATATCGACCAGGTAGGTTGACCTTTGTCAAACTCTACTGAAAGAACTTGAAACCCCAGGTTAGGGGTTGAGATGTCCCATGGGAAGGGGGGAATGCACCTTTTTCCACCTTAGAATCAGACACTCATTCAGGGTAGCTTCTTTTTGTGTGTATTAACCTCAGAGGCGGGCCCTGTAACCCGTGGCAGTCTCTTTGGGGAGCCATTCATTTGTGAATTTGGAAAGTTTGTTAATACCTTGAATTCATTGGACATTGCCCAAACATCAATTAAATGCATATTCACCCCGTGCTTTTGCCGGAGCCAGTGGAGATTGGGGGCGCTCATCCGGCAGCGCTTTCCATCAAGCCTCCACCAGAGTGACAGAACCCCGCAATTGCTAGTGGCAGGATTCCTTAAGATTTAGGAACCTCTACCCTATGAGATCCCAACACCTTTGGCAGGGTACCAGAGGTGGTGCCAGGGGCAACAACACCTACAATAATTCCCAAGATGAGAGTACAATGTTCAGAAGGGTTAAAAGTTGGGGTTGTTTTGTACACTTTTTGCAGACCCGGAGGTCATCTCATCAGATGCGTGGGTCCTCCAAATAGTGTAAGGTTAGCAAATAGAGTTTTATGGTGTTCCAGTTCAACCACACAAACTGAAAGCCCTGTTTTTTTCTGCAGGAGCAGGCAAACCTGGTAGATCAGGAAATCGCGCAGCTCTTACATAAGGGCGTGATTGTCCAGACTACACTGCATCCCAGAGGTTTTCTCAGCAACCTCTTCCTGGTGGAGAAGGCAGACAGAGGTCAACATCCGGTTATCAAAGTTAAATGAGTGGCTCATCTACTGCCACTTCAAAATGGAAGGTATCAATCTCCTCAGATCTTTTGCAAGTGGCCGACTGGATGGTTTGCCTGGATCCGACAGACTTCTTTCTGGCGATATCCATCTTTCCTCCTCACAGGTGCCTTTTACAATTCCAAGTTAAGGTTCAATTATTTGGGTTTGCATCCCTTCCTTTTTGTCTATCTTCTGCACCTTGGTGTTTCACCAAGGGGTTGAACCGGGCGATCAAGTACTTGGGAGCTCGGGTGTACGGTTGATCATCTGCTAGATTAACATCCTGATCATGGATCAATGCCCAGTTGGGCTGGTCGAGCACTTGCAGATGACTGACGTTCTTCTCGAGTCCCTAGGTTTTGTGATCAACACAAAGAAGTCCTCATTCCCCCCATCCCAATCTTTGCAGTTCCTGGGGTTTGTGATTGATTGGTCAAGGCTTCTCTCAGCCTTCCTTCACAGAAATTGTCCAAGATGAGACACAAACTCAAGAGAGCACTGTCTAGACCACTGATTTCCCTACGCCTTTTTGGCACGTATTGTGGGACTCCTTTCATCCTCCATATAGGCCATCTTCCTAGGCCCCCTCCATTATTGGGCACTTCAGCGATTAAAGATTTCTAATATTCAGCCGGATCTTACTTATTCCAAGTAGGTTTGCCTCTCGATTGAGGCAAAGGAGATACTACAATGGTGGATTTCTCACATGGAAGCCTGGAATGGCAGAGGGATTTATGGTTCCCAACCCAATCTGGTGATAGAGTCAAATGCCAGTGGCCGTGGTGGCCCTGGTTGGGGGGCACGTTGCTGAGCCTTTGCTACAGACAGAAAGTGGTCTGCCACAGAACAAACACTCCACATCAGTTGCCTGGAACAAATGGCAGGTTCCTTCGCAGTCAAGTGTTGTACTGACTGGAAGGTCCAGCATTCGGTCCTCCGCAAGATGGACAATGTGGCTGCAGTGCGTTAGGTCAACCACTCGGGGGGAATGAGGTCAAAGACTCTGTCGGATCTGACGCAATCCCTATGAGCTTACTGCCTAGCCAACCCGATTTCAGTATCCGCAGAACACCTCCCTGGGAGATCCAATCACGTGGCGGATTGGCATTCCCAACATTGGAATGATGTCAGCCTATGGAAAGTTCACCCAAGGGTGTTTCGGCAGCTCCAGGAGAGACGGGCCCTTTCTCCATAGCCTGTTTGCCTCTCAGCTAGACTTCCAGTTGGACAGGTATTGCAGCTGGTATCCAGATCCCAATGCGATGGATATCGATGTGTTTCTCAAGGATTTGAGCACAGAAGCTGGGTACGCGTTTCCTCCAATTGTGATGATAATGAGGTTATCCGCGCAGGTACGGAGGCAGCAGGCGGATCTGACAATAATCCAACCGGTCTGAAGGTCTCAAGTTTGGTTTCCAGCTCTGATGGAACTTTCTTAGGACTCTCTAATCCCTCTCCCCTGGTTTCCAGATCTCCTCTGGGATCCCCTGGGCAATCCACATCACCTTGTCCTGGCGGGATCTCTATGTCTCATGGCCTGGATACGGCATTTCTCTTATTAGCTCCTTTATACAATTTATTTGTTTAACTCAAATCAGGGAGTCACCAATTATCTTTCAATGTGTATTTCTTTACCTAATTTGACATGTTTCTTTTGTGATCACTGTGATTATTTTACATATCAGCACTTTACATGAGACATGTCTTTATCTATTAGTATTCATTTTTTGTCACAGGCACAAGCCCACCATTTGATTTAAGGTTGAGCTAAGGTGCATGTTTCCGTTGAATGTTTTTTCCAGCTTACAAAGAGAGGATAAAGGGACCTTAATTACACTGGCATGCATGTTTTTTCCATGAAGTCTGTGCTTTTTCCTCCACAGTGAAATTAAATGAGGCAGACAGTTCCAATTCAGTCCCCTCGACCTGATTCATTTGGTAAAGTTACACTTTTCCTAAATGCAAAACATTGCTTTAATGCAAACTATAACATGTTCCAGTAAATATCACATTGCTTCCATCACAATAACTAATTAGAGATCATGAAAAGTTGCTTTTACATTTTGTTAGAATAATACTGTGTTTTCATATACAAATGAAAGTGTATTTTATTGCAGCAAAAGTCAGTTTTCCCTAAAACCCTGTTGCCACTAATTGTGAACAGAGGACTGGCACAGCTGTTACATGCCCCACTTCTCCTAGGCCTGCAACATTTTACAGGCGATGAATAAGCAAATATCAGAGTTGGGCATCTCAAAGATGTCCCAGCACCAAGTTCAAAATGGTGAGAGGATAAATAGAGCAAATGATCACCCCCCTTTTAAGTAAGCCATGGTGTGTAGTATATCCCCTTCACTTGGTACAGTGCGGGAGGGCTGTAGTGTGTAGTAAATCCTGCCCAGCCCAACAATAAATAATGCAGGATCTGCTTTCCTGTTGTGCTCTTTTATTCTTTTTCTCCCTCCCTCCATATGTTCGTAGTGATAGGGATGAAGGGGAATGTTAAGTATCTAAAGTGCATGCCCTAATTGATGATACACATTTTCTTTAAAAAAAATAGTTGTTTTTAAATACTAGAACAAAGATTGTGATTAAGAAGACTGTGATTAAGAAGAATGGCCGCACATATCCTGTTGGACATATGATTGACGAGATCAATAGAAATGTAAAATTAGGATGTGCTAGCGCCCAAAGCAGACATGGTTGGAATCATGTTATTAGACCTGTCAGCCTTTGAGTCTTCCCCCCCCCCAAAAAAAAAAAAAAACCCTTTTTGCTTTTTCCCCCTCTGTTTTGCTCAATTTGTTGGCCTTGGGACTCTTTACCACTCACTGCTAAAGTGCTTGTGCTCACTTGTGGTAAAATTGCTTTACAACTGATTGGCATATTTAATTTTCTTATAAGTTCCTACTAAAGTGGAATACCATATACCCAGGGCTGTTACATTAAATGCTACTAGTGGGCATAGTGTTACACAAAGGGGTTGGCCCTAAGACACACAGCTAGATTGGGCCAGTAATATACATAATACAAAAGATTATCTAGCAGACAATGTTCATGCTGCTGCCCATTAGCATCCTGAGACCAAACTTCTGAATGTGTTGATCTATATCATTTATTATGTTTTTTCTTTACACAATTTTTGTAAATTGTTCAAGTAGTTATTTATAGGACAGATCAAGATTACATCTCTTACTTACATCAAAACATAAAACAAAATGACAAGAACCTTAAACATAATTAACAGAATAATTTCATATGACAAAAAATACACAAATAACATGACAGTTTTCAAATATTAGCCCAGTCAACTTTTGCAAAGCAACCCTACTCTTGAATTCATTGCAAGAATTAAACAATATTCGAAGGTTGCCAACCAAAGGGAATAGTGTTCTTGCACACAGGGTCACATATTCAGAGATGATGTCCCTGTGAGACTCCCACTATTTATAAGAAGACTTGTTTTTCCCTTGGGTAATGCATGCCGACATGTTTCAAGTCCCAATACAATTTATGGGACTATCTTCAGGGCAAGGACTGAGTGATGTCTGCTGAGGTCATCTTTTCTTTTTCAACAAGTGCCAAATCGCTCGTGTTGCCAACTGTCGAGTTATTATTCTTGGTTTAAAGAAGTCTTAAGCGTGTGCCTCGGGTTTACAATACATGCCCTTGTGAGGGACTTCCTGGTTGAATTATGGCATTTGTTTGGAATTCTTTTGAAGTACAAAGTATGTCACTGCTACAACTCTTCGCTCGCGGCATGTGCCTGCAGCATGTATTGTGCCACCCACTTAAGTAGCCCCCTTAAACCTGTCTCAGGTCAGTAATTACAGCCTGTGTGCGGTTTTAAACTGCCTGTTCGACTTGGCAAAATAAACCCCTTGCCAGGCCTAAAACTCCCTTTTTAATACATATATATTACCCCTAAAGTAGACATCCCATAGGGCAGGGTACATTGTATTTAAAAGGGTGGGCATGTCATTTTAAGTTTGCATGCCCTGGTAGTGAAAAACTCCCAAACTTGTTTTTCACTCCTGTGAGGCCTACCTCTCCCATAGGATAACATTGGGTTACCTAATTAAAGTTAATAAGTGATAACATTTGTCTGGGAGTAGGTAGAAATATAATGTTTGGTGTCTATGGAATTGTAATTTATAGTCCTCTTTAATGGTAAAGTTGGATTTAAATTCACAATTCTGAAAATGTCACTTTTAGAAAGTTGTAATTTTCTTGTTCTAACCATTTGGTGTGTGCAGTGTGTTTCCTGCTTACCATGACTAGATTTAGTTGGCAGTTGGTCTTTGTGTATTCCTCCCAGAAACCCACACAATTGGGGGAGTCTTTGTTGGCAGGATGGGCCATCCTTGCAGGATGAGGATGGGCAGATCTGTGCATAGGGCTCACTTGCACTTCAAAGTTCCTGCTTCAGTACACACACACAAGATCTCACAATAGCCGTTTGTGACCCCAGACACCGTGGGACCAGGGCAAGGAGGCAGGAAATTCTCGACATGGGGGAAAACTCCAAATGTTTTGACCACTTCAAAGCACGCACCAGGTATAAAACTAGGACCCTCCTAGCCACTTTGATTCACATCTGGATCTGTGGTAGGAGTCGCAGAAGACTGCCATCTGCCTGTGGCTTACTGTGTACTTTAGAGGACTGCCCTGCTTCTGAGACCTGCTTTTCTGCTTGAACCAGGCTCTTCCAGAGTGACTCCAAGGGCTAGCTGTCTAGCCTCCTGATGATAGCCTCAGGGACACAAAAGGCTCCAACTATCTTGAGCCCACACCTGGACCCAGCCTGAGTGAGTCCTGATCCTCCAAGTAGTGCGAACCCAATTCTGGACCCTTGGAAGTGGTGCTAAGGGTGCCCAGATAGCTCAGATCCACATTTTTGGACTTGGAATTTTTTCAGCCAAAAAGTGCCCTTAGAACAGAGAGGAGACCAGGACCTACCTGCTTGACGATCCACCCAAAGTGCATCGATGGTTGGCATGATTTTGCAGCAGCTCCTGTTACATTCTTCTCCGCAGCAGCACATCCTGTTTGGCCGCTCCATGCCGAAGGGACTTCATGGAGCGCTCGTTGGCTACAGCCTGCAGCTCTGTCTGGCTGGAGATTTTTGACTTCCATAAAAGAGATGAAGTCTGAACGTAGAAACCTTGTTTGTGACTTCTTCTTGTGGCTCTGACAACGACATCTTCTCCTTGAACACCGCTGGCTGCCTTGTCTCGCTAAACTTTACCTTCTCAGACATTTTTTATCAAAAATTATTTTAAATATGAAGGTCAGTAGAGACTGGGCCCAATCTGCTTTGTGTATTCTATCCACGCTCCATCTCGGTTTGCCATAGCCTTCTACTTTGCTCCTGTCTGGTGTGACTAGATGTCTGCAATTGGTGCTTTGATCTTTTAGGGACTATTTTTCTTTAAACTTTAAAAATTAATAACTTTGGTTCTACTCATAGGATTTCTGTCATTTTGGTATCTAATAATTTATTCAATTTTACTTAGTTTTTATAAATTGATGTGAGATTTTTCTTGTGATGTGATTTCACTTCTTAACTGTTTAGGTGCTGCATAAATACTTTACACATTGCCTCTAAGTTAATCCTGACTGTGTTTGTATCAAGCTACTAGAGTGTTAAGCACAGGTTAATTTATTAACTTTTTGTTGTTCACCCTGACCAGGATTGTGGCTGTTGCTTGAATAGAGTTTCACCCCTCAACCAACAAACCAATTTCTCACATTGGTATTCAGCCGTGGGATCCAATACTTGTGTTTGTTGAGTACCATACAGTGATTGGTGTAACAATAAAATTCCAGATAAATTATTTGACATTAAATTTGACCTTCTTAGTTTTTGATTGTCAATATTTTCTCTCTTTTCCAAATGCAAGGTTCCCCCACCTCTTTTTTTGTTTTTGTTGCTACAATTGAGATGGAGCTGCTCAAGATTGATGACTCCAGCAAGGCTGAGCTGCAGAAGCACTGCAAGGAGAGGGGGCCGAATGCAGGATAGAAGGCCACAAAGATGGATCTTCAGATGGCCCTCCATGCCTATGAGGAGGTCAAGTGGATGCAATTCACCCAAAGGAGCCAAAGGGTGACAACCCTGAGGAGGAGGTAGTGGACTTAGAGGAGGAGGGCCTGGTCATAGACGCTGAGCTGCAGCTTCCTGATGAGGAGGCAGACAACTTATCTGCAGGAGAGGAGCTCTCTGCAAAATCAAGGAACAGTGTGTCCTCCCACCACCTGTCCCCTGGGGAGCTGGCAGACGGAAAGGCTGGGGGAATTCAGGCTGAAAATGGCCAAACCTAAACTGGAGGAAAATAAGCAGGCTCATGAAAGGAACCAGAAGGAGCTGAAGCTGAAAGCCAAGCAAGCAACAGGATCCAGCAGCAGTGGTGGCAGCAGTCTAGTTCCCCATGGAGAGCCGAGGATCCCCATGCCCCAAGACCTGGTGCCCAGTTATGTGGTGGGGGATGATCTCAATTTTTGCATATGAGATAGCACTGAGATTCCAGATGGCCCCAGAGGAGGATTGGGGAGTCCCCCTGTTGAAGCACATGCCCACAGTGGAGAGGGATACCCTTCTTACATTAGAGGTTGGGTACCAGATGAGGTACACTCCCAAGAACGCTTTTTAACTCTCAAAGTCTGCACTGACCCCTGAGGCATATTGCATCAGGTTCAGGGACAGCCATAAACTACAAAACCAGTCTTGCATGGATTTCCCGGATTACTTTAGCAAGGCAAAAGTGGTTGGGTTAGCAACAACAAGGAAATGACTTAACTGGGCTGTACAATCTAATTCTGAGGGAGCACATGTTCAGTAGCTTTCATGAAGAGTTGTGCCAACACCTGGTTGACAGTAACTTCACTGACCCCAGGGAACTTGCTAAGGAGGTACATCTCTGGGTGAGCACCAGAGTGTCCAAGAAGGCGTCTGTGGAGGACTCCAAAAAGGGGGCTAATGTTTCCCGCTAGAAGAAAGAGCGGGGAGATAAAAATGAAAACGAGGAATTCTCTTAATGCCCCCAAAATAGTTCACAAGGGAAAGAAACCCAGCCCCAATATGACCAGAAAAAAATGGGTCTGTTAATAAGAGAACAAGAAACTTTGTCCCCAAGTACTATGAGTGTACTAAGTAGGGGCACACAAAGGGGGACCCAAAGTGCCCCTCAAGTTCTCTTAAGGTAGCTGTGACCCCTGGGTCATCTGTTAATCAATCACCTAGAGCAAACTATCTAGAAGGAAGTGCATCTCAGGTCACACCTGGAGATGTTAGCGTTGCCTGAGTGGGTGTGCATGCCCACAAGGTCCATTGTCGCCCAAGAGGGGTGTCCAGGAGGCCTGTAGCCTGGGAAAATGGCTCAGGCAGCTGCCAAGAAATGGATGGGCAAGGGTCATTGGACACCAGCCCCTGAAACTCCTGTGTTCCAGTTTGAAGGGGCGCCTGAGGAGGCTGCCTTGGAGCCTACTAGGGAGGGCATTGCCTCCCTGGCGAACATGCCTCAACTTGCTGGATGGCAAGTTGAGGGTGGATCCACCAGGAAGGAATTCTGTAAAGCACAGAAGGAGTGTCCAACTCTAGAGGGTGTGATGTGGCAATCTGAGAACTAGGCAGCTGTTGGCACCTCTGGAGATCATCAGATCTATTGGGAGAATGATCTCCTATATAGTGAGCCTAAGGCTCCTGAGCCTAAGGCTCCTGAGCCTGGGACAACACATGTGATGGTTGTCCCCCTTTGCTGCAGGGTCTTCCTACTGGGACTGGCTCACAACATAACCCTGGCAGGACATCTGGAGTAGGACATTACCTTTGGCAGGCTTCTGACCCGCTTCTATCGGCCCCCGCTGCATGGCTGCTAAAGTTTCAGATTGTTTATGTGTGACATTTCCATAGTTTGTGTACTTATGAGTGACATTCAACGAACAACAGTGTGACAAAGTCAAGCAATGAAGCCATGGAAACAGATAAATATCAGAAGTTACACCCAAATGAGCAATGACATAATCTAAGAAGATCTTGAAACTGCTGCAAAGTAGCTGAAATGGAAGGGCACTAACCTCTCGTGCATGTATTTCATTTGTTTTACAGCGCTACTCATACCAGTGTGAGTGTCAGAGCACTTTACATCACACACATATTATACAGAGACAACGCATCATACATATGTTAATCAATCTATAGGAATGTTACATAAAACAGTGAGGATTACAGAAGCATAAACTCAGACTTTAAAACATACCATAGTGGTTAGTTTTACTAAAAGGAATTGTTGGACCCGGCCTCGTGGCGTGGTCCTGACTTCCCTGGGGTTGGGCCCGTTCCCCGCCCTGGCCTCCACGGGCCACCCGTTCGAGCCGCACGAGGTCGCATACACCTCGGGGCTCCACCATTTTGTTGCCTGCCACGTGACCCTGCACACCAGTCCACCTGACTCCGCTCAACCCGGCCTCGGCCCCAGCGAGGCCCAGACATTGAGGCACCAAGAACTGGCCAGGGGGTATCACGTGAACACCTCATCGCCCTGGCGGAGGGCGGTATCGATGGGACCCCCAACCGTCCCCACACACCGAGGTGCGATCGGCCTCCATCTCTCCTGGGCCCGGCGCCTCTCCTGCTGGGCGTCTGGCCGCTCCCACCCCGGCCTCTCCGCCCCTCCGGGCGCAAGGGTCCGGACTTCAAAGGGCTCCAGGCCTATATCTGGGGCGACCCCGCAACAGACCGGCAGTTGTATCCCGGAGTCGAGAGCCCTGCTGATTGAATCGCGGCCGACCCTACGGAGAAGAACTCTTGCTTGAAATCACCACGAGCCCTGCAGACTGCGTCGCGGCTCCTTCTTGCTGAAACCTTGAAGCCCCCCGGAACATCGGGGCCCTGCTGACGCTGTCGCGGCCCAACCTCGCTGAAACCTCCCTCGGAGCCCTGCTGACGACGTCGCGGCTCGAGCTGAGCAGAAACCATCTTGAGAGCCTCGCTGACCTGGTCGCGGCTCTCCACGAACTGAACGCCAGAGCCCTGCTGACGCCATCGCGGCTCGACCCCTCCGGGTTCCGGAGGCCCTCCAGCTTGAGGATAAGAACTGGGCCCCAGGTACCCTCGTACCAAGCTCCTGCCAAAGACTGTCCCGCTACCCCTTCCCTTCTAAAGAGACACTGAGACTTTTGTGGATCCCTTGATCCCTTTTCGTGTAAATATTGAACCCATAATCTTTAAGTGCTGATAAAGAATTGCTCATCTTGAGACAACCTCCTTGAGTCCTGTGTGGTGGTGTTACTGTGCTAGTACATAATAGGAGAAGGATCTCCCAGGAGGCTTCTCTGCAGCGCTCGGCTACTTCGTACAGTGTGGGGGCCCCCCCCTGAGTGGTCTTGCCGACTTCTTGGGGTCCGCCTTCCAACATTTGGTGGCCAGCGACGGGTTCCGAGCCGAACGCAGTACGTACAAGCCAGTAACCCACTAGCTACCCATTCAAACAACCGGAAGTCATGAGCAAACAAGAGAACAACACGACCACGGAGTTCCAGCCCGAACGGTTGGAGGAATACACGCAAGAGTTGAAACAGTTCTGCAAAGACAAGGGCATTGCAACCACCGGCCTAGGTACCAAAGAAGAGATGCAGAAAGCCCTGAGGACCTGGCTAGAGGCCGGGGCAGGCCCCTCCCAGGACGAAGGTCCACTGCCCCTGACTGTGGCCACATCAACCGCACCGACTCCGGCAACCGGAGGAAGAAACAGCCTAGAAATCGGCCTCTCCGAAGAGGAGATACGAGAACGGGAGAAGGTCCGGAACCACGAACTAGAGCTCGCACGACTACGGCTGGACGGCGAACTCCAGCTAGCGGAAAAGAAACTGGCCCTAGAGCAGCTACGGCTACAAGAGGAGATAGAAGAGAAGAGACGGCACCGAGAGTTGGAGGAAAAAAGACTGACCCTTGAGCACGAGCGAAGTCTCAAAGAGCTCGAAATCAAGGCAAAGAACGGGGGGACCGACACCCCCAGTAATAGAGACACCCTACCGCCTGCCGAAAACAAGGTACATATCCCTAAAGATGTCGTCAAGGAGTACTACAAAAATGACGACATCCAACAGTGGTTCAAAGCATACGAGGTGGCCATGACCTCCCATCGGGTGCCCCGAAAGGACTGGGGCGCCGGCCTGTGGGGTCGGTTCCTTAGTGAAGGTCGAGACACACTGCTCCAGCTGCCAGAGGAGGTGATGACCTCCTACGACCACATGAAGGAGGCCCTGCTCACCCGCTACGGGCTAACCGCGGAAATGTACCGCCAGCGGTTCAGAGACTGTAAGAAGATCCCGGGCACTACCTGGGTAGAATATGTGGAATTTTTCAGCCGGGCCCTAGAAGGATGGATCAAGGGTAGCAACGTCACCACCTACGGGCAGCTGGTCGACCTCATTGTTTGGGAACATCTCTCCAACAATTGCTTCGTGGAGCTAAGGCAACACCTCCTCGACAGCAAGATGACCGACCCACGTAAACTCGCCGTCGAGGCCGATCGATGGGTCAACACCCGCGTCCCCCGGAACTCGATGGGGGAGTACCAGAGGAACCCCACCGGACCTCCACGCCAACGCGGTGGAGGGGGAGGGCCGAACCGGAATCGGGACCCCCCGCCGGGGCCCCAGGAGCCCGCCTCGAGGGCCGCCGCCGCAACACCTCTCCCCGAGCCTAGCCCGAAGAGGGGCGACCTCAGCCAGACCCGGACCACGGCCCCCAGTAACCTGCTACGGCTGTCAACAAACCGGACACTATGCCAGCGATCCGGCATGCCCCCTGAACCGAAGAAGCGGGGCCAGCGGGTCCCCGCCCCGACAGCTGGTGGCCGCCGCCCTGGGGGAAGGAGAGGAAGAAGAAGAAATCCTCGACCGAGGAACCACCGAATGGGAGCCGGCGGCCATGTCCCTGGTCTGCCTGGGCAGCCGAGAAATGGTGCCCCGCACACCAATCCCAAGCAACACCCAGAAATACCGGCAGCAGGTCACCATCAATGGCCGACGGGCCGAAGCCCTTCGTGACACCGGCGCCAGCGTCACCGCTGTCCGCTGCCACCTGGTGACACCCGAACAAATCCTACCCGATGTGCTGTGCCCCGTCCGGACGGCCGACAACAGCGAAAGCCTGTGCCAGATGGCCCTGGTCCCCTTCGAGTGGGGAGGGGTGACAGGCCTACTGAAAGTGACTGTCCGGGACGACGCACCCGTGGACTGCCTCCTGGGGAACGACCTAGAGAGTTCCTCCTGGGCTCAAGTGGAGCGACGAGAGCACCTCCGAATGCTGGGACTATCCGAATGGGCCTGCGCCATCACCCGGTCCATGGCCGCCCAGGCCCCTCGCTCATCCCAGGCCCCCGGTACCGCCCAGCCCGAGGGGCTCGCACCAACCCCCGCCTGCAGCGAGGGGGAGGCAGACACCGACACTGGACCGACTGAACCCTCCCCCGAAGAGATTGCTTCCCTAGGCGCCCTACCAGAACTTACACAATGGCGCCACGAAGGGGGCCCCTCGCGAGAACAGTTCCAGCAAGAACAGCAGTCATGTCCCTCTCTCGAAGGGGTCCGACGACAAGCGTCCGCCCAAGCCAACGGTGACCAGACCGGCACCCACTGGGTCTACTGGGCCGAGGGCCTATTGTACAGTGAACAGAAAGTGGCAGAACTCGGTGCCAGCCGCGTGTTGGTGGTCCCTCTCCGCTTCCGAGAGTTCCTCCTCAAGCTGGCACATGACGTGCCCCTCGCCGGGCACCTGGGACAAGACAAAACTTACAGCCGTCTGGTGACCCACTTCTACTGGCCCCGGATGCGAAAAGACGTGGACAACCACTGCCGGTCCTGTCAGACCTGCCAAGCCAGCGGGAAGACCGGGGGTCGGGTCAAGGCCCCCCTCCAGCCCTTTCCAGCCGTCAGCACCCCGTTCGAACGAGTCGGGATCGACATTGTGGGACCCCTGGACCCCCGGACCGCCCTGGGCCACCGCTTCATCCTGGTCCTCGTGGACCACGCCACCAGGTACCCGGAGGCTGTCCCGCTAAGAACTGTAACGGCCCCGTGGTGGGCCGGGCCTTAATGGAAATCTTCTCCCGAGTGGGATTTCCCCGCGAAGTGGTGAGCGACCGGGGCACAAACTTCATCTCCAAATACATGCGGTCCCTGTGGCAGCAGTGCGGGGTCACGTACAAATTCACAACCCCCTATCACCCCCAAGGGAATGGGCTGGTAGAGCGCTTTAACCGAACCCTAAAGGGGATGATCCAGGGCTTGGAAGAGCCCCTCCGGCGGAGATGGGATGTCCTATTGCCATGCCTCCTGTTCGCCTACCGGGAAGTCCCGCAAAAGTCCCTGGGGTTCAGCCCGTTTGAACTATTGTATGGACATCCGGTCCACGGGCCCCTCAGCCTGGTCAAGGAGGGCTGGGAGACGAAGCTCCAGGGCGCCCCTCCTGACGTCTACTGATACCTCCTGACCCTATGTAACCAGACCCGCAAGTTCCGAGCCCTGGCCGAAGCCAACCTCGAAGCCAGCCAGGAGGACATGAAGCGGTGGTACGATCGGAACGCCTTGACAATCGAGTTCGAGCCAGGCCAGCGAGTCTGGGTCATGGCCCCTGTTGAGCCCTGCGCCCTCCAGGACAAGTGGACTGGGCCCTTCAAGGTGGTGGAAAAGAAGAGCCCTGTCACCTACCTAGTTGACCTAGAGTCCCCCCGGAACCCCCTCCGGGTTTTACATGCTAACAGGCTCAAACCCTACTTCGCCCGGACCGAACTGAGCCTGCTGCTGGCGACCGACGAGGGGGGCGAGGACGACTCCGAGCCCCTACCCGACCTCTTGCAGAACGACGTCCACGATGGATCCATCAAAGGTGTCCAGCTCGCCTCCTCCCTGACCCCGGAACAGCGCATCGACTGTCAACAACTGCTGCAGGACTACGCAGCCCTCTTCTCCCTCACCCCGGGGGTGACCCACTGGTGCGTCCACGACGTCGACACCGGGGACAGCCCCCCCGTGCGACACCGAGCCTACAGGGTACCCGACCGAGTACGGGCATGCATCCAGGCCGAAGTAGCGAAGATGTTGGCCCTCGGGGTCATCGAGCCCTCTGACAGCCCGTGGGCCAGCCCTGTCGTCCTGGTACCAAAGGCCGCAGCCCCCGGCCATCCCCCGGAGCTGCGATTTTGTGTAGACTACCGGGCCCTGAATGCTGTGACCAAGACAGACGCCCATCCTATACCCCGGGCCGACGAACTCATCGATCGCTTGGGGTCCGCCCGCTACCTGAGCACGCGGGACCTCACCGCCGGGTACTGGCAGATTCAGCTTACCCCCGGCGCCCGAGAAAGATCCGCCTTTTCTACCCCTGATGGGCATTACCACTTTCGGGTGATGCCCTTCGGCATGAAGAATGCCCCGGCCACTTTTCAGAGACTCGTAAACAAGGTCCTGGCCGGGCTCGAGGCCTTCAGCGCGGCCTATTTGGATGACATTGCCGTGTACAGCAACCACTGGGCTGAGCACCTGGTTCACCTCAAAGCCGTCCTGGCCGCCCTCCAAAGGGCTGGGCTCACGATTAAGGCCAGCAAATGCCAGGTCGGCCAAGGATCGGTGACCTACCTGGGCCATCAGGTGGGAAGCGGTCAGGTGGCCCCCCTCCAACCAAAAGTCGATGCCATCCAGGCATGGGAACCCCCCACTACCCAGACCGCTGTGCGGGCCTTCCTTGGCCTCACCGGATACTACCGGCGGTTCATCCGGGACTATGGGAGCATTGTGGGGCCTCTCACGGAGCTCACCTCGAAGAAACAGCCCAAGAAGGTGCACTGGACTCCCCGCTGCCAATCAGCTTTCGAGACTCTCAAGGCCGCGATGTGCACTGCCCCTGTGCTCCAGGCCCCTGACTACAGTAAAGAGTTTATCGTACAGACAGACGCCTCCGAATATGGGATCGGGCCGTCCTGTCTCAGGTTGATGAGAAAGGACTCGACCGCCCGGTGGCCTTCATCAGCCGACGGCTGCTGCCCCGGGAGCAACGATGGAGCACCATCGAGCGCGAGGCCTTCGCTGTAGTGTGGGCCCTTAAGAAGCTCCGGCCCTATCTCTTCGGTACCCACTTTCGGGTCCAGACCGACCACCGGCCTTTGCGGTGGTTAATGCAAATGAGAGGCGAGAATCCCAAGCTGCTGCGATGGTCCATTGCCCTGCAAGGGATGGACTTTTCGGTTGAGCACCGACCCGGCAATGACCACGCCAACGCTGACGGCCTGTCCCGCTTCTTCCGCCTTGACGAGGAGAATCCCCAAGAAGATGGGTGACTCTCCCTGCCTTCGGCTGGGGGGGACGCCTGTTGGACCCAGCCTCGTGGCGTGGTCCTGACTTCCCTGGGGTTGGGCCCGTTCCCCGCCCTGGCCTCCACGGGCCACCCGTTCGAGCCGCACGAGGTCGCATACACCTCGGGGCTCCACCATTTTGTTGCCTGCCACGTGACCCTGCACACCAGTCCACCTGACTCCGCTCAACCCGGCCTCGGCCCCAGCGAGGCCCAGACATTGAGGCACCAAGAACTGGCCAGAGGGTATCACGTGAACACCTCATCGCCCTGGCGGAGGGCGGTATCGATGGGACCCCCAACCGTCCCCACACACCGAGGTGCGATCGGCCTCCATCTCTCCTGGGCCCGGCACCTCTCCTGCTGGGCGTCTGGCCGCTCCCACCCCGGCCTCTCCGCCCCTCCGGGCGCAAGGGTCCGGACTTCAAAGGGCTCCAGGCCTATATCTGGGGCGACCCCGCAACAGACCGGCAGTTGTATCCCGGAGTCGAGAGCCCTGCTGATTGAATCGCGGCCGACCCTACGGAGAAGAACTCTTGCTTGAAATCACCACGAGCCCTGCAGACTGCGTCGCGGCTCCTTCTTGCTGAAACCTTGAAGCCACCCGGAACATTGGGGCCCTGCTGACGCTGTCGCGGCCCAACCTCGCTGAAACCTCCCTCGGAGCCCTGCTGACGACGTCGCGGCTCGAGCTGAGCAGAAACCATCTTGAGAGCCCCGCTGACCTGGTCGCGGCTCTCCACGAACTGAACGCCAGAGCCCTGCTGACGCCGTCGCGGCTCGACCCCTCCGGGTTCCGGAGGCCCTCCAGCTTGAGGATAAGAACTGGGCCCCAGGTACCCTCGTACCAAGCTCCTGCCAAAGACTGTCCCGCTACCCCTTCCCTTCTAAAGAGACACTGAGACTTTTGTGGATCCCTTGATCCCTTTTCGTGTAAATATTGAACCCATAACCTTTAAGTGCTGATAAAGAATTGCTCATCTTGAGACAACCTCCTTGAGTCCTGTGTGGTGGTGTTACTGTGCTAGTACATAATAGGAGAAGGATCTCCCAGGAGGATTCTCTGCAGCGCTCGGCTACTTCGTACAGTGTGGGGGCCCCCCCCTGAGTGGTCTCGCCGACTTCTCGGGGTCCGCCTTCCAACAGGAATGTATCCAAATGACCCCCTTTTAGCAACATTAGGGTAATGAAAGCCTGGGGGGGGGTGACGTTCTAGCCTACACCACGCATTTTTAATGTCTGTCCTTGATGACAGGTCTGTGCTATATTAGGATTGTAACTTATGAACTGCAAGTAACAAAAGGATCTCTGTGACAAAATCAGTAACCCAATGAGCTAGCCACATTAAATTAAGTTAAATTATCTAAATGGGACACGTTCTTTGAAGCAGGGACATTAATCCTTTGCGCAACTTCATGGTGAGTGAAAACTGGCACTAGACCAAACGCTGATATCGCTCCAGCAGGAACATTATTCACAAGAGTTATCTCAACATTTTTATTGTTGCCTGTAGCTCCTGGACACACAAGGATTTCGGCAGCAGGTGGTTTTAAACCCATGTTATTTCTTAATACACAGCACCTGCACGCCCCCTTCCTCAGCTCAGTGCTAGGTGTCGTGGTGTGGCTGAAATTCTGCAGGTAATAAAAGGATTTCTCTGACAAAAGCAGTAACTCACTGCTCTAATCCTCATAAAATGCAGTCAGGTCTGTGATAAATGTGTAGTACACATTCTTTGCAGCAGGATAATTAACCCTTAGTGCTACTAGCCATGCTGGTGCGTCTAAACTGCCAGTGGACAACAAAAATCTCAACAGGAACATTATTATGAGCAGCCACGTTATTTGACTTACCTGTGTGTCTCAGAGTCTCACACTCTGTGCTGCAGCTAACTTCTGGCTGCATCTTAAGTGTCCCTCTCACGGCAGTGAGGAGCTCATGGAGTGGTGGGACTGCTTTCTTGATCTGAGCCTTAGCCTTTTAAAGACACTCAGCAGGTCTGCTGTCACCATGACCGGACCTCAAGTTATCTTCAGCGCCCCCTCTCACACAAACACTACAGGGCAGCAGCACGTGTGTCGAGGTCAGGGAGGATAGCCTGGTTGTCCTATAATTTAACTGAAATTAAACTCTGGCGAGCGGCAGCAATTCCTGTTTCAGGTTTGTCAGCAAGAAATTAAAATTAAAAACACATCCTGCTGCAGCAGGCAGCCTGCGCCTGAGTCCGGACGGTACCCTGCAGCATAGTGAGACAGTCTGTCCACGCTGCCCGACTTTAGAGGCCATGGATAGAAAAACACTCAGTCAATCAATCAATCATGGTTCTTACAGAGCGCGAATACTCACCCTTAAGGGTCTCAAGGCACTGGGGCGGGGTGGTGTAGAGGGGTTCAGCAGATCAGTCGAAGAGGCAGGTCTTGAGGTCCTTCCTGAATTGAGGCAGTGATGGTGATTGCCTGGGGTGCAGAGGTAGGGAGTTCCAGGTCTTCGCAGTGAAATAGGAGAAGGATTAGCCTGCAACTGATGTGTCTCGGATCAGTGGGATAGTGGCCAGGTCCAAATGGGTGGAGCGCAGGTGTCTGGTCGGTGTGAAGGAAAGGCGGTTGTTGAGGTATTTGGTTCCGATGTTGTGCAGGGCTTTGTAGGCGTGTGTAAGGAGCTTGAAGGTGATTCTTTTGTTTATCTGGAACCAGTAGAGGTCTTTCAGGGTGCTGGAGACATGGTTCCGGTGGAAGATTTCCAGGATGAGTCTGGCGAAGGCGTTCTGAATGCATTGCAATTTCTTTTGGAGTTTCTTGGGTTGTGCTAGCATAGAGTGTGATGCCGTAGTCTAGATTGCTGCTGACAAGCACATGGGTGACAGTTCTCCTGGACTCCGTGGCAATCCATTAGAAGAACTTGCGGAGTAGGTGGAGTGTGTGGAAGAATAGAGGACGATACAGCATTGATTTGGCGGTTCATAGAGAGCGAGGAGTCGAGGATGATGCCGAGGTTGCATGTGTGGTCGGTGGGTGTGCTGCTGGCCACCAGGACTTGTCCCACGCGGAGTGAGTAGAGCCCAGGATTGGTCTTGTCAGAGTTGAGTTTTATACAGCTCTCCTTTATCCAGCTGGCTACTGCCTTCATCCTGTTGTGGAAGTTGCTCTTAGCGGCTGTAGGTTTGTCGGTGAGGGAGAGGATCAGCTGTGTGTCGTCGACGTAGGAGGCGATGTTTGAGTCCGTGGTTTCTGACGATGGCTGTGAGCGTAGCCATGTAGATGTTGGAGAGGGTGAGGCTCAGGTAGGATCCTACAGAGATCAGCTGCAAACGGTGGGAGCCGGACTCTCTGGGTTTAGCCTCTGAAGAAGGAGTAGACCCACTCTAGCACTTTGCTGTGGATGCCGGCGTTGTGGGATCTATTGCAGAGGGTGTAGTGCAAAACGGTGTTAAAGGCAGCAGAGAGGTCCTGGAAGATGAGGGCTGCGGTTTCGCCTCTGTCGAGAAGTGCGGATGTCCTTTGTTTTGGCAAGGAGTGCAGTCTCGGTGCTGTGGTTTCTCGTGAAGCCAGATTGGGGGGGGTCCAGGGTGTGGTTTGTTTAAATGAATTCTGTGAGTTGGGCTTGATGGCTATCTCAATGATTTTGACACTCGGTGCCCATGATCATCTCAGAGAATCCATCTGGGAGCTTGCCGACTGTGCATCTGTTAATGCAGCTCCTCCGTGACTCTTGCAGTCACTCTCAGCGTCTCCCTCACAGTGGGCAGTGGTGTCAAGGTGCTAAAATTGTGACTAATGCATTTTAGTGCAGTTTAGTGAGGTGATGTGGTCTACCACACTAAATTGCATTAGTCAAACCCCTGATGAGTGGTACTTGAAAATACTGCTGATGAAGACAGTCTCGGATATATACTGCAGCTCATGTTCCTTCTGCAAGGCCAGTGGAAAAACATGGAAAAGCTCAAGACTCCCCTGGTTCTCTTACCTGTCATTGGCACCCCCTTTGAAAGGGTGGTCATCAACATTGCGGGACCCTTGAATTCTAAAACCTGCAATGGCTAGGGCCCTGATGGGCTTTTTGCCGAGTGGGGTTCTCATAGGAACTGATGTCTAACAGGGGTACCAACTTCATGTCTGGATGTATGATGTCCATGTGGGATGAGTGTGGGGTAACCTTCAAGTTCTCCACACATTATCATCCTCAGATAAATTGACTTATTGAAAGGTTCAATAACTCTCTGAAAGGCATGATTATGGGCCTACCTGAGCTCATGAAGTAAAAGTGAAATGTATTCTTACCATACCTTCTCTTTGCCTACAGGGAGGTACCACAAAATGGATTTGGGTTTAGCCCTTTTGAGCTCCTCTATGGTCACCATGTTAGGGGACCTCTCAGTCTAGTGAAGGAGGGGTGGGAGCAAGCTCTTGTGGACTCCCCCAGGATGTAGTTTGCTACATACTGACCCTTAGAAACCAGATGCAAAAGTTGTGGAAGAAGGCTTATGGGAACCTAGTAGCCAGAAGCTAATGAAACTCTGATATGACCAGAAGACCACTCTGGTAAAGTTTTAGCCTGGCAAAACAGAGTGGGTGATGAAGCCAGTGGAGCCCTTTAAGATCATGGTTCTCCAAGGAACTGATGTCTAACAGGGGTACCAACTTCATGTCTGGATGTATGATGTCCATGTGGGATGAGTGTGGGGTAACCTTCAAGTTCTCCACACCGTATCCTCCTCCGATAAATCGGCTGGTTGAAAGGTCCAATAACTCTCTGAAAGGCATGATTATGGGCCTACCTGAGCCCATGAAGTGAAATTGGAATGTGTTCTTACTATACCTTCTCTTTGCCTACAGGGAGGTACCACAAAATGTATTTGGGTTTAGCCCTTTTGAGCTCCCCTCTGGTCACCATGTTAGGGGACCTCTCAGTCTGGTGAAGGAGGGGTGGGAGCAAGCTCTTGTGGACTCCCCCATGATGTAGTTTGCTATATGCTGGCCCTTAGGAACCAGATGCAAAAGTTGTGGAAGAAGACTTATGGGAACCTAGTAGCCAGAAGCTAATGAAACTCTGATATGACCAGAAGACCATCCTGGTAGAGTTTCAGCCTGGCAAAACAGAGTGGGTGATGAAGCCAGTGGAGCCCTTTAAGACCATTGGTCAAGGCCTTATGAGGTGACGGAGAATAAGGGGCAGTCACCTACTTGCTGGACCTCAAGTCCCCCAAGAACACTTTAAGGCTAATCCATGTAAATCGCCTCAAACCACACTATGGGAGGTCAGAGATCACCATATTTCTGGTGACAGATGATTGGGTGAAAGAAGAGTGGGAACCTCCCCCCGACTTCCTTTCTTCCAAGGAGCAAGATGGGTTAGTGGAGGGTGTCAATCTCTCCCATACCGTGAATCCAGATCAACATAGGGACTGTCACCAGTTGTTGGGACAGGTTGCCTCCCTGTTCTCCCTCACACCTGAGCTTACGCACTTGTGTACCCATGACATTAGGACTGGAGACAGTATGCCTGTGAAGAATAACATTTACAGGTTGTCAGGCAAAATGAGGGCTAGCTTTCATGGGGGAAGTCTCCAAAATCCGTGAGTTGGGAGTGACTGAACACTCCAGTAGACCCTACTCCAGTCCAGTGGTGCGGGTACCCAAGCCATCCCACCTGGCGCTGATGCAGAACTTAGGTTCTGTGTGGACTACAGGCTGCTCAACTTAGTCACTAAGACTTATGCACAACCCAACCACAAGGCCGATTAGCTAATTGACCAGATGGGGGCTGCCAAGTTCCTGAGCACTTTTGTCTTTACTTCAGGATACTGGCAGTTTGCCCTGACTGAGGGGGCCAAGGAGAGGTCAACATTCTCAACACCAGATGGCCACTTCCAATTACAGGTGATGCACTTTCAGTTAAAGAATGTCCCTGTCACCTTCCAGAGGTTGGAGAACTTTGTCCTAACTAGGATGGGGGCTTTCCGTGCTGCTTACTTGGATGACATAGCTCCGACACACCGCAACGTAGATGCAGTCATCCATGCGTTCGTTTCTCCTGATGGTCCATCAAGACATCCAGTTAAGGTACCCTCATTGGACACGCATTCACGGTCCTGCAATAGTCCTCACTGATCAAGTGGACCAGCTCCACTAGAGTTTTGGCTCATCACCGCGCTCCGTCTGTGCCTGAGTTCCTCATTAGGACACACTGTTGTGGTCCTTTCTGTAGACTTGTCGGTCCCAGCCTGATGTTACAGTAATTTTACTCAGGCATGTAATACAATGTCCTCATGATGATCCCACAATCGTTCAAAAGGGATTGAAACGTTGTCGACTCTCTGTACACCGTAAACGCTATTGTACCTGCTATTATTCATGTGTAACGGTGTCTCCATACATTGATGCTTGTCCTAATATTTAATGTACGGTATACAAACATTCGTTCTGCCTTAGCCTTTTTTTATGTTTATGTTTTTTGTTTGTCCCACTTTATTCTGTGTAAACACTTTAAATATTAAATCAATCCTGTCCGGCTGGACAGCTTGAAATAAAGTACTGATTCTGAGTCTATATTCATCTTTCCTTGCTTCTATTGTCCTTATTAGGGACCAGTGTGTCCAAAACTCGATAATACCCAAGGTCCCCGACAATCTAATTGGGTCCCCTTGTTGTGTATAACACAGCTGTCTGCAGTAGCAACTGGGAGGACTACCTATTTTACCTCCAGGAGGTACTACAGGCTTTGCAACAGGCAGGCCTGCCATCAAAACCAGCAAGTACTAAATGGGGCTGGGTTCTGTGGCAAGGGGCTGGGGCAAGGGGCAACCCCTCCAGGCCAAGATTGAGACTATCCTGGCAATCCCCTAAAACCCAAACTCAAGTTAGGGTCTTCCTGGATCTCACTGGATACTATTGGAGGTCTGTTAAGGGCTATGGCATCATTGTGGGCCCCTTAATTGAACTATCTTCTGACCAGCAGCTCAAGAAGGTGATTAGGACAGAGGCCCGCCAGATAGCCTTTGACACCCTCAAGGAGGCCATGTGTAAAACACCCATACTCAAGGCTCCTCACTCCCCCAAAGAATAGATAGTACAGACTGATGCTTCAGAACATGGCACAGGGGCGGTATTATCACAATTACATGAGGAGAGCCTAGACCAACCTATAGCCTTCCTCAGTAGGAGGATACTTCCAATGGAACAGAGGTGGAGGGCTATTTAAAGAGAGGCTGTTGCTGTGGTCTGGGCACTGAAGAAGATGAGATCATACCTATTTAGGACTCTCTTCTGAGTTCAGACAAATCCCAGGCCCCTTGGATGGATAATGAAAATGAGGGGTGTGAATCTCAAACTGTTGAGGAACTCCACCTCCCTACAGGTAATGTACTTTATGTTGGAACACTTCCCTGGGTCAGACCACCCCAATGCTGATGGTTTGTTCAGGTTCTTTCACCTTAGTGATGAGAGATACAAGGAGCTTGGGCATTTCTCCCCTCTTTCAGGTGGGAGAACATATTGTAGACCTGTCAGCATTAGGGTGGTCTGACCCAGGGAAGTGCCCTTCTTCCCTCCCGTTGTGCTGAATTTGTTTTTGTTGGCCTTGGGACTCTGTGCACTTTACCACTGCTAGCCAGTGCTAAATTGCTTGTGCTCACTCCCTAAAACATTGTAAAAATGGCTAACACCATATTGGTATATTTAATTTACTTAAAAATCCTTAGTAAAGTGGTATATCATATGCCCACGGCTGATAAATTAAACGCTACCGTTGGAACTGCAGCATATATTGCGCCATCCACTTAAGTAGCCCCTTAAAACATGCCTAAGCCCTGCCATTGCAGCCTGCATGCAGTTTTAAATGGCCATTTCGATTTGGGAGAATAAACCCCTTGCCAGGCCCAAAACTCCCTTTTTTAAAACCTATAGATCTCCACTAAAGTAGGTCCTAAACAGCCCATAAGGCAGAGTGCATTGTATTTAACATTTTGGACATGTACTTTTAAGTTTTCCTGGCAGTAAAAAACTCCCAATCTTGTTTTTCACTTCTGTGAGGTCTACCTCTCCAATAGGATAACATTGGGTTACCTTTTTAATTGTATTAAGTGATAACTTTTGTTTGAAAGCATGTGGCTTTCATAGATGTACGTGCAGCCTTTGATTTAGTTCCCTGAAAGGCTTTTATGGAAGGTGTTTATTGAGATGGGGGCCCCGGGCAACTTGACTAATTTAATTGCAAGGTTGACCAAATTAATTAGGCTCAGGTATGATGGGGAAACCAAGGGGAACTATCAGAGCAGATTCCAATTCTTCGTGGTGTACTCCAGTGATGCATTTTGGCTTCAACTCGGTTTATGTTATTCGTAAATGACGTTGTTAAGGAACTCCAGGATTGTAACAACAACTCTCCTGTATTGAATGGTAGCAAGATTCCTATATTAATTTATGCTGACGATTCCTCACTCATATCGAAAACCTGTACCTGCCTTCTAAATTGAATTAATAATTCTGATCTTTTGTGTTTCTAGGGGACTGGAAATAAATGAGTCTAAAACAAAATGCATGATTTTTTTTAAAGGTCGCGCTAGAAATAGTGCTGTGAGAGTTGGGGATGAACCTCTTAAAAGAGTTTATTGCTTCGATTATTTGTGTTTTAAGTTGACCGACAAGCTTAGTTGGGAACCCAAGCTTAGAAAAAGCACCTTGCTTTTGACACCAAGATCCAAGGCTATACTCAAATTACATAAACAGACCCGGTCTTGAGCCATATCTCCAGCAGTGGAGGTATATTTAGCCAAAGCACTGAGCGCTGCTCTTTTTTGTGCTGACGTCTGGGGGTATGCAGATACCCAGAAGTTAATGGTGGAGGATAACTCATTTTTCCGATCATTTATCTGCGTTCCTTCAAGTACTCCCCTAATTCCACTTTTCTTGGACTTGGGTAGCAAACATATTGCAGATATTGCACACTTAAGACCTTCGATGTTTTAGGTAAGTTTCTGGTCTACCCCAGAACTAATAGAGTATAGGGTTGCATGAAGGGATTTAATGAAGACCAATGGTGCCCTCAAAACCCCTTGGTTGCAATTTATCTCAACATGATGTAGGAGAATGGGGCCAAGCAGACTCTGGGATAGTCCTGAGAACATAGGAAAGTCTGAGGTTGCCATACTTAAAACCAGGTATTAGGCCTTTTTGCATGACCAACAATTGACAACAACTTTTTTGACTTGTCTAACCAATACGTTCCTTGAATATAAGCCTAGGCTAAACTTGAAGCTTTTCTCAATATAATTTCTCCTCCCGGCCAAAAGTCGTGTTGTGTAGTTCCTAAAATTACATCGGATCTGTTCGATTAAACAACATAGAAAAGGGATTGGTGTCCAGACTGATTTCAGACACCACCAAATGATGTGTTAGCCTTTAGACCAGCTAGCTCACAGTGCCACCATAAGCCCCCTAACCTTACCAAGAAGCGAATAGTTTCTGGCAACTATCAAACATGACAACCCTTGATCCTTGAGGGATCGTGGAAACAGTGCAGTACTTTTCGCTCAGTCAATCGTCCTCACTTAGCCTCAGAGAGATTCACAGAATAAATGATGGGGACATTTTCAATAAGCATTTTTTGAACCAGCGTCATTCTTATATAAAATCTGTTTGCTGCAACAATCATTAAACAGAAGCAAATGTATAAGATTATAAGCACCAACAGAGTAAATGAAAGGTAGAATTCTACCATGGTGCTAAAACAGTAAATATATGCAGGCATATATATACATGACGTTAATCACGCCGCCGAACATCTCCACACACCGACCCCAAGACCACACTCAGAGGCACCCTCATCTACAGACCCCCAGGACCCCGCACACAATTCAGCGAAGACATCGCAGACTTCATCAGCCCACACGCCCTCGCCTCCGCGGACTACATCCTCCTAGGAGACCTCAACTTCCACCTGGAGAACAACAGCGACAACAACACCACCACCCTGCTGGACAACCTCGCCAACCTCGGACTCAAGCAACTGGTGAACACCCCCACCCACTACGCCGGACACACGCTTGACCCAGTCTTCTCCTCCAGCAAGTACATCTCCTTCAGCCACTTCACCGGACTCCACTGGACAGACCACAGCTGCGTCCACTTCAGCTTCAGAAGGACCACGACTCACCACCACCCGCAACAGATTCCCCGCAGAAACTGGAACAAAATCACCACCGACCAGCTCACCACATCACTGAGCCAGAACCCTCCTGCCAGCTCCACGGACCCCAACCAAGCAGCCAACATCCTCACACGGTGGATCACCAACTGCGCAGACGTCCTCGCACCGCTGAAAAACCATGCCATCAGGCCCAGCGGCAAGAAGGCCTCCTGGTTCAACGACGACCTCAAGAACTCTAAGAAGAACTGCCGTACCCTCGAGAAAGCCTGGCGAAAAAACCAGACCACAGGCAACATGACCGCCCTCAAGCACGCCTCCCGCAAACACCACCATCTGATCCACACCGCCAAGAAGACAGCATTCAAGGAACGACTAGACAACAACGCACACAACAGCAAGGAACTCTTCAGCATCGTCAAAGAGCTCTCCAACCCCAGCGCCGGAAACAACAACATCACTCCCTCACAAGACCTCTGCGACTCACTCGCCTCGTTCTTCCACAGCAAGATCGCCGACATACACAACAGCTTCGGCGCACAGACCACGCACCCAACCACCGAACCAACGCCCCCCACCACCACCCTCCGTGCCTGGATCCCGGTCAGCACCTAAGACACCATCCACACGATGAACACCATCCACTCCGGATCACCAACCGACCCATGCCCCCACCACGTCTTCAACAAGGCCTACTCCGTCATCGCACCCCAACTCCGGAACATCATCAACTGCTCCTTCAACACCGCCACCTTCCCCGAGAGCTGGAAGCACGCCGAACTCAACGCCCTCCTGAAGAAACCATCAGCTGACCCCACCGACCTCAAGAACTACCGCCACATCTCGCTCCTCCCTTTTCCTGCCAAAGTCATCGAGAAGACCGTCAACAGACAGCTGGCCGCCTTCCTCGAGACGAACGGATCCCTCGACCACTCGTAGTCCGGCTTCCGAGCCAACCACAGCACCGAGACCGCCCTCATCGCAGCCACTGATGACATCCGGCCCTCATCCTCCTGGACCTCTCCGCAGCGTTCAATACGGTCTGCCACCGCACCCTAGTGCAGCGCCTCAGCAACATCGGAATCCAAGAGAAGGCACTGGAGTGGATCATCTCGTTCCTCGCCGGAAGAACCCAGAGAGTCTGCCTCCCCCCGTTCAGATCCGAGGCCACCGAAGTCATCTGCGACGTACCGCAAGGATCATCACTCAGCCCCACCCTCTTCAACGTCTACATGAGCCCCCTCGCAGCCATCGCATGCCAACACAACCTCAACATCATCTCCTACGCCGACGACACACAGTTGATCCTCTCCCTCACCAACGACCCAGCCACCGCCAGAACCAACCTACACGAAGGGATGAAAGACGTAGCCGAGTGGATGATGAACAGCCGCCTGAAACTGAACTCAGACAAGACGGAAGTCCTCATCCTTGGATCATCACCCTCTGGCTGGGACGACTCCTGGTGGCCCCCTGCCCTGGGCAGCGCTCCCAAACCAACGGACCACGCACGCAACCTGGGCTTCATCCTGGACTCCTCCCTCTCAATGACCAGACAAGTCAACTCCGTCTCATCATCTTGTTTCAACATCCTACGCATGCTCCGAAAGATCTTCCGATGGATCCCCACCGAAACCAGGAAAACGGTCACACAGGCACTCATCACCGGCCGACTGGACTACGGTAACACCCTCTACACCGGAACCACAGCCAAACTACAGAAAAGACTCCAGCGCATCCAGAATGCTTCCACACGACTCATCCTGGACATCCCCCGACACAGCCACATCTCCGGACACCCGAGAGACCTTCACTGGCTCCCCGTCAGCAAGAGAATCACGTTCCGGCTACTCACCCACGCACACAAGGCCCTCCACAACCTGAGCCCCAGGTACCTCAACAACCGCCTGACCTTCTACACTCCCACCCGCCAGCTACGATCGACCAGCCACGCCCTCGCCGCCATTCCACGCATTCGAAGAGCCACCATAGGAGGAAGATCCTTCTCCTACCTGGCAGCCAAGACTTGGAACTCCCTGCCCATCCACCTCCGTCTGACCCAAGACCACCTTTCCTTCAGGAAGCAACTCAAGACCTGGCTGTTCGAGCAGTAGTGGACCCCCTCCCCCAAGCGCCTTGAGACCCTCCGGGGTGAGTAGCGCGCTATATAAATTCTTGATTGATTGATTGATTGATTGAATCACGCGTACTCCCACAATGCAAACCCTACCTAAGAGTACCTATGTGTACCTAACATGTATGTGCATGTAAAGCCAAGAATCCCATAGGAAAAAGCCAACCCCATTACCTGATGGGGGAGAACGAAGGACCCCGTCTTGGTCTCGAGTTGGACACCCTGCACTGGATGTCAGACCACTGCATGCTGGTGCTTCTGTGTGCAGGGACCTTGGCGTCTTGGGTCAGCGGGCAAGCTTCTCCTCTGTCTATATAGTGTTGTAATGGTTATTCTATACCATAAAGATAGCCTCTGGGTTCCTCACACAATCGATATGTTGTGAGTACGATTATGTAAATGAGCCTAAATCCATACCTGCAACTATACAAAGTAGTTCTTTGACCCTAGGATGAAGGTGACCATGCTTTTATACAGAGTATGTTAATCCTGTCATGTACGTCTTGTGCAGGGACTTTTCTTTGAATCTGCATCATAAATGAGGCGAGTTTCAAGGAAACCGATGGACATTTATTCAGCACATAACTGGGTAAAAGGTCAGTGCTCGGCCTTTTACACAGAGCAAGGTAGGACAAATGTAGGTTAAAGGTCGTGTAGATATTTAGGCCTAGATTGAGGTCCATTGGGGTACATAACTCCCGCTCCTCATCCGAAGATCGATAAAGTCAAATATGCCTGTTTAAAAAAGCATAAAAATATTGTAATAAAACCAGCAATTTATCAGTCGGAGTTAACGGAGATTCTGGGCCTCCCGGGTGTGGGAAAACTACCATGGTTTTTATACATAAGGGAATATATGCTGTAGACTAGGTATTCTAAATTTACGGAGTAACCCTGAGGTAGTGTGTCCGACAATCTCACACCTAGAACTAGTAAGAGCCTACAGATCACTCAAACTAGCTGACACCAGGGGAACACGGGACTTGGTCACCTAACAGCCGATTTCTTAAATATCAAAGCGGAGTATCAAATTGATACTTTTCTGGATGATATCCAACCCACTATGGCAAGGAAGTTATACATCCAGTTTAGAGTAGGGACCTTGCCTCTTCGTGCCTTCATCTACAAATGGCTAAAAGCAACTCTCCTTGGGTGCCCCGTTTGCAACTGTGCTGATGAGACTGACCTTCATGTTTTATTCTTTTGTCCTGGCTATAAAACAGCCAGACAGAGATGGCTCGTCCCACTTTGCAGGAATTTGGGGTGTAGGCAGAGTATGGAGGCATTTAGAATCTTGAGAACTGATACTCACCCACCCATTATTTTTGCTTTGTCCCGTTTTTTAAACTCCATGTGGCATAGACGTAGGGTGCTGCTAAACTCACCACCGCAATTATAAATCTTTTATAGAACATTCTAATTATTATTATTTTTTTAACCTACTTTTAACCCTTTTCCACATTCCAACAACCTATCTTAATGATGAATTGAAATTTGAATTTCCCAAAAGGATCGGTGGATATTTTTTTATGTAGGCTCCGGCCTTGCTTAGGGTACTTGATGTCAGGGCCGGCTCTAGGGCGGTGCGACCGGTGCCACCGCACCCGGTGCTGACTCTTCAAGGGGGCGCCGTCCTTGGAAGTATTTTATAGCTTTAAAAGCACATGCTGCTGCATTGCTAGCCTCCAGCAATTCTCATACAGCAATAAAAATGTCAAGAAAACTACTGTGACTAATGTTCTTCCTGGAGAGAGAAGGAGTTTTGTCTAGTGGAAGTTTTAACTCGTTGTATGGTAGCACAGAGGGTTAATATGCCTGCTGCCGAGAATGTGTACCATGCAGATCAGAAAGTGCATATATTTTAAATCAGTCAGTGCTTTTGTCAGAGAGATCCTTTTGTTACTGGCAGTGTAGATGTTAAAATTCTAACATGGAACAGTGAGCTAATAACTGTCAAAGAGCTGCATGCAAACAAGATATAGATTAGAGCATTATAATTTTCCCTCTGTCTTTCATTATTCTAATGTTTCAAAAAGGGTTCATTTTGGTAAGAATAAAAAATCCCTATTATTAAATGTAACCTCAAACCATGGGGTTTTGTTTTCCATTCTGAGTCTGTGCTTCTCCAGACCAAGCACTCTTAAACTAAAATGTCTACCAGTATGTATGTCATGTGACTCCTACACCTTGTAGTCTTCTGGCTTATGTAATATTTCCTATACACTGATTTACACACCTATGATTGATTGTCTCTGTGTAGTGTGTGTGTGATGTAAAGTGCTCTGACACCCTACACTGGTATAGGAGGTGCTACACAACTAATTAAATACATGTGATAGAGAGTGATTATGGAGACTTGAGGGGGCACTGTGAAAGGATGGTAGTGAGGGAGTCTGTGGGGGAGCGCAACTAACATTGTCGCACAGGGCGCCAACAGTGCTAATGCCGGCCCTGCTTGATGTAGTAGTTGATGGAGGTTGAGAACAAGCTATGAACTTTATGAACCTCCCACCCTCTGATGAATTTTAATGTTGCCAAACATTCAAGTTGTTTTTTTATTTTTTATGTACATAATTGGCTTTTGCTATGTGTTTTTACTGTTATTGTTTATATTATCTACTTCAACCGAAATAAAGTTTGTTGGAATGGTGGAATGGGATGTTCCTTTTGATGGAAAAGGCTGATTACACCCCTGAATGCTTTAAGGAAAGTAGAGCCACTGTGTGTTCCTTGGGACTTTCCACCCCTGCCAGACAGTTTCTCCATCAGTTTCGACCCTTCCGAGACTGCTCCAGAGGGTCGGCATATAGACAACAAAAGGCCCAATTTTCCCCCGCAACAGTCACCCCATTCATTTTGTGGCCTGGAAAGAGGATCAAGCCAACACAGGCCAAGTCATCCGATACACTCTTTTCCCTGTCCCCCTCCCCTGCAGCATTAATGCCCAAGCTGCTGTAGTTCGAATTCTCTGGAGCATAATCACAGAGTGGGAGGCAGGATCAAACATTTTCTCCTAGGGTTGCAATCCATCACCTCCGACAGTTGGAATCTCCAGATCATCTAAAAGGGCTATGCCCTTCTGTTCCTTTCCAACCCGGCGCAGCTTCTACCGACATCAGAGCGACTTTCAGAGGAGCACCTATCTATCTTACTTCAGTAAGTGCGCATGCGGAAATAGGGACTAGATGTTACTCCTGCTATTTTCTCGTGCCGAAGAAGGATGGCGGCCTACATCCTATTCTAGATCTTTGACTGTAAATGCCTCCCTGAAGAAGGACTAATTTAAAATGCTCACACTGCCCCAGGTTCTGTCTGCCCTAGATCCAGGTGACTGGATGGTAGCCTTAGACCTGCAGGACATATACTTCCATGTGCCTGTCCCACAGACCAACAGACTTTACCTGCGGTTCAAGGTTGGCCAGGAGCATTTTCAGTTTGCCATGCTCCCCTTCGGCTTCACCAGAGCTTCTCGGATGTTCATGAAAATGATGGTGGTTCTTGCCTCACATCTTTGGAGGTTGCGGATAGCAGGGACCCTGGAGCATATAAAAGAATACATATATTTATGTATTTTTAAAAACACTTGAAAGTACGAAGTACCCTCAAACATACATACATATATATGTATCTACACATACATGCGGCCCAAACCACTAAATGCAAAAAAGAACAGATGATGGACGGAACGCTGAATTAATCAAACATTCACCCCAGTCACAGATCTGGGTTGAATCCATTGTTTTTTTTGTACGCCACACCATTCCAGCTTAGACCCAGCCATATGCAAATCAGGCTTGACCCTTTTCCCCATGGGAACAGTCCGGCTCGAACTGCCAGGCCAGGTCTTCCCTGGACAAGAAACCAGCATCCTGGGACCGTTTGTCACCCTAAGTGGGAAGGGAATGCCTAGATGTGGGTCCTGTGCTCATTGCTCCATTGGATTCAAGCTTGCCTGGCTAATGATGGGTGATGACCCGAAACTAATCCAAAGATGCTAGTTTCCGGTCCACGGAGGGCTTGGCTTGGCAGTTCGGGCTGGACTGTTCCCATAAGGAACGGGGTTAAGACTGATTTGCATATTGCTGGGTCCAAACTGGGGTGACGTGGTGAGCAAAAGAACGATGGATTAAACTCAGATCTTTGTGACTGGGATGATTGTTTGCATTGTTCAGCATTCCGTCCATCATTTATTCCTTTTACATCAAACCACTAAATAGGCGAAATTGGCAAAATTGCATTGACTTTTTCATTTAAAATAAACATATATCTAATAGCATTTCTGTACCATAGACATGCACGCTTTCACTTTTAAAACATAGCCTTTATGTGTAAATAAAAAGGCAAAGTAATTAAAGGCATGTTAGCCCATGGGCTGCATAAATAAACCCCAACAGAATAAACTGGTGCCGTGCATCTAAGACATCCAAGACCTCCATGCTCCCATCATGCCCCACAGGTGACAGTTAGTTCTGTTCTTTTTACAGCTCCATCTTTGAGGATCCTGGAGCATTGAGCTCGTCATTTTTTGACTTTTCTGTCAAGAATTGGTATTTAGAAATCGTTTTTTTGACCTTCATTCGTTGGTATAAAGTACAAGCTGTACTTTTAACCTGTTTTTCTGATTATTTTGCCATATTGTCTTGTAGAAATGCCAGCCTTATTCAATAAATGTCCTTTGTGTGGAAGAAAGATGGCAAAATCCAATCTACACTCTGTCTGCATTGTGTGTTTGTCATCTTCTCACCAGCCAGACAAGTGCACTACTAAATTTTTCAAGAAGGACCCTGCATGACAGGGAAAGAACAATGTTGCATGCCATACGAGATGGAGGAAAGGTGAGATCTGCAAGAGGCCTTGACGGGTCTTAACAACCTTTCAAACAGCTCTTTTCTCACGTAAGGTCTGAGCACAGGGACAGAAAGGAAAAGAGAAAACACCTTTCTGCTTAGCTATCAATGGAGAGGAGATCAATGTTGCTACAGCTGTGTGTTCATCATCGGCGTCACAATTGACTGTCGGAAAGGCCTATGTAGCATGCAACTATGTCAAGGGAGAACTCACTGTCGAGGCGTTCTGCACCAGCTCTGTCGACGAAGAAAAAGTCTACATCGAGACCGCTTACTTACGTAAGGTGCTGAAGTCCACATATCATCATCACATTTGACTATACTTAAGTAAAAAAACAGGCTTAGGTCAGCTTCGAGAACTTCTCCGCCATGTCACCAGTTGACGTCAACAACCCACTGATGACGGTTGATGTTGAAAACTCCGCTGACATCAGAGCATAGACGTTGAACGTGGAGCACCTCGTCACCATCCAGGCATAAACAGTCGACGTTGAAAACTCTGTTGATGTCAGGAGATAGATGTTCAGCGTTGAAGACCTCACCGTCATCCAGACTCATGTGGTCGACGTAGAGACCTATGTCTTCGACCCTGTCACAGCTGGCAAAGAGACTGTGGACTTCTGGTTCACCCTTGGAAGATACCCACTCCACGTCCAGAGTCATACCAAGGTTGAGACCTCCTGCGATGTTGAGAGAAGTGCAAGTGGCTGAATTGCAGAGATCGGCGTCGAGATCTATGTGGATACCCTCAAGAGGTACATCATCCTTCCCAGGAATCAGGAGTGTGCAAATTACTTTGGAGGGATCTTCAGTTCGAGAGCAACAGACACAACCATTCAATCTTTCACCACGCTTGTTACAAAGTGTGAAAGAGTAGAGAGTACCATAACGGAGTCCAGGTTCGGGCTTTTCTCAAATCTACACACCTTCTTGGATCTCAGCCGGTACTCCTCCTCTTGCAACAACTGCCACGAGATCTCATTGAAGATCTCCAAGGAGAACACGGTCTACTTTTACAAGAAGGTCTCGTTCTAGGACACCCCAAAGGTGATCATCTCCTAGATCTCATCACTCTCATTAGTCCAGATCTCGGAGACACAGGAATAGATTATTGCTGGATAGCGCATGGTGTGTGATTCTTCCTGCTCTACGTTTGTGCTGTAGTTGAACACGGAACGGTGCTGATACTTCCTTTCTGGGGCATTTTTCCAGGAGCCAGTTTCACCCAGGGTGTATCTCCAGCTTTTCGTTGCACCCGATGGGCTGCCACATACCCTAGTGGGACTGCAGGTCCCAGGGTACACTGCGAGATCACGTCACTGGCACAGGTGTGGGGGAGGTGCCCAATTGCGCACAAAAGTGCTGCCCCTCTTCACGTGGTGCGGGACATGGAACGTTGCTGATACTTCCTTTCGTGGACATTTTTCCAGGAGCCAGCATCACCCTGGTGGAATTTAAATCCCAGGGTGTATCTCCAGCTTTTTGTCGCTCTCACTGGGCTGCCACACGCCCTGGTGGAACTGCAAGTCCCAGGGTACCCTGCAAGATCACGTCACTGCCACAGGTGTGAGGGAGGTGCCCAATCGCGCACAAAAGCGCTGCCGCTCTTCTCGCTGCACCTGGGCCAAGGGCAGGCCCGTCATTGCCAGGAAGAGGCAGGGCAAGGCCACCCCCCTTGGTGCTTATTCCTTAACACTGCCATGCCTGTAAGACATTCTGGACCGTTAATTTGACTCACAAACATCCAGTATTTTCCTATTGTACTGCACGACCTGTTATTCACCTTCCCACTACCAGCAGGAACTGGTGGTGGAACCAGGAATGTGTGCCCCTGTGACCCACATGAGCAACCGTGTAAGCTACCTATGCATTGCAACAGATTGGGTAGTACCTGAGTCATTTTTCATTGTATCCTCTGAACATTTAATTTCCTCTTTTTACTTATTTGTGTTTTCCTCAACCGATCCACTTGATTGTATTTTGTCCCCTAGTTGCATCTATAGTCTTTTGCCTAACTCCATCCCGGCCCTATCTGATTCCCATCTAGTGGAGAGGCTGTATTTCAGCTTTGTATGATTTAAAAATGGATAAGCACGCTTGCGTAGCAAAACATCCCCAAGTGCCCACTCCTTCTCCTATGCCCCCAACCTCAATTGACAGGATGCTTCAGAGGGCTATAGGGGGTGGACACCTCCGAGATAGAGCTAACCGAGAGGCGCTTGTCTCTAACTCTAGATATCTCTGTCCGGTGCCTGAGCCATCCTCCTCCCAAGCTGTAATCCCTGTGTCTGCACCTAGGTTATTAAAGTCCACACTCAGGCCAAGAGAGTCCCTCCCACCTTCTCCACAAGCAGTACCACCGAAGCCAGCAACTCGTAAAGGCGGAAACACCACTAGTACATCTAAGAATGGGAAGCGTAAACTTGGAAACGGGGCAGGAGCTAAGAGGAAGGAAAACATTGAGTCAACACCTAGGGGCTCATTAGTATGGCGGGCGGACTTTGTCTGCCCGCCATAGGCCCGGGAAATGGGACCGCCCAATATGCATGCGGCGGTCCCGCATTGGGCATTAGGATTCCCCCACCATACTGGCGGGCGCATCCCACATTCCTGACATTGCGGCGGGCGGGGCTTTCAGCAGCACCCTCCGCAACGTCAGAAATGCATGTTGTGCATGCACATGCAGGGGGGTACTATAGGTACCCCCCATGTGCCCCCCACCACCCCAACATCCTGGGGGCCCGCAACGGGCCCCCAACTTCAAAGTCTGCATGCCTTTTCGTGGTGGTAATGGCTGCCCCCTGCCTGCATTGTGATATGGATGGCGATGTCTAGTAGACACCGCCACCATATTAAACCCTTTTCCGCCCGTTCGACTCGTTGACCGGGTGGGAAAGCGGCAGACGGTCATCCCGTCCGCCGCGGTCCCCCTGCCATACTAATATGGCGGGGGGAAATGGGTGACGGGCGGGGAAGGATGTAGGGCAGATCACCACCGCCATGCGGGCGGTGGCGATCCGCCCTACATCCTAATGGGTCCCCTAGTGTTGACGAATTAGCTAGTACTGGGGGAGCAGCAAGACACCCCACTAACCCTCGGGCAGACCCGGATTGTCCATTCTGGGTACGGAATCTGATAGCGGATCTAGAGACCCAGTTGAGATTCATTGTGAAGGAAGAGCTTGCTCATTTACTCGACCATATAGATACAGGGAATTCAATGGGTCATAATAGGCACACCAACACTACTGACAGTATCACCCAAGCCCCAAGGAAGAGGAAAGACTGCAGCTCCCAGACAGATAGTGTAGGCCCAACATCCCCTGGCAAGCATGGTCCACCGAGAAATGCACTCCCCAATGTGCCAATGGGAGCCAGTAGGGCAGAGAATTATATAGTACTGAGACAGTTGAAACCACTTTGTCCCGTACAGAAAGGCAAGGCACCCATTAGGCCCCAAACTGATACCTGTCAGGTTTTTAAATATTATCACAGTTCCAAAGATTGTATTTTCTATCAGAGGGCTCATGTTGAGGAGACCCATCCCGTGATCATGATGCATTCTGCCTATTATTTATTGTTTGTTATCTAATTTCTTTTTAGAAGAATCGGGTGCTCGCTTTGAGATATCCTTTTCAGGATTGCTCGTTATTTGTGGTTTCCCAGGTCTACCTAGCGAGGCATAGGTTTCTTTGATAATCCTAGGTAGTTCTTGCTCCATTTGTGCAGGAGCGGCTTTCCTCAGGCATTGGCGTATAGCCACAGCTGCTGCCTCCCCTTTTATGTTACCTAACATGATTGTTTATACCTGGGCAAAATTGCCTATCAATTTCATCCCTAAGTCCAGGGCAGGTCCTGCCCCATACTCATTCTGTATTTGTTTCAATACTTCTGGTATGACTGCTATTGAGGGGTACCATGCATTCTGGGATAAACTGCAGCAAAAACTGTAACCTATGTGGTACAATCCTCTATCGGGGGAGCTATCTGCATTGGCAAGCAAATTGTTAGTATTCTGTGTTGTTCCTGCGTGCCCCTATGGGTGAATACGGCTTCAAGCTGTGCTATTTTCTGTGCTATCCAGAACGGCCTCTGCTCACGTTTAGTGGACATTCGTCCTATAATCGCGTTCAGCGTTTGTGGCCATATTTTTGTCGAAGTCCCTTGCGGTTGACCAGCTTGAGTGACTCTTGTAGGCTGAATTATAACTGTTCGCATTACGAACGGTGTAAGGTTTCTATACAGTTTTACTATCTCTTTGTAAAGTGTACGTAAGTCTTCTACTGGCAATGTATCAATCTCGGGATGCGGTGTGTAAGCAGCTAGCACCGGCCAAGTTGCTCTGCTGAGCGGACCAGGTCTCACATTTTCTGTGGTGTGGTGGAGGGCGCCTTTAAACTAATTAATATGTTCTTGGTAAGTTAACAGGACTTCTATGTCCTCTAATGGAGAGTATTCTTCAGGAGTCTCATCTGGAATGTAAGTTGGAAACAAATTTATGCGTGCATTTGGAGGTGGGAATTTGATCGAAGAATAGAATATCTCTGTCCTGAATGCCTCATGTGTCTCAATCATGAAGGAAACATTTCTACCCTTTGCTGGGAGGCCATAATATATTAATTTCACAGTAATTGCATGTCTCCAATTTTCCATAATATTAAGAGCACCTTTAAGCTCTTCTTCTCCTGTATTCGCAGAGCCGTCCTGAAGAGACATTGCGGAAGGAAGTTTGTAGGAAAAAGAAATAAGGTTCTGCACAATGTGGGGAACTAAAATCCTTCAAGCTTGAACAAACCTACAGTCAATACATAGGAAATACCTGCTCAGCTGCAGCAGATTTTCCCCTTCCCACTACAGACGTCTCTGGTGAAATTAGAGTAGGGGTCTCTGAAAAAGCACGTCTGAACTACTCAGATTTGACCGTTAAATAAGAACCAAACCCACGTTGATGTCGCCATGTCGTGTAGTTCCTAAAAATACATAGGATCTGCGTGATTAGACAATATAAAGTAAGGGATTGGTGTCCAGACTGATTGCAGACACCACCAAATGATATGTTTGCCTTTAGACCAGCTAGCGCGCAGTGCCACCATAATACTGCGTCCCCCGCAAGAAAAGGATATGCCTTGTCTGTTTAAACCTGAGGGTTATTTCTTACAGAATTGCATACAGAATTTTAAAAACTGACACCTCAGAAGCAATGATCTTTTCTGTAAGTCAGTTTTTAGCCAGTGTTTGGCACAAATGCTCAATGGTTGTACTCTAGCGAGAGGAAGAGTATACTCTTTCAATTTTAGAATTGAATTCCGTTAGCTAGGGTTCGTGTGGCTCTCTTCAATTGAATTATAGCACTGGATGCTCACTAAGCTAAGTAAGGATATATTGGTTCCCTGCTAGATCTGATATATTTGCACATTTTTACATTCAATAAGTGATAACTTTTGTTTGGGAGCAGGTAGAAATGTCATGTTAGGTGTCTAAGGATTTGTAATTTAAAATCGTCTTTAATAGTAAAGTATGTTTCTAAGACACAAGTCTCAAAATGCCACTTTAGGAAAGTTGGCTTTTTCTTTGCCTAACAATTGGTGCCTGCAGCCTGTTTCCTCCAAGACATCCACACAGTAAGGGGACTTGGTATTGGCAGGATTGAGTGGCAGATATGTGCACAGGCCCACTTGCACTTCAAAAGACCCTGCATCCGCACACATACAAAGAACTTCACACTAGTCTTTTGTGACCTAGACATTCTGGGCCTATGGCAAGGAGACAGGAAATTCCAGACACTTCTTTGTGGGGAAAACCACAGAACTTTTTTCTACTTCAAAAATGGAGATGAACAAAATCAATGGTTATACTGTCAAGTGGTCGACGATCAATCCCACAGAGATCACTAGCAAGATTATTCAAAAAACCCTTCCTCTGATCTATCAGTGTTTGGAGCCGTCTTCCTCCCCCAAGCTGATCCTTTCTTGCTTCACCAAAATATTAGAAGCCATCAGACAAGAGCTCACTTGTTCCTATAAGACTCTTGCCAATGATAAGGATTCAAGAGGGTGGTTTGATTCCCGCTGCCGCAAAGCGCAGCGTGCATTGAAAAACGCTCTACAAAAAAAGATTAGGGACAAGCCCCAAATTGCCTCTTTGAGGAAAAATTATAAGATGGCACAGCAATCACGCAAACAGGAAATAAAAAATAACCTCTGGGCCCAATTACATCAGAGTACTTTAACCAAGGACTCTATCATGTTTTGGAGAACAGTCAAGGCCCCTTTCCTAGTTGATGAAACTGCGATAGAGCATCTAGACGTGGCAGTACCTGCTGACAAATGGGTAGCTCACTACTCGCAGATCTTCGCGGATAACCCCGTGATAACTGAGGCCCCCAGACCAGAGGCGGAAGCTCCTACTAGTAATAACATCTTTCCCATCGATCTCTATTTCGATCTAGAGGAGATAATCACAGCACTGACCGCCTCAAAGACCGGTAAGGCGCCCGGTCCAGACGGGGTCCCCTTAGACATATTTGTGAGCAACATAGATCTTTGGTCTCCAATTGTCACACAGGTCATGTCTGCAGTTACCCAGATCGGCCTTTTTGACTCTTGGTCCACCTCTGTGCTTCTGCCCATTTTCAAAAAGGGAGATCGGGACAATCCAGCCTGTTACAGGCCCATCTCCCTTTTGGATTCCCTAGGCAAGGTAGCTGGCAGATTAATTCTGGAGCGTTTAAGGGACTGGGCCACAGAGAATAAGATCTTAACTGATCTACAGTTTGGGTTCCAGGAGGGCCTGGGCACTGTGGAACAGGCCTTAAATCTGACCTTGCTTATAGGTAAATATGTAGGGGCCAAAGGTGGTAAACTTCATCTAGTCTACGTGGATTTGAGTTCCGCATTCGATTGCGTAATCCACTCCAAGCTTTGGGCGATTTTGAAAAATCTGGGCATAGATCTTGCACTGCTGAATTTTCTCCGAGAGCTATACTCGGATGCAAAAGCATGCGTGAGATATGGTATTAAAGGGGAGCTTACGGAATCCTTCAATATTGAAAAAGGTGTAAGGCAGGGATGCGTCCTTGCTCCATTCCTATTTAACATCTATACTAACGGACTGGAGCAAGCGATGTTGGTTGACAGCAAAGATCTACCCTGCATAAGCTCCCGCCCTATTCCTGCATTATTGTATGCAGATGATTCAGTCATCTTAGCTAGGACACCTAATCAACTCCAGATCCAACTAGATAAATACTGTGAATTTATGTCTTCTCTTGGTCTTAAAGTCAATAAATCTAAGACTTTTGTTATGAACATCGGGAAAAGAGCCCAAAAATGTAAATCTCTCTTTATCGAGAAGACCAGATTAGAAACTGCCACCACCTATCCTTATCTAGGTATCCTTATTGACAATCACCTGTCCTGGAAACCTGCTATATCCAGTAAAAAACTGCAGTTTCAACGTACAACATCTGCACTGACCTCGTTTTCCAGGAAATTGGGTAAGCCCGCTCCTACTGTGCTCTTGCAGATTTACCAAGCCAAGTGTATGAGTGTGGCAACATACGGTGCAGGAGTCTGGGGCTATGTGCCTGCTGACGACCTACAAATTACAGAAAACTCCTTTCTGAAATATATACTAGCCCTCCCTCGTAGTGCTCCTACCTTCGGCACCCATGTGGAACTCGGTCGGGAGTATCTGACTGATATCATTAGCTACCAACCGATTCTACTTTGGCACCGTATATGGACCCAGGAGCAATGTCATCTAACTAGGTCACTAATATCTGACTGTCTCACTTTGTCCTACTGGAAAAAGATTCCCTGGCTGCTATATGTATCGAGATTTTTGTCAGATTTGAATCACTCTGCATATTTTACTGATCCCGAATCCTTAGTGGACATATCTAGAAAATCTTTGAAAAAGCTATGTGCTGACCACTTGAGTGATCTTCGTTTGTGTTCTGAACTTGTGAAAAAATCAAACGTTCATTTAACGATGGTCCAATTTCCTCATGGCATTCAATTTTATCTGTCATTTTTTCTGTCAAATTATGAGAGATATGTTTTAACCAGATTTCGGTTTGATCTATTTTATCGTCTTGTTTCATTGCCTGTGCCCTTAGACTGGTCACGGGAACTACCAAACTGTCCCTGTGACGGTCTTACTCGCCAGTCAACTTTGCATGTAACCTTTTTCTGCGGTTTCTATAAGTCCCCGCGGAAACGTTGGCTGGTTCCTCTGCTTCGACATATAGGGCTGAGAAGATGCAGACCGGCTCTTCTGGCACTTCAAAATCTAGATACCCCGTATGTAGCCAAAACTGTAGCTTGCTTTCTTAAAGCCTGCTTGAAAATTCATTTTCAACTATCGGCAAATGTTTCTTAGGATTTTACCGCTTATTCGGTTATTATTCCTGTATATAGAGTGTTAGTGTTTACTCCTAAATGTCTGCTTCCCTCAACAGCCATTACCAAACTGAATTTTTACTGATTATTTGCGCTATTATTGTTGTTCTTAGAGTGTCAGTGTTTTTATGTAAATTGCCTCCCTTTTTAAGCAGTCAGTGGGCAAACTGATTTTTATAATGTTGTAATACTTCAAATGAACTTTTTATGATTGTAAATTCAATCGAAATAAAGTATTTTACTACTACTACTTCAAAAATGGTTCCAGCTATAAAACTAGGATCCTCAGGACTAGGACTCTTCAGTTCACTCCCGCATCATACAAAGAACTCTCAGAGGATTTTCAAGGTGATTGGAGCCTACTATGTACTTTGAAGGACTATCCTGCTGCCTGAAGCCTGCCCTGTGTCCTCCGAGGACTGCCCTGCGACTTGAGGTCTGCATTTATACTTGAACCCACGACTTCCAGAATGACTCCAAGGGCTAGTTTGCTGTCCTTCTGTTCATAGCCTCAGGGACAGAAAAGGCTCTAACCATCTTGAACCCGCATTTGGACTCAGCCTGAGCAAGTCCTGATCCTCCACGTGGTGCCTCTCCAGTCCTGCACCCATGTAAGTGGTGCTCAAGGTACCCAGATAGCCCAAAGCCGAAACTTGGGACTTGAAACGGGACCCAGCTGTTTACTAATCCGCCTAAGAAGCATCACTAGTGATCTTCAAAGCCCAATACAGCATCACCAGAGGGTTGATTCCAACTTGGATCACAACGAAGCCCTTAAAGTACAGGCAGATCTTAAAGTGCCCGCCTCCACTGATGGCCCAAAATTAAAAAAAGGTCCTTTTCAATTTGAATCTTGGGTGACAAAAAGCATCCGAGTACTAGAGGCCAAGAGCAGAGGTGAGTTAGGGGCATTACAATTGGAGTCGGCCAAAATCCTGGATGGAGCGATCAATACTTCAATCGCTATGGAAAATCACAAAAGGGGCAAGGAGCCAAACATAATCTTCAATTCAAGCAAGGTCATCCAGGTCACAGCGGAGGTGCATTACCATACCCCCACAACACATCTAGCCCTAAGACCAAAATGAACGGCCGGGACTGTATGGACCTCAACCAGGGGTTAGATTTTGGAAATTGACAAGATTGACCCATTGTCAAGTCAACATATAATCACCACACCATTAGAGGCTGAGGCCCAACTAGACCATGTCTTTTTATCACCTCCGGGGGAGCCCCAAGCAGTGGAAGTAGTATCGCCGGGGCCATGTTCAGTCGCAGCTGTGTCTTCATCGCCGGATACCCCTGCCATTTTTACACAAGTTGACATTCCACATAGCCAATCTGTCTGGGAGCAAGGTAAAGGAAGCGATACTTGGGACATTTCGCTGCACTCATTTCAATCAGCAGTCAACGCTTTGACATATCAATAAAGTAAGCTTGATATTCAGGTGGATCTTTTAAATACTGTGGCCCTGTACATTACGGCAGTTGACTCAAAAATTGGCACAATCAAATCGCTAGTGCAAATTACGCAATTCAATGCACAGTGTGCCTCCGCCTGTGCTTTTAGCCCAGTATTGGACAAACTGACCACTTCCAGAGAGGCTAGAAAGTGTGCTTGCAAAGATTAAGGGTCAGCTACATAATGACACTGTTGTAACGGACCCTTGAGGGCAAACTAATCCTGACAGAAGGGGCCCTGGAAACACATTGCCACTCCTATAGTCACCTGAAATAGGATATGCCACGGGAGTGATAACCAACACGGAGATGGAACAACAGGAGACGGAATCTGTAGAGCCGCCTAAAAAACAGACAGACTACCAACTTGGGCTCCAGTTCTCGTCACTCATTCCATCAGATCTCAACGCACCAGAGCCTCAGAGGTACACGCAGTGTCAACTTGTGCCTCACAGAGGAAACCAGGCCAGCTTTCAAAAAGTCAGCGTAAGGGACTCAGCAAAACTCATAATAAGAAGGTTAACCAATGCTCAGAAGATCCCTATCGCTGTCAACCAGGCAAAGTTTACCCTATTTTTCTAGAAAAAGCTACAAGGTCAGCTGCTACTCTAGAAAAAAAGCAAGAAGATCCTGTAGAGGATGCAATCATCGACTGAAAGGGGGCTAATTCGGAATTCTCCCAGTTTAGAGTACAACAAAGAGGAAGGTAAATGATCGACAATTGGACCACAATCAACGGGAATTAGCCCACTTCAGACTAGGAAAAAAGGGGCCAACTACAACCTCGGACAAAAGAACCAGGCTGGTAGCATGCTAGGCATTACAAACATGGACAGTAATAATATTTATGATCTGCCTCCTAAAGGTGGAATTCAACTAACCACCATTAAAAAGTCTGTTTTCCATGAAGCCAAAATAACAAAAAAACACAAATACAGAGCCACAAACAAGGTAGTAGTGAGATTAGTTCAGTCGAGTTTGCTAATCTGCCAACAAGAGAATAATATTTCTGTCTGTGCATGGAACTTTGAGGGTCTTTCTTCAAAGCGGGATGATTTTTATCCTTTATCAGAAGCTTTCAAATACTGCTCCTGCAAGAGACATGGTCTCAAGAAGAAATTGATCTCCCAGCTTATTTATGCAACACCAAACCGGCAATTAAAGCAAATACAATGGGGCGTGCTGCAGGGGTTCTAGCGCTGTAATTATCAGTGGATCTGGACATTAAAACGGAAGAAGTAAAGATAGATCACCCAAACGTACAGACGATAAAGGTTTAGTCTAACCACTCATTCAATGATTCACCCTTGCTTATAATAAACGTTTATATTCATCCCAACCCAACCAGAAAAAAATAATCAATCGAAATTATATTGAATTTTATATCAACTCAATTGTAAAATAATCCAGCACCCCTAATTCTCTTGTCTGGCGATTTTAATATGAACCTCTGCCCGGTCACGCCTAGGGATCAACTAATGGACATTATCGACCACATTTGGCATGTTCAGCCTATTCAAGATTTTAAACAACGGGCGGATATAACAGAGAAAGAACCGGCAAGAAACCTGGAGAATTTGGGCTTGCGAGTATTAAATGGTCGAGTGGCACCGGATATTCCAGCCCAGCCATCCCATTACTCTGTAAAATCCTACTCAGTTATAGATTACTCCTTACTATCAGTCCCTCCAAATATTATGGCCACAGGTTTTAGTTTGGGTAATAGGTTGGAAAGTGACCATCAGCCGCAAATGATCAACTTTATTTTAAATATTATATTCCACAAACAGTCTGCGCCACAAATAGGCTATGCATCAGTTCAAAATGATAAAAAAACTACAGTGGTCATTAGCTGACATTGTGAAAGTTGAATATCTAGCCAGAGATTTGTGGGAAAACTAGCAGATGCATGTTAAAATCCTCTGGATCACTGGGAGCAATTCTCTACGCTCCTATTGTGGGAAAATGCCCCCGACAAACAGCTAGAGCAATCAAAGTGAAGAAAAATGTCAGTGCAAAAAAATTGAACCACGCTTTAAGGGAATTCAGAAACAACCCGTCCTCAAGCGTCCGGAGAGAGACTTTACCTAAACTAAGGATGTTATACAAAAAAATGATAATGTCCCAAACAAAAATCGAGTTTGACCTGTACTGGTGTAAAATTCTCTATGCCTCCAAGCAAAGACTCAATAGAACTCTGGAAGCTAGCCAACCAATCCGCTAATGGGAAATTCCAGTGCTCGACATCAAGGATTGCCAACCTGTAGCAAATACCTGGGCGACATGCACAGGGAGCCAGCTATTGTAATCGGATCTTTAAAAGCAGCCAGTCAAAATAACAACAAGGAAGACCTCTCCAGGGTGATTCAACCTAGATCAGTGGAAATAATCATTAGCAAAAGCTGTCTGGATGGGGTTCTGAGCCGAATGGCCAACTTCAAGCACAGAATAACCACAATTTTGGGCAGAGAAATTGACAACTCTATTTAATCACTTCCTGGTGAGCCAAGAAGTTCCTGATAACTGGAGGGGATTAATTCTGGCCCCTATTTACCAAGCCGGACACATTTCAGACCCCACCAATTATTGATTAATAGTTCTTATGAATTGTGAGGCTAGGTTTTTCACCAAATGTCTGCTGGGTGAACTCACAGACTGGTTGGTATCTAAAAATCTGTTGCCTAGAATTCAGACTGAGTCTTGGTGACTTACGAAGCGAAAGGACGCCAAGCTGCATCAGGGGGAAAGCTGCTGAATCGCCCAGTTTCGGGACTGCGAGGACCACGGTGCTCAGCGCCAAATCGAATCGCCTCACCTGGCTCCTCTTCCCGACCCCGCCTCCACCAACCTTCAATCCAACGCCTCGCGGCCCCCGCTTCGCGGGAGCCGCTCGCAGGCGCTGTCAGCATAAATCACCGGCTGGGTTTTCATTCTTGTTGTGACTTACGAAGCGAAAGGACCCTCAAGGACGCCAAGCTGCATCAGGGGGTAAAGCTGCTGAATCGCCCAGTTTCGGGACTGCGAGGACCACGGTGCTCAGCGCCAAATCGAATCGCCTCACCTGGCTCCTCTTCCCGACCCCGCCTCCACCAACCTTCGATCCAACGCCTCACGGCCCCCGCTTCGCGGGAGCCGCTCGCAGGCGCTGTCAGCATAAATCACCGGCTGGGTTGTCATTCTTGTTGTGACTCACGAAGCGAAAGGACCCTCAAGGACGCCAAGCTGCATCAGGGGGAAAGCTGCTGAATCGCCCAGTTTCGGGACTGCGAGGACCACGGTGCTCAGCGCCAAATCGAATCGCCTCACCTGGCTCCTCTTCCCGACCCCGCCCCCTCTTGCCCTCGCTACCATTGATATTATTCTTCCCTAACGCGCTAGCGGAACGCGCGCGGGTCGTAGCCCGGGGCGAAGACCGGGCAAAGAGCGGGCCGTTTGTGGCCGGACGGCCGAGGACGGGACGGGCCACCCCCCTAAGTGTGACATTGAACCTGTGAATCAAACATTTGCGCATTTGTGAGTTTAAGTTGTATCGCTATCTGGTTGATAGCCATATGTTGTAGCTGTTACGCCATTTCAGCATTTTAGTGTTTTAATCTTTACGTGTTTTTAGGTGTATTACCCTGTATTCTTAGGCCCGTTGTTACTTCTTCTGCCTATTCCCCTACTGCTTGCTCTTTATTTCTGAGTATGACTTCCCTAAGGTCCGGTAGGAAAATTGCTCAGAGTAGTAATGGGAGTCGTGTAACCGGGACTCTTGACAATTTTATTACAAGAGCAGCCTGGGTCCTTGAACAAGAAATTATGTTAACTGAAAAAAGACTGTCCCTAGAAATCTCTGCTAAGCGATCGTCTCTTGGCAATATTTTGGCAGCCATTTCTCCTGATGGTAGGCTGCCTCAACCAGTTTTAGATAGGCCACTTAGTGACTCGCAAGGGTCGCCGGACATATCAGCACAGAGTCCGCTGGATAACATACCCGATACTATTAACATTTCTGAATCAAGCGGTCCACCCCTAAATACTAGTGTGATCCCTTCACAGCCCATTACTGTGCAGCCTTGTATTGACACTTTGAGTCTGGGCAGTAAGTCCAAGCCCATTCCTGTGAAAAGAAAACATATGGGAGTGTTCTCTAAGGGCAGACGCGCTAAAGTGTCTAAAGTGTCTAAATTGTCCAAATCTGTAATTCAATGTGACGCTCCTAACTCTTATCTGCCCCATAGTTCAATTCCTGTTATTGGGAGTCCCAGGTCTTCTCATCCCCCACTACTCTGCCTACTGCCAACCTCATGCCCTCTGGCTTTTCTGAGCTTGTAGAGCAATTACTTAAATCCTTTTTCCTACCCTTATATGAAAGAGTTAACAGACTCTCTACTTCCATAGGGAAAATTGAGAGTATGGTGCTTACCAATACGTCTCTATTGGAGAAGATTTTAGCAACTCCAACTGGCCCAAAGATTCCACCAATCTCCGATGTAGTAGTTAAAACGGGGATTGTTCCTAATGGTATTACTCTTTTGGCCAGCGCACCCTCAATTCCCTTGTTCACAAAGATCATGCTGTGGAGGTTTCTCACCCTCATGTTAGCACTGTTATGTCAAAGGATCCAGCTTGTAATGCTATTTCTGATAAGAGTAATACTACAATCTGCCAGCCTATAACAGAGGGTGATGGTCATCTCTATAAACTTCCATGTATTAACCTTCCTCCTGAGTCGCAGCCATACACTGTCATCATGGTAGGTGTTCCACGGCTCCCCCAGGCTAAGCCTGAGTCTCATAGCGAGCTGAAGAATAAAGTAATACATTGGTTAAATGGAAATAGGCCATTACCTGCTAGATTAAGTGCCGAGATTCTGACTGTTCGTAGGGTGAGTTGGGTGGGAAATAGGGCTAAGAAAGTGGAGGGAGATTGTGTGATTATACATTTCCGGGACCCAAGGGTGGTGAGTCATATATGTTCCTACCCAAATATTTTGAGCGACACTGGAATATCCACTCTGGATTTGTCATATTTTTACCCTTACAATCCATGTGTTATATCCTGTGACATGCCTATAGGCTGGGAAAGGGCCAATAGGAGTTTCCATCGCCAGCCAAGATTCGATTTTAATCTCCCACTGTCTAATTTCTTTGCACCATTGAACACATTAGAAGGGGTAGATTGACTGCCATCAAATCTAATAAAAAAAAATATGGGTTGTGTTTATGAGGCCCTTGTTGGCCTTGAAAGTTCCGGGTTAGTAAGTAGGGGCGGGTCCAGGGGGGTATACATGGACTCGGGCGTTTTATTCCCCAATTATGCTCGTGTTCTTCAAATAGCCCCCCTTGCAAATTCCGATCCCTTATTACCAGTACTGGAGTGTCCAGATATGAAGGCCACCAGTCCTGTTAACCCAAATCAACCGAGAATTGAGACGGTATTCCGTACTCGTACGACATACAGTGGCAGTCCATTGACTACATACACTGATCCCTGTGCCCCTGTGTTTGAGTGTAAGGGTCCTGACATTACCGTTACCCATCCAGCCGTTCTGGGTTCTTTACCTGTTCCTTTGCTGACTGACTCTCCTAGCTCTCCCCTACTCACTTTGGCCTCTTGGAATATTGCTGGTCTCCGCAGTAAAATAACGAATTAAGACTGGTCTGCCTGGGTAACCACCCAAGATATCCTTGTCTTCCAGGAAACCTGGGCTGTGGACCCTGTTTATTTTTCTGGATATGTAAACTTTTATAAGGCGGCTTCCAGTGGAACAAGGGGCCGCCCTTCGGGCGGTCTCTGTATATGGGTAAGGCAATCCCTCAAGTGTAGTCTTAGCGAACTGGCCATTGACAGCCCTGATATATTGATTATCTCATTGCAAATCAATGATGACCCAGAAATTTTGATTTTAAATGTATATAATAGGGGCCGCCCTGGTGGGCGTGGTACTAACACCTTTTTACAATTGGATGGGTTTTTGGACACTGTCAATACATGTACTAATGTGGTAATACTGGGTGACCTAAATTGCTGTTTTGAGCCTCTGCATGCTGCTCGGGATTCACTCACATTGGAAGTGGATGCAATCTTGAACATCCCTCCTCTTGATCTCCCCCCTATCAAGAGGTGGACCGAATCAGCTATCCAGTGGATGAGCTTATGTATGGAGCGTGGCTATAGGGCTGCCAACGGACAGACCCCGTCCGATAAAAATGGCAAGATGACTTTTTCCGATGGTCGACGTTGTAGTAGCAGAATCGATTATGCCCTAATCAAAGTGGAGTTTTGGCCCACACTTTGTGATATGGTGGTTTTAGACCGCGCAGAGAGTGATCATAACCCATTAGTTTTGAATTTTATATTTTCCCTAGCCCATAGAAATAAACCCTCAGAGATAGTGACTGCCGACGCACTCCTCACTAACAACCAACGGAGAGTGCGCTGGGATAAGGTCGCCATCGACAGTGTTGTACTATCTGAGATCAGCTCTAAGGTTTCTTGTGCATTGAAGGACTTAAAGGCTCTTCGGAGCCCTGAGGAAGTTGTCAGTGAGTCCACCCAAATACATGAAAATCTATTCTGTGGCCTCAAGTCTCTCTTTTCCAAACCTTGTAAGGCCAAGAAATCACTTACCTTAAAACCAACTTCTTGGTATAATAAAGCTTGCCGTGAGTCTTATGGCAAACTGAAATCTGCTATCACTACTAGAAATCAGCTTGCCATTAGACTAGCTAGAAAAGACTACAGCAAGGCTAAAGTCATGGCCAAACAAGATTGGGACAATGACCATTGGAATGACCTTTTGGCTGCTAGTAAACATAGGAATTTAACCTTGTTTTGGCATATTGTTAAGTGGGGCAATTCTCCGAGCACCCAGGTCCCTACTAATCATGTACTCCCGGACATCTGGGTGTCGCATTTTGAATCTCAGTTTTCGGATACCAACTTGGCTGAGGGGATCGCCCCCCCATTAACCAGGGATTTGTCCACCTCCCCGACTTTTAAATTTGATTGTGAAGAGGTTGTGTCGGCTCTAAGTAGGGTACCTAGTGGTAAGGCACCAGGCATAGATTGTGTTCCCGCGGACCTCTTCAAATCCGACCTTGGCAACTGGGTGCCTTACATCGCACTCATAGCAAATGCTGTAGCTAAGGGGGCTGCCATTCCGGATTCTTGGAGGGGTGCTGAGATTCTGCCCATCTTTAAAAAAGGTGACCGCCCCTGCCCGGGGAACTACCGCCCAATTAGTCTAATTGACTCTGTTCAAAAAATTATTGCAAGAATGATCCTGGCAAGAATCCAGCTCTGGATCGAGCAGGAGGATATCATCTCGCCCCTGCAGGCCGGTTTCAGATCTTGCACAAGCACCATCGACCAGGCGTTCAAGTTTCAACTGATCGTCTGGAAAACGGTTTATCTATGTGGTGGTACATTATATGCTGCCTTTGTAGATCTGCGGTCAGCATTTTACTTAGTCAGTAGGACTAAACTTTGGGGTGCATTAGAGGAGCTAGGGATGCCGACAGATTTCCTGAACATCGTCATCAGGTTGCATGAAAACAACTTTGCGCAAGTTCGATGGGGGAAACAGGGGCAGGTTACCGACAGATTCAAAGTTAGTAGGGGTATCAGGCAAGGGTGCGTCCTTGCGCCTACTCTATTTCTGTTATTCATAAATAGAGCTGTGCAGTACTTTTCATCTACACCTACGGACGCCCCCATGTTGGGAGGTACTAAAATTCCACTCCTCATGTTTGCCGATGACACCCTACTCCTATCCCAGACTTTGTCTGGGTTACAGGTGGCTTTGAATGTATTTGTCAACTTTTGCTCCGACTTTGACCTGTCAGTAAATGTTTCAAAAACCAAATACATGGTCTTTAATAAAGGGAGACGTGTGAAAGGCCATGTGTCCATGAACAACAATTTACTCGAACGAACTAATGTCATGACTTATTTGGGGGTGGTTTTTGAAAATAAGTTGGACTGGAGGCCGCAAATAGATGTTTTAACTCTTACATTTGCCCAGCTTTCTGGGTGCCTGATTAAAGAACAAAAGCAATCCCAGTCGAAAATGATAGGCCCTCCCATTAAAATCTATAATGCAAGGGTTAATTCAGCGATTCTATACGGCGCTGAACTTTGGGGTTTTGCTGATCTTTCTCCTTTGGTTAAGGCACAACGTAAATTTCTCAGAATGCTTACTGGCCTCCCCTGTTCCACCCCAGTGAAACCGCTCCTGCTGGACCTTGGCTGCCATTCCTTTGACGACATTGCTAGGTTTAAACCACTGGCCTTTTGGAGGAGACTATGGACGGTCCCGGAGTTAGGCCCCTATGCTAAGGCATTTCTCGATGTCCGGTCCATTATGGGAGCCGGTAACATTACCTGGTTCAGGCAAGTTAGTCAACTTTTGGAATCTATGGGTCTGGGAATTCTATGGATCAACCCGGCTACTAACCCTTTTCCCCCCAAGAAACATTTTAAAAGCCTTTATTGGTCAATGGTGCTACAAATACATTTATCCTTAGTTCCAGCTGAGTCCTTGTCAGGCAGGTTTCTAGAGCATAAAAACACCCCTCTGCTAGAAGCCTACTGGGACATTATTACCAGGCCCAGAGACAGAAAACTATACCACCAATTTAGAGTTGGCACCTTACCGACTAAATCTTTTACAAAAAAATGGAAGGGTGCAACCTGTGATTCTTGTAGCTGGTGTACCGATTGCGCTGACTCAGTTGGGCACATATTTTTTGTTTGCCCAGCCTATGCTGCCCCCCGGGCTAAGTGGCTTAAACCCTTATGTCGCACATTGGGAACTAGACAGGGGTTTGTAGCCCTAAAAATTCTGAGATTTGATACTGGTGAATGTGTTGTAGTTGCTGTGGCTAAATTTCTGGCCTGGGTATGGTTTATTAGAAACAGGAGTCATTAGATTTTTTGTGCTATTTATGAATTTTTTCTAATTGTGTAAATTGGATTTATTGTATTACTCAGTATGTTTGCACTTTTATTCTGTAATTGTCTTTCTTGATGAAATATATCGATAATAAAGACTAATGAAATGAAATGGTACATCGATCAATATTCAACTGCTGGAATTTACTATTGAACAAGCAAGACGTTGCTCAATGAACCTACCTTTGTGTTTTGTTGACTTTCAAACTGTTTTTGATGCGGTGCAGAGGAACATCCTTTGGGTTAAGCTATCAAATACCAACAGCGAATGGCTTAAAACGATGCTCTGTCTTGGCCCCTCTCTTGTTCAATTTGTATCTTGCGGATATTTCCCCTGATTTGAGTAACATTAACTTGCACTCCCCGTCTATGGCCAGCTTTAAGGTTTACCACCTTTTGTTCGCTGCCAATATTATTGTACTTAGCTATACAACGGTGGGGCTCCAGCGGTTAATTAGTAAAACTGCTCAGTACGCCTCGTCCCACGGGCTAAAAGTTAACTTAAGTAAAACAACAACTATGTTAGTGACAAGGGGAATAGTTTGCTGCCCAAAATTCTGTATAGAAGGGATCAGGCTTGAGTCAGTGCAGGAGTGCAAATACTTGGGTGTAATATTTGATGCAAGGGTCTCACTTAAGAACCAGTGTGCAGCGATACAAAGAAGGATGAGTAACGCTCTAAAGGGCCTGTCACTGAAGCCACTACTACAAGTTATGACAGCTAAACATATCCCATCTTTGACATATGGCATGGAGATTTTGAGAGAAGAGGGCGACAAAACTATAGACAATCTTGTGGTAGGGGCATACCGTCACCAATTTTATCTCCCAAAGCACACTTCGCCAGCAGAAATCCGACTAGAGTTTGACCTAAGAAGACAACATTTAAATAGTTTTGGGCATATCTGAAATTTTGTCATTAGCTAAGAAACAATAATAATTCAACCCTTATGACAGTCGTTTGAGAGGCTATAAGCGATCAGAAAAATGTGACTGCTTATTAATATTTTAATCTGGCCATATCTATTTTTAATGCAGGTCAATTATGGGCCCTACTCCTTTCATAATCTGCATTTAACAGAGTGATTAATGAGAGTAGTAAAAAAGTGTCATCACTCCTAGACAGGGCGGTGTTAGAGAAAAGGTCACACATATGAATGGTAATTGCTACTTATGGCCAATTAAAACCCCAGAATTATCTGGGGGTCTGAACAGACTAAAGGCAAATCTAAAGCTCCTGTGACTCCGACTTGGCTATCTGCAATTTCGTGGTCACCTCCCAGCGTGAAAAAGACTGAGTAAGACAACAGCATGTCGCCTCTGTAATTACGGCAAAGAAGACATTTGTCACATAGTTTGTAGCTGCCCAGCTTTATTAGCTGAATGTAAAAACCTGCTAAAATCAGATTGCAATTAACATGCTGTTCGTACATGCTGTCAAACAGTAATGGTAGGTTTGCTGGGAGAAGACACACGATTTACTGGAAATTTTTTAAGCTTTGTTGATATTGCAGAGGGTAAGCTAGCTAAAGGTGCACAGTCAGGGTCTTTCACTCCACACCATTTTATCATTTTATTAATTTATGAATGATTGGTTAGGAAGGAGAGACAATCAAAGTAAGGGCAGGCTTATTTACATAAGGGCATCTAGAACAAAGTGAAAAATAAGGGATTTGTAACTGTAAAGTTACGAGACGAGTTCACAAATAGCACATTGCACTTTAAATTCCTCATATGATGTAATCTATTACTGATCATTGATTTAGTGCTCGGGGGCATATCTCAGCCACTGAGCACCGATTCTTTTGTGGGAGATATTGTTTGAAAGGAGAGAATCTCTCCTTTCCAATGCTGGCCCTGCCCAGTGGATCCCTGATTAGGGATTGCCCCAGGAGAGCATCCCCAAGTAGGGATCCACCAACTAGGCACAAGGGATGGAGGAGCGGCTCTTAGAAAAGGTGCTTGTGCTCCCCCAGCACATTAAAATATTTCAATCTTTCTTCCCCCCTGATAGGCGAGATGGGGGTAATTACCTCCAATTTGTCCCCCAGTAGGGCGGTAAGCCCAATAGATACAAGGAAAAGATTAAAAAAAAATTATATATATATATATCGGTGCAAATAGGGGCGATTACGCTCAATCTAAGCACATTAGACACTGGGGACTGCATTCATGCAATATTTTTGAGGCGTAGTGTCTCCCCCTCTTGGCATGGGCACATGGGCACATGCTACCCTCCACCCCTTGGCCCAATGGACTCACTAGACATCAGGGATTTCAAAATGGCAGCAAAACAAACAAAAAGATGGGGGCAGCCTACACCGACATTGACCCATACACCTGCCGTAGTGGGGCAGTTGTATCTCTCAGCCCCCCTGGGGCCAGATAGGAGGCTTATCCCAGTTGGGGAGGTTGCTCCAAATTTGCCACAGGGGTAGAAAATACGCCTGACACCAGAAAGTGCTGCGGGTGTTGCCCACACCCCTACTCCGAAAGGGACAAACTACCCCCCCTTCCTGGGACAGACAGAATGTGTGCCCTTAATTTGCCCGGGGGGAGGACAGAAAGCCCACTGTGTGGTGGGAATATATATTTTATAATAAAATAATGTGCTGGATCTGGATCATCCTAATATCAAGCCCCACCCTCACCCCTAAAGCCTTACAAATCTTTCTGCTCCCCTGCAGACTAAAGCATCCCATCCCAATGGCAAGTGGGAGGATATTTGATATCCTTTGGGTGTTGTTTTGCATATGGGCAAGACAGCGTGGCTAACTCCCAATATCGTCCCACTTGCAATGGTAAATGTCTTCACCTTTTGGGCTTGGGTAGACTGCCACCTGGAAAAACCTACCAAACCCACACAGTTCTGAGAGCTAGACATCCTGGGGAGTCCAGGGTGGTGTGCTTCACCTGGATCCCTTACCATTTTTTTACCCACAATGCCCTGTAAACCTCACACTTTGACTATAAACACATGTTCCTCACATTTCTTTGAGGAACATTTCTGAAATCTGCAGGCAGCTACAGGTTTCCTACTACACAGCATTCCCCCTAGTCACCTGATAAAAATGGTACAACACTTGTGTGGGTGGGCCAAGAGACCGCCATACTAAAGACCCTAAAGCGCTACGTAGAGATATCCGCAATAGGAGTAGCTGAGGGATTTGGGGCTGTGCTCGGCTGCCACCCAGGGGAACCTACCAGCCACAGACATTTTTTTTAAACTAGACAATCAGAGAATTCTACGGTGGGGTGCCCTGCATGGATCCCTTGAGGTTTTCCTACCCAACATGCCCTGAAAACCTCAAACGTTGCTTTTAATCATGCATTTCCCTTACAAAACATCCAGAATCCACGGGAATCCATAAAGTTCCTACCATTCAGCGTTGCCCCACTTGTGCTGAAAAAAATGCCTCTCCACTTGTGTGGTTGGGCCTAGTGCCTGCGACAGGAACGGCTCAAACTGAGGTCAAAGTGAGTCTCATTACAAGGGCCTTAGTTTGATTTGGTTGTTGCGGTTCAGAGTGGGGCCTAGCTTAGCAGTTCAGGCTGGACTGTTCTGATTGAAGCAGAGTCAAGACTGATTTGCATATAGCTGGGTCTAAACTGAGGTGACCTGGTGTGCAAAATAACAATGGATTGAAATGTGGCCTGAGTAATTACCAGTGACTGAGATTATTTCAAGCACTTCATCCATCATTTTTTTGTATACTTTAATGTGTCACCAATAGTGGGATGGGTATGCCCAGAAGTGGGTCCCGTGCACACTGTGTCATTAGAACAAATCTGCACCCTGCTGATGAGGCTATAATTAGGGTGAAACCAGTCCTGGGTTGCTTGTGTCCTAGTTCAAGAAGAGACCTGACCTGGCAGTTTGAGCTAGACTGTTGCGATTGGAACAGGGTCAAGACTGAATTGCAAATAGCTAGGTCCGAACTGAGATGACATGGTGTGCAAAATAACGATGGATTGCAGCCCAACTAATTGCCAGTGTCTGAGATTAATACAAGCATTCTGTCCATCACATTTTTTATACTTTAATTTCTGTATAGACAGCAGCTACAGTGCCCACATTTCTGAAAATTATTTTCCACTGTAAGCAAGTGGGTAGTATATCTCTGTTCAATAGTTGCAAGCGTTTTAAAAAAAGTTTTGTGTACCTCTACATACTCATGTAAATTTCATAAACAACCTTATGGGTTCTCTTCTCTGGTCATTACTAGGTTTTTTGTCTTAGTCAATTTCTTCATAAGGTATATTGCTAATTTTGTGCTTCGGATGGGGAGATAGTGAATGTAAAAGACTGTTCATTGCCGTCTCTTTCCAGTATAAACAACTGTTAAGCTTGCCATCTTTTATAAACAAACTGAAATCCAAAAATGTAATATCATCTGCACTGTATTCTAAGCCTAGTTCAATAGTGTGATGTATTCTGTCAAAGAGCCTATCACTGATGTAATGTGCCTATCAGGTTGGAGAAGTACCAACTTATGTATTTTAGGTAGAAAAAAATGACAGGTAATTTAGGATTATCTATATTTAGATACTTTATTCCTCATCTATTATCATTTTCTCTCTATACCATTTTAATAACACTGATAGCTTTTTCTTAGCTGCCTGATGTTTGTTTCTCCCACTCACTTTATACCATTCTGTGTCTCCAAGTTATCTAAGTGCTTCATTATGGTAATCTTTAAAATTCAAAACCACGATATTACCCCCTTTACCCGCCTTTCTTATAAGGATAATCTTATCACTCTGTAATGTTCTTAACACCTCCCATTCCCTTTTGGATAGGCTATCTTGATTCCCAGAATATTTGATCATACCTATATCTTGAAGAATCCATCGCTGAAAGAAATCAATGTTATCCTTACAGGGTAAATTTGACATGAAAAAAGATTTCAACCATATGTGGAAATATGGTTTGTTGTATGGTGTGGTTGTGAGTGATTACCATGTAATAAACTCACAACCTTGTTTTGAGGCCAGTCAGACTCGTTTATCAAACCTTAGCTCAACACTGGGTATCTGTGGCTTTGAGCAGTCAGGCTTCAACAAAGGAACAAGTGTAAAGTATTTAAACAGCAGCAAAACAATTTGACAGGAAAGAAACCCGAAGCAAGAAATCTGAAACAAAATTTATAAAAATACACCATATATTTATGAATTTATAGACATCAAAATGAAAAATATCCACCAAAAGGTTCTGGAGATACAATCACTTGATGAAACAGTAAATCACCACTTTACACTTAACCGCAAATGAGCAATGGTAAATTCAACAAATTTGATACCTAGAAAATTTTTCAGTAAATGTTTTCTCAGAGTTGAATGCAGTTACTTCCAGTTACTTTAGGTGACCAACTCCGGCAGGTAGCAGGTCAGGGGGATTAATAAAGCCCCAAAAAACAGTTACCTACAAGAAGAAGCAGTCTCCAGTTCAGTACCAGCATTATTGGCAACTTGCCATTGACTTCTATAGAGTGGTCCTGGTGCAAGGGATACAGGATGTTGATGGGTGCTGGGGATGCTGTGCCCTTGATGGGGACGTCCTGGGGCTACTCCTCAGTCTACTGTCCTGTGTCTTTGTCCACAAGGATTGAGGCCCCTCGAAGTTCTCTTTGGTACTGCAAAAGTCCAGTTGCTACTGTACTACTGGTCTCCTGTCACAACGAAACAAGCAGTTCCCTTTTTCTGGCTCTAGCTCTCCTTCTGAGCGACCAACCTACTGTCGATAACTGTCCTTGGTCCAGCAGACTCAGGTGCAACTTTTAAGCATCAGGACTCGGACTACCATGGTGCAGTGCTGCAGTGATCAACGATCCAGTGATCATGTTTACAAACATTTCCAGGGAGGCTCCTCCAGCTTTTGTAGCCCTGCTGCTGGAACAGGAAGTCATCCAACTGACTCTTGAAGTATCTGATTCTCATTGGGCTCAGGGATGACTTCTCCAAGAGCAGGTGCAGCCCAACTCTCTTTACCCGCTGCAATTTCAGCAGGGCAGTATTTCTTCGGTCCTTTCTCAAGTCCATTTCTAAGGGCCAGGGGTGCCTCTTTCATGCCCATGAAGTGCCCTTAGGGGAGATCGAGATCACTAGCCCAGGCCTCGAAAAATCATTGAAATGTTACTAAAACTGCAGGTCTAGTGACTTAAATAATCCATTTTCTCCATTATCACATATGAGAGCGTCTTCAAATATGCGAGTTCAGCATGGTTGCAGTACAAAAAACTCTAGTTTGATTTAATAGACTAAGTGTTTGCTCCATATATACACAAATCTAGCCACATATAGGATAAACATGACCCCCCAACCTGCCTCTTAGTTCATTAACAGCATTGTCATCCGGGCGGGAGCAAGCAAGTTTCTCAATTCATGTTTAAAACTGGTCACTTTTAACAAATGCATAACTAAAGCATGAAGTGGTAGCACACTGTCATTTCCAGTCAGCAGATTTTACATTGAAAAGGCTACAGCATTTCCCACTGATATGCGGTTTTACAGATAAAACTATAGTGTACAGATAATTTTTGGAAATCAACTTTCTGTAAACATTTGTCATTTGCACATCACCAAGTAAAGTGTTCTGATTTGTTTTGCTCCTATTTAAATCTGTGTTTGCATCACACTTCTCAATTACAAAAAAATTAGCTTTTGTAATTCCTGATATATTTTTTTATATTTTTATTATTCATTTACAAGTTATTTGACTATTATGTTAGAAAAAAACATGACAATTTACAGCCTTTTGTTTAACAATGATTGTCAGACAGCTCACTTGACAAAATACTCTAACTGTAGTAAGAGAAAGAAAAATAAACTCAATTTTCCAAGCAGCAATTAGTAAAAAGACAAACTGACATTTGTCCTCCTTCCTTGAACAGAGAGCAAATGTGTCAAGATAAAAACAAGTTTTAAAGGCATCTTTATTGCTCATTCACCTTCTGAATGAACAGAGCGCCTGTTCCTTTCCAGACTATGTTCACTCACCATAACGGATCAGTAGGTGCTACAAATAGCTCGACCTGATGAAATCTGATTTGCCATTGCGAGTGGGTGAGTAGATTTTAGAGGCCTGGAGCCAATGGGCTACTTGGATTCCTCCTGCCTGATGACAATTTTTTATGAAGTGAGGCATCTAGCTATCCCAGAGTTCTCTCTTTTGCCCATCCTGAAAATGGTTGAACACCTCTCTCGGTGTGTGGAGCTTGGTTGCCCACCCTACAGGTGTGGTTACTTCTGGGCCACACGTTCACAAGAAAACCGGTCTGACCAGTGTTTTTCATCACTGTCCCTGATGTGCTCCTATCTACCAAAAACAAACGAGAAACCTGTCCCGTGTGTGCTTGCCCTTTACCCATCAAACAAGTAAGAAATGATTAATTTAAGTCATTGTAAAATAAAAACAAATGAATAAATTATTGAAATTTCTTTTTTTTTTTTAAGTCCGCATGTGACCTGGCGGGTAAAACACGATTCCATTTATACAGTGAGCTGTGTAATAAGGTAAAATATATACGAAGTTAAGTGCCCTTGAGGGGCTGGAATTCGCGACAGGGCTGTGGAACAATTCAATTTTGCTAGCCAAAGTGCTTTATAGCCAAGGCATGGAGTAGCGTAACATTAACTGGACTGTACCTCACTGTCCCCAACCTGTGCTCCTGCTGTACAGATAGCAGTCTTTTTACTTGTAATAAAAATGCTGTTGCCCTACAGGAGTGCTGGAGCCAATGGCTGATTAATAAGGACATCACAGGATCTTATCTGTAGGACCCGAACGACTGACCTTACGAGTTTTTGTCGGATCTGACTGAAGGCGGGGCAGATGCTTAGGAATTGTAATACACTTTCCTCAAAACGTCCACATCAAAGGCAAAAAGGGTGCAACCAGGTATGTTTCCAGGCTGGCACCTGGTCTTTTTCACAGAAAGGCTCTCAGACGGATTAAAAGCAAGAAGTGCTAAATCGATGGAGCTATATGACTTATAAGATAGGGTTGTGGACCCCAATCAGTGTAGGTTTGTAGTACCGACCATCCGTGCTTGTTTCGTGACATATTGGCTTTATCTCTTGTCCAGGCTTCTTTTTTGCCGGCTTTAACTATTTTTTCAAATGTGGTGAAACTGATGCTTAGACCCCACACGCCGGACAGATTGCGGGTGGTTAGGGCTTGCTGAAGCACTGTTTGCCAATTGTTTTTTTTTATGAGTAGGCTGGTTTTCATTTCTGTCCTGCACTAGGTGGCCAGTGAGTGATGTGAAGCAGATCTCATTTTCCAGCATAATTTAACAAGTGCGGCCATCCTTATTGGGGATTGATGGAATAGCCCATATTCTAGTCAGACTTGTACTTGGGGAATATATTGCGGAAGATGAAAAATAAGTTTAAATAAGACAGACTGCAGTTGATTTAGGGTGGTTGCATCCTTTCCCTTCAACTGTTCTGATCCGTAAGTGTGTGAGGGAAGAAACTTGTCTCCTATTACTTGCAATGAATGGGAATGATACGTACCTCCCAGCTTTTTATGAAGAATCTTAAATGCCAAGAGCCACTGGTGTGCCAGAGCTCTTAGTTGGAGTAAGTGCTCTTTAAACGTTAGGCCGGTGTTCAATCAGCACACCTAGGTATTTATATGATCTGACCAACTCTAGTTTGTTCCCTGCTACTTTCCACTTGAATTTGATTTGATGGAGGCTGGACTTTAAGGAAAAGCAGATGACCTTTGTTTTCTTGTCGTTTAGTTCCAATCCTAGCGATTCTATGCATGAAAGTAATTTGTTTATCTGACACTGGAGGCCTATTGGAGTTTGGCTACAAGGACAATATTGTCTGCATATTGTAGGGACCACACTGGGGTCATTGCTAGTTTGGGTGGGTCGCTTTGTACTTCAGACATGCATTGAGATACGCCATGTAGATGTTGAATAGGCAAAGGGCGAGCACACACCCCTGCTTCAAGCCGGTATGAGTAGGGATCTTGCGAGTTGTTCTGTCACCCTTGCTTATTTTGACCCGCATCCAGGTCTCTGAGTACAAGTTAACTCTGGCCCTCAGTAGCTTGGGGGGTGCAACCCATCCAGCTATCTTTGCCCAGAGACACTCTCAGAACTCTGTAGAATTCAGCTTTTAGGTCTACAGAACAGGTGTAATGTTTGGAAGTTTTTTTAAATGCTCTTTCAACAAGGAAACTTAGAGCGAGGAGATTGGACATGGTACTCCTGTTTAGGTGGTCGGTATAATATTTCTGGATTTGACCCAGGCCTAGAAATCTTTTAGTAAATTAGCGACGTAGAGTTTTGCTTCAGCGTCGATATACCCAATCAGTCTATAGTGTGCTGGGTTAGAACGACAACCTGCTTTGTATATGGGCTGGAGCACACTGCCACTCCAGGAAGCCAGAATGTTAGTGATAAAAGTGTTATTGAACAGGGGGGTGAAATGCATAGCCCAAAAGGGTTGATCATAGTTAAATAGCGAATTTGGCAAGCCAATTGGACTGGGTGCCTCATCTGCTCTCAGACTCTTTAGTGCTTTCCGGACTTGGGTTTCTTTCAACCATTGATCTTCGGGGAGGAGATCCTGAAGCTTGAGTTTTGTTGTAGTTATATATGTCTCATTTGTGGTATTTATAATATGTGGATTGGCTGTTTCAATATGGGTTATCTAGTCTTGTTCTGATATGTCAGCATTGTGGTGCCTATATCTGCCAGTGGCCAGAATTTCGACACAGAACTGTTTGTTATTTGTTCTACTTGTCGGTAGATATTTTGACCAAACGGGTATTTGGTGAGTTTTTTTGGCCGACCAAATTGCCTTTTTGTATTTTTGCCTTAGATTGCTAATTTGTTGCTTCGTGAAGATATTTTGTGATGAGTCCCTTTTCCACAGTTACCTGATCTTATTCATGACTTTTTTTTCCATAAGAGAGATTTGGTAAACCAGAGTGCTGCACTGCTCGATGTGTTTGAGTTTGGTGAAAAGTTGGTTATTAGTACCGTTGTTAAAGGCTCACAACATTGCCACAGTAGCCCCCGAGTATCACTCATTAGAGTGAAATAATTAGTTATGAAATCCATTATAGTTGTTGCCACTGTTAGATTCCAAGAGAGACGGTTAAAGCTGGATGGAACTATCAAGACGTTAGCTTTTGGTGTTCTTGACAGACATATTTGGAATTTAACAAGCTGACGGAAGTGGTCACTCTCTACTCTTGGGGTTATATGGAAGCTTGTGACCAATTGGAACAGTTCTGTGTCTACTAATGTGTCATCCATAGAGTGAGCTGAGTTTGATGTTCTTATGGTGGTTGCCTGTTCAATTCAATTCAGTTTTATTCAAAGATTCTTTATTCAGCCACTAAAAGCCATTAAGCACACAAATAAAATAACTTTAAAAAGTTACCATGTATACATGGAAAATCCGATTAGGCCGAATGAATTTGTCTAGGGCTATGTATACAGACAAATACGGATAAAAACTCATTATTAAAACAAATATACAATGCCACTGTAAGTATGAAATTTAACAACTAAAGTGCAAAAGTGACAGAACATTGGCAGGGTAAAAAAGCTACATAAACAAGTCATATCATGCACACAAATAGGCATGTGTATTTCCCAGAGATCATTAGACGAGTTCAACCTAACTACACCATAAGCATCTTTTTCCTAAGTCTTAAGGCCCCTGTAAAAAAGTTTGCGACCCCAAAGCAGACCATAGGGGAGGAAAGCATTTGTAAATATAATAATGCAAGCCTTACTTGAACAAATTGGCTGGATTTTAGGAGTGGGAGAATACATTTTTTACACTGGGGCATAACATTTACAGAAGGTAAAATGTAAAGTGTCCTGATCAGAAACATTGTCATATGGACATGGCTTTAGATCACCATGCTTCGTGTAGCCTTTAGGAAAGGCTGATAACCAGTGTATAAGGTTCAATCTGAATCTAGTTAGGACTAAGCGATGGTGCACGTTGATGACCAGTGACAAATAAGGCTGCACCTGTGGACTCAAATTCAGTGTGATATAGTTTCTCACCGTGGACTTAGGTAATTCCTTACCCTCCCTTACCCCCTGCAGCCTGGCCAGAAACATATGTTTGATATTCCAAATATCTACTGGGTGTAAAGGCCTGGGGTTAGTATACAGGTCAGGGCAACCTAGCCACCTCATTTGGTCCATAATGTTCCATAACTAGGGTATATGAAGAGCCCCTAAAAGTGCAGTGCAATTCGCTATAACAAGTTAGTTTAAAGTGGTGGCGTGGCGGTTCTAGATTCTCATCCACCACAGTAGAGGCGCAACAGCGATACGATGAGCGATGTATCCCATGCTAAGCTCCTCATGCAACATGAAGGCTGGAGTGCAGAGGGGAACAGCGAGGAGCCTGCGCATACATTTGATTTCCACCCCCTGCATATCTCTCAGTTCTTGTATCTCCACACATCACATCTGTATGTGGCCTTAGGAATGCCTTTTTCTCTGTACACATTTAGCAGGGCGGATACTGGCTTTGTCCCTAGTCTTTTTGGAAAGTCCATGGTTGCCCCCACAACCCTTGCCAGAACGTTCTTTTTGTGTGTTCTTTGCGCAACCCATGTCATCAAACACACCCAGGTAATGTATGGTTGTAACGTGTGTTAGTTCTGCCCCATACAAAAAAACTAGAAAGTACCTAGCAGCCTTCTGAGTACCAGTCATTATGGTGTGGGATTTTGGAAGAATTTGTGGCAAGATCAAGTCAGTCCATAAAATCAATAAAAGCATTTGAAAGTTTTTGGAGACCTACAGCAGTCCTGGCTAACAACACTGCGTTGTCTGCATATAAAAGTGTGGGAATCAGTTTAGAGTCAGCTCTCGGGATGTCTTCACTGCTGGCTGAGAGAAAGTCTCCATACTTGTTAATGTCAAGCATAAACAGTAAGGGGGCCAGAATACACCCCTGTCTGAGCCCTCACTAGAATTCCCAGGAAGATGGCATACCACCATCCTCATTGTATCTCACGCCTGCAGCGGTGTTATTATGGGGGGAATGTTGAAAAGTCATCAGGTCTGCATCCAGACATATCCAAAAGAGTTGACCAAAGTTTGAATCTGTTAACGCAGTTGAACGTTGATGGCAAGTCCATAAATTCCACGTGCAAGGATCCCTTCTTCGCTATTGTGTATTTCCCCACCACCAGGTGTAGGATAATGCATTGGTCTAGCGTCCCTTTACCTTGCCTAAAACCATACTGTAGGTCAGAAATGACATTAAGATTATCTAACCAAGACATTAGAAGGTCCCAAATCACTTTCCCCATAATTTTAGTGGCCGAATCAAAAAGACAAATAGGTCGGTTACATGCAGGGTCGTCCCTCGAACCTTTTCTAAAAATAGGTAAAATAATAGCCTTAGCCCAAGAGGAGGGGAAACCACTCAGACAGGCTGCATTAAAAACCTGTGTCAATATCCTGGCCCAGGCCAGCGGGTCAGTCCGAAGGAACCCCATCTGGAACCAGCTCTTTCCCCCTGGCTGTGGCCAGGATAGCTTTGTGTACCTCATCTGTGGTAAAATGCAAGCACACAGTAGCTGAGCCTGGGTCCCTTAGTACATCAGACCCTCCTAAGTCATCCCCACTATACATCCCTTCAAAGTGGTGGACCCATCTCTCTGCTTCTATGATGCAATCAGTTGTGGAATTTGCTGAATCAGAAAAAAAGGGGCTATTGACAACTGCCCAGAACTTTGTGCTATCTGACAATACACTTGCCTGACTGAGGGCCTCCCAAGCCTGTTCCCTAATGAACTTCTTCTTCTGTAGGATTGCAGGTTTGCAGGCCCTCCTGCAAGACCTAACCCCAGCCTCTTCCCTCGGGATTTGTTTTAATGCCAGCATAACATTTCTGTGAGCCTCGGAACAGGTACAGTCCAACCACCTTTTCTCCTTGAACCCTTTACACCTGCTCTTAATGGTTAGACTATTGGCTATATGCTTGGTTACCTTATCAAAAGCTTCTAGAACAGTTCTATTCTGCGTTCTTTTACCCAAACAGAATGAGATCCCAACTGTGCACTCTGCATACAGATTGTCAAGAAAGGTCTCCGGTATCACCTTCTTCCACTTCAGCCTATGCATTTGATATTTTATGCTAATGACAGAATTTGGAATGCTCCTCCCCTCCCCTCTGTGCGAATCAAAGTAGTAAACCAATTCAAGCATTAAGGCATTGTGGTCGCTATGGCTGCTCCAGGAAACACCCAGCTTGTGGACTGCGGATGCTAAACGTGCAGAGAATATTACAAAATCAATAGTACTGGAGCAACCCCTACCTGTATAGGTGGGAACAGGAACCTTCATTCCCGTTTATGCTAGGCAGGACAGATTATTGGCTGCAAGGAGCTCTTCTATGTGATTGCCTGACTCAGAGTGCTCAAAGTGGGCTGCCAGTGGTAAGGAATCCACATGGCCCTTTACAGAAGTACATTCAAGATGACATTGATGAGTGTTAAAATCACCTCAAATTATGACCTCGTAATAAGAATGTTTTCTCTCCCAGTATTGTTCAAGAAACCCCTCTAATGCTACTAAGTGTTCAATATCAAATTTTCTAGTAAAATAATTATAAAAATATACTACTAACACAGGGGTATGATTCTTATACAACAGCTCAACTTCTAACAGGTGGGGTGAATGACAATCTACCATTCTTGTTTTGCAGGTTAATTCAAGTGAGATCAGTAGAAGAAGACCCTTCCTTAGCTCTGCCCACTGTTGATGGAGATGCACATTTAAAAATTTAGGTCAACCCATCCAATAAAAACCTCTCAGTTCTATCCCATGTTTCATGTAAGGCAATTAGATGACAACATAAAAGGGTCCTCTGCCATAGCACATCATCTCTTTTAGACCTCAATCCTGCTATGTTCCAGGACAGAATCTTCATACATGAGACACCTGGAATAATAGGTGCTTGCTTGGGAGGTAAGATAGATGCCTGCTTGGGGGTAAGGTTGGTATATTACCCACCTGGCTCACAGCCCTTGGGCCCTACAACTCCATCAGAGCAGGCAATAGTCAATCATTGCCATCTAACCCATCTAGACTTAGCAAAGGTTCAAATCTGTTAGCTAGGGGAAGTACAAATCTACCATTATGGTCCTGGGTAGACTTTACTAGCCTGAAAACTGGCTGTCTCGGGGAGTCAAAATAGAAAGAGTTAGTGGGATAAAAATACTGAAGGGGGACAACCTTGATCGATGTTTTAGAGCTCTGCATAAGATGACACGCAACAAGTGCTTTAGCATGGGCAGGATGTCTTACATTGACTATAACACTGTCCCCCTCAACATTTTCCTTACCCTGTGACCCACCCAACCCACTCTTCTACCCATAATAATATAGGGAGACAAATATTGCCCATTTACTACATTAGTGTCACACCAATGGGTGACCTTATACATAAGATCCAATGTGGACTCTTTCGATCCTTGTGTTATTGGTGGAACTCCCAATAGGTTTGCAACTAGTGGTGTTGATTCTGGGGGCAGCTCTAGGGAGCTCAGGGTTCCAACTTGAGCCATTGAGCATCTATCCATAGTAGATATGTGGGATGTGCTCCCCTTTAATGATTGTGCCCCTTGCATGTGGCCCACCTGAGTGAAGGTGTCCAAATTGTTGATAACATGGGTAGTCCCAGACCCTTGGGCCTCCCCCTGGGTCAGTGGCATAATGTTTTGAGTCACCTGTTTTGGACTGGTGATCGCAGCAGGTGGCACACCTGTATTAATCAGTCCAGTGTGTGTGAGCCCAACCATACGACTGATCCCATCAGCCGCGGACTCCGTACCAAGAATTTGGGTCCCAGGTACTGGTGGGAAAAAGGAATCAAGCTTTGCCTCTATGCCTTCCAACTGTAGCAGAATGAGTGCGATCAGCATGTTAAACAGGGTTAAAGAATTTCTAATGATTGTTCAGAATCCATGTTAGCTGATGGTAGTGCCTTTCTCTGTGGTGAAGTCAGAGAAACTCTTTTACATCCAGTCCTCTTCCTTTTAATTGGGTGTCCATCCACAACTGTGTCATTTTCCTCTATTATCTGGCCAGCCCTGGCATTAGAGACCACGGTAGATGATATTGCAGCAGGTGGTAAAACAGAACCAGGTATTACCCCTTTGGCCTTGTGATTGTCCATTAGAGTCAAATCCTGTGCAATTTTCCCAGTTTCCAAAGAGTCTCCTCTCAGTTAGGGCTATCTCCTTTGAAATTACATCAGCTGCATTAATTAACAAGCATTGGCAAAGCCAATAGGTCTCGCTTTTGGGACCTTATAAGTATTTAGTTATGCAGCACAATATCCTATAACTGTTGCATGGCCAAACACTTATAAGGTCCCAAAGGCGAGACCTATTGGCTATGCCAATGCTTGTTATAGGTGCGCTTGAAATGCACTACTAACAAGCTGTAGCCCGGTGACTGACGAGGAGGGAGGGGGAGAAGGGAGGGGGTAGTGAGAGCACACAGCAGGGGATGGTGGCAGAGAGCGCCTCGCGGACAGCAAGCCTGTGTTTACAATCCCTAGAGGAGGTGGGGGGGTGGGGTCATGGCCTTCACAGACGCCTGCCAAAAGCTTTTTAAATGTTAGCTTGTCACTACCTAAAACGCCAGTGCCTCATGAAATCAGTATCCCATGACCTTTGTCTAAATAAAACTCACCGTGAAAACGAAGAGGACGTGCCCCCGCTACTGCTTAAAACCCAGGTGTACGCGCGGTATATTTAAATTAACAAAGTGCTTCCGACTGCTCGCATCTCTACATGCAAGTACAAAAAATAGAGGTAGGACAACAGACAAGGTGTAGAAAAAAGAATACAGAAAATGCGGCCATCTTAACAAAGAGCGAGACCTATTGGCTATGCCAATGCTTGTTTCATGTGCAGCTGCCACATAAGAAGCACAAGTACGGCCAATTACATTCTTGAAGAACATTTATCTCTAATTCGCGAACATAATGGATCCAGATTTTCTTCATTTTAGACAAATGCTTTAACAAGCCTTCTCAGGTCTGTGATGATTTCAAAATAACACTTTCTCAATAACAGTTCCTTTATATGGAAACACTGAGACACAGTGCATGTTGTAGCATGATGAAGAGAACATTACAGGAATGGTACACCAAAATTACCCCTTTGCAGAAAGTCCCCCAGCGGGGAAAGCGAAAAGCACGGATAGTAAATTAGTGTAATCGAAGCAAAGTGGTGAGCCTGGTCGTTGTGACCGGGCGCTGCTTTTCCTGTGTAATGTGTGACGCACATAAAAGGTATATTCTGAGAAGAGCAGCAACTCTGATGAGAACTGGCCTGCAGGAGTGATGGTTATGACTCCTTTCACCACCGGCGCCTAGAGACCAATCTGTTTGTAGAGCGCCTTAAAAATAAATAAATAAAGATGAATTAACAACACTTAGGGACCAGCAGGGACAGTGTTAAAACTGAGAAAAGAACAGAAGCAGGGTGGCAGAGGATAGCGGAGATCCGCAGGGGAGGTGGAGGGAAGAGAATGAGGGTGGTAAGGGTAGAGACATGCATGAAGAGCAGCAACACTAGGGAGAAAGAACAGACCGGCGGTGACAAAGAACAGACCGGCGGTGACAGATGAGAGCGGAGAGACTGCCGGGGAGCGAGGCAACACTGAGGGGAGAAAGATCATATGTGGGCTGATTCGAGGGAAACATGGAAAGACTCAAGGGCAAAACAGACACTGCGGTAAAAGGGCAGGCTAAGGATCAGAAACGGCAGACTCTGGGGAAAGCAGTCAAACAAGGGAGGCTGGAAAGCAAGCAGACTCAGGGGAAAGTGGAATGACTAACAGTGAAAACAAGCAACTTTGGGGACCAGAGGAAGAAGCACGCGCGCCTCGCGCTCAAAGTTTAAAAAACATACAAGCGCGCATGTGGGAAAGCTTATTAGCAAGAACAAGCAGGAAGGGGGTTGCAAATGGTGTGCGCGGCCGCTTTGATGTCCTCAGTGGCTGCGCGGCTCACTGAGGACATCAAAACGACCGCGAAAGTGATCAGGCAGTGCTTTTCAGGCTGCCAAATGGTGCGCGCACTCGGTGCACATGCACTGTATTTGGAGGCCTGAAAAGCACTAGTTTGCACTTCCAGATCCCCTTTTACAAAAGCTCTCGCGAGAGCAGCGCTAAAGCGCTGGCTCAGGCGAGACCTAAAAAGGAGTCTATGGTAGTTACAGTGTCACCCCCTGTTGCCCCAACAGTCATTTTCCTTTTGCCCATGGTTATGGGCCTTGTGCACTTACAACAAAACACTAGGAGGTCTCAGAAATATGGTGAGTGTAGGCTACCTCACAGTAAGCTTTTACTGCTTCGGTCAACTGGATAACATGTCCCAGCAACAGATTATGTAGGCTTTTTGGACAAACAAGAGAGGGCAGGGCACTCACTCGACTCCAGTAGACTACCATCACAGTGCATCAGGGAGCATCAAAATGCGAAACGGTTTGAAGGGGGAAATAAAACAAATGAAAGAAAAACAGTACCTTGATCATCGTGGCAAACCAAGAGACCTGGTCCAGTCCAGCCTTTTCCAGCCACTGACGGATGCAGACGAGGCCCGTTCTTGGACCGGCCTTCGCCCGGGCACGCCCCCGCACACGTCCCATGCTGCGGAAGCCCATAGCAGCCTAAGAACGCGCCTCTGGGCATGAGAGTCCTTTGTGTGAGTGGCGGTTGCCGCAAGCAGCACTGGGGCTTGTGGTCCTGCCCCCGATTCCTGAACAACGGGCATCCCGCACTGTAGGAGCCCAAAGCAGCCTAAGTACACGCCTCCGGGCACGAGAGTCCTTTGCATTTGCAGCGGCTGTCACAAGCAGCACTGGGGCTTTGTGGTTTGCCCCCTCCTCCTGAACAATAGGCGTCCCCTGTTGCGAAAGACGTCCGTTAAGTGTACACATGCTTACGTTTTCGAGGGCTGCGATGACTTCTTTCCCTTATGTGATAATTGGCTATTACTGGGGATATGCATTGTACGACTTGCTTGTGGTCTTGATCCGACTGATAATTTTTAGTTTGTAGTAAGTGCATGTTAAAATCCACTGACAGATTTATACCTGCTTGAGGAGAAGTGTGTTGTACCGATTTTAAGTTTTGCTCTTAGTGGATATATACTTTGCAAATTAGGAGGCTTTCTTTATAGCTGGATCTATGCGTTGTTTGATATTGCTGCGCTAACAGTTTAATGCATTGTGCCCAAGTTAGGCCCAGGTCAACCTGTTCTTGTTGCCATTTTAGATGGGATGCTATGAACATTGAAAGACCGCCAGAGGCTCTGCCCTCTTTTTTCCTTTTTAACACAGGTTGATGGTACTCCTTAAAGCCTGTGATTGGTGACATTTGCCCTGCCCATGTTTCCTGTAGTAGTAAGATGTTAAAACCTACAGGAAAGGAGATAAAGTCAGTCTCCCCCACCTTTCTGCTAAGGCCGTTGATATTCCATGAGCACAATTATAATAGGCTGTTTTTTGGGCCATGTGCTGTTGTAATCGTGCTTTTCTCTTAAGATGATCCCTCCTGGGATGGAAGAGTTACTTGCCTCATGTAGCTGGGAGCTCCGGGGGCTGCTGTGTGATGAATGCTTAGATTTTTATGGCATTTAAAGGATTTTTATTTGGGGCCTATTTCCCATAAGTACCCAGCGCGTGGCCACTGTGTTGTTTACGGAATGTTTGGGTTTGGGCATAGAGGACCGAGGTGCCCTCTAATTCTGTTGTTTTCAATTCTTTTCAATTCAGTGCCCCATGTCTTGAAGCATTCCCTATGGTGCCATACCTCCATGGCTATTTTTGGATTAGTCCAGGTCACCACAGTTACTTCTCTGCCCATTGCTTCAGGATTGGGTTTTAACTCAATGCCTTAGATGTAGTGGGTTTTCAAATGGCTTAATGTTTCAATTGTGCTGCAATATGGTGTTTCTGTTTAATATGCTGTGTCGCCCTCTGGACGTGTAACATGGCATCAGTTCTAGTTTTGCTTATTCTTCCAAAGTGGGGGCTTCAGGATATAGATGACCCTCTAGGCCAAACCAAGACTCTGTCTGTTTTTGAGTCACAGAAATCAACTGGGATTGGGGTGGAACTGTGCGGGATGACTCTGCACAGAGTATTACATTTGGGACCATTCGGGTATCTTGCATATCTATTGCTGCTTGGTTTTGGTAAGTCAGGAGGATTGTACTAATTGGGCTTAGCGGGGCTACGTGGTTCAGTGGTCTATGGAGGGGTTGCTCTTGTGACATGAGTGACCCTTGGCTTTACTTTGAATGTGCTTTGTGTACTCTGGATGGCTTTGCCTACTCTGGCTGACTTTTCGTCATGGAACATGACAAGATTGTGTGGGTTGGTTGCCTTGGAGATGATTGCTACTGTGTCCACAATTTGCCTTTCTCTTTACTTTGAGGTAAGTTTGTTTGTATGGGGCGGCCTTTGATTACTGCTGGGTGCCCTAACTGAATATGCTGGGATGCCTGCCCAAACTTTTTTGTGGTGATGTCAGTGCGATTTGGCTCCGGGCCAGCGCCATTGGGTGTCACTTGAGTTGACCCATCCCGGTGGTTAAATCCCAGGGGAGTCGTAACCTTCTCTGCAGTGTCTAGATGCTGGGGGCAATGCTCTTGAGCGATTTGTGGGTCCAAACCGGCTGGCATGAAACTCTGCACACATAATGGTCTATCAAAGGAGGTTGTGGGATCTATTCTATACAAGATATCTAGTTCCCTTTCGCCTTGATAAGCAAGTTTTTCTTCTTGTGTTTTATCTCGCTGGGAGGCACTCTTTTTTTCAAATAGAGGGTAGACCTCTGCCCCCTGCTGAGATACAGTTTCCTTTGAGTTATGAATGCGCACTTGGGTATTTGGAAAATTGTGCAGCAAGGTTTGTTCCTGGACTCTTTGTCTTGCCAGCTTGTTGTTCCTTGCTTTCCTAAGCTGTTTGCGCTCTCTTTTGATTAATGGAAGTTGTTTCTGTTGTACCAATAATGTGGGTCCATTTGGGGGTGAGTGTTTCAGTAGTGTTATTTCTGGTTGCATGTCTTCTAATAATGGTTTTTTGTTCGCCTTGCTGTCCTGTGTGCCCTGGCTTCCATTCTCAGGCGGTGGTATCGGCTTTAAGGAAGCTGTGTATGACTTAGCCAGACTTACTGATGATACTGTACTGGGTGGGAGCAGAAAGGTCAGAGGTTTTACTTCCATTAAGATGTCAGTCAAAATTGTGGGAATACTCTTTGGATGTTAGAGGGTGGTCAAGCATTGGCAAGTGTAGTAGGTGGTGTTGGGGTCCTTTTGGACTCGGTGGATGAGATAGTTTAGTCCCTGAATGTTCCGCTTGATACCTAAGACGTGAGTGGCTAGGAAATTCAATAAGTCAACTTGGATCTCTAGTTTCCCTGAATGGTATGTTACAGAGAGGAAATCACCTCCATTGTGTTCATTAGTGGCGCCTACAGCGGTGATGACAGTGGGGTATTCTTGTTTGTGGGCTTGCTGTCGTCTAATGTGTGAGATAGGAGATCGCTGTACTTTTGAAAGAAAAGGTCAGTTAGATGTTTTGGCTTGTCCCCTGGAGTGGACTTATCCTGAGTGCTATTGTCTGAGGGAATAAAACAATAGTTGTCTTGCTGGAGATTAACCAGGGTAAACAAGACGATGGCTTTCTGAATGGAACCAGAGTTGGTGGTTCTATTTGGATATGCTCCTTTGATCCCTCTTCAGATTTTTCGAAGGGGTTTAGGTCTAATGCTTGCCGCTTTATTGATGTTCCCAGTGGACTTTCTGGAAGGGGAAATATTGCATGGTGTAGGTCAGGTGACGAGTGACCCTTTGGGATTTATCGCCGTTGCACTCCTGCGTGTTGTCTGAGGGGCGACAGTGCGGCAATACCCCAGTTTGCTGGTCGGATTCTAGTGCATGAACTTGAGCGTTGATTACTAATAGGTAGTTGGCGTTATTAAGGGGCTTGACAAAGGTAAGGGAGGACAGAATATTGCTGAAGCCGTACTATGAGGTCTGGGGAATATTAAAAAGTCTGTGATTTTTGCCGTCCTACATGGATTAGTTTTAATGCAATGTGTCTGCGACACGATCTGTGCAGATGTGTGTAGTATGATTATCATTTTATGGTACCGCAAGTGCTTTGGATTTGTTATTTCGGCCACGTCTTTTTGTCATTTTTGCGGCTACTCTGATTTTGCACTTTCTCATATTATCTGAAGAGCCACTGCGGCTGGGGGAAGCTGGGATGGTTGCCGGTTCTTCTGGTAGTACTTGGCACCCGTGGTCCTGGGCTTCTAGTGTGGTTGCTGGCTTTGACTTGCTCAGGTGTAGCTGGAGAGAGTGGGGCAAAACTAATGCTAAGTCACTCCTGCAACCTGGAGCAGTGAAGATGGCTTGGTTTTATGACTGCTTAGCAGGTGCACTCGTATACAGGTGTAGTGGTGAGGGGGTAAAAGTGTTGCAGCATGTTGGTGCTGTGTGGTTTAATCCTCAAGTTAAGGGAAAACCCGAGTTGGAACTCTCTGGGCCACAAGCAAGGTGCACCCAGACCTAGCTGGACCACTTCTGCGGGGACCTGGGTTCACACCCTGTGGCCTGTAGCTTCTACTGCCGCAGCTCTGACATCTCGTCTTGTTGTAAGTCCCTCCCTCAGGTTGACACCCCTCTCTGTCTCTGTTGTCTCATTCTTATTGCCCGTTACGGGTTGAGTGCTAGCTGCTAGGCCCAAGAGGCAACGTCTGGAGATTGAGGCTGATTTCTCCAATGGCTGAAGTCTGGGCCGAGCTGGGGCTCACATTAAAAGTTGCAGGTTAGATTCATGCCACTGACCCCGGACTTTAGGCTTCCCACAAGTGCGCTGAGGGCTTGAGCGGGAACACTCCAAGCCGCACGCAAGCTGCACCCAGTCCTGGCTGGGTAGCTTCCACTGGGACCCGGGTTCTCACTCAGCGGCGGGTAGTTGCTACCGCCGCATCTCAGGCATCTCATCTTGTTGTTGTTCTCTCCCTCGGGTCAGCACCCCTATATATGGGGAAAGGAGCTGGAGCCGCCCTTCAAAGTGTGGATGCCGGGTGTCGAGTGCTGAATAATGATTACTGCTCGTGGGTGCAGAGACTGGAGCGGGCTGCTAGATGCAGGGGGTGGAAGAAGGGGCTGTGGCCTCTATTGCTAATGGCGGTGGAGTAGGCCGCCGGTGCACAAAGCCCTGGAAATTCTGTAACCAGTGTGTTGCTTTCTCCGGGGCGTGCTTAGTCCTGCTCAATCCAGAGCCCAACCCCCCGCTGTGGGCTTCTGTGGGCTCCTGCCAGTGACTCCTAGCTCCTGGCCCCCACTCCCGGCTCCACCACTGCTCCTCCACAGCTCTGCACCTTGCACTGCGTCCTGCTTCTTGAACAGGGTGTGTAGAGATCAAAACTGATCCGGAACAATCAGAGAGATGGAACAGGCTAATCCATCAAACATGGCTTCCCTTCTGAAGCTCTCCTTTTGGGATCACAGTCTGTGTGGCTTTTCCTACCAGGTGGAGATAACATCTCCTTTGACTGGCAAACCCTTTGCAGGCTTTCCTGTGAGTCATTTACACTTCTTCCCAGGAAGTCAGAAGGCTGTCTTGAGGACAGCTCTTTGTGTGCAACTGTAACAGGCACTGAAAACCTTGGGCAACAAACTGGAAACTTACTATAGTTGCACTTTGCCCACCAGTGTGACTAAATTCAATTTAACCTTTAAATCAGATGTAATGCACTGATTCTTTTGATCCCTTGAATTACTAACTTTAGTAGTCCCATTCAGACGTTAGCAAGGCTGAAATGTTAGCCTGTAAATCTGCACTCGCTAATGGGGCTACCAGCCTTTCAAAAGTAAAATACACAATGGTGGTCAATTAAATTCATCTGTATTCGGATAAAAACATTTCCATAAAAGAGCGAGTCACATAAAAACATGTTAAAATACACAAGTTCATAGTAATCCTAATGACAGCATAAAAACAAGTTTGATAAAAACATTATTCATAAGTGTGCGACGTGTAAGGGATGCATACATCAGTTTTCAAAAAGGTGCACACTCAATTCATAATAAAAATGGACAATATAAAAACAAGTTTTCAAAAAGGTGCCGGCTTAATTCATAGTAGTCATAATAACAGTATAAAAACCAGTTCATCAAAAACATTCTTCACAAAGTGCACATCGTGTTGTGGGCACGCACAGCAGCTTTCAAAAAGGAACCCACTCGAAAAACTAGTTCATCATCTTGAGGATATTCCTATATGCTGCTTCAAGATGGACAGGTGAAATGTTTTTGAAGAATGGTATTAAGATCCATTTTGCATATTTTATATAAAACTTACAGAAAAGTAAGAAATGTAGTGTTGTTTGTCCGCTCCGGCCGTCACACGGCATGGCAAGGAGCCTAGGTTAGTATTATACCCAAGGGGAAAATAGAGCAAGAATTTTACTGTGCCAGCCCTTAAATGAAAAAGGAGTCCTCTGTCTCAGCGGCCTAAGGGTTTTGTGAGATAACTAGGCGGCAGGTGCTAGATGTTCTCAATAGACATAAAAGTTGCAACAGTAGGTTTCCTAGACTCTCTCTCAAGTCTTGTTGTGCTAAAGTCCGAAGAAGTTTTTTGTTTACGGTATTTATTTCATTTGGGCTTGATAAAAGCTGTTCATAATTAACACTACTTAAACTCTGGCTCACCGTGGCAAATGTAAATGTGAATGTAAATGTTGTAGACTTGTAAAGCGCACAGCTGCCCCAGCAACAGGGCGTCCCGGCGCTGTAGACCGCTGGGGAACCCGTCCTGGCTATCCCTGTGAGATGGTCCCTTTCTGGGTATCTCCAAGGTGAAACCAGGCATCCCCAGCGTCTGTGGGGGGCCATTGTAGAGATGAGGCAAGCTTAATGCCCAGAGTTGCCGAGTGTGTTCCTGGTTAGAGTAGGTACCGAGGCGAGAATTATCGAGTCCGTTTTGACCCTGGTCCACGACCCTGCCGCGTCGGGAATTGAACCCTGGTCCCTAGCCGATTCTCTGCTTACGGGTCTGCCGCCTCTAACAAGTGAGCCACACCTCTCCACGCCACGGTATATCCCTACCCTTCTAGCACTTGAGGCAGTCTCCTATTATCTCTCTTGTAAGAGATAGTGCTGGATTGTTCCAGATTGCCAGCCAAAATAGGGCAGGGTGAGCCTTTAAATAATCTTCAATGTAGTGTAATTTCAATTTACTGTGGCAGACATATTGGGACGTGGAGATTGGTGCACCTAAGAGTTTCCGGCAGAATCTGTTTTCCTCGCACTGAAAACTGTAACTCTTTGAGAAACCCGAAAACCTCTGCGCCATAGGTTGCTGTTGGTATGCACTGAGATTTTTAAAAAAAATTAAATTGCTAAAATAGCGCCTGTCCTCTTGGGCTGATGGAGACTAAGAATCAAGTTAATAGTTTTAGAAAACTTGTTCCTACAATACGCCACATGGTCAGACCAGGAACCATTAGCAGCAAAGACCAACCCTAGGTAAGGAAAAGTGCTAGTGCATTGTAAACTTTGATTGTCCACGGAAATAGAGTTTAAAGTGTACTTTCTCAGCACACAAGCCATTTTGATTTTTTTTTTAATTAGTACACAGGTCTAAACTGGTCATAAAATCAACAAAGCCCCGCAGTAAGATGTGTAGGGCATTTGGTGTGCGGCCCATTAGAACCACATCATCAGCGTATAACAGGGCGGGGAGTGTGTTGACATAAACTCTAGGAACATCGTTAGTGAGTGCTGTCAGTGATTTGTGTAAATTATTAATGTATATGATAAAAAGGAGAGGGGCCAGAACGCATCCCTGCCTGACCCCTCTACAAACTTTAAATCATTAGAGACCTCGCCACCATTATTGATCCTAATCCTTATGTAGGTAAGCTAAAACATGTACTAAAACCTCATCCAAACCATATTCTAAAAGAATGGACCATAGTCGTAACTGGTTAACAAAATCGAAAGCTGAGGTCAGGTCAATGAAAGCCAGGTATATTGTAGATCGCTGAGGTAAAGTGTATTTCCTGATGATTAGGTTAAGATTTACTTTGAGAACTACTTTCTGGTGCTGAAAGTAGAAGACTTCTTTATAATGCACACAGCAATACTTTGCGAAAAAAGAAGAAAAACACACACGAAGCAAGATTCAATAGTGTATTCAAATTAAGTATCGAATACTGGTGGCTGTCACAAATACAAATTCAATTGCAACAAAAACAACAAGTGACAGTGGTGAGCAAGTGACATATAGTGATTAGTAATATGAACAGTACACTAGATACATGACGAATACACGTGAAATAAAAACAGGTGGGGATGGAAGAAGCTTATTATTGTTCTTGTCGTATATGGTTTTGCACATGTGCTACAAGATCCATTGATGAATTATCGTGATCATGAGAACTGTGCGGACATATGTAGCTTGTCGACGTTTCGACCCTTGCAGAAGCGCAAAATTGAAGTGCATCAGGGCTGGTCTTCCTCAGGACTACGGAAGGGTGGATGGACAGCCTATAAAATTAATTGTAAGGAATGATCAGTTGTGTGTTAACAGAAGTTGATTTAAACTGTTTTGTGGCGGGGGTGAGAGAATATGACTCTTACCAAAATGCAGTGGCCTCAATGGATGAGATCTGCAAATGCCTGAAGATCAAAGGAGTTCTCCACCAGCCGGTTGGAGCCTAAAAGAAATAAAGGGCACAGTGTAGGTCGAATGCGGTATGTAATCCTGCATATCAAAATTGTGGCATTACGGTTTTGAACATACCTCATCTAGGGATTCACTCGACTTCCACCAGCCGGTTGGAGTCTTGTGTGATGCGCTTAGTAATTCATAATCATTAATATCAGGTTGCTGTAAAAACGGAAAACTAGTTTTAGAATCATTGTTATAATCTGTCACACGGACTGCAGCTCTCTAAATCATTTCCCTTAGTTCTCACCTTAGTGTGCAGAAAATGCATCTGTTCAGCGGCAGCTCGGGTTAGTTAGTGAAGCTGTGATCAAAGAAGCAGCTGATAATGGTGCGTTTACGTCATTAGGGGCTGGTGAGTGCGACGTGCACGCTCCAGTGCAGCAGCTCAATGGAGCTGTCGGGAAGGAATGTTTACGTCATTCTCAGCTGATGAGCACGACGTGCACGCTCGGGTGCAGCAGCTCTATCGAGCTGTCAGAAAGGAATTGTAACGTCATTCACAGCTAGTGAACGTCGTAGCTTAGCAGCTCAATGGAGCCGACAAGAAAGACATTTCTCATGATGAAACCTCAAGTCCTTAAGATGTATGGTAAAAGATGAAATATGGGGAGCGAGTCCTTAACATGTATAGTAAAAATCATTACTTTTTATGGGGAGCGTGTGATCGGGTGGCATAAAGAACATAGTTTTGACATGAAGCTTCATAAAGATAAATTCAAACATGACATTAGAAAACGTCCTTTAAAAGTTGTAATTTAAAAAGCAGGCAAAAAGTAGCTTGAAGTAAGTCGACACATTACATGAAAGACAAGGTTAGCAAGAAACATAACAAGCATAGTTTCTATAGCCTAGCCATCTGTCTATATGTCTCCTCCTGTTCATTTAACCTTTTGTTTACTGAATCAAGAATATGGATCGATCTGCATTCTTTTAAGTTAAGGGATGAGAGTATGCTACCACCCCAGGATGTATGGTAATCTTCTCTAACAACCACCACTCTAGTTCATCTGCGGTGTGTTTGCTTGTGGAGAAGTGTTCGACTAAGGGAGTCCCCTGGACCTTGCAGCGAATTCTGCTGCGATGTTGATGGATCCTAGTTTTGACCTTTGCGTGGTCTGGCCCACGTAGATTTTGCCACATGGACTTCGTATTGCATATATAACGTTATTGCTGTTACAATTGGTGCGTTGTCTCAAGTAGTATGTTTTGTCTGCATGTTCAAAGGATGAGCCAGTCATTGTAAAATCACAGGCTTTACAATTGCTTTATTTAAAATGACCAGTTAGAGATGGTAGATTAAGTTGTTGTCTGATATCTGGTGTCTTTTTTGTTTCTAGATAGGAGCTGACAACATAGTCCTTGATGTGTCTGGCTCTCTTAAGACAAATAGCGGTTTCCCATGGCTCTTGATTTGATTTGTTATTTATAAAGCGCAGTGAATCAACCCCCGGGGAGGTATCTCAGCGCTCGGATACGGCAGTGGATATATAAGAGGTACTCAGGCTGGGAACAAGACTGTTGTGAGAGCCTTCCTAAATTTCCAGTAGTCGGTGCATTGTCTTAGGGCCAGCGGAAGCTGGTTCCAAATACGGGGGGCCTGATAGGAAAAGCATTTCCCTCCTGTGCGTACTTTCTTAATCTTAGGGATTTGAAGGAGTGACTGGGAGCTAGAGCGGAGGGATCGGATGGGGGTATAGGAGTGAACTTTCTCTGCTAGATAAGGAGGGCTTTTTCTCCAAATAGCTTTGTGGGTGAGGCAACAGATCTTAAATTTTATGCGGAGGCGTATAGGGAGCCAGTGTAGTTGATGGAGGAGGGAACGAGAAACAGATCTGTTTGGGGCGTTTAAGGTCAAGCGTGCAGCTATGTTCTGTATTACCTGCAGGCGGTCCAATAAAGACTCGTTGGCTGCTATTAGGAGAGCATTGCAATAATCTAATTTACTCATCACTAGAGTCTGAGTGAGGGTCTTTCTAATGGAATCGGGGAGATAGGGAAGTGCTTTCCTCAGTAGACTTAGGGTGTGGAAGCATGAGCTTACAGTGTATGACACGTGTTTTCTCAGGGTGAGGGCCTGTTCGAGAAACACCCCGAGGTTTTTTACTGAAGTAGCCGGGGTGGGTGGGGAGCCCAGTTCTGGGGGCCACCACTGCAGGGACCACAAGAGGGGGACGTCACCGAAGAGCATGACTTCCGTCTATCCAGCATTCAGCTGGAGGAAGTTGTCTTCCATCCAACGGGAGATTGCCAGCATGCCGGAGGAGAAAGTGTGTTCAGCTGTCAGGGAGGTTTTATTGAAGGAAAAGGTAAGTTGAGTATCATCTGCGTAAGATACTGGGACGAATCCGAGGTGACGCAATAAGGAAGCCAGGGGGGAGATGTAGATGTTGAACATGGTCGGGCTTAGGCACGAACCCTGTTGGACTCCCTTGGTCAGATTTTGAGGCTTAGACCGGAAAGGTCCAAGATTGATGGTCTGGGAGCGATTGGTAAGGAAGTTGTTTATCCATTTCAGGGCAGTTCCCCCGATTCCTGTCTCTCTGATTCTTGTAAGCAGAATCTGATGGTCGACCGTATCGAGCGCTGCCAAGAGGTCCAATAGCACGAGGAGGGTGGGTTGGTTTTGGTCTAAGGAGAGTCTGATGTTGTCGGTGACGGCTAAGAGGGCAGATTCAGTGCTATAGTTTGGGCGGAAGCCAGATTGAGTCGGGTCGAGGTAACCTATAGCTTCTATGTGGTCTGAGAGATGTTTATTCACATGTTTTTCAATGGTTTTACTTAGGTAAGGCAAGAGGGAAATGGGGCGAAGGTTGGACAGGTTATCAGAGGGTAAGTTGGTGTTTTTCCTGATGGGGATGACTTGGGCCGCTTTCCATGCGACAGGAAGGATACCTTCCTCCAGAGATTGGTTTAAGATGGAACAGACAGGGTGAGAAAGTTGTTTTGCTAAGGATGCCATGATCTTGGCCGGGATTGTGTCTAAGGGAGAGCCGGAAGAGATTGTGGCCATTATGGACTCGGTGTCTTCTTGTGTGAGTGATGGGAATTTTAGGAGAGTGGAGGGGTTGGGTGGGAAGTGCGGGGGGATGTCCGGGTTGATATCTGGAGAGGAAGGGTTCCTAGAGGAGATTATTTTGTTATAGATGGTGTCGATTTTTTGTATGAAGTGGTCACTAATTTTATCGCAGAGTGTTTGAGAGGGGGCTTCTGTAGATTCACAAGCTGTGGGGTGTGTGAAGGTTTTCAGAAGTTGGAACATAGCTTTGGGAGTGTTTTTAGCTGTGCTAAATTGAAGGGCTATGTAGGACTTGCGGGTTCGTTTAATATTTTTATGGTAGATGGACAAGGCGATTCTGTATTTTTCTTTATGAGCTTCGAGTTTGGTGCGACGCCATTTCCTTTCAATGTTTTTGCAGTTGTTTTTTTCTATATGAAGTTTCGGGGAGAACCATGCTGTCTTGGGTGATGTGGGTTTAGAAGAGCTTTGTTTTAAAGGGGCGATTTTATCGATGGCTACCAACGCAGATTGATTGAGAAGTGTGAGGTTGTCTTCTAGTTGATTATGAGGAGAGTTTAAGGGTGCGATGACGGTGGCGGCAAAGGTGTCAGGGTTGATCTTATGCCATTGTCTGTAGCAGGGGCGATTATGGGTGGCGGAGCGTTGGGTTGGAATGATTTCTTGTATCTGGAAATTGATGATGGCATGATCAGACCAGGTGATTGTCTTAGGGGCATTGCAAGTGAGGAGGGGGAGTTGGAGAAGATGATGTCCAGTGTGTGGTCTGCTGAGTGGGTTGGGCCATGGTTGATTTTATTGAGATTGAGGGTGGAAAGGTCGTTAAGGAAAGATGCGGTATCAGTATTGGTTGTTATTTCGCTATGGATGTTGAAGTCACCCATTAGCACAAATTTGTTGGAGGAGATCACATGGGGGGCGATTAATTCTAGTAGCGAGAGAGAGAAGTTGGCAAGGGGGCCCGGAGGTCGGTAGACCAGGGCTCCCTTCCAGTTTATTTGAGGGAAGAGGTCGAGTTTGAAAATCAGGATTTCGATCGAATTGTTGGAGTGTTGTTCCAGTGTGGATTCCTTAGCTCGATCATTGTGGATAATTGCAATTCCACCACCGGTTTTGGGTTGTCTATCGAGCCTGAGGATTTTATATCCTTCTGGTCTGGTAAGGCAATGGTGATTGCAGGAGTGCTCGAGGGTTTTAGCCATGTCTCGGTGATAAAGCCAATGTCCGGCGAATCATTATCCAGGAGATCCCAAAGTTGATCTCAGTACTTATCAGGTTCCAGTATTTTAAAAGTCCTTTCTTGATGTCATGACTGCGTTTAGTGAACGTGGTTACGCAAACCAATTTTTCTACATCTTCCAATGTGGGCTGTATCTCCAGAAGAGTCTCACGTGGGCGATACCAAGCCCTCTTTCTGGCACGGTTTAACAAACCTTTCGGATATCCCTGATCTCTCAATTTTGTGATTAGGATATCTGTCTCTTTATAGAAATCACTTATTTTTTAACAGTTCCATCGCAGTCTTAAAAATTGACCAAATGGCAGATTGTCTCTTAGGCTTCTTGGGTGGTGCGAGTCGTACTTCAGGGTGGTATTCTGCTCTGTTGGTTTTCTATATAATGTAGTAAAAATTCTTGCTTCTTAGCTTTTCAGTGTGATATCCAAAATGTCAATGGCCTCATTGCAATACGTCATGGTGAATTGTATATTCGGTGATCGTCCATTCAACCATGTTTTAAATTCTATGAAGCTCTGTTCTGTCCCTGTCCGCACCATCAGAACATCATCAATGTACCGCTTCCAGACTGCGATATTGTCCAAGAAGGGATTCGGGAGATCATAGTCTCCTCCTGTTCATTTAACCCTTTGTTTACTGAATCAAGAATATGGATCCATCTGCATTCTTGTAAGTTAAGGGATGAAAGTATGCTACCACACCTAGGATGTATGGTAATCTTCTCTAACACCCACCACTCTAGTTCATCTGCGGTGTGTTTGCTTGTGGAGAAGTGTTCCACTAATGGAGCCCCTTGGACCTTGCAGCGAATTCTGCTGCGATGTTGAAGAATCCTAGTTTTGACCTTTTGCGTGGTCTGGCCCGAATCTATCTCCTCATCCCACAGTGTTTTACCCCGCAGGGAATCACAACGCGGTCGTTATAACGACCGCGTTATGATTCCGCATACCTTTACTCCGCAAGTCGGAACAACGACTTGCGGAGGGAGGCGCTGGATGTTGGAATAGTATAATTTACTATTCCAACTCCAGTCTGTGCGGACACTAGGGAAGGTGTTGGATTTTAAATCCAAAACCTTCCTCCCCACTCCGCAAGTCGTTGTTCCGACTTGTGGAGTAATGGTATGCGGAATCACAACGCGGTCGTTGTAACGACCGCGTTGTGATTCCCTGCGGGGACAAATATTTGCGGTAAACGTTGTTTACCGTCTCGCCCATGTGGATTTTGCCACATGGACATCGTATTGCATATATTACGTTATTACTGTTACAATTGGTGTGTTGTCTCAAGTAGTATGTTTTGTCTGCATGTTCAAATGATGAGCCAGTCATTGTAAAATCACAGGCTTTACAATTGCTGCATTTAAAATTACCAGTTAGAGGTGGTAGATTGAGTTGTTGTCTGATATCTGGTGTCTTTTTTGTTTCTAGATAGGAGCCAACAACATAGTCCTTGATGTTTCTGGCTCTCTTGAAGGCAAATAGTGGTTTCTCATGGCTCTTGATCTCAGTACTTATCAGGTTCCAGTTTTTTAAAAGTACTTTCTTGATGTCATGACTGTGTATTGAACGTGGTTACGAAAACCAATTTTTCTACATCTTCCAATGTGGGCTGTATCTCCAGAAGAGTCTCGCGTGGACGATACCAAGCCCTCTTTCTGGCACGGTTTAACAAGGTACCCCTGGTGCCCTATACTAGGGACTTACAAGTAAGTCAAGGTTTGCCAGTTGGAGATAAGCCAATTAACCATGCACCTTTTTAAGTGTCAGAGTACATGAATTGAGTCCTGATTAGTAGGGCTCAGGGAATTTCAGTGCCATTACACCATTGACTAGTTGTCCAAATGGGGAGGAAAAAAGGGGGGGGAACGGCAAAAAGCCAGTTCCCACTCAAACCTCAATCCTGTATAGGATGTAAGCCATATTTCAATGCTCATTTCTGATGCTAGCACTCTCATATCTATGTCATCGTCTGTCTAATATGATTAATGTATGTATATCTTTTAATTCTCGAACAGTTTTGTCAGTCTTGTAGCCTACATGAGGCAATGATTTTGACTTTTTGATGGGTCAACTTCAAACAATTGTTTTGAACTTAAGCTTTCTTGTAAACTTAAACATTCCAATTTAACCCCTTGAGTGCCCCGCCCTTTCCCCCTCCTGTGCCGGGCCTTTCATTAGCGGGCGGGGTCCATGACGAGATAGTCTAGTCATGGGCACAGCGCAACCGCGCTCCATGACGAGACTATCTCGTCATGGGCATAGAAGGGGTTAAAACTCAAAAATATTCAGAAGTGGTTCTGGTCAAAATGATCAATCTTTATTAAACGTTTTCATTTCATCATCCTTAAGTGTTCTATGTGACAATTTCAGTACCATATTAAGCATATTATCTTCTGTTCATTTGTCTGGGCTCAAGTTCTCACACCTGTTTTTTCCATTTCTTTCACTCCACTCTAGTTCGCTCTCTTCTTCTCTTATACCTTATTTTTCTGCCTTACCTACATCTCTGGTGTTGAAATGTGTTTGTGCTAGTCTCATTCTTTTCACTTCGTCTAAAAAGGACACGTTAGTGGTTAATGGATTGGATTTGCCTTGTTTTTTATTATCTGTACAACTCGCGCTACTCACTGAGCGATGGTTCAGTTGTTCTATTAATACCTATTATAGAGCCCAATATTAGGTAATTGAATCAAATCAATTTTTTTGCCATGTGTGTATTTCTTCCCTTGTCTATAATCTTGCTGAACCCTTAATAGTAATATCTGTTTCCTATTTCTTAGTTGTTCTGAATTTGTCTAGAATCCCATTCAATATCCCATAATTATTGACATAGTCTTCCATCTGTAAATCAACAATTTGCTTCTTAACATCATTAATCTCGATCAGTAACTTAGCAATATTATCGCATGCTTGTTCAATTAATAACGCCATTAAATCAACTGAAGTATTTTTAAGAGTCCTTTCCCATTTGTTGGCAGTTTTTTAATTGGTGTCCTTTGCAGAAGGAAACAAATGTATTCCTAATCCACAAGGTATCATTCGCACATCCGAATAATGCTCTATTTCTTTTTCTCCCACCATTTCGAAGATTCTTTAATCATTAGTCGTTCAAGTTTGAGAAAAAGTTCTCTCATCAGAGCCATTAATATGCATATCAAATTCTAAGAAAACATAAAAATACAACAGAGCTACATAAGTGCTTGAAAGTTCTACATATATCTCCATTTGATACAAATAAATGTAATTAATACTTGCTGCTAATCATGGAATGAACGATACATAAACACTTGCACTGTTCGTACCAACTATAGAGGTGTTTTCGTTGTAGCACATTCGTAATTGTATTTTTTTTTAAACAATATATTTTACTAAGTTTGCATGGTACATACTGGCCCGAAGGATACAGTTAGTCTCAAATCCCACAAACCTATAATTGCTCAATTGGATAATCATTCCGGAGGTTTTAAATGGTAGTCCGGGTTGCTCAATGACCAATATCATTAGGGGAACACAGCCTATCAGGGGTCTGGAGATGGAAGGGGGGTAACGCTATGCCCCGGTAAATCGCCCAACGTGACCATATTTTCCTGTGCTTTTGGGGGCAACTCAAGCTTGAAACACCTCAATCTCAGCACTTATGCAATCATCACTTAATTGTATTTTTAACATCTAATTCCAAATAACATCATCAAATACTTCATAAATTTGTTTATTAACCCCTACTTCTGATATCCCACTTCCCGTGGCCTGCACCCAGCTGCTTCCACCACAACTGGCTCCTCTTCCTCCGCTGAGATCTACATATTGGCAGACGTGGTGCATACACATATCGGCTGTGTGCAGTGGCTTACCGCTGGCATGCAAAAGGCAAGCCCGTCTGCCCACGCCCAGCACCAGGAACCCTGGCCATCTCCACTCCAATTCTACTATCCCACTGCGACCATCCATGCACTCAACCTTGGCGGCTGCTCTCTGCACTGATGCCACATCGTTCCTCACAGCACCAAAAAGGCCCACTCCTGCACCACCTGCAAGATCTACACCTGCACCCAATACACTCAACCACACTCATCAGACACCCACCACACCACACTCTTCAACTCCTGCTACTTTAGTGAGTGACACAATGAGTGCTGCAGCCCACTAGTATCATTTAGTTTGAAGACTCTGGGTTCAGGTAATACCATATACTAGGGACTTGTAAGTAAATTAAATGTGCCAATTAGGTATATGCCAATTTTACAACATTTAAAAAGGAGAGCAGAAGCGCTCTATCACTCATTAGCTGGGGTAAAGTGTGTAGAGTTCTATGGCCAACGGAAACCGGTTCAGTAAAAGAAGGCAAAAATATGGGGTAAAACCATTTCTAATAGCTCTCTCCTGTTCAGACTCCTCAACCTCACATTCGGAGTGCCTTAAAGTTCATTACTGAGCCTAATACTTTTCAACATCTAAATCACCCTGGTCACCAACATCATTTGCACCCACAGAATTAATATTTTACCCTATGCTGACCATATACAGCTGATACTTTCCCTCTCTGACAATACATCTAACACTCGGACCAAGTTTTCCTCCTGCATGACCGAAATCACAAAGTGGATTAAAACCAACTGACTCAACCTGAACAATGGCAAGACAGAAGTCGGGATCTTCAGTAGGCAATCCCTACCTTGAGACCCTACCTGGTGGCCAGAGGAAGTCAGTCCCACACCCACTCCCACCACTAATGCTAAGAATCTAGAGATAATTAGCGACAGTCAACTCTCCATGACCACTCGATGACCACCTCCTGCTTCCACACCATGAGGATCCTGAGGAAGGTCCTCAAATGGCTCTACACCAGCACCAGAACCGCTACCCAAGCTCTCATCACCATCATACTGGACTAAGGGAATGCCCTCCATGCTGGCAACAACACACACCTAACCATGTGACTCCAAACCATACACAGTACAGCAGCCAAACTCGCACTTAACTGCCACATCCCACATACATCACCCTGCATCTTGGGGAGCTCCACTAGCTTTCCATTCACAAATCAACTTTGTTGAAACTCCTCACGCACACCTTCAAACCCCCCCCCCCCCAACCTGGGCTCAGCATGCTTCACGACTACATGAACTTCCCCAAAAGCACTACTCCTACCTTGCCTCTAAAGCCTGGAACGATGTACTTCTCCTGCACATAAGAGCCACCTTGTTAAATCTTTAATTCCACAATAATCTGAAGATGTGGCTCTTCAAATATGACAGCCCTTTGCTAGGCCCAGATTGCTCCTGCATCAGCACCAGAATACCCTCCGGATGACAGCGCGCTCTACAAATACACATAACATAAATTATTTTTTTACTTAAAACTTTTATTTATTGCATTTCCATAATGTTACAGTGAACTGACCAATTATTACTGTGCAGACAGAAAGTGCCATAAATAAAACAACACCTTATTTCACCAAAGACTAAAAATACAAGTCTTGAATGTTGTTCCTTCCTGCTATACTCCTCTCCATGGTTTTTCAAAACACTGTTCTTCAGTGCTGTGGATCTATAGCAAGTAAGTGCAAAGAGGCATCCAAATGTCTCTGGGCTGTGCAGGCTCTGGCAAGAGTTCATTCTATAGTACAGTTTGCTCACTATATTATATTGCGTATCCATTGCTTCTTAGTAGGGATTTTCCACGTCCCCAGTACTGCGCTACCATTCACCTTGCCAACAGCAGAGCTAGAGCGACAAACTTGCAAGCAACAAAGGGGATCTTTTGCACCTAGCATAACAGTGCAATAAATTGGGTTAGTTGAATTGTGCCTCCAGTAATTTCTTGCAAGGAGCAAATAACTTGTGACCAAAAGTATTGGATTTTTTCACATTACTATGCTAAATGAACGAAACCCTCTCCATCCCGCCCGCATCTCTCACAATGTGTATTATTCTTAAGCCCCCATTTCTGTAACTTCAGTGGGGTGTAGTATAACCTGTGAAGGAATCTGTAACATATCAGGCATGGCCTGCCACTAGGGCGCAGCTAGCCTGTTAATGCACAGCAATATGACCATATTTTATCCGTAAACTTCTGTTCTAGGTCATCGTCCGAAGAGACTTTGGCTGGGCAGGGCCACTGGGATAAGGATCCCTGTATGGATCTGGAAAGTAGGGATATGATTTTGATAGCGCTGCAAGCAGAAATCATAGTTTCTAAGGGATCAGACGTGTCAGGTTCTTGTGATAAAGTAGGTGAGGTTTTTTTGCCGGTTATTTTGACTCCGTGAATCAAGTAATGATTTAGTGAAGTAACTGGTGTTTGTGTGGCTATAGCATCTGGTGTAATGAACTGGTTGTCTTTATAGAAATCATCTCATTTTGTTAGGTTATGTTTGCACATCTTGGAGTCGTTATTGACTTTCGCCATCATATGAAGTAGCGGAAGGAATCTTAAAGGAATAGCTGGTGAGTAAAGTAGCAATAAAGTGTTTTTGTGTTCTATCCTGTCCCCTGCTTGCACCATGTAGCTGTGGTATTTGGCAGCTTGGTGATAGGGCATAATGTACAGGTGTGCAGCATCCTTTTCCACAGCTAGGTCGGCTGAGTGTTTGGAGGGATGTAATCAGTGGTGTGCAAAGTGCACCTGGGCACTTGGATAATACAGTTCCATGCCAAGAACTGCAAATCCTCCTAAATGATACAGCAATGTCAATATATTCCAAGTAGGTCTTGGTGTTTTCCCCCCTCATGTTAAGTGGATTAGTAAAGAGTTCAGATAACTGCTGTGGTAATGGGATGGGAATGTTGATGAGGTAGTACGAGAATTTGGGTAATCCTACTATTTTTATTACTCTGATGAGAGGCAATGTTAGCCACCAGGATATTTGGCTTTCAACAGAGCATATGGCTTTACCATACTTTCAAGTTAATACCTCACAGCTGATCCACACCCCTAGGTATTTTATAGGGGGATCAGACCATGCTAGCGTTTATTCTAACTCAATTTGGTCATGCTAGGGGTGGTAGGGAAGATAACCGAATTGCCCCACTTAATGTTGAGGCCCTATACTGTGCCAAATTTTGTAAGGATTGAAGTCCTTCTTGCATGTTTCGGACATACAAAGGAATGCCATCTGCGTACATTGATGTCAAAATAGGTCTGTTACAGAACCTAAGAGAGCATTGACTACGTTATTGACGTAGGGTGCCGCAAGGGGCTCTAGCCATATGGCAAAAAGTAATGGAGAAAGTGGGCCCCCCTGTGTTGTTCCTCTGTGGATCACAATTGGAGAGGAGAGGCCACCATTTAATTATAGTCTTGCAATCAGACCCATGTATAGAAGCCTTAACAACTGCACACATTAGTGTGGCATGCCAAGTCACTGTTATACCACCAACAGATCGCTCCAGTCCAAGGAATCGAAAACCCTTGTGACGTCTAGGAACAGTGCCTGCATCTAGGAATATGTGTTATATTTCCTTGGCTGCTTTTTTGAATTTGCAAACGTTATTTGCGTCAGTGCGTTGGCCACCCAGGGTTTTCTAATGATATTTGCGAGTGCATTCACAGGGACACCTCCCTACAGTAGTAGTATAAGCTTTATTCGATATTAAAATATCATAAAAGCAGTGCATTTTCGAATAAAAAGAGAAACATATTTACAGAGTTAATTTTAAAACACAATTAGACCATCACCTAAAACAGCTTATACGAATACAGTTTCCAATACTGTTGGACCCGGCCTCGTGGCGTGGTCCTTAACCCCCTGGATTGTGCCCGTTCCCCGCCCCGGCCGTCACGGGCCACCCGTCTGAACTGCACCAGGGCCCTTCACCCGGAGCTGCACGTGGTCGCATACTCCTCGTGGCTCCGCCATCTTGTTGGCATCCACGTCACACCGTGCACCAGCCGGCGCGACCCCGCTCAACCCGGCCTCGACCCCAGCGAAGCCCCGACATCGAGGCACCACGAACTAGCCAGGGGGTGCCGCAGGAACCATTCATCGCCCCCGGCGGAGGACAGTATCGATGGGACCCCCAACTGTCCTCCCCTCTCGAGGTGTGATCGCCCTGCAACTCCCATGGGCCTGGCGCCTCTCCTGCTGGGCGTCTGGCCACCTCCACCCGGCCACTCCGCCCCCTCGGGCGCATAGGTCCGGACATCAAAGGGCTCCAGACCTATATCTGGGGCGACCCCACCACAGCTCGGCAGTTGTATCCCGGAGTCGAGAGCCCTGCTGATTGAATCGCGGCTGACCCTACGGAGAAGAACTCTTGTCGGAACCATCACGAGCCCTGCTGACTGCGTCGCGGCTCCTTCTTGTGAACCCTTTCTGAACCACCTGGAACATCGGAGCCCTGCTGACGCTGTCGCGGCCCAACCTCGCTGAAACCTTCCTCGGAGCCCTGCTGACGACGTCGCGGCTCGAGCTGAGCAGAAACCATCTTGAGAGCCCTGCTGATTGAATCGCGGCTCTCCACGAACTGTACGCCAGAGCCCTGCTGACGCCGTCGCGGCTCGACCTATCCGAGATCCGGAGGTCCTCCAGCTTGAGGATAAGAACTGGGCCCCAGGTACCCTCGTACCGCACTCCTGCCAAAGACTGTCCCGCTACCCCTACCCTTCCAAAGAGACACTGAGACTTTTGGTGGATCCCTCGATCCCTTCGTGTAAATATTGACCTCGTAACCTTTTTATTGCTGATAAAGAATTGCTTGTCTTGAGACAACCTCCTTGAGTCCGGTGTGGTGGTGTTACTGTGCTAGTACGTGATAGGAGAAGGATCTCTCAGGAGACTTCTTGGCAGCGCTCGGCTACTTCGTGCAGTGAGAGGGCCTCCCTTGGTGGTCTCACCGACTCCTCGGGGTCCGCCTTCCAACATTTGGTGGCCAGCGACGGGATCCGAGCCGAACGCAGTACGTACCAGCCAGTACCCACTAGCTACCCATCCAAACGAATAGCATCATGAGCAGCCAGGAAAACAACGCGACAATGGAGTTCCAGCCCGAACGGCTGGAAGAATATACGCACAAAGAATTAAAACAGTTCTGCAAAGACAAAGGCATTGCAACCACCAGCCTAGGTACCAAAGAAGAGATGCAGAAAGCTCTGAGGGCATGGTTGGAGGCCGGGGCAGGCCCCTCCCAGGAAGAAGGGCCCTTGCCCCTGACGGAGACCACAGCAACCGCACTGACTCCGGCAACCGGAGGAAGAAAGAGCCTAGAAACCGGCCTCTCCGAAGAAGAAATACGAGAGCGGGAAAAGGTCCGGAGCCACGAGCTAGAGCTCGCCCGACTGCGGCTGGACGGCGAACTCCAGCTGGCAGAAAAGAAACTGGCCCTCGAGCAGCTACGCCTTCAGGAAGAGATAGAAGAGAAGAGACGACACCGGGAGTTGGAGGAAAAGAAACTAACTCTTGAGCACGAGCGCAGTCTCAAGGAGCTCGAGATCAAGGCCAAGAACGGAGGGACCGACACCCCCAGTACTAGAGACACTCTACCGCCTCCCGAGGCCAAGGTACATATCCCGAAAGAGGTCGTCAAGGAGTATTACAAGAATGACGACATCCAACAATGGTTTAAGGCCTACGAGGTGGCCATGACCTCCCATCGGGTGCCCCGAAAAGACTGCGGCGCAGGCCTGTGGGGGCGATTCCTGAGTGAAGGGCGGGACACGCTGCTCCAGCTACCGGAGGAGGTGATGACCTCCTACGATCACATGAAGGAGGCCCTGCTCACCCGCTACGGGCTAACCGCGGAAATGTACCGCCAGCGGTTCAGAGACTGCAAGAAAATCCCGGGTACCACATGGGTGGAATATGTGGACTTTTTCAGTCGGGCCCTAGAAGGGTGGATCAAAGGAAGCAAAGTAACCACCTACGGGCAGCTGGTCGACCTCATCGTGTGGGAACATCTTTCCAACAATTGCTTCGTGGAACTGAGACAGCACCTCCTCGACAGCAAAATGACCGACCCGCGAAAACTTGCCGTCGAGGCCGATCGATGGGTCAACTCCCGGGTCCCCCGGAGCTCAATGGGGGAGTACCAGAGGAACCCCAACGGACCCCCACGCCAGCGCGGTGGGGGGGGAGGGCCGAACAGGAACAGAGACCCTCCCGCCGGGGCCCCCAGGAGCCCCCCTCGAGGGCCACCGCAGCCACATCTCTCCCCGAGCCTAGCTCGAAGGGTGGGCCCGGCCCGACCCGGACCACGGCCACCAGTGACCTGCTATGGCTGCCAACAAACCGGACACTTTGCCAGCGATCCGGCCTGCCCTCTGAACCGAAGAAACGGGGCCGGCGGGCCCCCGCCCCTGCAGCTGACAGCCGCCGCCTTGGGGGATGGAGAAGAGGAAGAGGAGGCCCTCGACCGAGAGAACAATGAGTGGGAGCCGGCAGCCATGTCCCTGGTCTGCCTGGGTAGCCGAGAGATGGTACCCTGCACCCCCATCCCAACCAACACCCAGAAGTACCGGCAGCAGGTCACGGTCAACGGACAACGGGCCGAAGCCCTTCGCGACACAGGCGCCAGTATCACCGCTGTCCGCTGCCACCTGGTGACTCCTGAACAGATTCTACCGAATGTGCTGTGCCCCGTACGGACGGCCGACAACAGTGAAAGCCTATGCCAGATGGCCCTGGTCCCCTTCGAGTGGGGAGGGGTGATGGGCCTGCTGAAGGTGACAGTGCGCGACGACGCCCCGGTCGACTGCCTCCTGGGGAACGACTTGGAAAGTTCCCCCTGGGCTCAAGTAGAACGACGAGAGCACCTCCGAATGTTGGGACCGGCTGATTGGGCCTGCGCCATCACCCGGTCCATAACCGCCCAGGCCCCCCGCCCATCCTCGACCTCCGGGACCGCCCAACCCGAGGGGCTCACACCCCCTCCCACCAGCAGCGAGGAAGAGGCGGACACCGACCCTGGGCCCAGCGAATCCTCCCCCGAAGAGATGGCTTCTCCGAGCGCCCTACCATAACTGACGCAATGGCAACACGAAGGGGGCCCCACCAGAGAGCAGTTCCAGCAAGAGCAACAGTCCTGTCCCTCTCTCGAAGGGGTCCGACAACAGGCGACCGCGCAAGCCAACGGTAACCAGACCGGCACCCACTGGATCTACTGGGCCGAGGGCCTGTTGTACAGTGAACAGAAAGTAGCAGAACTCGGGGCCAGCCGCGTGTTGGTGGTCCCCCTCCGCTTCCGGGAGTTCCTTCTCAACCTGGCCCATGACGTGCCCCTCGCCGAACACTTGGGGCAAGACAAAACGTACAGTCGTCTGGTGACCCACTTCTACTGGCCCCGGATGCGGAGAGATGTGGACAACCACTGCCGGTCCTGCCAGACCTGCCAAGCCAGCGGAAAGACGGGGGGTCGGGTCAAGGCCCCCCTCCAGCCCTTTCCCGCCGTCAGCACCCCATTCGAGCGGGTCGGAATCGATATTGTGGGACCCCTGGACCCCCAAACCGCCCTGGGCCACCGCTTCATCCTGGTCCTCGTGGACCACGCCACCAGGTACCCGGAGGCGGTCCCGCTAAGAACTATAACGGCCCCTGTGGTAGGCCGGGCCTTGATGGGGATCTTCTCCCGAGTGGGATTCCCCCGCGAAGTGGTGAGCGACCGCGGCACAAACTTTATCTCCAGGTACATGCGGTCCCTGTGGCAACAGTGCGGGGTCACATACAAGTTCACGACCCCCTATCACCCTCAGGGGAACGGACTGGTTGAGCGGTTCAACCGAACATTAAAAGGGATGATCCAGGGCCTGGAAGAACCCCTCAGGCGGAAATGGGATGTCCTGCTGCCCTGCCTCCTGTTTGCCTATCGGGAGGTCCCGCAGAAGTCCCTGGGGTTCAGCCCGTTTGAACTATTGTATGGACACCCGGTCCGCGGACCGCTCAGACTGGTCAAGGAGGGCTGGGAGATGAAGCCCCGAGGCGCCCCTCCTGACGTCTACCGATACCTCCTGACCCTCCGAAACCAGACCCGCAAGTTCCGAGCCATGGCCGAAGCCAACCTCGAGGCCAGCCAGGAGGACATGAAGCGGTGGTACGATCGCAACACCTCTACTGTAGAATTCGAGCCAGGTCAGAAAGTATGGGTCATGGCCCCGGTCGAACCCGGCGCCCTCCAGGACAAGTGGACTGGGCCCTTCAAGGTGGTGGAGAAGAAAAGTCCCGTCACCTACCTGGTCGATCTGGCGTCCCCCCGGAACCCCCTCCGGGTCCTACATGCTAACAGGCTAAAACCCCACTTCGCCCGGACCGAACTGAGCCTGCTGCTGGCGACCGACGAGGGGGGCGAGGACGACTCCGAGCCCTTGCCCGACCTCTTGCAATCCGACATTCACGATGGATCGATCGAAGGGGTCCAACTCGCCTCGTCCCTGACCCCGGAACAGCGCAACGACTGCCAGCAATTACTGCGGGACTACGCAGCCCTCTTCTCTCTCACCCCGGGGGTGACTCACTGGTGCGTCCACGACGTTGACACCGGGGAGAGCCCCCCCATACGACACAGAGCCTACCGGGTGCCTGACCGAGTGCGGGCCTGCATCCAGGCCGAAGTAGCGAAGATGCTGGCCCTGGGGGTCATCGAGCCTTCCGACAGCCCGTGGGCCAGCCCTGTCGTCCTGGTGCCCAAGGCCGCAGCTCCCGGTCACCCCCCGGAGTTGCGATTCTGCGTGGACTACCGAGCCCTGAATGCAGTAACCAAGACAGACGCACACCCGATACCCCGGGCCGACGAACTCATCGACCGCCTAGGGGCCGCTCGCTACTTGAGCACGCTGGACCTCACCGCCGGGTACTGGCAAATCCAGCTCACCCCCGGCGCCCAAGAAAGATCCGCCTTTTCGACTCCGGATGGGCATTACCACTTTCGGGTGATGCCCTTCGGAATGAAGAACGCCCCGGCCACCTTCCAAAGACTGGTGAACAAGGTTTTGGCCGGGCTTGAGGCCTTCAGCGCGGCCTACTTAGATGACATTGCCGTGTACAGCAACCACTGGGCCGAGCACCTCCTTCACCTGAAGGCCGTCCTGGCCGCCCTCCAGCAGGCCGGGCTCACAATCAAGGCCAGCAAATGTCAAATCGGCCACGGATCCGTGACCTACCTGGGCCATCAAGTGGGGAGCGGGCAGGTGGCCCCCCTCCAAGCGAAGATAGATGCCATCAAGACCTGGGAACCCCCCACTACCCAGACCGCTGTCCGGGCCTTCCTGGGCCTCACCGGATACTACCGGCGGTTTATCCGGGACTATGGGAGCATTGTTGGCCCCCTCACAGAGTTAACGTCCAAAAAGCAGCCCAAGAAGGTACACTGGACACCCCGCTGCCAAACAGCCTTCGACACCCTAAAAACAGCCATGTGTACTGCTCCGGTGCTGCAGGCCCCGGACTACCAGAAGGAGTTCGTGGTACAGACGGACGCCTCCGAGTATGGGATCGGGGCCGTCCTATCACAAGCCGACGAAAAGGGGCTCGACCGACCAGTGGCCTTCATCAGCCGACGACTGCTGCCCCGAGAGCAACGCTGGAGCACTATTGAGCGTGAGGCCTTCGCTGTGGTGTGGGCCCTCAAGAAGCTCCGGCCCTACCTCTTTGGCGCCCACTTCCGGGTCCAGACCGACCACCGGCCCTTGCAATGGTTAATGCGAATGTGGGGCGAGAACCCCAAGCTGCTGCGATGGTCCATCTCGCTACAAGGGATGGACTTTGACGTCGAACACCGGCCCGGCAATGACCACGCCAACGCCGACGGCCTGTCCCGCTTCTTCCGCCTTGACGAGGAGAATCCCCAAGGAGATGGGTGACTCTCCATGCCTTCGGCTGGGGGGGACGCCTGTTGGACCCGGCCTCGTGGCGTGGTCCTTAACCCCCTGGATTGTGCCCGTTCCCCGCCCCGGCCGTCACGGGCCACCCGTCTGAACTGCACCAAGGCCCTTCACCCGGAGCTGCACGTGGTCGCATACTCCTCGTGGCTCCGCCATCTTGTTGGCATCCACGTCACACCGTGCACCAGCCGGCGCGACCCCGCTCAACCCGGCCTCGACCCCAGCGAAGCCCCGACATCGAGGCACCACGAACTAGCCAGGGGGTGCCGCAGGAACCATTCATCGCCCCCGGCGGAGGACAGTATCGATGGGACCCCCAACTGTCCTCCCCTCTCGAGGTGTGATCGCCCTGCAACTCCCATGGGCCTGGCGCCTCTCCTGCTGGGCGTCTGGCCACCTCCACCCGGCCACTCCGCCCCCTCGGGCGCATAGGTCCGGACATCAAAGGGCTCCAGACCTATATCTGGGGCGACCCCACCACAGCTCGGCAGTTGTATCCCGGAGTCGAGAGCCCTGCTGATTGAATCGCGGCTGACCCTACGGAGAAGAACTCTTGTCGGAACCATCACGAGCCCTGCTGACTGCGTCGCGGCTCCTTCTTGTGAACCCTTTCTGAACCACCTGGAACATCGGAGCCCTGCTGACGCTGTCGCGGCCCAACCTCGCTGAAACCTTCCTCGGAGCCCTGCTGACGACGTCGCGGCTCGAGCTGAGCAGAAACCATCTTGAGAGCCCTGCTGATTGAATCGCGGCTCTCCATGAACTGTACGCCAGAGCCCTGCTGACGCCGTCGCGGCTCGACCCATCCGAGATCCGGAGGTCCTCCAGCTTGAGGATAAGAACTGGGCCCCAGGTACCCTCGTACCGCACTCCTGCCAAAGACTGTCCCGCTACCCCTACCCTTCCAAAGAGACACTGAGACTTTTGGTGGATCCCTCGATCCCTTCGTGTAAATATTGACCTCGTAACCTTTTTATTGCTGATAAAGAATTGCTTGTCTTGAGACAACCTCCTTGAGTCCGGTGTGGTGGTGTTACTGTGCTAGTACGTGATAGGAGAAGGATCTCTCAGGAGACTTCTCGGCAGCGCTCGGCTACTTCGTGCAGTGAGAGGGCCTCCCTTGGTGGTCTCACCGACACCTCGGGGTCCGCCTTCCAACAAATACATATTTTGTTCATAATTTGTTTAAAAAAACATAAAAAGTCTAGAACTAAAAATATTAACTGAAGCCCTATATAAAAAAGGGGAGACCCAGTTCTGTAACCCTAGATAGGTGGACGCTGATCACAATTAGTATCTACACTAATTAGGCAATTAGGCTTCCTAGCCAAAATCTTGCTTCTTGTTAACCAGGCAGAGCCCAAGAATTTGGCCACCCCGCATATCAAAATAAGTGAGGAGGTATCTGTACATAAAATGCGGAGAGCGTTACGATGACTCATTGGGCCCAGTAATTGGCAAACCGGCTTTAGCCACCTCTTCCTGGGGAGCCTATACGCCGGACAGGCGAACAGGAGATGTGCAATGGACTCATTGTGATAGGCACAGCCCGGACAGGGTATGGGTATCGTATTTGGCCCTTTCCAGCATGCAACTAAGCTGTTGGTAGGGAGAGTCCCGAATCTCATCTTCATATATAGTGCCCTGTCTCTGGGGATCTGGATGAAATCCAAATAAGGTTCCAATGTGCAAGTAGTTTTGTGCTGGAAAAATCCCTCCGTCAATTTCCCCAGTCTGGGATTTTGAGTGACCTGAATCTGCACCCATTCCCAGTACATTTTTTTTTAAACCTGCTTTGTAGGAGGGGTCTGGCTACACCATGCCTCATTTAGTCCATTGGCGGATAAGAGTTTCTGGAGATCCGTTAGCCATTTGATCTTACTCCCAGAGTCGGCTGCTACCAATTCATCAAGATCTGCCGCGTAAGTGGTCAATTCGGCAGTCCTTTTAATACGGGCCCAAAAAAGAAGAGGGCGCAGACGTGCTATGTCTTGGAATGAATGTCTACCTAGATCAAAGAATAGAGGCTTCAAAGGCGTCGAGGTAGGTAGGGAAAGCATGTCTCTCATGACCTTATTTTCAGATGTGACAAGTTCCCCAACATTCTGAAAGCCCCAGAGCTCAGAACCATACAGGGCCGACGAGAGCGCTTTGCCAGCATAGACCGCAAGCACAGGGGCCACAGGCCTGCACCCAGTAAGACGCTGTTCTCTCAAGATAGCGCCAGAGGTCCTCTTATGATTTAGGAGCATCTTGGCGAGATGGGGGCCCCATTTCATATCCTTTGCAATACGAATCCCCAGGTAATCAAAACCCTCCACATTATCCAGCGGGACAGCATCCAGGGTAAAGTGGTTTTTAAAACGTTTGGACGGGTTAATACTCATAGTCTTGGTTTTGGTGGTGTTGACTGTCAGCCCATGCGAGTCACAAAAAGTGCCAAACCTGTACAAAAGCCTCTGGAGACCCCCCGGTGATTTTGACATCAAGAGAGTATAATTTGTGAACAGGAGGGTCGGAATCTTCTCCCCGGCCAGGGATGGAGCGTCGGCCGGCTCCTGTCGCAGGAAATCAACCACCCCATTGATGTAAAGAGAAAACAGGGTGGGTGCCAGCACACATCCCTGGCGGACACCCCTGTTCACAGCAATTCTCTCGGTCAGTTGCCCTTGGGACCTCCATCTTATTTTAGCATAATTGCCATTGTGTAATCGCTGGATGATGTCAAGGACCAGGGGGGGGATGCCTAGTTGTTGTAAGGTATGCCAAAGTTTCCCCCGTGGTACTAGATTGAAAGCGGTGTTCAGATCTATGAAAGCCAGATACAAACTGCCCTTCCCCAGAAGTACTGTCTTCCAATAGATCATGAAGAATCTGAACACCTGGTCGATTGTTCCCACCTTATTCCTAAAGCCAGCTTGGAAATGGGAAAGAATGGTGTTGTCTTCCATCCAAGTTCCCATCCTAGCTAGTAGGACCCTGCCAACCACTTTCTGTATCACATCGATTAAACTAATCGGACGGTAGTTGGCGGGGTCCTCCCTATTCCCCTTTTTAAAAATGGGCACCACCTCAGCGCCTTTCCAAGAGTCAGGCACAGGTGATCCTCTCGCTATTAAGTTCAGGGTCAAGAGGATGAATACTGCCCATGTCTCAGCGTAATGCAAGAGCAAATCTCCAGGGAGTCCATCTGGGCCCGCCGCCTTACCTGGAGCTATACTTTTTATAGCTGTCAACACCTCACCCAATTCAAAGGAGTCTAGCTGATGGGCAGGAGCGCCAGTGGCGGGGAGGCAATCCGTATCGGGGGAAAAGGGCAGATTAACATCGGCAGAATACAACTTGGAAAAATGAAGCAGCCATTGGTTAGCAGTTACATGATTAGACATTGGAGGGGAGGTACTCCTAACCCTCTTGTTGATAAGGTCCCAAAAGCCTTTCGAATCTTTCTCATTGGATGCTTGTTTTAGGTCTTCCCAATGATTCTCGTCCCAAATTCTCTTAGCCTCCCTCTGAGCCTCGGAGTATCTCATCCTACAGTAGTGCCTCATCCTAGCATATTTCCTTAAGTATTTTACTTCTCGCTTAGCAATTTCATTGTATTCAGAAACTTTTTGCCCAATTTATGTTCGGATATTCCTGGTTGGCTGGACCTTCGTCGTTTTATTTTTGCCTCAAGTTTGGAGAGCTCCGTCCACAATGCTCTAAGGACTCCATGCTGTTTAAAAATACATTCACCCCTTAGCACTGCTTTGAAGGCCTGCCAGAGTAATGCCCGAGTATCCACCCATTCTGTATTTTTCTTAAAGTAGTGTTCACTAACCATTTCAATTTCATCCCAGAACAATGGGTCAAAGAGAATTCATCCACAGCTGTGTGAAAGCAAATCCCAGAGGGCTGGCAACTAAGTAAAACTGGTTAGTGATCCAACATGATTTATGAGCAAGATGCGTCTCCTCTGCTGACCATATGTGACATCTCTAGTGGTGAACCAAAAGTCTGATCTGGTCCTCATATTGTGGGTACCCTAATAGTGTGTTCCTTGCCTCAGGGCTGCGTTTCCATATCTCCATAAGTCTGCCAGTGTCCCCTCTTCAATAATGCAGAGGAGCTTGACACAACAGCTGACGTGTCCCTGGTGAAGGTGTGTGACCGGTTTAGCTGTGCACCTATGGCGGTGTTGAAGTCTCTGCCCCATATATATGTTCCGGATGTGTCTGTACTAACAAACCCCCACAAGGTGTTTTAAAAATCCAGATTATCCGTGTTGGGGCCATAGATGTTCACAAGCGTTAATGACTGTGCACCTAGCCAACCCGCAGAACAATGAACCTACCCTTGGAATCTTCCACCAAGCTGACTGAGTGGAAAGGAGTTCCTTATTTAATGAGAATTGCCACCCCAGTAGCATAAAAAGAGTAGGAGTGGGTGACACTGATGCCAGCCCATTTATCTGACAGCCTCTTATCCCTGTCAGGTGGAAGGTGCGTTTCTTGAAGAAGCGCTGTGTCTACATTGTGTCTGTGCAGGTACGCAGCAACTTGCCTACATTTTTCTAGGGTTGTTAAGTCCGTGCACATTCCATGTAAGGGTATATGTCAGAGTCAGGGCTTGATTACCTGTGTATGCACTCCGTATTCTCAAGGACCAAGTTGTGGATTCCCATGTCTGATGGTGTTATATAAATGACGTGGTGTTGTGAGTAAACTCAAACTTGAGTTGCGAGTGCAGTGTGAAACTTTCCCCCCCTTCCTCTCCTCTACTTTCCCACACCAGATCCCAAACTGTGCTGATGAAAATGAGCCCTATCCCCTAACTTTGTTGTCAGTCTAACCATTAACCAAAAGTATATAACTTTATACTCCACAATGGAGTTATGCAGAACAAAATCCCTGGAGTTTACCAGTGGCTAGTGGTCAAGCTCTAGAAGCCCGGTGGAGGGAGCCAACACAGGATCCACACTGCATGTCTCCATGTAGTCAGCTGGCATCTTCGCATAATTCTGGTCAGTCTCTTGTGCAAGTTACCTTTGGCCAACATGCTGCGTTGGGCCGTCAGACGGCCCCAGACTCTCACCATGTGGCGGAACACAGGATCATGAGGAATTTGAAGTCTCCATGTCGTTGTCTGTATCAGGCAGGGAATGATTAGTGGCATGTTTAAGCATAGTTTTTCCTTTAATCTGTTTTTGGACAGTCATTACATGGCGACCTCCGCAAAGATTTTCAATGAACCCCAGTGTGTGATTTGCAATCTGGCTGGGGACAGCATTGCATATTGGACATCAAGCTTCTGCAGTTTCTTTTTCACTGGTAGAAATACGCCGCATTCTTCTTGTCCTATTCGAGAAAAAAGTCCAGATAGAGAGAGATGCGGTCTCCTCTGTACTGCAGTTCTTTAAGTACATGTACCATTTTGCGTGCAGCGTCCCTTTTGCAATAATTCAAGAGCTAGGCTATGATTGAATGTGCAGGCATCCCCGGTAAGGGTCGGGGTGCTAGACACCTGTGTGCTCTTTCTACAGTGAACATATTAGAAAAGGTGTGAGTCTCAAAGAGCGTCATGAGTAAGGTCTCTACAAATGTTTCTACTCTCTCACCATCTGTGGATTCCGCCACTTCTAGAATGCATATATTGTTTCAGCGTGACCAGGTTTCCAAGCCCTCATTTTTGGCTTTGGTGAGTTTCAGTACCCGGTCCACTTTGAGGAGTTTTTATGTTGTGTTATGATGCCCATCTTCCAGTGTAGAGATCCTGTGCTTCGCCTCAGTAATATGCCTTGTTGTTTGTCTAGTTTTGTTGCAATATTGTCTATGCGCATGTTCAGCAATTCTATTTTCCTGTTGATAGTAAGCAGGCTGGCCTGCAGGTTCTGTAATAGTTCTTTACATCCTGGTCTTCGGGTCTGTTTTAGTGTATTTCTCCTTTTTTGCAGGTGGTGGATCCCCTATCTCAGTCTACTTGTGTGACTGACAGCCTTCAAATGATAGTTTAGATTGCTTTGAGTCAGATGATTTTCCCATGCTGTTGTTATGGAGGTCAAGCAGCACTCTCTCATCAAACTGCGGGACGGTGGGATGTGAGCAGCTGGCTTAGTATATGGTGCACACTTATGTAAGTGGGCACCCTGCACTAATCCAGACAACCCTAATGGCGATTTTAGTGGTCTTAGACAACCTTAGGAAGCTCTCTAAGTGGTATCTGTGGAGAGCAGTATTCCGGCTTAGCCCAGGAGTGTAATGCAGCTTGTTTTACCAGAACATAATTGTATTGTTATAGCTTAAGTGAAAAAGAACCACACAGTGTATTTATAAAAATATGTATTTATTATAAGACACTCACTAGCACATACAGATATCTCCTACCCAGAGATATACACAATACACACAATACTTTGCAATAAAAACAGGTAAGAAGCACAAATACACAGTGGTGGCCAAGAGGAGACCAAACCATATACTAAAATAGTGGTATGCGAACCACGACTCAAGTCAAGACTATACCCAGAAGATGTAGAAATGCCGGGGACCCAAGGAACCACTCGAGGTAAGTAATCAGGAACCCTACGGAGGCCGTGTGCAGAGTGGGAACACGATCGCGGGCTCAATAAAAGTCAATGGGTAAGTCGTGGTTGCAATTTTATAGAAGTAGAACACATCCCAGTGGAACTTGAAGAAACCCCGTGGAAGATAGGTTGTAGAGCCACCCTACCCGTGGATACCTCAGGAACCAGGATACCTACACCAGGGAAACTTGGCGCATAGGTGTGAATTGGCATCGGAAAACGCCATTCAAACTCAATGGAGGACTTCAGGAAGATGCAGCTGCTGGAGAAGGTGAAAGTGTCCGGTGGAACCCAAAGGTGGATTCAGGATGAGAAGTATCTGCAAGCAGAGGGGACAGAGTCTATGCCACTCAGGAGTGACCAGGAGGCACGGAAGACGAATGCCCACCGATGTCACGTTTTACAGGAGAGTTGGCGGTGACCTTGGAGCTGAAGCTGTGCGGACCAGGTGACTCTGTGGAAGACCATGAGCTGTTCACAAGCTTTCTCACGTTGGATGTCGAGAGTTGAGGAGTCGGTGTCTGTCGGGAACACCAACATGCCTTGGCAACTGCAAACAACGTGGGAGGCGAAGAAGGTGCAGTGTCGGGACCAGCAAGGTTCAGGTAACTCACCACAAGCAGGGGAATCAGGGCAGGCCCCGACCAACCAGGGGAGCCCGCAGAATTCAAGAAAGACCCTCAAGAGGACCCACAGGTCGGAGGCACTGGATTCATACGAGAACTTCCAGTGTTAAGATATGAGACCAAGCACTCACCTGAAAACCAGAATCGTCTGCAGGAGCGATGAGTAGTTCTCCAACCCTTCTGGAACACCTCTCAACGCTACTGAGGGGCACAGGAGCCCTGGCAGGTGTTCCAGGGGGAAAGGGGAATTAGACAGAGACGACAGAAAAAAGAAGAGACTACTCAGCTCCACCCCCTACACCAGCCGAGATCCCAGCTCTGAATTGTAGAGTCTCTGTTTATCTTCTTTATCTTCTTTACCTTATAATAACAACAATAAACAATGTCAATTTTAGCCACCACTATATAGTACCAATATGCCGTATTATGTGTGACTATAGTGATATGATTACCTCTAATATAGTTTGACAATTCACCATTGATTTCTACAATACGTGTAAATTCTTCTTATTGTTAAAGCCACAACGAATACAATATACAGCTGAAAAAGAAAGATTAAACACCCATGAAAATAGGAACACTTCTTCCTCAACGTAATTCTCTTATTTTGAATGTTTCACCTGTAGTATACCTAGATTAATGTGTATCTTAATCTAGGCAATGATGCCAATGTATGTCCTTATCAAGCGCATAACCAAGATGTGGAACAAAAATAAAAATATATGTCTCGATCACAAATAAACCAAGGCAAATAACAGAATTCAAGCGTTTCAAAATAAAAGAATATAACCGCTAAGCGTGAAAAAGTCACTTAGCTGACTTGACGCTGTCCAGTATTGTTGGAGCCGGCTCAACAACAGAATTTCAGACGTGATGAGCGTTGTTTCAAAGTTGTCCTTCATGAAGAGTTGCGGAGATTAGCTGCGATGCCTAAAGAAAGCAGGAACTCCCTAAAGGAACGTGACTCGACCAAGAGCGTAAAGAAAGCCAAGCGCCGTGTCAGAGGGGCGTGGCCTTTTATACTAAATAAGCAGGGCGTTGTCCAGGGTATCGTCCTAGCGTCTGTAGCAACGTGAGGTAAGACGCCTGCCATGTGAGTGGTTCGCGGAACGGCTTCCGAGCCGCAACAAAAATAAACAGTTTCCTTGCCTACGAAGAAGCCAAGTCGATGCGCGGTTTGTAAATGCATCAGCTTGGTTTACTAAATATGCTCAGAGGCAGAAATAGCACATAGGACTAAAATAAACATTGAGTGTGACTTGCTCAGAAAGCATCAAGCATTGGCAAAGCCACTGAACAAGGTTGCAACATGACACAAGCATTGGCAAACACAATAAATAATGAACAAGGCTGTAACATGACTCAAGGGGCAGTTTTAAAGGAATATATAGCAACATGATTTACAAAGACATCTTGGTGATGTTGACAAATCAAACAGACCATTGCGTTCATGTCACGATTCCTGACATCTAACAGCTCACCAAAGATGCAGGCACACAGTGCAAGTGATGTAATGAATACGAAGATCTTGGTCACAGGAGGTGCTGGAGGATGGGGTTACTTGGAGCCCGAAGATCTTGGAGGAAGGAAGCCAACAGGCCTTTGCAGCGGCAAGTCGACGCGGTGCACAGGGATTTGGTTCCTGTGGCTCTGACGAGGGATACTGGCCTCAAACTTGGTGAGAGGACAGGGCAGGCCTTGAGGGATGTGAAGAGCCACCACCTATGTTGCTGAGCCCTTTGGAGTTCATGAGAGCCCATGATCAGCAGACAGGTCAGCTTTGTTGTGGTGACTGCAGATGCAGGGAAGTGACTCCTTCACTTCAAGGGAGATTCCTTCAGGTGTCATGGATCTCCACAGGCTTTGGAAGGTTCCTGTATGGAGCACGGACACAGACGTTGGAGCAGACTTTCAGGACCACTAGACCAGGAGCAGCAGGAGTCTTCCCAGTTGCAGTCTCAGAGTGCAGAGCAAGGTCCAGCGAAGTTCACAGCGAACCAGATGGTCGAAGAAGTGGTGTCTGGAAATTAATTGTGTCCCACGACAAATCTAGGGACCCACCTACAGGTAAGCCCTAAGTACCTGTTATATGGGTTAGCCACTCCCTATTTACAACACTAAGTTAGCATAACCGAGTCAACTGTTAGAAAGCCAGCTTGCCGTTTCTGCTGCTTTGCACGCGACACTGTTGTTATATGTTATTCATTTTAGAAATGCTTACTCGACTTTGCCTTACAGGATAACAGTTTATTGTTTAACGTTCTTAACAGTGTGCTGCGTCCTTCGTCTGTACATCATGTAAAGAACAAGGCTAGGACACTAGACGGTGCAGAGTGTTGTGTTCAGATTGATCGTACCACTTTTTAGACATATCATACATGCAGCTGCCAATATCTGAAGGACAAGTGCCTTTAATAGTACCGTACAGAATGTTTTAGAATTCATTCGAACAGAAGAGCTGATGCATGAGAGAGCTAGCTGATCCTTTGATGTGATTCTACTAAGCTGATCTATACGGTATGGGGTCCCCCGTGTTAGCCTATGAGACCTTCTATTAGTCTAATAATAATTTATTAGTTGCTAGAGAAAGGAGTGTGGCTGTATACCACTGTCATTATTATTATGATTGCTCCTTTTATTCTGTATGGTATTGTAACAATGCTGATGGTTTTGATCTTAACCATTTGTCTGCTAGTGTTAGCCAAAGTTCTGCATCTTAGGATGCGAGGTTTATAAAATAAACTCTTTAAACTTTACCGTGTCTGTATTATTCTGTTGTGGACTGTTAAATAAGTACAAACCGGTATTTCGGATGCACACCACTCCTGAGAAATATCTAAGTCGCATGTTCTGGGTTGTCTATACATTGGGACCGCCTAGCTAGATCTAGGCTAACAAATGGGACACTAAGCTAGTCGGATATGGGGTTCTTGGTTCTGAGGGGAGTTTCTGGTACACCACAATTCTCTGAGGTCCTGGTTTCCTGCACATAGTTCTGTGCATACGCAGAATCCCTGCAACATACCCTAAGGAAAGGGTTGGGACAATTCAGCGTTCCCTCCCAAGGGTGGGGTCAGACAGTGGGGTGGATACTCCCATGTCCTTTGTCCAGTGTTGCCAGAGTGGGAGCCAACGGCTCCTTCAGCTAGTTTGAACTAGTCTATGCAAGGAGAGCACAAAATGTGCCCCTGAAGCAGACTGAGTGGCTCTGGCAAGCGCTTCCACCCAGCCCCAATACACTAAACCCTGTCTGGGAGGTGGTCACACCTCCCTGTGACAGGATACCTATTGTTCTGCCTTCCCCTGCTAGAGCTTGGCTCCTCAGCAGGTGGACAGAATTGTGTCTCTGGTCGTCAGTAGCCATGTTGTGCTGTCCGAGTCTAGAAGACTGGTACCGGGAGCACTGAGGGCCTCCCCGAGGAACTTTAAAGTGTATGGAATCATACCTCACACACTGTATACCTCCCACACCATTTACGGTCTGGGGTGATTCCAACATGTTTGATACCAAACATGACAGGGTTCGTTAGAGCGAGTTTAGAGATGGTCATTCCATAATGAAGCATGGCCACTCTATGTATCTTAATGGATGCTGCATTTAAAACACATCAGAATGGACTCCGAAGGTTTTAGGGGTGTTCTGCTCATGCAGGGGCACCCTCACACTTAGAACGAGTACCCTGCCTTCAGGATTGAAAGGCCTGCTTTAGGGGGACATATAGGTTTTAAGTGCAGTGACCTGAGATATAGGGAAACCTCTGTCTGTTGTAAGTGGAGCTTGTTCCAGCTTACACAGGCTGCAATGGCAGGCCTGTAGGAACAGTTTGAGTGATCCCCATGGGTGGCATAATGCATGCTTCAGCCCATGGGGAACCCCTGGTGTACCTATGCCCTAGGTACCTCAGTACCATATACTAGGGACTTATAAGGGTACACCTGTGTCCAATCTGGGATATACCCAAGTACTTACCATAACCAATGTAGGGGAGAAAGCACGGAGACTGGGGTCCTGATTAGCAGGATACCTGTCAGACTAGTCAGAAACAGCATAGCACCAGGCAAAACGTGGGGGAAACCATCAAAGAAGATCCTACTTTCCAACACAACCCCCCCAATGTAAGGAGATGAGACTAACCTTGCCCAGTTGAGTCTTCATTTTCTAAGTGGAAATATCTGGAGAGTCCATCTGCATTGGCATGGTTACTCCCGGGTATATGTTCCACTGTATAGTCCATCCCCTGTAGGGAAATGGACCTCCTCAAGAGCTGGGGGGTTTCACCCTTCATGTGTTTAAGCCATAAGAGGGGCTTGTGGTCTGTCTGAACAATGAAGTGAGTGCCAAACAGGTATGGCCTCAGCTTCTTCAAGGCCCAGACCGCAGCAAAGGCTTCCCTCTCATAGGGTGACCAACGTTTCTTCCTGGGGATCAACCTTCTGCTGATATAAGCTACTGGTTGATCTTGGCCCTCTGCATTAAGTTGTGATAACACAGCCCATACCCTTATCTCAGATGCATCTGTCTGGACAATACATTTTTTAGAGTAGTCAGGACTTTGCATGATGGTAGCTGTGTACATGGTCTGCTTCAGGTCATCAAATGACTTTTGACAGCTTACCGTCCACTGAACTTTCTTGGGCATTTTCTTAGATGTACGATCATTCAGGGGAGTCACTATGGACCCATATCCCTTGACATATCTTCTGTAGTACCCAGTCAGGCCATAAAATGCTCGGACCGGAGTCAGGGTAGTGGGAGCACTCCAGTCTACAATGGTCTGGATCTTGCTCTCCAATGGTTGAACCGGGCCTCCATCTACCAGGTGGCCCAAGTACACAACATTACACTTCTGTATCTGGCACTTGTTGGCCTTGATAGTGAGGCCTGCCTTTTGCAGGGCCTTCAGAACATTTCTCATCCTCCCAGGTGGAACTAAAGACAGCTATATCATCTAGATAAGCTGAATTATAGGCTTCCAGTCCTGTTAGGACTTTGTTCACCAACCTCTGAAATGTGGCAGGTGCATTCTTCAGATCAAAGTGCATCACAATAGATTGATAATGCCCACTAGAGGTTGCGAATGCTGTTTTTGGCTTGGCATCCTCAGCTAGTCTGATTTGCCAGTAGCCAGCAGTCAGGTCAGATGTACTCAGAAACATGAAGTTTGTACCTCTGTCTGTTAAGACTTCCTTAGGGAAGCTCACCCTGGAAAAGGTTCTCAGGAAGGCCATGGCCACTACAGGTGCTGTAGTGGTTCTAAGGGGAATAGCTTCTGGGTACCTAGTGGCATGGTCCACCACCACTAGGATGTAAAATTTGCCCAGATGCAATTGGAGGGTTCAAGGGACCAACAGTGTCAATCCCTACCCTTTCAGAGTGGACCCCAACCACTGGAAGTGGAATTAAGGGGGGCTTTGTGGTACCACCTGACCTACCACTAGCTTGGCAAGTGGCACAGGAGCGACAAAACTCCTTTGTGTCTTCAGACATATGGGGCCAGTGAGGCCTGCCTTTTGCAGGGCCTTCATAACATTTCTGAGTTGAATCAGGTGATCCTCCCAGGTTGATGAATACAGGCCCCAGCTAGGCCCTCCTGTAACGAAAACTAGAAGGAAGTTGGCACGGAAACTGCAAATACAAAGACAGAGTTTATTAACCCTTAAGGGTGGTCCTACAACCTACACAACACTCTTCAGTATTGCATAGAGTAGCACACAGAACTTGCGTACACGGTCCCCTTTTATACACAACAGAGGGGCTCATAAGTGGGTGGATACAACACAGAGCAAAATTAATTACCATTTATGGACATTTTCAATACAGGATCAATATATGGGCGGAGTTAACAATTTCCTTAGCCCGCGAAAACATGGTCAAACAAGGACTAACTGATAACAGATGTGGTCAAGTCTGGGCATGCGCCAGACGGACAAAGGAGCTATTTATAGACTGTTACTAGGCAGATTACAAGAGAAACTAGCGAAAAGGTAGGACTCTTCTCGTGCAAAGCACGTGGAGACATGACAATACAAAATGGAGTCCGAACATTAGTCAACATAAGACAAGAAACACATGTTGACTCAAAGAGAACACATGTCTTCAGTGAATGCTTAATCATATCGCTGTTTTAATTTTCAACAGACGACCCTTTCAGCATTTACTGAAGACATTCGGCTTATTAGGATAATCATCATATATGTCAATTTTCATCATCTCTTCCACCTCCTTGTTTAAGTGTTTCTGATAGGTGACATTGGCAATAGCTTTCTTATCAGGGATACAAAATGACACACATAAAGAACAGAGTAAAGGACCACACTGAACACAGATGCAGCAGGAAAACAGAACTGCTACAATAATACAGAGACCAGTTAAAACTTTCCATCCCCATGTAGTGATCAATGCCCAAAACCATCCAGAAAAGGTCCAAGTGCCATTTTCTGTATGAATCTCAGCTGCGATTTTATGCAATTTATTAATAGCGTTATAAACTGATGGCGTGTGCTCAGGAATGAATACACAACAGCTACTTCCGATAATCCTACATGCTCCACCTCTGTCTGCTAACATAACATCTAATACCATACGATTCTGTAACGCAACAATTCTAGTGATTTGCAATTCTTCCGTAAGATTCCCAAGAGCAGCAGCAGCTTGATTTGTTACAGCCTCTACAACTCTCGTTAATCGTCGAACCTTCCTACTATTTAGGGCAGCTCCGACAAAGAAAAACAATCCTTTTTTTTTTTTTTTTTTTTTTGAAACCGTTTATTACAGTTTATAAAAGTTACAGGTATGGGCCTACAACCACACGGCCGGCCGCTAGAGCATCAGAAGCATATTACATACATACAGCAAAAAGTCTCTCAGCGGTGCACAGTAGGAAAACAGGGGTAATCAATGGTGTAGGCCACATAGCTCCATGCCCACAATACGGTTCCATTTTCTTAAAACAAAACAACATCAACAAACCACAACCGCAAGGCAACCCGCGATCCAAAGTGACAACACGTGCTCCATAAGTGGGGGATCCAAACAGCAGCAAAACTCTGAAGAGGGGGACGGGAGTAGATCAGGGACTGGGGGACCGCGCGCCCGCGGCCGAGGGAGGGGGGCCATCTAGGGAGACGGAGCAGGCGAGGCAGCCGGTAGCAGTGGCGGCTCACAAATACCCCCGCGGTAGGCGTTCCAGGGGCCCCAGAGTTTCATCCACGCCCCAGGCTTACCCCTCGCCACATACACCACCTTTTCACGAAACATACACCAATCCATATGCTCTTTCCAGGCCGACACCGCAGGGGGCCTCTGGGATCCCCACAATTGAGCAATATCACGCTTAGCTATCATGTATCCCAGAGTCACCCACCGCGTCTGGGGGACCGAATAGTCATTAGGTTCCCAGACATTCAGCAAGCATCTCCTCGCTTCAGGCAGCAGCGCGACACGCGTAACCACTCGTAGAACCTCATGCACACCACGCCAGAATCGCTCCACCTTCGGGCACTCCCACAGTATATGCATGAAAGTCGCCAACGCACCACAGCCACGCTTACACATTCCATCACCGGCAAAACCCATACGTAGAAGCCTTGGCCCCGTCACGTAGACCCGGTGAAGGATCTTGAGCTGGACGAAACGAAGGCGAGCCGGGATGGCCACCTCTTTCGGAGAGGCCACCGCAGAAATCCAATCCTCGTCGTCCAGCTCCAGCCCGTCGGCAACCCAAGCCGCGCGGAGACTAGTCAGCAGGCACGATCTATCGTTGATCAATTTTTTGTATATGAGGGAGATCGTGCTGTCCGGGACATGGCCATCTAGCACTCTGTCCTCCAGGGGGGAAGACTCCGGAATGGATGCGACATCCGGGAAGACGGAGCCCAGCGCATGGCGGACCTGTAGGTACCGAAAGTACTCACTGCCCTGCAGCTGAAACTCCGCCTGCAGCGTCTCAAAAGTTTTGAATCCCCCCCTCGTCCAGAGATCTCCCACCGTGCTGATTCCGATCGTGTCCCACTTCTCGAAGCCCTTCGACGTCCACAGGGAGCCCAACCTCTCAGATGCATACAGCGGAGACGCTCGGGTCAAACGGTCCTTCCACCCCATAGCTGCATTAGCCGCGTGCCAGACACGCACCATGACACGCGTCGGTCCCGTCAAACGGGAGTCGGGCGCGCCAGAGTAGAGCGCTCGATTATAATCGCCACCGGGCAGAAGCATCCTGTCCATCTCAAATGCCGGGTTCAAGGCGGGCCCGTAAAGGCCATGATTAATTGCAGCTAGTTGGGAGGCCCAGTAATACCGTTTGATGTCCGGGAGGGCGACCCCTCCATCGTACCACGGGAGCGTCAATTTAGCCAGAGCAATACGCGGCCTCCCGTCCCAGAACAGGCGCCGCTGGAGGCCCTCCACCTCGCGAAAGTAGCGTGCCGGGACCAAGTCCATGGTATTCTGGAGGGCGTAGAGGAAGCGCGGCAGGGACATCATTTTAAATAAGGCCGCTCGACCGAGCGGCGAGAGCGGCAAACGCCGCCAGCGCACCACGTCCTCCCTCAAACGCTGGAGGGGGGGCAGCAGGTTCCGCTCATAGCGGGCCTCCGGGTCAAGAGTGATATATATACCCAGGTACCGGAAACCCTGGGAGGCAATCTGGATCGGACAGTCCCGTGGCAGGACCGGAGCCTCCCCGGAAAGCACATAGACACAGGATTTCGCCCAGTTGATGACCAGGCCTGAGTTGCGACCGAAGGAGCGCAAAACATCAACCAGGACGATCAGTGATTTGCGCGGGGAGGCGAGATACAAAAGGATATCGTCAGCATAGAGGGACACGCGGTCCTCATGCTCGGGGGTCCAGCGGAGACCACGGATAGAAGGGTGCCACCGCAGCCACTCCGCCAGGGGCTCCATGGCCAGGGCGAACAGGAGAGGCGACAGGGGACAACCCTGTCGCGTGCCCCGCCCCAGCGCGAATGGGGCCGATACTCGCCCATTCACCACCACCTGCGCCAACGGGCCCGAATATAGCAATTTGACCCAGCTGACGAAACCCGGGCCGAACCCAAACTTCGCCAGCATCGCCCAGATATATGGCCATTCGAGCGTATCAAACGCCATGGTGGCGTCCAAGGACGCCAAGATGGCCGGCTCCCGCACAAATGGAACACGCGCGAGCACCCCATGTAAGCGCCGCAGATTAAGCGCCGTGTTGCGGTGTGGTATAAAGCCCGATTGGTCTTGGTGGACCAAATCGCCCACCACGCCAACCAACCGGTTGGCCAACACCTTGGCGAGGATTTTGGGCTCCGCGTTCAAAAGCGAAATCGGCCTATAGGATGTGACCCGTTCACGGGGCTTCCCCTCCTTATGGATCACCACAATTGTAGCCAGACGCTGGTCCGGCGGGAGGGAGCCCTGCGAGTGGGCCGCAAGGAACATCGCGCGCAGGTGGGGCGCCAACACATCCGGGCGTAGCTTGTATAGCTCAATGGGAATACCATTGGGGCCCATGGCCTTGCCGGATGCAACCGAGCGAATAGCCGAGGCAATTTCGTCCGAGGTGGGCGGGGCATCCAGCGAATCCCTGCCCTCCACCGTAAGGGAGGGCAGTGCGATGTCCCGAAGCAAGGCATGGGAATCTTCCTCCAAGCAGGGAGAAACCGGGGAGTAAACTTCGCGGAAATAGTCCGCGAAGCAGGAGACAATGGCTTCCGGCTCGGTGACACACACTTCATCCACGCTCTCAATCAAAGGCACCACGCGGCTCGCTCTCTCCCTCTTATCCAACCACGCAATCAGTTTGCCAGCCTTGTCACCCACATCATACAATCGCCCCTGCTGCTCTCTACTGAGGCCCCTGGCCGCCTCCGTGACGAGGGCCCGATAGGCCGCCTGCTTTAAATGCAACACATGCAACTTGGCGTCTGTTACCCCGCTCCCCAGGTCACCCTCCAGTTCTGCAATTTCGGCCTCAACCCGGGTCACCTCCTCCCGCTCGCGCCGCCGGGCATTGGAAATAACGGAGAGGGCCTCCCCTCTAAGAACCACCTTGAAAGCCTCCCACAGGGAGATGGCAGACGGAACCGACCCCACATTCTCATCAAAATAGCGCTGTAAGGATTTGATCAAGTCGGCACGAATGGTGGGGTCGCGCAAATACCATGCATTAATCGGGGCCACCCTGCCATCCCCCCTCGGGAAGACATCGAAATGCAACAACAATGGGGAGTGGTCTGAGATACCCCGTGCCAAATGGCGCACCTCCCCCACCCTCCCTGCATGGGCCGCCGGGACAAGGATGTAATCAAGCCGCGAGAGGCTACCATGGGCCCCCGAGTGGAAGGTGTACTGTAGCAATCCAGGATGCTTTAAGCGCCAGCAGTCCACCAGGCCCAGCGTGTCTAAAAGGCCGGGCAGCCATGCCTGTGCCCGGGGGAGGTCCCTAGGGGGATGGCGATCCATAGACCCGGAGGCAACCGCATTAAAGTCCCCTCCAACCACCAACAGGCCACTCGGAAGGTCCAGAAGGAGGCGCCCCAGGTCTGCAAAAGTAGTGGCTTGTAACCCAGGCGGGACGTACACTGATATAAAGATAAACACTCTACCCTCCATTCGTCCCACCAGAACAGTGTAGCGTCCCCTCTCATCATGACGCACCTCGTCAATCTCCAACGGGAGCGAGTTCTTGACCATAATACCCACCCCCCGCGAGCCCGAAGTGAAGCCGGAGTGGGCCGCCAAACGATATCCCCGCCGATTCATTGCATGAAAGGTGTTACCTATAAGGTGCGTCTCCTGCAGGAAGACAACATCTGGTGAAATACGTTTTAAATACTGCAGGACCACACCACGCTTAATCCTATCCCCCAGGCCGTTAACATTCCATGACAACACAGTCAAATCCCTACCCCCCATCATACGTCGAAACAATCGGTCGTCCCCCACCGAGCATCTCAAAAACGACAAAACAGTTGCGGGTTTGCCTTGCGGTGCCAACAAACAACACACCCCCCCCACCCCCCGGTCCCAACAGAACTCCCCCCTCCCTGCACCCCTGCATGAGCCCAGACAGCCCCCCCAAAGTGCAGTGTGCCTGTCGCCCCATAGCTAAATACTAACTAGTCCCCCAGAGGAGGAGGGAAGCCCCCAGCAGACCCCACCCGACCTCCATGGGAGGGGAACATACGAAAGCAATATATGGTAAAGGAACAACATCCAGAGCAAGGCCTATACAGTCACCCCTCAATTCTGAGCCGGCGGGCCCTCCTCGCCAGCCGCGCCCCCCCCGCCCCGATCCCCAGGCAAAGTGTCTAACCAGTCCCCAGCCGCCTCGGGCCGGTCGAAGAAGTGCGTACGGCCATCCACCTCCACCCTCAGCTTAGCCGGAAAGAGCATTGAGTACTTGAGGTTTAGGTCCCTTAGGCGACGTTTAACACCAAGAAAGCTCTGTCGCTGCTTCTGGACCGCCGGAGTAAAGTCGGGGTAGAAGTGTACGTCCATGTCGTCCAGCCTGACCGGTCCCTGTTGCCTGGAGGTCTGGAGGATGGCATCTCTGTCCCGAAAATTAAAAATCCGGGCAATAAGAGGCCGCGGCGGGGCACCGGTCTTAGGGCGGCCCCCGGGGACCCGGTGGGCACGCTCCACCGCAAAAAGCTTACTCAGCCCCCGGGGCTGGAGATGGGTCAGGATCAATTCTTCCACGAAGAGATCCGCCGCCTCCGCCTCTCGGCCCTCCGGCACACCAATAATACGGACATTGTTCCTCCGGGCCCGACCCTCGGAATCCTCTAGTCGCCGGTCCATCAGGGCGCTCACCTGGCCAAGCCGGCGCACCTCCCTCTGGAGGGCCACCACGTCCGTCGTGAGGCTCGTTGTGGTGTGGGCCAGGGAGTCGACTCGGTCGTTTGTTTTTGACAAGTCTGCCCTCACAAGGCCCACATCCACCAGGACCGAGTCAATTTTTTGCGCCAAGGTATCGAAACGCTGGTCCACTGAGGCCTTCATCTCCGCGATGGCGCCCATGACGTCCCGGAGGGTCAGATCTGCCGGATGGGCAGGTGCCTCCGTCGGGCCCACCGGGGATGTCCGCGATGTCTCCGGAGAACCCTTCTGGAGCGTGTAGCGATCCATACTATTGGCCTGGTGCGCCGTGCCACGGCGAGTTGTCTTCATCTTCGCCCGGTCGCCATCTTGTTTGGTGGACATGCTGGCTCTTCCACCGTCGTGCCAAGATCTCCAAACGGGCCGCCACACCAAATCACGGGTGTCAGGGGGGGGGCGGGGGCGACCACCGGGCCGCGGGTCAACCCACCGCCGGCGGGTCAGCCGGGCACCTGGACAAGGCCACACCACCGCACCCCGCTCCGCAGCCCGACCCCGCTTGAAGCAAGGAGGGCGCAAAAGCGAAAGTGAAAGTGCGGGGTACGCGAGCCGCCCAGCCCCGCTCGCCGCTGTTATTCACTTTGTCCCCGGATCGCCCCACTACTCCAATCCGGGGGGCCGGCGAGGAGTAGGCCGCAACCGTCGATCGATGCTCCCACCGGTGTTCGGGGTCCGATTCGAGCCCAAAAAACGGGCGGCGCCTCAGCTCGGGTTCCCCGACACAGTCCCCTCAACAAGGACAGGATATCGCCAGGATTAATTCAGGAGGTCGCGGAGGTCCTCGGGAGCCTCGCACCTACGCGGCCATCTTGGTTGCGCGCTAGGCTCCTTCCCGAAAAACAATCCTAAGTTAAAATCAACATACTGCTGTAAGCTAGTGTCAGTTTGGTCAACATCATCAATAGATAGAGTACGTTTATACCTATTTACAGTTACATTGTTCAATAACTTCAAGTCCTTATGATAGGATGCAGGCGCTAAGAATACAGGGGGTAATAAGAACGCTACATAACATACTCCGGACCAGCCGGCTGGTAAGCGATAATAACCTTTATTCCCACATACGAAGTACGTATTATGGGAAACTAAGAAACTACTATTATTTACTCCATCTATATTCAAAACAATAATACAGTCACTAACACCAACAGGAATATGACCCACACTCTGGACACACAGGTCCGCTTGAGCTTGTGCCACTTGATTTACAAACTTCTCATTTCCGACAATGTCTCTAGTGTTCGTGAAGATGTAGGGGATTGATTCATTATCTGGTCGATATTCTTCCCACTCCCATATTGTCCCATTCGCTTGTGGATAGCCTTCTTTATCTTGATGACATTCCCTATTAAGTCTAAAAAGTAGTCGTCCCACTGTAGGTTTCCGTGTGGCAAAAAGCAAAGTGTACCATGCTCTACAAGAGCCATTATGAGAGAAAGGAAGAGGTATGAACGGCGTTCCTCCTTTCTTCTGATGAGCTGGCATCATACCACATATCCAACAGTTCGTAGCATTTGTAGCAACATGGGTATGATGCAACATCTGGATAAAAGTGTTATTCAAATAAGACTGACGATGCTTCAATTCTTGATACGGAAGGGTGTAAAAGTAGTGCTCCTCAGGCACTGGAGTAGTCAAAACAAGCAACTCACGGGCAGGAGTCACATCCTCGACAAACCACGTGGTTATACCAACAATAGCTACAATGATAATAAAACTTGTCGCACAAAAAATCTTCTTCTTCTCCATTTTTGTAATAAAAATCAATATCTTCCTGAAACTAAAAGGTTGTCAGAACTCTTCCCCTTATGCAGCCATTGATTTCTTCACCAGCGGGCCAAGACGGGTGTCACTACACTAATGCAGGGCTGATCCCCCCCCCCTTGCCTCATTGGCTCTCCGTTTCACTAACCTAAGGGCCGTTCTGACAATGTGTCCTGATACAGAAAGAAATCACTTCCTCGGTCTGAGATGATATCTTCTTCCTCCAGGAATCGCTTGGTCCGGGAAGAGCTCCTTAGTGTCGTTTGGTTCCACAGCACGGCTTGTCTCTGCAGTCAGGATTTCTCGATGGTCGGTCAATACAGCAGGCTCCACTAATCCAGGTGGCATCTTACGACAGTGCAAGGAGTGGATCCAGTTCTTCCGATTGGAGACCCGCACAGCTGTCCTCGTTGCGAGCAAGACTTGCTCAGGACCAACCCATCTCGGCTCCAGACTGTTCGTCCTTTCAAACGCCTTGATCATAACATAGTCTCCAGGCCGGAGGTTATGTCCTTCACCTGTGGACCGATCAGGGAGCGCTTCTTGAACCTGTTGATGAATAGAAACCAAATTATCCGTTAACTGTGCCAGATAATCATTCATCATTACACAAGGTACATCGTACACTGACTTCGGTTTCGGTGGACCCCAAATATTCATTGGGCGTCTGAACACGATCTCATATGGCGTGAGACCGGTCTGAGAATGCGGTATCGATCTAATTGACAATAATGCCAGCGGTAAAGCGTCTGGCCAAGTCAAAGAAGTCGAAGCTTGGATCTTAGCGATCTTAAGCTTCAAAGTACCGTTATATTTCTCAACCAATCCCGCAGACTGAGGGTGAAACACTGCATGAAATTTCTGGGTAATTCCCAGTCCTTTCAGGACATACTTGATAACGTCTGCTATAAAATGAGGTCCGTTATCACTCCACAACAATCTACAAACACCATATCGAGGGAAGAACTCCTTCAATAGCATCTTGGCTGTAGTCATTGCAGTATTGTCTTTCGTAGGGTATGCCTCAACCCATTTACTGAAGGCACAAACCACTACTAGAACATACTTCAGATTGTTACAGCGCTCAAGCTGAATGTAATCCATCTGCAAAACCTCAAAGGGTGCAGTAGGTATTGCAAATCCTCCTGCTGGAGTTCGTGTACCCTTTCCTGGGTTATACTTCAGGCAAATCATGCAAGTCTGCACTACCCTCTTTGCCGTACTAGCGATCTCCAGATGCTCCCAAACTCGTGTGAGTAATTTTACAATTGCGGAAGCTCCGAAATGCGCTAGTCCATGTGCCATCTGAACCATAGGTTGTACAAAAGCTGTGGGTAACTTCCATTTATCCATCTGCTTATTCCTCCAACACCCTTCATCATCTAATTCTCCATCATCGGACCATTGCTCCCGTTCCTTATCGGAAGCGGTCCTCTGTATTTCCAGCACTTCTCTCCTAGCATCGTGCCATCTTTCTGCCTGCGACTTCACAACATACACTGCAGTAGAGTCAGGCTGCATCGCAGTCTCTCGTGCCACCCGGTCTGCCAAAGCATTCCCTTCTCCAATTTTATCAACCACCTTTTTATGGGCACTACATTTAACTATAGCAATCTTCTTTGGATATGTTAATGCAGTCAAAAGGTTGTGAACTAACTCTCCATACATTATCTGTGCTCCATGTGACGTTAGAAACCCTCTCTCCTTCCAGAGTAGGCCAAAGTTGTGCGCTACTCCGAAGGCATAGCGGCTATTTGTATAAACATTCACACACAATCCTGCACTGAGCTCACATGCTCCTGTTAATGCTATCAGTTCCGCTGCTTGAGCTGATTTCTGCGGTATGCGTGCTGTCTCCACTATTGTTTGTAATGTGGTAATTGCATACGCTGCTGAAGTCGTACCATCTGGTAGCTTCAGGCATGATCCGTCCACCCATAGTTCTCCATCTACATCTGTAAAGGGCGTATCCTGGAGATCAATACGACCCTTTGTCTGTTCCTCAGTCATAAGAATACAGTCATGTGCTTCTCGTGCCTCAGACTGAGTTTCCGGGAACGGCAACAATGTGGCTGGATTTAACGTTGCACACCTCTTTAACGTAATATGAGGAGCCAAAAGCGTCAACTCATATCCCGTTAAACGAGCACTGGTCAAATGCTGCGTCTTTGTTTGATTAAGCAGGGCATCAACAGCATGGGGAACTAATACCAACAGCTTATGAGATAACACAATTCCCTCGCTTTGGCGTATTGACACAGCTGTCGCCGCAACCGAGCGAAAACAACCAGGCAATGCTCGGGCAACAGGATCAAGTACGGCCGAAAAATATGCGCAAGGGCGCTGCTTGTCGCCGTGCATCTGCACTAAAACTGATAATGCACATTCATCCTTCTCATGTACATACAATGTAAAAGGCTTCGTATAATCAGGGGTACCTAACACTGGTGCTGAGCAAAGGGCTTGTCGCAATTTCTGAAAGGCAATTTCACAACTATTTGACCAGGGAAGAGGAATTGGGGTATCGTTTGTCCAAAGTCCTAACAATGGCTTAACTATGTGTGAAAACCCCAATATCCATTGCCTACAAAAAGAAGCAAGACCCAAAAATGCACGCACGTCCTTCTGTGTGGAAGGTACTGGCGTGTCCAAAATTGCTTGAATACGATCTGGTGTGAGTGCACGCCCCTCCTTAGACAAAAGGTGACCCAAATAAGTCACCTTTGGTCTACAAAATTGCAATTTCTTCTTCAACACTTTGTGATTGTGAGATGCCAAAAAGGAAAGCAAGGATAACGTGCACTTCTCACACAGCTCAGGAGTGTCGGCCGCCAACAAGATGTCGTCGACATATTGTATAAGGGCTACACCATCAGGCAGAACAAAGGAATCCAATTGTCTTTTCAATGCTTGACTGTAAATACTAGGACTCTCTGTATAACCCTGAGGGACTCTACAAAATCTGTAGGACCGATTATTCAAAGTGAAGCCGAAAAGATACCGGCTATCAGGATGAATAGGAATGGAAAAGAAAGCATTTTTCAAATCAATAACCGAAAATGTGGTCGCCATTGGCGGGACCAGAGTAAGCAACGTCGTGATATCAGAAACCACTGGATACTGAGGTATCACTATCTTATTCACCTCCCTTAAGTCAATAATAAAACGATAAACCCTAGTATCGGTATCTTTCTTCAAAATGGGTAAAATAGGACTGTTGCAGACATTGTATGGAACTTCCTCCACTACTCCCACCTTGATCAAATCCTGCACAATCTGTATGAGTGCCTCCTCCCCCTCCTGGGAAATACGATACTGAGGGAGGCGTGGTAACACAGCACCCTCCTTGACACTAATGTGTACAGGCGGAATCACCATCTGTCCCACATCAGTATCCGAAGTGGCCCACAAAGTACGAGGGAGAAAAGCTAATACAGTATCCTCTGCAACCACACACATTCGTTCTGTCATGGGGTGATTGTCATTTAATATCACACGTACTTGAGCGCTAGGTGGCGCTGGCCAAGATGGCCGCAACGGAGTGAGGCTCCCGGCTGCCGGACCCCTCAGCGCTGATCCTCCTCCACTGATGCCGTCCTAGGTCCTGGCTGCAGACCGGAGCGGGTGGGGAAACCGAAGCCCTACCCCCAGCCCGAGTTTCGTGACGTCCGGCACCTCCGCGGCGGAGCTGGACGGCCCGTGAGCCGCGCCGGCACCTGGCTGAGTCCCCCTGGTACTGTGTGCGGCGCTGTCCGATACGAGAGGCCCCGGCGCGCCACGAGGGGCGCAGGCCCCACGCTTGCCACTGGCTGCCCAGCCCCTCCCGCTGCTCACCGGCGCTCGCCTGGCGGAGGAGGGGCCCTAGTCGGCGGGGAGATCGACCCGCATTGGCCTTGGCGGCGCTGGGCCGCCTGGGGGTCTGGGCCACCGCTTGTTTCCGTTGCTACCGGCCGCTGGGCCCGCTGTTACCTCCTGGGAGGTGGATCGCCCTGGCTGCCCCGCTGTGCCCCCCTGGTGGGTCCCTGGCTGCTGGAATCCAGGAGTGCCCCGCAGGAGCGAAGAGTTGTCGTTGGCTGCCCCACACCCGGAGGAGCTGTGATCCGGACCCCGGTTGGCGGTGGCTTCGAGGTGAGCCGGGACGGGAGAAGCTGGAGGGGCGCTTCCTGGGGGTGTCGCGGCTCTCGTCGGCGGGCAGGCCGGCCCGCGCAGAGAGACCCGGACTGGTGAGACGGAGCTGTCGCGTGGTGGCTGCCTGAGTGGGAACCCCCTGTTGGCCCCTCCCGGCTGCTTTCTCCTGGCGGACTCCCGGTGGGGTGCAGCGCTTGGACCACTCATTTCTTTTTGGCGCTAACCTGTGCTGGCTGATGTGGTGACCCCCCGCGCCCCTGAATCACTGCCCGGGACCACCGCCGGCGGGGAGGAGGCCCCCCCCTTCGAGCCCTCTCCTGCACCGCACCCTGCCCCCGGACCTGGGAGGGGGCTGGGCTGTCGGCCCTGGAGTCGCTTGCTGTCCTGACCGGACGACGCCTCGGTGGCCCCCCGCGACTCATCGTTGGATAGCGGGCGGACGTTTTGGCTCGTGGCGCACGCCGCGGTGACGGCGGCCTGGTCCGATCCCGACGAAGCGGCTGGGGGGCGCCCGTACCCTTTCTCCTTGCCCCCGACCTCATCCCCTGCTGGCCTGGTGCGGAGAGGTGCTGCGTTCGCAGAGCGGGAGTCGTCTGCTGCCCTCCGGGCCCCCTCACGGATCGGGCCTCTACCCCTTCGGTCCGCCATGGGCAAGGAGAGGGGACCCAAGTTGCCGGGTACGTCCCACCAGACGAGGATCGATCAGTTTGCCAGCTCGGACCCTCCGGGTGGGGGGGGGGCTTCGCCCCCGAATAAAGACTTGGCCGTCATCCTTCAGGCCATCGACGCCTCCCGTACCTCCCTGGAGGGGATGGTTGGCGAGGTGAAGGTCGATGTTGCACTCCTACGGCAGGACCTCCGCAACGCCACGGCCCGCATTACGGAGGCAGAGTCCCGGATTTCCACGGCGGAGGACGACATTCACCTGCTGCAGGACCAGGTCAGAGAACTCACAACCCACTCTAAAGAACTGCACAGGCGGGCAGAGGACGCCGAAAATCGTGCCCGTCGCAACAACCTTCGCCTGGTGGGCTTTCCGGAAGGAGTGGAATCTGGCCGTGCCCACGACTTCCTCGAGCAATGGTTCAAGTCCTGGATGCCGGAGACCGGGTTGTCGACCTGGTTTGTGGTGGAGAGGGCGCATCGGTCTCTAGCGGCCAAACCTCCTGTGGGGGCCCCCCCGCGCCCGTTTATCCTGCGGATCCTCAACTTCAGGGACAGAGACGCTATCTTGCGGGAGGCGCGAGTGCGTGGCCCCTTGACCTTTAACAATCACACCATTATGATTTTTCCGGACTACACCCGGGAGGTCCAGGAGCAGCGCCGCTCCTACACAGAGGTGAAGCAAAGGCTGCGCTCCCTGGGTCTTCAGTACCAGCTCCAATTCCCGGCCCGCCTTCGTGTTGTTTTCCAGGGCAAGACTCTGTTCTTTGATACCCCTCGGGCAGCCTGGACCTGGCTCACGGAGGAGCAGCCTCTGCGCCACACCGCGGCGATGTCGCCCGCTGCGGGGCCCCGGGGCAAAGAGGTGCTTGGAACCCGACCACCACGGCGCAGGAAACGCACGCAGTCCTGGCTGCGCCGCGGAGGGGCGGTGGCCCGGACCCGGTCTGCCAATGCTTCTGAGAGACGTGTGAGGGACTCTTCGGCCTCCTCTGGTGCATCGTCTCACGTGGCTGGGGGACCCCGGCGCCGCCTGTCACCCGGGCCAGGGGGATCTCCCGCCCCCCTCACCATACAGTCTGACTTGTCTGACCTCTCCCGTAGTCCCGCCATGTAACTTGTTGCCTGATCCAAGTCTCTACGGGGAGGGGTGACAACCTTATTTGATGGAGGGGAGGAGGGGGTTTTCCACTCCTACGCTTTCTTACAACTACCTAGGACGTATCCCTGAAATCCGTTCTTCTGGAGGGGTCCACTGTGCTCTCTACACCCGAGCATCTAGGCTTGGCGTCTCGTACCTGTTGGGTTGTTCGGGCGACAGATGCTTCCGTTTTTGAAGTGTAGGGTGGGGGGTGGGGGTCTGGGGTTGGGGGCCTGTTGGCTGTTTCTTCTTGGGGGATTGTTTTGTTTGGGTTGGTTTTGGTTTTATTTGGGCGTCTGTTACTGCACCACACTTGATACACTGCTGTGCCCCTCCCTGCATTCACTCATGCGGGCCCTGCTGCCGCTTGCCCTCACGCGCGGTCTATTGCCCCTCCCTGGCGCTGGACCCGTGGTCCTGGCTTCTTCTGGCCACTCCCTTTCTGGCATGCTCTGTTCCCCTCGCTCCCATGGATGATCTCCCCTCCAAGGCGCATATGCGCATTCTGTCATGGAACGTGAATGGCCTCCTGGATAGACTCAAACGCACTGCAGTCCTTAAATATGCTCAACGTACTGAGATCGACGTGCTCCTTCTTCAGGAGACCCACTTGCTAGGCGAGAGGTGTCCCTTCTTGGCCAGATACGGGTACGACCGGGTGTGGCACTCTGGGTTCTCTCGCGGGTCTCGGGGGGTCGCCGTCCTGCTGCGCCGCTCTGTTCCCTTTGTCTTTACCCGGGTGGCCCGCGACCCCCAGGGGATGGGGATCGCTGTCTGTGGCACACTGGAAGGTCGGCCGCTTACTTTTCTGTCGCTATACGCGCCGCCCACCGGGTTGGCCCAAGCATTATCCCATGCCGCATCCCTGCTGGCCGCTCTCCCGCCGGGTGCTGTGGTTCTGGGTGGGGACTTCAACGCTGTCTCTGCCCCACTGCTTGACTCTTCGGGACCGGTCTCGACGCCCCGAGCCGCACGGGCTAGACAGCTGGTGGGGTGGGCAGAGGCTCAGGGCTTGTGCGACGCCTGGCGTGTCTGGCATCCGCGCGCGCGGTAATACACCCACACCTCGGCCGCCCACCACACTCATGCGCGGATTGACGCAATCTTTGTCCCGTCCACCGAGTGTGCGGGTATCCAAGATGTCCGCATTCTTCCCAGAGGGATATCTGATCATTCCCCCGTCCTCCTGGGTCTGGGGCCCCCGCCTCAAGGGGCCCGTCAAATGTGGCGCTTCAACGCCTGGTTTCTCCGGGATAAGAAACTCTGCAAGGAGGTAGGGTCCGCGCTTGCGCAGTACTTTGGTGACAACGATGGGTCTGTCTCCTCGGCGGGCAACCTCTGGGAGGCGGCGGGTAAGGCCACCATCAGGGGGGCCGCTAAGGCGTTGGTGGTGCGGCACCGCCAGACGCATCTTCAGCAACTCACTGCCTGCGAGGCCCGGGCGTTGCGTCTGGAGCAATCCCTGTCCGCGGACGGGGATCCGGCCGTGGATCGTCAGCTGCGGCTTCTGCGGGAAGAGATTCACCAACGGTCTATGGATGCGGCCAAGCTTCTTTGGCAGTCCTCGGTGGCGAGGGTCTACGGGTGGGGTGACAAGAATGGGGCTCTGCTGCACCGGCTGGTTACCTACCCCGGGGCGTCGCGCATCATCCCGGCGGTCCCTGACTCAGAAGGCCAGCTTCAGTCCACTTCCGTGGCCATGGCAAATGCCTTCGCTCAATACTACGCTCAGCTGTACCGGGCCCGGGCGTCAGACTTATCCTTAGCTTCGCTGCTTGCGGCTCACAATTTAAAACTGCCTTGTCTTCGGTCCAGTGACTGGGAGAGTCTGGAGGTGCCCATCTCTCTGGAGGAGATTGGGGAGGCGATCGGGCGCACGTCGGCGGGGAAGACCCCGGGACCGGACGGATTCCCGCAAGAATTTTACGCCGCCTACAAGGACCTTCTGACCCCTCGGTTGCGCGCCCTTTATGCTGATGCGATTGAACGCAGTTCCTTCCGTCCAGAGGCCGATATGGCCACGATTGTGGTTCTGCCCAAATCCGCGCCGCCCTCTTGCGACAGGTCAGCGTACCGACCGATCTCCCTCATCAACACGGACATCAAACTCTACGCGGCGGTCCTGGCACAGAGGCTTTGGCCCTTTCTGCCCAGCCTGGTGCATCCGGACCAATGTGGCTTCATGCCGGACCGCGGTACTCGCCATTGCCTCCGTCGACTTCACGTGGCCCTGGCTCATCGCCACCGCATATCCCCATATCTCACGCTCCTACTTGCCGACTTCGAGAAGGCGTTTGATTCAGTTGGGTGGTCCTATCTATTTGAGGTCCTGACTCATATGGGTTTCGGCCCCAAGTTTGTCGGAATGGTGCGGGTCCTCTACGCGCATCCTCGTGCCCGGGTGCTAGTTAACGGGGCGTTGTCGAAGCCGTTTTGGATCGGTCGGGGGACGCGGCAGGGGTGCCCACTGTCGCCCCTCCTCTTTGCCCTCGCTATGGAACCCCTTGCTGCCCTGGTCCGCGCGGATCCTCTTCTTCGGGGCTGGGAATGGCCGGGTCTTGCGCCCGACAGAATAGCCCTTTATGCAGATGACGTGTTACTGTACCTTAGCGACCCGGCGCGATCTGGTCTCCGTGCCTTCCATCTCTTGGGCCTTTTTGGCCGCGCGTCTGGCCTTCACTTAAACTCGCAAAAATCGGTCCTTGTGCCTCTGCACCCCTCTCGGGAATGCTTTGACTGGCAGGACAGGATTCCCCTCCGCCGGCTGTCCTTTAAATACCTGGGCATCTGGGTCTCTCTGCTCCCGGAACTGAGCTGGGCCCTCAATGTGGCTCCCCTGGTCAAAAAGGCCAAGGCTGACCTGACGCGCTGGCAACCGCTCCCGCTCAATCCGCTGGGGAGGGTGGCACTCTACAAAATGATGATCCTCCCCCGGTTCCTCTATATATTACAAAACACCCCCGTGTCATTTCCGCGGCCTTGGTTCCGCGAGCTGGACGGGTTGGCGACTCGATTCCTCTGGGGCCGTGGAAGGCCGCGGTTGGCCTTGTCGACGTGTCGTCTACCCACCTTTGATGGTGGGTTGGGTATGACCAACCTCTACCTCTACTATTTGGCCACTCGCCTTCTCGTCATTCACGATTGGTTCGGAGGGGGATGGTCCGACCCGGCTTACAGGTTGGAGCTAGCCGATTTGGGTTTTCCCTGCATTTTAGATCGCCTATACGGAGCTCCCATCCCCGCTTCTTGCCCCGGAATCACTAGGGCGGTCTTCTTGGCCTGGCGAGCGGCGCTTCGCCATACCCGGTGGACCGGACGGCTGACTCGCGCCACTCCCCTTTGGCACGGGGCGCGGTTGCGGGACGTTACTGCCCTGGAGGGCTTTAGGTCATGGGACCTGCTCGGAATCTCCCAGCTGGGGGACATCTGGCGGGGGGGGCGCATGTGCTCATACGCAGAGCTGCAGGAACGCTTCTCCCTTCACTTGTCACAGTTTTATAGGTACCTCCAGCTGCGCCATGCCATACGCACCTATACTCCTCTAGATGTTCGATTGCCAGACCACAGTCCCCCCGAAGCTCAGGTCTTGCTGGGTAACCTAGGGAGGGGGGGTATTTCCCGTATACACCGCTCACTTATTAACAATACCCCCGCGGTTCAGGATGGCTTGAGGGAGAGATGGGAGGGTTGGGTGGGGCCCTTGGATGAGGTGGACTGGAGGGACGCCCTTATGGCCCCCGGCTGGTGACGGCCTCTGCCAAGTTGCGGCTGATTCAGATATACTATCTACACACTGCATACCTCACACCGGCGCGTCTACACCGCGCGGGCCTCTCTGTCACCGCATCTTGCCCCCGCTGTGGCTTTGACCCAGCCGACTTTATCCATATGGTGTGGTCCTGTCCGGACCTAAGAGATTACTGGAGGGGCATAGAGGCTGACCTCACGGAGGTGTTGGGATGGGAGGTGCCACACAATCCTAGGCACACCCTGCTGGGCATCACGGATGGTCTACATGGCACACGTGCAGAGAAGCTGTTCCTTATGACGGCGTTTATGGTGGCAAAGAGAGACATTGCAGCGGCATGGAAACACCCACGGCCGCCTACTTTGGCTAAATGGAGTGCTGGTGTGGACTGGTGTGCGGCCCAGGAACGTACTCTCTATCAGGCGAGGGGCTGCCCTAAGAAATATCATAGGGTATGGGGGAAGTGGTTGGGCAATGTATCGTGATTGGGCGCTTTGGGGGTGGGGGTGGGGGACGGGGCTTCGGGCGGGGGCGAGGGGGGCGTGATTTCACTCTGTGTGATTGTACAGTGGTGGTTTGTCAGGCGCAATGTTTTTCTTTTGCTGTGTTTTTCAAAATCTCCAATAAAACTTGTTTATCAAAAAAAATATCACACGTACTCCAGTAGGGGAGCAGCGGATCGTAGCTCTAAAGTGCTTAAGCGTATCAAGACCCATAATGTTGTCAGGCGTGTTCGGAGCAAGCAAAAACGGACAGGGTGCAGAAAATTGGTCAACATGAAATGCAAGGGGTTGGGATAGAGGGCTTCGAGAGAGTGTACCATCAAACCCTACCGATGTAACCATTAAGCCAGATGGGGGAGCCCTCGGAACCAATTGTTTGGATAGCGCACTGCGAGTAGCTCCTGTATCAACTAGGAACCGATCAGGAGAACCCAAAACATTTGCTGTAACATAAGGACCCTTCTGATCAACTGGCACTTCAACTGATTCCAACCCCCACCCAACGCAATCAAATGCATGCTGCGCATCATGGTACCCAGGGCGGTCATCCACAGACATTTGATACTGATTTTGCCGATCAAACACATTAAGTCTATCTCGTTGCTGCACGTTAGGCTCAAATCGAGCACGATCATTGGAATTCCCTCTGAAATTCGAAAAGCCCCCTCTACCTCTCGGCGGTCCCTGACCACGTCCCTGACGAGGTGCATATAATACCGGACAATCCCTAGCCCAGTGACCCAACTGTTTACAATACGCACATTGATTTCTATTAACATCCGTCCGACTCGAAGGGGGACCATAAAATCCTCCTCTACCTCTCTCAACACCCCGACGATGCGGACCATACACTTGTGCTAACATCACCTTAGTTTTCAAATCTTTCGATTTCTTCTCCTCATTCCCCTTCGCTTCTTGTTCCTGCCGCTCATAATACTGAGCCATAGTCAGGAGGGATGCCGGAGACGAGGTGGACCAAGAACTTTCACTCGCTTTTAAACGAGCTGCTATTCCCGGTAATAAATTCGCCACATATTTATCAACAAAAAGATGTCGACCCGTATCATCCGTAAGTGACTGACCACTGAAATCATGAAATGTTTCCTCAAAACGCGTAAAGAAGTCTGAAACTGATTCATCAACCTTCTGTTTACACGATGCTAACATATTCCAATCAATCTTTTTAGGGGGAATAATCGTTTTCAACTTAGTCAAGATAGCAGCAGGAAGATCTAAAATAAGCTGGGGCGGTTTTTGCGCGGGCTTTCTCTCCCTATCCTCATCCTCAATCTCAGACCATTTGGCCTTAAAAACGGCTTGATCATCCACCTTCCGCACAGATCGCCACATATCCGGTGGTAAAATAAGCCCAAAGAACAAATCTATGTCTGCTAAAGTCATAGTACAAGAATTCAAGGCCCCTTCGACCTCTTCATAAAAGGCCGCAGGATTCTTGCGGGGGTCAGGCAATGCGTTCTTCAATGCCATAACATCAGTCCTATGCCAGGGAGTATAAACCCAATTATACACAAAATATCCCCTAGCATCAGGGGAAGACATGTCTGAACTAGTCCCCGCTCCTTTAGGAGGAACATACAAAGGTGCCGCCTCTCGCATCGGTTTAGCATGCACTAGTTCACTCTTATCTGAATGGGAGGTAGACGACTGTTTCCCGCCGACGTGTGAATCCGATTGCTCCTTCTCCCCTGTCTTTTGGCGCGCTTTCTCTTTGAGTTCAAATGCCGCGTCCCGCAATGCTAACAGCCGTCGGACCACATCGGGTACCTTAGAGGGAGAAAAGACACCGATACGTAATGCTTTAGAATCTAGTACTATATCATCAGGCTCAAAAACATCAGAATATTTCCGAAAGGCAGTAACCACTTCATCAGAAAAGGTTTCAACAAAATATAACTTTTCTCTATCCTGCCACTTTCCAAAAATTCCAATAATTCAGGGAGAGATAGCTTGCCCTTAAGCGCACGAAAAGAAATTTTCCGAAGCTCACCCATACGATCAGTTGATAACATGGACCGCGTGTCTACCTTATCCGAAACCGATCCAGAATCCTGTGACCTCGGGGCAGACGCGCCAACATAAGGGGGCGGAGAGCGATCTAATAAATGAAAATCATCTTCAAGATTAGTAAGGACAGGATAAAGTGGCTGGCGGACAGCATATTGACCCGAGACTTGCAACCTACGCTCTTTCTCTTGTCTCTCCGCCAGTTCTCTTTCCTCCCGACGCTTCGCTTCCTGTGCTCTCACATGATCATTTTTCCGTTGCTCTTTATCAATCGGCGCTTTCTCACGTTTCTCTCGCTCACGCACTTCCTTCACCCATAACCGTACACATTCAAACATATCTTGCCGAGCACGCCGCTTACACATACACTGTTCCACATACTCAATCTTACGCATATCAAACGATCCATACAAAGGCCATCGTAACTCAGGATCCTTTTTGGTGTATTTCCTCCACACTGTGCTGTACATTATAGAGGAAAGACCATGCTTCACATACATATCTCTATTAGGAGTCCCCTCTGGGGGGGGCTGGAGCAGATTCCTCAAGATTTAACCGGTTTCCAAAACAGCAGCACCACTTACGGAGTGCGCTAAAAGCAGGCATGCTCAAAAATAATGCAAAATATGCAGTATTATCAAAAAAATGGCACTTAAACGTTGCGCCGTTCAAATTTAAACAACTCCGGAGAAATATCTCCACATTACCTGCCTAAATGTGTTGCAACACATATATTCCACAGTAATCAATAAAAAATATGACCGGTCATCACAAATCAAACTCAAATAGCCAACCCAGGCTTCAAAACTCGGAGCAAGTACCGTACAACGGTGCTTACCAATCAAGAGTGTCCAGATTCCAACTGCCAAGTTCCAAAATTCGCCCAAACGGCTATCACGCGGCAAACCGACAGAAGAGGTCTCAGTCGAGGACCGGCGCCACCCAGATGGTCAGCTCGGAAGGGAAGGAAGAAACCCCGGGATGCCAGGACTAAAAGACACCGCTGGCAGTGATCACATCCCCGGCCAAATTCCTCACCTTCGTCACGACCAATCCTTCGAGCATCCGAGTCGCCGATGAGCCCCACGTGACGGGCGCCAATTGATGAATACAGGCCCCAGCTAGGCCCGCAAATACAAGGGTTCGCCCTCCTGTAACGAAAACTAGAAGGAAGTTGGCACGGAAACTGCAAATACAAAGACAGAGTTTATTAACCCTTAAGGGTGGTCCTACAACCTACACAACACTCTTCAGTATTGCATAGAGTAGCACACAGAACTTGCGTACACGGTCCCCTTTTATACACAACAGTGGGGCTCATAAGTGGGTGGATACAACACAGAGCAAAATTCATTACCATTTATGGACATTTTCAATACAGGATCAATATATGGGCGGAGTTAACAATTTCCTGAGCCCGCGAAGACATGGTCAAACAAGGACTAACTGATAACAGATGTGGTCAAGTCTGGGAATGCGCCAGACGGACAAAGGAGCTATTTATAGACTGTTACTAGGCAGATTACAAGAGCAACTAGCGAAAAGGTAGGACTCTTCTCGTGCAAAGCACGTGGAGACATGACAATACAAAATGGAGTCCGAACATTAGTCAACATAAGACAAGAAACACATGTTGACTCAAAGAGAACACGTGTCTACAGTGAATGCTTAATCTTATCGCTGTTTTAATTTTCAACAAGGTGGAGCTAAAAACAGCTATATCATCTAGAAATGCTGCATTATAGGCTTCTAGACCTGTTAGGACTTTGTTCACCAACCTCTGAAATATGGCAAAGGAATTCTTCAGACCAAAGGGCATCACAATAACTTGATAATACCCACTAGGGGTTGAGAATGCTGTTTTTGGCTTGACATCCTCAGCTAGTCGGATTTGTAAGTAGCCAGCAGACAGGTCAAATGTGCTCAGAAACTTGGCTGAGGCCAAAGTATCTATAATTTCATCTGCGAATAGGATGGGCATCAGTCCTAGTGACTGCATTGAGGCCTCTGTAGTCCACACAAACACTCATCTTTCTTTTTCCACCCTTGGTGGGAGGTTTTGGCATAAGGACTACTGGACTAGTAGTCCTCAATGACTTCCAATCCAGCATCTTTTGGACCTTTGTCTTAATGCAATCCCTGACATGATCAGACTGTCTGTAGATTTTACTCTTCACAGGCAGGCTGCCACCTGTGTCCACTTCATGGGTATACCAGGTGGTCTGACTGTGCAAAAGGGAGAACATATGTCTGTACTCATTGAGAACTTGCCTACAATTAGCTTGCTGTTGGTCAGTGAGGCTGCCTGCCAAGGCTACTCCATCCACTGAGCCATCATCAGGGTTCTGAGAGAGTAGATCAGAGAGAGGGTCACTCTCTTCCTCCTATCCCTCATCAGTTGCCATGAGCAAACCCATGTCAGCCTTGTTCCCAAAAGGTTTCAGGCGTTTCACATGAAGTACCCAAGTCCACCAAGTAGGTGACCTCACCTTTTTGTTCAAGGATAGTGTGCCACTCCACTGGTCTCGGAGAGCTGCTGGGGCCACAGGCTCCACCACCCACACTTTCTGGCCTGGCTGGTAAACAGTCAGGACAGCCTTTTGGTTATGCCAAGCTTTTTGAAGTTTTTAGCTGGCTTGCAGGTTTTTGCCGGCCTTCTTCATGTACTCAACCATCCGTGAACGCAGGTCAAGGACATAGTCCATAATGTCCTGTTTAGGAGGTTTGAGATGTTGCTCCCAGCCTTCCTTCTCTAGACACAAGGGACCCCTAACTGGATGTCCAAACAGGAGTTCAAATAGGCTGTAGCCAACCCCCTACTGAGGAGCCTCTCTGTGGGCATAGAGAAGGCAGGGTAGTAAGACATCCCATTTTTTCCTAAGCTTTTCTGGTTGTCCCATAATCATACCCTTTAGGGTCTTGTTGAAACTTTCAACAAGCCCATTGCACAGTGAATGGTAGGGTGTGGTCAACTTGTAGTTCACTCCACACTCTTTCCACATGGCAGTGATATAACTAGACATGAAGAGCCCACTGCCCCCAAGAACTCTGCCTGGTCAGGTCCAAGTTTCTCTGGGACAGTACCTCCACAGGGGCTGAGATCATCTCCCCAGGAGGCTGATCTTCACTGGGAGTTTGTGAGGAGGATAAAGCCTTACCCTTCCTGCTGCTTCTCTTGGGAGGCCCATGGTCCATTTTCCAGGATCTAGTGTCTTTTCAGTGCTGAGCTGTTTGGCCTGAGCCCTGGTGACAGCAACCACACTGGCAGAGATGCCCATCATCTCTGCATGAGTCCTCAACTCTACTTCAGCCCAGGCTCAAGTTTCTAGATCATTGCCCAACAGACAATCTACAGGTAGGTCTGGAGATACTACAACCTTTTTAGGTCCAGTTACCCCTCCCCAGCTGGGGTTCACAGCTGCCAAGCAATGGTAAGTTCTGACATTGCTAGCGTTGGTGACTTGGTACATTTGTTCAAGAATTATCTGATCAAGGGACACACGTTTCTCTGTCACCATAGTGGCACTGGCCCCTGTTTCCCTGTAAGCCATTGTTTTTTTTGCATTTATCAAAGGCTTTTGTTTGTACTTGCCCAAGTTAATGGGACTTACCAGTAAGGTGGCAAGGTCTATGGCACAATCACAGACTAGAACAGCCTGAGCTGGAGGTCTGACCCATCTCAGAACCCAAGGTTAACCCCACTGATCCCTTGGGTGCTGTACTACCTCTTGTATTTGTGCCAGGGGGAGCAGGTGCCTTAGGGGCAGTTGTAGTAGGAGTTTCCTTGGAATTGGACAATCAACATCCCTTGTCCAATGGGTCTTTACTTTACAAATGTAGCACCAAGGTTTCTTTGTGCCTTTTTTAGTATTTTGTGACTCACCCCCAGATGTAGGTGTTGGGGCCCTTGTGAAGACTCTTTTTTTAACTGTACCCATATCCCCACCCTTATCCTGGGATTTAGAAGAATCTTGCTTCTTCTGGTCACCTCCATTACCATGGTTTTTCTGCTTAACCCTGGTACGGACCCATTTGTCTACCTTCTTTCCCAATTCTTGGGGAGAGGTCAGATAAGAGTCTACTCACCGGGTACTGGTGCAACAGTTGGTTCTGACAGTTGTAAAGGATGTGCTTTCTCATGATCAAAATGTACAGTCCTTCATAGTCCTGTACATTGCTTCCATGAAGTCAGCCTTCCACAGCCTTATTAGCACTGTCTACAAAACCTGCCCAGTCCTGGGTGTGTGTCTTCTGAGTGTCTCTGAACTTAATCCTATACTGGTCAGTGGTGTGGTTAAGCCAAACCCATCTATGAGAACACTCTTCAGTACTGAGTAATTGTCAGCATCCTCTTCTCTATCAGCAAGGAGCTTATCTCTACCTTTGTTAGCAAAGGAGAGTCACAGGATAGCTGCCCACAGCTCTTGAGGGACCTTCTGAACTTTGGAGGCCCTCTCCAAAGCAGTGACCATTTATGGATGTCATCCCCCTCCTGGTAAAGAGGGACTATCCTGCTCAGGTTCCTATTGTCAAAAGACGATAGTCTGATTCTAGGGACACTGTTACTGCCACCAAGGGACTATAATGCCAGTCTCTTCCTAGTCTTTGGTACTTCCAGGGACTCCTTGTCAAGGGCCAACTGATCTCTCCTAAGCTTAAGTCTAACGTTCTCAAGTTTTACCATTTGGTATTCCCTGTCAAGAGTTGTCCCTCTTACTAGATCTGGAAGTGCCTGAAGCATTGGGTTCTATGGAGGAGGATCTAGACCTCCTTGGTCTACTCTGGACCCCCCAGGAGGAGGAGGGGTATATCCTCTGTGCCATCTGCACTATTCCCTCAGGGGTCAGAGTTTGGCAGGTTGGAATCATTTGAATCCTCCTGCCCATACTCAGAATTGAGATCATTAGGGGGAACCCCTGGTGGAGGGGCGTGACCAGGAGCTGATGTGACTGGACATGGGCTGCGGAGCTCCAGCCGACATCCCCCTGGCAAACAGCTATCCTGAGCCCCGGGCACATATATTTTGGGGCATATGGTCGAGAAACTGACCCGAGAATGTGCTGGTCCCCATTCCATTGATCAGTGGGACGAGTTGGAGGCAGAATCGCTGTGACTTGAGTTAGCAGCGAGCTTTCCGACGAAGAGCAAGATGGCAGCCGGGGAAGGGCGGAGAATCTAGCCAGTGGGGGAGCGAGGACAACGTGAGCTGTGGGGGAGCTACGAGAGCCTAGCAGTGTTTGACCCTGAAGAGACTGAAGGAGTAGACAGCGGAATAAGCGAGGTATCGGTGGGGGTGCTGCGGACCCTGCTGGTCGTGCCACTGCGCGAGCACGAGTGAGGTCCCCCCCGGACGAGTGCTGCGGAGATCCCGGCTACCGACCTGCTGTCCTACCTCTCTCTGCTGCGGGCTGGAGAGCTGAAACCTGCAAATTGAGGGGGCGGCGAACGTGTCCAGTAACTCCGGACTGCCCTGAGAGGACTCCGGAGGGAGACGGGGGCACGAACAGAGGACGGTGAGCGGGACCCCTCCCCCACCTGACATCGCCATCTTGGTGAGGAGCGTCCGCATGGGCGATTGCACGCCAGGTGCCCGGACTGGCGTTTGCGGAGGTGAGAGCAAGTGAGCTGAGTTTGCTACAGATCGCGTTGCTGTGGGGGCATGAGAGAGGAGCCCCGGGCAGGCGCTGAGAAGATTCCCACTGCAAACTAATAGCCCTACCTCGCCTGATGTGAGTTCCCAAGATGAGGCCTAAGTGCTGAGAGTGGCGGCGCTCGTGACCAGTGGCCACAGTCTACCCTTAAGTGATTTTGGAGGGAGATGGGGGCACAATCGGAAGAAGGTGAGCAGGACCCCTCCCTCCCCCCCCAGGCATCGCCATTTTTGGTGGAGAGCGCAACCACATCCAAGGCTACACACAGTGGGTCCGGATTGCTAAGGTGCCACCTGACAGGCCCTGGAACTCACAGTAGGTGGACTGCTGTGGGCCGCCTGGGCTTGGGTGGACCTAACCACTGCACTATTTAATGGGGGACCACAGAGAGGCCACAGATGCTATCTCGAGAGGCGGAAAGTGAGCGTGGTCTCTCCCCCCTGACATAGCCTTATTGTTGGGGTACGCTGCCGAAGGGGCGAATGCGTGCAGAGTGCCTGGATTGCAGCGGCAGCACCCGTCCTGAACTGGAAACTGCGAGTGGGGGTCCGAGTGAGAGCTCTGAGCCTGTGTGGGCCTGCGGTTCAGGCTCTTCAGCAGGGTACTAATAAAGAAACAGCAAACACTCCCCCCTATTCATTTTTCATAGGTAATTAATCCAACAGGTAATAAACAAACCTCATTAGACCACAGAAAATATTTGGATTTTTGGGTTTATTTGATATCAAAAAGTATAGAAGCAATGCAAGAGTATTATCAAAATACTTGGTATTTGAAGGCACTCTATAGGCTGAGTGGGTCTATAGTTCAAAGAGCCCCAATTGGCTATACATATATTTGTTCCTCACAGTGCAAATAAGAACAGTAAAAATACTAGACAGTCTATACAAGGAAAAATTGTAAAAAGGAAGAAAAGGCAAACCATAAGTATCACAAAATTAAACAAGAAAATACAAAAAACATTTGAAAAAACAAACAGAATTACAAATGACAAAGAAAAATGCTTCAATTCTGTAGGTAGACACATTAAGCGCCGACGCGCGTTTCGGAGGAGGACCGAGGTCCAACAAGTCCTTCGTCAGGGTGCAGAAAGTCACAATCATAGATTAGGTCATAGATCCAATCCGCAAGTTTCTTTAGGGGGCATATCAATGCAAACTGTGAGGTATCAGGATTTCTTAATCGTAAAATAAGATCTGTGGACAATAATGAGGATCAAGAAGAGAATATATAAATATAAGAATAAAAAACTGGAACCTAACTTATCTATTGGAGCTAAACACCACCAGAAGTCCACCAAGATAGTGCAAAAGAAGTTGGAAAAAGTGATTAAAGTTCATACAAGGGGTGTGAAGACAAGATATAAAGGGTACAAAGAAATATAAAGAATGGATGCGACTAGCTACATTGAAATCAGTCATCCAGAATAAAGGCACACTCATATTGGCAACAAGGTACCTCCACATGCTGCATACTTAAAATGAGAGTGATAGAGACCACTTCCTGCATTCAAATCAATCACACGCATTATAGGGAAAGGGACAATGGCGACATAGTACTTATTGTGGAGGAGCCAAGCCGGTGATAACCAGTTATATCAGAGAGGTACGAATAGGTTACGTCCGGATTCCAATTCAGAGCGGGACATGGCTATAAGAGAATAAACTAATGTGTAACTAATCTATACCAAATATGTACTAATAGGGTGATAAAATTGTGAGAGGGCTCTCTTACTGTGCATTCGGTATCAAGGGTATAGGGTAGACCTCATGGGCATGATAACGTATGAGTATAAATCCACCGAGGAAAAGATAGTATCCTAAGTTGAAGTGGACACAGAGAATGCAAATGTATTAGAGCATTCCACACGGTCATTACATAGGCGCCAAAAGAGAAATCAAAATAGTAAAGACCAGAAAGCCTGCAGGAGAATACAGCAGGTAACTTATATGATATGAGATAGTCAAACACCACGTGGGGTCAACAGTTCCAATTTTTCAGACATATTCATAGAAGTAGAGTACCAGATGTACGGGGCTAGAATATAATAGAAAGTAATGTAAGGATATAATAAAGGTCGAGACACTCCACACGCGGACACTGCTAAGACTGTTCACAAATCTCGCGCCATGTAAACTCACCTGGTTGTAGAGAACGGGCTCCCGCATGCAGTTCCCTTAGTTTTGTCGCGGTCCGATGAAAGCCTCTCAGAACCGGATGCATAAATACCGGAAGTGATAGAGCTCGCCAATGGCATAGACAGTGAAAGCGCAAACTACTAGTGTGTGCATTGATGCAGGCGCCATCTTGGAAGTAGAATCGGTCTAAGGTCCCATGGCTCGAGGGGGATAAGGGGCTGATATAATTAAATAATACAGTGAGAGTAAATGTAAAGCTAACAAAAAACGGAAAGAATGAACCTGTTGGAATAATGGCACAGTAATTTCCTTGGATAAGTCAAGAGTGAGAATGTCATAGACATAAAAAACAGACTGCTGACAGGTGTCAGAACAGATTCACAATAGCGTGGATATGTCCGAGAGATGGGTGACGTATTATACGGTACTAAGGAAGAAAATAAGAAAAAGAGTCTTTGTAAACACAGAAATAAATTATACAGAAGGGAGAGGTCCATACAAATGGGATCCCCAAATAATAAGTAGCCAGTGTGGTAGATCAACATGACTCACAGAAGCTAATGAGCCAGGCTAAAACTAGAGGAAATACAGAAAAAAAATATTTGTGAGTCTTTAAGAATGAGGAGAGTATACGCAGTGGGTCAAACAGTTACAGTAGCGCGTTTTGCCAAGGGCAATGTTTATTTAGACCAGTGAGAGAGGTCCGGAGGATGTAAATCCAAAACACCTCTCTTTTGCCCCTGAGTCCATTGATGTTATTGTCTATCGGGTTATGGACTTTTTCTAAGATGGTCCATTGAAGTTCGGTTTCCAAATGTTGATGGTCAAGCCAATGCTGTACGAGAGGAGCCCCTCTCCGTTTATTCCTGATTGCTGATTTATGCTCACTAAGGCGGGTTCTAAACTCCCTTCCCGTCTCGCCTACACAGCCCATAGGGCAGGGGTACAGGATAAGGTAGATGACATTGGCAGATCTACAATTGGTCATTTCTTTCAGTTGGAAAGTTTGTTTCCCCCAGCGAAGTTCCGTTGAGACCAGGGCAGAGCTACATGCATGACAATTTCCACATTTATGGTTACCTTTCACTGGAGAGGTACCCATGATCGATCTCTGGTTGAAAGTTTTGGCTTCATCTAGTTTAGATCTAACCAGAATGTTGCGAAGATTTCTGTTTCTTCGAAAAGCAAAAAGTGGTCGAGGCAGGGGGTTGGAATGGGGTCCTGAATTGAGAATATGCCATTGTGAGCATATGATTTTACGAAGTTTGTTATTAAGTGTGGAGTGTCTAGTGACACAAATGAGTTTCAGCAGGGTACTACAGGGGAGTCCTGGACACAGAATTGAGGGGCCTGGATCGGCTTGAGAAGGCTGTGCTTTTGCCAGTGGTGTGATCGGCCCAGGCATCTTCATCGCCAAGCTGTTAGTGGAAAGAGGGTTCCATGAACATGAAATCTGCCTGCCAGTGGGTTCCCCGGAAACTCTGCACGAGGTACAGATTCCCGCTTCTTCCTGTGATTAGGGATATGTCCAACTGGGCTAATAATCTGGGGGTATTAGATCACTGAAGGGGACAACGCCTGGCCAAGCAGCTGAGATCGCTGTGCAGGGGAGCGTCGTCACAAACAAGGATTGCTCTAGGAGGGGGCCCCCCACTTGAGAGCGCTGCGCACCATGCCTGACCTGGGGATCTGAGCATAGAGGGCTTCCCAGGAGCGAGCAAGTGAAAGTCTACAAGAAGCAATGGGGAAGCCATCAAAGAGAAGGGGATATAGCGTCCCTAGCACCAGGGGCCCAGGAACTCAAATAGATGACGAGGTAGAGTGTATAGAATCAGGGAATTGAGGCCCCCACCCTGGCAGACATTATGCAAGCCATCACGGCCTCCAGGGAGGCCTTAGAGGTGAAAATCAACTCGATAGGGACAGATGTGAGTTTGCTGAAAGATGACCACCGTAAACTCAAAGAACGAGTACTAGCCTCAGAAAAGGAACTCGAAGACGTGCTTGAAAAAGTAGAGATGCTCCAGAAGGCGCTGACCACAGTTGAGGGTCGAGTCTAAGTGCTAGAGGCACGGGCAGAGGACAGTGAAGGAAGATCCCGCAGGAATAATATACGGATTATTGGAATGCCGGAAAAATCGGAGGGTACAGATATGGTGGGCTTCCTTGAAGACTGGATCAAAACTGAAGTCGTCCCGGAGGGACACTCCTCCTTCTGTGCCTTAGAATGGGCCCACAGAGTCCCAGTCTGACCGCCCCCTCCGGGGGCCCCTCCCGATCCATAGTGGCGAGATTGCTTCATTTTCGACATCGCTATCATGTGCTCCTTAAGGCCCATCAAAAACAGGAACTGCAGGTTGCCAACAGTAAAATAATGATCTTTCCGGATTTCACGAAAGAAGTACAGCGTCATAGGGCCTCATTAGGTCTCGCTGAGCCCCAGCGCTTGCGCTGGCTCGAAGAGACATTTTGTATGTGGGATTTTCAAAGTGCTGCTGGCTGGCCTAACGCTTGCGTTCACGCGATCGTACACGCACGCAGCTGGCCGCTAGCAGCACTTTGAAAACATGTGTGCGTCATCGCGATCACTTTCGCTTTCAGAGCGATCGCGATGACGCACGCGCACACACAACTTCCGCTTCTCCCCCTCCCCCACCACATTTTGCGTCTCCGGCCGCTCGCGCGCGGCCAACGCTTGTTTCCCATGCATACACTGCTAGCTCATTTGTCCCAAGGTTATTCTTCTATATTAAATATTTACCTCGAGTTTAAGCACATCATGCTGAAGTCTTCATTGAAACTCTAAGAAGCTTTTGATAGTTAACTTTCCCTTGAGATCTTGTCCAAAAAAGTATGTGGTAAGCGCTGAGCTAAGGCTGGTCTTCAGTGTATTTCCTGTTGTAGAGCGATCTCTGTGACTCATCCCCATGCTAGTCTGTGAACGAATGATGCTCTGGACCTGCACATAAAATAAAGGAAAGCATTACTGCTAGGTCAGAAATTAAAGGAAAAACAACCTTGACACCAGGACACACGAGGCAATGCGAAACTACACGCACTCTACCCTGAAACTACCCGGATAAGCCAGCCAGTGCTACACAAAACACCTAGCAATACATGAAATAGCCTCTGTTCTGCCTCGGTGGAAAACAATGAAGAAACCACTCCAGATGCGAACCAATGACGGGTTCACAATTTACATGGACAAATTTAACCAATACGGAGAATGATTGCCTGTTAGTATTTCACTTTCTACTTGCATCTATAAACTGGTGTGAAACCCCTCAATAACAGGGGGCAAAGTGGTTTAGTGGCTTGCAGATAATCACAAAGAATGCTTCTTTTTAGTGAACTTTTAGCATTTGAATATTCGGAATTCTATTTACTTACCATCATTTTGATATTTTAGTATTAGTCAATCCTCATAACAACCCACCCACCTCCGTGGCACCCTTGTCACTGTGGGTCTGCTTGCTGCTAACCTGTACTGGCATGAGTACACTTACTAATGCATGTGCCTGGCATTCCAAAGGGAAATGACATGTGGTGGAAGGTGCAATGGTTGCTCGAGTTATACACCTCCTCCCAATCTTAGTTTACAGCCTCCTTAAAATATTTGCCACATTGTATTATTCCGCAATATAATCTAAGCCTGCCAACACAACCCAAACACTCGGGAATCATGTCCCAACAAATGTATTTATAATTTTGCCAACCATCAGACCCTTTTTTTTTTTTTATTCCTCACCGGGAGAACCTGCTCAGGATGCCACTGAATAGGACATATTTCAATATAAATATAAGTGCCTCCACCTGATTTGTGGCCTAGAAAACCTTCTGCATCTTTAAAAAAAAAACACTCACATTTTTGTTAACCCGTCTCAACAGTGCAAAATGATGAAAATAATAAGTACAGCTCTGTAAATTGCCAAGAACAAACACTTATTCTAGGTCCACATACATGCATTTTGTTTCTCTTTCACTCGGCTACAGAGGCTTGCTAACACTAGTGAGGTAACATATCTTTCTCTCTCTCCACTGCAGCTGGGACAGGGGCACTTCAACCTTGCATTAGCAGATACACACTTCCCTAGGAGAGTCCTAACAGTAAATAGTGAGGCACACCTCAGTAGAGCAGGTGTGGGAATGGTTTCCATTCCAATAAAATCCCTCTCCTGAAGTGTTGAGTTAAACCAATGATCCGTTCTATAGGAAATGCAGAGTTGTATTGGAATGGAGCGAAATGTCCCCAATGATGTACACTCCTACAAGTGGCCAATTTTCTCAGTAATTGTAGCCCTTAATGGCGATTCACTGAGTACCGCCCACTTACTGTCCACCAAGGAAATGTGGTTAATAGTTTGGGAACTCCTAAAAGGTTTTGTGCCTCAAAAAGACCAGCTACTTGACACAAGGAGCATGTAGGAACTCTTAACTGGTGCTCTATGATGCAAGGCCATCCTGGCCTTGGTCCTTCCAGGTCCAGTACTTTGAGCCAGGCCAGTAAACTTGGATTGATAAGGCCCTCCACCTTATCTTTCAAGTATGATGGCATATCCTTTCCACACATTCTGGGCTTGGCAGAGGCACAAAGTGCAGCCCTAAGGGCAAAACCCACAGGCACCGTTCCTCCCTCCAGAGATAAACTTAGAACTAACTACACCCACTTGGAAAGGTCCAACCATACACTCTCAAGCACGTCAAGTAAGACAACAAGCACTGGCCTCAGTCATACCAGAGGCCACTGTGGCCTCGAAAAATCTACAAGTCAGATTTTATCGGGTGGAGGTATTAAAAAAGACCAACTAGTCGTTCTGGTGAGTTTACATAAACTGTACAGAAAGTGAATAAGCAATTAAAACACCTTTAAATCTTGTTTTTATCCTGGCACATTTGTTGTGTGTTCAAGGACAGAGGTCAAATGTCAGTTTGTCTTTTTACTAATTGCTTATCTTATTCTTAATAGGTGACACTGTAAAAACGTTGGTACAGCGTGCAGATATCTATAAGACTTGGTTGTCCTAATGGAAGCTTCTGAACTTGATGGAATTTGATATGGCTCTGTAGTCCGTTATATCTAAAACATATAAAACAAGCATTGGCATAGCCAATAGGTCTTGCCTTTGGGGCCTTATAAGTGTTTAACCATGCAACAGTTACTATTGTTGCTCCAAGGATATTGTGCTGCATAACTAAATGCTTATAAGGTCCCAAAAGCGAGACCTATTGGCTATGCCAATGCTTGTTTTTAGCTGTTAAGAAAAAATGCAACTTCAGATACCTTATGCCATGTTGTTTCCGACGCGGCTGCGAGTGGCGCAGGAGGCGTGGGACTGGCTAGACAATCAACGGAGCCAGAATGAATGAAGAGACTGTGTAGGAGACTAGGATCTGCACTTATGTTGCCCCCACCTTTTTTCTGATGTATACACTGGTTTCTGGCTACAGTCTAGCTGAGTCCCTGCTAAACAGGGCCCCAGTCTCACTGATCTCTCTAAACAACTTGGTGTGCATATTAGATGCACTAGTGATTGGATACTGTGGTACCTTATGAGCCCCTAGTATATGGTACCTTAGGTACCTAGGGCATTGGTACTTCACAGGCCTACCAGGGGCTGCAGCATGTATTATGCCACCCCTGGGAAGCATTCTCAATCTGACACCACAGGCCTGCTACTGCAGCCTGTGTGAGGTAGTGTTAGCACTCCTCACTGAGGTATAGGTTCCTATATCTCACCATACACACACATATAAACCTATCAGTCACCCCTATTGCAGGCCCTATCAATCCTGAGGGCAGGGTGCTTGGTTTACTATGTGAGGGGGAGCTTCTGCATGAGCAGGACCCCTCTGCAGCTGGCAGAGTCTATTCTCTGCTGCTGTTTGTGGATGCGGTTAAACCATATACTCTTAAGTGCATTATAACCTCGCGGTAAATGCTAACTTTGGAATGACTGCATCAAAACATGTTGTGTTTGGTGTCAAACAACTTGGAATCATACCCCCACACCAGTAACTGGTGTGGGAGTATGATCCCACCCTTCTAGAGGAGATGACATGTACCCACTGTACTAAACGGTAGAAATCTTCTAGAGCCCTGGCATCACAAAATGGTTGCCACCAGCACAGACACTGGGCTGCCCTCCTGCTGCTGACCGAAACTCGCAGTGGAGGAAGCCCAACAAAAGGTATCCTGTCACAGGGAGGTGTCACCACCTCCCAGACAGGAGTTAGTGTATTGGAGCTGGGTGGGTGCACTATTGGTGTGCTTTGAAGTCCTGCACTGGGGGAGCAGTAGGCTCCTCTGCGCATGTGCCAGCTCAAACCGGTTCAGGGGCTCCCTGCCCCTGCTCTGGCATGAAACTGGACAAAGGGAAGTGGGTGTAACCACCCACTACTCTGACCCTCCTAGAGGAGTGGTCATAGAGCTAGTCCCTTCCCTATCTTCACTATAAGATAGCAAGCATTGCCAATGCAATTCAGTTTACCCTGGACGACGCTCTACAAAGAAGAATCCTGGCCCTTCGACGTTCCACTATCTCTGGAAGACTGAAGAATCTCCCTTGGAGTCAAGGAGTGACTCCCTTGCTTGGCAGGCACCTGTAACTTCAATCGACGGTTGCAAACTTCACCGCTCCCGCCGGAGTCCGAAGTCCCTGCGTCCCCTGAGGCAGATTTCCTGACCTCTCGACGGCCATTTTGAGTCCCCAGCGAAGCTGTGGCATCTGGACCCCACGAATGACGAGGAACAGCAATACCAGGGAACCGTGCACTGATTTCGAGTGCAAACCCTAAACAACGTTCTACGAACTTGTGCTTTGGACCATCTGTAGTCTAAGTCCCTAGCAGGTCTTGTTCCGAAAATCAACGGCCTACCCCGTCCAGAGTGACCGGGGGTTCCTGTGAAACTTTTCCTGCAAAGGCGTCTTCGCAGTTACTTGCCCGTTGGCTAGTGACTCACCGAAGACTTTCTAACCAACTTCAAGGGCTCTCCTGGTTGCTCCAGGCCTGCCCTCACTTACCCTCGCTGGGTAAGTCCATCAGACCTTGCTGGTCTGCATCATCGACTATCTTCAGTTCTCACGAGACTTGCAGTTGCCAAGGCTTGTTGGCTCCAATCCGGTTGCAGACGTCGTGGGACACTCCGAATCCAGCTGCTGGTCATCGTCGATCCCTCCTGGACCTTGTGAGCGAAGAAACAAATCACCATCGACGACCTGAAATGACGCGACATCTGTGGTCATCCATCCTGGGTCACTGGCAAGTGACTTTGAACACTGTCCCCTCAATTTTCAGGTCCTCTTCATCTTCAATCCACCTTCGGATTCCAGCGGACACCTCTCCAGTCGTCTCAAGCAGCAAGTCTTCATTGGTCTCCCTTGAAAACAGCATCGCGACCCGACACCGAAAGACACCTATGCACCCGGCTTCCCTGGGTGAGGTAACTCGTGCACTCCGGTGCCCAAGTGAGTGTTGGCCCTCGAAATACTTACCCTGTAAGTGGCTTCCTTGTTGACTTCTTCGAAGTGCCCTAAAACTTTAAAATACAAACCGCGACTTGCTCCATTGTAACCTATAGGAAACCCGCGGCTGTGTTTAGACACTGCACGCGTCTCCCGTGGGCTTGTTACTTACCTGCTAACACTGCAGTAGTGAAGCCCCAGCGATTCCCAAGGCCCTAGGCTTTGTCATTTTACAAGTCGACTTTACATTCCTCAGAGACTTAGCCTGAAGGCTGCTCTCCACAGCTACCACTAGGATAGCTTTCTTTAAAAGGTTGTCTTTAACCTATCTACCATAAGAGTCGAATTGGACTGGTGCAAGGTGGCCACTATAACTAGTGACCAGCATATGCCAGGCCAACTTCTCACAGACTGCATCACTGGAAAGTTCACAACAGCATACAAGAAAGAACGCACTAGCAGCCTGTGCTCCAGAGAAGCCAGGAATGAAAAGCGTAAGGTATTACAGGCGGCGGTGGAACTCACCAGAAGGGACTCCAGCCCTGGCTCGAATAAGACTGGTCAAGATGCCGATAAGTCAGACAGCTCGGTGGCTGCTAGTTCTAATGAAAACTATGATGACGAATTGCCGCAGGTCACGCCTCAAACAGCGGACGACATTGTCTGACTTGAACAATATGGGTCGCTGATGTGGTCATTAAATAGTACTGCCGTTAGGCCTATAATTACGTGGAAGGAGAGAATTGGGATGGCCTTCTAAACACAAAGTTTTTGAAATCCTCCTGGATCCCAGGGAAAATAATGTTTTGAAACACTGCTGGGGGTGGATGTTGGTGGAACTCTAGGAGCCTCTGCTTGTGACTCACTAGTCATAACACTGTTTTGTAGACTACTCTGAGTTTGGATGGGAAATCATTTGGTTGCACCTGTCCTAGGGAGGGGGAGTTGGGATTTTGTTATTGCACTAGTTAAGGGTTTGAGAACTGTTGGGGCCAGGCGTGTCAAAATCAGTGTAGTTGTAGATAATATGTCTCACCTATCTCAATGGTACCCCACATAGACCTTAAATGTATCTCTTGGAATGTTCGGGGGATGCACACACTGTCACAACATCATAGGATACATGCCTTTCTAATAAGGAGAGGCATTCAGATTGCGTTGCTTCAAGAAACCCATGTTATGGCCAAAGAGGGGGCTGCACTCCAGCATAGATGGAGGGGTCAGGTGTTTTATACTAACTATTCGGCCTTTGCTCGGGGGGTCCTGATTTAGGTAAGAGCAGGGGTGCCCTTCCAACGCACGAACCAAATGATTGATCTGGATGGCAGGTACATTATAGTCACGGGTAAATTAGATGGTAGAGATGTAGCCCTAGGAAGCCTCTATGGCCCAAATACAGAACAGCTGGCGTTCTTGGCCCAGTTATCTGGGACACTGGCCTCTGTACTGATGGACCCAGTAATCCTAGGTCGGGACTTTAATTGTGTTACTGACGTTGGATTGGACAGGTCACATCCGCCACTCCCAGGCACACCTCCACATAAAATAGAAGCAGCACGCCTTACCTGGCAATTGCAGTGGGGTTTGGTAGATTCCTGGAGGGCACAACATCCAGCTGACAGGGACTATTCATTTTTCTCGGCCCTGCATGAACTCCATGTTAGATTGGACTCTATATTATGCTCCCCAGACATTCATGAACATGTACAGACTACCGAGTACCTCACTAGAACAATATCAGATCATAACCTGCTATAACTAGGCTTAACATGCTCTCGTGAGCGCCCTAGAATTCCGTCCTGGTGCTTGAAACCAGAGAAATTGGAGGATCAGGTTTACAGAGTAGCGGTGGGTACTGCTATTGAACAGTATTTTGCAGAGAATGCCAATACAGCAACCTCTAAATTAATAGAGTGGGATGCCTTTAAGTCACTTATCAGGGGGCGGTCTATCTCTGAATCTGTGAGAGTGTGTAAGACTTTGCTACAGGACACGATATCAGCGGAAAACAGACTCCAGGAATTGGAGAGAGAATGGCCAGAACAGAGAGCCAAGCAGAAGGAACTTCTAACGGCTAGGGAAGAGTTTTGCTGCCCAGGTGGTGCAACTTCGATGTGTTGACTATAAAAACGATATAACCAGAGCCCATGCTGAACGAGATAGGTCTGGAGCCCTGCGGGCCTGGTTGGCCAACCCGGCTCAACAGGGTTCAGTGATACTAGAACTCAGAGGTCTGGGGGAGGAACCGTTGTACCGTCAGCAGGACATTAATAATAGATTTTTTGAATTCTATGAGATATTATATAAGAGCAAACAGTTGCCCACTCCTGAGGATTTGGCTACTTTTGTCAACATAGTGGACTTACCGTTGGTGCCGGAAGAAATAGCAGAAGATCTGGGCGCTGACATAGGGCTAAGTGAGGTTAGAGGGGCTATAAAAACCATGGCCAGAAATAAGACACCAGGGACAGATGGTCTCCCGGTGGAGTTCTACTTGACCTATATTGATCTGCTTGCTCCTAAGCTAGTGGAGCTTTACAACCAAGCAGTACGGGAGGGTCACCTCCCTGCCACCACAAGAGACTATAAGGTCTTGAGCCGGATACTGGCGACTCGGCTTCTCCCACATATGTCCACTTTAATCCAGCAAGATCTGGCTGGCTTTATTCCCACCAGAAACACCGTATTAAACATTAGGCTTCGGATCCTAGAGGCGAGGTCTGACGTCAAGGGGGTGAGACCATCTGTGCAGTGGATATTGAAAAGGCCTTCGATAGCCTTGAATGGGCTTACAACTTCGAGGTGATGAGGAAGTTTGGGTTAGGCCCAGCATTTATTAAATGGACGGGCCTGCTATATTCAGACTCTACTGCCTGAGTCAAGACGGCAGATTAATTTCAGAAAGTTGTAGAATAGAACGGGGCACAAGGCAGGGATGCCCTTTGTCGCCTCTATTGTTTGCCTTGGCCATGGAGCCGTTGGCAGCCAGAGCTAGCACGGGGCAATATTTTCAGGGATTGGAAGTACCCGGCCAGATTCACCACATTGCGCTCTAGGCGAATGATCTTCTGATGTGACTGGCAGGTGATGCAACACACTTACAGGGGATGAAGGACCTCCTCCATGGTTTATGGCAAGTAGCGGGCCTAAAAGTAAACTGGACAAAGTCCTCCCTGTTCCCAGTTAGGGCAGATGTAGCTGTCCCCGCAGAGACGAATGGGGGTACAATGGCAACCCCACTGCTTGGCCTACCTGGGCACCCAGTTTTATCACTCTCCTATCGACCTGTTAGAAGGAAATGTAGGGCGGGCTTTACGGGGGGTTAAGAGCAGCTTTGATTTCTGGGAAATCCTGCCATTGTCGGTAACGGGTAGAGTGGCCCTCCTAAAAATATTGACGCTCCTGCGGCTGCTCTATTATTATGGAGTTCTACCAGTTTGGATCCCGACCCGATGTTCGCCCACCTGAAATCACTGGTAATGGCGTTTATATGGTGACCCGGCAGGCGGCGGGTAGCCCTCACTACACTTTTGAGGCCAAGAATAGAAGGAGGGTTAGCACTACCTGACTTTGAGCACTACTACATAGCTGCACCATTACAATGGCTCACAAAATGGGTGGCGGACAAACTCAGGGAGCCTGTGAAAAAGAGGGGCGAGTCCCCAGACTTGCGGCTTCTATCACAAATAATTTTGAGACTCCCTTGCTGTGAAGAGGACCTCCCCATGGACCTCAGTGCAGCGCTTAAATGCTGGAATAGAAGCCTGAGAAGGGCCAAGGTCAAACATCCATATGCACTGGAAATCCCCTTGCTTATGTGTGAGGCACTCCCCCATGGTGGTGACTGGCGTGGGCTGGGTGCATGGGCAGATTCGTGACTTTCTACAAAAGGGGACCTCTATGAGGAGGGCACGCTGATCCCATTCAACGATCTCAAGGAGCGGCACGATCTACCAGGAGAAGACTTTCTCTTGCACACAGCCCTTACGGCAACCATGAGGAAACACTGGAATGAGGGTCTCTCTGAGCCGGATATCTCAACAGGATGTCAATACTTAGTCACTGCGGCTGGCACCTTATAAAGCAGTCACATGTCTGTACAGGTGACTTACATACACAACGCTCCCTCCCCTGACTAAAATCCATAGAGAATGGGAAGCAGATCTGGGCAGGCCTATAGTAGATAAAGAATGGGGGATACTGGTGGGGAGGGCGTGGAAAAGTACTAGAAATGCACGGTTTCAACTGATAAACTTTAATGTGCTCCATAGGGCCTACCTTACCCCAGACAAGCGCAATCAGTATTTTAATATGTAAACTGCAGCCTGCCCACGATGTCATACAATAGGAGCTGATTTTTTGCATATGTTCTGGAGCTGCCAGCAAAAAGGGGACTTCTGGGAGGAGGTAACCTCAATATTGGTGGAAGTAACTGAGAAGGCAATAGGAAATACCCCATACTGCTAAAAACAAGGTAACTAGTAAGTTCCAAGACCTTGGATTAGTTTTAGCTAAGCGAGACATTACTTGTCAATGGAAATCGAGTATTGGCCATAGTTTCTCTAGATGGAAGAAGGAGTTCATTAAGTGGGCTGAATGTGAAAACACTGTCAGATTGAGAATAGCTAAATGAGCGGGAAGCGAGAAATCGCTGGAAGTATCCAGAATGTGGACAGCGTTGTTTGATATACTTAAAAATCCAAATACTGTGGGCGGGAGTGACCTAGAAGAAGACGGCCAGGGTGGAGCTGTCTGATTTCCCTGCGTTGGGCCTACTGTGTGAATTGACCCTGGGTTAGATAACATCCCCCAAGCTGAGAGGGACTCCTCTGTTAGCAAACCTCAAAGTTAAAGATCTATGGCCCGGCAATCGACTGGGCAGGTAAATGACTAAAGAGACACACCTGGGTGGGAGGGTAGGGTGGTGGGTGAAGTTGGGGTAGGGTTTAGTAAATACATTTGAGACATCTGATTTATGGTTTGTAATCTCACATAAAAGTTTGATACTATTTACGACATAACTATACTGGTAATGGAGATACGACATTGACCGGTAAGTACTTGCATCCGGCAAAACCACTAAGGGAAGAACATGTTTCTATAATGATTTGGAAATATCAAGATGGGAAAGATATCGTATGACGGTACTGCTTACTCGAAAAGTAATAAAAATCTATTTACAAAATAAAATCTGGGGAAACCCCTAGTGCTCCTTTTCCATGAGTATTCCTGTCCACATTTTCCTGTTCTTCTGCCCCTACAGGATGGCCATCATCCTGATACAGAAGCTATGAGAGCAGCTTAATGGTGGGTTGCCACCTGTCTTTATCTTTCTAAGACTACACAGGGTCCTTAATTCCTGGATCTTTAGACCACTGTACTTAGCAGCCTGGGGTACACTGGTATCCCCAACTAAATACATGGTTCTAGGTGTAGTGAGGTGTTGCACCCACCTACCCGAGGAAAAACTAAACTCTTTGAGGTTGGCAGTAGCCCCTGATCTGCCCCCCGGGGGGGAGAGAGCCTACTAGGCGCAAGTGATTATGCTGGCTTTTTTATACGTAGGGGTAGGGCCTGCCCAGAATGGGCATCCCAATGCCCCCACCCTACACCCCCAAAGAAGGCAAAAGTTCCTACCTCCCCAGGAGGCAGATGGGGGCCATAGCCCCTGATCCAGGGTGCAGACAGCCCACCAGGAATCAGGGATTTTTTTTTAATAAATATGTAGGGTTGGGGGCTGCCCAGAAGGGGCATGCCAGTGCCCCCGCCCCAAAAAATGTTACAGACCTTCTGCCTATCCTTGCGAGGCATATGGAGCAATAGCCCATTGTCTCCCCCTCCCCCCCCCCCCCCCAGCCGGGCAGAAAGCCTACTAGGCTACTAGGCACCAGGGATATATTTTTTTTCAAAATTCAGGGGTGGTGTCTGCCCAGAATGGGTATGCCAATGCCCCTACCTCCCAAGAAAAGATGCCACAGTCTTCCTGCCCCCCCAGGAGGCAGATGGGGCAGTAGCCCCTGATCTGCCCCCGGGGGGGGCAGAGAGCCCACTATGGGCAAGCGATTATGCTGGCTTTTTATTGCGTAGGGGTGGTGCCTGCCCAGAATGGGCATCCCAATGCCCCCAACCCCATCAGAAAATAGCCACTTTATTTCTTCTCCCCTTGGGGGCATATCGGGGCAATAGGTCTCGATTCCCCCCTCCCCAGGGCGGCAGAAAGCCCACTAGGCACTGACTTTTGTTTCGGAATGTGGCTACCTGTGGATTTGGGTCCTAGCACAGCCGGCACCCAAGGAAACCTAGCAAACCAATACATTTTTGAAAACTAGACAAGCAGGGCAATCCAGGATGGGGTGACTTGTCTGGCTCTCACCAGGTTCTGTTACCCAGAATACCTTGCAAACCTCAAACTTTGTCAAAAAAATAAATTTTCCCCACATTTCTGTGATGAAAAGTTCTGGAATCTGCGTTGGCCCAGAAACTTCCACCCACACCGCATTCTCAAAAGTCTCCCGATAAAAATGGTACCTCATTTGTGTGGGTGGGTCAAGTACCCACGACAGGCAAAGGCCCAAAACGTATTGAGGAGACATCAAAATAGCCTATCACAAAAAATGATCTGGTTTTGCAGGGGGGCATCAGGGTTTTTGTCCGGGCTCGCGGCCATCTAGGGAAACCTACCGAACCCACACATTTCTGAAAAGTAAACACCCTGGGGAGTCCAGGGAGGTTTGGTTTGCGTAGATCCCCCAACGTTTTCTTACCCAGAATCCCCTCCAAACCTCAAATTTAGCTGAAAAAAGCAATTTTTACACACATTTTTTGTGTGGGGTCACTGTGCCGGCACAAATGTCCTACCAACTAGCATTTCCCTTGTTCTCCTGAGTAAAATGATACCTCACTTGTGTGGGTGGGCCAAGGTCTTGTGACTGTTAAAGGCCAAAAACATATGGAACAAGGGTATAGCACAGCGAATTTTAAGCGTTTCATTTAAAAATAAAAAGTTTCCAGCCAATTCTGCATTGGACAGCCACACAAGTGAGGTATCATTTCACTTGGGGAACTCTGGGTGTTAGGACATTTGTGCCGGCACGGTGACCCCACACAAAAATGGAAAAAGTATTTTTTTCAGCTAAATTTGAGGTTTGCAGTGGATTCTGGGTAAGAAAACGTTGGGGGGTCCACGTAAGTCATACCTCCCGGGACTCCTCAGGGTACCTAGTTTTCAGAAATGTGTGGGTTTGGTAGGTTTCCCTAAATGGCCACCATGCCCAGGACCAAAGACCCAGGTGACCCCCCTTGCAAAACCAAGTAGTTTTGTGATAGGCAATTTTGATGTCTCCTCAATATGTTTTGGCCTCTTGCCTGTCGCAGGTACTTGGGCCACCCACACAAGTGAGGTACCATTTTTATTGGGAGACCTGGGGGAATGCTGGGTGGTAGGAAATTTGTGTCAGCCTGGTGATCCCACAACTTTCCCACTTAGAAATTTGAGAAAAAAGTAATATTTTCAGCAAAATCTGAGGTTTGCAGTGGATAATGGGTAGGAAAACAATGGGGGGGTCCACGCAAGCCATACCTCCTTGGACTCCATTGGGTGTCTAGTTTTAGAAATGTGTGGGTTTGCTAGGTTTCCCTTTGTGCCAGAAGAGCTAGGGGTCAAAATCCACAGCTAGGCACTTTGCGAAAAAAGGGTCAGTTTTTGCTGTAAAAAGGTGATGTGTCCACATTGCGTTTTGGGCCGTTTCCTGTCACAAGCATTAGGCTTACCCACACCAGTGAGGTACTGTTTTTATCAAGAGACTTTGGGGAATGTGGGGTGGGTGAAGTGTTGTGGATCCACGCAGATTCCAGAACATTCCATCACAGAAATTTGAGGAATTTTTTTTTTTTTTAATAGAGTTTGAGGTTTGCAAGGGGTTGTGGGTAACAGAACCTGGTGAGAGCTAGACAAGTCACCTCATCCAGGATTATTCTTGGCTTCTAGTTTTCAAAAATGTATAGGTTTGCTAGGTTTCCCTAGGTGCCAGCAGAGCTAGGGTTCAAAATCTACAGCTTGGCACTTTGCAAAAAAAGGTTCTCTTTTCACTGTAAAAATGTGGTGTGTCCACGTTGCGTTTTGGGTCGTTTCCTGTCGCGGGCACTAGACCTACCCACAAAATTGAGGTACCATTTGTATCAAGAGACTTTGGGGAATGCGGGTGGGTGAGATTTTGGGGATCAACGCAGATTCCAGACCTTTACATCACAGAAATCTGAGGAAAATTGGTTTTTTTTTTAATAAAGTTTGAGGTTTGCAAGGGATTCTGGGTAACAGAACCTGGTGATAGCCAGACAAATAACCCTATCCGGGATTACGCTGAGTGTATAGTTTTCAAAAATGTATAGGTTTGCTAGGTTTTACTAGGTGCTGGCAGAGCTAGGGTTCCAAATCTACAGCTAGGCACTTTGCAAAAAAGGATCCTTTTTCACTGTAAAAATGTTGTGTGTCCACGTTGCGTTTTGGGCCGTTTCCGGTCACGGGCACTAGGCCTACCCACACAAGTGAGGTACCGTTTTTATCGAGAGACTTTGGGTAATGCGGGGTGGGTGGGATTTTGAGGATCAACGCAGATTCCAGAACTTTACATCACAGAAATGTGAGAAAATGTGTTTCTTTTGACAAAGTTTGAAGTGTGCAGGGGATTCTGGGTAACAGAACCTGGTGAGAGCCACACAAGTCCCCCCATCCTTGATTCCACTGGGTGTCTAGTTTTCAAAAATGTATAGGTTTGCTAGGTTTCCCTAGGTGCCGGCAGAGCTCAGGGTTAAAAACCACAGCTAGGCATACTGCAAAAAAGGGTGATTTTCCACTGGAGAAAAATGATGTGCCAACGTTGCATTTTGGGCTGTGTCTTGTCGCGGGCACTATGCCTACCCACACAAGTGAGGTACCATTTTTATCAGGAGACTTAGAGAAACACAGTATAGTAGAGCAAGTGTTTTTGCCAATTGACTTTCCATGCATTTATCTGTTCCAAATGTGGACAGTGTATGAAAAAGAATTAATTTTCAAAAATGCCCTCTAATTCACATGCTGGTATAGGTACCCACATCTACAGAGTTGTGCAAATAAACAGTGCTTCTAAACTCCATATGTTGTTGCCATTTCGGAAATACCTAGTTTTCCTTGATACTTATTTTTCACTCTTTTTATTTTACCAAGTGAATTGCTGTATACCTAGTACACAATGAAAAACCATAGCAAGGTGCAGCTCAGTTATTGGCTCTGGGCACTTCAGATTCTTGGTGAACCTATAAGTCCTATATACCCCAGCAACCATAAGGCTGCAGTGGACATAACGGTATATTGCTTTTAGAAATCTATCAAACTTAGAAGAAGGTACAGGTGAAAATGCAGACACAAATAGAAGTTTTTTCAAATCATTTTCAATATGTTTTAATTTGAACTGTTACTTTATATAGGAAAACCTTAAAGGATCTACACAAATGACCCCTTGCTGAATTTAGAATTGTATAATTGTATCTACATTTAAGAAATGTATAGCTTTCTGGGAGCCATTATTGGTTTCACATCAATTTTTAGCAGTAACTGAAAAGAGGGTGAAAGCACAAAAAATAGAAAAAATAGGCTATGTCCCACTAAAGTGCCAACATTTTGTAGAACATTTTGGTTTTCTAACAAAAGTCTGCCTGTTCCTGAAAGCTGGGGAAATGGTGATTTTTATCACCACAAGCGTTTTATTGATACCATTTGCAAGAAAAAAAACCAGACTCTTTCTACTTCAGCACTTTTTCCAATTTTAAACCGAAATCACAAAATTTAGCTGTATTTTGGCTAATTTCTGGGTCCCCTCCAGGGGAATTCACAAACCCTGGGTACCTTTAGAATCCTCAGGATGTTGGAAGAAAGGGATGCAAATTTTACGTGGATACCTTATGTGGACAAAAAGTTACAGTGGTCTTAGCACGAGGTACCCCAAATAGCCAAAAAAGGGCTCAGCACTGGTGGGGAAAAGGCCCAGCATTTAAGGGGCTAGGGGCTCTCATAATAAGTGGCCTGGTTAATTGCAGTATGTAACTCCTGTTTCGCATATATTGCAAGTAGGAGTTTGGCGACTAACACTACTCTTCCAATAGTTTTTCCCCAATAAATTTGGCCGGTCAAAACTGCTGAGATTTATCAGGTGAAGAATGCTCAATAATTAATGAGAGATGTGGATTTAGGTGCATTGTTATGTTAAATAATTTTATAAAGCGCGAGCAATTGCCCAGAGGCGTCAAGGCGCAACTGAGTATCGGAGCGTGTAAGCTAAGTTAATAGGTGAAAAGCCATGTCTTCAGTGACTTGCGAAAGGAAGGCAAGTTTGTCCGAGATTTAATGTGCGATGGCATAGAGTCCCAAGAGGCTCGCTTGAACCTAGAGATCATAATATTGTTTTTTGCCGCACTTGAATGGAGGGGCCTCTCCGACAGATACCATTTGAGCTTATCTTTGAGGTAGTTTGAACCAGGTTAGTGCAGTGCCCTGAAGGTGAAACATAGGCTTTGAAATTGAGACTTTGTTTGACCGGGAACCAGTGAAGCACCCCTAGAGCTGGTTTAGCAGATTGGAATTTGGAGATTCCTGACAAAAGCCTAGCGGCAGCTTTCTGAGTGGACTGCAACTAATTTAGATACTGCACCTGTAAGTTTAGATCCAGCCCGTTGCAGTAATCTATTTTTGACACTATTAATGATGTTACTACTGTTCTTTGCAGAGAAGGTGGAATGTATGGAAGAATCTTTTTAATTAGCTTAAGTGTATACAAAGTGGTTGAGATAGTGGCATTGACCTGGTCACCAAAGGCAAGTTTGTTGTCCATAAGGACGCCAAGATTTTGGACCATTTTACCAGGAGATAGTAGCGGCCCTAGATTTTGTGGCCAGCAGGAGAGTGTACAAAAGGTGGTGTCCTTGCCGAAAAGGAGGACCTCCATCTTGCTGGGATTCAGTTTAAAACAATTATTGTCCAGCCAGTCGTCTACGGCCAACATGCAATCATGGAGTCTAAGCACAGTGTTATCAGAGGATTCAGAGAAGGACACCACTATCTGGGTATCAAGTACCAAATTCCACATGTTGTTCCCCATTATCCGGGAAATACTTGTAATTGGGAGTTATTTTTTGGATCTGATAAATTCGACCCAGCAGAATAGGACTTTATTGGGTTAGATTAATATCAGCCCAAGCACCAGCCTTCTCATAATGGGAGTATTGGCCAATGTGTCTCCTTTCATGGGGCCACATCAGCCAGGCAGATTGTCATCAGATTGAATGCTGTCCCTAGGCAAGCCTTGAAGTGAGACACTGAACTGAAGGTCATCAGCTGTTGATACTCTAGAATATGCCTCCAGATGTTTTTATCAAGCATCCTAGCTTATTGATTGAACAAAAGATGCAAGAGCATGAGCAACGTAGGGACCGCAGCAGAAGCTGCACCAACAGGCAACACACATGACTGCATGGCTTCATGCATTGTGCTGCAATAATAAAGTAGTCCATTGTATTTGGTCAGCTAGAACTTGCAATCACCAGAGCAACTTACATTGACCAGTTGTATCCAAAGACAGTTGTAAGTCCAAGATTAAATGTTTGAATTATGTCAGTTTGCCTAGCCTTAAGTTAATCTTTGACAAAACACACAAGGGCAGTCATTGTCTAATGAGAAGATTTGTAGTCCTCCCAATCTATACCAGTCAGCTCTCTTTTCTTCTATACCTGGGAAATATCCATCTGCGTTTGTGCTTTAATTGCAAGGGATTGGTTGGTGATAGAGTGATAAATTGCACATACATCGACAAATGGACCCGCATTAAACATGAGCGGATACATCAATGCTTTTGCAGTGACTCTAGTACCTTACCTGTCTAGATGTACCTGTGGATGCCCTTCAGCATTCTTGCAAGGTGCTCTTTAGTGAGCTTGACAGATAGGGATCTAAGCCATATGTGATTGCATTCATCTTAATGGCAAATGTAAGGATTCCTGGGGCAGGCAGTAGGTTAAACACCTACAGGACCAGAACTGTTGTAGGCATGGGCAAAGTGGGCAATTAACCTTGGCTCCCGCTTTCCAAGCACCCCCCTGGAAACGCAATTGGGACGCTCTCTCTACCACTCTTTGTGCCTCCATTTCTCGGCATCAGTATTTCTACCACCTTTCTGTATCCCAACTCTCTCTGCTGTATCTTCCACTCACCCCACTGCTCTGTTTCTATATCTCCTAAATCTACTTAACTTCTCTCCCTCACCTCTCTCTTTACTTAATCTCTCAATCTTGCTCAATACCTCACTGCACAACACCTCTCTTTGCCTTTTTACCTTACCACCCTGCTGTCTACCTCCGTTCTCTATCCGCCTAATTTCTCTGTCGTATATCTTTCTTACTGTCTTGCCTCTCTCCACCTCGCTTTCTTTCTCTCTCTCTCTCTCTCTCTCACTAACGTTCCTTTCAATTAGCCTTACCCTTCATGTGCCTCCTCACGACTCCTCTCCTTTTACCTCTGTTCCTTCAAACCCATCCATATCTCTCGGGTTCATACTCCTTTCTCACTATGTTTCTTCCTTTATCTCTGTTTATCATTACCTCCTCGCTCTTTCTCATCTCTCTGTTTTTACCTGCCTTGTCTTTCTATAACTCACTTCTCTTTTTGCTCCTCTGCGTACGCCACCACTCTCTCTACCTACCTCTACCTTTCTCTTCTACCTCTTTCTATCTCACACACTCCATCTCTTTCTCTACCCACCTCCCTACCTCCTCTCGCTGACTATCTCCCTTCTGCCTCGATTTCACTGCTTTTGCATACCAGTGTCTTTACACCTCTGCCCTTCTCCCTTTTGCTTCCATGTCTCTTATTTAGCAGAGCTTAAGGTCACAGTATAGGTAAAGAGATGACCAGATGGAAAACGGAGATAAGGCCATGGAAGAGAGCAAACAAACAAATGTCAGAGTTCACTTTATGTTCTCATCAAATCCCAGGTTTTATCTCTTTATAAGTAGGGTGGCCACGATAAAACTATGTGCGGCAGACATAATTTTATATGTGAAAGCACAAAGCTCAAATATTCAGAATGCATTGGATGAAATACAGGATTTTACACGGATAGGAGAAAACCGTGTAAACCAAGCCAAGACAGAAATACTGATGTTTAATTCCACCATATCACAGCTTCTTTGCAATCCGTAACATCTCGACCTATTAGATATCTTGGAATATTTGTTACAAACAATTATGATCAATTATTTCTGCTTAGTTATGGGAATACTCCTCAAAAAGTGAAAAATATATTAGATCGATGTACCCTGCTCCCTCTGTCATTAGTAGGCCAGGTATCATTGATTAAAATGTCTATTGTACCCTTATTTTTATTTTTGTTTCTTAATCTTCCTCTTAAAATACTTTATACATATTTTGAAGAGCTGGATGGGATTATTTGAAAGTTAATTTGGGTTAATAAGCAACCAAGAGTTAAACCGTCTATACTCCAATGAGATACAACAGGGGGGGCTGAGCACTTACACATTTTGTGACATATTATCAGGCATCCTTGGTTAATCTGACAATCCAGCTAGTCGCAACATCTTCAACATACGATACATTTATATTTAAATTCATCTTAATGGAAAGTGCAATTAAATGACCTGTTCTTCTTCTATTTCCAAAGTTACAGACAAAAACCCAGATATAAGATGTTATTGGGTTTCGTATCCTGTATACAATTTTTTTTAAAGCACGTAATATACCTGCGTGCCACACATTCACTCGAATGCAAGACTGCGAGATTTGGGGCCTTCAGTTTCTTCAAGATGTTTTACATCAATGGAGAGATCTTGGTTTTGAACAATTGAGAGCGGTTTTTACAATCACACAAGACTGATTACTTGAGATTCTACTGTACAGCAGTTTTTTCAGACACAATGCAGCCTTTTGCTTAAGTTTTAACCAACTAACTAGTTTTTTGAGGAATAACTAGGGGTTGTTGAGTGAGTCTACAAAGACAATAATGCAAGAGAACAAATTGCTCATAGAGGGTAAAAGTGGAGGAAGAAACGGGATGTAGATTGAATACTAAAGAATGGCAGATACTAAGTGAGATTGGATATAGTGCTCTAAGAGCAGCAAACTGTGCAAGAGGATGGCCTTTTTTATCAAGGTGGTTGACCTATTGTGCACCATATAGATTACATAAGATGTTCCCATCACTTCTAGATCAATGCTTTAGGTGCAAGGCTAGTGAAGCTGGAGGATGGAATCTTATATTTTTTTCTTGCTGTCTACTGCAATTTTGGGAAAATGTTTTTAAGGTTATTGATCACTTCAATTTCTCCATCACTTAGGCTGGTACCAATTGGATCCTCGTATAGGGTATACCAGCCAAGTAAATATCAGCAATATTTATTTCAATTGCAATAGCGGTAGTAGCCAGATCATTGATCCTACAGAACTGGAAAACAGACAGGATACCATCAGTAGAACAATGGTTTAGTAAGATGTCCAGGACGTATGCTTTTGAGGAGTCATATGCTAAAGTGTAGGCGCAATTTGTAGATTCAAGGTGATCTGGACATCTTTTTCTTTATTTTTGCTGGAGAATGAATAATGATTATGATTAGCATCTTTCCTGCTCCAAAGCTGCTATTCAGAGATCAAGATTACTGCGGAGTTTAAAATTGATTTAGGCAATTGTTTAGATTAGCTGTGGGCATTTTAGGCCAAAGGATAGTCCTATACAGCTGCTGTGTGATGTATTTTTATTTCCTCCAAGCAGTGTACAACCACTTCCATCCCGAATCTTATAGATATCAAGTAAATACGATTGTATGAGATGGCATGCTTGTTGAGTTCATCTCCAAGGGCCCTACGGGGTACTCAGGACCCTCAGCGCAAAAATCTTTGGCTAACCTGACTAATAACTTCTATTCTTAAACTAGGTCATCGGCATTTACCATACATGCCACACTGTAAGGCATCACACAGGGGATGGAGCTTTTATGAGCATTCTTTATTCAATTTCTTATTTTTTTTAAATTTCTTTATTCGGTTTTACAGTAGATTCCTACAACAAGAACTGGAAACAACATCAATGGGGAGACCTTACTCAGTACTTAAATTCAGTGTTTAATAACCAAAGGTCTGAAAGGACTCAAAGTAAGGTTTTGCACACAGTGAATATAGGAATTGCTGAAAATCCATGAGGTTTGGCTGAACAGTCAGCCACTAGCTGAGGTTTGTTCAAGCAAGCTTCCAAAAATGCTGGCACAGCTCTCTGTGCTCCTTAGAATACGACATGGGGCTTTGTGTCAGTCATGAGGAAATTTTAAATTATTGACCAGCAAAAATGACTATGGCATATGGATGGATGACCAAATTCCAGGTGCATTGGATGGAAGAATCATTCATCGACATTCTTGACTGTGTGTCCTGTGATACCTAGAACCCAAAGCTTTGAGAGGACTTATCAAGGAATTTCTCAGATGAAAACAATTTTTGGGATGTCAGGCTACCACCTCTAGGTGGCAAAAGCAGTATCTTGTGATCCCTGGAGCAAAGTCAGGTTAACTGCCAGCACAAGTATGTTTTTGGCCAGGTTTATAGCCTATCTATCTATTGTCTTTTTTTAAAAACATGTAGTCACTAAGGAATCATAGCCGTATGTCCATTGTAAAGAATGATGTTCATATTTGACCTTATTATATTACTGCTTTATAGCAACTGCTGTTACTTTGATTGTGACATTTAATGGTGCATTCTTGTTAATCCCACACCCAGGTTCCAACACGTCATGAGCACAATGGTGGAGTGCAGCGAGAGTCAGTTTGAGAAAATGGGTACCGATGACATCATCACCAATACCCGGCATGTGGTGAAGGGGCTGGAAGCTCTGCGGAATGAGAACAGGGCTATGTCCCAGCAGCTGCAACTTGTCCTACTTCAGGATGATGAAAAGAGTAATAGCTGGGGCAGTCAAGACAGAGAGCTATTAGAAGAGAAGCATGGCATAATCAGCAAATTTCTGGAAACCATTGATCTTGGGCTCAGTGAGGCCAAGGTAGGCACCTAGCAAGATGCTACATGCATTGCCTGTGGGTACTGACATTTACTGTTGCAAAGTACTTTCTCATAGAAAAGTAATATGTTCAGAAGTGGGATAATGTATGAAGCTTAGAGAGTTCCTACTCTGGAGTAGTCCCCGATCGTGAAATAGCTCAAACTCTGTAAAGCGGTCTGCTCATGGATAACACAGTGGAAGCATACACATTCTTTTGCATATTCATTGATAATTAAGTAAACTGTGGCAAGGCTGCAATCTGAGGGCAGGATTTACTTCTCAATAAAATGCGTTCATATTCAATCGCAAATTCTCTTTGCTTTCAGGATCATTTTAATCCTATGCCAGCTGGAGTCTCAATGGCTGGGTCTAATGCTTACAGTTCCATTGTTGATGCCGAGTGTTCAGTATTGCGTTGCTTGGAGTTCTGAAATGGGGACATTAATGTCTGTGTGTGCTAGGAGGGGAATTGAAGAAGGATACTGACACTCCCACAAACAGACCCACCTCTTGGGTCGCAGCACTCTTCAAACCAAATAGAACACCAGGGGTGCCGTTGTTAGTGGTAATGGTATATCCAAACTCCATGTTGTGATTTATTAGTCAACAATGTGTTGTAAGTTACAAATAAAGTTTATTCACATGGGGTCCATGCAATGTTACAGTTAAAGAGAAACGTGAGTACACTGAGATCTTGTCCCATGCAAACACTTTGACCACATTTATGCAGGCAGAGATAAAGGACTACGGAAAGAGGATGTAGCACAACTCCTTTTCTCATATGAACACATTTTGACTGTCAGCCTCAAGCAAACTAAATGTCCCTAAAAAAGTACACTATAGCCATATTAAAGACAGACAAATGCAGAACACTCACACAGATGAACATCACCTACTTACCCTCGAACAAGCAAGCAATGAAAAAACACACGGACTATGCACAGAAAAGCACAACTAAAACTTGCAGATGAAAACAAAACAGATGGGATGACACGCATGCATACAATACATCGAAACAAGTGGGTACAAAGAGTTTATTCTCCAGTATTGGGGTGTCTTTCATAGATTCACATGCTTGAATATTCCCCGTCGTCGGAGTGGGAGTCCCACGGTAAATAATATAGCAATATATACAGCCATAATATATATATATATATATATATATATATATATACATATACATACATATACATAAGTAATCATATAAAACAGAGATATAAGTAAGTAATAACATCAAGAATGTCCCTATATGAAATTTCCATAGAGATACATGGAAAGAGAAAAAAGACATTCGTAGTCTATCTCTGTCATTATGTTAGTCCGAACTCCGGCCAATCAGGCGCCAGCTCCTCTCTAGAACCTTCTCCTCAGAGCTCCTCACCTCAGATTTTCTACCGCACGTCGTGTGAAAGGGAGTCTCCCTGAGCTCTGCTCAGTTTTTTTTTTTTCTCTTCAGGATGACTTCAAGTAAGAAGTCTTTGTTTAGACCTTGTTCTTTTGTGGAAAGCTACGTTATTCTCAGAAGATCCACACAGTAAGTGTATTTACTGTCTTTACCCTACCATGAAGTGGGTGAATATAAATTCTGTAGAATTTTTTCTACAAAAACTCTGAGAGACAGGGAAGGCCGTCTCTTGTTGTGGCTCCAGAGACTTAAGGATAAATATGAAGTAATTTTCTGAGGTAGAAAACTTTACTTCTGGCCGTTCCCACACAGCCTCAAAACGCAGTAGTGTACAGGAGTTACCTACTCCTTCCTTAAAAGAAGAAAATGTCTCTGACTATGACATCTGCCACTTCTTCTTCTTTGAATACTGCTGTGTCGCCCACGAGACATAGTTCTCAGGCTAGTGAGGTTTTCAACTTTCCAGTTTTTTCAAAGATGGCTTCATCGTCTACGATGGCTCCGTCTACGATGGCTCCGTCTACGATGGCTCCGTCTACGATGGCTCCGTCTACGATGGCTCCGTCTACGGTGGCTCCGTCTACGGTGGCTCCGTCGACGATGGCTCCGTCGACGATGGCTCCGTCTACGATGGCTCCGTCTACGGTGATTCCGTAGACGATGGCTCCGTCGACGATGGCTCCGTCGACGATGGCTCCGTCGACGATGGCTCCGTCGACGATGGCTCCGTCGACGATGGCTCCGTCTACGATGGTTCCGTCTACGGTGGTTCCGTCTACGGTGGTTCCGTCTACGGTGGTTCCGTCTACGGTGGTTCCGTCTACGGTGGTTCCGTCTACGGTGATTCCGTCGACGATGGTTCCGTCGACGATGGTTCCATCGGCAATGAATCTTTCGATGGTGGTTTCCGTCAACGATGGTTCCGTAGACGATTCCGTCTACAAAGATCTCTTCAATAGCCTTCTATGCCTCAGAGCCCGTCGACTGCAGTCTCATCGGTAAAAATAAGGGTTTAAAAAAGACGACTTCTGCACAGAGGTCATTAAAAATCCAAATCTCTTCGACATATACAGCGACTACTTCGTCCTTTGCTGCTGTTCCTTTATTACCATTACCACCGAGTACTTGACAAGAAAGGTCGGGTGAGGTTATATCGGTGGAGGATTCCCGCCTTCCTTAACCATTGTTTTACCACTGACTCAGATCAAGATTCAGAAGAAGGCTTAGCTGAATCGGTTGTGACAACTATAATCGGCGGTTTTTCCTTTATCACCACAAGTGTCTGTGGTTCCGCTTACTCCAGTGGTGCCAACAACTATATCGGAACCGGTACCGGCTCCAATACTTTCTGTGGTAATACCTACAGTACCGCTGAGACATTCTTCAACTCGGACAGTACCTCCTCATGATACTGAAGAAGAAGAAGAAATTCCTCAGGACAGGGAGGATGGTGAGATTCTCGATGATGGTGGCGATGCTGATGATGATGATGATGGTATGGCGGAGTGGGATAACTATCATGCCCAAACACCATCTCCCTCTCCGGTGCTACCTGGTGACTCACCACCTGTTGATATGCAAGTTCCACCAGTTAAGGGATAGGACAGCACTAACGTTCAAATTAACGAAGGATTATTTCCTGTACGATTTCAAAGATCAGCCTGTTAAACAAACACATACAATCCCTATAATCGAATTTATTGGGGAGGAAGGCAAAAAAGATTATGGAGGCCTCATAGTCTTCCAGCACGGGTGCCTAGATTGGAGAAAAAGGTACAAATCACCATTAGGAGCACCAGCGTGCCTCACTGGTCAAGCGAAGCCAGATTCTGTAGTCACACAGGCAGAGCAACGCCGGGCTAGAAACCCTGCATCTACGATCACTGCACCACCGGATTGTGGTGGATGTCGTTTGGATGCCATAGGGTGAAAATTCTCTTCGATGGCTTCCACCATGGTGAGAGCGGCTAATGCTTTGGCCATCCTGGGTCGTTAGGACCGTCAAGTATGGGCGGATATGTCAACACTAGTTGAGCAACTGCCGGAACCGTCAAAGACCATGGCATATGACGAAGAAGAGGTTTTATTCGGAGATCAGGTGGATGAAGCTCTCCAATCGATAAAGAAAGATACAGATACTGCTCGCTCTCTGGGCACATTGCAATTTTGATAACAACCCTTTCGGGGTGCACGCGGACGCGGCACCTCCTCTATTTTCGAAGAGGAATCAATCAATATCGACCTTATAACCAGGGTTCAAACCGATATTCCTTTAACCAACAGCAAACTTCTCGACAGCAGTCTTCCAAGACTTACAGAGGAAAATCCTCTTACAAGGGTTACACTCCTAGAGACATGACTTCCATCAGTCCCAGAAAATTGGAGATCGAATCTATCGGTACTATTTTCAATGGTCCTCCATACAAGGAACCGTTGGGTTTTGGAAATTATAGCAAGAGGTCACACTTTGGAGTTCATCGAATTCCCTCCACCCACACCACCTACCGAACTGCCACCGGCTCATATCAAAGAACTGTTACAACAAGTTCAATTTCTATAACACAAGGGAGCCATAGGAGTAGTACCAAGATTTCAAAAGAGGGAAAGGATTTATTCCCGATTCTTCCTTATCACCAAAAGGAAGGGGGAATGGAAGCCCATTCTAGATCTGAGGGCTCTCAGCAGGTATCTAAAGAAACATTCTTTTCGTAGGCGAACGCATGTAGAGATCTTGCGATTATTTTCACAAGGAGATTTCATGGAAACAATCGACCTCCAAGATGCATATTTACATATCTCCATACTACGACAACATCGGAAATTTCTTCGTTTTCGAGTGGGTCGAGGGGATTTTCCAGTTCAAAGTTTACCATTCGGACTGCGCTCGGCCCCTCGAGGGTTTACAAGGGTGCTAGCCCCTGTGGTAGCGTCCTACGTTTCAGGGTGTTCAGATCTTTCCATTTCTGGACGACTATCTCCTAAAATCACAATCGAAAGTTCAACTTCTACAACACACACATCTTTGACAGGAGGTGTTTTCGCGCCTTAGGGCTCTCCATAAATACCACAAAGTCCCATCTACTGCCTTCTCATCGCACGGATTTTCTGGGAGCAACTTTAGACACAGTGTCAGCAAGGGCACTTCTCTCCCAAGACCGTCTTCAAAAAATTCTCCGACTGGTAACCCTTATCAGATCAAAAAGACCCGTTTCTGTAAGAATATTGAAGTCCTTTCTGAAAATGGCGTCATCATGCGTTGCATTGATCCCTCATTACAGATTACAGACACGCCCCATCCAAGGAGTACTGGATGTCCAAGAACGCCAGGTTACAGGTTCTTTGAACGATGTTGTAAACGTCACAGATCGGATGAAGTTGGCGCAAAGGTGGTGGACGCAACCGTTAAATCTAACGGAAGGCATTTCTCTTCTGACAATGGTACCAGACATGACAATAACAGACGCCTCTCTGGAAGGATGGGGTGCTCATTTGGAGGTTTTATCAATAAAAGGAAAATGGTCAATATGTCAAAAAAAAAAAAAAAACCTGGCACTTCTACAGGTTGGATCTCATGGCTATATATTGCTGGCTCTCAAAGCTTTTCATCCTTTAATCCAAGGAGAATCAGTCCTGATACAGACAGACTATACAACCTGCATGCACTATATAAACAAGCAGGGCAGGATAAAATCTCCGAAACTGTCTCGACTAGCTCAGTCGATTTGGGATTGGTCTATCAACCATCGCATCACGATATGCAGCAGTTAATCGACCGGGGGTATCCAATATCCTGGCGGATTCCCTGAGCAGGTCCTCCTCATCGACCCATGAATGGGAGTTGCATCAACCAACTCTAGAGAGGATATTTCAACGATGGGGTCGCCCACAGCTGGATCTCTTTGCCACACTAGAGAACCGGAAATGCCGAGATTACGCAAGCTGGCTTCCCCACAAAAGATCTCTGGGCAATGCCTTTTGATGGACTGGTACGATCTGTTTGACTATGTTTTTTCTTCCCCCAATCCCACTCGTACCTCGAGTTTCTGTGGTAGATGCGGAGGCAACCTTGCCATCTACTTCTATAGCCCCCCGTTGGCCTCGGCAGGCATGGTTCTCAGAACTACTCCTACTGTCTCAATCCGAACCAATCATTCTACAGCCTCGTGCAGATCTACTCACGATGGACAAGGGGAAAATTGGTCATCCGAATCCCTCCTCACTGAGCTTATCAGCTTGGAACCTGAGCACTGTGAATTTGCCCATTTGGATACTCCACAGGACTGTAGAGACATTTTAGCTCAGGCGAGGGCTCCTTCTACGGTGAAAACGTACAAATTAAAGTGGAAAAGTGTTCCCCACTGGTGTGCATCTAATGAGGTGCACCCGTTTTCACTCCACACCAGAACAATTGTTACCGTTCTTCTTGCATTTAGCTAACTCCGGGTTCTCTCATGCAACCTTTAGGGGTTTTTTCTGGCGGCAATTTTCCGTTTCCGTCAGGATGGTTCAACTTCCCTTTTGTTTCTTCAAGGATTATCCATCAATTCGTCTAGGGGTTATTTCGCAAATCCCCTCCATTGTGGCATCTGAACATCGTATTGGCTCAACTAATGAGACCACCGTACGAACCGATTCACAAGATCGATTTGTAGTATCTAACATGGAAGGTGGCTTTTCTTCGGGCGCTAACGTCTTCACGTCGCGTCCGTGACATTCATGCATTTACAATAAATCCACCTTTTTCCTACAGTTCAAACCAGATTCTGTAGTATTGCGTACAGATCCAAATTTCTTGCTGAAGGTGCCTTCAGACTGTCATATTAACGAACCAGTGATTTTAAGAACTTTCTTTGCTATCCGCAAACTCCTACGGAGCAGAGATTACATTCCCTGGATGTGAAACTAGGTTTAACATTCTACATCAGCAGAACGGCTGCTTTACGAAGGATTGATCAACTATTCATAGTTTATGGACGCTTTCACAAAGGTCGTCCAGTGACGAAACAAACTATTGCACGTTAAGTTTCAGCTGCCATCGTCTTCTGCCATCAAAAGGCAAACAAGCCATTGCAGTCACCAGTGAGGGCTCACTCCACCAGAGCAATGTCTTCCTCAACTGCTTTATTTGCTGGAGTGCCTTTGCATCAGAGCTGCAGAGCAGCTACGTGGTCGAGCAGACACACGTTTACAAGACACTATTGCTTGACAACTTTAAACGAGGAGGATGCTGCAGTTGGGCAGGCAGTGCTTCACAATCTTTTTAAATAAGATGAGCCTCTTCCTTCCCTCCTCCATATTGTTTCCATTTATAATTGACATAATGATGCATTTATACTGTTACAGTTATTCAGTACTGTCATATGCATAAGAAGATTGATTGTCATTACAATTTCGAAGCTGTGTGATCATGGAAACAATGATATTGTTACTGCTAGCTATTCTATATTCAAGCATGTGAATCTATGAAAGACACCCCAATACTGGAGAAGAACAATTGTTACTTACCTGTAAACAGGTGGTTCTCCAGTATTGGTGTCTTTCATAGATTCACATGCGACCCTCCCTCCTCCCTTCAGAGGCTCTCTTCTCCTCATACACTCTGAGTCACTATGGTGCTACGAAAATCTGAGGTGAGGAGCTCTGAGGAGAAGGTTCTAGAGAGGACCTGGCGCCTGATTGGCCGGAGTTCGGACTAACATAATGACAGAGATAGACTACGAATGTCTTTTTTCTCTTTCCATGTATCTCTATGGAAATTTCATATAGGGACATTCTTGATGTTATTACTTACTTATATCTCTGTTTTATATGATTACTTATGTATATGTATATATATATATATATTATGGCTGTATATATTGCTATATTATTTACCGTGGGACTCCCACTCCGACGACGGGGAATATTCAAGCATGTGAATCTATGAAAGACACCAATACTGGAGAACCACCTGTTTACAGGTAAGTAACAATTGTTCTTTCTTCTGAGAAGCTTGCAAGGCAGAGAATCCCCTGTGCATTAGAGGCATCTGCCTTTTGTTTTGCAGCAACAAACTCTTTCCTTGGGAGTTTGTTGCTACGAAGCAAAAGTGAATGGGGAGTGCGCTTCTTCAACGTAGGAGCCCACTTGGCATTAAACAGCAAGGTAAGTGCCTAGGTATATGCACTTTATTACTGAAATACCTGTGGGTGGTTCTCCGATTGTGCACTGGAAGTGTTGCTGTGAGTGAACGGCGCAGTGACACAAGTGATTAAAGAACAACGTGAAGCGGCGAAAAAGCAATAAAACAATACATTGTGGGGGTCAAACAGATGTTTTTTCAATTACAAGTACAATTTCATTGTTTGCAAATGACCCTTTGGTGGCCGCGAATGGCGTTGTGGAGTCGACGGCGTTTCAACCTATTTAAATCAAGGTCATCATCAGGACGATGGTTACATAATTCTGGAATAGTGCTGTATAGAATCAGAAAGGAAACGAGGGATAATCAATTTGAGTAGAGCCCAGAGGAAGAAGAATCAAGTAAAGAAACGTTTGAGAACACTAGGTGAGTCATAAGGGGATACCTGATGGCACTATGAGAGGGAGAATCCACGAGAGGGGGAGAATCCCGCTGGTCTGGAACTGCTGCACGAACAGAGGACAAGGGGTCAGGGTAAAGGAGTGGGGGCACAGCGGGTCGATGAAAGCTGGTGTCCGCCTGGGAGTTACCTCTAGGACGTCAATCGATTAGAGACCGGCTTGTAAATAGCTGAGCTGCGGTCTAAGGAAGGAAGGAAAACGGACACAAACGGGGGTTACTAACAGGGAACTGGTGTATAGCCTGTGAGTGAATGGACCTGCGCTGTAAAGTAACGTGGTCTTACCTTGGTGCTCAATTCCACCGGCAGAAAGGGAACCGATGTTTGGAGGACCGAGCGATTAGTGCAAGGGGTTGTTCACGACTGGCAGTGTCGTGATCCAGGAAAACGGGCTAAGTCCGAAGGGACGAATAAAGCGTCTCAGCCATTCTACCTGGCATATCCAGTATAAGTGGAAGCCGGCAGGCTGGTCACGTGGGAGTGCTTGGTGTGGGATCTAGTGCGTGCGAGCTGGCATATCGCGTGCCCCGGGGGGACCAGTTGGAGAAAGTACGGCAGACTCAAGATGGCCGTCTGATAGTAGACACCGAGGTATAGTAACATTGTATATATCAACGGCGATCTTCTGTGACATTATATAATTCAAAGGAGATCAATGTGAAACAAATGGTTACATTGGGTAAAGAAATGAAAAAAACATGAATTACAGTGTGTTACACTTTCGGCAGATTGAAAATAATAAAAGCAAAATGTGATATAAATTGCATGATTAGTGCGAGATGGGCAAGGAGGACAATGTATTGACAATTTAATCGTGAATAAAAGGCAAGATACAAAAACAAATATTCGAATATCAAAAGACATATATTAAACATCAAAACGGTTGTTTTTGCCTGAGAAAAAATCTCGGTGTGGGGAGAAAACATTAGGTGCCAAACGATTTGCATTAGGTATGCATGCACAGTTATCGATGATTACAGACGATCATCAATTATATGTACACGGATCTGCATGCAAAAGCGGCTTATGAGAAATTCATGAGTTCCAATTACATGTATCAAAGGAACGGATTGGCCTGCAGGCTAGGTCACCGGGGTAAGGGACCTAGAAGGAGCAATTAAGGGGCGGCAGGCTAATATGTAAAACTAGTGAACCTGGTGGATTTAGACAGGTTACAGCTACCACAAGGCACAGGTCTTTAGTATGCCATCTGGCTTTTACCTCATTGACTGGAAGCGTGCCAAGCCTGAATTGGACATAGAGCTTTCTGTCTTGGGTTACTTGTATTAGATCAAAATAGGGTTTGAGAAATCTGGTCTGTTTGTGGAGTAAGAATTCTAAAGTTAGTTTACCCCTCTCGGCCCTGCCAATGTCTACTTGTGCGACCCATTCCCAATAGTAGTTCTTTAATATAGCTTTCCGAAGCAGGGGTGAGTCGTCATTTTCCCAGGCTTCTTTTAGCTCTATGTTAAATACAAGCTTATTTATGTTACTCAGCCACCCCACCTTGTTAAAAACAACTAAGCGGATGACCTCTGCCATAGCTTCAGCGTAAGTTGACAACTCTGGGGTCCTCTTGACTCTGGCCCAGAATAGCAGTGGACGAAGCATAGCAATGGTGCTAATGGGACGTTGCCCTATATCTAACATAAGTGGGTAGGTTGGGGTACATTAGGGCAGCATCACTAAGTTCCTTATACATTTGTGCTCCGATCTAGTGAGCTCCAGTATCTTTTTGAATCCCCACAATTCAGAACCGTACAGGGCAGAGCTAACAGATTTAAGGTTGTAGACCTGTAAAGCAGGGCCAACTGGTCTAGTGTGAGAAGAATGATGTTCTTTCACTAGTGCCCCCCGTTACTCGTTTGTGATTTAATGTCATTTTTGTTATGTGGGGGTTCCAAGACATTCTCTCCAAGAGTTTAACCCCTAGATAATCAAAAGTACTTACTCTCTCCATGGGTGTCCCTCCCAGAGTTGGCTTACCCTTGTATGACCTGTTAGGGTTGAAAGCCATGAATTTTGTCTTGGAAGTGTTGATTTCAAGGCCCCGAACAGTACAAAAATGGTTACATCTATTGTATAGTGACTGCAGCCCTGCCAGAGTTTTGGACACCAATAGGGTGTCATCTGCAAATAAGAGGGTCACTACTTTCTCTCCACCTAAAGTCGGGGCATCAGCTGGCTCTTGAGATAAAAGCTTACGACTTCATTCATGTATAGTGAAAACAGGGTGGGCGCCAGGACACATCCTTGGCGAACACCCCTACTAACATGAATGCAGTCAGTAAGCTGCCCCTGTGTTCCCCATCTTATCCGAGCGAAATTATTTTCGTGGAGTCGGATGACTAGTTTCAGGATAGCAGAAGGAATTCCCATGTCATTCAACACTTGCCATAGCTTAGATCTGGGGATTAAATCAAAAGCGGTCTTCAAGTCAATAAAAGCCAAATACAGGTTACCCTGACCAATAGTTACGATTTTCCAAAAGAGCAATAATAGGCGATAAACCTGGTCAATGATTCCTGTCTTTTCTCTGAAGCCAGCTTGGTATTGTGTTGAGATAGCATTATAATCTGCCCAGGCCAAAATCTTCTGAAGGAGGGCTCTGCTAAAAGCTTTTTGCAGCACATCTATTAGGCTGATAGGCCTATAGTTGCAAGGTTGGGCTCTATTCCCTTTTTTATAAATAGGACCACACCGCCCCCAGCGACGAATCTGGGACAGAGGCGCCACTTGTAATGGCGTTAGAAAGAAAAAGTATGTAACTGGCCCAATTTGGGGTATCAGATAAAAAGATCCCCAGGAACTCAATCTGGCCCTGAGGCTTTGGCTTGCACTATTCGCCCAATTGCGCCCTCGATCTCCTTCAGAGAGAAAAAGTCTAAGTTCATATGCTGTGGAGGGCACGAGTTATCTGCTGCAGAGAGAGGATCTGCGAGATCAGTGTAAAGATTTTTGAAGTGATCGTGCCAGACTTGGGCTTCAATTTAGTTGGGGGGCGAGGACAGACAAATGAGGACACGAATAGTTTTGCATCTTTATCGGCACAAGCCTCCTTAAGTGCCTGCCAGCAGGATTTGTCCCACTCCTTCTTCGCATGATTGGTGGCAGCCTTATAGCTGCTTCTAGAGGCTCTGATTTGGGTGGTCTCTTTAGATTTAAGTAGACAAGGCAAGTTTTTGCAGTTGGGTCTTACAATCCTTGTTGTACCGGGTTGCTTGACCCGTTTTCGATTTTCTGGCACTTGGTTTGTACCCTGTTTCGATAAAATAGGAGCCTATTTGATCAAAGAAACGAGAGTGGACAGAACCTACTTTTGCTAACCCTTCGTGGCTCTTGGGTAGAGATTGTAATTCAAAGATACCCGCCAACAGATCCTTCTGTAGTCCCCGAAGTTTGTCTTCACAGACAAGGACCTTTTGCCAACTCAATCTGCGACCATCGTTTGTTTGAAGGACCTCTTTTGAAATATTCGGTGGTGGAAGCTCATTAAGGGTACCACCCCACACTGGCTTCATGCCTAGGCAAAGCAGGTTATGATCACTGTCAGTTGTGTGTTTGTCGGAGGGCTGGGACGAAATGATAGCTAGGAGGCCGTATAAGTTTCTCAATGGTGAAAGTTGTTTTATTTAAAGTTCGAGATATATATATGACGAGGTGGTAGACTCTCAGGATGACAGGATGGTGGTTCCGCTTCTCTCGCCGTTGGCTCCTCCCCCAGGATGCTTGGAAAGAGAGAGAAAGAGTGGCGGTAAGTTACCAGTCCTTAGGGTTCCATGGTTTTGTTATACCCTTCACCACTCCCAGTGAAGATCATGCTCAACTGCTACGGTTTTGGGGTGGTGCTGTAGGTGTAGGACGGGGAGTGAGGGAATCAGAGGAACTACAGGAAAGGAACATAAAGGTAGAGGATTTACTCCTCCTCTTTGTAAAATAAAGGGGGGTTGTTTATTTAACAAAAATAAAACAAAAATGAACAAAACTCCCGTAACTCACGGAAGTATGTTCCGGACTATTCCAAGGGCTTTCCCTGTCAAGTACACATGGACCTGCCCCTCCCCTGGTAGACCTCCCTGTTCTGCCCGCTTACCGCAAAGCCACAACTCTCCTGGGTTACGGCGGCAAACTCGCGTCTCCTGGGGGCGTCCACTAGTCTTCACGCCACGCCTCCCACTCGTCGTCTGCGACGGCATCCTCCTGACTTGTGGTCTCCTTCTCGGATTCTCCAGTCTCTCTCGGCCCCTGGGATTCTTCCTGCTTCTTGGTGTCTCCCGGTACTTCATCTCCTTCCTCTTCTGCTCACACCCCCTCGTCTCACGTGAGTTTCCTTTTCTACACTTCGGCTGGCTCGGATTAGCTATCCCCGGAGACAGACTCCTCGTCATTCTGTAGGGTAGAGGGCGTGATGAAACTTTTAACCCTATGGCTGTCTTCCTGATTTCCCTCTACTGTGTTGTGTGGGATGTCGGGGCTTGTTTTACAGTGTCCCCATCCGGGCTGTTCCTGACATCCCCATTCCCTAACTTTCTTGCTTGCAAGACAGTCCTCATGGGGATATCTAGAGAGATAGTCCGCATTTGTTTGGTCTTTTCCCTCTTTATAATGAGTCGTGAAGTGAAAGGGTTGAAGGGCCAGGAACCAGTGTAATATGCAGTCACTGTGTCCTTTGTTTCTAGCAAGCCAAAGGAGCATGAGCAGTGTATAAAATGAATTCCCTGTCCTAGAGATAGTACTTCAGGGATTCAACTGCCCACTTGATGGCCAGGGCTTCCTTTTCAATGACCGCATACTTGCTTTCTCTGCGGTATAATTTCTGGCTAATGTAGATAACGGGTTTCTCCTGGCCCTGTGTGTCTTTCTGTGACAAAACCGCCCCTAGGCCATTATCAGAGACGTTGGTCTGGAGAATGAAAGGCTTGCTATAGTCTGGCCTTAAGAGAACCGGTTTCGTGGTGAGGAGTCTCTTCAAGTGTTCAAAGGCTTGGCTGACAACGGGAGATGGTTGTTTCAGGTCTTTTTCTGTATGTATGTCCTTCCTTAGGAGATTGGTTAAGGGGGCAGCTATTTCCGAGAAGTCAGGAATGCCCACTGTTGCACTCACTGGAGTAGGAATAGTAATTTTTACCCCTTCGCTATCCAGCACTTTCCCTACTGTTGCACTCATTGGAGTGGGAATAGTAATTTTTACCCCTCCGCTATCCAACACTTTCCCTACTGTTGCACTCTTTGGAGTGGGAATAGTAATTTTTGCCCCTCCACTATCCAGCACTTTCCCCGCTGTTGCAGTCACTGAGTGGTAATAGTAATTGTTACCTCCCCCTACTATCCAATACTTTCCCTACTGTTACACTCACTGAAGTGGGAATAGTAACTTTTAACCCTCCGATATCCAATACTTTACCTACTATTGCACTTGCGGGAGTGGGAATGGTAATGTTTACCCCTCCACTATCCACAACTTTCCCTACATTTGCACTCCCTGGAGTGGGAATAGTAATTTTCACCCCTTCGCTATCCAACACTTTCCCTACTGTTGCACTCACTGGAGTGGGAATAGTAATTTTTACCCCTTCGCTATCCAGCACTTTCCCTACTGTTGCACTCATTGGAGTGGGAATAGTCATTTTTAACTCTCCGCTATCCAACACTTTCCCTACTGTTGCACTCTTTGGAGTGGGAATAGTAATGTTTGCCCCTCCACTATCCAGCACTTTCCCCGCTGTTGCAGTCACTGAGTGGTAATAGTAATTGTTACCTCCCCCTACTATCCAATACTTTCCCTACATTTGCACTCCCTGGAGTGGGAATAGTAATTTTTACCCCTCCGCTATCCAGCACTTTCCCTACTGTTGCACTCACTGGAGTAGGAATAGTATTTTTTACCCCTTCGCTATCCAATACTTTCCCTACTGTTACACTCATTGGAGTGGGAATAGTAATTTGTGCCCCACCGCTATGCAGCACTTTCCCTACTGTTGCACTCACTGAGTGGGAATATTAATTGTTACCCCTCTGCTATCCAATACTTTCCCTACTGTTGCACTCACTGAAGTGGGAATTGCAATTTTTACCCCTCCGCTATCCAATACTTTACCTACTATTGCACTCACTGGAGTCGGAATAGTAATTTTTACCCCTCCGCTATCCAAAACGTTCTCTACATTTGCACTCACCGGAGTGGAAATAGGAATTTAACCCCTCCGCTATCCAACACTTTCCCTACTGTTGCACTCACTGAGTGAGAATAGTAATTTTTACTCCTCCGCTATCCAATACTTTACCTACTATTGCACTCACTGGAGTGGGAATAGTAATTTCTACCCCTCCGCTATCCATAACTTACCCTAGATTTGCAATCACTGGAGTGGGAATATTAATTGTTACCCCTCCGCTATCCAGCACTTTCCCTACTGTTGCACTCACTGAGTGGGAAAAGTAATTGTTACCCCTTCGCTATCCAATACTTTACCTACTGTTGCACTCACTGAAGTGGGAATCGTAATTGTTACCCCTCCGCTATCTAATACTTTGCCTACTATTGCACTCACTGGAGTGGGGATAGTAATTTCTACCCCTCCCCTATCCAAATTTTTCCCTAGAATTGCACTCACTGGCGTGGGAATAGGAATTTTACCCCTCCGCTATCCAACACTTTCCCTACTGTTGCACTCTTTGGAGTGGGAATAGCAAGTTTTTACCCCTCCGCTATCCAACATTTTCCCTACTGTTGCACTCACTGGAGTTGGAATAGCACATTTTTACCGCTTCGCTATCCAATACTTTCCTTACTGTTGCACTCTTTGGAGTGGGATTAGTAATTTTTAACCCTTCGCTATCTAATACTTCACCTACTGTTGTATTTACTGGAGTTGGAATAGTAAATTTAATTATTCCGCTATCCAACATTTTTCCTACTGCTGTATTTATTGTATTGCAAAACACACTTTTCGATTTAATTATTTTTTTAATAATTTTATAATTTATTATAGAATGTTTTTTTATTTTAAATTATTGATATATTTATATATTTTATTTGTATCTAAGATAAGAGTTAATAAATTATTTTCATGTAAATATATGTATATGTATAAATTATTATGTTTGTGTGTTTATATTTTTTTTATTAAGTTAATTTGGTAGATTTATGTAAAATCTATATTAAATTTAAAAAAAATTGTTAAAGATAATATTAATATTTTATATATATATATATATATTATTTATATTTTTTAATCAATATTTTTTACATATATTTTTAACTTCGATATTTTTGTACTTACCTGTTTAAGTATACAGAGTCGATATTTTTGCACTCTATATTTTTTTATCTATATTTTTGTAATCTATATTTTTGCTATCGATATTTTGTCAGTGAACCAGTAGTCATGTTCAAGTCCCCAGAGATATAGTGTGTGATAATAGTCATGCTCAAGTCCCCACAGAAATAGTGTATGATTAGAGTTCTGCCCAGGTCCCCACAAAGATAATTTGTGATGATAGTGTGGTTCAAGTCCCTGCAGTGATAATGGGGATTGATACTCACATTCAACCCACATTGATAATAGGTGATTATAGTGATGCATAGGCCTGTATAGAGATACTGTCTGATTATAGTAATTTCAAGTACACCAAGAGATAGTTTGTAATTGCAGTAATGCCCAGGACTCCTCCGAGAGAATGTTTGATTACAGTCATATTCAAGAACTCATTGAGGCACTTACTGTGTGACAATAGACAGGATAATTTACCACCTGACGTACTTTATAACGATATTGAACGTCACCTAGGACTACAGTGATCATATAAAGAAATGAGGTTGAATGCAGAGTTCCTTTATAGGGTCATGGAACTTCAACATGGATTGCAGCATCCTTAGATGTATGCCTGGGGTACTATATTTTGAGGTCGAGCCTAAGCCAGCGCGCATACTGCTGCTGCGAGTCAAGTAGCGAATAGAAGCCCTGCCCACTCTCCGCCCATGTTTGCCATTTCCTTGTGTCATTGTCTGTCCTAAATGCTGGCTTCTGATTCATCAATAGGCTTGTTAGTCCCTCCTTAGTACCACCTCCTCTTCATTTGTCACCTCCCATGGCAACTGGCCCCTGTACTTCGAGTGTTACATGGTACGTGTCGTTTAGACTGTGAGCACTAGTTTCTTTAATGAGGTTCTCCTACTGCCTTTTCTACTCCCTCCTCCCTCCCGTTGTCCGTGCCTTCTCCCCCCTCTCCTGCCCGCTCCCCCGTTGTCCGTGTCTTCTCACTCCGTCCGCCTATTGTCCGTGCCTTCTCCCCCCTCCGCCCGCCCTCACTCCCGTTGTCCATGCCTTCTCAGCCCCGCCCGCTGTACGTGCCTCCCCCGTTCTCCATCCCATTGTTGCGAGTCCTATTGCATTGCAACTGCTTGTTTATAATTCATGGGAATCAATTTAATACAAGTCAGATTTTTTAAAAAAATGCTGTACCTCAGAATTTGTAGAATCATTCTGTCTTTACTATAATTACCGGAAGTGTGGAAAAATAGACATATAGCCATAAATATCTCCTTTCTGCTTATCAATCTTCATCTCGCAAAGCAGAACAGAAGAAGAAAGCACCAGGTTTTGTTTTCAAAGCATAACTTTAATTATGCTCTGTGATCTACTTTTCCTCTCAGCTGCAACAGTAGGTATTGTGCTGACTCTGACTGCGATAAGTTATTACAATTGAGCATCTACATCTATTACCAGTGGCTAGGGATGTTTCAAGTCACCTGTTATAAGGATATTAGAGATGAGCTTTGGATTGCAGGCTCCTGTGTATTATAATCGTAATACCCATGTTCAAGACCACATGGGGATAGTATGTGATGGGAGTTAAGATAAGGATCCTGCAGAGATAGTGTGTGAATATTGACATGATCAACCCCCACAGAAATTGTGTGTGATAATTGTTAAGCCCTTGTTCTGACAAATGTATTGTGTGATGATAGCTATGTTCAAGTCCGCTCAGAGATTGTGTGTGATTATTGTAATGACCAGGTCCCCACAATGATTGTGTGTGATGATAGGTATGCCCAGGGTCCCACTAATGTAGTGTGTGGTCATAGTTATGTTCAGGTCCCCTCTGAAATTGGGTGTAATTGTTGTGATTATCAAGTCTCCACAATAATAGTTGCCAGGTCCCCACAAAGATGGTATGTAGTGATAGTTATGTTCAAGTCCCCACAGAGATAGTGTGTGATGATAGTTATGCTCAAGTTCTCATAGAGATTGTGTGATTATTTTGATGATCAGGTCTCCACAACAATAGTTTGCAATGGTACTTATGTTCAATTCCCTGCAGGGATAGTGTGTGATAATAGTGATACATGATCCCCACAGATATAGGGTATTATAGCCATGTTCAAGACCCACAAAAGATGTCTGTGATGATAGTCATGTTCAAGTCCCCATTGAAATAGTGTGTGATTGTAGTGATGCCCAGGTCCTCAGAAGGATATTTCAGGAAAATGATGCTTCATTCAAAAAGCAATTACGAGAATGAGTGGGATATTTTGACACTACATCCATCTTTGCTTCTACTATAGACACAAGAACGTATTTCACGTAAAAAAATAACTCGCCAAAAATACAGATGCTGTCTGCAACAGCCACTTGTTTTCTAGCCATGTGAATTGTTACTGACTGCTCACAATAAAATGTAGCCACAAAGAAGCGCACGGTTGCGTAGTTTTGGTACTTCAGTGTAACAAGAGTAAAATGAATTTACACAACTTATGTGAGAATATGCTGCTATAATGTAAAACCTGGGCCTAGTTTTTACTTATTTATTATCATTTTGAAGGTACTTTACTACTTGGCAAATGCATTCATTATCACTTCTGTGAAAGAGAGGAGTATCTTTTTAAAGTGGAAATTGGCATGTGCCAAACATTTGATGGGGGTGTTGAGGTGGGAATTACTCCAACTGGAAAAGAGTTTCCTCTATGAACAGAAACAAAATGTCTGGGATCTACAAATGTAAACATGAAATTACAGGAGTCGATTTATGACTTTTCACAGCCTATGTTTGTGAATCGAAACTTCTTGATTTAAATGCCAAAAACTTGATCATTTGCTTAGGTTAAATTTTGAACTATACATTACTGCTCCTTTAAATGCAGAAGCTTTTTGCCTGTTGGATTCAGGTCATGGTGCTCATCTGCACAGGGTCTGAGACGGTGTCCACAGCACACAAACATCATCCTCAAGCAATGATAGCATCAGGGTTTAGAGTGAAATCATAGGCATAGAAGGAACCACCCCAGGCCTGTGCATCCGTTATATCTCCCCTTGTCAGAGGTCAAAGTACCATGAGACTGGTTTTCTAAAACTAAACTTGAGCTCATTTGAGCCCAAACTCAAACTTAAAATATCCACAAACTCATGCTTTTATCACGAATAGAGTGTGAAAACCTTTTACAAGGTCTGTGTCATAATAAGGCATGTTTGTTTTTAAAGGGGTTACTTGTGCTTTCTTACTGTAATACTGAAGTTATTTAGTGTTTCCCTTTATGTGAATGTCATTATGGTCAATTAATGTCAAAGGGTATCACACTGAAGATCACCAAACAGGGTGATTTCTGTCTTTGATTCATGAATATGTTTTTTAGATGGTTCTGATAGTCCAGCAGTCATTTTTAAGACAACACTGTTGTTTGGTTAGGCTATCACTCTAAGATGTTGCAAATAATCTGTGAATCGAGGTGGTGGTGTTTTCCGCCTGGTTCTGCAGAGCATGGTTGCTTTGTGTGCTCTGAAGAATATTTCTATTCTAAAATTATATTTGTACGTTAATATAAGATTGAGTTACTCGCACTATGGTGTTTGTAATAAAATTGTCCCTGGAGTTTTGGTTACTTTTTAATGTTGCACTAGAGATATTTCAATAAGTGAAGATCTTGGTGAAAACTATGTCTACTTCTGGACTATGGAGGTGGTTTATACATGGATAAATGAGAATTTTCTACTACTGATGTTTAGTTGATTTATTAGACAGTTGAGTTGCTACTAAGCAAAGCTGTTCTGGCAGTAGTAGACGACTCTTAAAATGTACAGGATCACCATAGAAGTTGGGGAAACCAAGTTGTGTTAACTGCAGGTTGAGCTCTTGGCATAATGAGGAGGTCATTACAAAGTTTAAGAGTAACCTATAAAACAAAATCTCATCCTGATGTGGGTGCAATAAAATTTAGGAAGCAGAATCAATATTTTTGACAGCATACAGAGTAATGTGGGAGGGCAAAAAGAACAGCTGCTTCAAACAGAACTATAAACCAGCTACAGATAATAATCTTAAAGTGAATGTGTGCATGGTGACCATGTTACCAATGAAACGAATATGTGTCAAAATAAATATGTGCATGGCGAGTGAGAAGTAAGGCATTTGAGCCTGCCAAAGTCAATGGCATTGCCACAGTACACAAGAGAAGCTAGATCTGCTTGAATTACTTCTTTATGATGATGGGATGGGAGAATAAGAATGGTTTTGTTAAGACTGTTCAACAAGTGAGTGCAACTCAGAGTTCCCATCAAATAGCACACTAGATAGGAATTGAACTCTCTATTATCTGAACATCTCTTCCACCGAAGTTGAGCTTCAATAGCTACTAAGTCCTCCAGATGAAGATAGAGGGCATATAGTTATGTAATCTTATATTTGTACTAGATAAGTTGTCGTCTATCGGGACGTTTGGGTGCCATCTGCTTAGTAGTAAAAATGAAACTGGAATGACCTGGTCAATTAGGCTAGGTGTGTCATGTAGATATTGCAGGGGGAATTGTGAAGGGAGGATCCTGTGGCACCCCACACTTGGTCAAATGCAAATTACAGCAATAGCAGGTAGTGCACCCATCTGAGACCAGTCTTTCAGAAAAGAATAAAAATACTTCAGTGAAGGCACTCTTCCTTTGATCCCAGCAGAAGCGTGCCTTCAAAACTAGAAGCATAGACTGGCTGTGTCAAAGATGGTCTATAATCCCAAAAAGATATGGGCTGCCTTCCCATCACCATCTAGAATACTTCTTATATCATGTAAGGTTGAAACCAGATGTATGCCTCGGGTCACCATTTGGGATAGGCATTCTCCCCTTGTCCTCTTGATAAACGCATGCTCCTTGTCACTTTGATCTTCCAAACTAGGTGGATTATTCCCCAAGAATTAAGTGCAAATGTCCCATATCTCATTGCCACCTTTGTTCCTCTGCATTATCTCCCTATTTAGGCAGATTTATTATCATCAAAACCAATGCGCACATTCTGAAAAAATTCAAATTGATTACTCTGCTTATAATTAGTTTTCTAGCTACATTCGCTAGTTTACCTGGTTTATTCCCAGGTGTGTTTCTCCTTTTCCATCCTATTTATTTGGTTACTGTTCAGTATGAAGTATTGATGATCACTGGTGATCTTGTAGCAATACTAATCCTACTCTCTATCACAGGTACAGGTACAGCAATGTTTTCGTGATACATGGGCCATGTCTACAGCAAGTTCTGCGCCTGATCTAATCCGGTAGCCCTACGAGCTACAGCATGAGCAGCACACACCACAGCTCAGACACATGGAGAGGCAGGCTCCATTGTGCCATGTTTCTGAGCTCTGATGTCAGTTGTACATTATACTGCACATTTTATGAAGTGAGCGTGACTAGCAATATTATGTAAACCTTTTGTCTTATTCAAAATTCGGAACAATTTGATAAAGTGTCCTAACATCTGAAAAATGTAATTTTGGTTTCTGCATTGAACACAGCAAAGGACATGCAAGCAACCTGATTCTTAGAAGCGTAAACCACTGTCATTGTGCAAACAACGGTGCACAAATCATTTTTCGCACAGTCTGCACCTTGTAGTAACCTAGGATTACCCACATACAACTTAACAGAAGAATTATGTTCAAGTTCCTGATTAAATAAAAGAATAATGCTTTGTGAGTGCTTGTCTTGGAGAGTCACACTGCTATTTTATTGTACTGTGGCTTTTCAACAGCCCTTTCTTACCTCTTGCCAAGGCCTCAAATCCCATGTCATCTGTGAAAGAACTCAGACACTTGTGAAAGTTGACTAGTCTAACTCATGTTTAATGCACAAAGAGCCAATAGGAATAACAAATATTATAAGTGTAAATTGGCACACAACAGGCCAGCACTCCACTGTCTTAACAGCTGAAGCCTATAATGCTAATTGTACCCATTTTGGCGCTACAATTATGCACTTTTTATTAATGCAGTTTGCAGGGGAAATAATACATGCTCAAACAGAAAGTGCAGATCGAACAGGTGCCAGGCTCTTCTCAAGGGAAGAATGCAAGAAGACCTTAAAGAAGGGGCACAACCTGCTGTGTCTGACAATTTGCGCAATTACTTCTACTGAACGTATTGGTATTTTAAGAACTGACTCATGTACTACTAATAGGTCAGTTCTCAAAATACCGAATCGTAGTGGGTCACAATTTGACCTACCCAGGGCTTTAAGTGTGCAGCCCAACTGGTATTTTGCTGCTTTTGGCTTTGTCAATGGTTGTTAGTTGCATAAGCAACAACTATGACTTTGGTGAATACAATATGGCAGTCCTTCAGTTTTGAAATGATGAGACTGTAAAAGAACTTTAATGAGCCTCTGTGAAGTTACATCAAAGGCATAGTTAAGATTTATTTTCACCCCTAGGGTGTTGGCAAAAATGGAGAGCTCGATAAGGACCCGTCTCGACACCTGCTTTTTAGAACTGCCAGTGCTCAGTACCGGCAGGACCCTGCCTACTTAAAGCCCTGGGCCTACCACATTAATACGCAGGCGGTAGGTCGCTAGTTGTGTCCCTTATGATTAGTCACAATCACATGGATTATGGCCTGCTGGGGTCAGCAGACAACTCTGAATGTAACTGCTTTTACATAAACCAGTCTTATTTTTTATAATTCAGCTTGTTTTCCTTAAAGGAAAACAGGATACATTTTTAATAAATCAAGAGCTACGCAAACCTTTTTTAGGTGTAGGCAGCAGTCCTAAGGACCACTGCCTACTCCTAAAAAAACATTTTTGTCATCAACATTCCTAAAATGGAAGCGGTCTCAATTTGTGAACGGCTTATTACCTCCTTTGAGTTGGTGGTGAAATATTAATGCCTTGTGACCAGATTTTGGTTGCTAAATATTAAAACATACCTTGAGCAAATAGTATATGAAAGGGACACTCTAAACACGCCCAGCCCGAATACCAATAACTTATGGTTTCCATATCCCATTTAATATTTCAAAATGCCTTTTTTGATTCATTTATCGGGTTTGGTTAATTTCTAAATGTATATTAAAATTTACAAACCCTCTAAGGGTTTGTGAATGTTGAAACACTTTCTAAATAAGGCCCACAGTTTTAAAAATGTCATCCTTTCCGGCATAGAGAACTAATGGAGAGATTCATTCATTCAATTCTTTATTTCGGTTATAATAACCATAAAAGAGTGCCGTACAATATAAAACAATCATTATGACAAAATGCAGCATTTCTAATGGGTACAAATAATCCATACATAAATACAATATACAATATAAAAAGTTTTAAATATTAATTTGTACACAATATTGGTTTATCAACCATTTAAAATTAGAGTAAAAAATTTAAGAACCAGGGATAATGATAATACCATTGAATTTTTTGACCATTCCTTTTCCTAATTATCGCGACATTAAATAAAAAACGACTCAGGCTAAATACTATACTCTGTGATGTGTCGCCCTTGAATATTCTTTCCCCATACTGGACACGCCGAAGACCCAAGTTTAAGCAGATAGGTTTGATCCATTTTATCCTTGCCTGCATATATGCAGGGCATATAAATAGGACATGGGTCTCATCCTCCTTTGCGTCCATATCGCACAATTTGCACAGGTCAGATTTATTATTGTTATTGTTGGGCGCCCACTTTGATGTTCTAAAATTAAGTTGCAAAATGCCATAGCGATACTTTAAATACAGTAATTTAGCCAAGGGGGGTTCAATTTCATCCATAAAATGTTCGAATTTGCTTCCACATTTAAAATTCAAAAATTTAAGGGTCAATGATCCAAGTTTGGGGTTATGTAATACAGAATTATAAATATAGTCCCAATATGTGTCCTTCAGCAATTTTTTGGAAGAATTGGTAAGAGAATCAGGATCTGTCCAAAAGTTACGTAAGCCCAACTTTGTGAACCAGTTTTCAATATACGCTAACCAAACCAGCCCAGTAGCATTCTTTATTTGAATTATTTCCTTCAATGCATCTCTGTAGTCTACAAGCTCATCGGTTGACCACAGGTGCACCCAGTACAGTAATGGGCGTAAATGGGCTTGATCGTCCAAACGACGTATATTCAAATCCCAAAATAACGGGACAAGAGGGGTGCAGCCCGGGATCGCTAAAAGTTGCCTGAAAAAACTGTTTTCTTGGGCTGAGAAAGAATCTCGTGGTACATGGCCCCATAGTTCTGCCCCGTATAGGGTAGCTGATTGGACTTTGTATTTAAAAAGTTCAATAGCAGGTGATATTGCTTTAGTAGGGCTACTTTTAAACTTCCTGATTATAGGGGCTTTATTTTGTATTAATGTTAACCTCGATTTTTCTATTTGCGGTTTCCAGTTCATTTTGGTATCGAGGGTAATACCCAAATATTTAAAATTATTCACTTGTTCAATCTTTTCCTTATTTACATTGAAGACTTTATTAAACCCTCTATGGGGGTTAATCGTCATAACTTTTGTTTTGGAAGCATTAATTTCAAGGTTTTTATCCAAGCAGTAGGCCCGAAATTTGTTCAGGAGATTTTGTAATCCATTAGGCGTCTGGGAGATTAAAATTGTGTCATCCGCAAATAATAAGGCCGGAACGGCTTGACCACACAACTTGGGAGAGTCATGCTCGCAGCCCAAGAGGGTGTCAGGGATGTCATTTACATAAAGAGAAAAAAGGGTTGGTGCAAAAACGCAACCTTGTCGGACACCTCTCTTTATATTTATTCTCTCCGATAGCTCTCCATTAGGGCCCCACCTTACTCTTGCATAATTACCCTCGTGTAGCCTAATCAATTGTTGGCAGATGTCCCCAGGGGCGCCCATATCCCTCAGCCTTTTCCATAACTGCCCCCTGGGAACCAAATCGAAGGCCGCTCTAAGGTCCACGAAGGCTACATATAGATGGGATTTCCTTATATTAATATATTTCCATGTTAAACATAAAAATCTAAAAACCTGGTCTACTGTACTAATTCTGGCTCTAAAACCTGCCTGGTATTTGGTAAAAATAGAGTGATCCTCAATCCACACGTTCAATTTATTGAGAAGTTGGCGCGCATAAATTTTTTGCAAGACATCTATCAAACTGATAGGTCTATAGTTTGATGGGTTGGATCTATCCCCCTTCTTAAAAATGGTCACAATTTCTGCACCCTGCCAGGTTTCTGGAATTGGGGCACCTCTTGCAATATCGTTGCTAAGTAAATTAATATAGGGGGCCCACAGATTGTTCTCGTGTTTCCAGAGGTCCCCAGGGATTTTGTCTGGTCCTGGGGCTTTACCTTGTTTAACTGAATTAATGGCTAGTATGGTATCTGCCAGGCTAAATGTTAACGTTGTATCACAAGTGTTTTGCCCTAGGTATTCATTTGTTTTTCCTTCCTCCTCCCCTTCACATGAGTACAATGTGGAGAAGTGTTTGACCCAGACTTTTTCTTCTAGAAACCTATCTCTGGATTGCACACCTTCTTTGGTGCCCTTTGCTATAAGGTTCCAGAACAATGTTTGGTCTTTTAATTTACAAGCTTGGAGTAGATCTGCCCAGACTTGTTCATCCCATAATCTTTTTGCTAATAAAATAGTATTTTTATAAAATATTCTCTTTTCTCTCAGGATATTTATTTGCTTCCCTTTTATAGCCTTTATTAGCTCTAATTTAGCCTGCCGGCAGGCTTTGTTATACCAAGGTCCCTCCTTAGGCCGGTTAATCCGACAGGCTTGGCCTTTTTGACCTCTTTTGAGAGGATTTTTCTAAGTTGCTGCATCAAATTCCTATGTACTAATGTTACCGAGTGTTCCTCAGTATTGATGTTAACTAAGGGCGACATAAGTTTTACATAAAGTACATAGATTTCTCTAATTGTACCAACATTACCCATTACAGCAGGTCATTTTAGAGACCTGCAATTGTTGGACTCTAAGGGCTCATGAATGGAATTGTAATCACTAGGTATCAATGCCTTAGGGAACATGAACAATGAGCCAGTGATAGTCAAAGAAAGAGGGAAGTGGTCACTTTCAATACGGTTATCCACATTCAGATCTATGAGCATTGGCCATAGATTCAAGGAGACCAATATGTAATCGAGATGGCTAGTAGAACAACCTCTTACAAAGGTCGGTTTGCTTGGGCAATCAGAAGGGAGTCGACCATTACAAGAGCGTAGGCCATGTTCCATAGTCAATCTTAGCATCTGCAATGAACCATTTGTGCAAGGTATTAATATAATTTGCGTCAATGCTAGGGATGTTATAGGCCTTGTCTTCTTCTCCATGGATATCATCTAACCCCGTAATGGGTTCAAAACTCCTATTAAGGTCTCCTCCTATAATCAACATAGTTTTATGATCTAAACTACGAATGAAACCGTCTAGTTGGACTATTGTGTCTGATTCTTTGTTTGACGGATGGGGTCTGTTGTAAATATTGATAATACAGATTGCCCGTCCTTTAGTGTCATTAGATTTTATAGCCAAAATATCAGGGCTATTAGAATCCACTTGTGTAAAATCAATGCCCAGCGTAATTCTTGCCCAAATTATCAGACCACCAGATGGTCTACCTTTGTTTAAGTGTGATGCTGCTATATGAAAAGACCTATAGCCTACTTTAAAAAAGTGTTCTACTCCCCATGTTTCTAGGAACAAGATGAGATCCGCGTTGCTGATGTAATTATGCCATGCAGGATCAGACATGTTTTTCTTTATACCAGCAATATTCCAAGAAATTAGTTTGACCACAACTTCCTTGGTGCTGTCAAGTTGGCTCAAGTCTATATTTGTAACTTCACCAGTTCTTGTTATTGGTGAATTGTTATTCCCCACTTCTATTTGCAGGATTGGGTTATTATCCTGTTTGGCTATGTCCCTAGTAATACACCCATCCATAGTTGCCTTAATGGGTTTGACAATTATATCATCCTCTTTATCATAACTTTCTTCAAGTCAGTTTGTCTCGTCTAACCCATATAACTCTGAGAAACGATTATTTGTGGGTATCTGAAAATAGTTGTCAGGCCCCCACGGCATAGCTTCATATGCCGTGTTTGCCCGGCGTTTATATGTACGGATAGCCTTCTCACTATAAAAGTAATTAAGATTTTTAATTCTAATAGGGCCCATGTCGTTATAATATTCATCATTACAAACTAGTGCCACTACATTTCTATCCCTGAAATTAACTATAATCGTGTCTCCTTGTATGTCTTTTACCTTCCTACCTATCCAGCCAACCCTTCTGACAAACAATATCTCTCCATTTAAATATCTAGGGATCGGCCTGTTCGTGTTCAACCAGAATAACACTTTATTCTTTAACTCTTGGTAGGATTCTGATTTCCCATTCTTCAGTTCAGGGACGCCAGTAAGTGCAATTGTATAGGGTAGTGAATCTGGTGGTAGGTCAATTGTTACCAAAGGGGTTTTTATACTTCCTTCGTGCTTATGTGCTATTTTTTCTGTGCTTTGTGGTATGACAGCTCTTTCCTTCAAGAGCTTCCCTGCACTAGATGTTGGACTTTTAGCACGTTTTTCTAACTTTTGTTTATTACAATTCAGACCTTTACAATTTGGTACCTTTGTTGGTTGTACTATCGATACCGCACTTACAGCACTTCCAGCACTTATGGTGCTTGCAGAGTGAGCATTAGATGGTGGTAAGTTCTCTGGTCTCCCTCTAACTTCTACCTTTATCAGGTTTTTTAGGGAAATAAAATTATCCAGAGTTAACTGTTCCAATTTCTCCAACTTTTCATCTACCAATTTAATCCTTTCAAGGACTGGCAAAATCATTGACCTAACAATGTGCTCTATATGTGCCAGTGACCCATAGACACCCTCAATAGAAGCAGGAGTTATGGTTCCAGTAGGACTGCCTGGAGTGATTTGGGTAGATCGCCCTTGGTTATCATTAGGCCTTACAGGTATCCTTTTTATGGGAGGTCTTTGCTTAGGGATTTCCAAATCTTGGGTTTTAAATAATTTTGGTTCCCTCCCTTTTTGTACCGCTTCTATTATTTTCCTCTTCGAAGCCCCACCAGTTCTTACTCGATTAGCAATACGTCTATTGATCGTTTTGGGCAGTGGGGTTTTGGTCGTTAAGGGTGACTCTTTATATGGCCTCATGTCATTGTGATTTGGGTGACTAATATTCCCATTTGCTAGCAAGGGTGGGGACCTATCTAAAGCAGTAAGGCTCCCACTCTTGTTCAATGACGCACAGGGGGAGAGGGCCAGGTCCTCCGTGGCCGCTGATTCAGTTGCTAAACCATGTGTCTCTACAGATGTATCCTGTTGCTGTGCGATTGATATATGTGGCGCACTAGTTACACTTGTTACAGAAAGAGACATTACGGGAGAAGGATTTTTTAAGAATGGGATATTGTGGCTTCCCTCAACTCCTGGAAGCCCTACATAAGAGTCCAGAAATGTGGATCCAGGTGAAACTATTGGCTGTTCATTAGAGGAAGGATTTAGCGAAGCAAGGCGCATGTTGGGGGGAAGTGATAAACGTCTCTCTGTGCTCTCTATAGCAGTTACAACAACACCTATGGTTTTCTGCAACATCCTATCGATCGCAGTCAGGCTCGGCAAGGGGACCTTAGTATTTTTGGTCTGCAGATCCATAGATCGTTTCTTCATGATGATTTTTTTCCCCATAATTCGAGTGCCGGGTCGGCCTCCTAGACGGTACAACAGTAATACCTTGTCAATAGGATACTGGGTGAGCAGGGATGCGCCTCGATAGTTTTTAGGGAGTGGGCCCCAGCCCAGCCTCCTCCGGCCCCGGACGGCCACAGACGGTCCCGCCCTTGTCCCGGGCTTCTCCCGGCGCTACCCGCGCGCGATCCCGCGACGCGGGAGCAGCGCCGTGATTTTAAGCGCCTCCTGGCGCGCAACGCTCGGTCACGTGGTTCGTGACCGCTAGGGCACCTGGGTCTTGTGGTCCGGTCTCCCCACTGCGGCCGCGAGAGATGGAAATGCGGCGGCGGGAGACCGGAACGGCAACAGGCCACAGGGAAGCAATGGCAGACAGCGGGATCCACGGATTTTCCACAGGGCCAAGATTTCGCCTTGCCAAGTAGGTGGAGACAGAAACAGGGAACCCGCTCTGCCGCAGCAGCGCCGTGATTTTAAGCGCCTCCTGGCGCGCAACGCTCGGTCACGTGGTTCGTGACCGCTAGGGCACCTGGGTCTTGTGGTCCGGTCTCCCCACTGCGGCCGCGCGAGATGGAAATGCGGCGGCGGGAGACCGGAACGGCAACAGGCAACAGGGAAGCAATGGCAGACAGCGGGATCCACGGATTTTCCTCAGGGCCAAGATTTCGCCTTGCCAAGTAGGTGGAGACAGAAACAGGGAACCCGCTCTGCCGCAGCAGCGCCGTGATTTTAAGCGCCTCCTGGCGCGCAACGCTCGGTCACGTGGTTCGTGACCGCTAGGGCACCTGGGTCTTGTGGTCCGGTCTCCCCACTGCGGCCGCTCGAGATGGAAATGCGGCGGCGGGAGACCGGAACGGCAACAGGCAACAGGGAAGCAATGGCAGACAGCGGGATCCACGGATTTTCCTCAGGGCCAAGATTTCGCCTTGCCAAGTAGGTGGAGACAGAAACAGGGAATGGAGAGATTCAAGGGCAGGGGTGACATGATCAGGACAACTTAGTTTGTACTCCAGTCTGGGAGCGTCATTTTCCACACTGACCTGGTTGAGGTAAGGGGTGCGGAGAACTGAGTAGAGTCCATTAAAATAGTTCCAGCACCACATGGCCAGTTCAAGGATGAGTGTAATCTTCTGTGATCAGTGTATCAGAGGTATGATTCCCTTCAATTGATGAGGATGGAACAAAGCATTTTTGCATAACACATTTATCTGCAGGGAATGTGTGAGATCACTATCGTAAATCACATGCATGGTTCACCAGGTTGGTGGGAGAGACCAAATCGCCAGGCAGAAGGACTGATTCAGAGTAAGAGTTCAGTCTTGTTCTCATTAAGACACAGCCAACTATTTTCCATCTGGGCATCATCTGCATCAAATGAGACCTAATCTGGGAGGAAGCCAGAATTTTGGTTAATGGGGCCTCCTAAATGTTAGAGTGGGGGATTGAATAGAGTTTTGAGGAACACCACAGTGGAAGTTAAATGTTCTTCTAATCAAAGGACCCCTTTTACCTGACATGTCTGATTTAGTAGGAAGGAGAAGAATCATAAAAAAGCTGCATTGCTTTGTCAGCTGAAGTTACCAGTCTATCAAGAAATACCCTGTGATCAATGGTATTGAAAAGGTGGTTGCTGTGTCTAAATATGTCACAGCAGCCTATGCAAGCTATCATCTGGAAATCTTTACCCATTGTAAGCACCACAGATAAAACAACAGCCACATTTAAAGCAACTATGCAGATTGACATAAAGAGGCCTTTCATGGCCCCAATTATAGCATCTCCATGTCTTGGTTGAGTCTCTCCTTTGGCCTTCCCCAGAGCAGAGTTTAACTCCCTGAAGCAAATGCATCATGAACTGAGATCTATTTGATCCTTTCCTTCTCAGATTCTTGATAGACTGATTTTTGAATAAGTGACTAGAATTATCCTATGGGATACAAATTCCCTTTAAGATAAGTTTAAGTCTCTGGGGTGTCTATTAGGATGGCAGTGGCGATCCGCCCACCATTTCCGTCCGCCCGCCTAACATTTCCCCCGCCATAAAACGATGGCGGTGGGGACCCAGGCGGACGGAAAGACCGTCCGTCAGTTTTCTGCCGGTAAGCAATCTGCCCGATTGCCTACCAGACGGAAAAGACCTGCAATATGGTGGCGGTGCCTTCCAGGCACTAATTAGAAGCACTAATTGTAGTGTCAATCAACTTTTGAGGACAAAAGCTATTTCACACTAAAAGCTGACTGTCACACTGCACCAAAAGCGATTTGTGGCACAAAGTGACAACCTCCCTTTAATGTGTAGAATGGAGGCATACCAAGCATAGAATATTCTAAATTCTCTAGCCTGAGCTGGCCTGTACATCAGTTGGGCCTAAGGTAATAAAATGCAGGCTAGCCATGTTGGAATCCCACCCAGTTTGTATGAAGCCCACAGGGTTGTGGAAGGTTCCATAATATTTAAGGCCAAGTCGATGGGTCTGGATTTTAATTTACATCCACACTAGGAAGCAGGGTGGTTCCTTTGTCCTTATCTGACCTGGAACAAGCCAGGACTAGCAGTCCAGTGTGGGAATGAGAGAGGCAACATTTAAAGACTGTGGGCAAGACAACGGCTAAAGGCTGCACACCTACAAAAATAAATGAACTATCTGATGATCTCCTGCATATTTTGTCCTTTCCTGCCGGAAAGTCAAGTGAAGCAGCAATGGCACCTAACTAAGCAGAAATCATCCCAACCATCATCAAACGTTGAGGGACAGTTATTCTCTAGCTGGCTACCATGGGGCTAAGGCAGGCTTCAAGGAAATGCATTTTGACTAGGATGACTGCCTTTTGGAAGCCAACTTTGATATGAGTGGCCAACTCGCTGTAGGCTAGTCTCTAGTGTATTCAATATAAGTATATTCAGTTCTAAACTTTTACTTGAATAGAGCTTTTCACATCTGTGCAGAGAATAAAATTGAACCAGAGACAGAAATCTTGACCTACTCCCCTAGATATTACCCATGACTGAGCACAGCATATTGTTGCTACTACAACCTAGAAGATGAGGTATTTCACTTGACATGTGGCATCTTAACTGATTCTGACTACAACCTAGAGAAACAATACAGTTTCACTGTGTCCTTCCTTGTGGATGGTTGACATGATTGTAATGGCCAAGACAAAAGACCTGAGATACTGCCCACGCCAACTGATGATTTCAAACAAGCAGCACTTATAATAAGTATGGAGCCCATGGAACATATGTTTTTCCATGGGTGATGCGGATGCGAAAGATGAGGCCCTATGTGCCTTCATCATGACCATGAATTTGTTGTTCCATGAGCTGTATTGACCATAAAGCGCAGGGCCATAATGAGAGCCCCACTACCAACTCTGTTAACCAAGGCACAAGACACGTGTTCTTCCATCACTCTTTGTGATGACACATATGTTTAATATGTTGGTGTGGGGGTTCATTTACCTTCATGTGGCCACTCTCTGCTTCATCAGAGACCAGGCCTATCAAATGAAGAACTGTCATTGACTGCTGGGCAAATCTGAGGGAGTCTGGGAAGAGGGAGTCTGGGAAGAGGGAGTCTGGATAAGCACTGTACTAATACTTTGCCTGCATGAAACCAAGTATGCACCCCTCAAACTATGAAGTAAGATGTTGAAATCAGTTACTCCAGTTGATAGAAACCAATGCTCCGATTGATAGTAGGGTTTAATTTTTAGATGTGCCATTTGGACCTTGTGTAGAATGTGAGAAGTTATATATCTGGCTATGTAGAATCTGTGATAATTTTCTTACAGTACAGATATATGCCCAAAGACTACCTAATGTTAATAAGCATATTTTTCTATAATAAATAAAGTTTTACTTCTAACCTGTAATACCTCCAAAGGTAAGCCTTGCCTATTTTACCTTTCAAAGACAACGTTAGGAGAAAAGGGACTTAGAAAATCATCAACCTTGCAGTAGTACCTGGTTCCTGTCGTTCCAAGGACTATGGTACTACTTATTATAAGGTTTGAGTATTTGCCCTTGTGCTCGACAGGCCCTGGAGAATTGAAATTACAACATGTACATTTTCACATGGAATAATGTAATTTACTAACGCTGTGCAACTGTAGATCAGCAAATCTGACATAACCTGGCAAATGCTAGTGATCCCTTCAAATTTGTAAATATACTCATATACACCTGTCCAATGAGGTAAACTTTCATATTTAGCTATACACTTGTTTTTGTGAATGTGACACTCTGAATTTCTCCAATGAACCGCATTCACAGAAAAGTATGCTTTGTTTTCTAATTAACCTATGGGACTCAGACCCTCACTTACAAACTAGCCATGAAATGAAGATGGTATGATTTAGTCCACACTTGCAATACATGAATGAATGAGTCATAGCGCAGCTTGTGATTTAACAAAGAATTGTGCTGTGACTCAAATTTGAATGCACATTAAAAAAATAATGTATGCACTGACTATCTGCCCAGAAGAAATCATCCTGACTAAAAACAGTTTGAGCTCAATTCACTGAGCTTTTTGTGAGATATACCAAATCAATCAATCAATATAAGCTTTATTTCGACAGAAATATCATATACCAATTCACTTTCATAGGAATATACGTTAAAGTTGGAACAGATATTTGACTATTTAGGGATTCACAAGATATCACTGGAATTGTATGGCAGATTTGCTTCAACATTTGTGAGGGATTGGGTTGTTGATTGACAAGGTGTGAGCCCTTCTCAAGCAACAGCCACAATCCTGGTCAGGGTAAACCACAAAAGTAACCTTTAAGGTTTAAGTAGGTATTGCAGCTAAAAGCACAAAGTGCCACTTTAGGTCATCCACTCATGATTGACCGGAGGAAACACGCAAGTCTGGCTGACCACAACTGGGTGCAGGCTGGATGCAGGGACCAGATTAGTTCTGCTGAAAAAGTTAGCTTCTCAAAGTCCGGCGCAAAGAGTTTCGCTCACCCTGGAGGACGACTTGAGGAGATACAAAAGCATGCTGATTTTCGTCGCAGTAGTATAATGAGCAGTAGATGATCATCACTGTAACACAAAGGTTCTTTTGGGCATCACAGGTGGTTTATCCTGGAGCTTCGTGTTGGGGGTCACAGGGGGCTGTTGATGCTGTAGGATGAAGTGCAATTCTCATGCTGGCAATCGTTGCTGGTGGTCTTTGCCGTTTGGCGAGTAGGGTTCACCAGAGTTTTGTGTTGCTGCTCATTGTGGGTGGCAAGATCTTGGCACAAACTGTCCCGTTCACAGTCAAAAGTGCCCAAAACCTCAGGATTTCTCCTTTGTCTTCAGAGGAGTGCACTGTTATGGCAACCAAGGTCCCAGGACCTGGAGAGGTGCCCCTCGGGGACCATGTACTCACTCTAGCAGAGGACAACAGGTCTAAGGCACGTCCCGCTCCAGGTCCAGGCAGGTCAAGTTACAGCCAGCCAGGTGGGATGTTGCAGAGGGTCCTCTGGAATTTGTTGTGTGTCTGTAGCTCAGACAACTGACCCTTGTAGTCACTCAGGTAGTCTGGGATAAATGGAGCTGGTCCAGCCTTCCTTCTCAGAGTCCAGGGCAGGCCTTAACCAGCAGTTCAGTCCTCTGGCAGCAGGACAGTCCTTCTCTGTAGTGCCCACAGGTCCAGGAGTGTACTGATGATTTGGTCTCAGGGTTACATGTTTATACCTGGTTCCATATTTTAAGGGAGAGAAACCACTAGACTTTCCCCACATCTGTTCCTGTATTTTCCTTCTTTCCCCTGCCCAGGCTCTAAAGGGTCTGGGGTGACAATAGGCTAGTGTGAAGTTCTTTGGGAGTAGGATGAGGCAGCCCCTTTGATGTACAAGTGTGGTAGTTGACCGCTCCTTCCCCACCTATCCTGCCAGAAAGGCCTATCCTGCCCACAGCTAGTTCCCCATTGAAATGTCTGGGAGGAATACATAAAGGCCACCTACCTGCCAACTACACCTAGTCATTTGACCCAGAAGACAGGCAGTGGGCAACATATGGAGAGAACAAGAAAATGTCATTCTAAAAGTGGCATTTTCAAAATTGTGCCTTAAAATACGACTTTACCGTTAAAAAGGATTTTAAATTACAAATCGTTTGCGACGGAGTATTTCATTTCTATCTGTTCCCAGTGGAATTCAGACAGATCAATTCATGTGAGGTGCATCGCTCCTGTAATCTTCCAGGATTGGATCCTCATATTTAAATAATTATGGATTAAGCCCACCCATGAGGACTTCACTTTTGGTTGTCCCCCTAGCGCGGCCACGCCACTTATTGCGGACTTTCCACTTATGGAAATAGATACCCGGTTCGCCCTACACTGGCTCCTGGCTACTTTGGACTAATAATACTGACGCCATCCTTGGCATCCACATTAGGTTGCCCTACCCCCTTGTCCTGAAGAAGACCCACACGCGGAGGCTATAAGTCACCCTCTTCACCCAAGACTGGTCGAAACGTCGACGCATCTCCCCAGCAAGGGCCTGTTCCATAATTTATGCCCTGCAAATTCGGGTGTTGCATTTATGCACTCATGAGTAATGTAAATAGAATTATAAAAAGATCGTAGACAGGCCTAAGAATACTGGCTCTTGTATAGGCCAGTGCCCTTCTGTAATAAGGAACAGTGTATATCTTTAAACCTCCTGATTTTCATTCTCTTCCCACGAGCACTTCTTCTTTTTCCTATCCCTTGTGCAACCTTTTCTCAACGCTATATGGTAATAACATTACCTATTGTTTGATATTTGTACTTGATTACAAAAAACTATAAAAAAAACAATGAACCTACTTAAGTGAAGTATGTGTGGTTGTAGTTTGTATATTTCTGAGGAACTAATTGTTTTACTAGGGTGTATATTCATAAGTGCATTGTATTCATTACCTGTGGTTGACCCTCCTGGCAACCCCCATATCATTATTTTCCCTATTCAAATACTTCCTCCAAGTCAGTCAAAGACCACCCTTTTATAACATATTGCACCCTGGTCCTGTGACGCTTATTGGTTTACCCCATTATTTCATAATGGTTCCCAATAAAAAATGAGCACTTATTAAATATAATAAGGTAACCCAATGTTATCCTATGCAAGAGGTAGGCCTTGCAGTAGTGAAGAATGAATTTAAGAGTTTTTCACTACCCGGGCATGTAAAAACTAAAATTACCTGTCCAACGTTTTACTTACACTGCACCCTGCCCTGAGGGCTATTTGGGGCCTGCCTTTAAAGGTGACATATGTATTAAAAAAGGGATGGTTTAGGCTTGGCAAGGGGCTATTTTGCCAAGTCGAATTGGCAGTTCAAAGTTGCCCGCAGGCTGCAATGGCAAGCGTGAAACATGTTTTAAGGGGCTACCTAAATGGGTGGCACAATAAATGCTACAGACCCATTAGTAGCATTTAATTTACAGGCCCTGGTTATATATAGTTCTACTTTACTAGGGACTGACAAGTAAATTAAAGTTGCCAATTGGGTGTAAGCCACTTTTACCACGTTTAAAATAATCAGCACAAGCATTTTAGCACTGGTTAGCAGAGGTAAACTTCACAGAGCCCTAAAACCCCCCAAAACACAGGTTTAGGAAGCGGGGAGATTCTCAGCAAGCTTGAACATTTTACACTTGTAAAATGTAATACAAACATGCATCAGCATGTGTGCCCCAAAGAAAGGGATTTTTCTCTGTGAATAAACAATTATGCCTGCGTCAATTTTAAATATCGGAATGTTCCCTCCAAATCCCCATTCAAGATAAACGTTTGCTCTTGCCTTTAACAAAGTAAAATGTGTTAAACTTGGAACCAAATAAATACAAATGTAGTGATCACCTATTTTTTTGTTGTGCCTCATCAGAAACAAACAGTCCACAATTCCAACTCAAACTCTGAACTTGCAAATGCAGCAAATCCACCTTATTGATGAGGTCTCCAGAATTATAGCTGGCTTAGCTGCGATGCTGCTCATACTAAGAATACTACCTGGAGTTGAGGCTCCAGTCAGACTCCCAAATCTCCAGAGGTCTGCAGATTCCCTACTTCTGTCCTTAGCCCCAGCAGTGCAGCATCTGTTTGCAGTACCCCTATATATCTACATTTATACATTTCTCCACAACTCAACATTTTACCTAATTTTCTTCACAGTACATGCACCTCCCTTTAACCACTTTATATCCCAACTGCCAGTACTCACTTTCAAAAGCTCCAGTTTACAGCCTGACAACTCACACCACAACTCCAGGTTGTTTTCACTAACTTCTTAACCATATCTCCCTAACCCTCCTCAGCTCTCTCATAACCCTCATAGCTTCACAGCCCTACCATCATTCCATAGTTAGTGCTGTAATATCTTCACAGTTTTCCATAGTAATAGCATCCCTTGACAGACACCATCACTCAGCTAAGGCAATGCTTGAGAACACATTCTAATGTCAAGAGAGTGACAAGTGCCTGAACACAACAACCATTGACAAAGCCAATAAATTTCGCCTTTTGGGACTACTGACTTTGCCAACTGCTTTTAGCGGTGCTGTACACCAATGGGATGCTATGCAGCATCATCATCAACATAAAAATTAAAGAAAGAACACAATAATGGTGGCATCTTTTTACTGATGCATACATGCATCAGAAAGCATGTGCTCACCAGTGGAATTACACAGCTGCCATTTTTTAAGCACTGATCCAAGATGAAAGATGCTATTTGGATCAGTAAATACAAAAAAATCGATTTCTTTAATACAAAAGTGCCAATTAAAAAGGACCGCATGTGTTGCTGGTGGAGGTGCCTGGTAATTAAGGAGCGGGGGAAGGTGCAATAGAATTGCATGGATAGCAGGGAGAAGCACAAGAGGCAGAGAACAATCACAGAAGTACACAGGTGATAGAGAACAACATAGAGTGTGAGAGTAGAGGGATAGAAGCATGCGGCCAAGAGAAGGCAGCATGGGGAGAGAAGCACACCGAGAAAAGGGAGCAACATAATGTGGTGGGAGAGAAGCACACAAAGGAGACAGAAAACACATGCACTCATTGAGTGCATAAACAAAAAAGATAGCAGTAACATGGGATAAAAGCAGACTGGTGAGAAACAACGATCAGGAAAGGGAGAAGGAGAGACACACACAACAAGACAACTGGAAAACACATGCACTTTAGGGGACTGCTTAAGGAAAATACGAAAATGAGTTCCCTTAAAGTGAGCAGCGGAAGGACACAAGTAAAAAGGTTATGCTCCATGAGAGGGGCAAACATAAGATAAGACAAGCAATCTAAACAGAAGTAGGCAAATGAGAATGAAAATAAAGTCAATCAATGGCAATCAATGGGTTGGCTTTCATCTCATTGTATGATCTTGGTAAACTGACGATAGGGGCCTCATTTACAAAGTTTTGGTACAGGTCAGTGCCGCAAGACTTCTTACTGTGCAACCCTGCATCAAAAGAAAAGGGCGCATTTCTGTCTTCTTTCACAGCGCTGGCGCACAAATGGCTGCTATGCACCAACGCATGTACCCTCACACCATGGTGCAAGGGTGTCTGCATTGAAATCAGGATGTTTTTGTGGATGAAGGGACACCTTTCTTCACAAAAACAAACTTTATGCCGCCACAGGGAAGGTGAAGGTGCAGGGTTTTGACGCATTCCCAGATTTGCAATTTGTTGTAAATTTGCAAATGTGTCAAAAACCATGGGTGTTGAGTGGGAATACCCACCGCAACGTGCATGGCACACCTCCACGGGACAGTGTGAGGCAACGCCATACACTATGAGGCCATAAAAAGCCACACAGGGTAGCTTTCCGGGGCCTTGTAGATATGATTCAGAGGACTGCGCCACCATAGTATCATTACAAGTTATGCCTTGGCGGCGCTCTCCTCCTGTAAATGAGATCCTTGGTCTTTTGCAACAAGGCAGCTTGCTCTGTCTGGTATCTTCCACCTAAAATTGCTTGCTCATAATAAGAAAAAATTAAGTACAGAACAAAGTGAAGGATGGAATGCTCTAATTAATCACAGCAGCTGGTAAATACTCAACGTCCCATCCCAGTCCATTTGTTATTCTGTACACCATGCCCCCTAAATTTGGACCCAGCTATTGCAAATCAGTCATGACCCTGCTTCAACAGGAGCAGCCCAGCCCGAACTGCCAGAACAGGTCCTCCATGAATTTGAACACAAGCAACTCAGGACGGGTTTTGCCCTATTAGGGCTCCTCAGCAGGGTATAACTTGGTTCTAACGGCTCAGTGGGCACAGGACCCATGTCTGGGCATATCTGTTCTATTTACGATATCACACTGACGTAGAAGGAATGCTTGAACTAATCTCAGTCAGTGGAAATTACTAGGGCCACATCCTAGCCCATTGTTATTTTGCACACCATGCTACCTCAATTTGGACCCAGCCATTTGCTGCTTAGTCTTGACCCTGCTCCAATGGAAACAGTCCAGCCCGAACTGCCAGACCAGGTCCTCCCTGAACCGGAATACAAGGAACCCATTGGAGCAGGGTCAAGTTTTCACTCAAGGCAGTCCTACCTCACCTTTGTGCTGTTGCGGGGACTTTAGCCTCTGGCTAAAATGGCTTTTTAGCACAAATGTATGTGAGATGTTGCCATTCATTTAATGTAGTACTGCTGACTAGTACACAGCTTTGCTCTGCATGAAATTTTGTAAATCTGAGTCATACTTTGCTTCTTAAGAAATAAGGTAGTGCCCTTTCATATTTTGTTTAAATAATACAGAAAAAAGGAAAAATCGACCACACCTGAAAATGTAAAAACTGTACCTTCAAATTAGTAATTCAGCCCATGCCTTACCTTTTCATTAGAAGGGCAGCTCTTTATACATCACATGGAGGCTGTGCTCATCATGGTTGTTCCCCTCAGGAGGATAAGTATGAGAGTTCCAGATGAATTCTGATGCACTTTTCATATGTTTTGTACCATTTACATTGTGCAATACATTTTAAAATGGCATATTCTGCTGTTTTTTTTGTAGCTAGCACTAAAATGTTGATTTTAGCATAACTTCACCCTGAGTTGGTAGCTGTGATCAGAAAATAATCAGCCTGGGTGTCCTTGCTTCATTCTGGCTTGTGACGTGGTGGCGAAGCAAATAGGGACAGCGTTGTAAGAGATAGAGGCTTTTATTAACAATTACACGGTTGAAATATGCAAGTTTGTGCCAGATGGGACAAAACCAGGTCCTTCGGGGTCTTCACATGGTGTTAGTCTTAGTTTCTTACTCTCTTCCCGCAGAGAGGAGAAAGGGGTTGGGCCTCCAACCGTCTGGTGTCAGGGTATCCCAGTGTAGCTCACAGAGGATCACCGCCAGTGGTCAACACATAAAAGAAATACGAAAAGAAAAACACTCCCTAAGGAGGATGTACTGTCTGCTTAGACTGTGATTGAGGTCAGGGAGTGTAGGGAGTATACACCCAGGACCAGCACCAGTGCTTGTGTCGCTTACACGCAGCTTTCGCGCCAGCACGAGCGGCTCTCAGACGTTCACCTCCCTCCGCCTACACTGGGTTTTGTGATCACGGTGTCCCTCTCCCATGCGGTCCCTATCTGCGCCCATACCAGGGACACGGCCGGATTCTCCGCGGTACTGGATATGGTCCGGCTCCCTCTTAGGTTCGTGGCGGGTGAAGGTGTCCTCCCCTCCTGGTTCAAGTGCCGTTTCCGCTGCGTCTTGGTCCTTGGCAGTTGCGTCAATCCCGGGGAGATGAAGAAAGTCTCCGCTTGCCTCTTGGTCTCTTCTGGCTCCTTTCTGTCTGTCTTGGGGCTTCCCGAGGCACACACTTCCCGTACCGCCTCTTCCGGCTTTAACCAGGCCGGGTCTCCTGATGCGGTCATGTGACCGGTGAACAAGTGCGATGGAGGCACACTCTTAAAGGGGTAGAGCCAACTGCCCTCGGCAGTAGGAGCCTGAAAACAAAGGAGGGGACAGGGAGATAGGTAAGGGGAGCCCGGTTCTGATCCCATGGTTAGAGCGTCCGTTCGGGGAGGTAGCGCTTCGTCACATGGCTGATGAGAACATCTTAAGCCGGCCAGACACATTATTTTTGCTCTCTATACCTGGGGCCATTTGAATTATGTAACTTTGCAGCTTTGGCATTTTCGATATACTTATGCATTTGCCACATAATCTATTGTGCTCCATAATCTGCAGACTTTAACAATAAAAATATGTTTCTAGCTTGAATAGACTATAAACGAATAAAAGCCCAAGTGACACCGAAGTGGGTCCAGTGCTCTCCATGCCACTGGAGTCAAGCTAGCCTGGCTGATGAGGGGTGATGCCCCGAAACCAGTCTCGGGATGCTTGTTTCCAGTCCAGGGAGGACCTGGCCTGGCAGGTCGGGTTGGACTGATCCCGTGGGGAACAGGGTCAAGACTGTTTTGCATTTGGCTGGATCTGAACTGGAATGGCATGGGGAGCCCCAAAAAAATGGATTTAGGACCAGTTTTCTGTACTGGGGTGAATATTTGACATTGTGTAGCATTCTGTCACTCATTTGTTCTTTTTGTATCTATCACCCCGAGTGGGACGGGTATGCCCAGACATGGGTCCCGTGCTCTACATGCCCTGGAGTCAAGCTAGCCTGGCTGATGAAGGGTGATGACCCGAAACCGGTCCCAGGATGCTTGCTCCCAGTCGAGGGAGGACCTGGCCTGGCAGGTCGGGCTGGACTTATCCCGTGGGGAACAGGGTCAAGACTGTTTTGCATATGGCTGGATCTGAACTGGAATGGCACAGGGAGTAAAAAACAATGGATTTAGGCCCAGATCTCTGTACTGGGGTGAATAATGGACATTGTGGAGCATTCTGTCCATCATTTGTTCTTTTTGCTAGGTTTCAGGCCAAGCAAACCTGTTGATGTTTGCTGGTGTCTCTCTGCTCACCTAGACGTGGTGTTCGTAATCTGTTGTAGCTGAGCCCGTCCCCTAGGCCGAGACAGTTGTGATACGAGGTGTTCTCAGCTCCACTAGTTAATTTGCACTTTGTTATGCACGAAAGTACATTTGCACATCCTTGGCTGACCGTGGCAGTGCCCTGGCTACCTTTGCTTCTCTGTATGAAAACACTGTGTAGAACACTGGCATTCTTTTAACTAGAAGCTAAAAAAACTGGTAATTTTAAATCAAGCCGTCTGCACATCTAAGAAATGAAATAGTAAATGTTTTAGGTAAAGTAAGCAGACTACACAACGAGGTTCACATTATGGTCAAATGTAGCTCAAATATACATGCTGGCATTACATGCTGAAAGATATTAAAAAGCTAGCACGGATGCAATTAGAGTGTTTTCATTTTCAGAGGTCTGGTGTTAGATATGTTAAAATGGAATATTCTGCTTAAGGTTTAGCTTTACTGAGTAAGGTGAACATCGACTGTGCTCAGTAAATATTTTTTAGAATTAATAAAAAAAAGATCCATTCACTACACATATGTAATGTTTTCTATTTCTATACTTTGCAGTCGAAGGAATAATCTGGTGGTACAGGTTTCAGTGATGTTCTTGTATTTCTGTAGGATAGGAAGTAATCATGAATTTGTGTATAATGCAAATTTGCCAAAATTGTACGAATTTGCCAGTGTAATTTAAATTTCACCCAGGCCTACTCGAAAGTTTGCAGAATGAAACCATATGCAATTTGCTGGTGGAAATGAATAGTCCACATAATTCACCTACCAGCTACAGTTTCTCCTGATGGTATTTCTTGAAGGAGGCTTTTTTAGGAAGGAGGTGTAAGAAACGCATTAGGCATTTCTAATGTGCAGTACACGGCCTTCTAACAGGTTAAAGAAAGCAAGAAAATAACTCCAAGAGTTTGTTTGGAAGGCCTCAATTTCTGTCATTGAGCTCAAACTTTGATAATCTGAAGACTGCATGCAAAGAATGCATTACTTAATTATAAAGTAACTTTAAAGCGATGTATGCTATATCATCTTGGTGAACTCGAAAATTATGCATTTTGCATTTTAATAGCATGCGTGCAGTTGCTCAGACCAGAAAATCAGCAGCAGCTTTTCTTCGGGCACCTGACTCCCTTTTTGGCTCCTATCAGTCCCACGCAGAACTACCTCTCTGTTCAAAGATGTGTTGGCAACAGCGCCCATTTCCCAGTTGGGGAGGCTGTTCAACTTCATGTGCTTTTGGCACACTGATCTGCAGTCCTGCTAATGTGTTTTTAGGTCGAGCCTGGGCAGCACATGGCTGCTGTACTAGCCATGCTGTATTGGAGTATGGACTTGAAGCCTCGCCCACTCTCCGCCCATATGTGTCATTGGCTTGTGTCATTGTCCTTCGTAAGTGCTGGATTCTGGTTCATTAATAGGCTTGTTAGTCCCTTCATAGTACTGCCTTGTCCTCATTTGTAACCTCCAATGAGGACTGGCCCTTTTACTTCGGTTGTTACACGGTAGTCTTATTTACTCTGTAAGCACTATTTACTTTAATGGTTTCTTCTACTGGAGGTGCCACATGCTTTCCTGGAACATTCAGCGCGCCCTGAGCACTTTTACGGGGCGCTTTCACAAAAAAAAGCATTTATTTGTCAACTTGACAAACAAATGCTTTTTTTTGGTAAAGCGCCCCATTCCGTGCTTTCACTGTAATAGCAGCTGCGAACCTTTCTTTAGACACAGCTCGTCTAAAGAAAGGGGGGCGTGGCCTCTATTAATGTGAAAGCGCAGCATGGATTGCTTGTAAACAGCAAGCATTTGCAATCCAATAGGTCTCGTATTTTAGAAACTTTGACCTATTGGTATTGTAAATGACAATGCCTCTTATTATTGCAGGTTTTTTTTTAACACAAATAAAAGGCATTGCCATTTACAATGCCATTATCTCAAAATCTCGCAATTGCGAGACCTATTGCATTGCAAATGCTTGTTTGTCTTGCACAGGTGTGCATTTAGAAGTCTGCGGCTGCCCATTCTAAAGTTCTGACTTGAGTTTCTTCTCAAGGCAGATTCCGACATCTCCAACTGATGTACTGCGACACGGGATTTTCTCCTACAATTGCAAAAAACAAATTGCAGCAAATTCAAATGTGATTCAAACAAGGTGCTGCGTGATTTCATATTTAGGTGCAAAATTGTTTTATGTCCATGCGCTTTCATGTTTATATCACATGCACTACCTGCATAGCAAGAGCTGTTTAAAATACATTGCTGTAAATGCTGTCGGTATTTCAATAGGGTGCTCAGAATTTAGACGAATCCTAATGTCTCACATATACTTTTAAGAACTGATGACTTCAAGGCCAAAGTATATACTAAAGGGGAGTGTGGTTTTTTAAGGGTTGAAGAGAATGACCATACGATACCACTTTCTTGGACATTGATGTGCCTTTTTGTAAATATTTGTGTTGTCGCCAAATCCATGCATACTGATGACGTGATGAAGGGCACCGTTTTGATTGTGCTCTCCTGGCATTTCTGATAATATCCAAGCCAAAATAATCAACATACCTTGGCCTTCAGAGCCATAGCCTCTTGCTTGGAGTCCACTTTCCCAGCATACCAGCCCCATCAGCAATATCAGAAAATTAGCATTTTTTGAATTCTAAACTTTCAATCTGATCAGCAGCCACATCATTTTTTAGGCTACATAGGCCAAGACAGTTTTGTGAAAAAATGACATCATCAACGTCACTCTGCTTCGTCCTCTTCATCCTCCCTCTCCAAAATAATTTTACTTTAGTCTTCTTTGAAAATGGTCACAGGATGGGCAGATGGATATCGAGTTTCTAGTAGACTACTTCAGACCACTGGCATGAGATATTTCAATTTTATATTACCTCTGTCTTTTTTTCTTTTCTAGACGATTATGCTTACTTTTGTCACAGGAAGTAATAACACTTCTTACCAATGGCACCTTTAAATGCTCTTTCTCAGAAAAGCTTTCGAGGCCCTGGATATTCAGGACTGGATGGTGTATCTGGGCTTGTAGTATGCCTAATTTCAAATACCTGCCCTGCAATCCCTCAAGAGGTACCTGAGGTTCATTTTGTGGTTAGGCTGCTACTAATTTGCAGTCCTTCCTTTTGGTGGTCACTTCATCTGTTTAGAGTCTTTTGGTCCTGGTTGGTCTTCACAGCATATTTTTGCGAATCACAGGTACAGAGTTTCCCCTCTGGTGAAGCCAAGCTCATTCAAGCTAGTGTCTGACCACGTGCTGAGGCCTGTCACCCTCTGTTCTGGTTTGGGTTTTTCAATCAGCTACCTCAAATGCCATGCTTCATCACCTGGCCTACCCAGTAGAGAGCCATTGTCACAAAGTAAGCAGCAAGGTGAAATGGAAATAATTGTGCATATTAGGTTTCCAGCTCGTATGTGGAGGCTATGCACTGCATAAATCTATTTAGACTTTTTCAAGCACAGTCAAGGTGTGGGAAACAATGTCATGGGACTTAGGTATTGCTGTCTGCTAAGGTTGGTGTGGCTGTTTAGGCAGTGCTTTGGGTTCAAGGCCTCATTCCTCCTCCACAGCTCCACCCAATCCAAAGTGCCACCCACTCTTTCCCGGTATAATCGGTGTAAATTACTTTAAAGTTGGCAAGTCTAATTTAAAAGCTGTACTTTTCTCTGAGTAATTAAGTGTCATTTGGTATGTTTTTTAAGAGTTAACTGGTCACTGTAATGGTTTTCCACCATGCAGGTGTTTTAACAGCTTTACATCACAAAGCCACCACAGGTCTACGTCATGCAGATTAAAATGATCAATAATGGGTAGCTCTTTCCTTGGTTAACAGGTCCTCCTCTTGGGCCCTTCTCAAGGATGATATTACCATAGCGACTTAACATCTAACCCCCCTCCCCACAAAAAAGTGACTATCTCAGCGTCTGTCAGCCTAAAACTAGAGGAGGAGCTCCTTACACCTGTGTCTACCCAAGCTTGTGCCCTGCCTTTCTAATCACGTATTTTTTGCCTCTTAGTGATGTCTTTGTCATCTCACTATATTTCCATCAGCTAATGGCTGTGTCCAAGGCCCCTTCATTCTTCCTCAAAACGTCTACTTTTGTAACATCATTTGCTCTTTGAATGTCCTTAACCACCTAAAAGCGGATACATTTTCTTCTTCTTCTTACTCTACCTCACACCCCATTGTCTAAGAAATCCCCCAATGCATTACAGCCATTAGGAATTGCACATCTGCTATCCAAAACAGAACTTATCTAAAATGGAGGTGGTTAGAGTTCCTGTCTCTTTTTAATAAACAACTCTGTCCTCCTATTTTGACCTTCTTAAATGTGCCCTAATTATTTTCAATTAAGTCAAGAACGTTGGAGTACATCCTAGTTCCCCTATCGTCTTGTATTAGTTAACCTTGCTACATTTGTCAGGTTACAGCTACATGGCATCTGTAAGATTCAACACTTACATTAGTACCCATTATTCCTCTCATCAAAATCATGAATTTCCCTATGTGAACACTGTTCCTCCAGGTCTAGATTTAACATACAGAAGACTAGGCCTGGGCGGTGAACTCCACTCCGTTCAAGGAGTTTGCGGAGTTTTCTGTGCTCTGAGTTTTTTCCTCACTCGCGCCTGGCAGAAAGAAGCAGCGCCCTCATGCACTGCGCATGGTGCCATTTATGCTGATGTTCCAGTGCGGGACAAATACCCCCTGCTAAAAATCAGCGCAAACTGTGTGACCCAACACACTCCGCTGCTTGTAGAACTCCATGTAGACGCGGGTTTTGGGCACTTGGCGAGGTTCCGCATAGCGGACTCTGCAAACTCCACCCACACCCACAGAAGAAACTGAAACGGGGTACTTGTAAACAATCAAGAGAAGAGAGAGAGAAGATCAGGTTACACATAGGTATAAAATACATATGTAGCTAGAGCAACATCACACCATATAGAATATAATTCAGAAAGTATAATTTTGCAGATCAGAAATAGCAAGTAACAAATACAGTACAACAAAGAGTCTTCAACACATTCTCGTGCTTCATGTACAAGAGTGCAAGACATACAGCAGAAACATCTGTTGTCATCATTGGCAGAAAGAAAGACTGAGTCAGCGCTGGTGGATAGTGGAGTACAGTGGAGTGGCAGAGATCTGCATTGAGTGGATTGACAGAGTAGAGTGGAGTGGCAAAAAGTGTGGTGGTGCAGCGTGGGATAGAGTAGAGTGGCATAAGGTAGAGTGATGTAGAGTAAAATTGAGAGGCTTAGTTTAAAGTAGTGTAGGGTAGAGTGACTAGGGGTAAAGTGGCAAAGAGTGCTGTACAGTGGCATTGTCTGGAATGGAGTGGCATGGAGTGGCAGATTGGTGTAGAATGGTGTATAGTAGGGTGGCATAGAGTAGAGTGGCACACAGTAGTATAGAGTTGCATAAAGTGGCGTAGAGTGGGGTGGAGTGGCATAGAGTGGCGTTTAGTAGACTGTCGTAGAGTAAAGTGACGTAGAGTAGCCTAGCGAGATTGACATGGAGTGGACTAGAGTGGCATAGAGTAGAGTGGCATAGAGTAGAGTGGCATAGAGTAGAGTGGCATAGAGTAGAGTGGCATAGAGTAGAGTGGCATAGAGTAGAGTGCCATTGGGTGGAGTGCCATTGGGTGGAGTGCCATTGGGTGGAGTGGCATGGAGTGGAGTGGTATGGAGTGGAGTAGCAAAGTGTGCTGTGGAGCGGCATAGAGTGGGGTGGAGTAGTTTTGAGTAGAGTGGCATAGAGTAGTACGGTTGTAGGTGTATGTAAAGCATCGATAGGGAGTGCTAATATATAAGAAGCTGTATGCCAGTGTTGAAAGTAGGAAAGAACATTGCATTAATAATACTGAAATGCTTCTTTTAAAAAAGAGTACATGTCAAAAAGATGAGAACGAATAAAGATGAGAGATGAAGGCATGTACTTGGTTCATGTTCCACAGAGGAGCAAACACAAGAAAGGAAAGAAAACTATGGGAGCTAAGCAAATGAAATATTTCAAATAAGAGCGACAAAAAAAACCAACTAATAGTATGCTGCAGGCAGGTTGTAAGCTTACCGACTGAATAGTGAACAATACCTTCGCTGTGTGGGTGAGACCTAAACACTGGGCTCCTTAAATGGCTGCAAGGGCAGGTGATGTTGAATCGCTTACTGCTACCTTTATAACAGGGTTCAGTGGAAGCAAATATAATTCAACACATAGAGAAGTATGTGGCAAATTCCTTGCCTGAATGTAAGATAAATTGTTTCTGGGCTGGCTGCTGAAAGGAATGTTTAGCATAATTAACATCAGAATAAGGAAATAAAGGACCTCTGAAGTGTATCATAGAACAATTGTTTTTAGATTAATAAAGTTAAGCTGACATTTTGGTCATACAATAAATATTGGGCCCGATTCACAAAGGTAAAGTAAGAAAAAAGTATAACTTTACGACCTTCGGTATTCACAATGGGCATTTACTACTCGTAAATGCCCTTTGTGAATAACGAGAGTCGTAAAGGTAGACTTTCGGTACTCACAAAGGTCATTTACAACTCGTAAATGCCCTTTGTGAATACCGAAAGTCGTAAAGTTAGACTTTCGTCTCAGTTTACCTTTGTGAATCAGGCCCTGATTGAAAGGGTAAAAAGATGGCATAATAGAAACTAAAATAGCCCGATTCACCAATCCATTTTTGATTGTAAAAATACTTTTACAATAAAAAATGACTAGATAGAGCCTTTGTTTTTTAGCATACATTTGAAGTACCCAAGGAAAAAAGAAATCTGCAATGTGCCAATTAAAAATAGTTTCACTGCTCTGGAACTGTACTGTTTTATATTTCTACTTTGTGATAAAATATATATTTTCCCTTTTCCAAACTGTGGGACACTGGTGTTGGTGAGTAGTCTCATCGCAGTCCCTCATTTTCTAGCTGAAGGCACCTGCCAGGCCTCTTCATGAAACTCAAGTTGCAAGGCTCAAGACATATAAGTTCTTTTAAAAGCCCGCTTTACTGAGGTCACTGATTGGCTGCGGGGAGATGGAGGGTATTGGGTCGTACCTACGCATATGCTAAGGTTTGAATCTTTTTCTCTGTGAAATAGAAGGCAGCCCCAGACAGGTTGGGAGGTGTGCCAATAAGCCTTTGTTACAGGCTGATTTTTCCTACTGGACTGTGGCCCACAGTTTGACTAAAGCGTGTGAAATAAGTTAGCAATCCTTTTTTTCTGCACAATAAAATATCATGGCAGTTGACACGTGTATAGATGTGTATATATTTAAAGACAACAGCAGACCACAAAGAACTGTTCTTCAAACTTGTCAAGCAATGCAAAAAGTTGCAATGCATTTCTTACGGGTACCTAACATTATATGATTTCACAAATAAAACTACCCATTTCTCTCTAGTCATCCATTTCTCTAGTTTACCTTTTCTGACTACTTTCTGCAAAATGTTTTTAATTCTTAGGCTTTTAACCCCTTGAGTGCCCCGCCCTTTCCCCCTCCTGTGCAGGCCCTTTCATTAGCGGGCGGGGTCCATTTGTTTTTTTTTTTTATTGAAGTTGAATGGTGTCATACATATACAGAATATAAAATATAATATAATATATATACAATGTACAGACAGAATTAAAGCACAAAAAATCTTCTCAGAGAACATATCCTGCCTTCAGCGATAAATATATACAAATAATGACGTTACAGTTACCCATATTGAACAGACAGGAAAAGTATTTTAGAGAAGTTAATCAAAAAAAATCCCCCAAATTTTTTCGAATTTCCCCCCCCCCCCAATCCTCAGAGCGTAACTTCGCTCACACCTCTTTACTCTTCGCATTTTAGAAAGCCATTCATATATGGATGGAATTTGATTTGTACGCCAATTTTGAAATAGCAGAGATCTAGCAACGGCCATGCAAATATAAACTAGTTTAACAAATGATACAGATAGATTAAGATGCGGATCGAAACCATAAAGCATCAAGTTTACATTTAAGGATATCTGAATATAACAATTAGAGTTTAAGAAATCAAAAATATCGTCCCAAAATGTTTTAACCAAGCTACAATCAGCGATTACATGAGTCCAGTTTGCAGGAGCGAAATTTGAACAACGAAAACAATTTGAAGGATAACTACTATACATTTTGGCTATTCCCGCCGGAGTACGATACAAAAGCCATTTTCCAAAAAATAACATTCTGCGCCAATTGGCTCCCCTTAATGTAGAAAAGTTCAGCTTATTAATAGTGCGCCACGTAGACAATGTCAAAACATGGTTTTCTTGCTCCCACCATTTTTTTTACAACTTTGGCACACAGATCCCTTTGTCTTGATTGAGCAAGACAACGTTTCCACTCTCCAGGTTTCCTTACCAGGTTATTATTGAAAAAAAGATCATTGTTTAAAGAAGAGATCTGAGTTAATAATGTGGGGGCATGTCGCTGCAAAAGTTGATAAATGTAAGTATAGGAACCAATTAACAAAAAATTTCTTGGAATAAGTAATCGCATCTCCATCGGAGTTATCCATCTTGTATTTTGTAAAAAATCGCCCACTTTACTAAATCCGGCTTTTGTCCAGTGACCCATTAAATCAAAGTCAAGCGGCTGTCCGTCAAATGAAAGAAGATTAAACAACGGAGACGAAGAATGAAACAGGGATAGAGAATATCTTTTTAACATGGCCGTGCGTTTCCTAAAAAACCAAGCAATTATTTTGTACCTGACCAATTTAGGGGGTTTAGTAACTTGGAGCGGGGGAAAAATTTGACTTTCCGAAAAAATTAAATCAACAAAAAAACTAATAAATAAGTTAGAGTTTGACATTGGAGATTTAAATCGAGTCAAGTACTGAGCAAAGTAAGCATTATAGTAATCTCTAATGTTAGGTAATGCGAGACCGCCATTGTCCAAATCCTCATAAAGAGTATTCAGCACGATACGAGGCGTTTTGTGTGCCCACAAAAAGCGCAAAAATATAGATTCAACTTTAGAAAAAAAACTACCCGAAAGAAAGCAGGGAATCGTTGAAAACAGAAAGTTAAACAACGGTAAAATTGACATTTTAATCAAAGCGACGCGGCCCAAGATTGAGAGTGGTAATTTATTCCAGCGAGTGAGCATGGAGCCAACTTTCTGAAGGAGGGGTTCAAAATTGAGACTAAAAAGATCTTGAACTGAGGTTGTAAAAAAAATCCCAAGATATCTTTTGGGCTTATTATTAATGCAGCTCCTTAGATCCGGATATAATTCAGGTTTGTGGTTACCACAGATCAATATTTCTGTTTTTTTTTATTAATACGATATCCCCCGAGAGTCTCAAATTCCTCAAAGAGCTGAAATACACGGACTTGAGACTGCAAATCGGATTTAATAAGAAGCATAATGTCATCAGCGTAAAGTTTTATTTTTGACATTGATGGAATCAGAGGCAAAATCTCAGCACATTGCCGAATTGCGATTGCAAGGGGTTCAATAAAAAAAGCAAAAGGATTGGTGATAAAGGGCAGCCTTGCCGTGTACCCCGATTAACTGATACGGATCCCACTGTCACTGAATTAATGATAATGTTAGCTTTAGCACCCGTGTAAAGATTACGGATAAAATTAATAATAATTAATGGGATGTGAAAATATTGCAAAATAATAAAAAGAGTTCCCAAACCACCAAATCAAAAGCTTTTTCTGCGTCAAATAACATAATTAGGGCGGGAATCGTCAGTGTCTGAAAATAATCCAAAGCTTCCGAAAGAAAATGGGTATTAGTCATCAATTGTCTGCCAGCGATAAACCCATTTTGATCTTCATGAATCAGATCAGGGGCAATATGGTTAAACCGGATAGCAAGTAATTTAGTAACAATCTTATAGTCAAAATTTAAGAGAGTAGTGGGACGATATGAAATCGGATCCTTAGCGTCCTTCCATTCTTCAGAAAGCTGACCACCGTACCTTCACGAAACGAGTCTGGGATAGAAGCTCCAATGAGCATCGAGTTGATGAGTTGTAAAAAGAGATCAGAGAAGGCGGGAAAAAAAACTTTAAAGAATTCAGCAGGTAATCCATCTGGGCCGGGAGCTTTCCCTGATGGGAGTTCTTTCACTACCGATTGTACTTCTAATAGGGAGAATTCACTAACCATATTTAATTGCTCAGATTCGGAAAGGGAAGGGATCACCTCCTTTCTCAAGAATGCATTTAATTTTGAGTGATCAATTACATGCTGATAACTATATATTTTTTGATAATGAGAATGCATTATCTTACCTATCCCCTCTGAATCGGTCACGTATTGATCAGTAACGGGACAGATTAGACCAGAGATTAAATTGGAGGCGGCTTGTTCTTTGGCCTGCCAGGCCAAGAATCTACCCGTGAAATTACTTTCTTCATAGATTTTCTGATGTTGACTACAAAAAAACGCCTCTCCTTGCTCAAATAAGTATGTACGAAATTCACGTTTAGCTTCATCTAGTTGATCTTTGATATTTCTAGAAGAATTTTGTTGTCGTAGCTCGCTGAGAGCCTGAATACGTTGTTCAAAGGAGTCTTTTATAGCCCTAGCGGCGATAGCCATGGCAGCATCTTTTGTAATTATAAAACCACGAATGAAAGCTTTTAAAGCATCTCAGATAACACTGAGAGGGGCGGTGCGAGTATTACGAATTATAAATTCTCTAATCATGTCTTTAAGTTCGGAGACCCATATTTCGTCATTGAGATATAATTTATTAAAGACCCACCTTTTGGAAGACCTTACAGTATCCCCTAAGATAAATTCCCTGATGAGCATGGCGTGGTCAGAGAATACATTGTGGACCGTATTAAAATAGCCTAACCTAAGATTGCGTGAAGCAAGAACAAAGTCAATACGAGATGAGGACTTAAATCTACTCGACCAGCACGTGTATTCTTTTTTAGAGGGACTATCTAAACGCCAATGATCAGAGAAATCCAATAGTCTTTTATAGTTAGAGATGGTCTGAAAAACTTTAGGTTTAAGTTGTTTTTTTTGTTGGGACGATGAGTCCAGATTGGGATTCATTAGAACATTAAAGTCACCTGCAATCACGATATCCCCTGACACTGTCAATAGGGATTGAAACATCTCTTCAAAAACATTACAATCATCATTTAATGGGCCATAACAACTAAGAAAAATAAAAGGTCGCGGTCTATTTTTAACTTTACAAGAGACCCAGCACCAACTCCCTGACCCCCCAGTTTCTGAGTGAATAATTTCAGCGTGTATATTCTTGTTTATAAATATCGCCACCCCCCGTTTAGATTCATTACATGAAGCGAAACACCGATATGAAGCCCATGATTTAAACATTGAGAACTGATCGATCTTAAAGGATGAAATATGGGTTTCCTGAAATAGAACTACAGATGGATTCTTTGCCTTAATCCAAATCTCAACCACTCGCCTTTTCTTAATATTATTTAGACCATTGACATTCAGAGAAAACAATTTCAAACTTTCCTTATTTGGCATTAACATCTTAAATTATCGGAATATGAGGAGTCATCTTCAGGCCTCGTCTTACCCATACGTAATAACCAAAAAAAAACTTGACATCATCAACTTCATTTTTTGTTATAACACCACAACCCTCCCTCCAAACACTCCCCCCACCGTGACCACCCTCACCATCCTCACCCCCCTGAGCACCATCCTCACACCCCTGAACCCCCCCCCCCACCCCACCAATGGCCGAACTTCCCCTTCCCACGCTAACCATCGGATCCTACCCCCCGCCATCAGGGTGACCTGTCGCACCCCCTGGGCCCCTGGGCTTCCACACTCCCCTTTGCTCAACTGACCTCCCCCACTCTGTCCCTCCAAGAAAAAAAGACTTTCCCAACGTAATGCTTCTATCGACATCTATATATAAAAAAAAAAACACAGAAAAAAAGCTCCATATAATTTCCTCTCAATTTTAACCTCATGAAGAGTTCGAAATTTCCCTGAGCAAGTCCTGAGCTGCTGCAATGTCAGATAGCATAAAGAATTTGCCTTTAACTAAAACTTTCAACTTAGATTGTTGCGCTATTGTGGCTTGAGCTCCTTTAGCTTTAAATAACTGTAACATCTGGACAAACTCTTTTCTTCTCCGAGCAGCAGAGGCGGACATGTCTGAAAAAATACGACATTTCACAGTTTCATTAACGAAAAATTGTCTTTTCTGAATTGACGCCGAGAGAATAGTCTCTTTAATCCGTGTGTGAGAAAAATTTAATAGAATTGTTCGAGGGAGAGAAGAATTTGGGAAAGGTTGAGCAGGAACGCGATGTGCTCGCGTAATGGTCAAGTCACCCTTGTGATTGGGAATCACTTTAGATTTTAGAAAAGAGGTGACCCACTGCAGCGTGCTAGGGCCTTCAAGACCCTCGGGAACCCCCACTATGCGAAGGTTAGATCGGCGATTATAGTTCTCTAAATCGTCCAATTTAGATTCGAGCGTACGTGAAGTGAGGGAAAGCTGATTTGCATCCTTTTTAACCTGAATCATTTGATCCTCCAGATTGGAGATGCGGGTTTCAGCTTCTTGGAGTCGGGCGGGGAATGTAGAGAAGAGATCCTCCATTTTGTCCAGACGCTGGTGGATTAAAGCAAGCTCGGATTTCTGAAACCTCTTCAGCTCACGCACCTCATCGAGGATTAAATTTAACATGTCTTTGACTGACATCTGAATCTCCCCGACAGTCTCGGTATCTAAATCTAACAAAGGACTGAGGTGACTCACACTAGAGACAGACTTCTCAGGGGAAATTAAAGACTTGTCAATGATGGATTCCACTATGCCTGAACCTCCCAGAGTAAGTGCATCATCCGTAGTTGTCAAAGAATGTGCAGAGGGTACCGCAATGTTGGACTTATGCAGAAAATTGGGAGGTTGAATAATAGAAGAAGAAAGAGATGGGCAAACTTGAGCGGAGGTGTTTTGATAAGGTGCAGCACCTTTTTTTATCAAAAAGAGGAAATGGTTTAGTGCCCTTAAGTGCCTCAGTTAGGCCGACCTGCGTGGATGAGAAATCGTGAGTAAGTGAAGTATGTACCGTTTCTGCACAAAAAGAAGCCTTTAAATCTGGAGTTTTTAAATCTGGAGACGGAGTCTCGCCAATAGATTCTTCCAGCTCTTCCGAGCTTCCTACGCTGTCACTTTTCTCCTTCGCCTTACCATCGCCAATGGCATCTTTATTTAGTAGTCTGGCTGCGTTCCGCGCTTCTTTAGCCTGAATACGTAAAGCCTTTGCCTTACGAGTATTCAATAATTTCCCTATCTTTTTTGAAATGGTCGATAATAATACTACTGACTCCTTTGTAATTTCAATCCCAATTAAGGCCCACTACCTCAAGATCTCGTAGAGAAAGAAAAAGGACCCCGAAGCAGCAGTATTGGCAGCAAAATACCTTTTTTCTCCTTTCTCTTCTCCCCGGCGTCCGGCGTCCTGCATCCGGTAAAAGTAACAAGCCTCGGTCCTCGTTGCCAGGTATTGTTCATCTGTTTTAGGCAAACACAGACTGCAGATAAAGTTGGGTGAAAAGAAAAGAACTAATCCGCTCCAACGGGGAAGGCATTCAGGTTATAAGTTCAAATTCTTAGAACTCTTCTTCAGTGCCCCCACCGCTGATCACAGTTCGCGCTGCTCCTTCCGCTTCTACCCCCTCACCTCTGCCGCATCCGTGAAGCAAAGCTCAAGGCTTGAAACAGCTACATGAAGTGCGAAATTGAAAAACCAAGGATGCCGAGAAAACACCAGAAGCAGTGATGAAGCTGTGGAACCGCTATGCTTCTATCGTGCTCTGGCACGAGCAGAGACCATAAGAATCCGCTTGACAAGAAGAACGCCAACCGCCGCCAGCCGCCATAAGCCGCAGCCGAGAAACTGCACAGCCTCGAGGAGGGAGGGAGGAGTCAGGAACCGGGAGTCCTCAGGTGCGCGTGGAGGCGTGGATCTCCATCACGCCGGCTGTCTCTTTGGGCTCATGATGTGTGGGCGGGGTCCATGACGAGATAGTCTCGTCATGGGCACAGCGCAACCGCGCTCCATGACGAGACTATCTCGTCATGGGCACAGAAGGGGTTAACATTTCAGAGCATGTGAGGCATGCCAATAATAAAATACTACAAAGTGAATTTTAATTGTAGTGACTGGAACAGCTCACATATTTCGTATGGCCTTCTAAATACTTTTCATCCGATATTTTCCTCCAATGACTAAGTGAGTCATTGCAAGGGCAGTGTATCTTTCCTTTAACTTTCATGCTTTGTAGACTGGAAGTGGCTCTATATAAAAACGAAACTACTGAACAAGTTGCAAAAACATTCAGCTGAGCACCTAAATGTTTTACTTTACTCTGCGACAAGCTCAGCTCCTACTTCCATCTGAAGATCAAGGTCCTCTACGACAACTTCAACGAACAGATGCCGGGCACCACCCCCCCCCCCCCCCCTTGCCGCCGCCAAGCCATCCATCATGACCTGGAATCCCGCCACCATAGAACACATCACTGCGACCATGAAGAAAACCCACTCAGGAGCCCCAACGGATCCATGCCCACCGCAAATATTTCAAAGGACAGCCGCTGACATCGCACCCGAATTAGGACAGACCATCGACGCCTATTTCAGGGCCGGCATCTTCCCAGACGACTGGAAGCAGGCAGAGATTAAACCCCTCAAGAAACCAAAGGCCGACCCAACGGACCTAAAGAACTACCGGCACATCTCTCTCCTCCCCTTCGCTGCCAGTCACCAAGAGACTCGTAAACACCCAACTGACCGCCTTCATCGAAGAGAACTCCATCCTGGACGCCTCTCAGTCTGGATTCCGCAGCAACCACAGCACCGAGACCGCCCTCCTTGCCGCAACTGACGACATCCGCATGGTACTCGACCAGGGACACACCGTGGCCCTCATCCTTCTGGACCTCTCTGCAGCCTTCGACACCGTTTCACATCGCACACTCGCAGCCAGACTTCACGACGCAAAGATACAAGGAATCGCCCTCGACCGTATACAATCCTTCCTCTCCGGCCGAACCCAGAGGATCAGACTCCCTCCCTTACCTTCCGAACCCACCAATATCATTTACGGAGTACCCCAAGGATCATCGCTCAGCTCCACGCTCTTCAACATCTACATGGCCCCACTCGCCGCCATCGTCAGACAGCATGGGCTCAGCATTGTATCCTACGCCGACGACACCCAGCTCATCCTCTCACTCACGAAGAAGCCTGAAGACACCAGACTCTGTTTCCAGGAAGGAATGAAGAATGTGGCAACCTGGATGAGAGACAGCTGTTTGAAGCTCAACTCTGAGAAGACAGAGGTCCTCATCCTCGGACCCTGCACCTCCACCTGGGACAATACATGGTGGCCCGCCACCCACGGGAGCCCACCCACCCCCACAGCCCGCGCACGAAACCTCAGCATCATCCTCGACTCCTCTCTCTCCATGAACCGCCAGACCAACGCCGATGCCTCTACCAGTTTCAACTACCTACACATTCTCCGCAAGATCTTCAAATGGATCCCCCCGACAGCAGAAGAACCGTCACCCATGCACTCATAACCAGCAGACTGGACTACGGCAACACCCTATATGCAGGTATCAACAGAACCCTTCTACACAAACTCCAAACCATCCAGAACGCTGCAGCCAGACTCATCCTCGGGACACCACGTCACAAACACATGACCCAACACCTATGAGACATCCACTGTCTCCCCGTCGAGAAGAGCGTCACCTACAAACTCCTCATCCACGCCTACAAATCACTCAACAATATCGGACCGAAATACCTCAACGAGAGATTATCCTTCCACGCACCCAAGAGGAACCTCCGATCCACCGACCTCGCCCTGGCAGAGGTCCCCCGCATCCGCAGAAACAGAACAGGCGGGAGACCCTTCTCTCACACATCGCTGCCAAGACCTGTAACAAGCTTCCTGTGAACATCAGACGCTCCCCGACCCTGCACACATTCAGGAAGGACCTCAAGATCTGGCTCTTCAACTGATCCGGAGCCGCCCCCTATCCCCCAACCCCCCCCCCCCCAACCCCTCCCGCAGCGCCTTGAGACCCTCACGGGTGAGTAGCACATTTTATAAAACCCTGATTGATTGATTGATCGATTGATTGGATCGAGGTGACCTGAGTTCTTGTCTTAGCTGTTAATGTAGCCCAACTTTGTGTAATGATGGGCGTAACATTATATCTGCCTTTGTGTCTAAGTTCTCTTATCTGTCAAAACTAGATGGATTGGAGGCAGCCTTTGTGCTATGCATGCCACATTCACATTTTTGTGAAAAACATATTTTGTGTAATAAAGAGCTGGGTTGGTTGATATCATTTATCTACAATGATTAAAGGAAAACACTGACTTGTTTTGTTACTTAAAACAGTGAAGCTCATCAAATATAGTCTATTCAATAAATTGCTGCACATTGTTAAAACTTAAGCCTTTAGAATTGCTCAAAAAAACGATCTGAAACGTACAGCAAGTAAAATGAATAGCGAGATGTATATGCTTTAGCCATGATCAGTGATTGAACTGCTAAAAAAAATAAAAGTGGAAAGTCAGTAGCTTCATTTGATTACTGGTTTGCTTCTAAAAAAAGTTACATACAATTAAATAGCCCATTGTATTCAGGTGCTATGTTTTCTAATGGGTATGCTCCTTCAAAAACACTTTTCTCTGTTGCTAGATGGGATCCAATTACCAAAGTGTGTTTAATATGCTAATTGTGTTTAAGGCTGCAGTACCACCTCCGGTCTACAAGGTCCGAGCACAGCAAAAAAATAAAAAATCATAGTGAAACACAGGTCCCGACAACATATTTTTTTTTAAAGTTGTAACAATTGGCACAGATGTTTTGTACGTCATTTCCAATCATTTAGAAGACTTTACTTAGTGGGGACTTGGGTTCAAGTCCCCACAGTGTAATCAAGTCCCTACAGCGTGAATGTGTTATCATATTTAAGTCCCCACAAGGATAGTAAAAAAAAAAAACACTTAGAAAAAATAACCAATATTTATCTGAGTAAAACAAGACACAAATCCAACATACACAAGTCAAGATATGAATTTCCAATGATTAAATCAAGTATAGCTTTTAGAAAACAATAGCTCCAACGACATCGACAACTCCACAAAGTAAGTCCAACCTCAATGGAGTGAGGTCTGGCGTCAGAAGTCATGCAGAATCCAGAACAGTACCTTGTAGGCATCGGAAATCAAAGACGATGCAAGACACAGACGAGGTGAACTGTCGGGGGACATGGGTGGCATTGGTTCCTAACTGCTGTGCAGGCCATTGGCACGTCAGCACTCGAGGACAGTGCATTGTACGAAGGAGGTGAGGTGTCACTGAAGCAAGTAAGACATCAGTACAGAGTCATGGAGTCACCTATGCCCGGAAACGTTGCGAGGCGCAGGGGAGGTGATGCGGGGGTTGTTGATGTGACCCTCTGTTCCTTACTGCTGGGCGGTGTCGATAATGCATCGCAGGTCAAGCCGCTAGGCTTCTATTCCTCTGCATCGATTTAGAACCTCTGGGCCTCTGGTACGACATCGGAGCTGTGCATCACAGACTTCGGTGGGTCAGGCTTGTGACTCCCGCAGGGGCAGTTCTTCAGAGGTGCTGCGTTGTAAGTTGCAGTAGTTGCATCAAGCAGGGACCACGGCTTCAGTGGAGGCAGCAGCCCAGCGTTAAATTTGCAGATAGGTGCCGGTTCTAAAGTCACTCGCCATTGATATGTTGGTTTCTTCTTCTTTAGCACCCAAAACTCACTTCCAAGGGTCCAGGAATTGGATTTGACACTCCTTAGCAAGCAGGGCTCTCAGCAGAGGATCCCCGGTGCTGCAGGTGAAGTCTTTGCTGGTCCTGAGACTTCGACCAGGAGACAAGCTCTACTCATGCCCTTGGAAAACTTTAGAAAGCAGGATGTAGAGAGCAAAGTCCAGTCCTCTTACTCCCACAACAGAAGCAGAAGCCCAACACAGCAAAGCAAACAGCAAAGTGGCAGTCCCTCCTGGCAGCACAACAGCTCTTCTTCCTGTCAGAAGGACCTCAGTGCAGAAGTGTTCTGAATATATGGTGTCAGAGGTCCAATAGTAGTAGTATAATTTTACAGGTATATATAACCATAAAAGTACATTCATGTAATCACATATAGAAAATATCCACAAAACAAAATCCCAACACGAAAAATATTCTTTTAAAAAGATAAACGGGGGGGGGAGGGGCAAGATGGCGGTGATGAGAGACATGTTTCTCGGTCTCTCCTGCTCTAGTGCATACAGCCTCCCCATGTACACCTGTAAAGCTCCTTAAAGGCAACCGGGGTGGACAGGCTAAAAGTGATTCCGGTTTTTCTGCGGGATGGGAAGTAGCTCCTCCCCGGGTCATACTGCCGGGAGGACCCAGAGACGGAGGCTCCTGACCAGCACTGTGGCGGCGGAACACTGACTGGCAAGCATGGACGAACCTAGCCGGGAGCCAGCAGACACTAAGGAGGAGCCACCCAGAGACAGGGAGCGGGCCTCCCAGGATAGCGGCCTGCTCTGAGACCCCACCGACCGGCCATCTTGGGTGTGGCGGCAAGTACTGCCGCATGCGTGCGGAGGATCGGAGAGAGACCGAGGGAGTATGACTCCAGGGAGGCCGATGCAAGGAGTGGAGGTCTGATTGGGGGCAAAGCAGGATTCTCCCAGGGCCCACACAGAGGAGGCCTGTGTGACCAGGGATCGTCCTCCGCGGGGTGGGCGCTTCATGGAGTAAAAAACAGCCAAGCGGCCCTCCACTAAATAGGGACAGATAGCGGAGGTGCGTAGATCTGCACAGAGTGCCCTGGTCCTGGGGGGGGCCGAACAGAATTGTCCCAAACGATCGGAGCCGCTTCTCAAGAGGTAAATTGAGCGGCCTGGCATGGGGACTCTGCCCTAGTCGCTTTGCAGAGCTGTGAGATCAGCGGCTGCAGTGCTATAAGATAGAAGAGCTGGATTAGAGATGTGACAGTCTAGTGAGGTGCCGCTGAGGCCTAGTGACTCACATAGAGCGTATCTCCTGGGCCACATAAACGACGGAGATCCCTGGAGCCGGTGAGACACTAACACCCTTAGGACTGAGGCACCACGTTGGGCCCTGCGACTGTGAGTCTAAAATTGGAGCCCAGGGCCCGGGGCAATGGGTTGTCGCCCCCACCCCTTCTTACTTGCTGTTTGAGACAGACTCTTGGTGTCGGGATTGCTGTGGTGGGAGCCACCAAGTAGATCCACAGGGAGGATTCCTGGCTGGGGTGCTGGAAGATTCTAGGCACACTACCCACCGGATCAACGGTCTATTGAGTGGTTGTTGGGCTGGGGGACCCCCCCTGAGAGTGGGCTTGAAGAGCTGATCCTGCGTGAGACTTTGTGAGGCACGGGTTTAGAAAGGGGCCTGGCTGAGCAGGGAGGTGCTGGCAGAGCCGGCCCAGCATATGAAACACGCTCACCCTTCTTTTGGGACCCCAGCAGGGCTGAGTTGTTAGCGTTGGCAAGAACAAAGATAGGGGGGCTCCATCACAGAAATGCTCATGAAGTCCAAGGAAGGAGAGCCCAAGGGAGGCATTCACAGTTTCTCTCATAAATAGAGGATCCTCAGGGCCGCCTGAACAGTGCCGGCAGTCGCTTTCCGCGGTCAGACCCTCCATCTTAATCAGGACCTAGCAGCCTCTACTCTACAGAAGCGACAAGAATTCCACCCCATCACAAGCTTCCTTAGAGAAAAGAAAGTGGCCTACTCCTGGGGACATCCTTTCAGGTGGATTTTTTGTTGGCAGGACTAGCTCTTTAAAATTCGCTCCCTTAAGGAGGTATGCAAACTATTGCAGACAGAGCTCCAAGAGAAGGATAGATCAAAGACGCACGGAGGGCTCAGGGCGGAGGTCCGCTCGAGATGGCAGTGAATCCCTTCGGGCCGTAGGGGTGCCGGACCAGACCTGGGGACTATGGCATCAGAAAGAAAGGCCTTCCTAGACAAGCTCGTAGAGGATGCAGCATCTAACGATCCCGCTTGAGAGACTACAGGTTGGCTTGGGGCTTCCATCGAGGGGGTCGGCCGGGGTGGAGGGGCTTGAGATGGCATCATGTCCCATACAGTGACTAAACCAAATGGTAGGGGGATGAACTATCTGTCTTCCTCCCGGCTCCACGGACTTTTGATGTTCACTGTTCATGTTTGGGGATTTGTTATTGTGTGCCAGTCACGAAGCCGAAGCTCATGTTTATTTCCACACAATGTCCAGAGGGACCAACACAATGTCCAAGTGGGAGTGGTGTGGGGCGGGATCTCAAAAGCATATCAGAAGCATGCTAGATGCTTGGTATGGCATTCCTAGTGAAAGGACCAAGGGTAATGACCCTCAATGTTAAAGGCCTGAATAATCCGGTTAAAAGGAGGGCTATCTTCTCATATCTAGAACATTTTCAAGTGGATGTATGTCTCCTACAGGAGATACGTTTATAACGTAAGGAATGACCCAGGCTTAAATCTCGAGCCTTCCCATAGCAGTTTGTTCTTCTCCTCACTGCCACATAAGTCGGCTGGGGTGGCGCTGCTTTTCTCCCGCTCCTTCCAGGGTAAAGTAGGGATGAAGGTAGCGGAGATAAATGGCCGACTCCTGAGGGATCGCATCCACCTGGGTCATCTCTCTATTATTGTAGGGTCCACCTATGTGCCTAATGAGAGGCAGAAGCAATTTCTGCAGGGATCAGTGGTGGAGAATATGTCCACCCAGGACTGGTCGGTGGTTTTGGAGAGGGACTTAAACCTAGTATTTCATAACGAGCAAGATCGGTCGACTCAGAGACAAGGGACAGCTGGGGCTCTTGGTCCAGGGGGGCCTATGGCTACAGGAGTTGGGACTGAAAAATCTATGGCGGGCTTCTCATCCAAAGTCCAGGGGTACAATTTCTACACTCACTCTCACAAATCCTACGCTAGACTGGACTACCTTCTGGGATACCAGGAGGTGCAGGCAGCGACACGTGCTATAGAGATAGAACCCCGTTCCCTATTTGATCTTTTGGCGGTTCCCCTGGACCTAGCTATCCCGTTATATGGCCAGATGTCCCGCTCATGGCGGTTATGGTAAACTCTACTCCGCAGACCAGAGGTCACTAAATAAATAGATACGGCGATCAGAGACTACCTTGAGACTAACTACACCACTGAGACACCAATTGCTATGGTTTGGGATGAAGGCAGTAATCAGGGGGGAATTTATCACCCGGTCGGTGGTGGACAACAAAACCATGCGAGAGAAGTGTTCACAATTACAGCAGCAGGTACGGAAACTTGAGCAAATACACCACCGTACCAGGGCTCCTATGGTCTGGCGACAGTTGCAGGCTACCAGGAAACAGCTGGCGGGGCATGACTTGGATAATACGGAGTATTTAATACTTTGTCTTAAACATGCCTTCTATGTGGGGGGTAACAAATGTGGGAGTATGTTAGCGAACAAGCTCAAAGGGCAGCGCCAGGTAATGTAGTTGAGGCCCTCATAACGGATAAGGGGACCGTAATCGATGGTGACGAGGCAGAAGCGGCTAGATTTGCTGCTTTCTGTAAGGATTTATACTCGACACAAGACCTCCCTCCCTAAGACATCTTGACATACTTGCAAGGAGCTAAAGTCACAAGGGAGCAGGCGGCAAACCTGGACAACCCAATTAGAATTGATGAGGTCATAGCTGCTATTGCCAGACTGGAGCCACATAGATCGCCTGGCCCTGATGACTTTTCGGTGCCATTTTATAAAGTCTTTTGAAACTCTCTGGCCCCTTTTCTTAATATGGTCTTCAATTCGATTGCGGGCTCAGCGACTCTTCACCCTCAATGACGGAGGCCTCAGTTGTGGTCTTAGTGAAACCAGGAAAAGACAAGAGACCGTGTGGGTCTTACTGACCAATTTGGCTCTTGAATATCAATACAAAGTTGTTTACTTGGATTCCGGCGGCTCGCCTCACTCCCCTTATGCCGGGAGTGATAGACCTGGATCAGGCGGGTATCATCCCTGATAGGCAGTGCTCGAACAACCAAGCGGATTCTATCAACAAGGCCATCCATTCTCAACGTGAGTCCATGCTATTTTCCATTGACACAGAGAAAGCATTTGACCGCGTTCACTGCCTGTATCTAGCAGCAGTACTGAAACACTTCGGCTTTGGGGAGCTGTTCAACACATGGGTTCTGAGCGGATATGAGGATCCGAGAGCCTCCATCTGGGTCAACAGTAGAAGCGCCCTTTGCTTTCCCATTCAGCATGGTACACGGCAGGGGTGCCCGTTATCCCCCTGTTATTCGCTCTCTATATGGAGCCGTTCGCCCAGAGTGCTCAAGACAATTCGGGGGCTACAGGGATCCGCTTTGGGGGGGAGGACCGCCTTATAACCTTAAATGCAGACGACCTCATCACCTCCCTTGGTAACCTAGTTTCTTAGAGGAAGTGAGATTAATCGGGCGGTGTCAGGGTTTTAGATTATCTTTACCAAATCACAGGCATTGAGTCTCACTGTCTCCCAAGACACACACGAATATCTCACTCGAACCCTCTTTTATCCAATGGGCACAAAAATCCATGTCTTACCTGTATATCCAACTAGCCCCGGCAATTGCAGAGGTGGTCTCGCTTAAATATCAGAATCTTGCCAGAAGAGTGCAGTCTGACCTCGCCCGATGGCAGACGCTTTCGCTCTCGTGGATGGGTCGGATTGCGGCACTCAGGATGATAGTCCTTCCCAGGATATTCTACGTATTCCAAACATTGCCTCTGTGGTCCCCAACGGGCAGCTCCCGGATAAGACAAGAACAAAGTTGGCAGGCTCCTGCAAAGGGCGGACAAGGCATTCCATGCATCATATGCTGTTTCCATTCTTAGTGGTGGTCGCGTCCGGAATCAGAAAAAGGCTGGTTGTTCATGGATAGGGCAATTGCCGGATCGGCTCTATGGAAGATCCACTTCCTGGACTGGTCTCATCGCCCCCCAACCTCTAGTTATTAGCGATCACTGCGCCCACTTTCACGGTCTGGGATACAGTGGCGACCCATGGGGGTCTTTCATTGTTCCCCTGCCCGCTCACCCCAGTGGTGGAGAATCAGGACTTCACTCCGGGACTTGATAACGTTGCGTTTAGTGTGTGGCAAAAATCGGGATGTAGATCGATTGGCCTTTTTTTCCGACGAGTAGGGTCCCATTCCATTTGACATTTTACGAACCGTGTATGCAATACCTGAAGTAGAACAATTTTGGTACACAAGGATAAGGCACTGGGGGATGCAGTCGACGATGAGGGGGGGGGGCGGCGCAGCGGTGTCTGACAAGGTTTGAGAGATAGCTCCTTGCCAAAGACTCCGACTAATGCCTTGTCTACGATCTGTATATGATGTTGTCGCATGGGGAGCCTGATTCAGAAAACTCCGCACAATTGCGGTGGGAGAGGGAACTGGGCTGGCAATTGTTTTCAGAAGAATGGAGGGACATATAATTTCGGGCGAGACACACAGCGTCTAACTCCTCCAGCATAGAAAAGGCAAATTGCCACTTATTGGTATCTAACTCCAGTCCGCCTAAACAGAGAGAACCCAGACAGGGGAGATAGGTACTGGAGATGCTGTGACTCCCCGGGGACACGGGTGTGCATTCATTGGAAATGCCCCAAGCTTACACAATTCTGGGAGGAGATTTTGATGGATATTGATACGCATTTCACCACTCAATTGCCCCGATTCCCCTCATACGTAGTGCTGGGCCTTCCCAACCCATAGACTTTTCCACTTAAATCCAGAAGAGGCAGGCATATCGCATTGGCCCTAGGGCCAGCCCATCAATCCATACTAGCACACTGGGGCACCGACAGGGTTCCATCTAGACTGAACTGGCTACATCGTATATGGCATCTGTTGGGAATGGAAAGGCTATCCCTGACACTTACGCAACAAGGTGACGCATTTGGGGAGATCTGGCAGCCATTTATCGCACTTTTGTCACAGGAATTCACAGAGCTAACCTGCCAAGATACTTAAAGTTACTACAATTGACAGCACCAACAGAGTAACCCACTCAAGCCCTGCCCCAGAGGGTACACATACAACTCGACCTTGCTGGACATCGTAGATGGCACTGGCACCCGGGGGAGGGGAAGGGAAGGGAGGGGAGGGGAGGAGGTTTACATTTTCGGTTTTAATTTCTAAAAAGTTGCTATAACTGCCGGTGGGGGCGGAATGTTGGCGCCCCTCTTGCTGACACTTATCATGTATCTTCTGCTTTGGCTGCGACAAAAATAAAGCAAATTTAAACATAAAAAGATAATCAATAAACATTTGATTATTAAAGAAAAAAACTACATGTAGGTAACATTTTCTAATTCCCAATAATGACTATAAATGGCATGCCCATTTGAAGGTCTAGCCAACGTGCCATATGCCTTGGCCATTTCATACTATAAAACGACATACAGCCCAGCATTAAGCAATAAAAAAACCCTAGTCGGTAAACAAAAAGATTTGTGCACTATTATATACAGCTTTTTGAAGAAGTTAAAATATCCTAAAATAGGTATGAAACAAAATTGTTCAGTAGTGGACCAAACTGTCATCCAATATTTTATGATCCTTAGGTGGATAATGTGGTCAAATCTCTGAAGCTTTGTTATTGGCGTAGTACTTGGTTAGTTGAGTAAAGATCTTAAACAGTTATTTTCCACATGGAGTAGGGAGCCAAATTTTAGCCCCATACAAGGCACAACTTAACACAACTCCTCTATATACCTCTAGTACCGGGGACAATACCCTGCTTGAAGTACTTCTGTATTTCTTTAAGATAACTGACGAATGGTGTTGTAGCATTTATTGGCTGCTCTCAAGTTGAGGCTTCCACGACAATTTGTCTGACAATCTCACACCTAAATAATCAAAACTTCTAACCCGCTCGATTGGGGTGCCTACATATTGCCTTTAAATGCACAATGGGGATTTAAAATCATACATTTTGGTTTCCCTGCCTTTATCTCGAGACCTCTTGTTTCACAAAATTTGTGAAATTCACCCAATAGTACTTGAAGACCCATAGGGGTATGTGAAATAAAAAGGGTTTTTTCAACAAACATCAACACCGGACTGCTGATGTTTGCTCATTTAGGAACATCAGGTTGACATCCATTCAACCTGTCCACCAGCCCATTTATGTATAAGCTAAATAGAGTGGGGGCTAATACGCACCCATGTCTGACCCCACGGTCTATGGGGAACCTATTAGTGAGGTCTCCTCGGTATTCCACCTTACCTGGGCAAAAGTACCAGTGTGTAGTTTAATTAAGATTTATAAGACGTCGGCAGGGATGTTGTTTTGCTTAAGAACAACCCACAAGGCTTTTCTGGGGACTAGATCAAAAGCGGCCTTCAAATCCATAAAGGCCACGTAGAGGTGATTGTTTCTCAAAGTGATATACTTCCAACAGACGACTGAAAAACGGAATACTTGGCCCAGCGTACTAATGTTCTCCCGCAACCTAGAAGTTAGATAGGATTTGATGCTCTTCCATACAAACTTGGAGTCAGAGAAGGAGATGCCTGGCCAAGATCTTTTGTGGGAAATCTGCGAGGCTAATCGGGCTATAATTTTCCAGTTTGTCTCTTGCACACTTCTTGTGGATAGGGATAATTATTTCCCTGCTCCAGGTGTCCAGCAGTTTTTGTGCCCGGACAAGAGTATTTATAAGTATATTAGGGTATGGAATCCAGACCTCTGGTTCAGAGAGAAACAAATCACCTGGAATACCATCAAGCCCTGTAGCCTTCACCAGCTTTACTAACTGGAGAACGACCTCACTCTCGTTTAAAGAAAAGGTTCACATAGAAGATAAATTACTGGCCATGTGCATGTTTGGAGAGCTCCTAGATCAGTGTCACTCATATTAGTTAACTGGAGTGTATTGCACTCTTTATAAAGGGCGGAAAAGTAATGAGTCCACTGGTCTGGTGAAACAAACAAATCAGGTTGGCGAAAAATAGATCTACCTCCTGCCGCCATCATTTTTCCTAAATGATTGAATATCTTTCTTTGTAAAAGATTCTGTTGTACCCACCAGGCCTCTTCCCACTCCTTCTTGTTAATCCTCAAAGTACACTTGTATAACTTCCTAGCTGCAGTCAATTCAATGTGGGTGCCTTTCCTCGCAGTCTCAAGCAGCCCCAGCTTGGCCTTTCTACACTCCTTTTTAAACCAGGTACATGATGGATTCAAACTGGTTTTACCTTTGTCTTGTGACAGGAAAATTGGTATTAATAATGTAAAAAAATCACTGTGAGAAAGCAAAAAGGTGCTGCCTATAGACAAGCTATATCCTGATAAACTGTGCCCAGCTTAGAAGTATCATTGATTATATCCACCAATTTAATGTTTTTTGATTATTATTAAGAGGCAGGGGTGCAAGATAAGGTTCAACTTTGTTAACAGGAGTAAAAGAGAAAAACTCCGGTAAAAAATCCAGGGCCAAAGCATTATAGTTACTGTCCGTGCGGAAGACAACATGAAAATCGCTTATATATCACCATAATCTAAGGTCCAAAAAACATAATCAAAGTAACGTAAAGAACTACCCTTCTTAAAGGTGGGGTTAGCTGGATGGTTGAAGTTGGAGCGTCCATTGGCCGCTCCTAACCCGTACTCTAGTGTGAGGTAAAACAATTGTTTTACAACCTTTGACCATTTACTCACAGGAGGGGCGTTAAGTTTCAGGTATTTCACATTGCTTATCTTCATCTACCAACAGTGAGGTGTCTGGCTCATAAGGTTCAAAGTGTACATTATCATTCCCGGCCAGGATCACTGACCAATCGTGCTTGATAGAATTAAGAACATTTTGAAGGGGAAATAGTATATGGGACTCATTGTTGTCCATGACAGTGCTGGAGTATATGTGCATAATGACAATCTGTCCGTCTGTATTTTGCTCTTGAAATGTCTGGTAGTGACAACTTTATCCCCATAATATATCTTGAATCAAAATCCAATATTTCAATCTTTCATCCAATAACAGGCTTAATCCAATTAACAACCCCCTGAAGCTCTCCCTGATGTAGCAGGGATTTTATTTCTATAAAATATTAAAAGCCCCAGCCTGTACGTCTGTTCGGTAGCCCAGGTTTGTGAAATAGGGTAATATGAAACTTGTCAATAAACTCACCCCACTCTAAGTCTAAAGGTTTTGATTGAATACCAGCTAAGTTCCATGACAGGACCATCTCAGAGAAACTTTCCTCGTGGTCACTTAGCACATGGGGTAAGACCTCTTCCTGCACACACACACTGACATCCCTGGTCCCACATATCTGAACCTCTGCCTGCTGGGATCTAAAGGCTTTAAATAGCATCTCTTCCTGCACGTGTGCCGTAGTATCCCCGGTTACACTAACATGATGCTGTATCTGCTAAAGTCAATCGATATCTGATGTCCCTAATGAATCCAATCTCACTGTACAATATTCAGGCAATTTGACGGTCAATGGTATCAGAGGCTTCAACGTTCCAAAAGAAAATTCTTGGGGCAGATGGAGCCTTAAATGAATAGGAGAGCCACTTATAGAGGTAGTTCTCCGTTCAATTTGTATTAAACCATCAACTATGTCATTATTCACAAATCTTATGCCAATGCAATCGGTTGGGCTGTCCTTACTGGTATATCTAAATACAGAAACAATATCTTCCCTAAACACGGATCTACAATTCCATACATGACGGAGCCAGTGGATTGTTTTATTGGCAAGAGATATGTCACTTTCACGATCACCTGGTTTAGATTGAAGGACATTTGTCAAAAAGAGTTCTCTACTCCACCGGCTAATCAGAGAACCATCCTCTATGCCCCTAGCATGGCGAGAAAAAGATCTTATTAAAGAAACGGGGTTCACGGTCAGGGATTTGGGAAGGTGGTTTAGATTTAAGGACATTTGTCAAAAAGAGTTCTCTACTCCACCGGCTAATCAGAGAACCATCCTCTATGCCCCTAGCATGGCAAGAAAAAGGATCTTATTAAAGGAATGGGGTTCACTGTCAGTGATTTGGGAAGAGATAAATCACTATTAGTCGCAAACCCTGAAAGCATTTTTAGCATTTGAAGCAAAGTAGCTATGCCCAACATTTCTCCAAAAATGGGGCATCACTCCCGGTGTTATCATTTGGGGTGCTATCTTCTGTGGGGAGGTCCTCACTAAGAAAGGGGTGGGTTTCAGGCCAGCTGGAGGCACTGTGCTAGAGTTGTGAACATGAGGATCTTAAATCTCAGGATAACCGGAAGTATTTTTCACTCTCTCCTTATTAAAGTTTCCTGTAAGGTCCCCATCTTCTCTATCTTTCCCGTATGAGTATGTGTAAGTGTAGAGACTGCAGTTTTAAACTGCATGATTTCTATCTTAAGTAAATTAATCTCAATCCCAACCTCCTCCCCAATCCTAACCTCCTTCCCAGCCTGTTGTAGTAAAGATTGACATTGAACAGTAGCAGTAATTCCATTGCCAGAGGGATGAGGGACATCATGTGTCAGTTCATCATCCAGATTCCCAAATACGTGAAATCTGTTTGAACACTCAACTGTGACTATATCAGAAGTTGTTGCAGGGGTTTCCTTTATGGGAGCCATACTCACAGGTTCACTATTTGAGCCTAGCAAGCAAGCTGAATGAACTTAAGCCTCTGTTAAAATCTCCCCTCCCCCCACCCTCGAATAGTAGGACCTAATCTTTCCTCAACTCATTACTGGCCTTTTAGTCTTTTTGTTCAATTTTGAAAGTCCCTCTACTTCTTCAATAAGAACATACATTTTGTCTAAGGCACAATTAGATGACAAATGTTTTAACTGTTTCTTTGCTTCTCTTGCTACCGCAGGAGGCTCTGTGGCCTTTCTTTACCCCATGACAAACCTCCTTAAGCACAGGAATAAAGCCCTTTAACAAAACAACTATAATCATGGTAAAACAAAGGTCAAATTAGTTTAAAGAAATATAAAACAACACATTTGCTTAGATATCCAATACCTCGGACGAAGCTTTCTTCAGCAAAAAATGCAATAATACATAACACTTTATCACAAGTGTAAGATAATAGAAATTTGAACAGCAAGGTAGAACAAAACAAATCTTATCCTAAAAAGAATATCTAATTAGAAGCTAAAAAAGTCCTTACATCCAAGCAGTGGGAAAAGTTTTCTACAGTCACTTAAGGTCAACTCGCCACCCAATTGCAGGCGGTTGCAAAATGATCCGAAGCTAAGACAAAAGCGATCCAATCTCACTAATTTTGTAGGACAACAAAATACAGTTTTTGGGGCATGCAGTAATTGTAAGTAATTGGAACCAGGCGCTACTTTTCCAGAGAGCACCGAACATGAATCTTCAAGCACTCCCCAAGTTAACATGAAGTCAAGGCAACATGACACCATAAACACAAAATGATAATATGGTCTTACCAAGTAACAGCAAGATATAATCGCGAATTGAAAGACCAAGAGGAGTGGCCCTGCTCTGGCTCTTGCTGGCGCTGACGGGCTAGGGATGGGTATGGGCTTTACTCGGGCATGTCCCACACAGCAGGAGGAGGTTAAGTGCATATAGTGTGCAGCGTGGGGAAACCAGGTGAAGCCCCCTGCAGCGTGGAAGTGTTCTCTGGGACACACAGTCCCGGGGGGGGCAACAGGATTAGCAGCAAATGGAGGGAAAAGCAGCCTGGATGTCCGGTACTTAAACCCATTTTAGTCTTTGAAGTAGAAAGACTTAAAAGAAAGGTCTTTGTAGTGCACAAGACCCTGCCCATCCTTGCCCTGGCTCCCGACACACTACAGGGGTGGAGACTTCTTTGGTGGGGACAGGCACATCCCTATTCAGGTGCAAGGGTCGGCTCCTCCCACCACTCTAGCTCAGGAAGGCTCATCAGCTTGGTGATGGTCCATCAGGATATGCAGGGCACACCTCAGCTCCCTTTGTGTGTGACTGTCTAGAGTGAATTCAAAAAGCCCAACTGTCATCCATTCCAGATGTGTATTCTAGGGTCGATGTGTATTCTAGGGACAGCCAGAGGCACAGAATGGTTAAGTAAGAAAAGGCCATCATTCTAAAAGTGGCATTTTCAGTCCTGCAATTTGAATACAACTTCAATAAAAGTTGTGTTTTTAAATTGTAAGTCCAGAGACACCAAACTCCAATTTTCTATCTGATTTCAATTGGCAGATACACTTGTAAGATGTTACAAGGCAAGTCCAATGCTAACCTATTGGAGAGATAGGTTTTGCTGTAGAGAAAACTAATGTAGCAGTTTTTCACTACCTGGACATGTAAAACTCACAAGCACATGTCCTACCTTTTAGATACACTGCACCCTGCCCATGGGGCTACCTAGAGCCTACCTTAGGGGTGCCTTACATGTAATAAAAGCGAAGATTGAGGCATGGCACGTGGGGTCACTTGCCAAGTCGAAATGGCAGTTTAAAACTGCACACACGGGCTCTGCAGTGCAAGCCTGACTCATGTTTACAGGGCTACTCGTGTGGGTAGCACAATCCGTGCTGGAGGCCCACTAGTAGCATTTGATTTACAGGCCCTGGGCACACCTGGTGTACTGTACTAGGGGCTTACTAGTGAATCAAATATGCCAATCATGGAGAAACCAACTTCCATTACATTTCAGACATAGAGCGCTTGCACTTTAGCACTGGTCAGCAGTGGTAAAGTGCCCAGAGTCCTAAAGCCAGCAAAAACAAAATTCAGCACAAAATCAAAAACAAGGGGTCAGAAGCTAAAAGACGGGAAACCACGCCAAAAGAGGCCTGGTCTAACAATGTGTAAAGCATTTTGAAGTACCAAAACAGTAAAAAAGTTAAAGACACAATACACTACAAATCCCACTCTAATAAAAAAAATAGAGACAAATGTATTAAGCAAAACGACACCTGCAGGAAGGTACTATCCTGCTGCATAGTTACCTCCACTTTTTTCCTGGTGCTGTGATGGTTTCTGACTAGTCTGACTGGGATCCTGCTAATCAGGACCCCTTTCTCTGTCCTTTCTCCCTTAAATTGATTATGGTGATTACTTAGGTACATCCCAGACTGCCTACTGGTGTATCCTTTATAAGTCCCTAGTATGTGGTACTAAGGTACAGAGAGCATAGGTACACCAGGGGTCTCCCATGGGCTGCAGCATGTATTATGCTACCCATGAGAGACCACTAAAATAATGTCTATGGGCCAGCCATTGCAGCCTGTGTAAGCTGGTGCTATCACCACTTACGACAGATATAGGTTTCCCTATATCTGAGGTCACTGCACTTAAAACCTATAAGTCACCCCTAAGGCAGGCCTTTCAATCCTGAAGGCAGGCTGCTTGGTTCTAAGTGTGAGGGTGCCTCTGCATGGGCAGAGCACCCCTACAACCTTCGGAGTCCATTTTTCTGGGTTGTGAGTGCATCAGCCATTATGATACATATAGTGGCCATGCGTCATTACGCGATGACCATCTCTAAACTGGCTGTAACGAACCCTGTTGTGTTTGGTGTCAAACATGTTGGAATCATACCCCCACAATGTAAACGGTGTGGGAGGTATGATTCCATGCACTGTTAAGCTGTTCCGGGAGGCCCTCAGAGCTCCCGGTACCAGTCTTCTAGACCCGCTGATGCTGCCGACCAGAGGAACGATTCTGCCCTCCTGCTGCTGAGCCAAGCTCGAGCAGGGGAAGGCAGGACAATAGGCATCCTGTCATAGGGAGGTGTGACCACCCCCCGGACAGGGTTTAGTGTATTGGGGCAGGGTGGGAGCGCTTACCAGCGCCACTCAGTCCGCTTGAGGGGCACATTTGGTGCCCTCCTTGCATAGTCCAGTTCAAACCATCTCAGCGTGCCACTGGCTCCCGCTCTGGTGCATAACTGAACAAAGGACATGGGAGTATCCTCCCCACTGTCCAAACTTCACCCCTGGGAGGTAACACTGATTTGTCCCAACCCTTTCCTTAGGGCACATAAGGGCTTACCTGTGGGTCGGTACCTAGATTCGTCTTGGGACAAGATTCATATCAAGACACCACGTCATCTTCAACCATCTGGGCACGCTGGACTTCCCTCTGGTTATCGAGACTGTAACTTGGAAGACTCCTGCTGCTCCTGGTCTCGGGGGGATGGGTGTGCCGGTGAGTTTCCCCCTCCTCCCCTGCGCCCCTCCCCTGTATTCCCTACACGTCTGCTGTGGGTGTCGGCGGCCTGCGGCCTAGACCCGCGGGTGTGCAGGAATTGTGTGACTTTGCACACGGAAGTCCCCCCCCCGCCTCTTAGGTAACGACCATGTGAATAGTAGTGCCTTTTGTCGACCCTGCCGTGGTGCCCTGTGGGAGGGCGGCAGGTTGTGTCCATCGTGTGGGGAGGCAGTGCGGGGCCCGCCTGAACCCTGGCCAGAATAAAGGAAAAATAGACGGCTTCGGGTCTATTCTCTGGGCGGGTGCGGCTCGAAACGCATTGATTGTGACATCCCCAGCAGGGAATAGCTGATTAAGGGAGCATCGGCTGAGGACTTGGGAGCCATTGCACTGATTCCCCCCCTTCCCCAGTGACATCACGTGCAGTGCGGCCTGCTCTGCTTCAACCCGAAGACTAAGAGAAGGGCAGGCCTCAGAGAAGGTGACCATTGGGGCAGGCCGACCCCTGCTTGTAGGTGAAGTTATTGGGTGTGGACCGACCCGGAGGCTTGAGAAACTGCTTCTGTGTGTGGAGACTGGTCCTTTATGCCTGTTGCTTCAAACATTTTTCAACCACGCATGATGAAGGGGTCACTGAGGGCTAGGATCCCAGTGCAGAGGTAAAAACTGGAGGTCCCCCCGCCTTGAGGGTGAGAGAGCAGAGAGAGGGTCAACCCTGCGGCTGCAGGATTGGGAAGGCGGTCTTGAGCCCCCTGATGGTGGGACCTGAAGCAAATTGAACTTGGCATTTGAGGGGATGGGAAGGTCTCGCGGCCATTGGCCTGGCGGGGTAGTGGGCTCTCTCTGAGGAGGAGTAACGACAACACAGCTCTTATTGACGATCACGCTGCGAGAAGCAGAACGTAGCTGGGACCACAATGGGCAAAGAAAAGGCCCAGAAACTGACTGGATCCAATACTACCACGCAATATACCACCCCTAGGCACCCCCCCAGCGGCTGACCAGACAGACTGGAGGGGCGGAGCAGGAGTCTGGATGGGAGAGCCCGGAGCCCACTAGGGCAGAGCTTATGGCAGCTATACAGGGCTCTAGGAAGGCACTTGAGGATCAAATGGACACTACCTCAATAGATGTTAACATACTACGAGCGGACCTCAGAAAGGTGGCTGAAAAAGTCACGAGTGCCAAAGCGGACATAGGGGAACTGAAAGGAGAAGGGTAGGGCAACGCGTAGCAACATACGTGGGATGGGCATACCGGAAAAGGCAGAGCAGGGAACAGCTGAACAATTTCTAGAACATTGGATCCATACCCAGCCTCGACCCAAGGGACTGTCGGACATGTTTGAAATAGAGAGAGCTCATAGGGCCCTTGTCCCGCCCCTGCATCCGGGGTCACCGCCCCGGGCTATCATAGCTAAAATCCTCAATTACTGGGACAGAGACTGCATCCTCCCGGGAGCACCAGAATTTCCAGTATAAAAGTAACAAAGTCGCTGTGTATCCGGACTACACCAAAAAAGTCCAGGACCTTCAAAAATCCTTCCTAGGGGTAAAACGAGAGCTGCGTAAATTGAATTTGCAATACATGCTCCTGTACCCTGCTAAATTGAAGGTGTTGGCAGGGAATAGGGTGCACTTCTTTGACTCCCCAGAGGACTTATGGGAATGGCTGGAGATCTGGGGAGATGGGCTGCCACGCAGCAAGCCGCGGGGACAGAGAAGAAGGTGGGGAACCAGACCAGACAGGGGCCCCCGGCAGCAGAAAAGTTTAGTGGAGGCACGGAGCTTGGCTGAGCCCTCGCAGCGGAGGATCATGGTGGGAGAGGATGGATCACTACAGTTGGATGCGCCTGTGGACGAAGATATGGCTACCAACTCACTGGGCTCTGTTCCCACCGAGCTGGATGCGGAGACCCAGAATCTGGGACTGACAATGGACACTGTGCCCGAGATTATGATGGAAGAGCCTCCTGAGGGGGAAAGGGACTAAGTGATGAGCACAAAAGCCCTGGTATTGAGAACAGCAACACAAACACTCTATAGATGTACGGTAAAAATGTACAAAGTGTTTTGCTGATATGGTGAGAATCAGCTGGATGCTCCACCAGAGAGAAGGGGTGGGAGTTGGGGTACTCGCAGGTGAGAATAGACATGGCTGGGAATGTTGAGAAATTGACAATGGATGTATAAGAGGGGTTTGCACTCCAGAATGGCAGTACGACCACTGATAAGTTAAGGGTGGGCGGACTTGGGACAAAAACCTACTAGTTGCCCCTGTTGGGCTTATCGGGATGCTGTGCACGTCCTGGCTCGAGCAGGGGTGGGCAGTATTGTTTGTGATGTTAGCCGAGTATTGTCCGTGGGTGGCGGGTGGGACAGTTTTGTTTTTCGTTTATCATTCAATGCAAGTTGTGTTATGAAAATGGGCGGGTTGACACATGAGAGCGGTTAGTCCAGGGACACGGTTAGACAGATCATACAAACATCTGAATATGGCACAGGAGGTAAAGTTCCTTTGTTGGAATGTCAGAGGGTCGGGCACCTGCCCCAAATGACATAGAGTTCTTCCATTTCTTAAAAGACACAATGTAATGTTTGCATGCCTGCAGGAGACGAATTTAGATGATGCTGGTGCTGCATGGTTAGCGAAAAAATTCAGGGGCCACATGTGTCACTCCTCGTACTCCACCCACGCTAGGGGTACCCTGATGTGGGTGGCTCCTGGTGCCCCATTTATGCTTCAGTATACCGAAGCTGATGTTGGGGGCCGCTATGTGTTATTAAGGGGGAAACTTGGCAGCAATGACATAGCCTTATTGAATGCTTATGCCCCAAATATTGATGAGCCCGTCTTTTTTATGACGTGTCCTTCCAAGCTTGGATGTATGGTAATGACACCTTCATTACTTTTGAGTAGGCGTTCAAAGGGTTTGGTCTGGGACAGGGGCAGTATCTCCAATATGCGGGTCTGGTGGAACTGGCCAGGGTTACATGGCCCACATATCCAAATATGCCTCAGACGACTGAGACTCTTGATATACTGCTTTCCATGCGGCAGCGGGCATAGACTGGTATCACTGCTATTCAAAGCTGTGAGGGTAGACTCTGGGTGAGGGCATGTGTATTAACAAGTAAGGTGTCCTGTAATGTCCGCCTGAAGCTGTTGCATTATAATTGTTTGCAGCGGGTGTACATGACCCCCCTGACGCTCCATCGTATAGATGCCAGTTGTTCCCATGAATGCCCTAGATGCAATAGGACCCAATCGGTGTTTAGGAGGAAGTAACTGCTGAGGTGAGCTGGCCCGGGGACGGAGTTACCGGGCGGCGGAGTATTGGCACCGACCTGGGAACCCTGCAGGCCGTGGCGCAACTGAAGAGGTGGGCGCCCAGTAGAGAAGGGGCCACTCCGGTTTGGCTCGGGCGGGCGTGGCTTCAGAAGGCGGCACCCTGCTGAGATGCCGACGCAGCGGGGCTGCGGTGAGTGCGAGTGGTGGTGACTGTGGGCCTGGTGGGGAGTGTGGCAGGGCTGCAGGAGGATTAGACGTTTGCACCCAGCGTGTCCTGCGCTGCCCGCGACCGCAGCGGACATGAGGCCAGCAAGAACTGTCACACTCCTGGAAGTTGTGAGGCCTAGGGGACGGGAAGGTTCCAGGTCCCTGGTGTAGTTGGAGAGGGGCTCTCCTGATTGCGGGGGGGTGGGGCGCTCCCTCCTCTGTGGTCTCTGGGGCCTCCCCTATCCCCTTGGCTGGGTCCCCCTACCCTGGATTTATTCATCCCACAGTTCGTGTTCTCAAATTAGAAAGGTGCAAAAGTGCGCGGGAGGAGGGTAAACAAAGTTTAAAGACTAGAAATAACTACATTGCGGTTTCTATAAGCGTTGCAATCACGCTCCTACCAAAACAGGCAGGCCTTCCAACTGGCGCAGCTCCAGACATCTCAAATTATAATGCCACACTTTTGGAAGACGGGAGGGAGTGAATCAACACACGTCAAGAGGCCCATGCCCGAGGCTCCGCAGTCCCAGATTTATGCACGGTGAGGATGAGGGCAGAGCAGTAGCGGCAAGATGCGGCAGGCGGGGATCCGATTTAATGAGGGCACCCTGGCTACCACTCATCTGAGAGACTCTCCAAGCCCAAATAACAGCGAATAGCACGACTGAATTTAAAATGGCAGCGCGAGGGGAGATTCAAACCTACAGAGAGTTGCAACAGTAATTGGAGGTGTTTTAAAATTCAAGGAGGGAATGTGGTGCCAGGGATAAGAGGCCGGCGTAGAGGGAGCCCGAGTGGTCATGCTGAGCTCAATTACCTGAAGTCTGGGTGGATCTGTGACCCACAAAGGAGGCCCACACTGCCAACGAGAGGGGCTGGGAGTCCATGGAGATGGGCCAACCACATACCTCCTCTCTACAGCCAAGTTGCTCCGGCGCAGAGAGCAAGCCCGGCCCCGGCTGCTGTGGAATCTGTGACCCCAACTGGCCTGTGGGCTCATTGCCTTTGACGGGCCCCCTGATGTTTTCACCTTCCGCATTGCCGGTAGGCCTGTCTTTGACTGTTTGCCAGCTTCTAGCTTAACTCCCCTCCCCCACCTCCCTCTATGCTCCTTGGGACTTGTTTTTTGTTTTATCTCTTCCCTATGTAACCAATGTTATTCCATGTTTATTGATGTTATACTATGAATCCGACAGCGGAGCCCCAGCAACATGGCCGACGCCTGGTGGAGCTACCTAGGTAGTTATAGAGGAGATTGGCTGTTGTTCTCTGCCTACCACTGTGTTCCTGGACTATTGCCCAACACTCACTACTGCTTCAGGAAATGGGGAAGATCTGCAGACTTTGGAGCTGTCTCTTCCACCTCTCCTCTCATGGGGCAAGCTGGAGGATATGAGGCAGACGGCGTTTCCCAGTAACACCGGGACCGTAGCCTTCTATGGAACTATGACGATGCCCCATGGGCAGAAACTAAAACTGTTTGTACTTACCGCAGAGCCAGAGTACCCTTGGCCGCTGCCCGGTGGAGCTGTCCTATGCAGCTATAGAAGAGTCTGGCTCTGGTTCACCCCGTGGCCGTCACCTACCTAGCCGGACATCGTACATTGTTTCTCACAGTTCTTCACTGTTTTATCGGTCTTTCTCTTTGACTGCTTTGTTCCCCCTGAAGTACTTTCCACTTCTGGTCTACCTGACTCTATCTGCATTCCTATCCCCTGTTTACCTTTCCCCCCCTACCTTCCATTCCCCATTAGACACGTGTCTTGGCTATGCTACGCGCTAATAACTTATATTTTTGTGTAATCTCATGTTTTTCTCCTAAGCCCATACTTGTAACTGCAACTGTAACTGATGTAATTTTTGTGACCTGTAACCCGCTAATCCTCAGGTAAAGCGCTCCGATTCCTTCGGGTCTTGCCAGCACTATATAAAACTCTTCAAATAAATCAATAAATAAATATGCACCTCGCGTGGGAGTGTCCAGAGGTTCAGCAGTATTGGACTAATATTGTAGCGAGCGTCTGCAAGGGGATGGGAATACCAGTGGAGGCCAAACCCGAGCACTGCCTCCTTGGGCTAGTTCCACAACCCAAGAAACGAAAAATGGCCAGTAGATTGCTATAATTAACTCTGGTGCTGGCCAAACAGAGGGTGGCTATATGCTGTATGATGACATGGCCCCAACATTAGAAAACCGGATAAGGAATGTGGGAGAGTGGTCTCTTGCAGAAGAATTGCACATGAAAACTTGCCAGAAAGATGATAAACCAGCTGAGGGCATTGCACTCTGGAGAGAGTTATGTAGGGAGCTACTAAACCCAACAGGAAATGGAATTGGTCAGATCAATGAATCTGACAGCAGCAGCGAAATGTAATACTGGGAACTGTCTAGTACTGTAGTCATGTATGATGCTAAGCCTTCCGTTATGTTATAGAGAAATCTACAATAATGATGTGTGCATTGGAATCCGATACAAAGTGGAAACCAACTGGATGGAGATATGTTGTTAAAGACTGTGTATGACCACTCAGTTACTGTGTGAAAAATTAAATAAATAAAGTTTTTAATTAAAAAAAAAAAGGATAGGATAAGAGAAGGGTTGAATAATGCAGCTGTGAAACAAAATGAAGTCAGAACCGTGGGACAAACGTCCCAAGGAAAAGAAGACTGAAATGAGGGTAGGGGAAGGGAGGGAGCAAATAAGTAACAACAAGGATTGGCCAGCACGGTTGGCATGCCAAGGTGAGGTTGTCAAAGCAACGACCTAGGATGCGTGCATGACTACCGCTATGGGTGAATAATGACAGGCAAATCAAGCCGGGCTCTCGTGGAAGCATATGGGTGTGTTCAGGTAGCCAGAGGCGAGGCAGGGTAAGGGGGCTGAGCAACGGGGCTGGATCTCCTAGGGCAAGATTGCTGAAGGGAAACGTATTGTGTGTAATTTGGAAGCCTCACAGTCCAATGTGAAAGGTCCCGGGCAGGCCAACGCTCTGCCTCATTAAACGCTGCTCAGCCGGGAGCGCGTATGCCTGGTGAGAGGTCCTAAATACCCTAAAGGGTTCAACCACTTGTCTAGTGGTTGTGGTGCGATACGGGCGAAAGGTGCTCTGGAGGGGGCAGGTGAGGGATGGAGATGGGAGCGTGAGGGAGGGAAGGGTGTCCCAGGCATCTGGGCTTAAAAGGTATTCAAAAGAAAAAGCAAGGGGCACATTGAAATTTACATATTTACAGGACATTATTTACATATTTCGAGATAAGCACTTCTACTGCCAGGAGAACAAAGAGGCAATCAATTTACAATGCCAGGAATACAGATAGAATGCCAGGAATACAGATAGAATTATCATATCAAGGAGAGTAAAGCAGAAAAATGCAGGCATTGATGTTTTTAGAGCTGCTGCGGACGAGGAGAGCATGGATCTCCAGGTGTACAGAGCATTTGCAAATAATTAAAACATGGGTATAGTCAGTTAATTGAACTATAAACATGGAAAAACCATAGTGGCATAGACTCCGTTAGGGGAGCAGCAATGAGTAGCAAGGAAAAAAGGGCAGAGGTATGGCAATGCTCTTGGGACAAGGGAAGGTCGTGTATGATAGGAGCCTAAGTGTAGACAGTATTGTTCCACTCATCCATTGTGTTGAGGCCCTCATTGACCGAATTGCAACGGGTGAACCAGCAACATTCGCATCTTTGCAACAGAAGTGAGAGATCACCCCCGCAGTGAAGGGGATGGTTGATCCGTCACTTGGCAAATTATGTCAGTCTCTGAATGATTCATGGCAATATAGTGTTTGTATATCCAAATTCATCTACGATCCAACAAGTTTTGATATACTGTGAAAGACCCGGAATTTAACTTGTGCGAACACTCGTTTTACTTTAGGAATGCACACAACAGCGATTTAGCGCAACAAATACACAACTTGATCTCTACAATTTTCACATGCACAGGTGCTTCCGGAGGAATTCACGGAGTGAATGATCACCTTGGTTTCACATCCAAGAATTATCGTGGCATTGTGCCAATACATTTCTGGATAAAATCAGACAGCGTGGTGACGTGCACACCAGAAAATTCAAGATTTAAACTAAGTGTCAAAGGTTTCCAGTAGTGCAGTGACCTGCACACCTGAACACTGACAGTACGGTGACACACACACCAGGAAGTTCAGGAGTGAAACCGATCAGCCATTTTGTTAAGTGTAAAGAAAGCAATTTTGATGCACAGTATTAAACTAGTATCTTATTGTTTTCTCTGTATTTTTTTTATATTATTGTAAATATTTTGAAGAAAGGTAGGAACCAAGATTTTTTTTTAATTGCCTGTAAAACAGTACGTATAGAAACAATGCAGGTAGTTAATCCACCACCACCTTTCCTAGATACACCGGGTGAACCTCCTATTTTAAGGCGTCAGTGAATAGATGCTTTTGAAACATATTTAGAAGCAATTATTGCTCATAGATTAAGGCCAGAAAGAAAAAGTATATTTTCCTCCACTCCAGGATTTGAGAGAAGGGCAACAGTCAAACCTCTTCCAGACCTTGTATTAGGACAATAAGAAGAGTTGGATGAATATCAGGAAACCATCAAAAAATTAGCAAATAGGTTTGATGTAGAACCAAGTCTGGTTACATTTCGCCATACATTTTTCAAGAGTTCCGAAGGTAGGGGAAGATGTTGATACCTACTTAACTGATTTAAGGAAGTTAATTGCAGAGTGTGATTTTCAAATATTTTGTGATAAATAGTGCGTGATCAATTCATCAGCCACTGTTCAGACAGAGCCATTCAGCAGAAGTTATTTGTAGGAAATCCCTCTCTAAAAGAGAGTATAAGAATAGCCAAGAATATTGAAATAGCCCAGAAATCCATAAAAGAATTGGATAAAAAAGAGAGTTTGAGTCAGCTAATCCAGTACGTTTGACTGCTGATACCACAAAAAAGGAAAAGATTTTTCCCAGAATTTTTTTTTCAAACGTACAGATGTATGCTTTGGGTGTGGCAATCCATGCCATAATAAAAGTGGAAGAACATGGCCGAGTAAAAATGTAGTAAGTAGGTCATGTGGGAAGCTTGGGCATTGTGCAAAAGAATGCCAGGGACAGAAGAAAACTGAAATAAAGGTTGGGTATGTTAACAACAGTGATGGTGAGTTAGAGAACATGATTTTGGACATGGAAGACATGGTTTTGGTCGGAAGTGATGAAAAGATAAGAACAGGAGATCCTTCGGATTGTGTTGATCATTATGTAAATGTAAAGCACTACGAAGCACTACAAAGCACTACGTCTTATGGTTGATTCTGGGGCATGCATTACAATGATTACACAAGCTCCATTTTTAAGTACTAGGAAGAACAGGCAGTTGTTGCCACCGGATTGTGCGCCGTTTTCTTATGACGGTTGCCAAATAGATTTACTTGGTTATTTTGAAGATGTCTTGGAGTTCAAAGGTAGCTGTATCCAGGGCAAAATATATGTTGTAATCAAGGGGTTGAACATACTTGGGTGGTTCCGCCAAAGTCTGTTAGATATGATGTTGTGTCCTGGTGCTAAAGAACAGGTCTTAGATATAAGAGATTCTAGTTTTGTTGAAGAACCTTTGAACAATTGCGCCACTGTGTTTTACAGGAGAATTAGGAAGCATTAAAGGATTTAGGCATAGAAGTACCAATCGAGCACAAGATGAGAAGTGTTCCTTTTAGTGTGAGGGAAGATTTAGAAAAAGAGCTCACATTGCTGTGTGATAGAAGGATATTCTTCCAATAGAATGATCAATCTGGCTTTCTCCACTGGTAGCATGGAAAAAGAATAACAAACTTAGAGTATGTGTTGACCTTCAAAGTCTAAACAAAGAAATCTGGATAGATTCCCATCCACTACCCAACATCACAGAAATGTTGGCTGAGGTTGCAAGGGGCAAAACCTTTTACAAAACTTGATTTGGCAGCTGCGTACCACCAAGTGGAAAAAATCCTCAATCAAGGCACCTTAATGCTTCTTATTTCCCTATCAGGAACGTTTCAATAATGTCGTATGCCGTTTGGCCTAGCGTCAGCTGCGTCAGGGTTTCAGTGCCTCATGGTGAATCGGTGTGTCCATCTTTCAAGATGGCGCTCTTATTTATGTCCCGGAGAGAAAGACTCATGGTGATATTTTGAACACGGTATTGTCCATTTTCAGAGTCAGGCGGTAGTCTCGAAATTTAAAAGATGGGAATTCCGCTAACAGTGTGTGGATTACTTGGGGCACATAATTTCCAGCACAGGAGTCCAACCAAGACTAGGTTTAGTGGAGGCTATTTTACAGGCACCCCCACCTAGTGATAAAACTGGTGTGAAATCGTTCCTTGGATTAAACGTTTTTATTTGCTGTTTATACCTCATTATGCCACTAGAATCAGACCAATCTCTAATCTGTTAAAAAGAAAAAACTGAATTCAAATGGGATGAAAGTTGTGAGACAGCTTTAGAATGGTTGAAAAAATAATTGAGTGTGGTTAAAGTGCTAAAGGCATATGATCCCACTGCACTGTGCATGCTGACAGTAGATGCAATTAGCCAAGGTTTAGGGGCTGTTTTGACACAAAATGCTGACAATGAAGAACGAACAATAGGGTTTGCATCGCGTGTGCTTATAAATACAGAGTTACACTACTCGGTATTTGAAAAAGAACTTCTGGCATGCTGGTGGGTGATTGAAAAATGTAGATGTTTTTTGTAGGGTAGGAGTTTTACTCTACAAACGGATCAAAAACCTTTCGTATACATATTAGCAGATACATCTTATAGGAACAATACTCCCAGCATAGCCAGATTGCCCCCAAGTTGCTACAGTTTCAGTTTAAAGTTGAACATATCTCTGGTGGGAAGAACATTCGAGCAGACTTTCTCTCACATTTTCCTATAAATGTAGGTGATACAAAAAACAAAAAGATAAGTTCAGGTTCTTGTGATGATTAAGATTTAGATGATTGTATAATAGAGTAATTCGAAATTAAAAATACGTCTGTTGTTTCAGAAGTGTAGAATGCTGCTGAACAAGATAGTGTCTTGAATGTGTAAACAAATTCATTGCTGAGGGATGGCCAAAAGAAAGGAATGTGGATGTGATCACACAACCTCATGTCAAGGTATGTGAAACAACTACACAGATGCAAAGGAATAAAATGTTTACCTATTTTATTAACCAGTACATTCTTCATTATTCATCCATGTCAGTTAAATCCACTTTTCCATGTTATTTATTAAAAAAACATATACAATAAACAGTACTAAATTCAGATGTTTTTTATCATTCGAAATTGTTGTCCTGAAGAAGGTGACGATATTTTAGAACACCGAAACGCCGCGTCAACAGTCTTTTTTCAAAATATCCTTGTTTTATTATTATGTATTGTATATGGTTTTTTTTTTAAATAACATGGAAAAGTGTTTTTAACGGATATGGATGAATAATGAAGAATGTACTGGTTAATAAAATAGGTAAACATCTTATTCCTTTGCATCTATGTAGTTGTTTCATTTGACTGTGTAATCACAAAGCATTGAATTACTTTATTGTAAATTTGGTAACCTGCATAAGACTATATCGCACACTTAGTCCCTTTTTCTCACGTTGAGAAAAGAGAGGCCCAGGAGGAGATAATCTCTTCCTAATCACATCAACAGGAGAAGGGAACTTTTGTTTTTTGAGTCAACTGAAATAGAAACATTTTTCATAGAAAGTGGCATCAATGATCTCAAAAGTTTACTTCACCAACCCCAAACCAACGGCACGGTTGAGCGCCTGAATAGAGTTTTAGGCAAATGTATACATTGGGCAATTGTACATAAATGTGTGTTACCAGTAACTGTGAGGGCCATGCTTTGGTTTAATAGAACAACACCACATTCCACTACTGGTGTTTCACCATTCCAACTATTTAGGGGTAGGAAACCTTCCACTGAGTTCAAGCTAGTTTGGATGTCTAAATGGCTTAAAAGAATTTGTCTTTGTCTGAGTTAGACATAGTTGTAAGGAACAAGGTTGAAAGTGGACAAGTAAAAGATGTTTTATGTCAAAAAGAAGAGTGTATCTATGAAATATTTTGAAGTGGTAGATGTTGTACATATTAAGAAGGTGTTTTTTGTAAATAAAAAAAAAGGTGAATCGAAATATTCAGAGCCCATGAGAATTGATAAGATTTGTGGTAATGCTGTGCGTGTCAATGGAAGTAGCTGGTGGAACATGAAAAGTAGTAAACGTTCATACGAATATGTTATTTGAAGGTCTCCAGGACACATGAACTGTAAGTGGGGAAAGGTCTACTCTGCAACAAGATTAGAGAAATAAGAATGAGGTATCTCCGCATCCCGTTCCGAAAAGTGAAAGGCATAAAAGGGGGCCTCTGAGATATAGGTAACTTGTGCTTATCATATTTAAAGAACCTTTAGCCTAATATATGTGTGTGTGTAGCGTGACAAATATTAATTTATGACAAAGTATGTTATTTTATTGCCAGTGTGAAATATAAGTAGTGCATTGAGGTTTGTTGTATAATGATAAATATTTATTTATAGAAAGTTATTGCTGTCAGTAATAAGATTAAAAAGGAATGTATTTTTCCAAATATGATATTCTCCATAGGCACAGTTCATCTTACCTTTTCTCAAACACTATGTTATTGTATACATTATGTTTTCTGTTTTCTTATTTTGTTTGGTTTATTATTTGTGTCAGGTAAAGAGATATGTAGTATGTTGCTTGCACCGGTATTCCCCGTGTGAGCCTTATATGGTGTCATGGCTTGTGGAGGGTCTGCCTGACGCAGTTCACGAGGCTGACAGTGTCAGTTGAGAAGATAGTGTTGTCATGAGATGACGACACTGGATGGTCTGTGGGATGATGTACTATGTGTGTAGTAAATAAAATACATGTAAGTCAACCACTACCATAGTGTGGTTACTACAGATTCTATTACAGGACCGGAGGCTTCAGATTATGCTTCTCTTTCATTTACTGCAAACCAACAGCAGCCAATGAGAATCATGATAACATTATAACATAACATTCCCAGAATGCTTATAGTAAGAAAATAACAACCATAGAGACTAGCTCTATATAACAGTCAGTCAAACCGGAACACTTCCTCTTTCTTTGCTGCTCCTCTCTGAGTTAAGTGCTCGATTTTTTTATCTTGCCTTCTCTCTTGCGTGATATGTGTTTCGTGATAGTAGTGCAGCCTTTATTGTGTACTTGACGATATATATGCTGATTACCTCTTTGCATCACTCGCGCTGGTGCTGTGTTTCGTGCTCGTGATCATTTGCATTTTGCCTGCGCATTCCTCACGCGCTTCTGCAGCCGATCGGACGGTGACGATTCCGTGGTCAGCGCTCCTCACCGTCCGATCGCGTCTCCTCTGTGACCCATTTTGCCGCGTTATCGGCGGCGGGCGGTTGCTCTCCCTAATTTGAGCCCGCTGTTTTCATTAGAGCCTCGCGTCGCGTAGCCCAATTGGGCTCCTTTTGGGTTACGCGTCACCTACTTTCGTTTTCCTCCTCGCTCCTACGCGTTTTCTGCCTCGCGTCGGAGCTTCAGTTTGTCCTGCAAGTTCGGTTTAAGTCTTCCCAGGCTGCAAAAAATAGAGACAGGCCCTCCAGCTGTGTGCAGGCTGGTAGGATCATTGAGGCTCTCTATGCCCTTTGGGTATTTGGACTACAGCTTTGCTGAGGAGCATACATAAATACTGTGTTTAAGTGTGTTTGCACCAGGGTGGCTCCCCCCTTGACTGATCCCTTTGGGATTCATATATATATATTTATATATTTTGAGGTCTTGACGTGCCGCCTTCTCCCGGGTGGACATGGAAGACTGGGCCTACTTTGAGGAGGACGAGTACGGGTACTATGAGGAGGAGCATGCCCCCCTCGAGGACAACCTTGTGCAGGCTTTAGACGCCTCTGTCCAGGACTCCGTCACTAAGGCGGTGGAGGTGGCGGTCCCTAAGACCGTAAATAAAGCATTGGCTGCGGCATTAAAGCCCATTACAGCGCGACTGGAAACTTTTGCCAAACGGCATGGACTGTTGCAACAAGATACCGTACAGGCGTCTAATTCTTCAGGGGATAAATCGAAATCTAAATCTTCCAAATGGCCTCATGCCCAAACGATCACCACTCTTCCGCCCCACCCCCCCCCCTGTGTCCAGGGACCAGCCATATTCAGGGGCCCCTAATCCTTTGCCTGCGGCGTCCAGGGTGGTCACGGATACTGATACCGACACGGATACGGATTCCACCAGCCACACTATCTCGCCCAAGAAGAAAAAATCTAAAAAAGTCAGGGGTGCGCTCTCAATCGCCCCCAGTGTATCAGCCTTCTACACCCTTTGACTTCAACCCCCAGGATATAGTGCATCCTAGGTCTTCGGATTGGGCGCCTCCGCTGGAGATGGCGGACTACATCCACCAGAATTTACGTCGTAGTTTCGACAGGTATGTTTGGATCAGCCTAAGGTCAGAATGCCCCTGTCCAGATGTTCCGGACAAGGTCGCAGAGACCCCGGACATCGACCCTAACATGTTAGCGTTCTTAAAGTTTCAGAAGGATCCTAAGAAGGGCATCGACCGCGCTTGGCGCGGATGCCAAGATAAGTTATTAGACACTATTGGCCCGTTATCTAAAATTTTGGAGATGGCTCTGAAAGCCAAAAAGTCTGGGGCATTGATTGACCCGGACATTTTGGCAGGTTGGACCCAACGTGCTATCTGCTTCCTAGGCAATGCAAATTGCGCCATTTCCTCCGAGCGCAGGAAATCTCTCCTTATGCGCATGGATACTAACCTGACGGAATTGGCTGGGGCTGAACCAGGCCCCTTGGCGGACGGCTTACTCTTCGGAAACCGTTTTGTGAAAGACGTCTCCAAGTATGTAGGGACATTCACGAGTCTAGACAAAGCCCAGTTAAATATCAAAAGGGTGTTCACCACTGGCCTTTTTGGAAGGGCCGGGCGAGGCAGGGGCCGCTCGTCAGGCCGGCAGTACCATCAGGGTCCCGCGAGAGGTGGTTATGGGCGAGGCCGCGGAGACTTTCAGGATTCAACCAGAGGTGGCACCTTCTACCCTACGAGACAATCCAATCGTCGCGGGTTCCACCGTGGTGGCAACAGAGGAAACTCCCGTCCTCAAATTACAGCAGGTAAGCCCAGTGCCTTTGTCTGTTTATCCTCTGGGGGGTCGGATTGGCCATTTTCTTCACAATTGGCAGGCCCTTACTCAGGACGCTTGGGTTCTTCAAACAGTGCACGGTTTTCACATAGATTTTTATCAAACTCCTTTTCAGAAGTCGACTCCCAAACCCCTATTTTTTTCCCAACAAGACGTGCATTTTATCGATCTAGAATTAGACGAGCTGCTGCGCAAGCACGCGGTGACCTATTGCGAGGACGACGGTCCCGTAGGTTTCTGCAGCACCGTGTTCCTCGTACAGAAGAGGGGTGGGGGGTTCTGACTGGTTCTCAACCTGAAGGGGTTCAATTCCTTTGTCCTTTATCGACATTTCAAGATGGAGGGTATCCATCTTCTGGCGGATCTCTTGAGACGGGCGGACTGGCTAGTCCGCCTCGATCTCAAAGACGCATACCTTACAGTGCCCATTTCCCCCCCCCCCCCCCCCCATCGCAGATTTCTACAGTTTCAGTGGCGCGGCAGGCGCCTGGAATATTTGGTCCTACCTTTTGGTCTTTCCTCGGCTCCGTGGTGTTTTACCAAACTCCTGAAGCCAATGGTAGCGCATTGCAGGGAGCAGGGAATATGTCTTATAATCTATCTCGACGATATTCTGATTATGGCTCCCTCAGCGCACATAGCATCTCTTCACCTGCAGCTGGCGATGTCACTATTAGAGAGTCTGGGCTTTGTAGTGAACAGGGAGAAGTCGGTCCTCACTCCGACGCAATCTCTGGAATTCCTGGGATTTGTGGTCAATACGCAGTCGGCGCAGTTGCTTCTGCCCAAACACAAAATCAGGGACCTGAAGAAAGAATTGAGAAAGGTTCTGGACCAGCAGGTAAGGTCTCTGAGGGAGATCGCTCGTCTGGTGGGCCTGCTGGCATCATCCATACAGGCGATCTTCCTGGGCCCTCTACACTATCGTGCTTTTCAGCGCTTGAAGATCAGACACCTCCAGAAGGGCCTCTCCTATTCAGACCTTGTCCCGCTCTCGGAGGAAGCCCGAGTAGAAATCCAATGGTGGTTGACCCATGTGGAGGCATGGAACGGTCGGGCGATCTTCGGATCTCACCCGGAGGTGATCATAGAATCGGATGCCAGCAGGTCGGGCTGGGGAGCCCGCTGCGGGGAAGTCACAACGGGGGGCAGATGGTCTCACCAGGAGTTGGAGCTTCATATCAATTGTCTCGAACTCCTGGCGGGCTCGTTTGCGATTCGCACCCTCTCCCCCAGGAAGGCTTCTTGCTGTATTCTGTTGAGAATGGACAACATTTCAGCTGTATGCTATATCAACAAGCTGGGGGGTACCAGGTCCCCGATGTTGGCGGAGATAGCCAAAGACTTTTGGCATTATTGCCTAGCGCATCAGATATCGGTCATTGCGGAGTACCTTCCGGGGCGAGACAATGCGGTGGCGGATTAGCAATCACGCCACTTGAAGGATTACAGTGATTGGAAACTCCATCCATCCCTGTTCCATCGGATCCAAGCGCTGAGGGGACCCTTCCACACGGATCTTTTTGCCTCCAGACTGAACTGTCAGCTCGAAGCGTTCTTCAGCTGGAGGCCGGATTCCTTGGCGAAAGCAACAGATGTATTCACTCAGGATTGGTCCCTGAACCTTCAATACGCGTTTCCCCCCTTTCTTCTGATTCCCAGGATGGCGAACCAAAGTTTCTTGGCAGGGAGCGGAGATTGTGCTGATTACTCCTATTTGGAAGTTGCAGCCGTGGTTCCCAGTTCTCCTAGAGATGGCGTGCGACTGCCCGCTCCGCCTCCCTTGCTTCCCTCAGATGCTCCAGGACCCTCAGGGAGAGCTCCATCCGCTAGTTCTAGCAGGGCAGCTGTCCCTGATAGCCTGGAGGCATTCCGGCAACAGTGGTCGTTGCTAGTAATTTCGGAACAAACTTCCACCTTTATTCAACAAACTTGGGCCCCTTCTACCAGAAAGAGATACGGGTCGGCCTGGAAGGCCTAGTTGGGATGGTGCTTGGAGAGACATCTGAATCCCGTGGAAGCAGATCTCTCTCACATATTGAATTTTCTGTCTCAAAAAGCCGCCGAAGGTCTATCCTACAGATCAGTGAATAATTTTCGTTCCGCCATTTCAGCAAGACATTCACCACTAGATGGCCGGCCGGTAGGCATGCACCCGGTGGTGTGTAAGCTCCTGAAAGGAATTCGCGTTTCCAATCCACCTAAGGCTAAGTATACTTCTTTGTGGGATGTTTCAAAGGTTTTGACTCTGTTTGATGCATGGCCTAATAATTAATTTTTATCTCGTAAGCAATTGTCAGCTAAGCTTGCCATGTTGTTATGTTTATCTTCATGCCTCAGGGTGTCAGATGTTAAAGGGTTTCAGATGTTAAAGTGCTTGATTTGGAAGGTAGGATTTTTTCTCCTGAAGGAGTGTCATTTGTTATCACTGCCCGCACTAAAACTTTTTCCAGTTCTATAGATTACAATGCTTTTCCTTTGAATGAAAAACTTTGTGTGGTCAAATGTCTTAAGGTATATGAGGATTGTACACGATCAATTCGCCCTTCTGGTTGTTCCAGGTTGCTTATTGCCTTACAGAAACCGTTTAAACCGGTGACTTCCGCTACTATTGCCAGATGGCTGAGATTTGTTATGTCAGAAGCAGGCATTGATGTTAATGTGTTTGGGGCACATTCAGTCAGAGGTGCTATGGCCTCCAAGTCATTCATGCTGGGTACCAGTATACAAGATATCATGAAAGCGGCCGACTGGTCTTCCAGCTCTACTTTCAAGCAGTTTTACTATAAACCTGTGGGCGATGTTGCCTCTGTGGTATTACATAAGCGTTAAACTAGCATAATCTGAATCCTGTAATAGAATAAAAAATTAGCTAGCATTTGCGCCAATAATTTTCAATTCTATTAAGGACACGGAGGCGAGGATTATCCCGCCCAGGGACAACTGAATAGTGGTGATGATTCATGATGTCATGTTACCCACCCTGATTTATCAGTCGATGACTGTTAGACCTGTCAGCCCTAGGGTGGTCTTTCCCTGTGTTTTTGCCCTTGCCTCATTTTTTTCCACCCTCTTTTTCGTTGGCCTTAGGTCTCCGAGCGCCTTCCCATTGCTAATCAATGCTAAGGTGCAGGTGCCCTCTTCTTCCAACATGGCTGCCACAGGCCCCTGCTACTGCAGAGTGGTATTTTTAGTAGCACCCTAGTCGCCAGGAGCTGGCTGGGACCCTACAACATTGTTGCCACACCAGCCGCCTTTTTCCCCCATAGTTAGAGTAGGGAAGCTCCTGGAACCTTCTAGAACAAGGGCGGGGTCTGGTTTTGCCGCCTTAGAGAGTGGTCACCTGACCTGGGCACATATAAGGGAAGGAGGGAATCTTTTTAGTCAGTTGGGGCATCACTGACCCTGGGGAACCTACGCAGGAGACTTAGGCGGTAGGGCCTAGTCAGGGACCTATACCCCTGGGAGTGACAGGGCTTAGGTGCTGCCTTCCAAGCTGAGTGAGGAACACTGGACTAGCCCACTGATCTGGCCCAGCGGGAGGGGAACCCAGGGACGATCTGCAGTGACTGACTGACCTGCCTGCCGCCACCAACTCAACCAACCCCCCCTCCCTCAGAAACCTTCTATCAAGGGCGCAGGTTCCAGCAAGCGCCGAGAAGACCCTATAAGTTTCCTCAGGACTGCTGGGGGATCGACCAGGTATCAGCACTGTGACACCCCTGCACTCCCTGACTCCCCCCCTGGGGCCCCTGAACTGGTCTGCCCCAGCGTGGGTGAATTGTCCTGCCTGGAATGGAACTGCCGTGCCTGTAATTGAACTGTCCTGCCTGGAATGGAACTGCTCTGCCTGTAATTGAACTGTCCTGCTTTGCCTCTTCGTGCGCCCCCCCCCCCCCTTGCCGGGGCGCTGCACAAACACTCACCACCACGGCCCGGCACTGAGGGGGCGAGGCGCTGCTGATGTTCCTGGGGCCCCGCCTTTGCCGGCACGTCCTGGGTGCTAGCCCCGCCGTGAGGCAGTCGCTGCATGCTCCCCGCAGCAGCCCTCCGTCAGGAGAGGGCCGCCGGAATCAAGGGTAGACCGCGCTAGGCCCGGAGTCTGTTGCCTCACATCACGTGGCGGGGGCGTCCTCCTGGACTCCGCCCCGCCACTCGCTGATTCGATCGGGAGGCCGCGCCCCTGCAGGTCGCACTGCTGTTGGCGGCTGCGGGCACGCCTCTCCGGAGATCCCTGCAACCGGTCCCCGGGCCCCAGGAGCCAACGGAGGGCCCGGGACCGGCCCCTCGACAGCGCGGAGCTCCCCGGCCGCCCCAGGCCCACCAGGAGCCCCACAAAGCCCTGCTCGTCACGGAGCCCCGTTCAGCCCAGACATCGCCAGAGAGCTGTCACAGCCGGCGGGAGGGCTCAAAGGAGTGAGAGAGCCCCCTCCCCGCCGGAAATCCACCGCAAGGGCCCCGAGGAGGCCGGAAGATCAGGTAACCCCCGGGGAGGAGGGCGGAAGGCCAGAGGGAGGCCCGGAGCTCGCCCCTCCCCCGGGGGAGACTGTCGTTGGGCCCTGTTGGCCCCCACTTGCCCCAGGAGCGGGTAATAAGCCGTCCCGGGCCCGGTTAACTCCTGCCCTATAAAGGGCTGATCATTTACCTGACGTGCAGGGTAATTTGGGCCCAAGGAAATTGCTATTCATCCTCAGAGGAAGGAAATGTTTACTCCTGCCTGCCAGAAGGTGGTATTCCGGCCTAATGAGAAGTTGACTAGTTATCTTAAATGACATCTTCCTTCGTACTGAAATGCTTTAATGAAATGCCATGTTTAGCGCTCTAGTGAAATGCCAGGTTTAGCGCTCTAGTGAAATGCCATGGTTAGCGCTCTAATGAAATGCCATGTTTAGCGCTTTAATGAAATGCCATGTTTAGCGCTTTAATGAAATGCCATGTTTAGTGCTCTAATGAAATGCCATGTTTATTTCTAATGAAATGTTCTAATGGAATGCCAGGTTTATTTCCAATGAAATGCTTTGATGAATACCAGGAGTGTTGATTACCATGATTCTGATCTAGAGAAAGGCTATTTGATTTTTACTCAAACTCCCTGGTGTGGTGTCAGTCATTGCGTGCGTTTCCTGTCTCAGCGGATGTGTGTGCTGTATGGCCGCTTAACACCTAAGCTTTCGGGTGCCTGCCTTTTCGCGCCAAGCTACCCCCAGGGGGACTGGTGACCCCAGTTCCTACAATGACAATTATTACGAGTTTGATATTTCTGTTTCAGGCGCTGATCAGAAAGGAGACTAGACCAGATGGTGATCCTCTGAAGAGTGCGTTCCATGTGTTTCACTTGCAAGTTCTACGTTTCCTGGGGTTCCAGCCTTTTGGAGCGGTTTGGATGTTTCACTGTGGTTATCGGACTTATGCTGATGGACTTGGACTCTGCTCGTTGGGCAAACAAAGAGGAAGTGTTCCGGTTTGACTGACTGTTATATAGAGCTAGTCTCTATGGTTGTTATTTTCTTACTATAAGCATTCTGGGAATGTTATGTTATAATGTTATCATGATTCTCATTGGCTGCTGTTGGTTTGCAGTAAATGAAAGAGAAGCATAATCCTCGCCTCCATGTCCTTAATAGAATTGAAAATTCTTGGCGCAAATGCTAGCTAATTTTTTATTCTCTCTGAATTTCTGGCATTGTAAACTGTTTGCCTCTCTGTTCTCCTGGCAGTGCAATTGCATATCTGTAAATATTTAAATAATGTCTGTAAATATGTATATTTCAATTTGTCCCTTGCTTTATCATTGGAATACCTTTTAAGCCCAGATGCCTGGGACTCCCTTCCCTCCCTCACGTTCCCATCTCCTCCCCACACCTGTCCCCCTGGGGCACCTTTGCGCCCGTATCACGCAGCAACCACGTGACTAGTGGTTGAACCCATTCGAGTATTAGGACCTCCAATCAGGTATGCATGCTCCCAGCAGAGCAGCGTTCAGTGAGGCAGAGCGTCGGCCTACTCTGTACCTTTCACATTGCAATGTGATGTGAGGCTTCCACATTACACGTGGTAAGTTTCTCCTCAGCAACCTTGCCTTGGCGATCTCTCCACGTTGCTTAGTCCCTTTTCCGTGCCTCGCCTTCATGTGGAGTGGTTACTTGAACACACCCACGCGCTGTCATGGGAGCAGGCCCGGCTCCAGGAATTTTTATTTGGGTGGGCCGAGTATGCATTCAGATAGGCCACTGCGGGTTCGATTTGTCGCATATATGTCTAGGCAGGCCTGCTTCAGGGCCCTCCTTTAACTCTTCTTAGTCTTACAAGTCCCAGTAAAACGCACTCTTTTCCAGATCTCTTTCTAAATATTATCACTCTCAAAAAGTGTTTTTTCTTTGTAATGTTCCTTTGATGGGAAGAGGTTTCTGAGGTGGGAGTCTCAGGCAAGTGACACTTCTCGGGCTCCCTCTGTGCGAGTCTTCAGGGAGAATCCCTCTTCATTACTACCTCCACCTGACCCCAGACTCTGCAACGCACTCCTTTGAAGGCTTGAGTCCACTACTCCTCTCCAGTGCACCTTATCTCACAGCTGACCTTGGGCCCGCAGCCCCATATCAGGCACCATCGGGCTCCACTTTCATTTTTCTCGGTAAAAACATTAGTAAAATCACCTTCAAACTTAAAACATTGAATATAGCAGTAAATATAATTAGTACGTACTTTAAGGAATATGCTACTTACCAGTATGCATCTGTTCTTGGCATGTAGAGCTGCAGATCTACACACTTTTGCATAGATCCCCATCTGGTGTTGGGCCCGGATGTTTGCAGTTTGTTTTTCCTCTTGGAAAGTCTTTGGAAGTCACGAGGTCGGTGACTCCTCCCTTGGTTGGTATTGCGCATGGGCTTCGGCTCCATCCTCAGATTGTTTTTCGCCAACAGGGAAAGATGGAGCGTAGTAATAACAGTGAAGAAACCCATGTGTGTTGTATCTAAATAAGATAGACTGGAATAGATACAGGTAGCCGGGGAGGCGGGTGGGCGTGTGTAGATCTGCAGCTCTACATGCCAAGAACAGATGCATACTGGTAAGTAGCATATTCCGTTCGAGGCATATGAGCTGCAGATTACACACTTTTGCATAGACTATATAGCAGTTCCCAACCCTAGCGGCGACCACCGGTATCTGTTGCAGTGGTTTGAAATAGTGTTTTTAGTACAGCCTGGCCCACACTAGCGTGTTGCTTTGTTTGCACATCTACACAGTAATGTTTAGTGAAAGTGTGCGGTGTTGACCATGTAGCTGCTATGCAGATATCATCTAATGGGATGTTCCCTAGAAAAGCCATAGAAGCCCCTATCATTCTTGTAGAGTGGGCTTTAGGGGGAACAGATAGTGTGCGTTTTGCTTTATGGTAGCAAATTTGTATGCATTTTACAATCCACCTAGTTATCCCTGATTTAGAGATGGGGTTGCCTTTATGTGGTGGAGAGAAAGAGACAAACAGTTGTTTTGTCTTTCTGAAAGGTTGTGTTCTCTGGATATAGTAAAGTAAGGCCCTTTTAACATCCAGTGTGTGTAGAGCCCTTTCTGCAACAGTTTGAGGTTGCGAGAAAAAAAACGGTAATTCTACCGATTGGTTTAGATGAAAGGGTGAAATGACTTTGGGCAGGAATTTTGGGTTGGTATGGAGGACAACCTTGTTGGGGTGCATTTGTAGAAAAGGTTCTTGTATAGTAAGTGCTTGTATCTCACTGACCCTTCTAAGGGAAGTGATGGCTACAAGGAAAGCTGTTTTCCATGTGAGAAATTGAAGTTCACATTTATGCAAGGGTTCGAAAGGCGGTCCCATTAGCCTTGTGAGAACTATATTTAAGTTCCACACAGGTGAAGGTAGTCTGGGGGGGGAATTATTCGTTTGAGGCCTTCCATGAAGGCTTTAATGGCAGGCACTCTGAAAAGTGATAGGTGCTGTCTGTTTTGTAGGTAAGTGGCAATTGCTGCGAGGTGTAGCCGAATGGATGTGTATGCAAGGTTACACCTTTGTAGATGGAGAAGGTAGCATATGATGTGCTGTATAGATACGTCTAGAGGGTTGATTGTGTTGTTATGGCAATAAACAACAAATCTTTTCCACTTTGCAGCGTAGCAGGCTCTAGTTGTAGGCCGTCTAGCTTCTCTGATGATGTTCATACAGTCAGGGGGAAGGTTAAGGTATCCGAATTCTAGGATCTCAGGAGCCAGATCGCAAGGTTGAGCTGAGCTGCGTGCGGGTGTCTGATCTCTCCATGGTTCTGGGTGAGGAGGCATGGTGAGAGGTGTAACTTTTGGTGTGGCACTACCGAGAGTTCCAGCAGCGTGGTGTACCACGGTTGTCTGGCCCATGTTGGAGCTACTAGGATCAGTGTGAGGGAGTGCTGCTGTAGCTTTCGCAGCACTAATGGAATTAGTGCGAGAGGTGGAAAGGCGTACGCAAATTTGCCTGACCAGTTCATCCATATCGCATTGCCTTTGGACAATGGGTGTGGGTATCTGGCGGCGAAGCTTGGGCATTTTTTGTTTTCGTGGGTGGCGAAGAGGTCTATGTGTGGATGCCCCCACATCTGAAAGAACGGGTGAAGAACCTGCGGGTGAAGTTCCCACTCGTGGATCTGCTGCGTCTGTCTGCTGAGCAGATCTGCCGTGGTGTTTTGGACTCCTGGGACATGTTGGGCTAGGAGAAAGATTTTGTGTGGAATTGCCCATCTCCATATGCTCTGTGCTAGTTGAGAGAGCTGTGGAGAGTGTGTGCCGCCTTGTGTTTTTTAATGTAGTACATGGCCGTCATGTTGTCTGTGCGAATAAGGACAGCTTTGCCTAAAACCTGTGTCTGAAAGGATTTTAGGGCTAGAAAGATTGCCAGTAACTCCAGATGGTTGATGTGGAGTAACTTTTGTTGCGGCGTCCATGTGCCCTCACTGTGAGATGTAGTAGATGAGCTCCCCAGCCGGAGAGCGATGCGTCCGTTGTTAGGATTACTTGTGGAACCGGGTCCAGGAACGCTCGACCTCTGGAAAGATTTGTGGTGTTCCACCACTGCAGAGAGCGATGGGTGCGACCGTCTACCAACACCAGATCTGTCAGTTGCCCCTGGGCCTGGTTCCATTGGCGCGCTAAGCACTCTTGGAGTGGACGCCTCTGGAGTCTTGCATGAGGCACTATGAAAATGCAAGAGGCCATCATCCCTATTAGTTGCATAAACACTCTTGCTGGGAGAGAGTGTTGAGGTAAGAATCTTTGACGCAAAGCCTGAATGCTTGCAATCCTGGCAGGATTGGGGTAGGCTATGGCTTTTGAGGTGTCTATGGTGGCACCGAGGTATTGCTTTGTGTGGGATGGTATTAGGTGGGACTTTTGGTGCTGCACCGTGAAGCCTAGCTTGTGAAGTAGTTGGATTGTAGTGGCGGTGTGATGTACACATTGGTTGTAGGACACGGCTTTTATTAGCCAGTCGTCCAAATATGGGAAGACGTGAATGTGCTGTCTTCTGAGGTGTGCCGCCACTACTGCTAAGCCCTTGGTGAATACCCTTGGTGCTGTTGCGACCCCGAATGGGAGCACCTTGAACTGGTAGTGTTGCCCGTCCACTACAAATCTGAGGTACTTTCTGTGAGCATGATGTACCGGAATGTGAAAGTATGCGTCTTTCAAGTCCAGTGTGGTGAGAAAGTCTTTCTGGGAGAGAAGCAGAAGTACCTGCTGAAGTGTTACCATGTGAAAATGGTCAGAATGTATGTATGTGTTTAGAGGCCGGAGATCTAAGATAGGTCGTAGAGTCTCGTGTCTTTTTGGTATCAGAAAATATAGGGAGTATACTCCTAAATTTTTTTTGCTGGCGGTGACTTGTTCTATAGCCTGGTTTTGTAGGAGGGAGATTATCTCCTGTTTTAGTAACGTGGAATGTTCTTGTGACATTGGGCGTTGCCTGGGTGGAATGTTTGGGGGGGTAGATGTCAATTCTAGGCAGTACCCTGAACAAATAATTTGGGTCACCCATTTGTCTGAGGTGATGGTCTCCCAGACGTGAAGGAAATTTTGTAGCCTGCCCCCGACCAGAGTGGGATGGTCTGGCGGGAGCAGGGGGAAGTCATTGGGTAGGCGGTGTGGCAGAGCGGGCGGTATTTGTTTTGCCTCTGCCTTTGTTATTGCCTCTATATCCGCCTCTTTGATAACCCCTTGTGAAGGTGGATTGAGCAGGGGATTTGTAGGACGTGGACGCGCTATCTGAGGAGTAGCCTCTGCCCGTGCCCCGAAAGGAAGAGCCGCGAAAGGAGCGCCTAGGAGGGTGTGACTGTAGGGCTCCCATAGATTTCGCTGTATCTGTGTCTTTTTTCATGTTCTCGAGGGCCTCATCTACCTTTGGACCGAATAGATTTTGTTGATCAAATGGATGGTTTAATATGGAGGCTTGTACCTCAGGTTTAAAGCCTGAAACTCTCAGCCAAGCGTGGCGACAGAGGAGGACACTAGTGTTAATGGCCCTGGTGGCTGTGTCTGCTGCGTCTAAGGCACAGCGTATAGAGGTGTTAGTTATGGTCTTACCCTCTTGAATTAATTCATTGGCCCTATTTTTGTATTTTTCTGGGAGATGGTGTAGCTCTACCCCGTGATAATGTGCCGCCCTCTGAAGTAGGTGGTGAAAACCTAATGAGTCTTATGGTGGAGATGGCCTGGATGGATAAAGGTCATCTTGTGGGACATCTGGAATGTCTGGATTATTATAATCATCCCATGGGTCTGGGGATCCTGTAGGGGTGGGGTCTTGTGGCACATCTGCTGGGTCGTAGTAAGGGTCCCCCTGATCATCATGGTCTGGAGACGGGGTCGGAGAGCGATGAGGCAGGGGTGGAGAAGGCGATGGGGCGGAGGTGGAGAGGGTAGAGGAGGTGGAGGAGGTGGGGAGGGCACTCTGAAAGGGGAGGTAGCACAGTCTTTCCTCTTTGGCGGTGGAGCTGGTTTGTCCAAATGTCTCTTTTTAGAAGAGAGTGCCAAATGTCCAGTTTTTGGATCCTTGGTAAGTGTCTTCTGCAAAGGATCTGGTGTAAATAGTTCTTGCGACACTGGCTGGTCGATCGGCACCGAAGTTTTCGGGGCCGATGGCTTTTTAGGCTTGTCTGTGCCGTGCTTTTTTGGAACCTCCGATTTTTTGGTCGGTGCCGAGACAGGCTTTGGCGCAAGAGTGTCGGTGCCGAGGGCCTTATGATGTTTGGTCAGCACTGAGAGGCTGGGTTTCGACACCGAGGGCTTTGGTGCGGAGCTCGGTGTCGAGGTAGAGGCCGATCTCTTCTTCGGTGCCGAAGTGTGTTTATCGGCACCGGTGCCAGGCTGGCTCGAGCCCGAGCCGCCGGAAGGCTTATTAGGCTTCTTCACCCGTCCAGAAGGTGGGGTGTTCGAAGCAGTGTCTTTGGTCTTGCCTAGGCCCGGAGGCGATGGCGTGACCGAAGCCTTTTTGGGTGTCAGCGTGGGTGTGGGAGGGGGTATTTTACTCACGACCCTCTGCGCCGGGGTGATGTCCTCCACATCCGAGTCGTCGGCTTCGGAAGCACTGACTAGGTCCTCTTCGGTGTGCTGCTGTCCCGGAGCTTCGACGTCGTCCCCGAAGATGTCGACTGGAACAGAAGTCGAGGAGTGCGAAGTATTACATCCGAGCCCAATGGCGGAAAAAAACAATCTGAGGATGGAGCCGTAGCCCATGCGCAATACCAACCAAGGGAGGAGTCACCGACCTCGTGACTTCCAAAGACTTTCCAAGAGGAAAAACAAACTGCAAACATCCGGGCCCAACACCAGATGGCGATCCATGCAAAAGTGTGTAATCTGCAGCTCATATGCCTCGAACAGTATGTTCCACAGTAGCCCTTATGACCCGACTGCCAATTAAATAAACAAAAACAGAAAGACCATGACAGGGCCGGTTTCAGCACTGAGGCGTAAGTCTTTTTTGGCGTCGCACCAATAACCTCTTTCTCCGTAAATAACCTTTACTACCACCTTCCAACAGTGCCCCTCATCCCTCTATGGCCCCCCTATTGACCTCCTCCTCGGATTCCTTCGCTGCCACCCTCCACCAGTGCCCCTCATCTCTCTGTAGCCCCTCCCCCTCGTGACCTCCTCCTTGGATTCCCTCACTGCCACACGTGCCCCTCATCTCTCTGTAGCTCATCCCCCTCATGACCTCCTCCTCAGACTCCCTCACTGTCACCCTCCAGCAGTGCCCCTCATCTCTCCCTAGCTCCCCCTCCACCCCATGACCTCTTCCTCGGATTCCCTCACTACCACCCTCCAACAGTGCCCCTCATCGCTCCATAGCCCCTCCCCCATTGACCTCTTCCTCTGATTCCCTCACTGCCACCCTCCAGCAGTGCCCCTCATCTTTACGTAGCCCCTCTCTCATATGCATTTCATTTGTTGGACAACGCTACTCATATCAGTGTAGTGTGTGTCCGTACTTTACACCACACCCACATTATACAGAGACAATGAATCATACAAGTATGTAAATGAGTCTACAGGGAATGTCACATAAGCCAATAAGGATTACAAGGTGTATGAATCACATGTCATCCATACTGGTGGGCCAAATATTTTAAGAGGGTTTGGTCTGGGGAAACACAACCTTAGGATTTAAAGAGTATTCCATGGGGGTCAGCTTTACTGATAAAAAAATGTATATCTGCCCAAACATACTCATTTTAGCAACATTAGATTAATGAAAGACCGGGGAAGTTCTAACTATATCACAAAACAAAAAAAGCAAAGTTCTAACTATACCATTCATGTTTGTATGCAGCTCTTTGATGACAGTTCATTGGTCACTGTCCTATGTTAGGATTGTAACTTCTGAACTGCAGGTAGCACAAGGATCTATGTGACAAAGGCAGTAACCCAATGAGCTTCCACATAAAATACAGTTCATCTGCATTTAAAAACTACTAACAGACAAAGGATTGCTCTCCAGCAGGATCATTAATCACCAGCGTTATCTGGGCATTTTGTATTGTCTTATTGTTGTCCTGCATCGGCCATGATAATGATAAACTGTTTAAATGAAGCACACACGGGGTATGTGTCCTGCAGGGCCTGTGCATATTAAAAAAAAAAAAAAAATAGTAACACATTCTCTTACCTACTCCATTAGTCAAACTTTGTGTCACAGCCGGATGTGATAAGCAGCTGCAGGGGTCAGGAAAGGTGAATATGAATAAACAAACTTCTTTTCTCCTGCACTGCATAGAAAGAGAAATATCCACGCAGCAGAACATTGTGGCCCTTGCCATGTGGAGATGAAGGGGTGAAAAAATAAACAAAGCCTCGTTAACATGTAAATGGTCTTTTAAAGACCTGTGATGTGTGCGCGCCCGGGAAGCTATCTCGGCCGGGCTGACACACACGACGTGTGCTTTGCGCGCCTACCTTCAAGCCCTCACTGCGAGGGCCAAGGCTCCTGTTGGGTGGGCCAGGCTCATGTTTGGGTGGGCCTGGCCTACCCGGCCCACCCGCTAGAACCGGGCCTGCATGGGAGACCGGCTCAATTTGCTCATCATTATTCGCCGACAGCGGTAGTCCTGCATGGGTCCTAGGTAATTGCTTTGACTGCCCCGCCTTGCCATTCTAGTCGCGCTGCTCCCTCCCTCCCACTCTCCCTTCTTGTAAGATGTCCTTTCCTTGGGATGTTTGCCCCAGGGTTCTAACTTCCCCTGTTTCTGAGCCGCGTTAATCACCCCTTCTCTCCTTCCCTTCCTTACAGTAAATTGAATTAAGGTTAATTGATTGCCCCATCTCGCGCCTCCAATAACAACCTCCATTATAGACATTGGTTTTCTCCGGTCGGGTGTGGGACATTTCACAACCCATGACTCACCCAGCATTAGTGCAGTAAGGGCTTTCCTTGTACTTTTTCCGGTATCGGTCCTCCAACCACCCCCACCACACCTGTCTCAGCCTGTCCCTCTTCACAGAAGTCTCCCCTGCAGGTGAAACCTTTGAGCACCCAACATCTCTCTATTTGGATTGGTGCAACCTTGTGCACTTGTCTGGACTCCCAAACCATAGCAAGATCAGTGTATTAATATTCCCTCCGCATCTGCCAGATCTTGAATTCCACATTACACTTCAGATAGTTTACTCCTTTAGCATAATTGTAGTTCTTCCTCTCTTCCCACCCGCTCCCTCCTGACCCTATCTATCCTTTGTCTCCCTCTCATGCAGCTACAGTTAATTGATTCTTGTAATCCTGTCCTGACGATGACCTGAAACAACACAGATCGAAACGCTGTTGACAACATTCAGCATATTTACGGCCTTCTTGGCACTTAACATGTTATTAAAAAAAATATTTTTAAAACCGTGCCGTCTCGCTGTTCCACTGTATTAAGTGTCTCACCTTGTGCCTTCACCTTGCCACGAGCACTTTTGTGCGCTTATATTTTAGATTACGCTTGCATACGTTGAAATGTAATATTCTTGTCTGAAATCATTGCCTTTTCACGTATTCAAATAAAGACCACAATATCTAAACCTTGGTGTTTCTCCTCCCATGTCACCTTTTGTAATTTAATTTACGCTTCAGTATTTTTCTTCCAAATAGTTCCTGTTGAGACATTGTTGTTTGTCATTGGGGAATTCATATAGCACAGTGGCTACTGCAGGATCACTTTAGCCAAGCTGTATCTCTCATTGGAGCCGTGTGGGCTGGGCACGGCACATTTTGAGCATTATCACCTGGCAGCTGACCTCCAGTGGCTAAGCCATTAGCTTTCTGGGCATTCAGTATAAGAATCACGCTTCTTCCCCCCCCCCCCCCCCCCCCTTGCAGCTGGGAAGATTCCATGAATTACGCCTCCCAGGTACTAACCTTGGGAGCAGATTGCCCTAGTTATTACGTATGGCTCTGAGGTGCTTCGCACAGAGCCTACTCCTCACCAGGCATATTACATCCTACGGCACTGTCATACCCTTGTTTTGAATGCCTAGGCACCTTGGCCGCCTTACGACTGGTGATCTGACTAAATGGGAGAACGTGGTCATCACATCACAGGGACATCTGTTGCAGAACAGCCACCTGCTTTTGTTTAATGCACTTCAAGAACAGTTTGATTTACATGGAGGACACTTTCTGATGTACCTGCTACAGGATAAGGCTCTCTGAATTAAATGACACATTACAAACTCAGATCCCATGACACACTGTCTAGATGCAGACTTTATTTGTGATTGGAAACAGCAGGAAATAAATCACCTGGTTCTATAGAGGCTCCCGCTACAGACGCCATTATCATGCAAGCCCGCCGCAATGTATGTGAAGCTGAACTAGGTATCCTGCATAATGGCAAGGCGTTGGGAGAGAGTAAGAGCATATTCACACACCATCTCGCATAATGCCAGACTCAACAATTCAACATAGGGCCTACTTATTTCCCCATAAAGTCAATAACATGTTCGCTACCGCTGCCACCTCCTGTCTCTGTTATGCAGCACCCTCCGCAAATTTCCAACACATGCTATGGGATTGTCTATCTTTTGCGGCCAACTGGTCTGAGGTTGTAGACAGGTTGGCTACTGTAACTGGGTTAGGAAACAAACTGTTCGGTGGTGTGTGCTCTTAGACACTATACATGGTCCAGAAAGAATGAAGCCTCCTCCCACTTGCTTGATCTCGCTTTATTCCTTGCTAAACAGGCAGTTACCATGAAATGGAAGGCTGTGCACCACCAGAGGTCAAGTCGTGGCATCCAGTCACCCTCAAGTGGGTTGAGACTGAAAGTAGAGCCTTGCGCAGTGAAGAAGTTAGAGGCCTGTGCAAGCACCCGATCGCTGGTCACTGGGGTTAACCTATTACTTAACATAAAAGAGTGAATTAGAAATTACAATTTGCTGTCGTAATTTCTTAATGAAGCTTTGGACAATGCTTTAGGCTTCTCCTACCTTCCAGCCCAGGTGGAGAACTGGGTCGGGATACTGCACTTTTCTGAGCGTTTGCAAAACATCAGTCAATTACCTACTTTGCAACTTGGTCCCACCTCCACCTGTCTGTTTGTGCGGATGATCTACACTATTAACATTCATCTTTGACACAGCAAACTCTTGCTAACTCCTTCAAGTTGTAGTGACCATGTGCAGCTTCTGTGCATTCTAAAATGCCAGAATTTATTGTACAGGAAAAAAATTAGGTAGCAGTGTTATATCCTTAAAATCTTCCATTTTTACTTCCTGTTTCCTCCTTTTTCAACATGGGTACAATCCAGTTTATGTTTAATAGTATCTTGTGTGGAATTGTCACTGTAACACGACTCAGGTCATTGTTATCATACACTCCATAATTTGCTAAGCAGGAGAATTTTAAGTCTCAACCTTATTACTTTAGTCATTGGATTCCTTAATTTATGACCTTATGACCTAAGCAGATAAAGCTTAGGACAGTGACTGGTGTGAGGCTTACCGTAATAGACCAAATTAGAAAATTCTCAGAATCTCCAGTAGGATGGTAACAGTAGGTTATTTTTATAATTTTATATAGCGCAAACTCGACCCAAAGGTATTGGTGCACTTTACTTGAGCACCAATTGTATCACATAAGGACACATTCATTTTTTGGTCGAGCTTAGGAAGCGAATGCGCTGCTCTGTGAGGCATGCTGTATTAGAGTATGGACTTGAAGCCCTGCCCATATTTGTCATTTGCTTGTGTCCTTCATAAATGCTGGTTTCTGATTCGTTGATACGCTTGTTAGTCCCTCCCTAGTACCGCCTTGTCTTCATTTGTAGCCTCCCATGAGGACTAGCCCTTTTACTTTGGTTGTTACACGGTATGTGGTATTTAGTCTGTAACTACTAGTTTCTTTAATGAGTTTCTCCTACTGCAGGCACGTCAAGCGCACTTTCACTTTCCAAGCAGCTGGGGACAATAGCAGCCGCTTCTTAGAAATGCAACAGGTCTCGCATTTACAAGAGTTTGAGATATTGGCCTTGTAAATGACAATGCCTTTTATTTATGTGTTAATTATCAAAACAGATAAATAAAAGCATTGTCATTTACAATGTCAATAGCTTAAACTCTCTCATATGCGAGACCTATTGCATTGCCAATGCTTGTTTTTATTAGGCACAGTGAGATTAAGTGATTTGTGTAGAATCACAGGATGTTGAGCCAACGCCGAGGCTCTGACTTGGTTTGCTCGTTCCAAAGTCGGCAGCACTGGACGTTACTCCGCATCCTGTCCCCACTGAGATTTCAAGATTCTCATAAACACCAAGGTCCCCTGAATATTCTTTCTAGACTGCAGAATTGGTATACCTGATACCCTTAACAGTGCGGATGTGGAATCAGTACCCCTGAATCTGGGCCATTATGAGTCTTATTTGGGGAAAGTACAAACCAGGTGGTAAACTAGTATTGAGGACTGTAATGCATGTACTGCTGGTTTTTCCACTTTACCCTGTGGACCACAAAACACATTTTGGGTAAGAGTTAAAGCTCTTATTTGTCTCAGTACACTGCAGTCAGGTTGGGTTCACCAAAGTAAGAAATTATCATTGTTTTATGATGAACAGAGAGTACACAATTTTAAAATGACCAATGGATTGGTTAATGATTTGAATATATTGACAAGATGAATTGTCTTTTGTTTACGAAATGTATTGCTATCCAAACTATTGTTTAAATAAGTAGCACAAAGGCGCTTTACCAAGAAAGCATTAATGATTTTGGAGACAATGAACCGTGAAATTGACCGTGGCATAGAAGGGTTGTGAGTTGAAATCCCTACATTTAAGGGTGTTGGGCTCGCATGTATTTCTTAAGACATCACAGGAGCATGGAATGCCCTGATTTCCAGAATGTTATGGAAGATTCACATTTCCCCACTGGTCTGGTAATAATGTTTTACTTAATGTATTGACATTTGTATTTTATTCCCTTCTTTGTAATGCCACCATACAATACAAGTGCAAGCAATGTAACATAACAAGAGTATTTGTAATATGGTTGAAGTCAAAGTGCTAATGATGAAAATACTATTATTTGTGCCTCAGGTGATGATTGCACTATCTTCACACATTGGACATTTGGAGGCAGAGAAACACAAGCTGAAGACTCAAGTCAAGCGTCTGTGCCAGGAAAACCTTTGGTTAAGGGACGAGTTGGCAAGTACACAGCTGAAGCTGCAGCAGAGTGAGCAGATGGTGGCACAGTTGGAGGAGGAGAAGAAACATCTGGAGTTCCTGAACCAACTCAAGCAGTACGAACCCAAGGAGGACCAGGTATTGTATGTAGGAAGGGCGCAGAAGTAGAACTACACATAGCCATAATTCTTGTTATGGTAATCCTATCTGAGTTTAAAATTGTTTTATGCATCATCATATGGAGGGCCGTATCAGCAAAGATTAATTGCGGATACGACACAAGGCAGCAGCTACCCTCATTGAATAAAAGAGTTTACTTTGACATCAGGTACAGATAGAGCTATCCTACTCTCAGTACATTCGAAAGACATTTGCATTTGAAGAGGAACACTGTAAGGATACAATGCAAATGTAGCAATCTGTAGACAAGAACTTCATTGTATGTTAATTCTACTAGAGGAACTACCCAAATACTATCAGGATAGGGAGATCATTCTGGTATTTATTAGAAGGTTATTAGAAATTGAGGCACTTTAATGTTGTGTTGTAAGTAGACACCGGTTACGGGAAGTGATTTTAGGGATTTATTCCTAATGGTACTCGCCCTCGACAGACAGCGACCGGCAGGCCCGGGTCCTAGGATGAACTGACCAGTCCACTGGACCACTTAGAAAAGTAGTCGACTAACAATATGACATATCTCATTTCACCAGGAAGTGAGACAAATGGTCCAGGAAACTCCAGGGCCAATTTGTCCCAAGGTTCTTCATGGTATGGAACAGGATGCAAGGGCGTCTTTCTGACGTTCCAATGTTTATCAGAAAGAAGACACTCTGGGCATTTGTCAACCACTTGTTTGACCTGACTATCCAGAGCAGGCCACCAGTGATGCTGCTTGATACACATAATGTAATGTAAAAGTAATTTATAGAGTGCAAACTCATGCCCGAGGGTGTCTTGGCGCTATCAGAGGCGGGTCTAAGGCAGATCAGTAGAAAGAAGTGAGGCTTCTTGCTGAGCTTAGGTGTCTGCTAGTCTTGCGAAAAAAGCCAGGTCTTTAAAGATTTTCTGAAGGCGAGTAGGGAGGGAGTGGCTTTTATTGTCAATGGTAGGCTGTTCCAGAGCACTGCCGTGGCCCTCAAAAAGCTCTTTCCACCCAAAGTAGTGCTCTTGAATGGGGGCACAGTCAGGTTCATGACGGACAAAGAGCGGAGAGTCCTCCCTGGGACATACCAACTAAGCTTCTCCTTGAAATTTACTTGTCCCTGGCTGTGCAGTGATTTATAGGCTAAGCATAATGCTTTGAACCTGCAACGTTCTCTAACTGGTAACCAGTGGAGTTTCCTAATGGCTCCTTTAGCAGATTCATATTTTGGAATTTTAAAAAGGAAACGTGTGGCTGCATTTTGTAGAGTCTGGAGCCTCTTCTGGGGACCTGTCGCAAGGTTAAGCATGAGACTATTACAGTAGTCAATCCTTGAGAGTATCAAAGTGATGATGACAGTTTTTAATAGTTCTGGGGGTAGGAATTTCTCAATCTTTTTTACCAGACTCAGAGCGCAGACAGTGGCTGATGTCATTTTATTCACCTGATCTTTGAGCTTCATTTCATTATCTAACAAGAAACCAAGATTCTTTACTTTGTTTGTGGGTTCCATAAGCGGGCCCAACTCAGGCAACCACCATGCCGGCGTCCAGAAAGAGGGGTTATTTCCAAAGATCAAAACCTCAGTCTTAGTGGCGTTCAATTTAAGACAGTTATTGCCCATCCAATTGCTAACTTTACTCATGCAGGTCTTGAATGCAGAGCTCAATTTAGTTTCTGGTTTTGTTAGTGACACCACAATTTGAGTGTCATCAGCTTATGATGCAAGAGAGAAACCAGAATTTCTGATGAGTGTCGCTGGCGGTGTAACATAAAGATTGAAGAGTGTAGGGATCAGGGTTAAGCCCTGGGAGACTCCGCAAGGCAAAGAGAAAGGCCTTGATGAGATGTTGGGCAGTATTACACTTTGTTGTCTATTTGCGAGAAAGGATTGAAGGAGATCTAGTGCAGTGGTCTTGATCCCAAGGCTCCGCATGTCAACCAGGATCACATGGTGGACCGTATCGAACGTCGCCGAAAGGTCCAGCAAGACCAGGGCCGCTGTACCTCCGTGATCCAACCTTTCTCTGATGTCTTCCGTTGCTATTATCAAGGCAGATTCTGTACTCGTTTTTTCCTGAAACCATGCTGAGTATCATCCAGAAGAGCGTTTTCCTTTATGTACTCTGAGAGTAGCTCATTCATCACCGTCTTTGCCAATTTGGCCGCGATGGGGAGTCTTGATGTGGGGCGATAGTTGTTCTGGTCCAGTTTATTCCGGTTCGCGTTTTTTAACAAAGGCTGAACAGAGGCCAGTTTCCAAATAGAAGGAAAAATTCCCTCGGCAGACATCTTGTTAAAGATTTGCTCAATGTTTTGTGTTATTTGTGTAGAGATCATGTGCATTATTTTAGGAGGGCAGGGGTCTTGTGGGGCGCCCGATTTAATTAATGGGATTAACTTTGTGAGGGATGTATGTCGTTACAACGCACACTTTTACAACACATGCACTTACAACGCATTTTTTACAACGCAACATCCACTACAACGCATTCCATTACATAGCATGCTACCTTTACAACGCATACCATTACAACGCATAATATTAAATTGCATTTAAGGTAAGTATTGGATAGTATAGGGGTAAAAATTACTATTCTAACTCCAGGGGGTGCAACAGTAGGGTAAGTGTTGGATTGCGTTGTAATGGTATGCGTTGTAAAGGTAGTATGCGATGTAATGGAATGCGTTGTAAAGGTAGTTTTTAAATATGCGTTGTAGTGTCATGCGATGTAATGGAATGCGTTGTAGTGGATGTTGCGTTGTAAAAATTTTGTTGTAAGTGTAGTGCGTTGTAATAGTTGCGTTGTAAAGGTTGTTCACCCTTTGTGAATTGTTCTATTGAGAGGGGGCTTAAAAGTGGAAAGACTGGCTTGAGCTAATGCTGCAGTTGATGGTTGTCCGTCCAATTGGCTGGCCGTCCTACCCACATTTAATGTATGAACATTTTTTGGAACCTTTTCTTAAAATAAGTTGGCCAGGATACAGGTCTTGGTGGTGCCCAAATGTCCTTGATGTGCTTTGGATATGAAGGACTCACCTGACTTGAAAGAAGGAGCATGTGAATACCCTCTCAGGACCAAACCTTTGAACAAAGACAGCTCATCGGCTACCTGAGCATAGGTCTTCAAGTCACCCTGTAAACATCTAATTTCAGGCCAACCCTGAACTATATACAAACTGACCTACTTAAGGGTTTCATCCTTTTGTAAGGCATTCTTCCAGTCCTCCTCTGAAAACATGGGCTCACCATCCAAACAGGCCTGTACAGCATCCACATATGCAACACACACATCATTATCCGTTTCAAGTTCTTCATCTAGTTCAGACAGAGGCATACGAGAAAGGCAATCAGTTTGAAAATGCTTCCCTCCAGCCACATGGCTTATGTTAAACGTGTATTCATGCAACTTTGAAACTAACCATGTAAGCCTCGCGGACACGTTATTATGAATCCTCCCTGTGAAAATGTAAATGGGAGGCTTTATGATCTGTGTGTAACTCAAAATGACGTCCCCAGACATACATCTTAAAATTCTGAACTGCCCAAACGCATGCCTGGACCTCACGCTCAATCGTGCTATACTGTTGTTCGTATTTCTTAAGAGACCTGGAAGCAAATGCAACAGTTTATTCTCTGTCTCCTATCCGCTGGCTTAAAACTGCTCCTAGACCACAGAGGCTGGGATCCACAGTGATAAGGGATGTGCAATCCTCCCTGAAAGTAGATAGTGCTAGTCTTCTCACAATCAAGTCCTTCACTTTGTTAAAAGTAGTCTGCATCTCCCGCCCCCAAATGAACTTCTGCCCTTTTTGCAACAGAGATCTGAGAATTTTTACTACTACCGCATATCCTGACACAAACCGAGCGTAATATTCTGCAAGACCTAAAAAGGAACGTAGAGCATCACAATCACTGGGCGCCCTGGCATCTTTAATAGCCTTGACCAAAGAGAACTTTAGCTTGATTCCAGTGTCAGTGATGGTATGGCCCAGTAATCCAAAACCTTGGTGGCAAATTAGCATTTATCTTTTCTGACAGTCATGCCTCTGTGATTGAGTATGGACAAGACTTTATCTAGAACGCAATAATGTTCCTCTAAACGACTGCTAAAATCAGAATATCATTTTGATCTGCTTGTACCTCTTTAAGATCAGCAAACAGGACATTCATGGGTTTTTGGAAAACACTGGTGGCTGATGCCAACCCGAACCACAGCCTCAAATACTAGTAAGAGCGGAATGGGGTGACAAAAGCCATCAGTTCCTATGACTCTTTGTCAAATAGAATTTGGTGGTATGCTGATCAATAATGGAAAACCATTTAGCATTGCCCACGTTAGGCAACATTTCGTGTATCCTGCGTAGGAGGTGATAATCAATCAAAATATTGGACTTCAGTGTATGTAAGTCGGCACACAACATGATATCGCCTGAGTTATTCTGTGAAATGACAATTGGTGCGACGCATTGAGACGATTCTACAGGTTGAATGATACCTTGGGGCCATAAAGCTCTTAACATCTGTTTGAGATCCCCTCTGACTGACAAGGGAACTTGCCGTACATTGTGTACAAATGATTAGGAATGGGGCTTGAGCCAGATATGATGCAGAAAACCTTTTGCCGTGCCAATCTTTTCAGAAAATAGTTCCTTATGCCTATTCAGAATCACATCAATGGGTTCTTCTAAACTACACACTGACCTTGCCGGTAACTCACCTGCAACTACAGGATCACTGGAGCCAGGAATATAATATTAACCCATCTGGCAATGTCTTGCCAACAAATGATGTTGTTACCTTTGATGGCAACATAAATCTTGGTAAATGTTTCGCTGCCCATGCACTGAACCTTTACCTTTAAGAAACCAAAAAGATCAATGGGTTTTTCGCCAAAATCTTTGGGACAGATATCAGGGGATATAAGTGATTTGTTTGTACCCCATTCGTCGTGGAAAGTGGTATCTCGCAAAATGGTAATCGGAGAACCGGAGTCCGCCATGACCTGTAACAACACATTATCAATAATGGCATTGCATGAGGGACCTTTAACAGGTGTGCAAATGGTGTTACATTCAATGGTTAATGCTACATTGTTCACAGAATCAAGTCAAGTCAAGTCAAAGGCTTTATTTCGATAAAAACATATCATAAAAGCTTTACAATTAAAAAAAAAGAGTTTAAATTCATTTAGGTTAAAATCCAAGTTTTTTAATAAAAGAAAGACATATCATAAATAGATGTTAAGAACGGATTGAACAATTTCTTTAAGCCTTTTGCTTCTGATGCGCCATGCCCAAGATAGAAATTTTGATAGGGCGCAAGCATACAGAGGGCGGGAGTCAGACATTAAAATACGTAACGCCTCAATGTAGTGCCTAGTACCTAAGGAACGGCACAATTGCTTAAGCCATCTTCTTCTTGGGTATACATACTGCGGGCATTCAAATAAAAAATGGGCCACAGACTCTTGTCTAGATATACAAAAAGGACAAAATTCAGTGGTCTGGGCAGGGGGTTTCCACCGGGAAGTAAAAACATAAAGTGGGAGAGTCCCGGTCCTAAATTTAAAGTAAAGAGATCTATCAAAAGGTCTCTCAATAATGTCAAGATACAGTTTTCGGATCGGCTGATCCTTGAATTCCAGAAAGTCCTCCGTGAGTCTACCCAATGTACAGTTCGTATTTCGTTGGGTCGCAATCCAATTCCAATATAGAGACTTAAGCGTAGCTTTCGGGGGGGAAGACCTATTTTCCCATGCTGCGCTTAGCCCCAGATTGCACAAGAGGATTTTCATGTCACTCAGCCACTTTATCTTGTGCCATCCGGGGAGTGACATAACTTCGGAGAGGCCTTTGGCATATTTAGCTAGTTCCGGGACTCGCCATAGTCGGGCCCATAGCAGTAGAGGGCGAAGTTTCGCCAGGTCACCAATAGGACGACATCCTAGATCGAGCATCAGTGGGGTCGTGGGAGTACCTTGAGGGAGTGACATGATGGCCCTACAAAACTTTCTCTCAGCTCTTGACAACTCGCTAGTATTGCATGAACCCCACAGCTCAGCCCCGTAGAGAGCAGAGCTGACTCCCCTTGCTGCATAGATTCCCACAACAGGGGCTATAGGTCTAATAGCACAGGAGCGCTGTTCCTTCAGTAGGGCCCCTGTTACCCTCTTGTGGGCTAGCAACATCTTGCATAAGTGGGGGGCCCATTGCATATTATGAGATAAGCGGATCCCTAGGTAATCAAACACATCCACCCTCCCCAAAGGTACGGCATTTAATTTCAAAGGGCGCACAAGTTTTTTGGGGGGGTTCATCACAAGATATTTCGTTTTGTCAGTGTTGATTATCAGGCCCCGTTTAGCGCAAAAGAGTTGGAAGTTATTTAATAATTTTTGGAGGCCCATAGGGGATTTGGAGAGTAAAAGGGTGTCGTCCGCGAAGAGGAGGGTAGGGATACGTTCCCCTGCCAGGGATGGTTCATCTGAAGGATCTTTCAGCAGATGCTCAACCACACAGTTCACATATAAGGAAAAAAGGGTGGGGGCTAGAACACATCCCTGGCGGACCCCTCTCTCTACCGGGATTCTACTAGTTCTCTCTCCATCCCTGCCCCATCTAATCTGGGCAAAGTTGTTTTCATGCAACCTTGCAATTAACAAGAGTAAGTAGTGGGGTACCCCCATGTCAACAAGGACTCTCCAGAGGGTCTCCCTGGGTACCAAATCAAAGGCAGTCTTTAAATCGATAAATGCGAGATAAAGACTGCCCTTGCCTAGGACCACCACCTTCCAATACACTAGTAACAATCTAAATGTCTGTTCAATGGTACCAGTGCCTGTTCTAAAGCCTGCCTGGTAGTCGGAAAGGATGTTGTTTTCGTCGATCCATTGTGATAATCTGACCAGCAGCACCTTCCCGACTACCTTTTGGGTTATATCCAGCAGGCTTATAGGTCTATAGTTAGACGGGTCGTCCCTGGCCCCCTTTTTAAAAATAGGGACGACCTCCGCCCCTTTCCACGATGCCGGAATAGGAGCTCCCCTACTAATGGCATTGATCAAACAGCAAATGAATTTGCCCCAATTCGGAATATCCGAACGTAGCAGGTCCCCGGGGATGCCATCTAAGCCGGCTGCTTTTTGGGGCCTAATGTTACTAATTGCATACTCGACTTCACTGATCGAAAAAGCAGAATCTGCCAAATCTACCTCCCAGTCATTGAGTGTCGTGATTGTGCCTAACGTGTCGATTTCGTGGTCTGCACTTCTTAGTGGGAGGTCGGGAGTTACTAACGCCACCTCCCGCACTAGATCATCATTAGAAGTGGCTATGGGGGAAGTTTTAAGAATATCCCCAGTTTGACTAGCATACAATTTAGTAAATTGATCGACCCATACTTGACTTGTGATATTACATGTGATGAGATCGCTGTCGGGTCTAGTTTTAGCTCTAATTGTATCCCAAAAACGCCTTGAATCTTTCCCCAAGCTGGCCTCTTTTAAGGAACACCAATATTCAAGCTCCCACTCCTTTCTAGCGCTTGCGAGGGTTTTCTTGTATAATGTCCTAGCTCCCTGAATCACTCCTTGATTTTTGCTTTTGATGGCCTTAATCAAGAGTGATTTTGCATGTCTACAGGCAGATGTATACCAGTCATGTTTCCCCCTAGGGTTCCTAGTTACCTTATTCTTGACCAGATGCTCCTCTTTAGAAAACACATTCCCAATAGACCTAAGGGTTTCCTCAAAGATGGAAGTGACCCAGCCAGGGGTCGAGAAGGCCGGGTCACTGTTGTCCATTTGTGAGGCAATGAGCAGTGTGTTTATAGTGTTGAGTTTGGTTTCATCCTTGGAGACCAAACTCCACTTCAAACGTCTCCCACAAGAGGAGACAAAGATTTTGTTAGCTACCTTAGGAGATGTTTTAATCCTTTCGTTGGGCCAGGGATTCCTAAGGGACAAGGAAAGCGAATTATGGTCGCTTTCAACGGTAGACAAAACAACCATATCCTGGACAAAACCCCAGAGAAAGAGATCTAACATGATATAGTCGATCCTTGAGGTATAGTTAGTTCTATTAAATGTGGCCGCGCCCATAGGATCTGAGCGTGTGCGGCCATTGGCAGCTCTCAAGCCGAACTCCAGCGTTAAAGCATTCAACTGGATCGCAGTTGCAGACCATTTTTTAACCGGGGGGATGGCCAAAGACGGGATGCCCCATCTTTCGTCATCCTCGGCCGGGTCAAAAATATCATCCTGTATAAGGGGCTCGTAGGTGCAATTAAAGTCGCCCGCGACCAGAACTTGGGCTCCAACTGTATTTTCTCTCAATACCGTGTCAAGGATGGACACTGTCGGAGACGTAGAGCCACACTTAGCACCTCTAGCATATACATTAAGTACATCAAGAATAAATCCCCTTTGGGGACCTCTCAGGGAGATTCCTAGGATGTCAGGACAATTGATTTGTTTTACATCTATACGAAGATTTAGAGCAATGCTTATCCAAATGAGTAGGCCTCCAGAGGGACGGCCTATCCCATTTCTAGGAAGAACTGCAGGGACAAAATAGGTGACATAACCTACCCGGTATAAAGGTTCTAAACTCCAGGTCTCTTGGAATAAACAGATCATGTGTGCCTCTACTAAGGCATTCCACTCCGGTAGGCATAATTTGTAAATGTAAATGTACAGATATTTATATAGCGCAAATCACCAACCGGTCTCTAAGCGCTTGCTTAGGGAACCCGTCCTGGTATTCCCCTGTGAGATAACCCAGCAGGGCATCCACAAGGTGAAAGCCAGGCATCCCGCCGCGAGGGGCCATTGTGGAGATTAAGCAAGCTATTGCCCAGAGTCGCAGAGTGTGAACCCATGAATCGAGTATGCACTGGAGCGAGTATTATCGAGTCCATGGACAATTTATGGACTCAAGACCCAGCCGAGCCGGGAATTGAACCCTGGTCCCGGGCTGACCTCTGCTTCCAGGTCTGCCTACTCTAACTAGTGAGCCACACTTCTCCACTCCAATTTCCTGTGGATGCCAGCAAGATTCCAACTTAGAATTTTTAAAGTACCAAGAAGATCATGGGCGACATTTTTTTGGGCACTTTGGTGGACAATAGAGGGCGGGAATATATCGGGGGACACAAGCTCAGTGGAGAGCATAGGCGGTATACTCCCGTGCCCTGTGATCACAGTGGAGCATGGGCTTAGAGCAGAGGCCTGCGGAGTTTCTTGAGCAATTAATTTCGGGGATGAAGCAGTCTTGGTGAAATCAATACTGTTTTCAGAAACAAAACTATCTAGGGACTGGGATAATTTGGAACTATCATGTTCGATGACCTCAGGGCCATTTACTGAACCCGGTGATGGTCAATCCACTTCCTCTAAACAGCTAAATCTGTTAGCGAGTGGTAAACCTCTCCAGCCAACAGAGAAAGCTGCGTCTCTACCCTCGTAATCTGGCCAATCGCTCCACTCCCTTCTTATATTCCAATTGTTTATTTGTGGCATGTTCCTATCGGGGGTGTCGGCCCAATAGTTTGTAGGAGGATAAAAGGAGGAAAGCCTTCTCACCTTTATTCCATCGTACTTAGGCCACATACCACGACGGCAAATATAATCCGCCGTACGTGGATTGTCAAAATTAACTATAATGCAGTCCCCTTGGCTCGTTTTCTTCTCGCTTCCCACCCAAGGGACCCTACGCACCATTAGGATCCTACTACCGCAGGAGGGTGGGAGCGGTCTGTTGGTATTGAGCCAATGCTGGACCTTGTTTTTTAAGGACCACGTTGGTTCCTCAGCTTTTGGCCTTAACTCGGGAACACCGGTCAGGATCACAACATATGGGTCTGCATCTGCTGGTAAATGTATGTGGTGCCCATACTCCCCCCTGATTTTATCATTAGGGTGTGTTGGCCCTGAGGATTTAAGTAGTGTATTTTCCGAGATTTTGACAGGGCCGGGGGGTTTAGGAGGCTCCACAACTTTCTTTAATCGAGCTGGCAGTGGCTTTGATATTGTATTTAGTACATGAGAGGGTGCATTTGCCACTGACCGCTCCGTTCTCAAGGTTATGGGGGTTGGTTGCGGTTCCTCAAGATTAGCCAGCCCAACGCCCAACTGGACCCTAGGGGAAACATTCATTGAGGATAACTGTTTTTCAATGTTAGAAAGGGATAGTGCAATGGGTTGCATAAAGTCTTTGATAAGATCTTCTAATCTAGATAAAAATAGGTTTTTGGCCTCGCAGACTTTGCAACCCTCACCCAAACTACCAAGGTCACCAAGAGTTGTTAGATTCGTGGGGGGAGCAGTTATATCAGTGGCTGAATTAGGTAGGTTACTCTGAGTAGATATGCTTTTGCTTTGCACCCGAATAGGCGGGATTTTTTTCTTGGGTTTACCATTGCATTTTTCCACCTCCCTAGGCTTCTTCCGTTTTGGGATGGCACCCTCCCTCTTCCCCCTTGAGTGATTAACAGTGGGAAGCTCCTGCCTCGGGCTGATAAAAAGATCGGGCGTCTTCTCAAGAGCTTCGCTTGAGTGCATGTCCGAGAGAGCCAATGAGGCCGAGAGATCGACCGTATTTGGCACGCTATGAGTTTCAGCCTGGATTTCAATAAGAGGCCTAAGGTCCCTAGGGCTAGTGGGTGTCTTGGCTAAAGCCAAGGGGCCTATAGAGGATCGCCTTGCTAAAGCCAAATCCTGAGATACCCTCCGCTCCAAGAGCGATATGCCTTGGTTAATGGCTTCATTTGCCCTAGTGATGTATTGGTCAATTGGGCCAGATGTATGTACATCCCCATGTGCAGTTTTACTCCTAGAACCCCTCGGCATCCTATCACAACTACTAACAATGTACACAACACAAACTAGAGCTAGTCAAATAAGCAACAAATCGCTAGTATGGTGCTTAAAGTGTATATTGAAGATGGCAGAGCTAAAACACCTGTCTAATATGTAAGAGGGGGGCCCAGTCCAGTTTTACCCGGTCTTTAACGGGCTTAAACGGGCCCGCCCTTGGCCCGGGCTTCGCCCGCGCGCGTCCCGCGCTGCGGAACTCTTCGGCGCTTTTTGAGCGCGAGTGTGGTGTTTGCTCCTCCCTCCTGGGAGCACAGATTTGTGGTCAATGGAGTCCCCACGAGCAGCGTCCGGCGGTCAGCAATCCTTTTGTCAGCCTGGATTAGCGCGTCCCGCGCTGCGGAACTCTTCGGCGCTTTTTGAGCGTGAGTGTGGTGTTTGCTCCTCCCTCCTGGGAGCACAGATTTGTGGTCAATGGAGTCCCCACGAGCAGCGTCCGGCGGTCAGCAATCCTTTTGTCAGCCTGGATTAGCGCGTCCCGCGCTGCGGAACTCTTCGGCGCTTTTTGAGCGCGAGTGTGGTGTTTGCTCCTCCCTCCTGGGAGCACAGATTTGTTGTCAATGGAGTCCCCACGAGCAGCGTCCGGCGGTCAGCAATCCTTTTGTCAGCCTGGATTAGCGCGTCCCGCGCTGCGGAACTCTTCGGCGCTTTTTGAGCGCGTGTGTGGTGTTTGCTCCTCCCTCCTGGGAGCACAGATTTGTGGTCAATGGAGTCCCCACGAGCAGCGTCCGGCGGTCAGCAATCCTTTTGTCAGCCTGGGTTCACAGAATCAATGCAAGACACAAGTTCCAAATCCACATTGCTGATGCGAACAGGATTTTTACTGCTCCTGCACACAATTTGAAAATGCCCTAGTTTCTTGCAGCCAAGACAACATCTGGCCATATCCGGACACCCTGGAAAGATGATCAAATTAATTTTTGGTTTACATCTGTAGCAGGGTGCAGAGCTCCTTTTTAAACTTCTTTTGTTCTCTAAATGTTGGCTTAGTTTGCACAGTGCCTAATGAGTGAACTTCATGAACAGAAATGTCCTCAGAAACAACACTAACTGTGGCGTCAGGATTCAATGCTTTTGACGAGATCGCAGATTGTTCAATGATCTTAGCTATATCCAACACATCACTAAGGGTAGGATTGCGACAACTAATTAACGTTCCTGTATTTTCTTTTATCCACAGTTAAAAAGAAATTGATCTTGGATGTAGATATCCAAATTGGGGCCAAATTTACAAGTCAGAATCAGGATTCTAAGTGCATCTACCTACTTTTTACCCTTTCATCAAGTTTCCTTTTTACAAAGTTATGCCTCTCAAGCATGACGTTGAGTTCCTCTGCAAATTGTTTTTTAAGCCTTTCAATTGCTTTCACACATGTATTTCAATTATCACCAGCTGGAGCTCGAGGGGCGGGAATAGGAGGTAAATTGTCAAATATTTGCTGTGCTGTATGCCCGAAACTGCATCTATGGTACTTAGATGATTCTCAAACATCGAAACCACTGAGCCTATTTGATGGTGGGTTTGCCTGGCTGACCAAGAACGGGGTGGCTGTGTTATTTGCTGAGGGGTAGCAATACCAACTGAGGTCCAAAATGTAATACGAATAATCAGTATGGGGCTCACTGTATCTGAGATTGGATAAATACTAAAACTGATAGAAGAAAATCTGCCTCTTTTATATAAATTCAGGACACAAAATACCATATATTGTTGAAAAAGTATTAAAGTGCAGTGGCTTCACTTTGAAATCTTTTTCACTGAAGAGAGGAGGCTCAGTAGAACACTTTAGTTCAAAGCAGCCATGATTAAGATGTGATCTGTGTGTGTGACCATATGTTGCTTGAAATAGCCTGAAACCTGGCCAACCCAATATGGCTGCTGCGTGTGATGTCACACTCAACAGCGTCGTGCCAAACGTGTGGAGTCAGCCTTGCATTGCCAGGCAACTATGGAAACCACGAGCGTGGCATGCTGGCGCCGGAACACGCTGTCACACACACCCACACTGGGGACAAAGTGACTTCCCAAACACTTATGAAATGCCTCAAAAGTGCTCCAGGGTGGAGTGAGCATGGGGCCTCCGCACAACCCTGATGTCAAGGAGTTAGGGTGACCAACTGGCATTGGTGCAAATTCAGGACGGTGAGTGTAAAAATCAGGACAAAGGGTCAAAATTCAGGACACAAATTCAGGACAGGAGGTCAAAATTCAGGACAATAGGTACGTTTTACAGACACATCAGAGGAGATCGCGCAATAGTATATAAGTAAGCCCAGCCATATCCAAACATATTCAACCATTTGCAAACCTATCCATCATGTATCCTTCCATCTATCATTTCACTCATCCATCCCTTCATCCATCCTTTCACTCATCCATCCATTATCCATCCATCCATCCACCCTTTCACCCTATCCATCTGTACACTCATCCATCCACTCTTCTACCCATCCATTCACTCATCCATCCAGCCATTTACCCTTTCACCCATCCAGCCATCTTTTCACTTACTCACCCATCCACCCAGTCACTCATCCTTTCACCCATCCACCCTTTCAGTCATCTATCCATCCTCCCTTTCTCTCGCCATCGACCCTTTCACTTAGCCATCCTTCAGTCCATCCATCCACCCACCCATCCATCTACTCATCCACTCATGAATCCATCCATTGACCCTATCACTCATCCATCCTTTCTCTCATCCATCTATCCTTTCATTCCTTCACTCATCTATTCATCCTTTTGTCCATCTACCCTCCCTTCCACTCATCCCTCCATCCACCCTTGCACTTATCAATTCATCAATCCATCCATCATTTCACTCATCCATCCACCCACTCACTCATCATCCACCTTTTCACTCATCCATCCACCCTTTTACCCATCCAGCTACCCTTCCACCCATACATCCAGCTATTTACCTTTTCTCTCATTCATCCTTCCACTCACTCATCAATCCATCCATCCTTTCAATCTTTCATTCATCCATTCACCCTTTCACTAATTCATCCAGCCATCCACCCATCCCTTCACTTACTCACTCGCCCACCTTTTCATATTAATTTTGAGGTGAGCCTTTTTGAGAAGAGGCCCATCATGAACTTTACTCTCGCTGCAGGAGCAATTCCAGGACTGGGACAGGATCCACCACAGGGGGGTGGGGGGGGCAGTAGCTATCACAGGCGGGGGAACAGGATCCACCAGGGTGGGTATGCAGTATTCTAGTATCATCTCGGTCTCTTCCAGGGTGGGGTAGGGCTCCTCAGCCCCTCCTGGACAAGACAACGAGACGACAGGCTCTCTTTCTAAAATGTTAGTTTTGCCATCCCCCACTGTGATGTACAGTACTTAAAGGAGATACTCCAAGAGAACTGATTTAACTTGATTGTCCTCCATACTTTGTTAATCAGTGTGGGTGTGTTTGTGCCATTTCTTTATTTTATTACATTATAGACTGCATGTTTGAAGAACCGAGGTTTGCTTACAATTTAGTGACAGTAATTAAGCTCTGTGAAGAGAACCACGTGCTGCCTCGGTGTAATCAGGGCCGGTTCTACGATTTTTGGGGCCCTGGGCAGAAAGGGAATGTGTGAGGCCCCTCTAAATTGCAGAGACATGACGCATTCAAGGCTGTTTGCATCTGAATAGATGCTCCTGAAGCTGCAGCCCCTCCCTCTCAGTCATCTTCAAACACCTCTTAACAGCTCATCAAGGGCTGAAGGTGTGAGGGTTGCCATCCCGCTGTGCCTCTCCAATGCTGCTGGGTAGCTGAGCTTTGGTGCTGCATCGGAGTCTGTTACACCCGACCTCAGCAGCATCGGCGTCAAGAAGGGAGGTGGGTGGAAGCTGTGCCTAGGTTTGTGCGAGCGGTGCCCGGTTAAAATTACGGACAAATGGCGTCCGTTAAAGAATCCTTCACGGACAACGGACAGACGGCCGAAATTATGAACTGTCCGTGAAATTTACGGACGGTTGGTCACCCTACAAGGAGTTAGCCTGGTGAATGGTGACACTCCAGCAGCCGGGATGCTTGAAAACCGAGAAAGCGCTGAAAATCGAGGTGACAAGGAGGAGTCAGTGGGCGAGAACCAATCATTGCCAAATTGTAGTAAGTAGGCTACGGAGGTAGGAAGTGATTGTAGGGGTTTATTCCCAATGGTACTCGCCCACGACAGACAGCGACCGGCCAGCTTGGATCCCAGGATGAACTGACCAGTTAATTAAAATCCTTGCCCACCACTCTGTTTGCCTGCACGAACCTAAGTCGAACAATAATAAGGTATTTAAATTACAACAAGTAGTGAACGTGCAGCTCGAGCGTAGAACATATCACACGAGCTGCACCACTCATTGCCTAGAACACAGTGCAGCATATTACATGTTTTGTGGTTATTTTCGTATTATGCAACTCATTGTCCTTTTAAATCCAATCAGCAGTTGATCAAAATGTCATGATTAATAAATCATGTAGTTATTTTAAAATAAAATCTGTTAATAGAACCAGTTGCAAAATATGTTTCAGAAAGTATAACCTGCATTCAGAAAAGTGCCATTTTAACACTATTTGTGCATAATTCTCTATTGTCAAGTCATATGTTATGCATAGTCTGTTATTCTCAGTGAGTTTGGCTGTCGTAATCCTTGTGAATAGCGCATGACCAAAACACTTAAGATTTGGGTTGTGTTAACGTCCTAAACATAGATATATTCATTATGCATCTGTTAAAAAGAATGCTTTCAAAGAGCTTAACATTTCATACATGAATGTACTTTAATCGCCAGGTTTGCACAAAGTTTATATCCTTAAAATGTAATGTAAATCATGATTGGTAAAATGTTCTAACTATACTTAGTGTTGTGTTTAACCGATGAGGGCCTGATAGGAAAAGGTCCTACCTACCCATCTTCGAAGCTCAAGCACTATCACCCTTCAAGATGTCTTAGCTCTAGTGATAAAGCTCTGCTCACTGTTCCAAGGGTTTAAAATGACCCGATCAGAAGGCAGGTAATATTTAGGTCGTGCCTGAGTCAGCGTGCATGCGCTGCTCTGGCGATCTGTTGTAGTAGAGTATGGAAGAGAAGCCCCGCCCACTCTCGGCCATAGTTTTCATTGACTTGTGTCCTTGTCCTTCGTAAATGCTGCCTTCTGATTGGTTAATAGGCTTGTTAGTCCCTCCTTAGTACTGCCTTGTCTTCATTTGTAACTTCCCATGGCTACTGGCTCCTTTACTTCGGTTGTTACAGGGCACGTCTCATTTAGTCTTGTAAGCACTATTTTCTTCATTGGGTTTTGCAAATATTTTTTTATCATTATTTACGTTGGTTAAAATCGCCGCACTCACATTGTAACCAAACTAAATAAAGAGAAAAGATGGCGGCCGCACGTTTTTTCCCTCTTTATTTACTTTGGTTACAATTGCCACCCTCGCGCTTAACTGTGAATATGGTAAGCTAAAGTGCTGGTGCTGTGATTGCTTTTCAAGTAAAGAAATTGATTTTTTTTTCAATTTCTTTACTTTTGAAACAATCGTGGCCCTGCGCTTTAGCTTAAAATATTTACAGGTAAAGCGCGAGTGCGGCAATTGTAACCAAAGTAAATAAAGAGAAAAAAAAGATGTGCAGACGCTGTTTTTTAATCTTTATTTACTTTGGTTACAATCGCAACACTCGTGCTTTGGCTGTAAACACCTTAAGCTAAAGCGTGGTGCCGCAATTGCATCAAAAGTAAAGAAATTGAAAAAAAGTGTTTTTGTATTTCCTTACTTTTGAAGCAATCAGGGCACAAGCGCTTTAGCTTAAGATGATTACAGCTAAAGGACGAGTGTCATGATAGAATTCAAATGCTGGTTTATGGGACAGGAGCAGAAATAAATATACCTTCAAGTAGTAGGCATAGAGTGTGTGTGAACATTTTGCTGTAACTTAAGTACAGATGCACTAAAGCCATGGTACTCCTGGCAGACCTTCCTACGCGGCTCGCGGACCTTTTCCATGGCACCATAATCGTAGCTGGCTCTTGGTAAACACAAAAGAGGGCCTCATGAGCAGGTGTTCACTGAGAGCCTCTGTGATGTTGTAACCCTAACACTGGCGGGAAGCAAAGGCCCATTTGAAGTCAGCTGTTGCACATTCACAGCTGACTTCTACGGGGCCTTCTGAAAGCTCTGCTGCCTTTGTCAATGACGTCGCTGCTTTCTACGCCGTCTGCAGCCTTTGACCACGGCAGCAGGGGGCCTCTGGTGGATGTGGCCAGCCTGTGCCCCTCCTCTCCATCCGCAGACAAGTTTCTTTTCAAACCCGATTGCCACTAGACCGTCCTCTTCCAGGTCAGTGATGGACTGTTTTTGGGCTGTTTGTGGGCCAGTTTTACAGTGTGCTGGGTTAGGTATAAGATACAGTGCCCACACTATTATAAAATGTATGGGTCTGAAAATAGGTAAAACACATAACCAGCTTTGAAATGTCGATCTTGTGTTATGTATGGTCACTAAAGACTTTAGAAATTGTACAAGATTTTGTTGACTGCTTGCTGGTAAAAATACAACTAGCATAAAGTATCAATTTCAATAGTAGACAGTCAATGGTACCCACAACCCTGCATCAAGCCTCAAAATATGTGATCTTCTGGTTGTACTTTTTTGTGCAATATTTATGCCTGGTCATAACACCAACAGTAACACATTCTGCAATACCAAACTGGCACTACGTTGCCGCAGGAATTTTCTCATTGAAGTGCAAGTCATGCTGCTAATTTCCACAAATCTTTTTCTTCGTAGCACTCGCTCTGTTTCCTTTTACCATAGGGTGGGAATTCCGTTAGCTGGGAGAGGAGAAGACAAGGCAGACCATTTCCATCAATTCCTCACAGTATATTGTCCCATCCATATTGGGTGGGAGTGGCATTCAGGAGCAGAGAATGTCAGCTAAGGGAAGTTGCACACTGGAACACTGGGAGAACGTGGGGAGTTACATACTTCTTTGTGAAGTGTGAAGTTCCCTGAATTTATCTGAATTTGCAGCTGTAATTATAAGTTGCAAGCACTTTGTAACAAGCCTAATCGTACATGCACAGTGTAAGACCCCCCTGCCCTTCCATATCTTATCTGCCAAAGCATGCACAAGCCCCCCTTAGTCCTCCGTATAAACTGAAACACACATCCAATGACCATCTCCATTTTCTCTCCTAGCTTTTGAAGCAAACTCAGTGACTCCCATCACCTCCGATCCTACATCCAGAAAGATAATGTGATGCCCACTTTACTGTCCACGCAGTTGCTCGAAGCGCACATCCAATAACCCTCTCTGCTTCCTCTGTGTCTGCCCAAAGCTCAGTCTAGGGTTCTCTCTGCCTACTTACCCTGCTCACCCAAACCACACACAATGGCTCCTTCACCCATTTGCTTGAGGCATGCCCATATTTATCTCCCTCCTCCTTTGAATGCAAATAGTAACTTTGCCTGCAGTATTCCAGCCGTGCACAGGAGGGGAGATGCAGACCCTGGCAGTGGGAGTTAAGTGAAAAAAAAAAACCTGAAATGCTTGAAATACTGTGTGTTTGTATGTATGTAAGTCAGTGTGTGTGTATACGCAAGTGCATGTCTATGAAAGTGTGTGTGTGCGTGCTTATCTGTGTGTGTACATGAGGTTGTGTGAGCCTGGTGCCCATTGCCCACCATGGTGCAAAAAATAATTCTGAATGCATTATGGTCAAAGTAGGCGCAGAGAAGAGAGGAACCAATGCAAGTGAATGCATGCGACATTACGCTACAGTACAGACTTAGCCAACCCTCTTGCCTCCTCTTTGTAGTTACATCTGCTTTTGAAATACAGCAGTCAAGTAATGTCTGGAAAAGTGATTTTTCTTGACTCTTGTAGCCCCGACCCCACCCCACCCCACTTAACCCTGCCCTCACCTGCAGGCCCATCGGCGCGGTCCTCGGCCACAAAACCAGACTATACTTTTTTTTTTTGTTGCATATTATATAGCGCAAACTCGACCCGAAGGTATTGGAGCGCTTTACATAGCACCGTATTTACATTACACATTCAGGCACGGGGAGATTAAGTGCTTTGCCCAGAATCACAGGATGTGGACGCGACCCCGAGGCTCGAACTCTGGTTTCCAACAACAAAGTCGGCAGCGTAGCCGACGGACCACATCCTCTCCCGTTGGCCTCCCGAGATCAAGTTTGTGAGTATCGATGCACTAAAAGAAAGTGCGCGGCGCTGCTCAATTCATAACCTCAGTGATTGTTCTCGAGAGCAGCCTGCAAGGTGGCTTTTAATTACATGTCTAGGGCATCAGGGAGTGCACCGCGAGGGTGCCTGTCTCCTGTGTGCACCCAATGCCAGGCTGGAAAACAATCCATACAGAAATGCAGTGCAGACAAAGGCGGCTGAGCTGTGTTATCCTCTCAACCTGTGGACGTAAAATGACACGAATACAATTCGGCTCCCACACCCCTCCTCGAAGTAGTTGTGTCAAAGGCTGGTGTAATTGGTCCGTGAATTCTTAATAGCTGTGTGCGAATGGAGGCATGCCGAACTGAAGGACACGCATGAAAACCGTAACAAGAAAACACGGTTCAAGGAAAAAGAGGCTTTTTCTTCATACTGGTATTATGCGCTTATTGTCTCCGTGCATCGTTTTTAGGTCTCGGCTAGCGATGGCTGCGCTTGCGCAGTCTCGCTCGCGAGAGATAATGACTTGGGAGAAGAGGGGCTTGAACCCGCCCCTCTTCTACCCTGTTCTCCATTGGCTGGCCTAGTAAATGCTGGCCAGCCATTGGAGAAGAGGTCCCGTCACTCCAATCATGCCCCGTCCTTTTCGGATCGGGGGTGTGTTTTTTGCGAAAAGTCTCAGGGAGGAGACAACAGCAAAACACGCCCCCGAATCCGAAAAGGACGCTGCGTTTCTCCGAGGCAGTTCTTCTCTGCCTCGGAGAAAGGCGGTGGTGTGCCTGTTGCTCTGCCTTGTTTTTTTTTAGGGCCAAACCTCGCGTTCTCTGCTATCTTCGCTTCGACTCGTGACTGTAGCGAGTAGTTCGAGAGCGCTCGCAAGATTCACGCGAGCGAAGCCAGAAGCGAATCAGATAGGCGTTAAGTATATTTTATAAGTGGCTAGACAAGTGTGGTGAACTTTGATTGGTTGGGCAGTCTCGTCCTGTGATTGGTTGTAAGAGTTCTTGGAACTGCAAGTTGTTTATTGCCTTTGAGGTGTTGGACAGTTCCCTGGCTTGGAATTGGCAGGGGCGGTGATCGCATGCCTGTTATAAATGGTTCTTTTGGGTTCTGGTGAATACCGATATCCCTGACAGCGTTTTTAGCTACTGCAGGTCTCGCCGTCTTCCTTTAGAGGGGTCCACAGAGATTAACACCAGTGTAGGCAGTCAGAGAGAACAGGCCCCCACGCTAGTTAACCTCCGACCAGGACAGTTCTGGGGCAGTTGGGAGAACTCACGTAAGAGACGCTGTCTGAGGCCAGCAGAAACTCTGATTGGTCACCTACAAGTTAGCCCCGCCTTACCGACAGTCTGATTTGTTTATGCAGCGCAATTCTCATCCGAGAGCCACCCGGACTCTTCCGCATCACTTCCCATGGTCCCTCCCTGCCGCTGCTCCTGATCACTGCTGCTTCAAGCCCGGCATAGGCCCCCTCCCCAAGCTCGTAGTTGCCGCTGTGTGCCTCCCCAGTACGTAGATCCCAGGCCCGTCTTCTGTGGTCCTCGCCTCACAGTCTCTCTTTCGTAAGGCCTACTTTGCCTGTTTCCGCTGCTTTTGCGGTGAGTGCAAATATCTGTCTGGTATCCTCTATCCAGATACAGTTCAGTTCAAGGCGAAGTCCTGTTCACTTCAGTTGAACTGCATGCATTCCAATATGTTGGAAAAGATAAGTAAAGTTGGAAGGGAACATTGAGGGAACTTAATTTAACAATTAACTTGTTTGTAAGTAGATGAACATATAAGCGTTGTAAGCGACAAGAAGATAAATTGTTTCACTGTCACATGCTCCGCAGTTGCGGTCTTTGATGCGTTAAGCAAACGTCCGCTTCGTTCAGGTTTTGTTTTCCTCCCAATAAGCTCATTAGTGGTAGCCTGAGCTTTTCTTTGTTACGGGCTAATAAATGGAGTATTAACGTTAAGTGACTTGCTGCACATAAATGCTTGTAACTTTGTATTCTTATCAATGTTGTTATTGTTTTTCCTTTGTCAGCCATTATAATTTTGCTAATCTCGTCACAGGTGCTGGAAGGTTTGTGGAAGCCTCTGTGTGTGTGTGTGGCTCTGTGTGTGTGTGGCTCTGTGTGTGTGTGTGTGTGTGGGAGGCTCTGTGTGTGTGTGTGTGGGAGGCTCTGTGTGTGTGTGTGTGGGAGGCTCTGTGTGTGTGTGTGTGGGAGGCTCTGTGTGTGTGTGGGAGGCTCTGTGTGTGTGTGTGTGGGAGGCTCTGTGTGTGTGTGTGTGTGTGGGAGGCTCTGTGTGTGTGTGTGTGTGTGTGGGAGGCTCTGTGTGCGTGTGGGAGGATCTGTGTGTGTGGCTCCGTGTGTGTGTGTGTGTGGGAGGCTCTGTGTGTGTGGGTGGCTCTGTGTGGGGGTAACTGTGTAGGTTGCTCTATGTGAGTGGCTCTGTATGTGTGGGTGGCTCTGTGTGGGTGGCTCTGTGTGTGGGTGCAAATGCAATAGGTCTCGCATTGGAGAGTGATTAAGCTATTGACATTGTAAATAACTATGCTGTTTCTTTAACCCCTTCGCTGCTGCGGACATTCCGCTGCAGCGCTGGGGGGGGCAGGGGGGCAGCGCGGTGGGCCTGTGCTCATGACGGAGCCGCTCCGTCATGAGCCACAGTTGAGCTGTGTTCATGACGGAACGGTTCCGTCATGACTCCGCCCATTTGCGTTGTCCCCCCGCACAGGCGGGGAAACAGCGCCGCGCAGGCGGAGCGGCCGCCAACGGGCGTGTCATGACGGAACCGTTCCGTCATGAGCACAGCTCAACCGTGGCTCATGACGGAACCGTTCCGTCATGAGCGGGGAAGGGGTTAAATGTTTTAAAAACAAAAACATACAAGAATTTCATGAGCAATGCCAACAGCTCTAACTTTAACAATGCCGAGACCATTGCATTGTAAATGCTTGTTGTGGCCTGTTAACTGCTCTGGGGGTGCTCCCCGCAGTGCAGTATTTTTAGGTCTCGCCTGACCCAGCGCATGCGCTGGTCTGGCGAGACATTTTGTGAGGGCTCCAAAAAGTGCTACCAGGCCAGCCTAGAGTCACAGTGCATGTGCGCGGGCGCGCGCGTCGCGCTTTACCGCGATTACTTCCACTTTCGAGGCCGCTTTGATGTTTGATCGCGATGGCGATCACTTTTTCGGCCTCACGGCTGCTTTGATGTTCTCCGTGAGGCTTCAATGGATGGCAGCAGTTAAAACAAGCATTGGCATAGCCAATAGGTCTCGCTTTTGGGACCTTATAAGTGTTAAGTTATGCAACTGTTGCATGGCTAAACACTTATAAGGTCCCAAAGGCGAGACCTATTGGCTATGCCAATGCTTGTTGACTTTGTGTCTGTTTTTCCGTGAATGGTTGGAGCCCCTTCATATTTTTGTTGACCGTTTTTGTGAATTACACCGTGGTGAAGATGCTGCTAACAGGATGTCATAGCTCGTATATGGGTGTAAAGGCAAGTGAGCTATGTATAATTCGAAAAGTCCCCAGTAATCACAGGAGTTTATTATGTTTCATCTGAGCTGTACTCTTCGCCTGTTGTGTACTGTATCTCAGAGCATAACGTTTTATGGCTGATTAAGTATAACGTGCATTCCGTGCTGCATAGTTAGACTTTCATGCAGGTTATCCAATATATAACCTTTACTCCCTGCAGTGTGACAGATATATGGGTTAACCTCATAGCTGCAGCACGGCCATGGTCCAGACAGACCTTGGCCAGCGGAAAATACACAGAGATGAATGTTAGTGGCTATTGGGCCCAGACTGCTACATCGTGAATAAAGTTGCTTCATTTTCTTCTTAGTTGAACAAGACCTTTCCTTTAGTTGACTAGTTAGAATCTATTTTAATAATTGTCCTATCTTATCTATGCATATTTCCCACTATAATTAAACACCTTTTAGAAACGTGATCAGATTTTGTGCTGTGTGCTGATTGCAGCCTCCTGTATTACTTATGAATGTCATCTGTTCTACTACTTATGTTTGATTACACGAAATTGTAAGTTGCCAAGAAAGTGTGCTTCTTTTTTTCTGCATTTTATTAGCTTTTAATTATTTAACTTCAAGTTATTTCACTTCTTGTTGTAGATAGAGAGATAGATACTGAACCTGTAGCTTTTGTGGAGAAAATGCAAATGTCAGATTTCATACACCCACTTTGGCGATATTGTAATACTTCTGAATATTCTGGTCAGAGCAGGAAATATCCGAGTGTAAATTCTTTGAGTTTATGCATTTTATTGGTTTCAAAATGTGTCTGCTATATTTTAGATTGAAAACAAAACGTTAAATCACTGCTGTTCAGTGTTTTAATGAGTGAATTGAGGGACGTCCTCTATGCTCAATATCAAAAGTTATAAGAAATGAAATCCTCTGAGTAGCTCTTACTATTCAGGATCAACAGCTTAAGCCACCCTTGAATAGACTTATTCGCTCTGCTCTTCTTACCAAGACTTCAAAGCAAGTAGATGATTTCTGAGGCTACCTGCATACAGTTGCATGTAAGTGATGTGTAAGTTTTCCATTTATTTTTGTATTTGATATAGGTGTGGTGATTTAACCCCTGCCCTCTGCCTGGGATGGGGAATGCCCTGGATGTTCACTCGCTAGCCTGGGGAGCCCTGGGGAGGCCTCGCTCGCTTGCAGCGCAATGAGGGACCACACACACAGTCTGCTAGTTGGGCGCGAACTGCCGTTCGTCCGCCTGTTTATTATTTATATCTACGCGCCCACGTCCTTGACGTGAGCGCAGCCTGCGCGCGTTTGACAGCGCTCTAGCGGAAACGCTAGAACGCTAACTGTAACATCCCTTCTCAACTCAGTCCTTGACGACAGTTCTTTTATTACTTCGCTGCGTCACTTACTTGGCACGCAAAGTCTCTCAGCCGACTGCTGGGCCTGGGGTTCTCCCTCAGCTCATACCTGGTGGCCCTTCGGGCGCCTGGGGCCGGGGTTTACGGTGGTATTTCTTGCCTTGGTCTACCTCCGGTGCCATCGGCGCCACCTGGCTCAGAGTCTGTGTTGCTCCGTGGGTCGGAGCAGGATGTGTCCCCTGCGTCGTCGCCCACGTCGTGGCCCACATCGAGGTCTGCTGTCTCAGGGTTATCTGCGGGCCTCCTCACCACCTTGAACCACGATATGTTCCGGGTGACCAGGTCTCTCCCTCGGCGCGCTGTCACCATGGTCCCTCGGCGGTTGACCACTCTCCAGTATCCCTTTTCATATCGAGTTTTAAACTTTCCTCCTGGCCGGCGCTCTTTGAGGACCACTGTGTCACCTGCTTGAACTTCTCGGGTTACGGCCCTCCGAGCCTCACTGACTCTGTCGTTTCGCCTTTGGCGCCTTCGGAACGCTTCTTCTTCGCTGAAAGGTGGTGCCACCCAGCCTGGGGCTACTGGTAGCCAATCCCTGCGAGCTCCTTGGAACACCAGCGCCCAGGGGGCTTGTCGGGTGGAGCAGTGGGGAGTACTGCGGTATTCCCCTAGGAATCGCTGTAGCTCTTGTTCTGGGTCTAGTTGTTCGGACACTGCGATACGTAGTACCTTATTGATGGTGCGCATAAAACGCTCCACTTCCCCGTTGGCTTGGGGCCATTGCGGGGTGATGCGCCTGTGTCTGACGCCGTGTGTCCTCAAGAGCTCTTCGAACTCGTGCCCTTGGAACGGGGGTCCATTGTCACTCCGCAGTTCCTCGGGGTACCCGAACATCCCAAATACCTTCTCCAGGGCAGGTTTCACGTGGACAAACGCGGTGGACGGTAGGACTTCCGCAATAGGGTACTTCGAATAGCTGTCCATGATGACGAGGGTGACTCGCCCATCAGGTAGGCTCCCAAAGTCCACGCTGATCTTCTCCCAGGGGGCGTGCCCGTGTTCTTCAGTCATGATTGGCGCCGGTGGTTGGGCTTCTCCTGTTAGCTGGCATGACTGGCAGCTGCGGACGGTGTCGGTGACGTAGTCGTCCATGCCCGGGAACCAGACCTTCTCCCTCATCCGGGCCTTCATCTTCTCTGTACCTTGGTGCCCCTTGTGTGCTAACTGGGTCGCTCTTGTCCGGAGTGCACCGGGAATGACGATTCGGGACCCTCGTAGAAGGAGCCCCCCTCTGGTCACGCTCAGCTCGTGTCGTACCCTCCACATTTGTTGAAGATCCTCCCGGTCTCCACTGGCCCACGAGTTCGCAGTTTGTAGAAACGATTGCCAGTTTCCCTCGAGGATGGTATTCTTGACCTTGAATATCACGGGGTCTTGGTCGGCTACTTCTTGGAGTTCTCCAAGCGTAATGGCCCTGGGGAACGTCAATGCCGCCACCATGTCAAGGTGTTCCTCGGCGACGTCCTCAGTGTCCCTGTGCTCGGGTGCACTGTCGTGTTCTGGGTGACGGGACAGGAAGTCTGCCGGGTTTTTGGCCCCTGGCCGGTACACTACAGTCATGTGATATTGTTGCAGACCGATGGCCCACCGCTCTATGCGTGGTGGCGGGTGTGGAGCTGTTCCCCGGAACAACGGCACGAGCGGCTGGTCGTCCGTCACCACTGTGAATGGGTACCCGCACACATAAAGGTGGAAATGGCGGCAGCCCCACCGGATCGCCAGTGCTTCCTGCTCGATCTGGGAGTATCGCTTCTCCGTGTCGGTGAGGGCCTTGCTAGCGTACGCCAGAGTTGCCCACTGTCCAGGCTCCTGTTCTTGTGTCAGGGCTGCCCCTAGCCCTACGGGGCTGGCATCCACTAGGATTTCGGTTTTCTTGGTCGGGTCAAAGTAGACCAGTGTTGTCTGATCTAGAAGCGCTTCTTTGATCGCTTCGAAGGCTCGCTCTTCGGCATCCGTCCACTGCCACGCCACGTCTGTCTTGGTGAGGCGTCTCAGGGGCTCAGCTAGGGTGGCCAGATTCGGGACGAACCTTCCGCAGTATGTGGCCATCCCTAGGAAACTGCGTACCTCCGCCACTGACGCGGGTGCCGCGGCTGTTTTGATGGCTAGCGACTTTCGAGGGTCCACTTGGATGCCCTCCTTGGTAAAAACGTAGCCGAAGAACTCGATCTTCTGCTGGAACAGCTGGCACTTCTCCCGGTGTAGGGTGACTCCGTGCTCTTGGAGGCACGTGAGGGTGGCCCTGACATGTCGGTAGTGCTCCTCGACTGTCTTGGAGTAAATGAGGATGTCATCACTCACGTTCAGGACACCAGGCAGCCCGACCAGGATGTCTCTAATTGTGTTCTGAAAGATTTCAGCCGCCGACGAGATCCTGAAGTTAAGGCGTTTGTATCGCCGTAGATCCAAATGCGTGCTGAAGGTGGTGATGTACCGGCTGTCCTTGGCTAGGGTGAGTTGGTGGTACCCCGCATTTAAGTCCAGTTTCGAGAACCATCGGGCACCGTTTAGGTCAGAGACAATGTCATCCATGGTCGGCGTGATGTGCCTCTCCCTTGTGATGGCCTTGTTCAGGAGGCGCATGTCGATACATAGCCGGATCTTCCCTGGTTGTCGTGGTTTCTCGGCTATGACCATTGGTGACACCCAGGGTGTGGGCCCCGTAACCTTTTCTATAACGCCTTGTTCCTCCAGCCGTCGGAGTTCCTCCTCTACTAATAGGCGTAGGTGAAACGGGATGCGCCGGTGCCGGAGGGCTGTTGGTTGCACCGCGGTGTCTATATGGAGTCGTACTGGTGGCCTCTTGATTTTTCCTAGGCCTGAGAATAAGCCCTGAAATTCTCCCAGCAAGTCGTCGACTTGTCGGTCCTGGACTACTCTGAGGAACGAGATCAGTCCTAGATCTTCGGCCGCATGGCCGCTGAGAAGTGTGTCTACTTCCTGGTTGATGACATGAATGTCGATGACGATTTCCGCCTTTTCTGACTGCACTGCGACCCTCATCTTGCCCTTCAGCGGAAGCAGCGTGTCGCTTCCGTAAGCGAAGATCTTGGCCTTCGACGGGCGGAGCTCCGGCCGTGGTTTGAGGCGATTGTATTGTTGCACCCCCATAACTGTCACTGACGCTCCGGTATCTATCACAGCGTTCACCTCTGATCTGGCAATCAGAATGTCGCAGCGCGGCTGAGGTCGCCGGGTGCTCTTGAGGGCTCTGGTAAACGATATGAGGTACGTTTCTCCCTCATCGTCGGACTCAGTGTCTGATTCTGGGTATTCCCTGACTGGTTCTCTCTTGGGCCATGGCTGCGATGATAATGATGTGTGTGATAGTTGCCGTACTAGCTTCCTCATCGGCTTGTCCCGCCTGTGGCTGCTCCGTTGCATCTTCCTGCGGCAGACGGACGCGAAGTGGTTGTCGATGCCACAGTTAGTGCATGTTTTCCCACGGGCTGGGCACGCCTTGAGGGGGTGTTCATCGTATCCGCAGTATCCACACGACCTGGCTGGATCGGGAGCTCGCCGGTCGTGGGGCTTAGGTGGTCGTTCTTTCTTCCGTACTGCGTCCGCTTTCTCCACTTTGACCTCCACCTTGCTGGCCGCTCCTTTCACTAGGGCTAGATCCATTTCCTCTGCACGTGCTGCTGACAGGTCGTGAGTCCGGGCCAGGACGAGGATGTCGTTCATCGTGATGTTCAGTTTGCGAAGTATCATGCCTCGTAGCGTCTTACTTTGGATCCCCAGGATCAGCTGCGCTCCGATTTCCTCTTTTGCCCGGTCGCCGACCAGGTGCGTGTCCGCAAGGATTCTCAGCCTCGCGTGGAACGCGTCAACCGACTCCCCCTCACGCTGTTTCGCTTGGCGAAGCTTGAAGTGTTCGTAATCAGGGTTGACCTGGGGGTCAAAGTGTGCGTTCAAGGCTGCAACCGCTGCTGCGTAGTCCCGACGGGGGACCCGTGTCCGGCAGGTGCTTGAACAAGAGGTAGATCTCTTCCCCCGCGTAGTGGAGTAGTAGAGAGCGTTTCACCGTTCCATCAGTCTCCCTGGACCCGATAAAGTAGTTTTCCAGCCTCCCCAGCCATGTCTGCCATCTCGGCGCGGCGGTCGTGGGGTCTGCGACCTCGCTAAACGGAGGTAGCACTCCGGACGCGGGGTGATGGGGCAGTGTCCCTGCAGGGCCGGGCGTCTCATCATCTCCCATCGTGGCGTCAAAATCCCTGGTGTGTGACCAGGAGTCGTTGTTTACTCACGTGGTGAGTCGGTCGCTGCACGTGGTCAGGTGTAGCGCGCTGCGCCGTCAGGCGAGACCTCTGTAGCTGTTCTGCCTAGCAGCAGGAATTTCAGGGGGTTCAGAGGTCACCCCTCGTCGCCAGTGTGGTGATTTAACCCCTGCCCTCTGACTGGGAAGGGGAATGCCCTGGATGTTCACTCGCTAGCCTGGGGAGCCCTGGGGAGGCCTCGCTCGCTTGCAGCGCAATGAGGGACCACACACACAGTCTGCTAGTTGGGCGCGAGCTGCCGTTCGTCCGCCCGTTTATTATTTATATCTATGCGCCCACGTCCTTGACGTGAGCGCAGCCTGCGCGCGTTTGACAGCGCTCTAGCGGAAATGCTAGAGCGCTAACTGTAACAATAGGGTGATGTTGAGACCAAGGAGCACTGGAGCAAGTTACAGCAAATGTTGTTAGTGTATCAGGGGCATCTTGTAGATCTGACCCTGTACACAGGTCATTGTGATACTTTAAATTGATGCTGGATCACAGATAACCGTTTGTGTTATGTTTTGAAGAGATACGGCGGTGTGGATACCTAATTTCCATGTTCTAAAAATCCCCATCTGTGGTACACAAGGCCCACTCACCACTCCCTCCCTTTCTGTTTGTCCTCTGTCACCTTCGACTGATATTTTCTACTCTTCCCCTTACCCAGATTTTCTGCGAACAAAGCCCCATTGGGTGACTGCATCTGATTATTTCACAGGCGCTTACACAGTGATACATTTATAGCCACGGAGATCTACCTTGCATTAATGTGCGATAAATGCTGCATCACTAAATTCTTATAAGGTCCCAAAGGCAAGACCGATTGCATTACAAATGCTTGTTGTACCTGGCTCTTCTTTACTGGAATAAGCTGCCTTTTGAGGTTTGAACTTGCACGATCATCTTCAGTTTAGGAAACAACTGAAGACTGCTGGCCTGTGCTGGCTTCCTGCTGAGACACCCTAACCTCCCTGAGGTGATTTGTGTGCGTTAAAAGTTAAAATAACAAATAAAAAAATTGTACTTATTCTGCGCCTGTCTTCTTATTGGATTGTTTTAATAGATCAGTAACTTTCTCTCCTATGTTTCAAAAAGCTTTATCCTATGTCTTTGGGAATGTGATTCACTCTTAAGAAGAACACATTTTTTTTTTTTTTTAATAAACATCTGATAAGTTATATAAGGTTCAAACTAAAGGTATGCAAAGTATTCGTCGAATAATATTCAAGAATGTGTTGTGGTAGGAACCTACAAAAATATAGCTATCGATATATTCACCGCTAATCTCGTTAACTTTTTGACGCTTAAGAAATGTGCATTTATAAATCTAAATAGTAGCTCTGGGAAAGTTTGCAGCCTTCATAGTGTCCTGCACGCGTGAGCAGGAAGTCATTCGTTACTTTCTGCTCAGATTCCTCAAACACAGTAACATTGCAACATGTTTATGTATGAAGGCTCCCCAAATGTTTTCATACTTTTGCAGCTGATCATTAAGTGTGTAGATTACTTGTTCATATGACGTCATGTTCGACGTGGCCGTTGACAAACACATCCACCGTCGGAGGTGTCGATTAATTCCAGTGTCTCAGTATACTACATGTGGCTACTGCCAGGGATGAATCTAGCCATCTTTTTTTTGGGGTCGGATATGCCTTCAATATCATATGTGCAATGTAGTAGTGCCAGTTCAAGTGATAGCTGTAGTTTTAGGTCAGAAATATCTTGTAAGATTTTTATAAAAGAGTCCCAATGTAGCCTAACCATTGGACATGCCCATTATTATTTTTATTTTTAAAACTTTTTATTTTTTTACTAACAGCATGGCAATACACATCTCAGCAGACAGGATCATATTCTTATGCATAGGGACCATTACAGGGATAGCAGTATTACAATGTCATTATACAAAACAATCAAACAATAATCCTTGCATGTGCACCCAGCTGTGTGTAGATGATCCCTCACAAAAAAAGAGAACAAAGACATCTAAATAGTAGACAAAGCAGTGCATGGGGTGGAAAGTACAGCTAAGCATAACTAGGAGGTGATGCCACAAAAAGAGGATAAGAGATGCCTAGCAGCTGGCGAGAGCCAAGGAGAGTTGTGGTGCACCAAGTAGGTCCTATATGTAAGCATAGGGGAACCCCCAGTGAGGAGCATTTTAGGTCGTGTCGTCGCCCAATCTAGGGTCCATTGGGTTAGTCTTCCTCAGTGGAAACATCATCAAAGATTGGTGTTAGTCGCCCCATGTCATCTAGTCAGAGGCAATTCTGAAGTATCATGTCCCATGCTTTTGCATGACCAGGGTTTCACAGTACTTTCGAACCTTCAGTTTAAAGCATTGCTCCCTCACATGCAGCCCATTTAGATGCTCCCAGGGAGCATACTATGGGGCACCCCGTGGCAGAGTTAATAAAGTTCACCACTGTCTCCTAGTAAGAGGCAAGAGCAGTGGCAAACCCCCCACTGCGTGAAAGAAGTCAGTACCTATTCTCAGCAGTGAGGACAAGCCACCTGTGTCCCCGGGAACATGAGATTAATTCCTTTAAGCGTGAGATATGCTCTCTAGATATAATAAACCAGAATGAGATGGAATTGGACATTACAGGATATGCGTTGTGTGTTTTCATACAATATTATGCCAATCCTCATCTATGAATGCTCGGCTCATGTCTCAGGACCAGATATCTCTGACATCAGTCATTTGTACTGGGTCTGTGCTATCAGCGCTTTGTGGATGAGTGATCATGTGGGACTGGCCAGTGATGGTGAAATAGTCTATAGAGCCGTATGGCCCAAGGGTTCTTGTCCATCTTCCCCCCCACGTCCAACGCGCAGTGGCTGCAACTGCCCCAAGTAACAGGAAATGGTGAGCAGTGAGTTCATAGTCATCAACTAATTCAGCGAAGTCTTCCAGTTTCCCATTCTCATTCCAGTCCTCAAGCATTGTCATACCCCTCCCTTTCCAATCTCGTAACATGGACCATTTGCCCTCATGTGGGAATTGCAATTGTGTAGTCAACTCAAGGTCCTTTGCATAGGGTGTTCCTGTCTGTGTGTTGCAACTCCCTGGCCCATGTGAACCGTAGTGTTCAATAAAAGCCCAGGGTGGTTGTTGCCCAGTTGAGCACTTGTATCAATCACTATAGACAGCAGAGAGGTGTGGCTCAGGATAAAATGTACCCCAGGCGGCATGCCCCACATCTGCAGTGTCTTCAATAAGCTGCCCACTTTAGTTGTGTCACAAGGTAGTACAGTTCCAGGTCTGGAAGTGCCCGACCACCATGGTCTGTGGGTAGACGCCAGCCTCCGTCATCCTATCTACCAGATGAGATAGAGTAAGAGGCTGTCCATCTAGCGAAAGATGGATTTGGGAAGCAGAATCGGCAGGTCTGTAAAGTAATATAGGAGGCGTAGAAGGAGAACAATCTTTGACAGAGCGACCCTGCCTGCCACGTGTAGAGGTGGGGTCAGCCACAAATTAATGGAGGAGCGAAGGGGCGTCAATGCTAATTGCAAGTTGCCCTCAAGAACATTGGCCACTCTGTGGTAGATATGGACACCTAGCTATCAAAAGGTGCTTGTGTTGCATCGGAGAACAGAGCCTACCTCCGCCGTTGTAGCGGTCATGTCCGGCTCATGGATCGGAAAAGCATTCAAGCTATCCCAGTTTATCCTGAGACCTGATAAGCAGCCATATTTCACTAGATCGTGACAGATGCAGTCTACATCTGAGCGTTCCCCTCGAAGATATAACAATAAGACATCCACATAAGGAGGATATGTAGAGGAAATAACCATCAACCTCCAGCCCTCAATAAAACTGTCTGGTGTGAACCTGCAGGGCCCGGGGTTCTATAGCCATCGCAAACAGCACCATCGACAACTGGCAACCCTTTTGCGTGCACCGTTCAATCCTGTGGGATTTAGAAATGCTGCCTCCACTCTTGACAACATGTCCATAAAATATGCACCGTTTTCCTTCTAAGGAGTCTACATTGTCATCATTGGGCAGTTTGAGCTAGTTAAAGCTAGTTTTGCTCTGTGTAGTTTGGAAGGTAACCAATGCTAGTCATGCAAGATTATAAAGAAGCAAAATTTGAGCCTCGCTTCGCAAGACTTTTATCTTGCGTGCATATGACATCTTGCCAATCTGTTTCATCAAAAGAGACCAGCAGGTGTAGGTTCACCTTCAGAAAGATAGGTTAGTGTAAACCTTGAGTATAGTGAATAACTCTGAGTTTCATAGAGGTGTTAGACCATTTTCTTTTAAGCCTCCCATTTGGCCAAGTAGTTGTGTAGCAAAGAGTTGCCCAAGGCATCCGGACATCTGTCCAGTTTGCTAGATCAGTTGATGATATCGTAAGAATGCGCATGCTCCAGGTGGAATTCCACCTATAGGTCCTGGAAGGATTTAAATAGCCCATCTCATATAAACAGGGCCACTGGAATTATGTGGCAGTAGAGGACTAAATTACGTGGCAAGTTAGGCTAAATTATTTGTTAAAAAAAAAAGGCAAATTATGCAACCTATTGTGCCACATTTTGTGATAGTATTACTTCATATTTTGTCTTGTTAACACTAGGTTTCACCTCATTGGTACCACTTTAGCATCCAAATACAGTAATAAGCAATTGAAAGATGACCATTCAACCTTTGCATCGGGCCTTCCACTGACTGGGAACACGGGTTGCTGCAGTTCTAGTAACCTTTTATCCATTTCAGCTGGAACCCAAAAACATTTTTATGTTAAAATCTGCAGATTATGATGTAGATAATGGATTATGTGGTAAATGCAGTAAATCCATAATTATGAGAAAAACTCTACGGACGCAAAATCACATATTTTCAGAGGCCCTTCTGTAGCCTGGCCCACCGTGAAGATACACTTCTGAGGGATCACTGGCAGAATATCGGAACAAAAACATTGTGTGGACGGAATATAGTGTCAAAAATATCAAGGACCCAAATATCGAAACAGTAAGTGCACATAGGTAAGTATAGATTTACTATTCTTAACTCCACATCTATGTACCATGACTATTTATCGTCACGGTACATGTATGTGGAGTTATATATAGTAAAACTATGCTTACCTATAGAAACTTATCTTCACAATATTTTTGTCCTCGATATTCTTGACATGATATTTTGTCCCACAATTGTTTTGTTTCCGATATTCTGTCTAAACACCCCTTCTGAGACCTTTGGGGCAAGTTACAAGTTTTGTTATCCACTTTAATTTATCAAATGAATTGTTCCAGATGTGTGCTACCGTGTGCATACAGCCATTCTGTTACAGGAGCTTATGGCTAGTTTCCCATATTTACTTTTATTGGGTTACGGCTTGACGAATTCTCTAGCATATTTTCTGTAGATGAGTGAGAGGCTTCCAGGGCCTTTTTGTAGATTGTTCCCCAGGATCACTCAATCAGGGAGTTCCAGGGCGGCCTGAAAGAGGTAGATGAGCTTTTACATTTATTAATCTGTACAGTTCGATGTTGGGAAGACTTAGATCTCCTTGTGGCATGGCCATATGGAGCTTTGCCTTGGACCATCTTGACGTTTCCGTCTGCCAAATATATCTTCCAATCTGGTTATTGATTTTGTGGAATTCCACTGGGCTTATTGGTAGCTTTTTCAAAACATAGGTAAAGCATGGTGCCACCTTCCTTTTGATTTTTTGTACCATCCACTAAAGGGAGATCTGTAGGTGTTGCCATTTTGAAAAGTTCCTCTGCATCTGTTCTATGAGGACGGCTACATTGTCTCTCTCACAATGGACTATAAATTGTTGCTAATTAAGAAACCCAAGTACTTCACTTTTGCTGCCATTCATTTGAATGGTAGGCCATTTGGAGCATGTATAATACTGCCTGGTGACTCACTCTTCAACCAGTCGATCTTCTATCACATGAAGATAAAGAAGCATGAAATAATCTCCATCAGCATGGGTATAGAAGTGTTGGAGGAGGTCATTGTCAAGAGTATATTTTCTGCATATACCATTAATTTCTTATTGCCTGCAGGCATGTTAATACCTTCTATGCAGAGTGTCTTCTGGATGGCGATGGCCCGTTTTTCCAGAGCGAGTAAAAAGATCAGGGGGCAATCACGTATGCTCAATCTGTGGATCTTAAGTGGTTTGGAGAAGAAGCTATTCTAATTTTAATTATCACAGCTGTTGAATTACGGTAAAACTGTTAAATCAGTTTTAAAAAAGTCGGTTTAATTTTAATTCTCTCCAATGTGTGGAACAGACAAACACAAGCCACATGATCAGAGAGCATCAAGGGAAAGGACTATCTGTACATCTGCACTCTGTCTGAAGTTCCATAAAAGATGCAACAATATATTCAGTTGATTGTGAGAGGACTGTCTGGGAAAAACCCACACCTTATTTTTGTGGACCAGCAAGGGACTTATTTTATCTGCCAGACAGAATTTTGACTACTATCTCTACATCTGCTTATCAGAGAAATCGGCCTGTATTTTAGCATCTTTTATGGTCTCTTCCTGGTTCTGGGATCAGTGAGATGTATGCTTGATTATATTCCGATAGTGGGCCATCTGTGGCTTTGGCTTTTCAAAACATTTTCTCTATCATAGGGATTATTTTGAGTCATTCTGTAAAATTCTACAGAGAAACTGCCTACACCTTATGCCTTCCGGGTCGGCATGTCTTTGACCGCTTCTGCAACTTCTTTTTCTGATATTTCGCTGTCTAGGTTCATTCTACTCTCTAGCGTGAGATGCAGAATTGGGAGGCACTCAAGAATTGTTGTTCTGTATATATAAAGAGTGGTATAGAAGGAGGAGAGTTTAGCCACAATGTCCCTAGGGCTGCTAATTACAGAACCATACCTGGTGAAAAGAGACTCCTTGTCTTGCCTATTTGAGCTAAAAAGTCAAGGAGTCTGCCAGATATATCACCATGCTCATAATGGCTCTCCTTAATACAATGTATGGCACTTTCTGCTTGAACCATGAGCAGAATATTCAGTTCGTATTCTTTAGTCGTGAGGAGCTGCAAATTTGCCATTGTAAGATTAGAACACTTGCTTTAGTAATGCCTTTTATCTCTGATTCTAAGGTATGTTTTTGCGACAGGTCCCTTTCATGCAGTGCCGCAGATTCTCTCATTTTTAATCCTCTGAGGTAGGCCTTACCTGCAGCCCAAAGAGTCTGGTGGGAGATCACTGAGCCTTCATTTAAATCCAGGTATTCCTTTGGTAACATCAGTTTTTTTTTCTTCACTTCGTGTAATTTCTATCCAAGAACATCCATTCTCCTGGTCCTGTCTCTTGAGACCTGTAGTTGTAGGTCATTGTCCATTGATATGGAGATATGGTCTGAAATGCATTGTACACCAATAGTGTATGTCGTAACCTTGGATAGAAGGGTTGTGCTTGTCAAAAAATAGTCTATGTCTGATTCAACATTGTGAGGGCAAGAGAAAAAGGTGTATTCACTGTGTGTTGGACTGGTGACTCTCCACAGGTCTACATGTTATTGACTGATAGTCAGATCCCGTAGTATTCCTATCTCGTTGTCGTGTATCTAGATGGCCAGGACGGTCTAGTATAGTGTCAAGCATGAGTTTTTTAGTCTTCACCTATCACTAAAGCTCGATCACTAATTTCTATCAATACTCTATTATTTTAGAGGAGTTTTTTTATCACCGGTTTGGGGTGGAGACAAAGCCTATTATGCATGTTTGACCCTGGCCTGTCAGCTGGGCGAAAACATAACAATCTATTGGTATTAGAAATGGGGTTTCATGTTGTCAGAGTATGCACTGTGTACAAGCAGGAACCACCACTAGTCGGGTAAACTAGATACATACTAAAATATAACCTGTGCTCACACTCTGATAGCTTGGCACAGAGCAGTCAGCCTTATCCATAGAGGCAATGGGTAGAGTATTTGTGCAACACAGATACTTAGAAACACAATTAAAACACCACATGTGTACTCTACATAGGGTTCGAACAATAGATAATATTTATATGAGTAAAACAATACCAAAATGACAAAGATCCTATAAGTAGAACCGCAGTAATGAGTTTTTAAAGATTAAATCAAATTATAGTGCCCACTGGGGACATCTGGTCACACTAGACCATAGTAAATCCAAAGTTCAGGCTGATCGCGATGGAGAGCAGGCCGGCTACAGCACTCACGCAGGTCCCGCTGAAAAAGTACCTTGGATGGAGGAACTGTCGATTTTGAAGGATTGATGCGAAGAGCAGAGGATGCGGTGCGTCGTCGTCGATCCCGTAGATGCAGGGGATGTGTTGGTTCTGATCCGTGCAGTCGATGAAGGCTTCTTCGATTAACCCCTTTATGATGCAGGCAATGCGTCGTTGCTGAACCTTGCAGTCTATTGTTGTTGAGCTATGCAGTCTGTCGAAGCGATGTCGTCGAGTGGCGTCGGGGTTGAAGGGTGATGCGTCGATTCTGATTGGCTCAGTCATCAATGCAACAGTTGTGATGGATCAGCACAGCAGAAATCACCTTTTAAGAGCCCATGACTGAATTGGCACCACTTGGCAGTGCAGGACCCACAGATGGAAGAGTCCAGGTGCTGTTGAAGGATTGGAGGAAGTCTTTGATGGCCCTGAGACGTCAGAACAGGGGGCAAGCCAGCAAGCCCTTGGAGTTACTCTGGGCTCAAGTGAAATGGCTCCAGTCCTTGTCCTTAGCATGGCAGAGATCAGCAGGTAGCAAGGCAGCACTGCAAAGCAGAAACACAGTTCTTCCAGAGCAGCAGTCAAGCAGAGTGGCAATACTTGTAGCACAACAGTCTTTACTCCTGGTAGAACCCTCTGTGTGGGAAACAGGACACTGCCTATTCAGGTGTACGTGTCAGCTCCCCCTCTCTTCCTGCCCAGGAAGAGCTATCAGAATGTTGATGAATACAGATGAGTTGTCTGTCACACCAACCCTTCCTGTGTTTGTGTCTGTCTACAGGGAATGCACAAGTTGTGTCCGTCACCCACCTCAGATGTGTATTGGAGACAGGCTACAGGCAGACAGAGCAGTAAGAGCAGAGCAATACCTGCTTTCTAAAAGTGGCCTTTCTAAAATAGTAAAGCTTCACCATTAAAGAGGATCCATCATCATCATTCCAAAGATATAAAACATGATGCAGCTACTCCTTTCTGATCAGGAATTACTGCTTAAAAGTATATTATTCAATTCCCTAAGCTAATCTATGAGAGAAGTAGGCCTCACAGTAGCGAAAAACTAATTTAGCTATTTGTTACTACCAGTACATGCAAAACTTAAAAGTACATGTCCTACCTTTTACTTACACAGCACCCTGCCATATGTGACATATCTGTAATAAAAGGTGAGTTTAAGACTAGGCAAGAAGTTTTAAATGGCAAGTTGAAGTGATAGTAAACTGCACACATTGGCCCTGCAAAGGCTGGCCTGATATAGGTTTGAAAGGGTACTTGTGCCCTGGGTAAATGGTATACCACTTTACAAGGGACTTACAAGTAAACTAAATATGCCAATTGTGTATACACAAATGTTACCATGTTTAGTCCCGAAACACATGCACTTTAGCACTGGTCAACAGTTATAAAGTGTTCAGAGACCTAAGGCCAACAAAAACAATCAGCAAAAACCGGAGGTAAGCAGGCAAAAGGTTTGGGGGACGACCACCCTAAGGATGACAGGTCTAACTCGTGCCCCTCTCAGCTGAAAGTGGGGTGAGCTACCAAGCCTCTAGGGAGTTCTCATCACTAAAGCAGAAAAACATGGATAGACCATCAGCATTGGCGTGGTCTACCCCTGTTCTTCTATGTTCTAAATAGCAAACACAAGGAGATGATGGCCGGAGTGCTGAAACTTTTCGGACACTCACCCCCACTCGCAGCTCTGGGTTCAATTCATCATCAATTTTTAGCTCACTTCGCCACGTCAGTTCAGACGCAGCTATATGTAAATCAGTCTTGACTCTGTGCCTCATGGGAACAGTCCAGCAGAACTGCCAGGCTAGGTCTTCCCTGAACTGGAAACAAGCATCCTGGGACCAGTTTCTGGGTAACACCCTTCATCAGCCAGGCTCGCTTGAATCCAGTGGCAAAGTGAGCAAGGGACCCACGTCTGGGCATACCCTGCCAAATTAGGGCAAACAAAGCAAACACAAGGAGATGATGGACGGATCACTGAAACTTTTCAGACACTCACCCCCAGCCACAGATCTGGGTTGAATCCATCATCATTCTTTAGCTCACTTCGCCACCTCAGTTCAGACCCAGCTGTATGCAAATCAGTCTAGACTCTGTTCTAAATACCCTGAAGTCCGTACACTGTAGAGAAATGGACCACCTCAGCTGTTTAAGATTATCGCCCCTCATTTGCCTGTGGTCAGTCCGAATCAGGAAGTTAGTGCCAAACAGATATGGCCTCACCTTCTTCAGTGCCCCGACTATAGCAAAAGCCTCTCTTTCTATATCACTTCACATTTGCTCACTGGGGAGCAACCTTCTGGAGAAGAAGGCCAATTGTTGGTCTAGTCCCTTTTCATTTATCTGTGATGAGACAGCCCCTATGCCATGTTCTGAGGCATCTGTTTGAACTAGAAACTCCTTGGAGAAGTCAGGGGCCTTGAGCACAGGAGCTGTGCGGATAGCCTTCTTATGGGAACCAAATGCTTTTTGACATGTCTCTGTCCAAATCCCATGTCTGGGCTGCTTCTTAGAAGTCCAATCTGTCAGGGTGGGGGGGGGCAACAATGGTGCCTTATCTCTTGACAAACCTCCTGTAGTACCTGAAGAAAGCCCAAGCATGGTCTGACCTCAGTCTAGGTTTTGGGGGACTCCCAGGCCCAGGTAGTCTCTATCCTGGCCTGGAGGGGCTGCCCCTTACTCCTGCCCACCAGGTGTCCCAAATCATCCACAGACCTCTTCCCAATCTTGAATTTGCTGGCCTTGTTCGCCAGGCCTGCTTGAAGCACTTTGTGGAGGTGAAAAAGTGTGTCCTTCCTGCTGCCACTCTACACAGCTATGTCATCCAGGTAGGCAGCTGAGAAGGCATCAATACCAGCAAAGATGGTGGCAGTGGCATTTTTGAGTCAAAAGAGCATCACAACAAAATCAAAATTGGAAGTGGCCCTCTGGAGTGGAGAAGGCTGACCTTTCCATGGCATCTTCTGTTAGGGTGAACTGTCAACCGGCGCTGGGGTAGGTCTCATAGTAGGATCCATTGCTGATCAGGACACTACATGATAGGTGTCCTATGACCCGCCGGCAACTGCTGAGGTATGACTCCTACAATTGTAGGTCGTCCTCCATCATTGTGGTCACTTCTCCCACAGTTTGATTAGTTGGGAGGTAGGTGCTTCCACCTCTCCTTGATGTGCAGATGTATGTCACTTGGTCCTGATGAATTGCCATTCGATCCTCCTGACGAGCAAGGCAAGAAACATGTTGACCTGTACAAATACGAGTAGAGTGTAAATGATTTTATTTATCACAGCCACATATACGCCACTCGACCTTCATTTTAATGAGGCAGGGAACCTATCTGAATAAAGGTCTCGTATTGGATTCCCTTACCTTTTTTAATCACTGCACTCACCACATTTACTCACTTTGGGCCCCTCACCCCCACTACACCATACGGCGTGGAACAAAAGATCTCCGCCAAAGAGCCCCGCATTGGGTGCCCGTCGGGTATTGCAGCGCCGACCCGACGAGGAGCAGGCCCAATGATGAAGCATGACACCTAGCTGGCTGGGTGTGTGAGGGCCCTAGTTCCAAACAAGGGAATTCCCCTATCCCCTTGTAATATCAGTTGGACTACTTCCGTAGTAATAGTTACTTTGGCTCTCTCACCTGCTCACGACTCTCTTTAGGAACTACATACTCTTTCTTGTTTTGAGTAGTATCCTGATCAAATGTACCTATGTACTGGGCAGCCACTAATTGGTCTTTCAAGTCATCAGCCCAGCATATAGGATGAGCATCTATCTATAATCCACACAGAACCTGAGTCCAGGTATGGTAAGGAGCAGACTAAATGAAGCAGGTCTTCCTTTCCAGTCCCGCAAAGGCGGCAGGTGGCAGGGAGATTTCAGCGCAACCAGGGTGCTGAATAATCTTTAACTGCTAGTATCCCCAACCAATTTAAAAAAAATTACAGCTTGATAAAGGATGGGTGGCCTGTGGCAACATAGTTTTGCAGGGTGATAGTTGTATAATTATTACGCGTCATCCATCCATGTTCTATTTTGGATAGTGTAGCCTTGTCCTCAATGGCAGTCTGGATTTTGAGGGACTTTGTAATCAGACGCTAGAAAATCTGGGAGCTGGTAGGGGTACCCCAAAGTTCTGTCAGTCCTGTGAGGTCGAGAGACTCTTGTAAGTAGACCCTTGCCGGTGACGTATTAGGGTACTGTAGTTCGTCCCATAGCATGTGGTTCAGGGTGTTTGGTTCAGCTTTTCGAATCTACTTCCAACATGTTATATATGCTCCGGACCTGGCTAGCGACTGTTTTAACAGTCCTAATTCCAATCTAATCTGCGCTGGTGAGTTGTAATTAGGTATAAAGAAAATGGTTCTGTAGACTCGGGTGAATGTGGTGTCTAGGATGCTGGCGTCTTAACCTCTTAGTGATTTGCTTCCATGTAAGATTGTATGCATAAGTTTCACTCTTGCGACTTCAAGCAGTGGCTTCACTGAAGGGCCAGCGCGTTTTTTCTTCAGGTTTTTGAGTGCTATGGCTAGAGCCAGGCCTTTCCTTCGTATCGCCTCTTCCTATGCTGTGAAAGTGCCTTTCTTGTAGATAATGACCCCAAGGTATTTGTTCTCCACCGTGCTTTCCAGCCGGGTGTCGCACCAGAAACAAGCCTGCGTTTTAGTTTTCTTGGTGTTGTAGACCATGGTTAATATTTTGCCAAGATTGATCATTAAGCCATTGGCAACTGAGTAGGTCTCCATGATATTTTGGAGCCGTTGAAGCCCGACCCGAGTGCGACTGACAAGCACCACGTCATGGTCGGCGTATAGAAAACTAGATGTTTCTTTACCACCTAGTTTAGGAGCGTGGGAATTGCAGGTTTTTAGTTGTTCAGTCAGGTCAGCCAGGAAGAGGTTAAATAAAGTTGGGGCCAAGACACATCCTTGTTTTAGACTAGGTGTAGCTTTGATTTTGCATAAGAGGTGCGTTCCTGCATCTATCTTAACTTGAACCCGTGTCACTGTGCAGAATATCAGCATATTTAACAGGTTTTGCGATATACTCCAACTGGCTAGCTTCTGCCACAACCTCCCTCGGTCCATGCATTTGAAAGCTGCTTTAAAGTTAATGTAACAAAAGAATGGCGGTGTGCTGGATGCGCGGGCAGCATCCATTAGTAAAGAGATTGCTAGTATGTTTGTGATCGTTCAGGATGATTTTAGAAACCCAGTGTGATTGTATGGTATGATGGCATAATTGGAGGCCCATGCTGTTGACTCTTCAAGCACGATTCTGGCGAAGTATTTGGCATTGTTGTCGGTCAGGGTTATTAGGCGATTGTTTGCTGGAAGAGACTTGTCCCCTTCTTTGAAGAATAGTGATATGATGTAGCTTTTCCATGTGCTCCTGACCTGTGTGAACACTGGCGCCAACATCTCTGCCCAGAAGTCTGGGTCATGTTTGAACACTGCCGGGGAATGCTGTTAGGGCCTGGGGCTCCTTCTTTTTGCCCTTTGTTTATTTGTTTTTTGAGACTCTCTGCGTCCACCTCAGTCTGACCTTCATCTTGTGCTCTATCTGAAGTATTGGGACCATGAGGCATCAGTGATGTACGAGTCAATGCCTCGACTGCCTAGTTTGAGAAGTTGGTTCAAAGTGGCCCAAAATCTAGCACTGTTGTTTTTTTCAGATCTGTGAGTAACTCAGCCCAGAGTTCGTTGTCCTGGTCCCTTTTTACTGACCATCTTAACTTCTTGGTCTATTTTTTGTGAAATCTTAGGGCCGCGAGGGTGGTTGAGTCACCTGGTCTTTTCTTTAGAGTTTGAAGCTCTTTGTGTTTTCCAGCTTTGTGCTCTCATGATCTAGGGCCGTGTATTGCGCTTGTAGCCTCCTTCTGAACTTTGTTGCCTTTGTTAGGCTTGTTAGTTTTTGCATATATTTCCCGAAGTGCTTCTATGAGGATTTTCCTCTTATTTACCACGCCAGTTAAATTACCTATGTTGTTTTGAAGTATGTCCCCTATGGTTGCATGCAGTTACACAAAAACAACTGGTGTAGTCTTAATACGTCTGTAAGTTGAAGTGTAGGTTTTGTCGATTGTCTCACTGATGTATTTTGGGGCACTAAGGTTTAAAGAAAATGAGACCTCTTGCGGGAGGTGGTCACTGCCGTATCTGTCTAAGATTTTAAAAGAATAAACTTATTCAAATGTGGATAGAGATACAAAGGTGTAGTCCAGAAAGGTGCTGGATCTGTTGAAGTGAAATGTGGCGGGCGGAGGGTTGTATTTTTGGAACCTGCCATTCAGAGCCCTGAGGCTTAGATGTTCAAGATCTTCCAGTAGTTAGCTCCTAGTTTTTGTTTGGCCACCGGTTGCATTTCTGCCTTGGTCAGGTATTTCCCATAGTGAGGTTTGAGCTATTGTCCCCAGTGGATGTGCCCAGTAGATGTAGGTTGAAGTCCTCAGATATGACTAAATGGGTCAAGTCTTCCTCCTCGGCTAGCCTTGTTAGTTCTTGCACTACCTCTCTGCACTCTTTGGGTTTGCTTTTGGGGTGAATGTAGATGCTAATGAGGATTACTTCAACAGCTGCGCCTTTGATTATGATCGTACATTTTGATGCGTTCATTCCAGTGGATTTGATATCCAGAGCTGTTGCCGAGGCAACACTGGCTATCAAAATGTAGGTAGCCAGCTCTCCTGAAAGGTGACTGTGTTTTGCCCGTTTCACAGCTGGAGTAATGAAGCTCATTTAGCCTTAGTTGTAGACTGGTTTAGCCAACCAGGTCTGCTGAAGAAGGATGATATCGAAGGGCCTCAGGTAGTTGTACAAATCCGGGTCGCTCAGTTTTGTGTTCAGGCCACTAATGTTCCATTAGCGCATGCAAAGTAGTCTGGGATTCAGTCCTGCTTGGGGTTTCAGAGCTGTTTTTGGTCATGTTTGCATTACCGAACATCAGATTGTTCTGACTATGTTCCCTATGTTTCCTTGGGTCTGACATGAGCAGTATACTCCTTCTCACCGTGGCTTCTGTATGTTGAGGGTTATTTTTTCACAGGCCCTTTGCACCCTTGAGCACTGATGTGGTAATTCTTTGCAGCTGGTCTGGCTTCATTTTGGGGAAGAAGGGGCATAGGGTAACCTATTGTTTGATGAGGGATGACCTTTATGACCCTTTTTTGAGAGCTGGTCCTTCTGAGAGGACTTGTTTTGTTTTGTCGGTTGTGGTCCATGTGGTCTTGGTTACTTCCCTGCTGTAAGCTTCGTCTGAGCTTTCAAACTGTATTGCCACAAGATCTTTTGTAGATAGTTAGTCTTGGGGTTGTAGATAGTAGTATGAGAATGCTTCCCCTGTTTAGAACATCATGACTTCCTCTGGAGGCGTATTCCGGTACGAAGGTTCGTACTTGAGTGTTAGCCTCATGGCCTTCGGTGGGAGTCTGGCAGATTTTGAGGCCTAGGCTTTCTTTGTCCTGTGTTAACGCATTAGGGGCACGTTTTTGTGGTGTAGGGCTGGGCATGCTGGCTTCAGTGGGACCCCTGTGTGTTGTATTGCGCTGTATGCTGAAATGGGTATCTGAACTAAGTCTGGAGTTGGCGAGAAAGTAAGTGATTTGCCAGTTTGAGTTGTGCAAGTGGAGTGGTGTTGTTTCTGATTCTCGATGGAGGCAAGGGTTCTCCGGCTTTGTTTCAGTTTATCTGCTTGGAGTCTGTGAAATAGTCAGTTGTAGCCAGGGTAGTGGCGTCCGCTGCCACCACTGTTTGTGTTGAGGCAGACATTTTGGGGTTGATATTTGACAAGAGTGCTTGTGCGGAGTGTCCTCCCAGCGAGCTTGCTGCTTGGGGGGAGTTAGGTTGGTCTCGTCCGACTGTTTTCCGAGCCCGATGTGGGACAAGTCTGGGTGGGGCTGTCCAGCAGTTTGTTCGTCCCCCAGTTTTACGAGCCCGATGTTGGACGGGTCCGGTAAGAGTTGTCCAGCAGTTTGTTCATTCCCCTGGGTGGCCAGATGAGTGGTTGGGGCCGCCATTTTGGCAGATCTTGTTTTTGTATCGAAGAGGGGGTCCAATTTTGCTTGGGCCGCAGATTTTTTTATTCCTCCCCTTCCTCCTTTGAGCCCGTCTATATTTGGCATTTACCTTTATGTTTCCCGGACCATTTAACATAATGTCCATTTTGGTGTCTTGGTGCTGGGTTGGGGGCTGTGGTTCCCTTGGGGTTCTCGGGTTGGGTTTTGATGTAACATCCAGCGTGTCCCTCAGAGTTTCTGAGTTTTGGTGTGATTGGTCCATGTATCTGCTGGTGCCTTCTGTGGCAGGAGCTGTGCAAGTGCGAGCATTAGATTTTGATGGGGCTTGAAGTTGTGATTTCTTCCTAGATTGATTTTCTCCCTGGGTTCTTGTATTTTGTTTAAGATTGAATAGTAGGTCATTTAGCATTATGGGGAGAGTTGACAGCTTTTTGGCAATATTTGTGCAAGAATTTGAGAGAAGGAGGTTCTTTTAAGGGAGTTTAACTCTCCTAATTTGCCATTGATCGCAAGTAAAATGCCAGTGTGTTAAGTATTGAAAGTTGGATGTCCATCTTGTTTGACTGGAACTGTGAGGCTTCTGGTGAGAGCTGGACCATGTTTAAAAGAGTTGCCCATCCAGTGTTCGAGGGAGATAGTTGTTCTGCACGTGCATCACGCTTTCTGACGTCAAGTCTGGGTTCAGAGTATGGTCGCCAAGTGGTCCGGGGTGCTTTGTCTGTGGCTTGAGTGTATGCTGCGAGTATTTTGTCCCATTCTGGTGTTTTTAGATATGAGAGTTGCTCACTGTCTCGCTCTTCGATTTACTCTTGGATTTAGGGAGGTGCTAGTAGTGAAGTTCCTGTACTGGGACTAGGAATCAAAGTGCTGTTGATGTTCCCAGCACGGTTTGTGGTTGTTGAGCTTCCCTTGGGGCCGTGTATGGCCAGTGAAAGTCTTGCATTTTTCTGGTTGCTTGAGTAGAGGGAATGGCCCCACCGCGTTCTTCATGGTCTCCTTGGTTGTCTTGTGGGAAGCCTAAATTAAATTCTCTGGTCCTTGGGGTTATTAGGTAATTCTTCAGGTTTACTGTTTCCCTTGTCAGAATAGTGTGCAGAGTATGTGGTTGAAGTTGGCAGTTGAAAGGATGCAAGAGTTGGTAGGTGGTTGGAAGTTGATAACGGAAGATGTGGTCCCAGATCAGTTGGGGGATCAGAAGTTAAGGGGGTTTATAGTCCTGTGAGTTTTTCGTTTCTTGAGAGGTTGAAAGTTGGTGATGAAAGAGGTGGACCCAAATCATTTGGAGGGTCGGACATTTAGGGGGTTTGTAGTCCAGTGAATTTTTCATTGCTTGAGAAGAGCACTGATCTGGCATTTTTTAGGAAGTTAAATTTGGTGTAGATTGTGGGCTGATTTGAATGCTTAGCATCTGTGTGGGTCCCTATTTTCCCATGATGAACTGTTGTTTTTGCTTGGTTTAAAAAGTCTATTGGGGGCCTTCTTTTATTTGGAGCTTTGACTTGGCTTTGGGTTTTGCTCCTTTCGCATTCTTTGCCTTGCAGAAGTTCCGTTATCACTGTGTTTTTTGCCTGGCTTTTTCTTTTTTATGGTCAGTAGAGGCTCGCCCCTGATCTTTCTTGATCTCATGACACGGCGGTGATCCAAATACCTTGTGATGGCTGCTTACCTTTGACTTACGACTTCTGGGGTTGCAGTCCTGGGTCCTGGGTTGAAGGCGATGCTTAAAAGCACAACCCCAGTTGGTATCCTTAGGACCGTCTCTTATTTTGTATATTTTTGTATATGCCCTTGGACCCTCTAGACCCTTGTCTATACTGGTTGTCTGTGCTGGTTGTTATGCTTCAGTTAGCTCCTTCAGTGATGCCTGTTAGGTCACTTGGGGGATAAGATGGAATCTGCTTTATCTGTGGCTTTTCTGGCATAGCCTTTGCTTTGTGGTTCAATGCAAGGGGTGCCGCCACACCCCCTCTGCAAGGGCTTCCGTGGGTGGTGGTAGAGGGGGGTACGAGTGCCCTGATAGTCTTTATGCTAATTCTTTTTACCAACACTGAGATTTCTCCAGGGGCCTTCACGTGTCTCAGGGATCACCTGGGGATCCCGGTTGTAGAATCAATTGGGTGTGGCGTTGAACGCCACAGGGGTCATTCTCTTTAGTAATGACAACCAGGGTACCTGCAGTCCGGGTTGGGGAGGGGGTGGGTCGGCCAGCCCCCAAGCCATACCTGGCCGGTCGGGACATTTCAGGGGCTGCGCACCAGTAGCTCCTGCCACTAACCCCCCAGTTTGGCTAGCAAGAGTCCAGAGGAGACGATGCAGTCCCAGGTAATCCCAAGTGGTGTGGGGCACAGGAACTACAGAGGCCAGTGACTGAAGGTAGCAGGTGTCCAAAGTCCAAGGCTGACAGTCCGGGAACAAATACTGCTGGTGGTGTAAACTGGAGTTGATGCTGCAACTGCAGTGGGAGCAGCTGGAGCGCTGCTGCAGGCAAAGAGGTGATGCAGGGAGCGAGGAGGCAAGGTCAGTGATGCGGAGATGTGGTGGTGTGGTGGGAGCAGCTGGCAGGGCAGGGGAGGGCCGGGCAGACGGCCACCCACTACTTAGCAAGCTGCACTGTCCTAATGCCGGCCACTTCTGTTTTTGCGGCGGGTAGAAACACCAAGAACCTTGTCTGAGTGCAATACCGTAGGTTCCTGGCCTGCAGTTGCCAGAGGTTTCCACTACTGTGGTCCTACGGCGTCTGGCTCCCCCGAAGGCGAAGGTTAGGCAGGGGGCAGAAGGGACGAGCGGGAGCGGCCCTAACCAGCTCTATTGCAGGCATGTATTAATACTCCTTTTCAATGCTACACTACGCCTGCCGCCTCTCCGGCCTTCAGCCTTTCACGGTTGCAGCGCAGCTCCGACCTGCTCAGACCCGCTCCAGCTGCTCCAACCTCTCAGCTTGGCTCCAACTCTGTGCTGGCCACACATCCTCTTTTCAAAATGGAAGTCTCTGAATCACAATGCAAGGCAAACGGGCATGGCAAACAACAGGCATGGAAAAACGGATGTCCCACTTATTCCTCAAGGTTTCAGGTAGACCTCTAATCATGCCCTTCAGGGTCTTGTTAAATCTCTCAGCAAACCCATTTGTTTGTGGATGGTAAGTAGTGGAGACCTTGTAGGTTAACCCACACTGCTTCCACAGTGACTGCATATAAGCAGACATGAAGTTAGTGCCCCTGTCAGACACCACTACCTTGGGGAAACCCACTTTGGTAAAAGTCCCCATCAGGGTCTTTGCCACTGCAGGCGCAGTCGTGCTCCTCAGAGGAATTGCCTCTGGGTACCTAGTGGCATGATCCACCAGAACCAGGATAAACCTATTGCCTGAAGCAGTCTAGGGATCTATAGGCCCAACAATGTCGATGCCCACCTTCTCAAAGTGTGTGACAATTACAGGCAAGAGATTACAGGCGGCTGTATGTCTTCCCACTGGCCTGGCTTGTTACACAAGTCCTGCTGAACACATCTGAGGAAGTCATGATCCTAGGCCAATAAAAGTGGGTGACAGGCCTTGCAAATGTCTTGTCTTGGCCCAGATGACCTGCCAGGGGAAGGTTATGAGCCAGCTCCAGTAGGAAGGCACTGTAGCATTGGGGGACCACCAGGACCATTATTGTACCATGACCAGGCGCCTTAGGCTTACTGTAAAGGAGGTTGTCCTCCTTTACAGGTGCTTGTCCGCAAGGACTCTCAGCCTCGCGTGCAACGCGTCAACCGACTCCCCCTCACGCTGTTTCGCTTGGCGAAGCTTGAAGTGTTCGTAATCAGGGTTGACCTGGGGGTCAAAGTGTGCGTTCAAGGCTGCAACCGCTGCTGCGTAGTCCGACGGGGGACCCGTGTCCGGCAGGTGCTTGAACAGGAGGTAGATCTCTTCCCCCGCGTAGTGGAGTAGTAGAGAGCGTTTCACCGTTCCATCCGTCTCCCTGGACCCGATAAAGTAGTTTTCCAGCCTCCCCAGCCATGTCTGCCATCTCGGCGCGGCGGTCGTGGGGTCTGCGACCTCGCTAAACGGAGGTAGCACTCCGGACGCGGGGTGATGGGGCAGTGTCCCTGCAGGGCCGGGCGTCTCATCATCTCCCATCGTGGCGTCAAAATCCCTGGTGTGTGACCAGGAGTCGTCGTTCACTCACGTGGTGAGTCGGTCGCTGCACGTGGTCAGGTGTAGCGCGCTGCGCCGTCAGGCGAGACCTCTGTAGCTGTTCTGCCTAGCAGCAGGAATTTCAGGGGGTTCAGAGGTCACCCCTCGTCGCCAGTGTGGTGATTTAACCCCTGCCCTCTGACTGGGAAGGGGAATGCCCTGGATGTTCACTCGCTAGCCTGGGGAGCCCTGGGGAGGCCTCGCTCGCTTGCAGCGCAATGAGGGACCACACACACAGTCTGCTAGTTGGGCGCGAGCTGCCGTTCGTCCGCCCGTTTATTATTTATATCTACGCGCCCACGTCCTTGACGTGAGCGCAGCCTGCGCGCGTTTGACAGCGCTCTAGCGGAAACGCTAGAGCGCTAACTGTAACAATAGGGTGATGTTGAGACCAAGGAGCACTGGAGCAAGTTACAGCAAATGTTGTTAGTGTATCAGGGGCATCTTGTAGATCTGACCCTGTACACAGGTCATTGTGATACTTTAAGTTGATGCTGGATCACAGATAACCGTTTGTGTTATGTTTTGAAGAGATACGGCGGTGTGGATACCTAATTTCCATGTTCTAAAAATCCCCATCTGTGGTACACAAGGCCCACTCACCACTCCCTCCCTTTCTGTTTGTCCTCTGTCACCGTCTACTGATATTTTCTACTCTTCCCCTTACCCAGATTTTCTGCGAACAAAGCCCCATTGGGTGACTGCATCTGATTATTTCACAGGCGCTTACACAGTGATACATTTATAGCCACGGAGATCTACCTTGCATTAATGTGCGATAAATGCTGCATCACTAAATTCTTATAAGGTCCCAAAGGCAAGACCGATTGCATTACAAATGCTTGTTGTACCTAGCTCTTCTTTACTGGAATAAGCTGCCTTTTGAGGTTTGAACTTGCACGATCATCTTCAGTTTAGGAAACAACTGAAGACTGCTGGCCTGTGCTGGCTTCCTGCTGAGACACCCTACCCTCCCTGAGGTGATTTGTGTGCGTTAAAAGTTAAAATAACAAATAAAAAAATCGTACTTATTCTGCGCCTGTCTTCTTATTGGATTGTTTTAATAGATCAGTAACTTTCTCTCCTATGTTTCAAAAAGCTTTATCCTATGTCTTTGGGAATGTGATTCACTCTTAAGAAGAAAACATTTTTTTTTTTTTTTTAATACACATCTGATAAGTTATATAAGGTTCAAACTAAAGGTATGCAAAGTATTCGTCGAATAATATTCAAGAATGTGTTGTGGTAGGAACCTACAAAAATATAGCTATCGATATATTCACCGCTAATCCCGTTAACATTTTGACGCTTAAGAAATGTGCATTTATAAATCTAAATAGTAGCTCTGGGAAAGTTTGCAGCCTTCATAGTGTCCTGCACGCGTGAGCAGGAAGTCATTCGTTACTTTCTGCTCAGATTCCTCAAACACAGTAACATTGCAACATGTTTATGTATGAAGGCTCCCCAAATGTTTTCATACTTTTGCAGCTGATCATTAAGTGTGTAGATTACTTGTTCATATGACGTCATGTTCGACGTGGCCGTTGACAAACACATCCACCGTCGGAGGTGTCGATTAATTCCAGTGTCTCAGTATACTACATGTGGCTACTGCCAGGGATGAATCTAGCCATCTTTGTTTTTGGGTCGGATATGCCTTCAATATCATATGTGCCATGTAAGAGTGCCAGTTCAAGTGATAGCTGTAGTTTTAGGTCAGAAATATCTTGTAAGATTTTTATAAAAGAGTCCCAATGTAGCCTAACCATTGGACATGCCCATTATTATTTTTATTTTTAAAACTTTTTATTTTTTTACTAACAGCATGGCAATACACATCTCAGCAGACAGGATCATATTCTTATGCATAGGGACCATTACAGGGATAGCAGTATTACAATGTCATTATACAAAACAATCAAACAATAACCCTTGCATGTGCACCCAGCTGTGTGTAGATGATCCCTCACAAAAAAAGAGAACAAAGACATCTGAATAGGAGACAAAGCAGTGCATGGGGTGGAAAGTACAGCTAAACATAACTAGGAGGTGATGCCACAAAAAGAGGATAAGAGATGCCTAGCAGCTGGCGAGAGCCAAGGAGAGTTGTGGTGCACCAAGTAGGTCCTATATGTAAGCATAGGGGAACCCCCAGTGAGGAGCATTTTAGGTCGTGTCGTCGCCCAATCTAGGGTCCATTGGGTTAGTCTTCCTCAGTGGAAACATCATCAAAGATTGGTGTTAGTCGCCCCATGTCATCTAGTCAGAGGCAATTCTGAAGTATCATGTCCCATGCTTTTGCATAACCAGGGTTTCACAGTACTTTCGAACCTTCAGTTTAAAGCATTGCTCCCTCACATGCAGCCCATTTAGATAGCTCCTAGGGAGCATACTATGGGGCACCCCGTGGCAGAGTTAATAAAGTTCACCACTGTCTCCCAGTAAGAGGCAAGAGCAGTGGCAAACCCCCCACTGCGTGAAAGAAGTCAGTACCTATTCTCAGCAGTGAGGACAAGCCACCTGTGTCCCCGGGAACATGAGATTAATTCCTTTAAGCGTGAGATATGCTCTCTGGATATAATAAACCAGAATGAGATGAAATTGGACATTACAGGATATGCGTTGTGTGTTTTCATACAATATTATGCCAATCCTCATCTATGAATGCTCGGCTCATGTCTCAGGACCAGATATCTCTGACATCAGTCATTTGTACTGGGTCTGTGCTATCAGCGCTTTGTGGATGAGTGATCATGTGGGACTGGCCAGTGATGGTGAAATAGTCTATAGAGCCGTATGGCCCAAGGGTTCTTGTCCATCTTCCCTCCCACGTCCAACGCGCAGTGGCTGCAACTGCCCCAAGTAACAGGAAATGGTGAGCAGTGAGTTCATAGTCATCAACTAATTCAGCGAAGTCTTCCAGTTTCCCATTCTCATTCCAGTCCTCAAGCATTGTCATACTCCTCCCTTTCCAATCTCGTAACCTGGACCATTTGCCCTCATGTGGGAATTGCAATTGTGTAGTCAACTCAAGGTCCTTTGCATAGGGTGTTCCTGTCTGTGTGTTGCAACTCCCTGGCCCATGTGAACCGTAGTGTTCAATAAAAGCCCAGGGTGGTTGTTGCCCAGTTGAGCACTTGTATCAATCAATATAGACAGCAGAGAGGTGTGGCTCAGGATAAAATGTACCCCAGGCGACATGCCCCCCATCTGCAGTGTCTTCAATAAGCTTCCCACTTTAGTTGTGTCACAAGGTAGTAAAGTTCCAGGTCTGGAAGTGCCCTACCACAATGGTCTGTGGGTAGACGCCAGCCTCCGTCATACTATATACCAGATGAGATAGAGTAAGAGGCTGTCCATCTAGCGAAAGATGGATTTTGGAAGCAGAATCGGCAGGTCTGTAAAGTAATATAGGAGGCGTAGAAGGAGAACAATCTTTGACAGAGCGACCCTGCCTGCCACGTGTAGAGGTGGGGTCAGCCACAAATTAATGAAGGAGCAAAGGGGCGTCAATGCTAATTGCAAGTTGCCCTCAAGAACATTGGCCACTCTGTGGTAGATATGGACACCTAGCTATCGAAAGGTGCTTGTGTTGCATCGGAGAACAGAGCCTACCTCCGCCGTTGTAGCGGTCATGTCCGGCTCATGGATCGGAAAAGCATTCAAGCTATCCCAGTTTATCCTGAGACCTGATAAGCAGCCATATTTCACTAGATCGTGACAGATGCAGTCTACATCTGAGCGTTCCCCTCGAAGATATAACAATAAGACATCCACATAAGGAGGATATGTAGAGGAAATAACCATCAACCTCCAGCCCTCAATAACACTGTCTGGTGTGAACCTGCAGGGCCCGGGGTTCTATAGCCATCGCAAACAGCACCGTCGACAACTGGCAACACTTTTGCGTGCACCGTTCAATCCAGTGGGATTTAGAAATGCTGCCTCCACTCTTGACAACATGTCCATAAAATATGCACCGTTTTCCTTCTAAGGAGTCTGCATTGTCATCATTGGGCAGTGAGAGCTAGTTAAAGCTAGTTTTGCTCTGTGTAGTTTGGAAGGTAACCAATGCCAGTCATGCAAGATTATAAAGAAGCAAAATTTGAGCCTCGCTTCCCAAGACTTTTATCTTGCGTGCATATGACATCTTGCCAATCTGTTTCGTCAAAAGAGACCAGCAGGTGTAGGTTCACCTTCAGAAAGATAGGTTAGTGTAAACCTTGAGTATAGTGAATAACTCTGAGTTTCATAGAGGCGTTAGACCATTTTCTTTTAAGCCTCCCATTTGGCCAAGTAGTTGTGTAGCAAAGAGTTGTCCAAGGCATCCGGACATCTGTCCAGTTTGCTAGATCAGTTGATGATATCGTAAGAATGCGCATGCTCCAGGTGGAATTCCACCTATAGATCCTGGAAGGATTTAAATAGCCCATCTCATATAAACAGGGCCACTGGAATTATGTGGCAGTAGAGGACTAAATTATGTGGCAAGTTAGGCTAAATTATTTGTAAAAAAAAAAGGCAAATTATGCAACCTATTGTGCCACATTTTGTGATAGTATTACTTCATATTTTGTCATGTTAACACTAGGTTTCACCTCATTGGTACCACTTTAGCATCCAAATACAGTAATAAGCAATTGAAAGATTACCATTCAACCTTTGCATCGGGCCTTCCACTGACTGGGAACACGGGTTGCTGCAGTTCTAGTAACCTTTTATCCATTTCAGCTGGAACCCAAAAACATTTTTATGTTAAAATTTGCAGATTATGATGTAGATAATGGATTATGTGGTAAATGCAGTAAATCCATAATTATGAGAAAAACTATACGGACGCAAAATCACATATTTTCAGAGGCCCTTCTGTAGCCTGGCCCACTGTGAAGATACACTTCTGAGGGATCACTGGCAGAATATCGGAACAAAAATATTGTGTGGACGGAATATAGTGTCAAAAGTATCAAGGACCCAAATATCGAAACAGTAAGTGCACATAGGTAAGTATAGATTTACTATTCTTAACTCCACATCTATGTACCATGACTATTTATCGTCACGGTACATGTATGTGGAGTTATATATAGTAAAACTATGCTTACCTATAGAAACTTATCTTCACAATATTTTTGTCCTCGATATTCTTGACATGATATTTTGTCCCACAATTGTTTTGTTTCCGATATTCTGTCTAAACACCCCTTCTGAGACCTTTGGGGCAAGTTACAAGTTTTGTTAGCCACTTTAATTTATCAAATGAATTGTTCCAGATGTGTGCTACCGTGTGCATACAGCCATTCTGTTTCAGGAGCTTATGGCTAGTTTCCCATATTTACTTTTATTGGGTTACGGCTTGCCGATTCTCTAGCATATTTTCTGTAGATGAGTGAGAGGCTTCCAGGGCCTTTTTGTAGATTGTTCCCCAGGATCACTCAATCAGGGAGTTCCAGGGCGGCCTGAAAGAGGTAGGTGAGCTTTTACATTTATTGATCTGTACAGTTCGATGTTGGGAAGACTTAGATCTCCTTGTGGCATGGCCACATGGAGCTTTGCCTTGGACCATCTTGACGTTTCCGTCTGCCAAATATATCTTCCAATCTGGTTATCGATTTTGTGGAATTCCACTGGGCTTATTGGTAGCTTTTTCAAAACATAGGTAAAGCATGGTGCCATCTTCCTTTTGATTTTTTGTACCATCCACTAAAGGGAGATCTGTAGGTGTTGCCATTTTGAAAAGTTCCTCTGCATCTGTTCTATGAGGACGGCTACATTGTCTCTCTCACAATGGACTATAAATTGTTGCTAATTAAGAAACCCAAGTACTTCACTTTTGCTGCCATTCATTTGAATGGTAGGCCATTTGGAGCATGTATAATACTGCCTGGTGACTCACTCTTCAACCAGTCGATCTTCTATCCCATGAAGATAAAGAAGCATGAAATAATCTCCATCAGCATGGGTATAGAAGTGTTGGAGGAGGTCATTGTCATGAGTATATTTTCTGCATATACCATTAATTTCTTATTGCCTGCAGGCATGTTAATACCTTCTATGCAGAGTGTCTTCCGGATGGCGATGGCCCGTTTTTCCAGAGCGAGTAAAAAGATCAGGGGGCAATCACGTATGCTCAATCTTTGGATCTTAAGTGGTTTGGAGAAGAAGCTATTCTAATTTTAATTATCACAGCTGTTGAATTACGGTAAAACTGTTAAATCAGTTTTAAAAAAGTCGGTTTAATTTTAATTCTCTCCAATGTGTGGAACAGACAAACACAAGCCACATGATCAGAGAGCATCAAGGGAAAGGACTATCTGTACATCTGCACTCTGTCTGAAGTTCCATAAAAGATGCAACAATATATTCAGTTGATTGTGAGAGGACTGTCTGGGAAAAACCCACACCTTATTTTTGTGGACCAGCAAGGGACTTATTTTATCTGCCAGCCAGAATTTTGACTACTGTCTCTACATCTGCTTATCAGAGAAATCGGCCTGTATTTTAGCATCTTTTATGGTCTCTTCCTGGTTCTGGGATCAGTGAGATGTATGCTTGATTATATTCCGATAGTGGGCCATCTGTGGCTTTGGCTTTTCAAAACATTTTCTTTATCATAGGGATTATTTTGAGTCATTCTGTAAAATTCTACAGAGAAACTGCCTACACCTTATGCCTTCCGGGTCGGCATGTCTTTGACCGCTTCTGCAACTTCTTTTTCTGATATTTCGCTGTCTAGGTTCATTCTACTCTCTAGCGTGAGATGCAGAATTGGGAGGCACTCAAGAATTGTTGTTCTGTATATATAAAGAGTGGTATAGAAGGAGGAGAGTTTAGCCACAATGTCCCTAGGGCTGCTAATTACAGAACCATACCTGGTGAAAAGAGACTCCTTGTCTTGCCTATTTGAGCTAAAAAGTCAAGGAGTCTGCCAGATATATCACCATGCTCATAATGGCTCTCCTCATACAATGTATGGCACTTTCTGCTTGAACCATGAGCAGAATATTCAGTTCGTATTCTTTAGTCGTGAGGAGCTGCAAATTTGCCATTGTAAGATTAGAACACTTGCTTTAGTAATGCCTTTTATCTCTGATTCTAAGGTATGTTTTTGCGACAGGTCCCTTTCATGCAGTGCCGCAGATTCTCTCATTTTTAATCCTCTGAGGTAGGCCTTACCTGCAGCCCAAAGAGTCTGGTGGGAGATCACTGAGCCTTCATTTAAATCCAGGTATTCCTTTGGTAACATCAGTTTTTTTTATCTTCACTTCGTGTAAGTTCTATCCAAGAACATCCATTCTCCTGGTCCTGTCTCTTGAGACCTGTAGTTGTAGGTCATTGTCCATTGATATGGAGATATGGTCTGAAATGCATTGTACACCAATAGTGTATGTCGTAACCTTGGATAGAAGGGTTGTGCTTGTCAAAAAATAGTCTGTCTGATTCAACATTGTGAGGGCAAGAGAAAAAGGTGTATTCACTGTGTGTTGGACTGGTGACTCTCCACAGGTCTACATGTTATTGACTGATAGTCAGATCCCGTAGTATTCCTATCTCGTTGTCGTGTATCTAGATGGCCAGGACGGTCTAGTATAGTGTCAAGCATGAGTTTTTTAGTCTTCACCTATCACTAAAGCTCGATCACTAATTTCTATCAATACTCTATTATTTTAGAGGAGTTTTTTTATCACCGGTTTGGGGTGGAGACAAAGCCTATTATGCATGTTTGACCCTGGCCTGTCAGCTGGGCGAAAACATAACAATCTATTGGTATTAGAAATGGGGTTTCATGTTGTCAGAGTATGCACTGTGTACAAGCAGGAACCACCACTAGTCGGGTAAACTAGATACATACTAAAATATAACCTGTGCTCACACTCTGATAGCTTGGCACAGAGCAGTCAGCCTTATCCATAGAGGCAATGGGTAGAGTATTTGTGCAACACAGATACTTAGAAACACAATTAAAACACCACATGTGTACTCTACATAGGGTTCGAACAATAGATAATATTTATATGAGTAAAACAATACCAAAATGACAAAGATCCTATAAGTAGAACCGCAGTAATGAGTTTTTAAAGATTAAATCAAATTATAGTGCCCACTGGGGACATCTGGTCACACTAGACCATAGTAAATCCAAAGTTCAGGCTGATCGCGATGGAGAGCAGGCCGGCTACAGCACTCGCGCAGGTCCCGCTGAAAAAGTACCTTGGATGGAGGAACTGTCGATTTTGAAGGATTGATGCGAAGAGCAGAGGATGCGGTGCGTCGTCGTCGATCCCGTAGATGCAGGCGATGTGTTGGTTCTGATCCGTGCAGTCGATGAAGGCTTCTTCGATTAACCCCTTTATGATGCAGGCAATGCGTCGTTGCTGAACCTTGCAGTCTATTGTTGTTGAGCTATGCAGTCTGTCGAAGCGATGTCGTCGAGTGGCGTCGGGGTTGAAGGGTGATGTGTCGATTCTGATTGGCTCAGTCATCAATGCAACAGTTGTGATGGATCAGCACAGCAGAAATCACCTTTTAAGAGCCCAGGACTGAATTGGCACCACTTGGCAGTGCAGGACCCACAGATGGAAGAGTCCAGGTGCTGTTGAAGGATTGGAGGAAGTCTTTGATGGCCCTGAGACGTCAGAACAGGGGGCAAGCCAGCAAGCCCTTGGAGTTACTCTGGGCTCAAGTGAAATGGCTCCAGTCCTTGTCCTTAGCATGGCAGAGATCAGCAGGTAGCAAGGCAGCACTGCAAAGCAGAAACACAGTTCTTCCAGAGCAGCAGTCAAGCAGAGTGGCAATACTTGTAGCACAACAGTCTTTACTCCTGGTAGAACCCTCTGTGTGGGAAACAGGACACTGCCTATTCAGGTGTACGTGTCAGCTCCCCCTCTCTTCCTGCCCAGGAAGAGCTATCAGAATGTTGATGAATACAGATGAGTTGTCTGTCACACCAACCCTTCCTGTGTTTGTGTCTGTCTACAGGGAATGCACAAGTTGTGTCCGTCACCCACCTCAGATGTGTATTGGAGACAGGCTACAGGCAGACAGAGCAGTAAGAGCAGAGCAATACCTGCTTTCTAAAAGTGGCCTTTCTAAAATAGTAAAGCTTCACCATTAAAGAGGATCCATCATCATCATTCCAAAGATATAAAACATGATGCAGCTACTCCTTTCTGATCAGGAATTACTGCTTAAAAGTATATTATTCAATTCCCTAAGCTAATCTATGAGAGAAGTAGGCCTCACAGTAGCGAAAAACTAATTTAGCTATTTGTTACTACCAGTACATGCAAAACTTAAAAGTACATGTCCTACCTTTTACTTACACAGCACCCTGCCATATGTGACATATCTGTAATAAAAGGTGAGTTTAAGACTAGGCAAGAAGTTTTAAATGGCAAGTTGAAGTGATAGTAAACTGCACACATTGGCCCTGCAAAGGCTGGCCTGATATAGGTTTGAAAGGGTACTTGTGCCCTGGGTAAATGGTATACCACTTTACAAGGGACTTACAAGTAAACTAAATATGCCAATTGTGTATACACAAATGTTACCATGTTTAGTCCCGAAACACATGCACTTTAGCACTGGTCAACAGTTATAAAGTGTTCAGAGACCTAAGGCCAACAAAAACAATCCGCAAAAACCGGAGGTAAGCAGGCAAAAGGTTTGGGGGACGACCACCCTAAGGATGACAGGTCTAACTCGTGCCCCTCTCAGCTGAAAGTGGGGTGAGCTACCAAGCCTCTAGGGAGTTCTCATCACTAAAGCAGAAAAACATGGATAGACCATCAGCATTGGCGTGGTCTACCCCTGTTCTTCTATGTTCTAAATAGCAAACACAAGGAGATGATGGCCGGAGTGCTGAAACTTTTCGGACACTCACCCCCACTCGCAGCTCTGGGTTCAATTCATCATCAATTTTTAGCTCACTTCGCCACGTCAGTTCAGACGCAGCTATATGTAAATCAGTCTTGACTCTGTGCCTCATGGGAACAGTCCAGCAGAACTGCCAGGCTAGGTCTTCCCTGAACTGGAAACAAGCATCCTGGGACCAGTTTCTGGGTAACACCCTTCATCAGCCAGGCTCGCTTGAATCCAGTGGCAAAGTGAGCAAGGGACCCACGTCTGGGCATACCCTGCCAAATTAGGGCAAACAAAGCAAACACAAGGAGATGATGGACGGATCACTGAAACTTTTCAGACACTCACCCCCAGCCACAGATCTGGGTTGAATCCATCATCATTCTTTAGCTCACTTCGCCACCTCAGTTCAGACCCAGCTGTATGCAAATCAGTCTAGACTCTGTTCTAAATACCCTGAAGTCCGTACACTGTAGAGAAATGGACCACCTCAGCTGTTTAAGATTATCGCCCCTCATTTGCCTGTGGTCAGTCCGAATCAGGAAGTTAGTGCCAAACAGATATGGCCTCACCTTCTTCAGTGCCCCGACTATAGCAAAAGCCTCTCTTTCTATATCACTTCACATTTGCTCACTGGGGAGCAACCTTCTGGAGAAGAAGGCCAATTATTGGTCTAGTCCCTTTTCATTTATCTGTGATGAGACAGCCCCTATGCCATGTTCTGAGGCATCTGTTTGAACTAGAAACTCCTTGGAGAAGTCAGGGGCCTTGAGCACAGGAGCTGTGCGGATAGCCTTCTTATGGGAACCAAATGCTTTTTGACATGTCTCTGTCCAAATCCCATGTCTGGGCTGCTTCTTAGAAGTCCAATCTGTCAGGGTGGGGGGGGGGCAACAATGGTGCCTTATCTCTTGACAAACCTCCTGTAGTACCTGAAGAAAGCCCAAGCATGGTCTGACCTCAGTCTAGGTTTTGGGGGACTCCCAGGCCCAGGTAGTCTCTATCCTGGCCTGGAGGGGCTGCCCCTTACTCCTGCCCACCAGGTGTCCCAAATCATCCACAGACCTCTTCCCAATCTTGAATTTGCTGGCCTTGTTCGCCAGGCCTGCTTGAAGCACTTTGTGGAGGTGAAAAAGTGTGTCCTTCCTGCTGCCACTCTACACAGCTATGTCATCCAGGTAGGCAGCTGAGAAGGCATCAATACCAGCAAATATGGTGGCAGTGGCATTTTTGAGTCAAAAGAGCATCACAACAAAATCAAAATTGGAAGTGGCCCTCTGGAGTGGAGAAGGCTGACCTTTCCATGGCATCTTCTGTTAGGGTGAACTGTCAACCGGCGCTGGGGTAGGTCTCATAGTAGGATCCATTGCTGATCAGGACACTACATGATAGGTGTCCTATGACCCGCCGGCAACTGCTGAGGTATGACTCCTACAATTGTAGGTCGTCCTCCATCATTGTGGTCACTTCTCCCACAGTTTGATTAGTTGGGAGGTAGGTGCTTCCACCTCTCCTTGATGTGCAGATGTATGTCACTTGGTCCTGATGAATTGCCATTCGATCCTCCTGACGAGCAAGGCAAGAAACATGTTGACCTGTACAAATACGAGTAGAGTGTAAATGATTTTATTTATCACAGCCACATATACGCCACTTGACCTTCATTTTAATGAGGCAGGGAACCTATCTGAATAAAGGTCTCTTATTGGATTCCCTTACCTTTTTTAATCACTGCACTCACCACATTTACTCACTTTGGGCCCCTCACCCCCACTACACCATACGGCGTGGAACAAAAGATCTCCGCCAAAGAGCCCCGCATTGGGTGCCCGTCGGGTATTGCAGCGCCGACCCGACGAGGAGCAGGCCCAATGATGAAGCATGACACCTAGCTGGCTGGGTGTGTGAGGGCCCTAGTTCCAAACAAGGGAATTCCCCTATCCCCTTGTAATATCAGTTGGACTACTTCCGTAGTAATAGTTACTTTGGCTCTCTCACCTGCTCACGACTCTCTTTAGGAACTACATACTCTTTCTTGTTTTGAGTAGTATCCTGATCAAATGTACCTATGTACTGGGCAGCCACTAATTGGTCTTTCAAGTCATCAGCCCAGCATATAGGATGAGCATCTATCTTTGTCACTGAGTTTAGCCCTCTATAATCCACACAGAACCTGAGTCCAGGTATGGTAAGGAGCAGACTAAATGAAGCAGGTCTTCCTTTCCAGTCCCGCAAAGGCGGCAGGTGGCAGGGAGATTTCAGCGCAACCAGGGTGCTGAATAATCTTTAACTGCTAGTATCCCCAACCAATTTAAAAAAAATTACAGCTTGATAAAGGATGGGTGGCCTGTGGCAACATAGTTTTGCAGGGTGATAGTTGTATAATTATTACGCGTCATCCATCCATGTTCTATTTTGGATAGTGTAGCCTTGTCCTCAATGGCAGTCTGGATTTTGAGGGACTTTGTAATCAGACGCTAGAAAATCTGGGAGCTGGTAGGGGTACCCCAAAGTTCTGTCAGTCCCGTGAGGTCGAGAGACTCTTGTAAGTAGACCCTTGCCGGTGACGTATTAGGGTACTGTAGTTCGTCCCATAGCATGTGGTTCAGGGTGTTTGGTTCAGCTTTTCGAATCTACTTCCAACATGTTATATATGCTCCGGACCTGGCTAGCGACTGTTTTAACAGTCCTAATTCCAATCTAATCTGCGCTGGTGAGTTGTAATTAGGTATAAAGAAAATGGTTCTGTAGACTCGGGTGAATGTGGTGTCTAGGATGCTGGCGTCTTAACCTCTTAGTGATTTGCTTCCATGTAAGATTGTATGCATAAGTTTCACTCTTGCGACTTCAAGCAGTGGCTTCACTGAAGGGCCAGCGCGTTTTTTCTTCAGGTTTTTGAGTGCTATGGCTAGAGCCAGGCCTTTCCTTCGTATCGCCTCTTCCTATGCTGTGAAAGTGCCTTTCTTGTAGATAATGACCCCAAGGTATTTGTTCTCCTCCGTGCTTTCCAGCCGGGTGTCGCACCAGAAACAAGCCTGCGTTTTAGTTTTCTTGGTGTTGTAGACCATGGTTAATATTTTGCCAAGATTGATCATTAAGCCATTGGCAACTGAGTAGGTCTCCATGATATTTTGGAGCCGTTGAAGCCCGACCCGAGTGCGACTGACAAGCACCACGTCATGGTCGGCGTATAGAAAACTAGATGTTTCTTTACCACCTAGTTTAGGAGCGTGGGAATTGCAGGTTTTTAGTTGTTCAGTCAGGTCAGCCAGGAAGAGGTTAAATAAAGTTGGGGCCAAGACACATCCTTGTTTTAGACTAGGTGTAGCTTTGATTTTGCATAAGAGGTGCGTTCCTGCATCTATCTTAACTTGAACCCGTGTCACTGTGCAGAATATCAGCATATTTAACAGGTTTTGCGATATACTCCAACTGGCTAGCTTCTGCCACAACCTCCCTCAGTCCATGCATTTGAAAGCTGCTTTAAAGTTAATGTAACAAAAGAATGGCGGTGTGCTGGATGCGCGGGCAGCATCCATTAGTAAAGAGATTGCTAGTATGTTTGTGATCGTTCAGGATGATTTTAGAAACCCAGTGTGATTGTATGGTATGATGGCATAATTGGAGGCCCATGCTGTTGACTCTTCAAGCACGATTCTGGCGAAGTATTTGGCATTGTTGTCGGTCAGGGTTATTAGGCGATTGTTTGCTGGAAGAGACTTGTCCCCTTCTTTGAAGAATAGTGATATGATGTAGCTTTTCCATGTGCTCCTGACCTGTGTGAACACTGGCGCCAACATCTCTGCCCAGAAGTCTGGGTCATGTTTGAACACTGCCGGGGAATGCTGTTAGGGCCTGGGGCTCCTTCTTTTTGCCCTTTGTTTATTTGTTTTTTGAGACTCTCTGCGTCCACCTCAGTCTGACCTTCATCTTGTGCTCTATCTGAAGTATTGGGACCATGAGGCATCAGTGATGTACGAGTCAATGCCTCGACTGCCTAGTTTGAGAAGTTGGTTCAAAGTGGCCCAAAATCTAGCACTGTTGTTTTTTTCTGATCTGTGAGTAACTCAGCCCAGAGTTCGTTGTCCTGGTCCCTTTTTACTGACCATCTTAACTTCTTGGTCTATTTTTTGTGAAATCTTAGGGCCGCGAGGGTGGTTGAGTCACCTGGTCTTTTCTTTAGAGTTTGAAGCTCTTTGTGTTTTCCAGCTTTGTGCTCTCATGATCTAGGGCCGTGTATTGCGCTTGTAGCCTCCTTCTGAACTTTGTTGCCTTTGTTAGGCTTGTTAGTTTTTGCATATATTTCCCGAAGTGCTTCTATGAGGATTTTCCTCTTATTTACCACGCCAGTTAAATTACCTATGTTGTTTTGAAGTATGTCCCCTATGGTTGCATGCAGTTACACAAAAACAACTGGTGTAGTCTTAATACGTCTGTAAGTTGAAGTGTAGGTTTTGTCGATTGTCTCACTGATGTATTTTGGGGCACTAAGGTTTAAAGAAAATGAGACCTCTTGCGGGAGGTGGTCACTGCCGTATCTGTCTAAGATTTTAAAAGAATAAACTTATTCAAATGTGGATAGAGATACAAAGGTGTAGTCCAGAAAGGTGCTGGATCTGTTGAAGTGAAATGTGGCGGGCGGAGGGTTGTATTTTTGGAACCTGCCATTCAGAGCCCTGAGGCTTAGATGTTCAAGATCTTCCAGTAGTTAGCTCCTAGTTTTTGTTTGGCCACCGGTTGCATTTCTGCCTTGGTCAGGTATTTCCCATAGTGAGGTTTGAGCTATTGTCCCCAGTGGATGTGCCCAGTAGATGTAGGTTGAAGTCCTCAGATATGACTAAATGGGTCAAGTCTTCCTCCTCGGCTAGCCTTGTTAGTTCTTGCACTACCTCTCTGCACTCTTTGGGTTTGCTTTTGGGGTGAATGTAGATGCTAATGAGGATTACTTCAACAGCTGCGCCTTTGATTATGATCGTACATTTTGATGCGTTCATTCCAGTGGATTTGATATCCAGAGCTGTTGCCGAGGCAACACTGGCTATCAAAATGTAGGTAGCCAGCTCTCCTGAAAGGTGACTGTGTTTTGCCCGTTTCACAGCTGGAGTAATGAAGCTCATTTAGCCTTAGTTGTAGACTGGTTTAGCCAACCAGGTCTGCTGAAGAAGGATGATATCGAAGGGCCTCAGGTAGTTGTACAAATCCGGGTCGCTCAGTTTTGTGTTCAGGCCACTAATGTTCCATTAGCGCATGCAAAGTAGTCTGGGATTCAGTCCTGCTTGGGGTTTCAGAGCTGTTTTTGGTCATGTTTGCATTACCGAACATCAGATTGTTCTGACTATGTTCCCTATGTTTCCTTGGGTCTGACATGAGCAGTATACTCCTTCTCACCGTGGCTTCTGTATGTTGAGGGGTATTTTTTCACAGGCCCTTTGCACCCTTGAGCACTGATGTGGTAATTCTTTGCAGCTGGTCTGGCTTCATTTTGGGGAAGAAGGGGCATAGGGTAACCTATTGTTTGATGAGGGATGACCTTTATGACCCTTTTTTGAGAGCTGGTCCTTCTGAGAGGACTTGTTTTGTTTTGTCGGTTGTGGTCCATGTGGTCTTGGTTACTTCCCTGCTGTAAGCTTCGTCTGAGCTTTCAAACTGTATTGCCACAAGATCTTTTGTAGATAGTTAGTCTTGGGGTTGTAGATAGTAGTATGAGAATGCTTCCCCTGTTTAGAACATCATGACTTCCTCTGGAGGCGTATTCCGGTACGAAGGTTCGTACTTGAGTGTTAGCCTCATGGCCTTCGGTGGGAGTCTGGCAGATTTTGAGGCCTAGGCTTTCTTTGTCCTGTGTTAACGCATTAGGGGCACGTTTTTGTGGTGTAGGGCTGGGCATGCTGGCTTCAGTGGGACCCCTGTGTGTTGTATTGCGCTGTATGCTGAAATGGGTATCTGAACTAAGTCTGGAGTTGGCGAGAAAGTAAGTGATTTGCCAGTTTGAGTTGTGCAAGTGGAGTGGTGTTGTTTCTGATTCTCGATGGAGGCAAGGGTTCTCCGGCTTTGTTTCAGTTTATCTGCTTGGAGTCTGTGAAATAGTCAGTTGTAGCCAGGGTAGTGGCGTCCGCTGCCACCACTGTTTGTGTTGAGGCAGACATTTTGGGGTTGATATTTGACAAGAGTGCTTGTGCGGAGTGTCCTCCCAGCGAGCTTGCTGCTTGGGGGGAGTTAGGTTGGTCTCGTCCGACTGTTTTCCGAGCCCGATGTGGGACAAGTCTGGGTGGGGCTGTCCAGCAGTTTGTTCGTCCCCCAGTTTTACGAGCCCGATGTTGGACGGGTCCGGTAAGAGTTGTCCAGCAGTTTGTTCATTCCCCTGGGTGGCCAGATGAGTGGTTGGGGCCGCCATTTTGGCAGATCTTGTTTTTGTATCGAAGAGGGGGTCCAATTTTGCTTGGGCCGCAGATTTTTTTATTCCTCCCCTTCCTCCTTTGAGCCCGTCTATATTTGGCATTTACCTTTATGTTTCCCGGACCATTTAACATAATGTCCATTTTGGTGTCTTGGTGCTGGGTTGGGGGCTGTGGTTCCCTTGGGGTTCTCGGGTTGGGTTTTGATGTAACATCCAGCGTGTCCCTCAGAGTTTCTGAGTTTTGGTGTGATTGGTCCATGTATCTGCTGGTGCCTTCTGTGGCAGGAGCTGTGCAAGTGCGAGCATTAGATTTTGATGGGGCTTGAAGTTGTGATTTCTTCCTAGATTGATTTTCTCCCTGGGTTCTTGTATTTTGTTTAAGATTGAATAGTAGGTCATTTAGCATTATGGGGAGAGTTGACAGCTTTTTGGCAATATTTGTGCAAGAATTTGAGAGAAGGAGGTTCTTTTAAGGGAGTTTAACTCTCCTAATTTGCCATTGATCGCAAGTAAAATGCCAGTGTGTTAAGTATTGAAAGTTGGATGTCCATCTTGTTTGACTGGAACTGTGAGGCTTCTGGTGAGAGCTGGACCATGTTTAAAAGAGTTGCCCATCCAGTGTTCGAGGGAGATAGTTGTTCTGCACGTGCATCACGCTTTCTGACGTCAAGTCTGGGTTCAGAGTATGGTCGCCAAGTGGTCCGGGGTGCTTTGTCTGTGGCTTGAGTGTATACTGCGAGTATTTTGTCCCATTCTGGTGTTTTTAGATATGAGAGTTGCTCACTGTCTCGCTCTTCGATTTACTCTTGGATTTAGGGAGGTGCTAGTAGTGAAGTTCCTGTACTGGGACTAGGAATCAAAGTGCTGTTGATGTTCCCAGCACGGTTTGTGGTTGTTGAGCTTCCCTTGGGGCCGTGTATGGCCAGTGAAAGTCTTGCATTTTTCTGGTTGCTTGAGTAGAGGGAATGGCCCCACCGCGTTCTTCATGGTCTCCTTGGTTATCTTGTGGGAAGCCTAAATTAAATTCTCTGGTCCTTGGGGTTATTAGGTAATTCTTCAGGTTTACTGTTTCCCTTGTCAGAATAGTGTGCAGAGTATGTGGTTGAAGTTGGCAGTTGAAAGGATGCAAGAGTTGGTAGGTGGTTGGAAGTTGATAACGGAAGATGTGGTCCCAGATCAGTTGGGGGATCAGAAGTTAAGGGGGTTTATAGTCCTGTGAGTTTTTCGTTTCTTGAGAGGTTGAAAGTTGGTGATGAAAGAGGTGGACCCAAATCATTTGGAGGGTCGGACATTTAGGGGGTTTGTAGTCCAGTGAATTTTTCATTGCTTGAGAAGAGCACTGATCTGGCATTTTTTAGGAAGTTAAATTTGGTGTAGATTGTGGGCTGATTTGAATGCTTAGCATCTGTGTGGGTCCCTATTTTCCCATGATGAACTGTTGTTTTTGCTTGGTTTAAAAAGTCTATTGGGGGCCTTCTTTTATTTGGAGCTTTGACTTGGCTTTGGGTTTTGCTCCTTTCGCATTCTTTGCCTTGCAGAAGTTCCGTTATCACTGTGTTTTTTGCCTGGCTTTTTCTTTTTTATGGTCAGTAGAGGCTCGCCCCTGATCTTTCTTGATCTCATGACACGGCGGTGATCCAAATACCTTGTGATGGCTGCTTACCTTTGACTTACGACTTCTGGGGTTGCAGTCCTGGGTCCTGGGTTGAAGGCGATGCTTAAAAGCACAACCCCAGTTGGTATCCTTAGGACCGTCTCTTATTTTGTATATTTTTGTATATGCCCTTGGACCCTCTAGACCCTTGTCTATACTGGTTGTCTGTGCTGGTTGTTATGCTTCAGTTAGCTCCTTCAGTGATGCCTGTTAGGTCACTTGGGGGATAAGATGGAGTCTGCTTTATCTGTGGCTTTTCTGGCATAGCCTTTGCTTTGTGGTTCAATGCAAGGGGTGCCGCCACACCCCCTCTGCAAGGGCTTCCGTGGGTGGTGGTAGAGGGGGGTACGAGTGCCCTGATAGTCTTTATGCTAATTCTTTTTACCAACACTGAGATTTCTCCAGGGGCCTTCACGTGTCTCAGGGATCACCTGGGGATCCCGGTTGTAGAATCAATTGGGTGTGGCGTTGAACGCCACAGGGGTCATTCTCTTTAGTAATGACAACCAGGGTACCTGCAGTCCGGGTTGGGGAGGGGGTGGGTCGGCCAGCCCCCAAGCCATACCTGGCCGGTCGGGACATTTCAGGGGCTGCGCACCAGTAGCTCCTGCCACTAACCCCCCAGTTTGGCTAGCAAGAGTCCAGAGGAGACGATGCAGTCCCAGGTAATCCCAAGTGGTGTGGGGCACAGGAACTACAGAGGCCAGTGACTGAAGGTAGCAGGTGTCCAAAGTCCAAGGCTGACAGTCCGGGAACAAATACTGCTGGTGGTGTAAACTGGAGTTGATGCTGCAACTGCAGTGGGAGCAGCTGGAGCGCTGCTGCAGGCAAAGAGGTGATGCAGGGAGCGAGGAGGCAAGGTCAGTGATGCGGAGATGTGGTGGTGTGGTGGGAGCAGCTGGCAGGGCAGGGGAGGGCCGGGCAGACGGCCACCCACTACTTAGCAAGCTGCACTGTCCTAATGCCGGCCACTTCTGTTTTTGCGGCGGGTAGAAACACCAAGAACCTTGTCTGAGTGCAATACCGTAGGTTCCTGGCCTGCAGTTGCCAGAGGTTTCCACTACTGTGGTCCTACGGCGTCTGGCTCCCCCGAAGGCGAAGGTTAGGCAGGGGGCAGAAGGGACGAGCGGGAGCGGCCCTAACCAGCTCTATTGCAGGCATGTATTAATACTCCTTTTCAATGCTACACTACGCCTGCCGCCTCTCCGGCCTTCAGCCTTTCACGGTTGCAGCGCAGCTCCGACCTGCTCAGACCCGCTCCAGCTGCTCCAACCTCTCAGCTTGGCTCCAACTCTGTGCTGGCCACACATCCTCTTTTCAAAATGGAAGTCTCTGAATCACAATGCAAGGCAAACGGGCATGGCAAACAACAGGCATGGAAAAACGGATGTCCCACTTATTCCTCAAGGTTTCAGGTAGACCTCTAATCATGCCCTTCAGGGTCTTGTTAAATCTCTCAGCAAACCCATTTGTTTGTGGATGGTAAGTAGTGGAGACCTTGTAGGTTAACCCACACTGCTTCCACAGTGACTGCATATAAGCAGACATGAAGTTAGTGCCCCTGTCAGACACCACTACCTTGGGGAAACCCACTTTGGTAAAAGTCCCCATCAGGGTCTTTGCCACTGCAGGCGCAGTCGTGCTCCTCAGAGGAATTGCCTCTGGGTACCTAGTGGCATGATCCACCAGAACCAGGATAAACCTATTGCCTGAAGCAGTCTAGGGATCTATAGGCCCAACAATGTCGATGCCCACCTGCTCAAAGTGTGTGACAATTACAGGCAAGAGATTACAGGCGGCTGTATGTCTTCCCACTGGCCTGGCATGTTACACAAGTTCTGCTGAACACATCTGAGGAAGTCATGATCCTAGGCCAATAAAAGTGGGTGACAGGCCTTGCAAATGTCTTGTCTTGGCCCAGATGACCTGCCAGGGGAAGGTTATGAGCCAGCTCCAGTAGGAAGGCACTGTAGCATTGGGGGACCACCAGGACCATTATTGTACCATGACCAGGCGCCTTAGGCTTACTGTAAAGGAGGTTGTCCTCCTTTACAGGTGCGTGTCCGCAAGGACTCTCAGCCTCGCGTGGAACGCGTCAACCGACTCCCCCTCACGCTGTTTCGCTTGGCGAAGCTTGAAGTGTTCGTAATCAGGGTTGACCTGGGGGTCAAAGTGTGCGTTCAAGGCTGCAACCGCTGCTGCGTAGTCCGACGGGGGACCCGTGTCCGGCAGGTGCTTGAACAGGAGGTAGATCAATTCCCCCGCGTAGTGGAGTAGTAGAGAGCGTTTCACCGTTCCATCCGTCTCCCTGGACCCGATAAAGTAGTTTTCCAGCCTCCCCAGCCATGTCTGCCATCTCGGCGCGGCGGTCGTGGGGTCTGCGACCTCGCTAAACGGAGGTAGCACTCCGGACGCGGGGTGATGGGGCAGTGTCCCTGCAGGGCCGGGCGTCTCATCATCTCCCATCGTGGCGTCAAAATCCCTGGTGTGTGACCAGGAGTCGTCGTTCACTCACGTGGTGAGTCGGTCGCTGCACGTGGTCAGGTGTAGCGCGCTGCGCCGTCAGGCGAGACCTCTGTAGCTGTTCTGCCTAGCAGCAGGAATTTCAGGGGGTTCAGAGGTCACCCCTCGTCGCCAGTGTGGTGATTTAACCCCTGCCCTCTGACTGGGAAGGGGAATGCCCTGGATGTTCACTCGCTAGCCTGGGGAGCCCTGGGGAGGCCTCGCTCGCTTGCAGCGCAATGAGGGACCACACACACAGTCTGCTAGTTGGGCGCGAGCTGCCGTTCGTCCGCCCGTTTATTATTTATATCTACGCGCCCACGTCCTTGACGTGAGCGCAGCCTGCGCGCGTTTGACAGCGCTCTAGCGGAAACGCTAGAGCGCTAACTGTAACAATAGGGTGATGTTGAGACCAAGGAGCACTGGAGCAAGTTACAGCAAATGTTGTTAGTGTATCAGGGGCATCTTGTAGATCTGACCCTGTACACAGGTCATTGTGATACTTTAAGTTGATGCTGGATCACAGATAACCGTTTGTGTTATGTTTTGAAGAGATACGGCGGTGTGGATACCTAATTTCCATGTTCTAAAAATCCCCATCTGTGGTACACAAGGCCCACTCACCACTCCCTCCCTTTCTGTTTGTCCTCTGTCACCGTCTACTGATATTTTCTACTCTTCCCCTTACCCAGATTTTCTGCGAACAAAGCCCCATTGGGTGACTGCATCTGATTATTTCACAGGCGCTTACACAGTGATACATTTATAGCCACGGAGATCTACCTTGCATTAATGTGCGATAAATGCTGCATCACTAAATTCTTATAAGGTCCCAAAGGCAAGACCGATTGCATTACAAATGCTTGTTGTACCTGGCTCTTCTTTACTGGAATAAGCTGCCTTTTGAGGTTTGAACTTGCACGATCATCTTCAGTTTAGGAAACAACTGAAGACTGCTGGCCTGTGCTGGCTTCCTGCTGAGACACCCTACCCTCCCTGAGGTGATTTGTGTGCGTTAAAAGTTAAAATAACAAATAAAAAAATCGTACTTATTCTGCGCCTGTCTTCTTATTGGATTGTTTTAATAGATCAGTAACTTTCTCTCCTATGTTTCAAAAAGCTTTATCCTATGTCTTTGGGAATGTGATTCACTCTTAAGAAGAAAACATTTTTTCTTTTTTTTTTTAATAAACATCTGATAAGTTATATAAGGTTCAAACTAAAGGTATGCAAAGTATTCGTCGAATAATATTCAAGAATGTGTTGTGGTAGGAACCTACAAAAATATAGCTATCGATATATTCACCGCTAATCCCGTTAACATTTTGACGCTTAAGAAATGTGCATTTATAAATCTAAATAGTAGCTCTGGGAAAGTTTGCAGCCTTCATAGTATCCTGCACGCGTGAGCAGGAAGTCATTCGTTACTTTCTGCTCAGATTCCTCAAACACAGTAACATTGCAACATGTTTATGTATGAAGGCTCCCCAAATGTTTTCATACTTTTGCAGCTGATCATTAAGTGTGTAGATTACTTGTTCATATGACGTCATGTTCGACGTGGCCGTTGACAAACACATCCACCGTCGGAGGTGTCGATTAATTCCAGTGTCTCAGTATACTACATGTGGCTACTGCCAGGGATGAATCTAGCCATCTTTTTTTTTGGGTCGGATATGCCTTCAATATCATATGTGCCATGTAAGAGTGCCAGTTCAAGTGATAGCTGTAGTTTTAGGTCAGAAATATCTTGTAAGATTTTTATAAAAGAGTCCCAATGTAGCCTAACCATTGGACATGCCCATTATTATTTTTATTTTTAAAACTTTTTATTTTTTTACTAACAGCATGGCAATACACATCTCAGCAGACAGGATCATATTCTTATGCATAGGGACCATTACAGGGATAGCAGTATTACAATGTCATTATACAAAACAATCAAACAATAACCCTTGCATGTGCACCCAGCTGTGTGTAGATGATCCCTCACAAAAAAAGAGAACAAAGACATCTGAATAGGAGACAAAGCAGTGCATGGGGTGGAAAGTACAGCTAAACATAACTAGGAGGTGATGCCACAAAAAGAGGATAAGAGATGCCTAGCAGCTGGCGAGAGCCAAGGAGAGTTGTGGTGCACCAAGTAGGTCCTATATGTAAGCATAGGGGAACCCCCAGTGAGGAGCATTTTAGGTCGTGTCGTCGCCCAATCTAGGGTCCATTGGGTTAGTCTTCCTCAGTGGAAACATCATCAAAGATTGGTGTTAGTCGCCCCATGTCATCTAGTCAGAGGCAATTCTGAAGTATCATGTCCCATGCTTTTGCATAACCAGGGTTTCACAGTACTTTCGAACCTTCAGTTTAAAGCATTGCTCCCTCACATGCAGCCCATTTAGATAGCTCCTAGGGAGCATACTATGGGGCACCCCGTGGCAGAGTTAATAAAGTTCACCACTGTCTCCCAGTAAGAGGCAAGAGCAGTGGCAAACCCCCCACTGCGTGAAAGAAGTCAGTACCTATTCTCAGCAGTGAGGACAAGCCACCTGTGTCCCCGGGAACATGAGATTAATTCCTTTAAGCGTGAGATATGCTCTCTGGATATAATAAACCAGAATGAGATGGAATTGGACATTACAGGATATGCGTTGTGTGTTTTCATACGATATTATGCCAATCCTCATCTATGAATGCTCGGCTCATGTCTCAGGACCAGATATCTCTGACATCAGTCATTTGTACTGGGTCTGTGCTATCAGCGCTTTGTGGATGAGTGATCATGTGGGACTGGCCAGTGATGGTGAAATAGTCTATAGAGCCGTATGGCCCAAGGGTTCTTGTCCATCTTCCCTCCCACGTCCAACGCGCAGTGGCTGCAACTGCCCCAAGTAACAGGAAATGGTGAGCAGTGAGTTCATAGTCATCAACTAATTCAGCGAAGTCTTCCAGTTTCCCATTCTCATTCCAGTCCTCAAGCATTGTCATACTCCTCCCTTTCCAATCTCGTAACCTGGACCATTTGCCCTCATGTGGGAATTGCAATTGTGTAGTCAACTCAAGGTCCTTTGCATAGGGTGTTCCTGTCTGTGTGTTGCAACTCCCTGGCCCATGTGAACCGTAGTGTTCAATAAAAGCCCAGGGTGGTTGTTGCCCAGTTGAGCACTTGTATCAATCAATATAGACAGCAGAGAGGTGTGGCTCAGGATAAAATGTACCCCAGGCGACATGCCCCCCATCTGCAGTGTCTTCAATAAGCTTCCCACTTTAGTTGTGTCACAAGGTAGTAAAGTTCCAGGTCTGGAAGTGCCCTACCACAATGGTCTGTGGGTAGACGCCAGCCTCCGTCATACTATATACCAGATGAGATAGAGTAAGAGGCTGTCCATCTAGCGAAAGATGGATTTTGGAAGCAGAATCGGCAGGTCTGTAAAGTAATATAGGAGGCGTAGAAGGAGAACAATCTTTGACAGAGCGACCCTGCCTGCCACGTGTAGAGGTGGGGTCAGCCACAAATTAATGAAGGAGCAAAGGGGCGTCAATGCTAATTGCAAGTTGCCCTCAAGAACATTGGCCACTCTGTGGTAGATATGGACACCTAGCTATCGAAAGGTGCTTGTGTTGCATCGGAGAACAGAGCCTACCTCCGCCGTTGTAGCGGTCATGTCCGGCTCATGGATCGGAAAAGCATTCAAGCTATCCCAGTTTATCCTGAGACCTGATAAGCAGCCATATTTCACTAGATCGTGACAGATGCAGTCTACATCTGAGCGTTCCCCTCGAAGATATAACAATAAGACATCCACATAAGGAGGATATGTAGAGGAAATAACCATCAACCTCCAGCCCTCAATAACACTGTCTGGTGTGAACCTGCAGGGCCCGGGGTTCTATAGCCATCGCAAACAGCACCGTCGACAACTGGCAACACTTTTGCGTGCACCGTTCAATCCAGTGGGATTTAGAAATGCTGCCTCCACTCTTGACAACATGTCCATAAAATATGCACCGTTTTCCTTCTAAGGAGTCTGCATTGTCATCATTGGGCAGTGAGAGCTAGTTAAAGCTAGTTTTGCTCTGTGTAGTTTGGAAGGTAACCAATGCCAGTCATGCAAGATTATAAAGAAGCAAAATTTGAGCCTCGCTTCCCAAGACTTTTATCTTGCGTGCATATGACATCTTGCCAATCTGTTTCGTCAAAAGAGACCAGCAGGTGTAGGTTCACCTTCAGAAAGATAGGTTAGTGTAAACCTTGAGTATAGTGAATAACTCTGAGTTTCATAGAGGCGTTAGACCATTTTCTTTTAAGCCTCCCATTTGGCCAAGTAGTTGTGTAGCAAAGAGTTGTCCAAGGCATCCGGACATCTGTCCAGTTTGCTAGATCAGTTGATGATATCGTAAGAATGCGCATGCTCCAGGTGGAATTCCACCTATAGATCCTGGAAGGATTTAAATAGCCCATCTCATATAAACAGGGCCACTGGAATTATGTGGCAGTAGAGGACTAAATTATGTGGCAAGTTAGGCTAAATTATTTGTAAAAAAAAAAGGCAAATTATGCAACCTATTGTGCCACATTTTGTGATAGTATTACTTCATATTTTGTCATGTTAACACTAGGTTTCACCTCATTGGTACCACTTTAGCATCCAAATACAGTAATAAGCAATTGAAAGATGACCATTCAACCTTTGCATCGGGCCTTCCACTGACTGGGAACACGGGTTGCTGCAGTTCTAGTAACCTTTTATCCATTTCAGCTGGAACCCAAAAACATTTTTATGTTAAAATCTGCAGATTATGATGTAGATAATGGATTATGTGGTAAATGCAGTAAATCCATAATTATGAGAAAAACTATACGGACGCAAAATCACATATTTTCAGAGGCCCTTCTGTAGCCTGGCCCACTGTGAAGATACACTTCTGAGGGATCACTGGCAGAATATCGGAACAAAAATATTGTGTGGACGGAATATAGTGTCAAAAATATCAAGGACCCAAATATCGAAACAGTAAGTGCACATAGGTAAGTATAGATTTACTATTCTTAACTCCACATCTATGTACCATGACTATTTATCGTCACGGTACATGTATGTCGAGTTATATATAGTAAAACTATGCTTACCTATAGAAACTTATCTTCACAATATTTTTGTCCTCGATATTCTTGACATGATATTTTGTCCCACAATTGTTTTGTTTCCGATATTCTGTCTAAACACCCCTTCTGAGACCTTTGGGGCAAGTTACAAGTTTTGTTAGCCACTTTAATTTATCAAATGAATTGTTCCAGATGTGTGCTACCGTGTGCATACAACCATTCTGTTTCAGGAGCTTATGGCTAGTTTCCCATATTTACTTTTATTGGGTTACGGCTTGCCGATTCTCTAGCATATTTTCTGTAGATGAGTGAGAGGCTTCCAGGGCCTTTTTGTAGATTGTTCCCCAGGATCACTCAATCAGGGAGTTCCAGGGCGGCCTGAAAGAGGTAGGTGAGCTTTTACATTTATTGATCTGTACAGTTCGATGTTGGGAAGACTTAGATCTCCTTGTGGCATGGCCACATGGAGCTTTGCCTTGGACCATCTTGACGTTTCCGTCTGCCAAATATATCTTCCAATCTGGTTATCGATTTTGTGGAATTCCACTGGGCTTATTGGTAGCTTTTTCAAAACATAGGTAAAGCATGTTGCCATCTTCCTTTTGATTTTTTGTACCATCCACTAAAGGGAGATCTGTAGGTGTTGCCATTTTGAAAAGTTCTTCTGCATCTGTTCTATGAGGACGGCTACATTGTCTCTCTCACAATGGACTATAAATTGTTGCTAATTAAGAAACCCAAGTACTTCACTTTTGCTGCCATTCATTTGAATGGTAGGCCATTTGGAGCATGTATAATACTGCCTGGTGACTCACTCTTCAACCAGTCGATCTTCTATCACATGAAGATAAAGAAGCATGAAATAATCTCCATCAGCATGGGTATAGAAGTGTTGGAGGAGGTCATTGTCAAGAGTATATTTTCTGCAAATATCATTAATTTCTTATTGCCTGCAGGCATGTTAATACCTTCTATGCAGAGTGTCTTCCGGATGGCGATGGCCCGTTTTTCCAGAGCGAGTAAAAAGATCAGGGGGCAATCACGTATGCTCAATCTGTGGATCTTAAGTGGTTTGGAGAAGAAGCTATTCTAATTTTAATTATCACAGCTGTTGAATTACGGTAAAACTGTTAAATCAGTTTTAAAAAAGTCGGTTTAATTTTAATTCTCTCCAATGTGTGGAACAGACAAACACAAGCCACATGATCAGAGAGCATCAAGGGAAAGGACTATCTGTACATCTGCACTCTGTCTGAAGTTCCATAAAAGATGCAACAATATATTCAGTTGATTGTGAGAGGACTGTCTGGGAAAAACCCACACCTTATTTTTGTGGACCAGCAAGGGACTTATTTTATCTGCCAGCCAGAATTTTGACTACTGTCTCTACATCTGCTTATCAGAGAAATCGGCCTGTATTTTAGCATCTTTTATGGTCTCTTCCTGGTTCTGGGATCAGTGAGATGTATGCTTGATTATATTCCGATAGTGGGCCATCTGTGGCTTTGGCTTTTCAAAACATTTTCTCTATCATAGGGATTATTTTGCAGTCATTCTGTAAAATTCTACAGAGAAACTGCCTACACCTTATGCCTTCCAGGTCGGCATGTCTTTGACCGCTTCTGCAACTTCTTTTTCTGATATTTCGCTGTCTAGGTTCATTCTACTCTCTAGCGTGAGATGCAGAATTGGGAGGCACTCAAGAATTGTTGTTCTGTATATATAAAGAGTGGTATAGAAGGAGGAGAGTTTAGCTACAATGTCCCTAGGGCTGCTAATTACAGAACCATACCTGGTGAAAAGAGACTCCTTGTCTTGCCTATTTGAGCTAAAAAGTCAAGGAGTCTGCCAGCTATATCACCATGCTCATAATGGCTCTCCTTAATACAATGTATGGCACTTTCTGCTTGAACCATGAGCAGAATATTCAGTTCGTATTCTTTAGTCGTGAGGAGCTGCAAATTTGCCATTGTAAGATTAGAACACTTGCTTTAGTAATGCCTTTTATCTCTGATTCTAAGGTATGTTTTTGCGACAGGTCCCTTTTATGCAGTGCCGCAGATTCTCTCATTTTTAATCCTCTGAGGTAGGCCTTACCTGCAGCCCAAAGAGTCTGGTGGGAGATCACTGAGCCTTCATTTAAATCCAGGTATTCCTTTGGTAACATCAGTTTTTTTTTCTTCACTTCGTGTAATTTCTATCCAAGAACATCCATTCTCCTGGTCCTGTCTATTGAGACCTGTAGTTGTAGGTCATTGTCCATTGATATGGAGATATGGTCTGAAATGCATTGTACACCAATAGTGTATGTCGTAACCTTGGATAGAAGGGTTGTGCTTGTCAAAAAATAGTCCATGTCTGATTCAACATTGTGAGGGCAAGAGAAAAAGGTGTATTCACTGTGTGTTGGACTGGTGACTCTCCACAGGTCTACATGTTATTGACTGATAGTCAGATCCCGTAGTATTCCTATCTCGTTGTCGTGTATCTAGATGGCCAGGACGGTCTAGTATAGTGTCAAGCATGAGTTTTTTAGTCTTCACCTATCACTAAAGCTCGATCACTAATTTCTATCAATACTCTATTATTTTAGAGGAGTTTTTTTATCACCGGTTTGGGGTGGAGACAAAGCCTATTATGCATGTTTGACCCTGGCCTGTCAGCTGGGCGAAAACATAACAATCTATTGGTATTAGAAATGGGGTTTCATGTTGTCAGAGTATGCACTGTGTACAAGCAGGAACCACCACTAGTCGGGTAAACTAGATACATACTAAAATATAACCTGTGCTCACCCTCTGATAGCTTGGCACAGAGCAGTCAGGCTTATCCATAGAGGCAATGGGTAGAGTATTTGTGCAACACAGATACTTAGAAACACAATTATAACACCACATGTGTACTCCACATAGGGTTCGAACAATAGATAATATTTATATGAGTAAAACAATACCAAAATTACAAAGATCCTATAAGTAGAACCGGAGTAATGAGTTTTTAAAGATTAAATCAAATTATAGTGCCCACTGGGGACATCTGGTCACACTAGACCATAGTAAATCCAAAGTTCAGGCTGATCGCGATGGAGAGCAGGCCGGCTACAGCACTCACGCAGGTCCCGCTGAAAAAGTACCTTGGATGGAGGAACTGTCGATTTTGAAGGATTGATGCGAAGAGCAGAGGATGCAGTGCGTCGTCGTCGATCCCGTAGATGCAGGCGATGTGTTGGTTCTGATCCGTGCAGTCGATGAAGGCTTCTTCGATTAACCCCTTTATGATGCAGGCAATGCGTCGTTGCCGAACCTTGCAGTCTATTGTTGTTGAGCTATGCAGTCTGTCGAAGCAATGTCGTCGAGTGGCGTCGGGGTTGAAGGGTGATGTGTCGATTCTGATTGGCTCAGTCATCAATGCAACAGTTGTGATGGATCAGCACAGCAGAAATCACCTTTTAAGAGCCCAGGACTGAATTGGCACCACTTGGCAGTGCAGGACCCACAGATGGAAGAGTTCATTGCCGAACCTTGCAGTCTATTGTTGTTGAGCTATGCAGTCTGTCGAAGCGATGTCGTCGAGTGGCGTCGGGGTTGAAGGGTGATGCGTCGATTCTGATTGGCTCAGTCATCAATGCAACAGTTGTGATGGATCAGCACAGCAGAAATCACCTTTTAAGAGCCCAGGACTGAATTGGCACCACTTGGCAGTGCAGGACCCACAAATGGAAGAGTCCAGGTGCTGTTGAAGGATTGGAGGAAGTCTTTGATGGCCCTGAGACGTCAGAACAGGGAGCAAGCCAGCAAGCCCTTGGAGTTACTCTGGGCTCAAGTGAAATGGGTCCAGTCCTTGTCCTTAGCATGGCAGAGATCAGCAGGTAGCAAGGCAGCACTGCAAAGCAGAAACACAGTTCTTCCAGATCAGCAGTCAAGCAGAGTGGCAATACTTGTAGCACAACAGTCTTTACTCCTGGTAGAACCCTCTGTGTGGGAAACAGGACACTGCCTATTCAGGTGTACGTGTCAGCTCCCCCTCTCTTCCTGCCCAGGAAGAGCTATCAGAATGTTGATGAATACAGATGAGTTGTCTGTCACACCAACCCTTCCTGTGTTTGTGTCTGTCTACAGGGAATGCACAAGTTGTATCCGTCACCCACCTCAGATGTGTATTGGAGACAGGCTACAGGCAGACAGAGCATTAAGAGCAGAGCAATACCTGCTTTCTAAAAGTGGCCTTTCTAAAATAGTAAAGCTTCACCATTAAAGAGGATCTATCATCATCATTCCAAAGATATAAAACATGATGCAGCTACTCTTTCTGATCAGGAATTACTGCTTAAAAGTATATTATTCAATTCCCTAAGCTAATCTATGAGAGAAGTAGGCCTCACAGTAGCGAAAAACTAATTTAGCTGTTTGTTACTACCAGTACATGCAAAACTTAAAAGTACATGTCCTACCTTTTACTTACACAGCACCCTGCCATATGTGACATATCTGTAATAAAAGGTGAGTTTAAGACTAGGCAAGAAGTTTTAAATGGCAAGTTGAAGTGATAGTAAACTGCACACATTGGCCCTGCAAAGGCTGGCCTGATATAGGTTTGAAAGGGTACTTGTGCCCTGGGTAAATGGTATACCACTTTACAAGGGTCTTACAAGTAAACTAAATATGCCAATTGTGTATACACAAATGTTACCATGTTTAGTCCCGAAACACATGCACTTTAGCACTGGTCAACAGTTATAAAGTGTTCAGAGACCTAAGGCCAACAAAAACAATCAGCAAAAACCAGAGGTAAGCAGGCAAAAGGTTTGGGGGACGACCACCCTAAGGATGACAGGTCTAACTCGTGCCCCTCTCAGCTGAAAGTGGGGTGAGCTACCAAGCCTCTAGGGAGTTCTCATCACTAAAGCAGAAAAACATGGATAGACCATCAGCATTGGCGTGGTCTACCCCTGTTCTTCTATGTTCTAAATAGCAAACACAAGGAGATGATGGCCGGAGTGCTGAAACTTTTCGGACACTCACCCCCACTCGCAGCTCTGGGTTCAATTCATCATCAATTTTTAGCTCACTTCGCCACGTCAGTTCAGACGCAGCTATATGTAAATCAGTCTTGACTCTGTGCCTCATGGGAACAGTCCAGCAGAACTGCCAGGCTAGGTCTTCCCTGAACTGGAAACAAGCATCCTGGGACCAGTTTCTGGGTAACTCCCTTCATCAGCCAGGCTTGCTTGAATCCAGTGGCAAAGTGAGCAAGGGACCCACGTCTGGGCATACCCTGCCAAATTAGGGCAAACAAAGCAAACACAAGGAGATGATGGACGGATCACTGAAACTTTTCAGACATTCACCCCCAGCCACAGATCTGGGTTGAATCCATCATCATTCTTTAGCTCACTTCGCCACCTCAGTTCAGACCCAGCTATATGCAAATCAGTCTAGACTCTGTTCTAAATACCCTGAAGTCCGTACACTGTAGAGAAATGGACCACCTCAGCTGTTTAAGATTATCGCCCCTCATTTGCCTGTGGTCAGTCCGAATCAGGAAGTTAGTGCCAAACAGATATGGCCTCACCTTCTTCAGTGCCCCGACTATAGCAAAAGCCTCTCTTTCTATATCACTTCACATTTGTTCCCTGGGGAGCAACCTTCTGGAGAAGAAGGCCAATTGTTGGTCTAGTCCCTTTTCATTTATCTGTGATGAGACAGCCCCTATGCCATGTTCTGAGGCATCTGTTTGAACTAGAAACTCCTTGGAGAAGTCAGGGGCCTTGAGCACAGGAGCTGTGCGGATAGCCTTCTTATGGGAACCAAATGCTTTTTGACATGTCTCTGTCCAAATCCCATGTCTGGGCTGCTTCTTAGAAGTCCAATCTGTCAGGGGGGGGGGGGGGGGGGGTCAACAATGGTGCCTTATCTCTTGACAAACCTCCTGTAGTACCTGAAGAAAGCCCAAGCATGGTCTGACCTCAGTCTAGGTTTTGAGGGACACCCAGGCCCAGGTAGTCTCTATCCTGGCCTGGAGGGGCTGCCCCTTACTCCTGCCCACCAGGTGTCCCAAATCATCCACAGACCTCTTCCCAATCTTGAATTTGCTGGCCTTGTTCGCCAGGCCTGCTTGAAGCACTTCCTGGAGGTGAAAAAGTGTGTCCTTCCTGCTGCCACTCTACACAGCTATGTCATCCAGGTAGGCAGCTGAGAAGGCATCAATACCAGCAAAGATGGTGGCAGTGGCATTTTTGAGTCAAAAGAGCATCACAACAAAATCAAAATTGGAAGTGGCCCTCTGGAGTGGAGAAGGCTGACCTTTCTGTTAAATGGTAGCGGCAGTTGCAGTCGATAACCTTTTGAGTATTGCCCGACGGTAATCGCCTCTTATACCATTCGATAATTAACCAACAAAGAGGCAGGCGCCGGAGACTGGAAGGCAGGAAACAAAGTTTTATTCTCTCCGGAGGAGAACACATCAGATCAGACAGCAAGGTATCGTCACGAGGTGCCCTAACTGCATCTCTGAGGCCTGGCCTCTTATACACAGGTTTATTGTTTTATTATCGGTTTACAGCACATGGCACATTCTTGAGATTGTTTTGGTACATGAAAGAGCATCCTCGGAATCCCCGGCTTAGATCCGCTCCCACACATAACTACAGTGAAAGTCCCCACCCCACCCACAGTAGGAGATGGCTATCACACAGCTGTTTTTCTAGACATTCGTCTAGATTCTTTCATCGTGTTGTTCTACTTATGTGGCTGGCAGTGCCACTTCTCAGGTGCACACTAAATTAGTTGAAGTACGTATCACTTTTGAGTAAAATTGAGACAACAGTTGGAGTTTGGTTTAATTGAGTGCATACCTAGCTGCTTTTGTATAAATAGTATATTCGCTTTCACTGCCTTTGCAGCTTACTTTGCACCATTGTCATTAATTTTTCACGTAAAAATGTCGTTTGAAGAGATTGTACACTTAACTGATAATCGAGCTCATTCGAAAGCATATTCATCAGCTGAAGCTAGTGACATTTATGGGCTGATCAAGGAAGTAAGGGCATTTGATACATCTTCAGGGTCAACTTTACAGCAACTTCGGCAACTTGAATATCTGATGCGCCGTGAAGTTAATCAACGCCTGCACGCGACGACTCTCGTTCAGTATCATAAAGCGAGTCGGATTCCAAGGGGTTTACGTCTAGCCATTAAGCCCATGCTATTTAATATGAACAAGAAATTCATGGAGAAATGGTACGCCATTCTTAATAAGTGCTCCTTGGATTTAATCCTTTTGATAGTGGAAGAATTGTCTCAGGTTATTATTGAACTGGAATCTGAAATTAAAAATTTACAAGCCACTTTAACAGCACAAATGGCACCGGAGGTATGGTCTAAAACACTGGATGACATCAACCTTAAATTAGATAATTACGCAAAAGAAATTCATGAGCGTAAAATCAGAAAATTTCGTAGGGACACCATCGACTACAAATTAGACGAGGTTTACACCTGGGCGGAAGTGTACGCCCAGAAACGTAACTAGCAGAAACAGGGTACCACTTCGTCAGAGGAGAGTCTCGCATCGGATACAGACACTCAGTTATCCCGTCCACCTGCCCCCACCAGTGTACAGCCACAAGAAAGTGAACCAGCCAATGTTGGGCCAAGTACATCAAAAGTGTCTTTTTTAGAGATAAGCCCAGCATCAAACCAACCCCCCGCACTGACAGTAACACCCTCAGCAAAACCCGTTGAGGGCACAGATTCGACAAGAACAGGATCCACGAGAAGGGGGAAGAAACATTAGTGGTGAACATTTCTTCTAAATCTTTGACTTCCAAACAAATTGCTGTTCTAAACAAAGGCTGTTCCTTTGTTCCATCTTACACAGGAAAGGCTCTTGATTCGCAGGTTGATCTTTTTAAGTTTACTAGGAAGCTCCGCCTTCGATACTTTTTTTCCACTATTGAAACCACTCCCAATCCCACTGTGGATGAGGGTAATCTTGAATTCAAACCTAAAAGCTCCTTTTTACCACCTTTCTCACATAAAACCATTGATTTGTTTGAGAATCTGGTCAAACAGGATCTAAAACATATTCCATGTTCAAAATCAGGGTCTTTTAATTTGTCAAAAGGTGAGAAAATGGCATTGAATTCCTTAAGATGCAACACCACTCTTCACTTCACAAAAGCGGATAAGGGAGGGGCACTTGTTGTAATGGATTGTACTCACTATGAAAATAAAGTTGAAATAATGTTACAGGATCAGGATACTTACATCCCACTTACTGAAGACCCTACGAGTTCTTTTGTGTCCCTATTGAATTCCAATCTACAGAACGCCGTGGACATGTGCTGGATCAACAATGAAACTAGGGAATTTTTGTACACGAGATTTCCACGTAGACCTTCCCTGTACATGCTACCTAAGATCCACAAGAATGTCAATGACCCCCCGTTGAGACCCATTGTCTCCGGGTGTGGGTCAATCCATGATCCACTAGGACGATACTTAGACACCTTTTTCCAACCAATTGTGCAGTCTAGTCCATCTTACTTGCAGGATACCACGCATCTATTGAATATCATTGCTGGTATGAGTTTACCACATTCAGCTGAAGTCTTTTTTTGTACTATTGACGTTGTGTCATTGTACACTTCGATTCCTCATATTGAGGGTATTGAAGCTGTTGAATGGTCTTTACTTAAACAGGATTCCATCAGAGCCAACAAAGTGTTTTTACTCGAACTTTTACACTTTTGTTTATTCCACAGTTACTTTCAGTGGAAGGGCGATTTTTTTCTTCAAGCCAATGGCACATCTATGGGCTTTTCTGGGGCACCTAGCTATGCCAACATCTTCATGCTTAAATATGAAACAGAGCATATTCTATCTAATCCATTGTGGTCATCTAATCTCCTCATGTATCGTCGATATATCGATGATATTTTAGTTGTATGGCAGGGGTCTAAAAATGAACTAGTGTCATGTATACAACAGCTGAATGTGATTAACCCTCGAATTCAATTCACATATTCAATTGATTCTCAAAGCATTTCATATCTTGAAGTTATCCTAACAAGGATGGGCACTAACATTGAGACTGCGGTGTATAAGAAACAAACTGACTGTAATAATGCTTTGCATTACCAGAGTTTTCATCCTTGGTCCCTTAAAAGACATCTACCTTTTTCTCAACTGCTAAGAATTAGACGTATTTCTTCTGACCCTGAGTCCAGCGTGCAGACCATGCATGAATTCAAAGACAAATTTCTAGCTAGGGGTTATCCCCCCAAAGTGGTGAATGAGGCTGCAAGCCGAGCAATGACGAAGAGTCGTGAATCACTTTTGCTTAAGCAGGATAAACCGGTTTCCTCTAGTCGTGAAGTATTTGTATCCACTTTCTCTAGCAATTCCAATTTCATCAAGAAAAGCATCCTACAACGATGGGATCTACTTCAAAATGAAGCTGATTTCCGAAATCTCTTCACTGAGCAACCGCTATTCGCGTACAAACGATCTAACAACTTAAAAGAGATGCTTAATCAGACCACAGTTAAACCAACTACGTCATTCAAAGGCATGACTACTTGTATGAACTGCTCACATTGTCACAATGCCATTACTGGCAGATATGTAACACACCCATGGACAGGCAAAAAGATCATTCTTAATTTTGATGCTAATTGTAACAGTCACCATGGTATTTATTTCATTAAGTGTCCATGTGAGATGTTTTATGTTGGTAAAACTGAAAGGTCGATCCGTGTTCGAATTACCGAACACAAGAGCAGAATCCGGACCAAAATCACAAGTTCACCGCTAGCAGCTCACTGGTCAGATAAAAAGCACTCTATAGCTCAATTACGTTTTGGTATTCTAGAGAAAGTAACATTACGTCCTGACAGAGATACCACTAAGTTTCTGTTACAGTGTGAAGCCTATTGGATCTGGTTCATGCAAAGCCTCTTGCCCAAGGGGCTTAATGATAAGTTCGAATTGGCTTGTTTTCTTTAAAGTTCACCCTTTGGTAAATGCACATCTACCAATGATTATTCATGCACTGTGTTGACTTCATTTTTTTAAATATACCCCTACTTGTTGTAAAGCATTACAGGTTTCTTGCATCAGTGGCTTTTCATCTTTTTCTTCTTTCATTTTCATCTTTTGTTTATTTTCATCATCTTGGTTTTTTCCTTTTTTTCTTCTTTCTGTTGATTCTGGGTTTCCTTTTTCATTAGTTTTTAGCTTTGGTTGAATTTTTTAAGATGGCAGCTTTGTGTCATCATATTAGGATAGTCTACACGCTAGTCCTGTTTCTATGACTATCTTTGTTTTTAAACACGCCGACACGGACAGCTTTTCAGAGGCCAGTGTTGGTGGTTAGTTCGGGTGGAATACAGTTGGTTTAGGTAAGCGCTTTTTCCTTATTTCTGAAACCTAAATCTTAATTAGCGTTTGGGAGACCAGCATTTTGATATTTGGGTCTCGTTATTTTTAGAGTCAGAACGCTGATTACTACTGCAACTGCAGCTTTAAACTTGACGCGGGTTGCCGATTGGGATAACTAATGGAGACTTATTTGGATTATCTACACTACATTGAGATATAGTGTTGGTAAGTTTTTCTTACAATGATTGGATCGGTGTTCGTTCAATTGGGACGATGTTTTGAGGTTTCGGTTTTATTTATTTTTTGCAGCGCAACTTCAGGATTGGTTCAGATACACTTAGTCCTTTGTTTTTGACATTCTAACCGTGTTCCACTCATCGTAGTTTCTTAAGGTACGAACTGTTTCTTTGTTGAGCACATATTGCTTTTTGTAATTAGCACATATTTTAGGCACATAGTGCTTTCACTTTTCGGTTTCTTTTCACAATTCTCGTGGTGGTGGCATTTCGCTTCTGTTGCAAAGACCAGAATGCTATTCCCCTGCCTTTCCTTGACCAGCAGAATTGTACATGTACTGATTATGACAATCTATGATGTTTTTGCCTCAATTGATACAATTATTGTTCGTTTTTATAGATTCCCCTGATGAAGGGCTGAATTGAAAGCCCGAAATGCATTGGGATTTGTTATATGAAATCGGGAATACAGACCTTTTTGCTGAGAAAAAGCAACGCTCTGTCAAGCCTTTTTTCTTTATTGATTTAATTAAAAGGATACATGGATTCAGTTCCACTGTCAATTTGTCTTCGTGGTGTGGAAAATCATCTATGTTAATGTATTCAATATTTTATCGTGGTGTCTTTGTGAACAATTGTTTATCTTTTGATTGAGACATATGCTACATTTAAGCTACTTTTTCATGTTCAAATACGAATACGCCCCTCCTGGGCATTAGTAGTGCATTTGTTTTTCTAGACATTCGTCTAGATTCTTTCATCGTGTTGTTCTACTTGTTCTCAGGTGCACACTAAATTAGTTGAAGTACGTATCACTTTTGAGTAAAATTGAGACAACAGTTGGAGTTTGGTTTAATTGAGTGCATACCTAGCTGCTTTTGTATAAATAGTATATATCACACAGCTGGGCATTCCATCTATTCCCGGGGGGTGAGTGCGACTGGTGAGTTCACAAGGGTTAGGGGCCTTGATCTACTGCGATCCCTTAGATGTGAGGTGTTTCCTTTACAGTAGGGGCAATAAACTGTGTCCGCAGGGCTAGGTGATGGCCTGGGATTAGTTCGGACGATCAGGCATGGAGGAAGGGGTTACCGAAAGGATGTATGACCATGTATGGGATGAGAAAAAGGGGGGTGTTGGTCAGGCGCGGGAGGTGGTTCCATGGCAGGGTCGCGCAGAAGGAGAGGGTTTATGGCCCATGTATGAGAGAGCGGGGGTGGCCGGCGCACGGGGGGGGGGTGTTTGCAGCGCATAGGGAACGCGCTGGTGATCGGCGAGGGGCAGAGGGGCCATGGCGCTTTCAAAAATGGCTACTGCTTGAGGGAGCATGCGGGTCTGAGAGGGGACAAGATGGCGCCGATTATGTTGACATCGCAAAAAAGATTTTAACATTTCCATGGCATCTTCTGTTAGGGTGAACTGTCAGTAGTATCCTGATCAAATGTACCTATGTACTGGGCAGCCACTAATCGGTCTTTCAAGTCATCAGCCCAGCATATAGGATGAGCATCTATCTTTGTCACTGAGTTTAGCCCTCTATAATCCACACAGAACCTGAGTCCAGGTATGGTAAGGAGCAGACTAAATGAAGCAGGTCTTCCTTTCCAGTCCCGCAAAGGCGGCAGGTGGCAGGGAGATTTCAGCGCAACCAGGGTGCTGAATAATCTTTAACTGCTAGTATCCCCAACCAATTTAAAAAAAATTACAGCTTGATAAAGGATGGGTGGCCTGTGGCAACATAGTTTTGCAGGGTGATAGTTGTATAATTATTACGCGTCATCCATCCATGTTCTATTTTGGATAGTGTAGCCTTGTCCTCAATGGCAGTCTGGATTTTGAGGGACTTTGTAATCAGACGCTAGAAAATCTGGGTGCTGGTAGGGGTACCCCAAAGTTCTGTCAGTCCTGTGAGGTCGAGAGACTCTTGTAAGTAGACCCTTCCCGGTGACGTATTAGGGTACTGTAGTTCGTCCCATAGCATGTGGTTCAGGGTTTTTGGTTCAGCTTTTCGAATCTACTTCCAACATGTTATGTATGCTCCGGACCTGGCTAGCGACTGTTTTAACAGTCCTAATTCCAATCTAATCTGCGCTGGTGAGTTGTAATTAGGTATAAAGAAAATGGTTCTGTAGACTCGGGTGAATGTGGTGTCTAGGATGCTGGCGTCTTAACCTCTTAGTGATTTGCTTCCATGTAAGATTTTTTGCATAAGTTTCACTCTTGCGACTTCAAGCAGTGGCTTCACTGAAGGGCCAGCGCGTTTTTTCTTCAGGTTTTTGAGTGCTATGGCTAGAGCCAGGCCTTTCCTTCGTATCGCCTCTTCCTATGCTGTGAAAGTGCCTTTCTTGTAGATAATGACCCCAAGGTATTTGTTCTCCTCCGTGTTTTCCAGCCGGGTGTCGCACCAGAAACAAGCCTGCGTTTTAGTTTTCTTGGTGTTGTAGACCATGGTTAATATTTTGCCAAGATTGATCATTAAGCCATTGGCAACTGAGTAGGTCTCCATGATATTTTGGAGCCGTTGAAGCCCGACCCGAGTGCGACTGACAAGCACCACGTCATGGTCGGCGTATAGAAAACTAGATGTTTCTTTACCACCTAGTTTAGGAGCGTGGGAATTGCAGGTTTTTAGTTGTTCAGTCAGGTCAGCCAGGAAGAGGTTAAATAAAGTTGGGGCCAAGACACATCCTTGTTTTAGACTAGGTGTAGCTTTGATTTTGCATAAGAGGTGCGTTCCTGCATCTATCTTAACTTGAACCCGTGTCACTGTGCAGAATATCAGCATATTTAACAGGTTTTGCGATATACTCCAACTGGCTAGCTTCTGCCACAACCTCCCTCGGTCCATGCATTTGAAAGCTGCTTTAAAGTTAATGTAACAAAAGAATGGCGGTGTGCTGGATGCGCGGGCAGCATCCATTAGTAAAGAGATTGCTAGTATGTTTGTGATCGTTCAGGATGATTTTAGAAACCCAGTGTGATTGTATGGTATGATGGCATAATTGGAGGCCCATGCTGTTGACTCTTCATAGTGATATGATGTAGCTTTTCCATGTGCTCCTGACCTGTGTGAACACTGGCGCCAACATCTCTGCCCAGAAGTCTGGGTCATGTTTGAACACTGCCGGGGAATGCTGTTAGGGCCTGGGGCTCCTTCTTTTTGCCCTTTGTTTATTTGTTTTTTGAGACTCTCTGCGTCCACCTCAGTCTGACCTTCATCTTGTGCTCTATCTGAAGTATTGGGACCATGAGGCATCAGTGATGTACGAGTCAATGCCTCGACTGCCTAGTTTGAGAAGTTGGTTCAAAGTGGCCCAAAATCTAGCACTGTTGTTTTTTTTCAGATCTGTGTGTAACTCAGCCCAGAGTTCGTTGTCCTGGTCCCTTTTTACTGACCATCTTAACTTCTTGGTCTATTTTTTTTAAAATCTTAGGGCCGCGAGGGTGGTTGAGTCACCTGGTCTTTTCCTTAGAGTTTGAAGCTCTTTGTGTTTTCCAGCTTTGTGCTCCCATGATCTAGGGCCGTGTATTGCGCTTGTAGCCTCCTTCTGAACTTTGTTGCCTTTGTTAGGCTTGTTAGTTTTTGCATATATTTCCCGAAGTGCTTCTATGAGGATTTTCCTCTTATTTACCACGCCAGTTAATTTGCCTATGTTGTTTTGAAGTATGTCCCCTATGGTTGCATGCAGTTACACAAAAACAACTGGTGTAGTCTTAATACGTCTGTAAGTTGAAGTGTAGGTTTTGTCGATTGTCTCACTGATGTATTTTGGGGCACTAAGGTTTAAAGAAAATGAGACCTCTTGCGGGAGGTGGTCACTGCCGGATCTGTCTAAGATTTTAAAAGAATAAACTTATTCAAATGTGAATAGAGATACAAAGGTGTAGTCCAGAAAGGTGCTGGATCTGTTGAAGTGAAATGTGGTGGGCGGAGGGTTGTATTTTTGGAACCTGCCATTCAGAGCCCTGAGGCTTAGATGTTCAAGATCTTTCAGTAGTTTTTGTTTGGCCACCGGTTGCATTTCTGCCTTGGTCAGGTATTTCCCATAGTGAGGTTTGAGCTATTGTTAGGTCCCCAGTGGATGTGCCCAGTAGATGTAGGTTGAAGTCCCCAGATATGACTAAATGGGTCAAGTCTTCCTCCTCGGCTAGCCTTGTTAGTTCTTGCACTACCTCTCTGCACTCTTTGGGTTTGCTTTTGGGGTGAATGTAGATGCTAATGAAGATTACTTCAACAGCTGCGCCTTTGAATATGATGGTACATTTTGATGCGTTCATTCCAGTGGATTTGATATCCAGAGCTGTTGCCGAGGCAACACTGGCTATCAAAATGTAGGTAGCCAGCTCTCCTGAAAGGTGACTGTGTTTTGCCCGTTTCACAGCTGGAGTAATGAAGCTCATTTAGCCTTCGTTGTAGACTGGTTTAGCCAACCAGGTCTGCTGAAGAAGGATGATATCGAAGGGCCTCAGGTAGTTGTACAAATCCGGGTTGCTCAGTTTTGTGTTCAGGCCACTAATGTTCCATTAGCGCATGCAAAGTAGTCTGGGATTCAGTCCTGCTTGGGGTTTCAGAGCTGTTTTTGGTCATGTTGGCATTAGCGAACATCAGATTGTTCTGACTATGTTCCCTATGTTTCCTTGGGTCTGACATGAGCAGTATACTCCTTCTCACCGTGGCTTCTGTATGTTGAGGGGTATTTTTTCACAGGCCCTTTGCACCCTTGAGCACTGATGTGGTAATTCTTTGCAGCTGGTCTGGCTTCATTTTGGGGAAGAAGGGGCATAGGGTAACCTATTGTTTGATGAGGGATGACCTTTATGACCCTTTTTTGAGAGCTGGTCCTTCTGAGAGGACTTGTTGTGTTTTGTCGGTTGTGGTCCATGTGGTCTTGGTTACTTCCCTGCTGTAAGCTTCGTCTGAGCTTTCAAACTGTATTGCCACAAGATCTTTTGTAGATAGTTAGTCTTGGGGTTGTAGCTAATAGTATGAGAATGCTTCCCCTGTTTAGAACATCATGACTTCCTCTGGAGACGTATTCCGGTACGAAGGTTCGTACTTGAGTGTTAGCCTCATGGCCTTCGGTGGGAGTCTGGCAGATTTTGAGGCCTAGGCTTTCTTTGTCCTGTGTTAACGCATTAGGGGCACGTTCTTGTGGTGTAGGGCTGGGCATGCTGGCTTCAGTGGGACCCCTGTGTGTTGTATTGCACTGTATGCTGAAATGGGTATCTGAACTAAGTCTGGAGTTGGCGAGAAAGTAAGTGATTTGCCAGTTTGAGTTGTGCAAGTGGAGTGGTGTTGTTTCTGATTCTCGATGGAGGCAAGGGTTCTCCGGCTTTGTTTCAGTTTATCTGCTTGGAGTCTGTGAAATAGTCAGTTGTAGCCAGGGTAGTGGCGTCCGCTGACACCACTGTTTGTGTTGAGGCAGACATTTTGGGGTTGATATTTGACAAGAGTGCTTGTGCGGAGTGTCCTCCCAGCGAGCTTGCTGCTTGGGGGGAGTTAGGTTGGTCTCGTCCGACTGTTTTCCGAGCCCGATGTGGGACAAGTCTGGGTGGGGCTGTCCAGCAGTTTGTTCGTCCCCCAGTTTTACGAGCCCGATGTTGGACGGGTCCGGTAAGAGTTGTCCAGCAGTTTGTTCATTCCCCTGGGTGGCCAGATGAGTGGTTGGGGCCGCCATTTTGGAAGATCTTGTTTTTGTATCGAAGAGGGGGTCCAATTTTGCTTGGGCCGCAGATTTTTTTATTCCTCCCCTTCCTCCTTTGAGCCCGTCTATATTTGGCATTTACCTTTATGTTTCCCGGACCATTTAACATAATGTCCATTTTGGTGTCTTGGTGCTGGGTTGGGGGCTGTGGTTCCCTTGGTGTTCTCGGGTTGGGTTTTGATGTAACATCCAGCGTGTCCCTCAGAGTTTCTGAGTTTTGGTGTGATTGGTCCATGTATCTGCTGGTGCCTTCTGTGGCAGGAGCTGTGCAAGTGCGAGCATCAGATTTTGATGGGGCTTGAAGTTGTGATTTCTTCCTAGATTGATTTTCTCTCTGGGTTCTTGTATTTTGTTTAAGATTGAATAGTAGGTCATTTAGCATTATGGGGAGAGTTGACAGCTTTTTGGCAATATTTGTGCAAGAATTTGGGAGAAGGAGGTTCTTTTAAGGGAGTTTAACTCTCCTAATTTGCCATTGATCGCACGTAAAATGCCAGTGTGTTAAGTATTGAAAGTTGGATGTCCATCTTGTTTGACTGGAACTGTGAGGCTTCTGGTGAGAGCTGGACCATGTTTAAAAGAGTTGCCCATCCAGTGTTCGAGGGAGATAGTTGTTCTGCACGTGCATCACCCTTTCTGACGTCAAGTCTGGGTTCAGAGTATGGTCGCCAAGTGGTCCGGGGTGCTTTGTCTGTGGCTTGAGTGTATGCTGCGAGTATTTTGTCCCATTCTGGTGTTTTTAGATATGAGAGTTGCTCACTGTCTCGCTCTTCGATTTACTCTTGGATTTAGGGAGGTGCTAGTAGTGAAGTTCCTGTACTGGGATTAGGAATCAAAGTGCTGTTGATGTTCCCAGCACGGTTTGTGGTTGTTGAGCTTCCCTTGGGGCCGTGTATGGCCAGTGAAAGTCTTGCATTTTTCTGGTTGCTTGAGTAGAGGGAATGGCCCCACCGCGTTCTTCATGGTCTCCTTGGTTGTCTTGTGGGAAGCCTAAATTAAATTCTCTGGTCCTTGGGGTTATTAGGTAATTCTTCAGGTTTACTGTTTCCCTTGTCAGAATAGTGTGCAGAGTATGTGGTTGAAGTTGGCAGTTGAAAGGATGCAAGAGTTGGTAGGTGGTTGGAAGTTGATAACGGAAGATGTGGTCCCAGATCAGTTGGGGGATCAGAAGTTAAGGGGGTTTATAGTCCTGTGAGTTTTTCGTTTCTTGAGAGGTTGAAAGTTGGTGATGAAAGAGGTGGACCCAAATCATTTGGAGGGTCGGACATTTAGGGGGTTTGTAGTCCAGTGAATTTTTCATTGCTTGAGAAGAGCACTGATCTGGCATTTTTTAGGAAGTTAAATTTGGTGTAGATTGTGGGCTGATTTGAATGCTTAGCATCTGTGTGGGTCCCTATTTTCCCATGATGAACTGTTGTTTTTGCTTGGTTTAAAAAGTCTATTAGGGGGCCTTCTTTTATTTGGAGCTTTGACTTGGATTTGGGTTTTGCTCCTTTCGCATTCTTTGCCTTGCAGAAGTTCCGTTATCACTGTGTTTTTTGCCTGGCTTTTTCTTTTTTCTGGTCAGTAGAGGCTCGCCCCTGATCTTTCTTGATCTCATGACACGGCGGTGATCCAAATACCTTGTGATGGCTGCTTACCTTTGACTTACGACTTCTGGGGTTGCAGTCCTGGGTCCTGGGTTGAAGGCGATGCTTAAAAGCACAACCCCAGTTGGTATCCTTAGGACCGTCTCTTATTTTGTATATTTTTGTATATGCCCTTGCACCCTCTAGACCCTTGTCTATACTGGTTGTCTGTGCTGGTTGTTATGCTTCAGTTAGCTCCTTCAGTGATGCCTGTTAGGTCACTTAGGGGATAAGATGGAGTCTGCTTTATCTGTGGCTTTTCTGGCATAGCCTTTGCTTTGTGGTTCAATGCAAGGGGTGCCGCCACACCCCCTCTGCAAGGGCTTCCGTGGGTGGTGGTAGAGGGGGGTACGAGTGCCCTGATAGTCTTTATGCTAATTCTTTTTACCAACACTGAGATTTCTCCAGGGGCCTTCACGTGTCTCAGGGATCACCTGGGGATCCCGGTTGTAGAATCAATTGGGTGTGGCGTTGAACGCCACAGGGGTCATTCTCTTTAGTAATGACAACCAGGGTACCTGCAGTCCGGGTTGGGGAGGGGGTGAGTCGGCCAGCCCCCAAGCCATACCTGGCCGGTCGGGACATTTCAGGGGCTGCGCACCAGTAGCTCCTGCCACTAACCCCCCAGTTTGGCTAGCAAGAGTCCTGAGGAGACGATGCAGTCCCAGGTAATCCCAAGTGGTGTGGGGCACAGGAACTATAGAGGCCAGTGACTGAAGGTAGCAGGTGTCCAAAGTCCAAGGCTGACAGTCCGGGAACAAATACTGCTGGTGGTGTAAACTGGAGTTGATGCTGCAACCGCAGTGGGAGCAGCTGGAGCGCTGCTGCAGGCAAAGAGGTGATGCAGGGAGCGAGGAGGCAAGGTCAGTGATGCGGAGATGTGGTGGTGTGGTGGGAGCAGCTGGCAGGGCAGGGGAGGGCCGGGCAGACGGCCACCCACTACTTAGCAAGCTGCACTGTCCTAATGCCGGCCACTTCTGTTTTTGCGGCGGGTAGAAACACCAAGAACCTTGTCTGAGTGCAATACCGTAGGTTCCTGGCCTGCAGTTGCCAGAGGTTTCCACTACTGTGGTCCTACGGCGTCTGGCTCCCCCGAAGGCGAAGGTTAGGCAGGGGGCAGAAGGGCAGAGCGGGAGCGGCCCTAACCAGCTCTATTGCAGGCATGTATTTATACTCCTTTTCAATGCTACACTACGCCTGCCGCCTCTCCGGCCTTCAGCCTTTCACCGTTGCAGCGCAGCTCCGACCTGCTCAGACCCGCTCCAGCTGCTCCAACCTCTCAGCTTGGCTCCAACTCTGTGCTGGCCACACATCCTCTTTTCAAAATGGAAGTCTCTGAATCACAATGCAAGGCAAACGGGCATGGCAAACAACAGGCATGGAAAAACGGATGTCCCACTTATTCCTCAAGGTTTCAGGTAGACCTCTAATCATGCCCTTCAGGGTCTTGTTAAATCTCTCAGCAAACCCATTTGTTTGTGGATGGTAAGTAGTGGAGACCTTGTAGGTTAACCCACACTGCTTCCACAGTGACTGCATATAAGCAGACATGAAGTTAGTGCCCCTGTCAGACACCACTACCTTGGGGAAACCCACTTTGGTAAAAGTCCCCATCAGGGTCTTTGCCACTGCAGGCGCAGTCGTGCTCCTCAGAGGAATTGCCTCTGGGTACCTAGTGGCATGATCCACCAGAACCAGGATAAACCTATTGCCTGAAGCAGTCTAGGGATCTATAGGCCCAACAATGTCGATGCCCACCTGCTCAAAGTGTGTGCCAATTACAGGCAAGAGATTACAGGCGTATATGTCTTCCCACTGGCCTGGCATGTTACACAAGTCCTGCTGAACACATCTGAGGAAGTCATGATCCTAGGCCAATAAAAGTGGGTGACAGGCCTTGCAAATGTCTTGTCTTGGCCCAGATGACCTGCCAGGGGAAGGTTATGAGCCAGCTCCAGTAGGAAGGCACTGTAGCATTGGGGGACCACCAGGACCATTATTGTACCATGACCAGGCGCCTTAGGGTTACTGTAAAGGAGGTTGTCCTCCCAGTAAATGTGATGACTCCCAGATACATCATCTGCTGGTTCGGCTTTGTCCTGTTGGCTTAGTCCTCACAAGGGTTGGCCACTCCCTCTGTGCCCTATAGACTGCCTCCTTGGTGGGTCCTCCTTCCACATGCCATCCAGCAACCTCAGGCAAGTCACCCAGGGGATTAATGCCCTCCTAATGTGGGCTCCAGGGTGGTCACCACAGGTGCCCCATCTATCTCCCTGAAAAGACATTCAGGGGCTGGTTTCCCACACCCTCTGACTTTCCCACATTAGCAGCTCACTGGGCCATTATTCATGGCTCCAGTCCTTTTTGACTCTCGTTTTGGGCAGCCATGGACCTTGTCATAGCACAGACCTAGTTAGGTAACCCCAACATCTCCAAATGAGCCTTGAGCCTAACTTCCTTCCAGGCAGTGTGCTCAAGGTAATTATCAAGCAAAAACTCCAGAGGCATGGCAGGGTTCACAGCAACCCAGAAAAGACCGGACCTCCCCCCGACTCAAATGGAACAAGGGCCACTGGGTAGTGACCCTCTTTGTTGTGAGTCACCACAACTTGGTGGAATTAATTGGGAATCATGTGCTCTGGGAACACCAGCTGACTCCTTACCATAGTCATGCTGGCACCTGGGTCCCTCAGAGCCTCAACACCATGCCCATTGATAGTGACCCATTGTCTATACATTATAGTATTTGAGGGCACATGGATCTTAGGAACTATCTCAGTGTCACCCAGTGACACTAGGTTAACCCCACTAAACCCCCCCCCCCACCAATTAAATGGGAAAAACTCCTCTCCCCCAGAATTTCATTAACTTTTTTTAACATGTGCCTATCCAGGCTTTAACTGAAGATATTTGGAAATTCACCATTCTTCATATCGCGACGTGGTGTTCCTTAATCCAGTGCATTTCGGGCGTCACCTGCCCTTCCTCAGGGGTAACTGTGATAAAACAGAGGGCATTTAAATCACCCATATTCTTAACAGACTCATCTGTACTGTTGTAAGTATGTGCGTACATCATTAGTGCCAATTGAACTTCACTTGCATGCATCCCATGAATCAGATTTTTTTCTTTTAATTGTATAAGCATGCACATCCTCAAAAACTTAAAAAAATAAGTAATGTAACGTGCAGTAAAATAAAATCAGCCAAACACTAATAACCTCATATCATGCTGCGTGCTTAATTGAAAAAAAAAACAATGAGTAACAAAACCTTTCATATCATCGTGCCTACTCATGCCTACTCATATCTCAACAGAAAATGTTGACTTAATGTGCCTGTTACCAGAAAATAAAATGCGATCAGCCATGCACTAGTGACCTCATATAAGGCAGCGTACTTCATAACAAAAAGCCCCACTAAAAGATAAAACCTTCCATCCCACCGTGTCCACAACAATAGTGTCTCAACAAAAAATCTTGTTAGCTTAATGTCCTTATTACCTTAAGCTGAACGTGCACCAACACTTTCCAACCACCGCAACAAGTGTGCCAATTCAACGGTAATACAAAACTCTAGTGTATTTAAATTATATCACATGTCACCGAGTACCATAGAACTCGACAAAATACTACGACTGCCCGTGCTATCTACGAATACAAACAAAAATGTAAAAGAAAAAGAAACAAACAAAATGAACAAATCATTCTTAGCATGAAAACACAAAGGATAATGAAGATATCAATTGCTGCCAAACATCTACATAAACTACAGTGATCAGCATTATAACATAAGAATATCAGACGCTTCAATGCTGTGAGCTATTAAATATGCATGTTTTCTTCATGATTTGAAACTGTTCTTTGGAACATCAAACAAGAGAGTCTGTTAATGTTGTCAATATGTGAGATTATAGCAGTGTAGCATGTCTGTTCCTCGACTTCTAGTGTAAGAAGTGTGTCCGTCCCCACTGTGGGCATGTACCTTCATATACTAACACCCCAGAACTCCTCTGGGACCTTGTGTACTCTCAGAGCCAATTCATAGGCTGCAAACCACTTCTCCATTCCATCCCCCACTCTGTAACTGGACACCAAATCCTTGAGTATTCTGACTCTGGAGTCACCAGTGGACACTGTAGGTATGCTGACCCCACTGCTGTTGCTGGATCCCACTTGTAGGGCTCTAATGTCCAGCTGTTTGAGGTTGAGCTTATAGGTAATTTTCCTCTCCACTCGGGCCTGCCTCAATTTGGCAAGCTCCAATTTGAGCTTTCTTTCCTCTCTCCTGTCTGCCAGCTTCTCTGGGGACAGGTTCTTTGAGGAGGCACTGCTCCCTGCTCTGGGAACCATCACGGCTTCCAGCAAGTTGTTGGCCCCCTCCGCAGGCTGTTTTAGAGCCACTTCACACCCCAGAATCAGATCATCCTCCTCAGAAGAAGAAATTTTCCTTCTACTCCTCTGGATTGTCATCCCCTGCAACCTGGCTCTCCGTCCAGGCTCTCAAACCTTTCTGCAGATCCACCTTCCAGGTAAAGAAACTTGAAAATCCTTGCATAATTCTATTAGCTGGGGTACAGTGTAACCTGTCCAGCTCAAAATCAATTGCTGCAGGTGCAGTTGCTACTTCTCCAAAGTGAGACATGGTTTCAGCAGGAAAAAATCTAAAGGTCAATCGGGAAATTAAAAATTTTTCAAAATAGTCTTAGTATAGAGTTGTAGTGAACAATGAGTTACTATATGGTATTGCAAAACAAAAGTCCTATCCTCACTGCTGATCACCAATGTTAGAAATAGGGTTTCTGGTTGTCAGAGTATGTGCCCTGTACAAGCAGGAACCACCACTCAAGTTAGGGTAAGATAGATACGACCTAAAAGTTAACCTGTGCTCACTCTCAGGTAGCAGTCAGGCTTATCTAAAAAGGCAATGTGTATAGTATTTGTGCAACACACACGCACACCCACGCACACACACACGCACACACCCCACCAGAAAACTACTCTACACAGCGTTAGAAAAATAGATAATATTTTGTATAAGTAAAGCAAGAAAAATCCAATAAGTAGAACTGAATGTATGAATTTCTAAAGATTAAATCAAATTAAGTGCCCAGGTCATAAAGTGCCAACCGGGGTAAATCCAAAATGCAGGCCAACCGCGATGGGGGGGGGGGAGGTGGCAGGCTGGCTACAGGACTTACACAGGTCCTGCTGAAAAAGTACCTTGAATGGAGGAAGTGTCGACGTTAAAGGATTGATGCGAGGAGCAGAGGAGATGGTGCATGCAATGTGTCGGTTCTGATCCGCACAGCCGGTGAAGGCTTCTTTGACAAAGCCCTTTATGATGCAGCCAATGTGTTGTCGTCGAGTCACACAGTCTGTCGTTGTCAAGCCATGCAGTCCATCGAAGCAATGTCATTGAGTGGCATCAGCGTTGAAGGGTGATGCTTCAATTCTGATGGGCGCAAAGTCATCAATACACTAGTTTTAATGGATCAGCATAGCAGAAATTACTTTTCAAGGGCCCAGGACTGGATTGGCCCCACTTCTAAGAGCAGGAGTCACAGATGGCAGAGTCCAGGTGATGTTGAAGGAAATCTTTGATGACCCTGAGACTTCAGAACAAGTGCCAAACCAGCAAGCCCTTGGAGTCACTCTGGATTCAAGTGAGATGGGTCCAGTCCTTGTCCTCAGCATGGCAGAGATTAGCAGGGCAGCACAGCAAAGTAGATAAGCAGCTCTTCCAGAGCAGCAGTTAAGCAGAGTGGCAATCCTTGTAGCACAGCAGTCTTTACTCCTGGCAGAGTTCTTCATAGGTCCAGTAGTGTACTGTCTTGGCAAGGTCGAAGCCCCAGTACTTATACCCAGTTATGCCTTTTTAATTGGGGGTGACTTCAAAGAAGGGTCTTTGAAGTGCACACGAGCCCTTTCTTCCCAGCCCAGGCTCCAGACTATTGGTAGGGGGTAATCAGCCCATGGTGTTGGAACAATACACTGCCTATTCAGGGGTAGGTGTCAGCACCCACCTCCCTTCCTGCCCAGGAAGAGCTAGAAGAATGCAGATGAGTTCTGTGTCACACCCACCTTTCCTTTGTTTGTGGCTGTCTAGAGGGAATGCACTAAGTGTAGCTGTTACCCACCCCAGACGTGTATTGGAGACAGGCTGCAGACACTAAGAGCAGAGAAATGCCTACTTTCTAAAAGTGGTATTCCTAAAATAGTCATGTTAAATCTATCTTTACCATTTAAGAGGATCTATCTTTACCATTCCAAAGATATAAAATATGATACAGCTACTCCTTTCTGATCAGGAATTACAGCTTAAAAGTGTATTATGGAGTTCCCCATGCTAACCTATGAGAGGAGTAAGCCTCACAGAACTGAAAAATTAATTTAGCTGTTTGTCACTACCAGGACATGCAAAACCTAAAAGTACATGCCCTACCTTTTACTTACTCAACACCCTGCCCTGTGGGCTACCTAGGGCCTACCTTAGGGGTGACCTATGTGTAATGAAAGGAAAGTTTAAGGCTTTGCATGTCGTTTTAAATGCCAAGTCGAAGTGACAGTAAACTGCACAAACAGGTCCTGCAATGGCAGGCCTGAGACAGGTTTGAAAGGCTACTTGTGTGGGTGGCACATTCAGTGCAGCAGGCCCACTAGTAACATTTAGGTTACAGGCCCTTGGTATATGGTATACCTCTTTACAAGGGACTTACACTTATAATAAATATGCCAATTGTGTTTACACCAATGTTACCATGTTTAGGGGAGAAGCACATGCAGAGTCCTAAGGGCAATATAAGCAATTAGCAAAAACAGGAGGTAAGCAGGCAAACAGTTTTGGGGAAGCCCACCCTAAGGATGACAGGTGTTACAGTTGGGTGCAGTGTCTTATGATGGGTTGCTGCATTTCTTTTGTGCAAAGGATGGCCATCCCTCTTTCCTGTCTGTCAGAGCTAGGGAAGCTCCAGATGTTGGCGAGGGTTCTGTTCCTGATGCTGCAATTACTTTCCCTATTTAATCCATTTTAAGCCTGTCCGTGTCCTCCAGGGACATGTGCGTTTCCTGCAATAATGCGATGTCTGGTTATTTGGAACCTAAAAAGGACAAGATTTTATTTCGTCAAACATAGCCAGTGGTCACATGAACTTTGAGGGACCATATCAGCAGTGGTTTAGGTTGTACATCTTTGCATGTGGGTAGCTTAGATGATCCAAGACTTTAATGTGTGTTTGAAGGATAAGTGAGACTCTCTCCGGAGAAAGTGGTTAACCTGCTGAGGTCTTCTTTAGGGGATGGTCTGTTGTTAGGCTTGAATCTTAACTTTCCAGATAGACTGACAAGTTTAAGTGTGTGGTAACTACCTAAGGGGTATCATTTTCCTGCGCTACTTGTTGAAAAACGTTAAGGTGGAGCAACCCCTTTCGTGGTGCATTCCCTGTTCAGAAGGAAATGGGGGGATTCCAATGGATAATTCTGTTAGTAGACTCTTCCTGGTATCACAAAATGTGTTACTGGCCTTCTCTGACTGGAGGAAAACCTTGACATTTCCTTGTCTTTAGGGGTATGCTCTCGTTCTGTTTATCTCATGGTGCAGTTTGAGTCGCTTTAGTCCTCAAGATAGGTGTATTGTGCTTCGAGGTTCTCTTCCAAAGTTGATTTGTGTATAGTAGGGTCCCAATCATTGAGGTCAATGTCATCTCCATTGGGGTTTAGTCAAGTGTGTGGAGAAATTCTTCAACGCGATGAGGGTCATAAAATTCATGTTTTGCCGTCAGTAGTCAGTATCATCTTAGCCAGTTCCGGGAGGACATGGCTGATACCTTTCTGCTTAAGGATGGGATGTAAAGAAAGGAATTTCCTCCAGAAAATGTGGATTTCATATGAAAACTCCATAACAAAAGCCAGTTTCCCCCTTTTGTAAGTAAAGGGTCTTTTTTACCTCATGAGTCGGAGGATCATAATGTCTACATGTGATGTAGAAGGCACATTAGTATATTCCGTGGACAATTTTTTGCGCCATGTCATCATTGTTTCATTCTGTGCACTCTCTCAAATTCAGATGGTACTGGGAATTCAGCAATCAGGATCTTGGGTATAAATGCCAGTAAACTGTTTGTATATCATCTCCTTCCTTATTCTCAAGTAGGCCATGAAAGCATATATTATTCCATCTACTTGAGTCTTAAATTTGTCCCTTATCTGAGGCATTGTAGACCGTATCTTCAAGTGCCGAAACTCTTTTATCTGTCAAGTCTAGTTTAGATTTTAATGCAATTATTTCTGCATGGATATTCTTTATTTCTCTTTGTAGAGGATTGCTCCACTGTTTGTAAATAGGCCTTGATCTCTTTCAACTCCCTCATGAGCTTTTCAAGGGTTATTGCCTGTTCTGTCGTCATGCTCCATGTTGAGTTTCCTTTTAAGCCCTTGAGGGCCTCAGAGAATGAAAGTTGTCTTGATATTTTGCTCCTTGACATATAGAGAGCAACAATACTGCAATGGGGGTGCTAAACGATAGTGTTCACAAGTTGAGGGTCACATCATGTTTATTAAAATTAAACATAAGACATGAAATTTGTGGATTTTGTCTTGGGATCTCTGTTATCTCAAACCTGTAGTTCAAATAGCGCTTAATCACATCTACATGCCAGTAGATGGTGTTGTTGGCTAAGGAAGTAAAGTGTTCAACAGTGATCAGGTGCCACAGAGAATAATGCTCACATACAATCCCAATCACAAATGGCTTGCCATCCAGATTTGTCTGGGCCTGATCAACTGTAAGTACAAATCTTTGTGTGACCCAGAGCTATTTTTAGGTTGAGCCTGGGCAGCGCATGCGCTACTCTGCGAGCCATGCTGTATTGGATTATGTACTTGAAGCCCCACCCACTCTCCATCCACATTTGTCATTGGCTTGTGTCATTGTCCTTTGTAAATGCTGGCGTCTGATTGGTTAATAGGCTTGTTAGTCCCTCCTTAGTACCTCCTCGTCTTCTTTTGTTACCTCCCATGAGGACTGGACCTCTTACTGTGTGCTTTCATTAGCATTTTGGAGAACTATTTCCTTATTGTGTACAGGACCGTGGGGCCAGCAATGGCTGCCCCTTCTATATGTTAGTAGTGTTCTTTCACTTTGGCTGCCCACCCCCACACTTGCGGGACACCGGCAATGGCGGCTGCTTCTATGTGTTAGTGGTGCACCATGCGCACTTTCACTGTGGCTGCCCACCCCATCTCCACACTCGCAGGATGCCGGCAATGGCAGCAGCTTCTATGTGTTAGTAGCGTGCCAAGCGCCACAAACCAGCAGGGAATCATGCAGTGTGGAGCGGTGCACTGTCCCACCGACAGTGACTCACAGAGTAGCTGCTGCTAACAGAACAAGCATTTGCAATGCAAATAGGTCTCACTTTTGTGACTTAGAGCTATTGATTGTAAATGGCAATGTTTTTTACCTACACGTTTTATATTTGTAGTGAATGTATGTAGTGTGCAAAACCCCTTGGAATGGTCCTGCACTTCGTAATAAATATATTGTAAAAGTACCAAAGTATGGATTGTGTCAACAATTGCTTGGCACGTACCTCATTGGTGAAGTGTTGCCACACATGCACACCGTGGTGCTTTACTAATGCAAAACTCATTAATAAAAGTAGCGCTTACAGACTAACCAACGCGATCGGGATCGGAGCATGTGAATCCGAATCCCAGCTTCTCTTTCATTTTCTAGACTATTTGACACACTCTCCTGCGTCTTGGTTATCCCCCAAACACTGGGAGGCAATGAAGTTTACCAAGGGGGCAGGGGGCTTCGGGGGTACGTGAAAATTTATTCATTGCCTAGTTGTCAAAGGTCGCCCGGTGCTATTAGTTAAAAGTGTGCAGATTTCATTAAGATATTAAGAGTACTTTACTCTCATCTATGAGAAAATCAACATTAACTAAACAAAATACCAGAATGCGTGTCCGTTTTCACAGTGTTTTAGACAGTACTGGTTGCTTAGTTTCATTGTATTAATTTTTATATTTACTCTCTTACACAGCATCCAAAGTAGGTTACCTAACCTCAAAGCCCCGAGTTGTTAAATGACCCATAGAAGGGGGTGTTTTACAGTTGAGCAAATGTGTCCAAATGTAATTTTGTAGTGCCATGGAACGATCAGCCAATGAGGTACTCGATGAGCAGGTATTTAACTACACATTCAAAACGTACAGTATTGTGGCTGTTGTTTGTTTGTACACAACCACCTCTCTGAATGTGTTTATTAACACAGAGTTTCATCTACTAGACAGTGCTAACAGAGGGGCGACTAAAGCACAGAACAAAATGTATTTATTTATCCTGAGTGTGAAGGCACCCGGAAGGCTTGGGTGTCCGCCCGGAGAGGCTAGGGATCCCAGCGCTTCTACAGACTCTGCCGTGCTCCTCTGCACCAGCAGGGCACAGCTCAGAATCTGCTGCTTCTGCTAAGAATAGGTAAGGGGGATGAGGTTGGGGCATGCGGGAGTTGCCGGCAGATTTCCAGGTTATTGAAAGTGATGATTCTGACGTGAGGCAATGGAGACTGACTTTGTCTATTTGTCTGCACCAGTCTATTTCTCTACCATCTACCGGGCTCACTGTCATGTATCCATTTGTCTCTCTTTGTTAAAGGTGCGCACGCCAATATATTAATTAACAGGTAGAGCCAGCCGGAGACGAGCCAAGCGTATACTAGCCAGTGGGCAAGCCGTGAAAATGATCGGCATGTTAATCATACAGTAAACATGATGTAAATGTGCGATAATGTCTCTTCAGAATTCAAAAAAGTGCATTTCTTTAGCACGTCACCTCAGTACACAAGATTATAGCACTGAATTGAGAGGAAGTTATTAAAAGTGCTTGTTTTAAGCATGAGTTAAAACACTGCCGCTCCTCCCGCCGGACAACAGTGCCATTTGTGAACTAAGAGGCATCAGTTGCCATGCATACCCTGAATGTTGCCTAGAGTCTTATTATATTTAGAGTAACATTAAACTATTTCATTAAACACGAGAAGTTTTTGTACTGCACGCATCTTGAGCTCGCATATTTCAAGGTGGCAATAATAAAGATGAAAACGGAAGTGCCGGCAGGCAAGAAAACACGAATGGGAGTGGGGGAGGGTGAGAAGTCACAGACTGAGGGAGGGGGGTGGTGGGGTGGGGAGACAGGGAAGAAAATAGTGTTAGGAGTAAAGGGGCCAATAGCCGTGGAAGGATGCAAATGATGAATGAGGAGGGACTAACAAGCCTCAAACCAATCGGAAGGCAGCATTTAAGACAAAAGCCAATGATCAGAGAGTGGGCGGAGCTTCCATGAAGCTTCCACACTACAGTATATGCTGCATGTCTCGCAAAGTGATGGCAGTGCATTTGCGCTGCAACGCTAGGCGAGACCTAAAAGAAAATAGTGTCAGGAGTAAAGAGCCAATAGCCGTGGAAGGATACAAATCATGAATGAGGAGGGACTAACAAGCCTCCAACCAATCGGAAGGCAGCATTTAAGACAAAAGCCAATGAGCAGAGAGTGGGCGGAGCTTCCACAAAGCTTCCACAGTACAGTATATACTGCATGCCGCGCACAACGATGGTAGCACATTCGCGCTGCAACACTAGACAAGACCTAAAAATGACGAATGCAGTAGTAAAGGAGCAGATTTATTTTCAGAGAGGGTTGGGAGTTATGCTGCTTTTGAATGCGGGGTGTACACATTGCATGTCTACTACAGCAGAATAACGCACTGCATTACGCATGCGTGAGCTGGAACCGCTAAATTCCTTGATGACTGCTTATAATCTGGATCCTTCATGTTGGTGTGACCTTCCTCGACGGAAGAGGCCAGTGAAGGGTTGGTGTCTTCTACTTACTGGGGGCCTCGTATTTTTGAAGTCAGTTCTGCTTTCATTATTCGGGCCGGTATTTCCAAAACCTAACGGTTTGCTGACAGAGGCCCAGGTTCCGTGTAAGCTCGCTCACTTTCTGTGAGGGGCTTGGCAGTATTTGCAGGCAGTCTGGGATGATTCGACGGGGCAGCTGATTAAAAATGTTTCCTCTCACGGGCAGAGGCACTTAAAACAATAGTACATATAACAAATACTTCCAAAAAGTTGTTTTTACCGTTTTTCAAACAACGACCAAATATTGACACCTATCTTGTTCTGAGATGATCTCCTGTGCTACTCTTTCAATCTGGCTCCGTGTCTGCCCTGGCTTTTTGTAGGTGTAATGTTAGTGTTGTATTTTATATTTGCATGCAGTGTCAGAAGCAGCAAAATATCAGTCTAGTGGTGCACTATGCTAAGCACAGATTTTCAGTTTACGCTTTAAGTGAAAGCCCGGCATGGGGCACTTTTTCAAATAAAAAAAACATTTGTCTGTGATCAAATGTTTTATTTGGTAAAAGCGCCCCATGCCATGCTTTCACTTTAATTGTGGCCACACTCCTTTCTTTAGTCGCGGTTCGCTGTAACCTGAAAACTGCGATCAGCATCTAAAGAAAGGGGCGCGGCCAGTGCTTTAAATGGGAAAAAATAAGTGCAGGTACTCATTAAAGGTAGCTAGAGGTGTAGTGAGTGGGTGGGGCTAGGGGCGGGGCTAAGGGCAAGACATGATGATACTTAAAGACTTCTATAATTGTTGCAGCACACACCAAAACACATGATAAATGTGTTTATATAAACAAAGCAGGTTAACTCATTTCACAGAATGAAAGAAAAATGCGATATGTTAACATTTTCTTTTTTTGCAATAGTTGCCCCTTCTTAATACCATACTGTTAATTGCTGTTGTTTGGCACAATACTATATATTTTTGAGCACGTGAGTAGGAAAAAACAACAACAAAAAAACACTTCAACCCAAAGCGCTTATGGCACCAAGCAAATGAAGCAAATCATCATGACCCTCCCCAGAAGATATCTCTTATCTCTTCCATCGATCTATCCATTCATCCTTTCATCCTACCATTTACCTGCTGATGTCCACCATTTACCCTTTACATTCTGTCCTCTATTCAGTTTCTCATCCATCATTCAGTTTTTCACCATTCCGTCTGTCCACCCTTCATATCCAAACCTATTCATCCATCTTTAAACCTATCCATTCACCCATCCATCTCTTTATCCACCCTTTCACTCATCCATCAACCCTTTCACTCCTTTATTCCTTCCACCCTTTCATTCCATCCACCCTTTAACTCAATCCCTCCTTTCACTCAGCCATCATCCACCCTTTCATTCATCCTCCCTCCCTTTCATTCATCCATCCAATCTTTCACTTATCCACCTATCATCTGCCCTTTTATCCAATCATCCACCCTCTTTCACCCATCCATTCACTCATCCATCCACTCATCCATTCATCCATCTATACATCCTCCCTTGCTCACTCATCCACCCACCCACTCACCTACCAACCCTCCCTACTATGTTATTTATGTATCTTTATCGCTGAGCAGACATGTACACACAAAGTGCCACCTATTTTCTTTTAAATACCTCCTGAGAGTGTCTTGATTCTCTCTCTCTCTTTATTCTTACAAAAGAACAGGCATACAAATGCAGGCAAACAGACAAACATAAGCAGACACACATAAGACTCCAGTATGTTAAAAGCCATGATATACTCTTCACCATTGCTTTTTTAATTGCCACTGCCAGGGGACTGCCATGATTCCTGTGTTTGTGCACATGCAGAGGATAGTGTGAATGTGGTTGACAGCACAGGGCCTGAATGTACCCCATAGCTGCCAAGGTTTCAGATTGCTATGTGTGAAATGTTCATATTTTCATTGTAATTATGAGTGACATTTCAACGAATATGAGTGACACTTTCTCGCTAGCAAAATTAAGCAATGAAGACGAGGGAATAATATAAATATTAGAAATTACACCCATTTGAGTATAGCTGCTAATGTTTCAGATTGCTTATGTGTGACATTTTCATAGATTCAGTGGATTTACGAGAGTCAGGCAACAACTAGATGTGTAACACTTAAAGTGGCACTTTCTTTCGACTAAAATCATGGTATTAAGTCAATGGAAATAGACAAATATCAGAAATCACACTCATTTGAGCAACAAGGAAATCAAACTCTGCAGCAGGTGCTTTTGAAGCTATTATTTAATTTCTAAAAAGAAAATCAGCACCCTCAACCCCAACCTCAGCTTCAGGTGCGGCTTTTTTGAAGGATGCATATTAATCCTCTACGCTACTTAATGGTGAGAGTGAAAACTGCCAGGAGAGAAAACTCTGACCTCTCTCCAGCGGGAACAATAATCACATGACTTATCTCTGACTTAGCAAGTCTAACTGTGCTGAGAAAATAAAGGGTGCTGCTTCGTAGTGTCACTGTCAAGCAGGGATGGTAAACACTTTGCACTGATAATAAATCAGCAAAACTGATAGTTTAGACAAAACGTAGCTTGTTTTCAGCACAGACAGACAACTCTAGTGTGCCCATTTGCAAGGTCCTATGCCGTGCTGGAGCCCCCTAATCATTTTCTTAACAAACATTTTAAATGTCAGCAGCAGGAGATTATTAAATTAATATCTGACTTACTTGAATCTCTTTACAGCTGTCCGAACGATCAAACGAGAGGAGTTGCTGGCCTGGCAACGCATGAATCTCTAGCCTGTCTCCTCTTCTTCAGAGAGTCAGACAGCGAGCCCTGCTGCAGTTTCTCAGCCTGTGCCATCCGCTCCCACTATCAGACTTGCGATGGCGTGGTGAGTCTGGGGCAGAAGCTGGGCTCTGCTGGGCTGGGCACAGCAATAGCACATCATGTCGAGATCAGGAGCAGGTGGGCAGGTGATCGATTCTCGAACACCGGCTTCCTCCTTTAACTCCATGCAGCAGGGGATTTCCTCGGTGCCCTGGGGCCCGGCAGGCAGGAAATGCAACATCCTGCCACAGCATGTCCGGTTATTTACCGTTAATATTCATTACTCCGAGTCGTAGCCCTCCCTGTCCTAGTTACATGAGCATAGCTCCTCTCACCAGAAACTCCCAAGCCACTCAAAACCCACCCCTTCCCTCCAGGCCACAACCACACCCTGAGGTATATAGCCATGTGACCCGCCTGCCCACAACCTGTAACACCAAGCACAAGAAGCCGAACAGGGAGGGAGTAATGGGAACCTGGACTGGAACGGGGAGGGCTACGACTCGGAGTAATGAATATTACCGGTAAGTAACCGGACATTACCTCCTCGTAAGCCCTCCCCGTCCCAGTCCTAACTACATGAGCAGATACCAAAGCAAGAATCAGCTTCACTCAGTAGCAAACACCGGGTCCCCAAAGCCAGCAGACTCAGTCCCACCCACCACCAAACGATAATGGGACATAAAAGTGTGAGGATGAACTCCAGGTAGCAGCCCTGCAGATCTCGGCCATGGAAGCCCCCTGAAAGCAGGCCCAGGAAGCAGCCACATCCCTAGTCAACCTACCCTGAACCGACCCAGGAGCCAACACACCACAAGCCTCATACGCAGGACCTACAGCCCAGCGCAGCCAATGACTGAGAGTAGCCCCAGAAGGCTTCAGACCCTGACCAGCCAGGCCAAAGGTCACAAAAAGGGAATCCACCTTACGAAAAGGCTTGGTACGCAGCAAGTACACCTCTAGAGCCCGCCTAACGTCCAAACAGTGCAGCCGCACGTCAACCTCCGAAAGAGGATCCGGACAGAAGACAGGCAACACCAGATCCTCCGAGCAATGAAACGAGGAAGGGACTTTGGGAACAAAGGAAGGATCAGGCCTCAGAACCACCCGATCAGGAAAAAAACACAAAAAGGGAGCTGATTAAAGCAGGGAGCGAGGTAATAGCGACAAGGAAAATCACCTTGATTGTCAAAAGCCGCAAAGAAACCTCAAGCAGAGGTTCATAGAGCGCCCCCTGCAAAGCCCCCAAAACCAGAGGCAGATCCCAACTAGGCGCAAAGGACTTAATGACAGGCTTCTGGAGGAAACAACTCCGCAACAACCTGGACACCAGGGGAACCACCGGCTCACAGTCTGAACCCCGAAAGGCTCACTCAGCCCGCAGCAAGGACACAGCCAGACCCAGGTCGAACCCATCCTTCAGAAAATCCAAGTCACGCACCGGATCCACCTTCAGCGCAGGCCATCCCCGAGCCGAACACCAAGACTGAAACGACACCCAATGTCTGGCATAGGACCGGAGAGCGGAAGGGCGCCTGGACCACTGAATAAACTCAGCCACAGAAGGAGAACACCTCAAAGCCACTAGGTTCATTCTCTCAACTGCCAACCCGCCAAATGGAGGTGAACCAGACACTCCAGAGACAGAGAGGGAAAAAACAGGGGACAAGGGACCACCGGCAACCTCCAGCAAGACCCCACCCACAACCTCAACAACAGAGGCAACCAGGGCCTTCTGGACCACTCCGGAGCCACCAGGACAACCGAGGCCTGATCCAGCTTGATCTTCAGCGGGACCCGTGGAAGAAGAGCAATTGGGGAAAAGCATACATCAAGCCCCACTCCCACCGGAAGGATAGGGCATCCACCCTCCAAACCTCGTTCGATCGAACCAGAGAGCAAAACCTCTCCCTCAAGGTGTTCCCCCGGAGCGGCAAACAGGTCCACCACCTCCCGCGTCAGGCACATTTCGGACAGAGAGGGAAACACCTTGCTCAGGCGATCTGCCTCGAAGTTCAAAACCCCCGGCAGATGCAAAGCCCTCAGAGACAAGTGCGACTCCGCCCACATGCAGATCTGGTGAGTCAACAGGTTGAGGGAAGCCACCTTCGCACTCCCCTGGTGGTTGATATAACACACCACCACTGTGTTGTCCGTCCGCACCATGAAATCCCTCTGAAGGACCCAAGGCAAAAAATGAGGCAACGCCAACTGAACCACCTTCTACTCCCTCCAATTCCAGGACATGCCTGTCTCCAGCACAGACCATAGACCCTGCACCGACTCCTGAGCCAACATCGCCCCCCAACTGAGTTCGCTGGCATCTGTTGTCAGGACCAACCTCTCCTGGGACATAAAGGGAGAGCCCTGTAAGAGGTTGCGTTCCACCAGCCACCAGGACAACTTCCGGGCGATGACCACACCCCCCGGAATCAACAGCTCGTAATCCAGATAGGCCGGTTCCCAATGCCTCAGAACATGATTCACCAGGGGGTACAAGTGCAAACGGGCCCAGGGAACAATCATCACAGTAGCTGACATCAGCCCTTGAACACGCAACCACTGGCAAGCCATGGAAGACTGAGCCCCCAACACCCTCCCCAGTTTGTGCACCAGAGTCAATCTGTGGGGTTCCAACAGGAAGACTTTTTCCCAACCGGGTATTGATAAATCCCCCTAATGAACAGCAGTTCCTGAGTGGGGCAAAGATGGTACTTCTCCAAGTTCAGAATCCACCCGAACTGTTGAAGGAGCCTGCAAACCTCCTGGGAATGTGCCTGAGCCTGCAGGAAAGAAGAGGAAGAAATCAACCAATCGTCCAAGTAAGGGAACACCTTTGTAAACACCCTAGGAGAGGAAGACAGTCCAAACGGCAATACCTGGAACTGGTAATGATCCACCCCCACACAGAAACGAAGGAATCGTTGCAAGGCCTCCTGCACCGGCACATGAAAGTAGGTGTCCCGGAGATCCAGAGAAGCCAGGAAATCCCCCACGGATAGGAAGGGGTGAATCATCTGCAGAGTCACCCTTTTGAAGGACCGGTGAGGGACACACAAATTCACGGCCTTCATATCTAGGACAGGACGGTGGTCCCCATTCGGCTTCTGGTTCAGAAACAGGATCGAGTAAATCCCCCGACCCTGCTGACTCACAGGCACTCTCACCACAGGCCCTTTGGCAACCAAGTCCCGGACTCCATTCAACAGAGCACGACACTTCGAGTGAGACCTGGGAACAAGGGTAGCCCTGAACACATCCACCAGAGGAACCCCAAATTCTATCCTGTAGCCCAGCCGGACCACCAGCCGGACCACCTGCAGGACCCACTGATCTCAACAAACTCCTCCCAAACAGGAAAAAAAGACTTGAGGCGACCCCCAACAGGCATCACCAACGAACTCTCCACATAGTCACAACTTGGAGGAACCTGCAGAAGAGGAAGCACCCTTTTGACACCGGGATTTGTGGGAGTAAGAGACACCTCTGCCGTGTCACCTACCACGAAAGGGCTGGTTCGCCATCTTAGATTGAAAAGCATGCCCAAAAGCCTGCTTATAACCCACAAACTTCCCATTCTGAGAAGAGCGGACCGGAGCCAACAACTTCTTATCCTCAGCCGTCTTCTTAATCAGTGCCTCCAGCGGTTCCCCAGTTTAGTGCCCGTGAAGGGAAGCTTCATCACTGCAGCCTTCTGAGCAGCTTCTGCCTTCCAAGGCTTAATCCACAACTGCCTCCGAGCAGCCACTGAGGCCCCAGCCGCCGCCGCCGCACTAAGGGAATCGAAGGACAAATCCACCAGGAAACGCAACTGCTGCTCGAACATGGACAAAGATTCTAAGGGATCCTCATCCTGCAAGAGCTGCTCAGAAATACCCTGACGTCTTATAGAAGCGATTGAACCAGATAGCTGCTGTACGCCGCAGACCGGACAGCAGGATTAGAGGCAGCAAATGACCGCTTCAAGGCCCCCTCAACCTGCTTGTCCCCAGGATCAGAAGGAACTGCATCTTCAGACACCACCAGGCTCTGAGATGCCATACCAGCCACCAGGGAATCCACCTTCACCACAGATGGGAATTCCTTAACGAACCCCTGTAAAGGATACCTCTTCTCCAGAAACCGGGGAAAGGCATGTTTGTCAACATCCTTCCACTCCCCCTCCAGCACATTCCTCACAGACTTATGAATGGGGTGGCTCTCAGGCTCCTTCTTTAGGTAATTGGCGAAAAAGCCTACAGACTCTCCACCCTCCAAGGGACTAGGGAACCCTAAGTTGTCCTGAACATGTTGCAGAACACAGCGAAGGTCTGCTTCCTGGACAAAACGACCCTTCACCTCTTCATCAGAATCAACGTCCGGATCGACCTCCGCCGAGGCATCCAAATTTTGCTTTTTTGGCCCCGGGGGACCACAAGCCCGAAAAACCGCACCCACTGCGGCCTCAAACATCTTCTGCACCTCTGCCAGGGAAGGAGCAGCGGAAGGCCTAGCAACCACCACCTCCTAATCACCTTCGAGCACACTCTCAACAGAACCTCTACGTTCCATGATGGACACAGTAAATTAGAGAAACCACCTGTCCATAAATACCCAGACCAATCAACCAAGGCCTAATCAGTGAAACACTACCACCCATAGCCAATCCCCAACTGGACCGGAGGCCAGCTCCAAAATGGCCAATCAGAGACGATGGAGCAAAATATAAAACAACTGATCTACGCAGGCCCCTGCCGTAAAGAAAGCAAGCTGACCATGCCCTCAGAAGCCGCCCACGAGAGAGAACACTTCAGGTAAGGCCCCCCAGAAACGCCCTCTACCCCAGCACACCTAGGATAGAATGAAATCACCAGGCGCTGAACCCAGCACAGCACAGGCAACGAGGCAGAGACTGCCGGGAACAACCAGGAAATCCCTCGCGGTCCTCAAACAGGCTGCAACGCATAGTACCAGTTTCAAGCACACTAATAAGGGGAACCGGGCCCACTGAAGAGGCCCCACCCGGTCCCCGAGCCCCTACTTATACCAAAACATAGGCCAGAACCAGGAAACCGCTGCAGCTCCTAAAACCACACAGCGCCCCCGTGGGACCTCCGTTAGAACAGTAAGGTAATCCAAACAGTGAGGCAACTCGGACTCGTAAACGAGAACCGAGCCCCACCCGCAGAAGACCTCCGAAGAGTAGCCCTACCGCAACGCCTTCAGCGCGCAGATAAAGGCACTGCCACGCCCACACACTTCCCCTCCCTCCCCGGTTGTTCCTGCTAGAGCAGGGAACCATCCGGAAGAGGGGAAGCCTCAGCAGGACCGAAACTACGCCATAGGCAACCCAGCCTCCAACACCAGAGTCCCGCTACAGCAGGGACTTAGACAAGCACCCAGGCAGGCACACAGGGCATAACGACAGCCGGTCAAGCCGACCGCCAACCACTTACTTACGGGAGGCTGTAGGCCCCCCATGAGGAGACAAGCCCGAAAACAGTTCAGCAGAAAAAATAAACAGGTTATGGGCAGGCGAGTCACATGGCTATATGCCTCAGGTTGTCGGTGTGGCCTGGAGGGAAGGGATGGGTTTTGAGTGGCTTGGGAGTTTCTGGTGGGAGGAGCTATGCTCATATAGTTAGGACTGGGACGGGGAGGGCTGACGAGGAGGTAATGGTCACCAACCGGACATGGCTCCTCCGCAACAGCGTGTCCATGTAGGACCGGAAGTGTGAGAATCCGCCGCCCTGGCCATTGATAACATTTCTATGTTTAAAGTATTACCCTGCACTGACTTATCACTACCTGAAGTGCTGCACTTTCAAAATCACACACACACACACACTAGCAGGTAAAATTAATCTTATGGTCCCTGCTCTGTCAAGCACAGTGTGATGGTGAGCACACAGACATTATTCAGATGACCCCGGCTGAATAGCTCAGCTGGGGCTCAGATCAGGGCTACAGAAGCGGCACCTTGGCTGCCAGACACGTTCCACTCCTGCTCATTAGCAATCTCAGCCAATGAGCCTACCTTTTCATGAGTACCGATACTCTCTTCAGCAGTAGAGAGTGATAAATTTAAGAAGTGCTGGTACTAAGTACCGGTGAGTACCGGCCCATTTAAAGCACTGGGCCCGGCCATTATGAAAGTGGTCTTGCATTTGTGCAAATTTGAGCTATTGGCATTAGAAATGACAATGCCTTTTATATATGTGTTTGTTTTGAAAACCTATGAATAAAAGGCATTGTCATTTACAATGCCAATAGTTTAAACTCTCACAAATGCGAGACCTATTGCACTGCAAATGCTTGTTCTTTGTATTGTGGCTGACCTTATCCAGGGCATTTTTTAGCAGCTGGGTATCAGAGCGAGGCATTTTCTCATTCTTGAGCCCCTGCGTTTAATGGTCAGAGAAGGTATTGGCATGGTCGTTGGTCATGAAGCAGTTTACTGTTTCATTTTGGCAGCAGCAGCACTGTCACCTACCAACATCAAAAATAGTGTGTAAATATCTGTCTCTCGGGAATCGGCGTAGTGATCCAAACTCTGCATTGTTAACTGCGGACAGTCTGCCATTGCTTGGGAGAAGTCATCCAATTGTTCCTTGCTTCTTGAGGGGGACGGCTGGTGTTGCAGTATGAAGCAGATGCCGGGCAGACAGGTTCTTTGAGTTATAGACTCCCTAAGTATAGTAAAATAAAAGTATGAAGAAATACCACAAGTGGAGCAATCTAAGGGCCGGTCATCTTTCTTGAGGCCATGCTCCGCTCCCCGTAATTCACTCCTAATATTCCATAGCTATACTGAGCCACCCGCCACTACACCGACCCCTTAAACCCAGATGTGTTGCACCATAACCCTCATGGCCGGGCACGGATGAGGATATGAATAAAAGGGAGTAAAACCGCCCACGGTCTTTGCCCGCACTTAGGATTTGGTTTTGCGACTGTCTGGTGTTCCAGCTAAGTACTGCTATATTGTCCAGGGCACAGCGCTCCACAATATTGGCAACGAAGGAAGCCCCTTGCGTCAGATGTCACCTCTGCCTGACCAGGGCCTTGCTAATTGTTATTGGCAGCTCCGCCCTAATGTCTCACCCACGCAGTGGTCCCAGGTCACGCAGCTGTGTCAACGTATTCACTCTCCCTTGCCTTGCCCCTGGCAAGCATCAGGCCGTGGCTACAGGCCTCACATCGGCTCTCTCCTGTCCCAGTAACCCCACTGGAGGTTTTAGTTCTGGTGCCCAAGTGCCCTGCCATAGTACCCCCGGCCTCCTCACTGACCCTGCAACAAGCATCTCTTGTCCCCATGCCCCTGCTGGCAGCCGATGTCCCAAATAATACAAGTGCTGCACCAGTGCTTCATTGACTGCCACCTGGACCAGTGAAAAAGTGACCTAGCCCACCTGGTTCGATTGTCGGGGGCCATCACGCCCTTCACCGTCCCGCCTCCCTTCAGACTTCATCTTGCCTGTGGAAACCCTGGATGCGGCCCATCCACATTGCACCAAGGCCCTGAGGTACAACAACAACGCTTGCCTCACGTGGGCAGTGCAAGAGCTCTATACGCCATGGCAGATGATGCCAATGTTGCATGTGCCATTGCACCTCAACAGTACTACCCAGTTGTGGTGCTTCAGCAAGCTGGTCGATTCTGCTACCGCAGCCCACAGATGGACAACATGGGTGGGCCAGCTGAACAATTACTTCAACAGGACCGCGAAACCCACAGCACTGTCAAGCGTTCCCTCCTGCTTCAATGCTCAGGGGAAGAGATTTACAAACTGAACTCCTCTCTGGCACGGACGCAGATCACTATGATGCTGCCATGAGGGCCACTTCAACCGCCAGTTGAACCCAGACTTTGAGCACTTCAAACTGCGCCAAGCACACCATCGCAGAGCGGAGTTGATCGACAACTTCTTTGTTCATCTCTGAGAGTTGGCTAGCACCTGCACAGCTGATGACCAGCCAAAAGAAATCTGAGCACAGATCCTCCAAGGGTGCCGATCTAAGACCCGCTGAGGCCTGATCCTGAGACAGCCCAACAACAGCCTTGACGACATCCTCGTCCTGACGCAGTCCCACAACCTATCAGCAGCATGAGCTGCCGTACTGGACATGGTGCTGGCTCAGAAGGACTGCAGAAGCACACCCCCGTCAAGACAGAAGTCATGGATGTGGTGTCCTCCGGGATAAAGAGCACCTGCCCAAACTCATGGCACCTGGGCCCAATCCTTGGTGCAGAAACTGCGGAAGAGGTGAACATGCCCTGGAGCATTGCCTAACCCAAGGAAAAACATGCTCCAACTGTGGCAAGCTCAACCACTTTCCCAAGGTTTTCCGCAGAATCCAGAGGAGCTAAACAGAGGATGGCTGTAAAAAAGCCATTCACTACTCTCACTTTCTGACGCTGGAGACCAGAGCGCAACCCTACAGTGCATGTGGCTGAGCACCCCTCAAGACGAATTGCCCTCAGAAGATAGGTCTTCCTCATCTCCTTTTCGGAGCACCTCAAGACACACACAAGGCCCCAACCCATGTACAAAGTTGATGTTGTGGGCATGACCATCAGGACCCTCAGTGATACTGGAGCATCCATCAAAGTAATGTGCTACAACCAATACCGAAGTCTTCGCCCTAAACAAATCCCCTCCCCATCAACAACCAAGATCTATCCCTTTGGAGGATTCACACCCCTATTGTTTAAAGGGACGATGACCATATTGGTGCGGTCCAACGCTTGGATGCCTCTCAGCTTTCCTAATAAACTACACAATGACAAAATAATCAAGCCAGTGGCGCTGAGACACCAGAGAATCCCATCTACTGATGGCCACTAGTCGAGCAGGAGTTGGACAAGCTAGGGAAGCTGGGTGCCATCAAGAAAGTTTCTGGGCAAACCCCGTGGGTGTCCCCAATGGTCCTCGCAGAAAAATCCAAGCAGCCAGGCAAGATTCGGCTGCATATAGATATGCGCCTAAACAACAAGGTCACTAGATGGGTGAGACACATTACACCCACAATGGACCATATCATCGCTGACCTCAGCGGGGCCCGCTAGTTTTCAAAGCTCAATCTTAACGCTGGATACCACTAACTGCATCTCCACGAAAGCAGCAGGTATATCACCACCTTCTCCACACACCTAGGCTTGCAGAGGTACAAGCGCCTAAAATTTGGGACCTCATCCGTAGCTGAGGTGTTCCAAAGTGCCATTCAGGAGGTTCTCTTCGGCCTCTAAGGAGTAATAAATGTCAGCTATGACATTCTGATATATTCCACCACAGCAGACGAGCATCACCACCAACTCAGATCCACCCTGAAGCGACAGTGCGATCACAGCCAGTCAATAGTGAAAAATGCTCCTTTGAGACAAGCATCAAATTCTTTGGTTATGCCTTTATCAAGGACGGCATTCAGGTTGATCCTTGGAAGTCACAGGCAATTCAGAAGGCCCCCGCACCTTGCAGTGCTACGAAGTCGCAACTTCCTTGGGATGGCCACGTGCTGCATTCGGTCCATCCCCAACTTGTCGACCATCGCAGACCCTCTCTGAACCCTAGCGAAGGCAGACACCTGGTTAGCCAAGGGCCCTAAACAAGATTACTTGTTTCAACGTATCAAGTGCGCACTCCTCAGCAAGTCAACGATGGCCTACTTTGACCTCAAGCACAGAATGGAACTTATCGTTTACATCAGCCTGGTGGGACTAGGGGCAGTGCTGATGGCGGAAGTAAAAGTCCGATTGGCCGCACTCTGCTCGTCCTACCAGCGTGTTACCTCAAAGCATTGTGGTCCATGAAGTAGCGTCGGCGAGTACGCCTATGCCAAAGTTTAAAGTGAAAGTGAGTGTCGCGTTAGCCATCCCTGGACACGTGTTTCGAGGTAGTTGCCTCTCGTCAGCAGGGAGTAGGTATGTGTGTGGGGTTGCTGCGTAGACTGCCATAAAAAGTATTCTCAGGTAAAGTACCACTCAAGGCGCGCAGGTGCGTAGCCATAGGCTCGTCAGCCCCACCGGCTCAAGGGAGCCTGAATATAAACAAAAGTTCGATTGGCCGCACTCTGCTCGTCCTACCAGCGTGTTACCCCAAAGCATTGTGGTCCATGAAGTAGCGTCGGCGAGTACGCCTATGCCAAAGTTTAAAGTGAAAGTGAGTGTCGCGTTAGCCATCCCTGGACACGTGTTTCCAGGTAGTTGCCTCTCGTCAGCAGGGAGTAGGTATGTGTGTGGGGTTGCTGCGTAGGCTGCCATAAAAAGTATTCTCAGGTAAAGTACCACTCAAGGCGCGCAGGTGCGTAGCCATGGGCTCGTCAGCCCCACCGGCTCAAGGGAGCCTGAATATAAACATAAGTCCGATTGGCCGCACTCTGCTCGTCCTACCAGCGTGTTACCCCAAAGCATTGTGGTCCATGAAGTAGCGTCGGAGAGTACGCCTATGCCAAAGTTTAAAGTGAAAGTGAGTGTCGCGTTAGCCATCCCTGGACACGTGTTTCGAGGTAGTTGCCTCTCGTCAGCAGGGAGTAGGTATGTGTGTGGGGTTGCTGCGTAGGCTGCCATAAAAAGTATTCTCAGGTAAAGTACCACTCAAGACGCGCAGGTGCGTAGCCATGGGCTCGTCAGCCCCACCGGCTCAAGGGAGCCTGAATATAAACAAAAGTACGATTGGCCGCACTCTGCTCGTCCTACCAGCGTGTTACCCCAAAGCATTGTGGTCCATGAAGTAGCGTCGGCGAGTACGCCTATGCCAAAGTTTAAAGTGAAAGTGAGTGTCGCGTTAGCCATCCCTGGACACGTGTTTCGAGGTAGTTGCCTCTCGTCAGCAGGGAGTATGTATGTGTGTGGGGTTGCTGCGTAGGCTGCCATAAAAAGTATTCTCAGATAAAGTACCACTCAAGGCGCGCAGGTGCGTAGCCATGGGCTCGTCAGCCCCACCGGCTCAAGGGAGCCTGAATATAAACAAAAGTCCGATTGGCCGCACTCTGCTCGTCCTACCAGCGTGTTACCCCAAAGCATTGTGGTCCATGAAGTAGCGTCGGCGGGTACGCCTATGCCAAAAGTTTAAAATGAAAATGAGTGTCGCGTTAGCCATCCCTGGACACGTGTTTCGAGGTAGTTGCCTCTCGTCAGCAGGGAGTAGGTATGTGTGTGGGGTTGCTGCGTAGGCTGCCATAAAAAGTATTCTCAGGTAAAGTACCACTCAAGGCGCGCAGGTGCGTAGCCATGGGCTCGTCAGCTACGCACCTGCGCGCCTTGAGTGGTACTTTACCTGAGAATATTTTTTGGCAGCCTACGCAGCAACCCTACACACATACCTACTCCCAGCTGACGAGAGGCAACTACCTCGAAACACGTGTCCAGGGATGGCTAACGCGACACTCATTTTCATTTTAAACTTTTGGCATAGGCGTACCCGCCGACGCTACTTCATGGACCACAATTCTTTGGGGTAACACGCTGGTAGGACTAGCAGAGTGCGGCCAATCGGATTTTTGATGGCGGAAGTAGGTCCAAGGAGGTGGGCTCAGTTCGCCTTTGCAAGCAGAGCCCTCACTCCGACGGAAGCCAGATACGTCCAAATAGAAAATGAAGCCCTTGCCATCTAGTGGCCCTGTGACATTTTCACCTAAGCTTCTATTGGCTTCTTTGTGAGTGGTCGCCAACCACAAGCTGCTGGTCCCACTCATCAAGGGCCCCACACCCAATCCTCCGCCCATCATAGAACAGTGGGAGATACAGCTCCAGCAATATCACCTCGAGGTTGTATATCAACAAGGTTCCCGGAACGTAGCTGACTTCCTCTCCCGACACCCATCTCCAGAAAACAGCTGGGCGAAGCAAGAGGCAGAAGATCAGAGGAGTACAAACGGATCGTAAGCAGAGGAGTATGCCCAAAGGCACTGAGACTTCAGGGAATCTGCCAAGGAACCACAGAGATGTAGTACTGGTGAAAGTCGCTACTATGCTACAGAAGGGGGTCAAACACGTTCCTGCAGGACGCCAACCAGTCGGGAGGCCCTGACATAGAACAGCTGATTCAACTCTGGAGGGTCAGGCATGAGCTGTGCTCCCCGCCCCGATGACCTTGTGCTACGAGGGCACTGTGTATTTCTACCAGCAGAGTTAACACGCCAATTAGTGGATCTAGCCCACAGAGGGCATCAAGGGGCTGCCAAGACTAAAAGTCATCTGAGATAGAAGGTGTGGTCCCCCTGGATAGAAGCAGCTATGGAAGACCTGGTATAATGATGTGTGGCCTGCCAAGTGACCAGTATTCCAGAAATAAATTGTTTTCATTTTATTGTGATAATACCCAGGTTCTACTTGGAATAAGGTTACCTTGTTATTATCCTTTCTAGAATCTACCATGGTACTGCATTTTCTACAGTAGTTGCCTTAATTCTAGGTGCATTTGTGAGGTGACAGCTACGTTTATTTTATCTTGACATTTATAGAGCACAAGGCTACCTCCAACGGAGGTGTCCCGGCACTAAGGTAGCAGATTCACTCAGAAGGCACAGGAAGAAGAGCTAAGTACGGTTAAAGAGATGGAGAGGCATGGCATTCCAGAGCTTTGCAGTTCTGACTGCAGATGCTCTGCCCCCTGTTCTGGCCTTACAGAAACGAGGAACAGTGAGCAATTTCATGTGGTTTGATCTCAGGACCCAGTCTTGTTGGTAACTTTGCAATCTGAGTCTAGTGAAGCAAAGCTGTAGAATACATTAGTCTTTGTTCATTGGCCAGGAAATATATAGTCCATAATTACTTAACCTGATGTCAACAATTTTAGGCCCCCATCATAAGGTAACAGGATAGCAAAGATTGAGTTTTGTGGAATCTGTTAAGAACAAAGGAGAAAATAAGAACTGTAAACATCGTAAGTGTGATACTATATTTTAAGCATGAAACTCCAGATCATGGAGATGCTCGTGGGGTGTTTTAAAAAATATAGGTAGCTTTTTATGCCATTTTGCCATTTGTTTGCTATAGTAAATTGCAAAACCTATCTCAGAATGAAAGGGATTTTGAAATAAGGAACAAGAGAATTACTTACCTAGTTTTCATACCTCTGAATACCAAAAAGATTTGTTTTTTACCACATTTTCATGGTCAAAAAAGCAACCTTCACATATATTGTGAACATTATATAGACTCCCAGATCTTGTTGTGGTAGAAAAAAGTGATAGAAAATCAACATTTACGTTATTGATACTTTAGGAGTTAATCTCAAGGTCCTGATATGTGACTAGGTCGATAGTTTGGGGGGGTCAATAATGTCACACAAACCTAATGATTTTGTACATGAGTAACCTGCATGAAAAGTATAAGGCACTTGGCTAGCCAAACCTGGTGTCCTTTAGATCTCAATTTGAACACTACTTATTTGTTCTGAGCTAGCGTAACCATTATGTTACATGGTCACATTTTCTCTCAAAACAGGAAAAAGATGATTCCCAGCCAAGGAAAGACAGTCTTGCAGATCTGTTCCCCAACGAAGAAGAGGAGCACAGGAACAGTATGTATGCAAGTCACTGATTTATTCGCTTCAGTGGGATTAGATGCTTGAACGTTCAAGTTTTCCCAACATGCCACAGCACAAAAATACACATCACCCTTTCTGGTTACCCTATGGGATTATCAGTGAGGTGTTGAGAATAGAGGCAAAACAATAATTGTTATTCCCTGGCAGACTGTATGGAAACTCATAATCGGAATGTGAAAGCATAACATAACATTTCTATCTGTAAAGCACTGTCTTGCCCTGAGTATTGAATCTTTAGTGTATATACAATGTAAATCTGCTAGGAAGCAAGACACCTTGTTTTTGCATGACGGGACTAACCCAACCCCATAAACCAAAAGTAAACTTTATAGGATTATAAAAAATTCCTGAATTACATCAGTCAACACATTCAGTGTATTGTAACAGAGAACTCAGTACTTGCCACATTCTACATGCTCTCCAAGATGCACAAAGAAAACAAACAGGGCAGCCCAATCTTCTCTGCATCAGACAGGCTGCTGAGAACATCTCTCACTCAGATTGAAAGAAGACTTTCAAAAGTGCCCTTAGGGCACCAGACTCTCTCACTGTAACGGTTGCCATGAGCATATACAGTTTGACTCACAACTATCTACACTCAGAAATTACACATATCCTGATGATAGGTATGGGTATTTACCCCATTACGGTTATAGTTCTACCCCGCACTCTGTCCTAACCCTATACCTATCTTTGAACACAGGGCTACTACAAACAGCGACGTACACAGGCCATGTACTTGGTGCAGACATTCCTAACGAGGGGTCTCTTAGTCATGATCTGTCAGCTTCCACCCTCCCCCAGGGGACCCACACACCCTCATGATACCCACAACAGATATTACATTTCTCAGTCTAAATGCCCGTGGAATACACCCTGCATGGAAATGCTATGCTATCCACGCATATATTAAGCGCCAACAAGCGCAGATCATATAACTACAGTAAACGCATCTCATCAGGGGTGACCTCGACAAACTCCAGAGACTCTGGCGGGCCACTTTTTTGTGTCACTACATATTCAGCATTTGCACGAGGGACACTAATATGGCTCAGGCCAGGGACCCTCTTCCGAGAGACCTGTAGAATAGCAGACACAGAGGGAAGGTATGGACTGCTGGAAGGCCTGTTAGACAGCCAACAAGTGCTCATCTGCAGTATCTACCAGTACGGAACTAACCGCGTTCTGGGAGACCTTATCTAAGGTCTTGGCCCAATTTAAAGCCTCACCATGGATTCTGGGAGGAGATTACAATTGCACACTAAACCTCTCCCTGGAGGGTCCCACCCTACATCCTGACTTCCCCTGTCCCCCCCATCCCGACTGCCCCTGTCCCCACGCAAACAGCCCACTTCTGCGCATGGACGAACCAGTGGTCACTAATGGACGCCTGGCATCAAACGCACCCGACAATCAAACTCTATTCCTTCCACTCCATCCCACATAATCTACGAGTGCGACTAGACCAATTCCTGTGTACACCTGCACTCCTTCCCATGATTCAAGATTTAGAATATTTAGGCAGAATAGTCTCGGACCATGACACACACGTCATAACGCTTCGATGGCGCCCATCGCTACCACCGATCCCCACGTGGCTACTGCCATGGGACTGCCTCGAAGACCCGGTTTTCAGACATGAACAGAGTGAAAGCCTCCAAAACTACTTCACCGAAAATGCACACACTACATCATCCAGAACATTAGAGTGAGCCGCCTTCAAGGTCGTCATGAGAGGAGCCTATATCTGGCAAATCTCCGAGGTGCACAAGACACTGGAACAGACCATACAGTTGACGGAGTCACATTTAGCAAAACTGTCAAGAGATGCGGACACTGGCGCAATACCCTTAACACAGATAACAGAGGCAAAGACTAAATACGTGGAAGCATGCGCAGACTTATGCAGATATACCTCCAGAGCTTACGCCACCAGAACAAATAGAGATGGGGTTGGAGCAGGGACTTTGTTGGCCTGTCTAATCCGGCAAATTCGGATTCACAGCCAAACACTAGCATAACAAACTCTGTGGGTATCATTACTTACACACAAACAGAGATTCTTAAGGCCTTTCATGAATACTACGCGGAACTATACAAAGTACTGACACCAGACAAATCGGAATACATAGACAAGATCCTAAACCCCATCACCATGACACGATTAGCTGCCTCAGATAAGACTTCTCTAGATGAACAGATCACATTGACTGACATTAAAAACGTGATCCATTACCTAGCCAAAAATAAAGCAACCAGCCACAATGGCCTGCCGTTAGAATATTACAGCACATTTTCCTCCCAGTTAGCAGCGAGACTCAAAACAGACATCATCACAGCATTAGAAACCGGGGAACTGCCCAAGTCCATGCACAAATCCATACTAGGGACCTTTTTCTAAACCGGACCGATATCTCCTATTACGATCTTCATACCGACCAATCACATTACTATCATCAGATTGCAAAATCTTAGACAAGATTCTAGCGGACAGGTACACTGGGATGCTCCCCAACCTAATACTACCGGACCAATGCGGGTCCGTACCCAGAAAAAATACCTCCCAGAACATCCGCAGACTCTTCCACGTCCATGACGGGGTGCGGGCCGATTCTTAAATGCCACGTGCCTTTTTTTGGACTTGGAAAAAGCTTTTGACACACTGGCTTGGCAGTATTTGTTTGCAGTGCTTTGGCGGGAGGGGGTTGGTCCTGAACTCATGGCATACACCAGACTGTTGTACACGGGGCTCACGTCCCGGGTCCTCTTTGGCTGACACAGCTTGGCTCCCTTTCGGGTGACCCGTGGGACGCGCCACGGTTGTCCGTTATCCTCCCTCCTTTTTGCCTTTGCAATAAAAACACTAGCAATTAAGCTCTGAGAGGGAGGTGAACACTGGAGCTTCCCATTAGCGGATCGCACCCACAGCGTGTCCCTATATGCAGACAACCTATTAATATACATACGGGATATCACCATGGACCTGGCTCCCCTCTGGGCCACACTGAACGACTTCGGGAAGGCAGCTGGGCTGAAAGTCAATTGGACAAAATCTACTATATACCCTCTCCACCCAGGCATCCCCCGACAAGAAATATGCGTTGGATCGGATAAACTAGCGTGGAACAGAGACGCCCCAAGGTACCTGGGAATCAGACTATAGCACTCCCCGAAGGACCTTTTCGAGGGCAACCACTGTAGAACATTGAGGGGCATTAGGACCCAAATTAACTTCTGGTGCACTCTGCCCTTGGCCCCAATAGGAAGGGTGGCCTTATCGAAGATGGTGGTAGTGCCCCGCCTTCTTTACCACTTCGCAAACATACCGGTTATTCCCCCACAGGCCTTCTTCCGCGAGCTGAACTCCCTGCTAACTTCTCTGGTTTGGGGGAAAGGGTCCTGAAGGGTAGCTCTGGCGACGCTACAGTTGCCAAGGGACCAGGGTGGTTTGGGCGCCCCGTTCTTCGAAGCCTACTTCCTCGCAGCACAACTCCAATGATTTTTGCTCTGGACGGCCGGACGACACTTGGAGGAAAGGGGTTATATGACAATGGGGTAACCCGATAGACCACTGGACTCGGGTAGATATTGGTAAACAAAAGGATAGTCACAGTGGAAATAGTTCACAACATGTAGACAACCAATACATGGTAAATGAAAGGGGAAATATGGCAACACCAAGAAATGTCATACAGTAATGTAATTTAATCGATAGATAATTGTCAATAGATGAATAATTCACAAGATCAACTGTATTTTTCATTCTAAAATTTGAGAAAACAGGTGCAAATAAAGTGGGGTGACACATGGTGAAAATTGGGAATAGTGCAGGTGATTGTGCAGTGGAAAGGAGGTGCATGTATATACATCAACAAACAATAATCAAGAACCTATCCAGCCAGACTTCTGGCACATACAATAAATGCAAAATCATAAACAACTGATGCAGTTAATAGTTCACTGTCATCCAGATTTGATCTAAACAAAGGAGAAAAGTCGACGTTTCGACCCCTAAGGGAATCAGTGGAATACATACGTCTTGGGAGTGGGGTCTTCATCAGGACGAGAAAGATGGGTGAAGAGAAGGGGGCACCTGAGGGCAAAGATATAAGATTAATGGGGTGTGTCTAAGGAGGTAAGTACATAAATAAATTAAACGAATTACATTGCGCACGCTGCAATGCCAAAATATTTATTGATGTACTTACCTCCGTTTGGCGTATGCCGGAGTTTACTACTCCCCCCACCCTGCCCCTCCCCCGTCCTGCAGCACTCCATCCAGGAGCCGCTACTGCCGTGGATCAGCAATCCACTGAAGTTTACTTATAACCTATGTTTTGCTGGTATTAAAGTGATATCTGCAGATTAAGTGGAATAGTAAAGGCACCATGTATACTGTCATATCATCCTCATAGAAATTTTGATTTCATTCTCATTGAAAACCATGGTTCTAGCCTGGATCAATAGACAGCTAATGTAGTGCTTTAGATAGAGGGTAAGCAATAACAACAAAATAGATCGCACAGGACAAGTATAATTGGATACCTAAACATGTTCTGGGACCGCTTCTATTATGACAACATATCAGTGGGGACTTTTGAGATTGCATGAATATTACCCCAAAATTTATACCAAACTCAGGCATGTCATGAAAGAACATAGACCCTTCCCGAAGACACAATTAAATGCCTTGTTTATTGTCTAGAAGAGACAGGCCAAACTTTTCACCTTTAACTCCCACCACATCAAAGAGTTTAATTGCCATATTATTATGAGCTGCGTGGTGTCCTTCCCAGGAACGAATCAATGTTGCCAAGTTGAAATAGTCTTTGAAATGAACCTGCTAAGATGTATTGCATGTATTTTAGGGCAACTTTTGTAGTGGTTTCAATTAGAAAGAAAGGGCAAATACGGCCCAAGTTGTCTAGCTGGCGTTTTCTTTCTATGAAATATAACAATGGTAATTTTATTTCACGACTCCAGAACCTCTACACCCTGCTTAATGCTGGCATCTAATTATAAGAATACCAAAGCAATGATAGAAGCAAAGACTTTAAACGTAAACGCGATAATTGGGTAAGTGTATCAGATAATAGCTGGAGAGAGTCGGGCAGAGCGTCACTGGGTCGGTAAATGAGTGCTCCAAATAGGGCAAAGGAGGGGACTAAGACAATAGTGAAGGAAAAACCTTCTATGGTGTTGCTGGTCAACAATTCTGAGGTGGAGCAAGAATAGGAGGAGCTGTATATAATAGCAAGCTCTCCACCATTTTTATGCAAACAATCCACATGTTTAATGGAGAAACCAGGAGGGATGGCCAAGGCTATATCAGCCGCCGACCAGTCCTTAGGCCAGGTTTTTGTTAGAAACAACAGGTCCCAGTGATTCTCAATGAGTATATTATAAATGTCTAAGGCATATCCTGGTAGAGAGCGACAGTTAATGAGACAAGCAGAGAAAGTAGGGCTGAGAGTGAGTGAGGTTATTGCCTTTGACACAGTGCAGGAGGTTAAATCACCACCCCCATCAATGCGCAGATCAAACTTGGCGTAGCCATAGTTGTTAATATCTTCCATAGATCCTTTGCCATCTTCATCATAGAGCATTTGATAAATGAGTGGAAATGTTTATAAAATATTTAAAGTTCCAGAACCCGGTAAGGCATCATTATTTGTAACAGAAGAGATATTGTGGTATATACTTATCGTTCTAGTTTTGACCACTGGTCTTGCTCAGTGCTTCACTATATTCATATTCTATTTCCTTATGACACCAGCATGCACATGCAAACTTCAACCACAAGTATCTCAGTTTCTGTGCCTGTGATGTGATGCAACAAGCTATTGACAGATTTTGCTTTCATTAGGGTCTTTGAGCAAACCATGTCACAATGTTCCACCACCACTTGTGGCAAACACTAATTTACAGATATTTAATAATTTTGTAGCGTCTCACCTTTAGAAATGCCTAATTGTGGCCCCACTGATGTAAGCTTTGAGGGAATCCTAATCACAGGTGGGGAGCCAAGATTAATTGACTGACAATCGGTAATCGTAATGGTTATTGTCTCCCTGTATTCCTTATCCCAGAGCAAGGAACAATTAAACATCCAGAGTGTTTTACTGCCTCCATATATATCTTATTTTAGAAGCATGGCTATAGGATTGCGATCTGATCTCATAATTAGATAAATAAATATTTTAGCTGGCACTGAACACTTCGGACATTATGAATTTATGTGGAAAATAATAAAATGGAAAACCAAACTTTTCTCCCTTCAATAACAGCCATCGGACCCCTAGACCCAAAATATCTATTAATCATAAGACGGCAAACTGAGCCTTCCTCATATGATACTTAGCCCCAATATCGGTAATATCCATGGGCCACATGTAGCAAACAATATTTGCCTTCGCAAATGGTGCGAATCGGTAATTTTGTCCGTTTACAAATGCAAAATAGCCTTTCAAGATGTATGAAAGGCTTTGTAGTTGCAATTTTTGGTAATCTCAAAAATAGTGATTATCTAAAATTGCAACTACATTGCGATTCCCTTAGCACATGTACCAAACATTTTCTAAATGCAGAACTGTGCTTACAGAAAAATACTATCACCATTGACTTCAAGTCGATGGTAACCATGTGAAAACTGCACAAAAATGCATTTTTCACAGCGCCATGTAGAGCACACATGCCCCTAGGGCATGTATGCGCTTTACATTTGCACATTTTTTGGGGGTGCTTCAGGGGGCCTTAGGCCCCCGGGAACCCTTGGCTTTGCATTACCTAATTTGCGATTACCAATTAGGTAATCGTAACTTATCTAATCCAAAACCATTTGCACCTATCAAATGGAGTAGTATTACCTAATAGCGATTACCTATTTACTGAATCGCTTTTTGGTAATATTAAGGAATCGTTAAATCTTTGGTGATTTCTTACATACATAACATTTTGCGATTACCAAACAGTGATTTGGTAAAAATAGCTGTTTGGTAACCGCAAAATGCTTTTTTGATACATGTGGCCCTATTTTACTCACAGTTGAAATATTCGAAGAAGCACTTTACATATACCATGGGCTTGGTCGAGCAAGTAATGCAACCGTGCAAATGGAGATCTGTTACGAAATGCTAAGAAGTTAATGATCCATGTTTTGCAGCAAGACCCGACCTTTACAGGAGACATACTAACAGACCTTTACAGGAGACATACTGACAGACCTTTCTTAACTTTATTTTGAGTTCTGAAACCTTTAACATTCCAGGTTGCAATTTTCAAATTGGTCATTTAAAAAATATGTACACATTTTCTATAGATATTCCCAAACCAGCTATCAGAGACCATGCCATTGATTTGTCATCTTCTAATTTTTGCTGCAAATGCCCCTCCCAAAACCCAACTGACAACCAACCCTGGGGAAAATTAATCCAATTATAGATGTGAACATGACAGCCAGTGAGAAACCTCCAGCCCCAAGCTCCCAATGATGATTCTTATGATATTATCAAACCAGTATCAAATACAGACATCTAAAAAATAAGTTAAAAAGAAGAAAATAAATAGCTTTAACTCAAAATAAATGTATATTACTCAAATAATATCTGTGATTGCAAATCCCCCATCAGGCAACTAGTCCACACCACTAGTTTCTACCCAGTACCAATTCTAATCATCTGTCGACTTGAGGCCTGATGTACCAAGAACTTTGTGAATTTGTAAAGATAGCCAATTTTGAGAAATTGTAAACCCATTGCCTTTGTGACCTTTGTACTCAGGCCTTAGGTATAGTCGCACATTAGGAAATCAATAACATTTACTAACAGGTTTAGAAAATTGCTGCCTTTTGATCCACTTGTTTTAGTCATTTGCATTCATCGTCAGAGCATAGTGCTTTCAAAGACTACGCTGTCTTCTAATACCAGGTGCATAGGGAGGGATTATGACACCCATGCAAATACAGACTTCTGTGGTTTGGTAAATACTGTCAACCTTTCGACTGGTGCCGCAGCACCCCTGCCTTTGAGTGGGAGGGGTACAACCTCAACACAAGCAAAAGCTATGGAGTGCTTCTTGTGTCACATTAATAGAGGGCCAGCAAAAAAAGCCCTCTGTCCCTGTAGATCATAGGGGACCTGGAGACCTTTTCAGGTAGTCTTCCTGTGCTCCTAGGCAAATGTCACCTAATATGGTATCTGATGGGAGTCTGCTACAGGAACACGTTTTATTTTACTGGATCTTAGAGCTTACTTTAATGGCACCCCAGGTGCTGTTCGCAGCTAAGGTCAACCATAGGCCTCAGGGCCGGCTTTAGCACTGGTGGCGCCCAGTACGACAATGTTTTTTGGCGCCCCCATCGACCACCTCAGTCACGGATACCCTCACTACCACACTTTAACAGTCTCCATAACCTCTCTCTCAGATGCATTTTATTAATTTTATAGAGTCACCCATAAAAGTGAAGGGTGTCAAAGCATTTTAGATAACACACGCATTACACAGACAATCAATCGTAGGTCTGTAAATCAGTGTATAGTAAATGTTGCAGAGTCTGGAGAAGCACAAACTCTGAAATTAAAATGTAACACAATGGATTGGGGCTCTCTTTAATAGCAAGAACTGTTTGTACCCAAAATGAACCCTTTTTGCAACATTACAATAATGAAAGTCTGGGGAAAAAAATCCATAGCTCTAATTTATACCTTGAAGTCTGCACGCAGTTCTTTGATGACAGTTAATAGCTAACTGTAAACTGAAACTAACAAAAGGAAGTGTCTGACAAAAGCAGTAACCCACTGACCTGTTTACATTATATTCACTTTGTTATCTGCAGGGTACATGTTATTTGCAGCAGGCATATTAACCCTCTGCGCTACCTTCAAAACTTCCAGGAGTCAAAACTTCTACTAAGACAAAAAACTCCGATCTTGCCCGGAAGAACATGAATCACTGGAGTTTTCTTGACATTTTTATTGTTGACTGAAAATTGCTTGAGGCCAGGAATGCAGTAGCAGGTGCTTTTAAGCAAACAGGCGCCCCCATGTGAAGTCAGCACGCGGTGCGGTGGCACCGGTCGCACCGCCTTAAAGCCGGCCCTGATAGGTCTGGCCCGGTATGTTTACAAAAAAAGAAAGTATTTGCAGACCCTGTTTTGCAGTTTGAACCCAATTTTGGCATCCAAAATGGTCCTCATTCTCGAAGGGGGAGTTCTTTTTCAAACTTAGGACCATGGATTACAGGGTAACAGTCCAGATATTTATAACTTTTCACCCTTTCATGCCCAGCCCAACATACAATTTTCGTAATATTGATTTTTTGAAAACTGCTGAATGGATTTACACTAAACCAAGCAAAGGCACTTACGTAAGTAAAGTTTTAAAGTTCTTGCCATGTTTGCTGTGATTGCGTTCAGGGTTTTGTTCTGTAGCAGAGATCAAGGATTTTATGAGAATTGAAATGGGACAGGCACTTTTTTTTTTTACCACCCTTTACTTATGCCCCCCTTGACAGGTTTGTATGAAACTCAAAATATCAAGATTAAACTAAACAATGTAAGTGTCTAAGTGTTGTGCAGATCCATAAAAGTGTTGTAAAAGTTATTAGCAAATGAATGACTTTTTGACCTCCATTTAACTACCAACTTGTCAGATCTACATGAAACCTGACATTGCTGCACTGGACTCGAAGTGCCAAAAACAACCTGCCAAATTTCATACAGAATCCTTAAAAAGCACCACTTGGAAACATTTTTGTCACCCTGTAATAGATCTACATGAAATTGCCATGCCCACAAAAATCTAACAGTGCTAAATGTTTCCATGTAGTTTCATCAAATGATACTTAATTAATTAGCAAATTAGCCATTTTTGGGCTCTCTTCTAGCTGTATTCGCCTGGACGAATGTGCACAAATTAAAAATTACCAAGAATAAGCTAAACATTATTTTAGTGCAAATTCATCTGATAGCTCTACAGTTATAGTTAAACCATAAATACACCTTTCCAGCTGTCAAGAAAAAAGCCTATAATTTAGTCTCTTCATGTGCAGACAAAAACAAATTTTAAATTCTGCATCAAACCAAGCAAAGGCACTTCCCTTTCTTGTCAAGTTTGGGGTAATTCTGCTCAGATGTTTTTTCAGTATCGAGGATCAAAGAATCAGATGGGAATAGAATATGTTGACCTAATTCCTGGCTAGCTCACAGTGCACCACGTGGACCTCTAAATCTTACAAGGTACCGGTGTCTGCATCCTCCGAACATGACCACCCTGATTGCTCAAGGAAATGGTGGAAACAGATCTACCCATTTGTTGTTAACTCAGGCACCCCATAGGAAGATACAAGACGTACACAATTTGGCATTTCAGTTACTTATTGGAGCAATTGGACTCGTGTAAAATATATATGTATAAATAATTGATTTATGGGCAACTAACATCCTTTTCAAGCAGCACGGCACGTCCGAAACATCGCTTGATCTCAGTCTCCTTTTACGCCCTTCTGGGGCTGCAATATATGTTTAGAGCTGGGCTCTAGAGGCCACAGGCTACACCCTTCATTTATAAACAACTGGTTTATATTTACTGCAAGTACTCCTGACTTGTGCTACACTGAAGCCTGTTTGGGGTTGCTCTCCACCTCACTTTTACCTCCTGTGTTTGTCTGAGTGACTTCAGGGGATTTGTTTGTTTGCTGCTATCTGGCTCGCTTGGGACTCACCTATCATCTACGGCGCCGTGAGGGTGCCGCAAGAGTACGCCATTTGACCCCTGCCAGCAGTGTGCTTCTTTAAGCTGGAAGTCTTGGTTGTCGCGGGGGTCGAGCCGCTGCTAGGTGCAGCCACTGGGGTACTACATTGCCCATAACCCGCTACGCACCTCAACAGCTGTCTTGAATCTGCCCTCTTTAAGGACTACAGAGACCCGCTGCACAGGCCATGCCTGGGTGAAGCCCGGGCCAAGGGCGGGCCCGTCCGCGCCCATCAGCTACAGGAAGAGTCAGGGCTGGGCCACCCCTCTTGGCCTGGAAAGGTAGACCTTTGGAGTTTTTTAACAGAGTGACCACATCGCGTACCCGGAGGTCTATTGCATGCCAATTTTCACGATTTGTTTTTTTATTGATATTTACTTTTCCTTGTCTTTGGACCCTGGCCCAGCAGTCAGGACTGATCTAGCCGCTAATATTCGAGATACTGACAGTTCTAACAAAGGCCTGTTTGGTTTTGGACTGAAATCTTGTCCCTCTTTTTATTTGTCAAACATCCTAACCAAAGGTGGTTGCAACCTGATTGTGCTTTTACTAGGCATCTCACAGTAAGGTATTGATTATGGGGAAAAGGAAACATCCAGGAACGACGGTGGTAAAAACCCCAAATACAACTCGATCTAATGGGGGGGCGATAGAAAAGCATATTAAGCGTGTGGAGGAAATCTTTTGTCCTAGTGACTGGTTTGGCCAACTCTATAGGAACCCCTTCTTTTCATATTAAAAACCAAAAACTGGAAGTAATGGAGTCCTTTCCTTATTTAGGTGTCACATTTGATAAAAACCAATTAAGGTCATATATGGTGGATAGTAGGGCACTAACTATGGCGTGAACAATGGTTGTAGTTGTGACCTTCACTAAAAAATTGGGCTCAAAACCTGTTGCCACCATAAAAAAGATTTACAGTGCCAAATCAATCTCAGCCACAACATACGGGGCAGGGCTTTGGGGAACAGCACCAATAGACTCTCTCCAAAAGATAGAAGATGCCTTTCTTAAGAAGTTAGTATCTTCCCCAGGCTCATTTTCAAACCATGTCTGTCACCTTTAATTAGACTTATCATACGTAACCGACATTGTCAAACTTGCCCCTATCATGCTTTGGCACTCGATATGGAAAAGAGACCCTGTGGATTTAACTCAGACCATTATAAAAAACTTTTTATCACTGGACAACATTCAAAAAATTGCATGATTGCAATGCGTTAAATCGAATATGTTCTCGTTAGACGTACCTGAACTATTTACAAACCCTGAGCTTATGAAAGAGAAGAAAAGCACAATGCAAAATTCTCTCTAATGCTGTACAAACTGACCCCGACCCCAATTGAGGATGAGTACTCACATTTAGAAAGTGTCAGAAACCTACAACATAGATTTATTCTTTTAAGGTTCCGTATTAACTTAATTCCGTTGATGCTGGTAAAGATTTGTCACCCTGCCCATGTGACAATTTTTCAGACCAATTGGACCTCCATGTTTTCTTTTTTTGTCACTTTTACAAAAAAAAATGAGCTAGATACATCCTTCCCCTTTCAAAACGTTATAATTTTACATAGTGTCGCCCTGCTGTGTTCTTTCTAAAAATGCTCAATGATCCCTTCGTTTGCTTCGCTGAAGCTGCATTTCTCTGGGCCTGCTTGCGAAGGAGACAGCTTATAGAAATGTGATTTCTAGAATGTAATTCTCAATTAATTGTTTTATTTATTACTCAGCAATTACTGAGCTGATAACAGAGCATTAGGTCGGGTTTTTTTTTAGAATATGTGTTGTTACTTCGCATACCATTAGTGCGCATGTTTTTAGTGGGCTGCTTTTACTTCGCATTTGGCATTTCTACGCATGATTTTACTTCGCATGGTTTTAGTTTGCAACTGCATTGAAATCAATTAAAAAATGCTTTTGCTTTGCCGGAAATTACTGCGCATACCACTACATCGCGATTTTTTTTCACCTAAAGTCACATGTGTAGGCATGTTCTTTCTACCTGACATCAACTTCTTCTTTTTTTATATTTAAAATATGCTTCTTTTCTAATATACAAAAATCTAACTATACTCGCTATACTCTCCTTCTATTTATAAGTACTTTAAATAACGAATGATTCGTCTTACCTGTACAGCGTTTTTCCATACTTCGCTTCCAATGTGCGTCGATCCGTAAAATTACGTTGTTACGTTATGACGTCTACTTTCTTCAAAATCCTAAAAATAGAAAAAGGACAATTTTGTCTATTGAAACCAATGGCAAACCGTGAGATTTTCTTTATTAACACTACACACAATGTTAATTCCCCTTTACATTTTATTTTCTTGAACATATCACCTATATCATCTTTTTTTTTTTAAATGTTATTTTTACATTTCACTAACTCTTTTCATTCAATTGAAATCCCTGGGAAAACATTTATTTTAAACACACAATTTATTATTATTTTTTTAAACAAAATTACTTGGGTATTATTTTTAATGTCCGAATATTTTTTTTTTAACACCCTCTATTTTAAAAAAACTCGCCCACATAAAAACCCCTATTATCTATAATAATATTTATATTTTCATAATATATTTTATTCCCATTTCAACTAGCGCCAAACTCTCTGCTCTTTTATTCATAAAACTTATTATACTAAAATTATGTATTATTTTAATTCTGTTACTTATCTGTTTTACGTGCCGCCATCTTAAAGTTCTTTTAAATATCCTGTGTTTATTTTGCCAACCACGTTACTTTGCCAACCACGTTCTACGCGTGAACAAGGTGTCTGTCGGCGGACTCTTGACACTACTTGGTGATATTTTCTTAATATATTTTGTTCCCATTTCAACATGCGCCAAACTCTCTGCACTTTAATTCATCAAAGAATATATTCTAGAATAATTTATTAATTTAATATTGTTAATTACCCGTTTTACGTGCCAGAATTTTAAAGTCCTTTTAAATTTCCTGCCAACCACGTTACTTTGCCGACCACGTTGAATTTCTTGCGAACCACATTACTTTGCCAACCACGTTCTATGCGTGAACATGGTGTCTGTCGGGGGCTCTTGACACTACTTGATGAGTTGCAGTTGTTTGCGAAGTAGAAACATGCGAACTAAACGTATTTGCGTAGTACTAGCATGCGTAGTAAAAGCATGCTAAGTAATAGTGCCTGCGAAGTAAAAAATGCGTAGTAACGGTAGTTCGAAGAAGTGCCCGCGAAGTAATGGTAGATTACCTTTTTTTTATCCTCTATTGAGCAACTAAGTGGGGTGATAAAAGAGTATTTAGGGCAACCGGGATACTTGATCTTGCACTATGTTTACTTTATCGGCTTGTGGCACCATTTACCTAAACGTTGTGTAATAGAGAGCTGCTAAAAGAGTGTCTAACTGAGTGTTTTCTTTTTAAAGTATTTTAGTAACATGCATATTTTAATTGTTTTTTATTGTTTTCTACGATTGTGAGATTAATTCATGTTTAAGCTAACCCCCATTCATTTATATTATGGGGCTATTGCAGATAATTGGGTAATCTGACTCTGCATTGTGTATACTTTATTGAATTGAGTTATTAATTATTGAAAACTCTGGTCAGTGGGGTTCGTAACATATAACCTGCACGCTTAACTTTTCGCCATACTTGAATGTTTCTTTGGGAAACATCCTAATATATAGATAGATCAAATAAAGTTATTTGACTGAGTGTTGAGGAAACCCTAACTACCTGCACTAAGGAGATCTTCGGGCCCGTTTTATCAAATGAAGTGGCAACACCAATTTCCAACCAAAGTAATTCCCATTGTAGGGTGAACTCAGATGTAAATGAAAAAGATGAGAGTTTTTAAACCTTCCTCACCGTGCATTCCGGAGAAATAACCCCCAAGGAAACATTTAAAGACACTGAGTGTGGGTCATCCCATTTCGGAACCATGGGGAGGGGGTGAACAGTACATAAGGAAAAGTACTGCACAGAACCATGCCGCCATTAAAAAGTCAACTAGAGCGCAAAATAAAAATGCGCCCACAATAATTAGGGATATGGTAAAGCTTTCCTTTAGTGCACTTAGTGATAGATTGGAACCCATCGAAAGTACTGTATAGACTTGTGTAGATCTGTTGGGGAAGGTATACTTGAAACCTGATAGTTGCCCCATGACGGAGGACAATACAGCAACCCTCCTGCATCATGCTGATGCCACTTGACCATGTCCAGGGCATTGCGAGTGATCTCTGTCACTATCTGTAGTAGCTGGACCCTCTATTGTTCCATCTCCGAATATTCCATTGACTAGCTGCAGGGTCAATCCAACTGCTCTGTCTCAACAGGCTCATGCATTTCTTGATAACAAGCTCCCTACGATCTGTAATCCCCTCCCCCAATCCCCTCCCTAGCTAATATTTTTAATAAAGAACCAATTTATGATCAGGTCATCAAAAAATCTGACTTCCTGGACCTTCTGCCAGCAGCGACACAGTACGTAGTTATTTTGGCAAATGTCCCTATTCTTTCCACGCCAACACAAGACTCCTGGGACTCACCTAGAAACAAATCTCTAAACTGGTTAAATGCCAGGGTGGGTCTAGGTGGAGCTCTCTTTGCAGACATTAAGATGGTAAGGAGAGTTATATGGGTCGGTAAGGGACTTAAATCACTTCAGGAAGATTTTGTGTGGTGTTATCTTTACAAACTCCAGAACTGGTTGACACTATATCAGGCAGAGCCAGTTCATCACTTTTGAATCCATACCAAATTTCAGTTTTACCAGCCTCTCCCCTCGTTATATACCATCCCGACTCATAATAGGTTTGACAAACTTTCTACATTCAATGGAGTGGACTCACTGAAGGGCGCCAACCGGATCAGAGAGGACTATTGTGTACACTCACATAAAACGTTTAATTATAGTCCATGTGCCCGACCAGATACAATGGTTGACAGATGTCCCTTATCTTCAAAGACTAGTCCTAACCGGGTTTCTACAGCTACCTTGGAGGATTCAACTCAGGCTAATATAAATCCTGCCACCACTGTCCTATTTTGGAACGTGGTGGGGTTACGCCGTAGGAGTACCATGAATGAATGGTTACACTTTGTGTCTAGATTCCAAATTGTTTATCTACAAGAAATCTGGTCTGTTGAACCGATACATTTTAATTGTTTCAAAACTTTTCATACCCCAGCCGTTCCTTCGACCTGTGGCAGTCTTAAAGGTGTCTTATGTACCTATGTGTCAAACAATTTAGTCTCTCCAAACATCGCTGTGATGTCTACTTAAGTGTACTACCAAATTATTTCTATCCAGGTTTCACTATGAACGATAATGGTGATAATACATGTTTACAATAATGCTTGTAATCTGGATATTATATCCATTTTACACCAACTAGATACCGACCGTGAGTCATTATATTTGAACGATTCAAGAAAAATTATTATCTTATGTGGTGGTGACTTTAATCTTCGAAGGTGCCCCTTGCCATCCAATAAGGTCTGTGGTCTGGCAAATCCTAATAATGGTGATATCACTCATTTCTTACATACGGGCTATGGAGACCTAGTCAATGAGATACTCTTCAAATATGGTTTGAATTTTTGTAACAAACTAAGTAACCCTCCGGTTTAAGTTAATTACACATTTAATGGGAGAGGGGAGAATAGCGTAATTGATTACCCGTTGTTTCCCAATCGTTATTCTGCGATTGTCGCCAATTTTGTTATAAATGACATTACAATTAGCGATCATTTACCCCAAAGTATTGATTTGAATATCAACCTTATTATTCAACCGGGGGCTAACCACTGTGTATAAACAGTTGAGAAAATTGAAATCCTCCGTTTAAATGGGTACACCTTGATATGGTATTTGATAGATCCCATAAAATTCCTAGAACAATTAATTATGAATCAGAGCAAGCCTTTTGATATTTGCTTAGATGATACTGCTAAGGCAAACAAAGTCATTGATTCATTTAACCGAATCACCAAGAAACTCAAAGAAGGGCTTACCTCCTATTGGAGACATGCAGGAAAGGTGAACTATGGCTGGTTTGACTATGCTTGTACTAGGACCCATAAGAGTCAAAAAGTCCCCTTTTGCAAACAACCCGGGAATATCCAGGAAGTACAGGAGTGTAGACATGCCTATAGGCTTGCCATTAAGCTCTACAAAAAAGGTTTGAAGGAGGAGGCTTGGGAAAATCTACATGAAGCATGCCTCAAGAATGATAACACGGCCTTCTGGTGCATCATCAACTCCCTTTTTTTAAGACAAGCAGATAGCTCCCGTTGGAATAAAAATGTTTTAGCTGTGCTGTTTATGTATTGTACGTCTTAAGTTAGCATTCGCTGCACCATTTTATGTTTAGCCGCCATTTTGAGTCATGATCAAAACTAATTTTTCTCTCTGCCTCTGCTGGAAACAGCTGTGGTAGTTTTCGTTTGTCCAAGGATGGGCCTTGCTGTACTAATAAATACACTGTTATTATTAGAGCTTACCTTTCTCACTTGATAGAGGCCTACTCCCACCTTCAGAGCGGTGGGCACAGGCAGAACGACCTTGGCATTAAGATGGCGTGTTCTCGGTCTCAGGATCGAAACTCATCCTTCTGTTCCTTCTTTGTCTAGCTGCCTCCAGTCAGGGCGTGCCTTTATTTGTTCTGCATTGTACATAATGTTTCACCATGTTTGCTGAAGTCAGTCCCTCTGCAGCAATCCCAGGAGGCTGGTCAGACTGGACTCAGCTCGAGTGTTCCTGAATAAATATACTTGGTTTGTTTTCTCTACTATCGGACCGAACCTTCATTTGTATGGAAGGCTGAGCAGTGGTCACAAGTGACCCGGGTGGCCCTAATTGGGTCACTTCCTTCAAATCGGTTCGCCATTACAGAGGCTGAATGATTAAACCATTTTTCGAATGTCTATTCAAATCAAGAGGAGAGTGCTGTGGCATCTCCCTTGTTGGCGCCTATGACTGACTCTTCTACGATGTTACTCCCTCATGTTCAGACTTATCCTAAGTTCCCCCTAGACGAGGTTATTCTGGCCTTAAAAGTGAGTAAAGAAGGCAAAGCACTGGACCTGATAGATCTGTACAAGTCTAACATCAACCTCTGGAGCCCACTCCTGACACTCACTTTCAGAGCTTGCAGGATTTTTAATTACCTGGTCAGAATCCCTCAATGTGTCTATATACAATAAAGGCAATCGCAACAGCCCCGCCCAATACAGACCCATTTCCTTACTGGATTCTTTAGTAAAGGTGGCCAGACGTATTTCTTTATGTAGGTTACAGGACTGGGCTGATTCTAACAATATCATTTCGGATTTACAGTACAGGTTCCTCCCAGGAATAGGGACAATTGAGCAGGCTATCAATTTGAACGTATTAATAGGGAAGTATGTGCACATCAAATCAGGTAACCTGTTCTTAGTATTTGTTGACTTATCTTCTGCTTTTGTTTGTGTTGTGCATGACAAACTATGGACTATTATGCTCACTATGGGTGTACACACTACAATAGTCAACTTCCTGATAAACCTGTACCTGTCCCACAGGAACAAAGTAGGCTATGGCTTAAAAGGAGACTGCACACAGCCGTTTAGCATAGAGGGAGGGGTTCGCTAAGGGTGTGTACTTGCTCCCCTTTTGTTTAATTTGTACATTAACAGCTTTGGCAGTGCACTAACAAGTAATTGTTTTGATCTTCCCCAAGTTGGGCATCGACCCATACCGGCCCTCCTCTCTGCAGACCATGCAGTGCCTGCACCCCCTTTGGGCTTACAGTGATTACTCACTGAATTTGTTCAGTACATCCTGAACCTGGGTCTAAAAATTAATACGAGTAAATCTTTTTTAAAGAAATGAGGGAGAAGAGTTATAAAATGCCCCAACATATTAATTGAGAGTACCAAAGTAACGCACACATCATCCTTTTCTTAGCTAGGGATTTTATTTGACCGAGAGGGAAAATGGAGAAGTGCGGTGAACTCCAGAAGTCTTCAATTTGTTAATACCATTGCAGCTTTTCTTAACATCTCTAGGAAGCTGAGTATTAAGCATCGAAGAGAGATTATGACCATATATAAGGCCAAATGTCTGACCATAGCTATGTACGGGTCAGAATTGTGGGGCTATGCTAACATCGATTCACTACAGTTGGTAGAAAATGCTTGCTTAAGAAATCTCCTTGCCATTCCGAAAGTTGTTCCACCTTTGTTTGCCATTCTGAACTGGGTGTTCCCTATCTAACAGATTTAATTAAGATTCAGCCTGTCCTGCTCTGGCATAAAATCTGGTCATCTGAGCATACAGAGCTCAACCAAGTTATTGTAAAGGACTGCCTTAGATCCGTGTGCGCCTCTAAAATGTCAAACAATTCTTGTCTGATATTGGTCACCCTCCGTATTTTGATCACCTAGAAATTTTGAATAGCATCTCTAGGAAAGCACCAAAGTTGGAGTGCTTGAGGAATTGAGGTTGTCCACTGAGATAATGAAACCTTCTGTACTTAATGATCATTTGATTCTGACCACACATGGTATGCAACCTTATCTAGCAAATGTATATAATACCAAGCATAGATTTGTACTGACACGCTTCCGGTTGGAGATTTTCCATAACCTACCAGTTTTCCTACCATAAAAAACTGGTCACATGAATTAGTGAAATGCCCTTGAGACAATGTATCCATGCATAGTACCATGCACATTGTTTTCTTCTGTAGGTATTACTCAGAATCGAGGAACTGTCTTATTAAGCCACTGTTAAAGCCTTTAAGATTTGTGCAATCCCTCCCAAATTTGTACCCATGTGTTGTTTTGTCTCGGTTTTTATGGACTGTTATTAGTCGGAGGAAGCTGTTATAGAAATATTTTTGACAGAAGGAATATGTACTTGTCTGTTTTATCTGAACTGCATTTGTTTTTATCTTTTCCTCTTTTAGTTTTTAACTTGAATATTGTATATATTTTTTATGTACGCTTTTATAATTCACATCGTGATATCGAATAAAGCTTATTTTTGACTTCGTTTAATAGAATTAAGCAAAACAATGTTACCAGCATTACATAAATGGTGAACAGAATGAACAATTCAACCATTGTGCATTTGCATTAAATCATATGAATTGTGTGGGACCCGGCCTCTTGGCGTGGTCCTCCCTGACCGTTAGCACCCCAGCCCAACCCGTGCACCACCCCTGGCCCCTGGTTATAGCCGCCTGGCCTCCCCACCCCGTAGCCACCGAAGACCCCTGGCCACCATGTCCCGATGGCCGGCCTGGGGCCCCAGCAAAACCTAGACAGCAGGTGACGGTCAACGGGCACCGAGTCGAGGCCCTCCGCGACACCGGGGCGAGTGTCACAGCGGTCCACTGCCACCTGGTCGCCGAAGACCAGATACTGCCCGACGTCTTCTGTCCGGTTATATCCTCGGACAATTCCGAGAGCCTCTGCAGGATGGCCCTGGTACCCTTCGAATGGGGGGGAGTAACCGGTGAATTGAGAGTGGCCGTCCGAACCTCCCAGCCAGTAGACTGCCTCCTGGGCAACGATCTTGAGAGCTCCCTGTGGGGACAGGTGGAACGAAGGGCCCACCTAGGAATGATGGGCCTACCCGAATGGGTGTGCGCCACCACGCGCTCCATGTCAGCCCGATCGCCTCCCCTCGAGGGAGGTGAGGCCCGACCCTGAACCCAGTCGCCATCCCCGTGGGACGGGACAGGCTACCCGAGCCCGATGACCTCCCCCCGGAAGGGGACCCCGTCCCCGACAACGGACCAGTATATCAGAACCCCGAGCAAATGACAGAGCTAGGTGACCTGCCCGAGTTGGCGCAATGGCGCTTCGAGGGTGGCTAGATTTGAAAGTATGCAGTTCCTAAAAAGAGCTAATAGTGAGTAGAGAGATGTACGTGTCCCCGAAGTCAGGAGGAGAGTTCTCCTTAAGGAAAAAGACCCTCACACATCCGGCAAACTAGCTGTCATATGTCGTCAGCATGTGGCCCAGATGTCAAGTGTCATCATAGGGTCTGCTCCGAATCGGGGCGGCGCTGCAATCCCCGATCGGCGACCTCAGTGGCGCCTTTTAGTGGAGATCTTTATTCCATAGTTGCCGGTGGGTGAATGCAGGTGAGGGCCCTAAAGTGAAGAAGTGTGTGGTGAAGGAAGTGTGTTAAAAATAAGTAGTGGGAAACCTAAATAACAACGTTTATTAAATGACGGGGGTCCCACTCTTAGAGTAAAAACAATAAAGTGCGTAATATTCCAGTTAAAATGACTGTTTTACGCTATGGTAATGTGTGGTCAACATGTTTCTTGCATTAGTTAAATAACCGCAATTCTTCAGGACCAGGTGATTCACACACTTATTGGTAGTGGTAGTGACTACTATGGCACTTACCACACGTACAGCACCCTAATAAGTGGTAACTAGTGAAGGTGAGGAACAACGCCCTCGAATACAGGGCTACGATATCCAACGAGCTGGCGCTGGATGCAGACACCGGATAGTACAGTGTCAGAAGTCCGAAGAACGGGATGCCTTCCCACCTACCCTAGATCCGCGCCGACTCGGGGGACCCTCCCGGGAGGAGTTCTGCAGAGAACAAGCCGCCTGCCCTTCTCTCATCGGACTCCGGCAGCAGGCCGAAGCCCAGGCGGCGGACGACAGGTCCGGAACCCATTGGGTGTATTGGGAAAACGACCTCCTGTACAGTGAGCAGAAGTCTGCCGAGCTAGGATCGGCCCGGGTTCTGATGGTACCCCTGCGCTTCCGAGACTTCCTCCTGGGACTAGCCCACAATGTACCCCTGGCAGGACACTTGGGCCAAGACAAGACCTATCATCGCTTAGTCACCCACTTCCATTGGCCCAAGATGCGAGCTAATGTCGAGGCCCACTGTAAGTCATGTCCCACGTGCCAGGCCAGCGGAAAAAGTGTCGGAAAGCGCAAGGCGCCACTACAACCTTTCCCCGTCGTTAGTACCCCTTTCGAGCGGGTAGGGATAGACATCCTGGATCCAAGGACCGCCCAGGGCCACCGGTTCATCCTCGTACCGGTGGACCATGCCACCCGCTACCCCGAGGCCATCCCCCTCCGAACCGTGACGGCCCCTGTGGTGGGACGGGCCTTGATGGGGATATTCTCCCGCGTGGGGTTCCCTCGCGAGGTCGTGAGTGATCGCGGCACTACATTTTTCTCGAAGTACATGAAGTCCGTATGGCAGCAATGTGGGGTATCGTACAAATTCACCACCCCGTACCATCCACAAGGCAATGGTCTAGTGGGACGGTTTAACCGGACCCTGAAGGAGATGATCATGGGCCTCGAAGAGCCCCTCCGTCGCAGGTGGGACGTCCTCCTCCCCTGCCTCCTGTTCGCCTACCGGGAAGTCCCCCAAAAATCCCTGGGGTTCAGCCCATTCGAATTGCTCTACGGGCACCCCGTCCGGGGACCCCTGAGCCTGGTCAAGGAGGGCTGGGAGACCGCCCCCCGAGGGCCCCCCCAAGATGTATTCCGATACATCCTGGCGCTCCGCAACCAGACTTGGAAATTCCGAGAGCTCGCCGAAGCAAATCTCGAGACTAGCCAGGAGGAGACGAAGCGCTGGTATGACCAGAATGCCACTCTGGTCGAGTTCCAGCCGGGCCAACAGGTCTGGGTGATGGCCCCGGTGAAACCCTGCGCTCTCCAAGACAAATGGACTGGACCCTTCAAGGTCGTAGAGCGGAAGAGTCAAGTCACTTATTTAGTTGACGTCCAGTCCCCTCGGAACCCCCTCCGGGTCCTCCACGTGAACCGCCTCAAACCTCACTTTGTGAGGACGGAGTTGAGTTTGCTCCTGGCCACCGACGATGGGGCCGAGGAGGACACCGAGCCTCTCCCGGACCTCCTGTGCGCGAAGGAAAAAGATGGCTCTATAGAAGGAGTGAGACTCTCCTCCTCCCTCACCCCCCAACAATACGACGATTGCCGCCAGCTATTTGGGGCAATTCGCAGACCTCTTCTCCCTCACCCCCAGGGTCACAGACTGGTGTGTCCACGACGTGGATACCGGAGACAGCCCGCCAGTACGGCACAGAGCCTACCGCGTCCCTGAGAGGGTCCGGACCTGCATCCAGGCCGAGGTAGCCAAGATGCTAGCCCTAGGGGTGGTCGAACCCTCCGAAAGTCCATGGGCCAGCCCCGTGGTACTGGTTCCGAAAGCAGCGGCCCCTGGGTTCGCCCCCGAACTAAGGTTCTGTGTGGACTACCGGGGGCTCAACGCGGTCACCGGAGCCGACGCTCACGCTATTACCCACACAGACAAGCTCATTGACCGCCTGGGGGCTGCCCACTACCTCAGCACCTTCGACTTGACCTGCGGTTACTGGCAAATTGCGCTCACCGAGGGAGCCAAGGAGCGGTCCGCCTTCTCCACCCCAGATGGGCACTATCGCTTCCGAGTCATGACCTTTGGAATGAAAAATGCCCCGGCCACCTTCCAGCGGCTGGTCAACAGGGTCCTGGCCGGGCTAGAAGAGTTCAGCACCGTGTACCTAGACGACATTGCGGTGTTCAGCTCCCAATGGACCGAACACCTCCAGCACCTCCGACAGGTGCTGATGGCCCTGCGCTAAGCGGGCCTAACCGTCAAAGCCAGCAAATGCCAAATTGGACAAGTTTCAGTGGTTTACCTGGGACACCAGGTCGGGAGCGGGCAGGTCGCCCCCCTCCAGCCCAAGATCGACGCCATCTTGGCCTGGGAACCCCCTGCGACACAGACAGAAGTCCGGGCCTTCTTAGGCCTCACCGGCTACTACCGAAGATTCATTAAAAACTATGGCAACATAGTAGGCCCCCTCACAGAACTAACCTCCAAGAAACAGCCGAAGAGAGTACAATGGACCCCCCCTTGCCAAGAGGTGTTCAACGCCCTAAAAACCGCTATATGTACAGCCCCCGTGCTCCAAGCCCCCGATTACTCCAAGGAATTTGTAGTCCAGACGGAGGTTTCGGAGCACGGCATCGGGGCCGTCCTCTCACAATTCAACGAGAAGGGCCTAAACCAGCCCGTAGCCTTCATCAGCCGAAGGCTACTACCCCGGGAACGACGGTGGAGCACCTTTGAAAGAGAGGCCTTCGCAGTAGTCTGGGCACTAAAGAAACTACGGCCTTACTTGTTCGGAACCCACTTCCGAGTCCAAACAGATCATCGACCCTTACGGTGGCTGATGCAAATGAGAGGAGAAAACCCCAAACTGCTGAGATTGTCGATCTCCCTCCAGGGGATGGACTTCACCGTAGAGCATCCCCCAGGTACTGACCACGCCAACGCTGACGGCCTGTCCCGATTCTTCCGCCTCAGCGAGGAGAACCTCCAAGAGGATGGGTAGTTCTCCCCGAGATTCAGCTGGGGGGGACGCGTGTGGGACCCGGCCTCGTGGCGTGGGCCTCCCTGACCATTAGCACCCCAGCCCAACCCGTGCACCACCCCTGGCCCCTGGTTATAGCCACCCGGCCTCCCCACCCCGTAGCCACCGAAGACCCCTGGCCACCATGTCCCGATGTCCCGATGTCCGGCCCGGGGCCCCAGCGAAACCTAGACCCTAAACGCGCCATGCCCGGCCGAGGGAGAGGGAACCCCCCCCAAGCAAGACAGGGGGGAGTAGTCTCTGTCACACACCTGACCTCCTCTCAATAGAGGGTTTCGATCGCCCTCTGGGCCCCCAGGGAGCTGGCTCCCCGCATGCTGGGTGTCTGGAGTCCCTCCCGGCCCAACTTGAAAGGATCAAAGAGCCGAGCGGCAGGAAATCCCAACACACCGCCCCAGACGCCGAGACCCCTCTCTGTGAGGACGCCGGACTTCAAAGAAAAGAAGGCGTATAACAGGGGTTGCTGAGGGGACGGGGGCAGAGAAGACCTGGAACTAAGAGAGCCCTGCGGACCTGGTCGCGGCTCGACGAAACTGGAAAGAAGCACGCTACCTGATCCTTGGAAACCATCTGAGCCCTGCTGACGTCGTCGCGGCTCCCGAGAAACACTGAGAACACTGGGGCCTGCTGAGAGACTCGCGGCTCCCCCCGACCCTAAGACCATCGGAGCCTGCTGACAGACTCGCGGCTCCCCCCCAACTCTAAGACCGGCTGAGCCTGCCGAGTGAATCGCGGCTCCCCGAAGATCTCCTGATCGACAGTTCCTTCCCGCCGGAGCCCTGCAGACGTGGTCGCAGCTCGAGAATACACTGGTCCAGCTGGACCCAAGACTGTACCGTGTCCCCCGGCTCGAGGATTGAGTGCTGTGCGAAGGATACTCGGCATGGACTCTGAACCTAGAGCTGTCCCGCTACCCGAACCCCCTGTCAAGGAATTACCAAGCTTGTTGTATTGACCAAAGACTACCTTGCGGATCATAAAGATCCAAAGAATCTTAGATAAAGATCTCCGTCTACTGAAACCTACTGTGTGGTGTCCCTTTGTCAAGTAGTGCAAGCTCAGCGAGTGCGATCCTAAAGTACGAGACCCCTTCCTGAAAGGGCCTCCCCGCCGGTGCTCGGCCTGGTTCTGGGAGAGGTGGGTCACGGGGTGGTCAGGAACGTGTTCTGTAACCCCCCTGAGATCGCCCCTTCCAACAAATTGGTATAATTGTACGACTACCTAGCACTGCCTATTGGATAAAGCATAGGGTGTGTGGGTCTGCCAGAATACCTTAGAGTGGTCCAACACCCCATTCACCTGTGGGTGGGTGTCATCTGGTAGCCAGTCTTGGTGTAGAACAGGCCGCTATCCTTCTTAGGATAGTAACGGGATTCAGCTAGGCTAGAATTATGGCATGGGGTGATCTAGACAACCAATCAAAATGCTCCTCTGTCTAAACAAAGGCATGGTGCTGTTCATATAATGAACCGCACTCATTTTTTCTGAGCTTGAGCTCTAGTTTGGCTGTTGTTGATTCTACCCACCCAGAGCTGTTGCAAACAGACAACAAAAATGAGATTTTGCGCAGTGTACCTAGTTCTTGTACAAAATGTTCCAAGGCCTGATAATGTGGCTACGAAGAAGTGTGAGTGTAAGCACGTTTTCTGAGAATATTATCCTGTATGGGCACACAAGCAAATGTATGTTAAAAGTCTTTGTTTAGAAAGATGTCAATCTTAAACGTGAGCATGTAAAATGGAGGTGTTTGTGCCCGGGGCCTAACTAACCTCACAACACCCACTCCTTGTCTGTAAGGTGGCACTTTAATAATAATACAAGAGAAAAACCAATTTGCATTTAAAAGCCAATCAAAAATTACAGCGTTAATATCTGCATAAAAGTCAATTTGTATTAAAAAGTTCTTGAAACTTCATGATTGTTTAAGGGTCAGATGGAACAATATTGTTTCCAGCTTCCGCAGACAATGGTTCCGTTGGCACCCCAGACACTAGTTCCAAAGAGCAAACATGGTCCTTTTCAAGTCAATCAGAAGCCGCCGAAGGTTTGACAGCCAGTGGTGCATCTGCAGAGGATGGGCCAGGATCCAAAAATTCAGGATCCGAAGCATCTAAGGAAGGCTCATATTATGCATTTACGCATTTTGTAGCAAAGGCCATTACGCAGGACATCTTTACAGCTGGAAACCTAACTGACCCATCAGCAGTTCTATATCCAGATTGGACTAATTGCATTCCAATGCATATATCCAGGGTGCAATCGAAAGTGCACTGCAGATAACGGACCACAGGCTGTACGCAATGTAATCATAAAGGCCGAAAGAACAAGAAGCAGTTATCATTTAGTTCGTTGAGTAAGGGTGCTCCAAAATACGGCATCATGGGTTGGTAATGGTATGCTTCTAAGAAAGCTGGTAACCAAGGAGTGTATGAAAGATGGAATCACTCGGAAGACAGTCTCGAAATCACTAACAAATTCAGACCCAGTCGCTTAAATTTGTTTCTACTACTCCCGTAGTATTTGAGGTGTAAAAATGTGGTGCACAAGCTCACCGAAATGTTGTGGGAGGTTAGTGTGCAGTAACAATTGGATTTAAAAAGAAGACATTGCAACTTAAAGATCACACGTCTCCCTTGCCGATGTTAAGGAAGCTTCCTTCTGAAACAATAAGGATTTCAGTCAGCTCAGACGATCAAAGTTCACATTTAAAATAGAAATTGAAGGCCAGATTGTCACTTCACTAACTGTATGGGTTGGTAAAAAGAGCACATTTGTGCAACAGGTCATGACCTTAGAAACCGTCACCACATAGGGCGCTCCTGGTTTGATCACACAGCAACCGTGGTAATTCAACATCAAATAACCTGAATGCTGGACAAATTACAGACGCTGGGGAACCTTTCAGATAACAAGTTAAGTTTGCCTTGGACCCATTACAAGGTCCATGAGGTATAACCTCCCTGAAAACTAGAGAATGTCCGAAAGTTAGAAACCTGTCAGTGTCTTCATTTCTACACCTGTTATCGAAAGGTAGGACCCATGTCCTGTGTACAGATCACTCCCCTAATGCTTCATATTTACCTACTCGATATTGTTGTGAGCAATTCATAAAGTGGAATGTTGAAGTTGGCAGAGAGGTAAACCCATGAATTATCTGATTGCCCGACGGTGTTTCTGCAACAGTGAAAGGTAATTTCTCTTGATGTTCTATGTTTAACATCATGTATGTGGCGTCCTTCTTTGCCCTAATTTTCTGCTCTCTTGTTAATTTGCATGGCAGGAATAAATCAGTTGTGTTCAAATGCTTCCAGGGCATGCGACCATTAGGCAGAGTCTGTAAAGTCCAGCTCAATAGCATGATGGGTCTAAGCTGACTTTGCCATGTTGTAAAAGGAACATGTCACTTTGTGTGATCAATAGCTGATGTCACAATGTTACTCAGAGAATACATTCTAGTGGATAAAGTAGCAATACCATTGTCAACTGCTGCTAGAGCCTTTTCTAATTTCACGTATCAGCTTAGCAGCTTTCTGCTGTGAAACTTTCCACACTTCATTGTATATAGCCTACAAAAAGTGTTTTTGACGTGGCTTTCTAGGACCTAACAAAAAATTCTGTAAATCCATGTAATTTGAAAGAAGAGACAAGTTTTCTTTCACCTCATCTAACATGGAATGTTTTTGCCATTTGAGGCATAATTTTCCCATGTTATATGTTGGTACTACCCCCGAGTGTTGTGTCTGCACGTAACGTGGGTCTGGTCAATTTATCCTAAAACCCTTCATGTTGTTTAGAAAACGTACATGACAACCATTAGCATCTAATAGCCACACTAGCCATCACTCTGGACTGGAATATGAAGAATTAAATGTACAATTCTTGAGCATGTTGTTGAACCTTTCCTCTGTGTGATTTGTGAACTGTTGCCAATACTCAAAATGTGCAAATGTGACAATGTTTGATGTGTTCCTATCCTTTATCTTGGCCAGGCCGAGGCAAGATGTTTGTTGCACAGTTTTGTTCTGAAAAATCATTTGTCTTGGTGTAAGACACACTCTAAACAAAGCCTCATAGCCTTTAACTTGCTAGTCATTAGTTCTGCAAACAGATATTAAATCATTATTGTCTTTCCAAAAGTTGACAGCTGGGAAATAAAGGGGCCCAATAAATTAATATTGTGTTGGTCAGCATATTTGTCTTTGCCGGGAAAGGGATACGTTTATAACAATAAGACTCTGGGTCTACTGGGTTATTGCCAGAAAAATATGCAAACATCTGTGCGAATGTTTTGGAGCTACCCAAAGGTGATGTAGGGAAATGTTTCCATTGCGTGTAATATTGCAATTGGAGTACTAGCTCTATGTAAGTAATGATGCACATAGTGATGAGATCAAAATATTTCATCATAATTAGATGTTCCACTATACATATCTTCACTTTCAAATACAGTGTAATGGACTAGCTCATCAAGCATAGATTTGATTGTGTTAATGTCCCAGTTATCAGAGATGCTGCCAGGAATAATTACATCATTCACTGATATTTTAAACACATTCGTTATCTGTAATGTTTTCGTTGGTCCACAAATATCATATGGTACTTTATCCCAAACAATTCAATCAATTACTGGAACCACCAAAATATTCACAAGAGACAGGTCTGTTCGTACTTTGTGTGATGAAGTATGAGGCTTCAATACCTCGGTTACCAGTTCAACAGCATAGCATTCTGTCAGATAGTGGACATTCAGAAGCAAAACCAATCCAAAGGAAAAGCAATGAAATGGAAATCCAAATGTAAATACAAGGTGGAATAAAATGTCTTTTTTTAGTCAAATTATAAATGTAGGAGTTCCATGCGGTGGTGGGTCTGACGAATCCAAGGAAAAGTAATCAATGTCAGCAAAATAACCAGAGGCAATCTGTGCTAAAACAGGGACCTCACGTAGTAGTGTTAAACTGGTAGTCAACTCCAATGGTGAATCATAATCAACAACTTCATTGTTGCAATGTGGTGTTGAAACCTAAGAATTTTCATATGGTGATTGTATGGTGTTGGTAGATGTAACTGGAAGTAGCAAGACTTCAGAGTCCAATATCCCCAGCCGGGGAGCAGAAACCTCCGTGTTGGTTAAAGCTTGTAATGGTATTTCCTATATGGTAGTGAAAGGAGGCAGGTAACTACCCAGGAGTCCTCGTGCCCTACTGTACAGGACTGGCCACATGGTGTGGTTTGATTTGGTCAATTGACACAAATCTTTTGTGTTTACAACCAGCAAGGGTTGGTAAACGTTCAATTCTCGTAGCTTCAACAGCCAGGACCGGCACAGGCACTCTGTAAGATTGGCCAAACTCCTTCTTGTCCACAAACTTCTCTCGAACCAGATCTTTGGAATCCAGCCAGGAGTTGCTGGTTGTCACGTCACTTCGTTAGTGGCAGAATGTTGCTCAAGCTCATTGCTTTGCTCGTCCTGGAAGTCTCTCAGTTGCTCTTAGATAGCCAAACGTTCACTGATATCAAAAGGTGTTACTGCCGGCACTGTACTAGTAATGTCAAGGTCTGGAACCCACACCTTGACCCTAAACAGGACCTCGTAGGGAGTTTGCCCACCCAAGGATCTTCTTGGCGGATTGTTTAAGGCTCTCTGTACCCCATACAGGTGGTTGACCCAACTGTGACCTGAACCTAATTCTCTAGATGTTAAAGACTGCGTTAATTCACGTTTTCTCCATTCCACTATCGAATTTCCCTCAGGATGATAGGGGGAGGAGTAGAGCACAGTCACACCGAATGTTCCCATGGCATCCTGGTAACCCTTAGAGGCAAACGCTGGGCCCTGGTCCAAATTGAATGCCCATAGGAATCAAGAATAGGAATCCACTACTAACAGAATCTATTTAAAATATCAATCAGGCAGTAGTGGCCCACAGTGGTCCAGATAAAGCAGGCCATAGACTTGCTTGAAATTAAGAGAGGTGTCTGTGTTGGAGACCTTTTATATATTGACAAATGTCACATTTAAGGACAGCGTCTTTAGTCTGTTTATAAAGACCTGGCCACCAGTAGCATTACTGCAATAGTGAAACTGTAGCCACCACCCCTGCGTGAGCAGGGGCTAGACTCTCGTGTGCTGCCATGATTAATTCTAGCCTGTGGTCTAAATCTGGAATTACTCTATCCCCCACTATGGGAAGACGAGCAAACAGAATGTTGTGTGCACTTAACTGGTAGGGGTATTTTGCTGGAAAAGATTTTGGAAAGGGGATACCACTGTGCAAAACTGTGACAGCCATCATTATTTCTCCATCTATCCTCGGTTTGGAACGAGTCACTGCAGCTACAACAGCACTTTGCACTGCTGCTTTTGTGGCATCATCAGCCAATGAATTCCATGCAACATGTATTCCTACACGTTAATGGCTCAGTGTGTGTGTTAGACCTGTCAGCCCTAGGGTGGTCTTTCCCTGAGTTTTTGCCCTTGCCTCATTTTTTCCACCCTCTTTTTCGTTGGCCTTAGGTCTCCGAGCGCCTTTCCATTGCTAATCAATGTTAAGTTGCAGGTGCTCTCTTCCCCCAAGATGGCTGCCACAGGCCCCTGCTACTGCGGAGTGGCCTTTTTAGTAGCACCCTAGCTGCCAGGAGCTGGCTGGGACCCTACAACATTGTTGCGACACCAGCCCGCCATTTTCTCCCATAGCTAGAGTGGGGAAGCTCCTGGAACCTGCTGGAACCTTCTAGAATAAGGGTGGGGTTTACTTTTGCCGCCTTAGAGAGTGGTCACCTGACCTAGGGATACTTAAGGCAAGGAGGGAATGTTTTCAGTCAGTTGGGGCGACGCAGACCTGGGGGAACCTACGCAGGAGTTTTAGGCGGTAGTGCCTAGTCAGGGACCTATGCCACTGGAAGTGACAGGGCTTAGGTGCTGCCTTTTAAGTTGAGTGAGGGATCCTGAACTAGCCCACTGATCTGGCTCAGCGGGAGGGGAACCCAGGGACAACCTACCAAGCCTGACTAAGAACTCTCTTCAGTCACCAACTCAACCTACCCCCCCTCCATCAAGAAACTAGCTACCAAGGGCGCAGGAACCAACACGCGCCGACGAAGATCTACTAAACCTACCACCAAACTACTGGGGGATCGACCAGGTACCAGCACTGTGACACCCCTGCGCTTCCTGACCCGACCTGGGATCCCCCCACCCTTCCTCGAACCAACACGGTCGTGTGGACTGTCCCTCCAGCCTGCCCCGACCTCTAGCGCTCCCCTGTGGGCGTAGGGGGCACTGAGCATCTATCAAATTGCCCCCGACCTTCAGGCTGAGACTAAATTCCCCCCCTACCCCTGCTGGGGTGCCTTCGAACCTCTCACCGTCGCGGCCCCGCGCCGCAGAAACTGAATCCCGTCATCCCCGGGGCCCGCCGAGGAGGCCGGGGCCCCGCCGCTGCAGCTGCTGCTTGCCCCTCGCAGCCCTTGGTAAGGAGAGGGCCGCCGGAATTCTGCGCAGGCCTCCCTAGGCCTGGAGGCCGTCACCCAGCATCACGTGACGGGGCGGACTACTGAACGCCGCCCCCGCCGTCGTCAGGAGTAGAGGCTGCGCCCCCGCAGTCCGCAATGCCAACGGCAGCTGCGCCTCAGCCCCAGACATCCTCGCCGGTTCCTGGGCCTCCCCCGGAGCCCTCGGGGGGCCCAACACCACGCTCCCCCTCGGCCCAGATATCGCCGGGAGGACCCAGACGGCTGGCGGGAAGGGCTCCCAGGAGCGCGAGCCCCCGCCCAGCCGGAGATCGCGCAAGGCCCCGCGAGGGGACGAAGATAAAGGTAACCCCCGGGGAGGAGGGCGGAAGGCCAAGGAGAGGCCCTGGATTCGCCCCTCCCCCGGGGAAATCCGTTGCAGCGAGTGGAGTGTTCCTGGGAGTCATAAGGGGAAACTGTCTACCCCCACCGGGCAAGAGGCCTCGTGCCGACTTGAATTGTGGAACACCTGCCCAAGTGGCCATATTTAATGCTCTGATCCAATGCGGTGGCTAAGGCTCTAATTCAATGCTGATTTAATGCTCTGATCGAAGGCTCTGATGTAATGCCCTAATGAAATGCCTAGCTTAGCGCTTCAAGGGAATGCAATGTTTAGCGCTTCAATGACCTGCACTGTTTAATGCTCTAATGAATTACCCAGTTTAGCGCTTCAAGGGAATGCAATGTTTAGCGCTTCAATGACCTGCAATGTTTAATGCTCTAATGAATTGCCATGTGCAGCGCGGGGCGCTAATGCTCTGTTTGACGCTCTAAGGGATCGCCAGGTGCAGCGCTCTGCTTGAATGCTATGTTTGACGTTTTAATGAAATGCCAGATTTATTCTTAATGAAATGCTTTGAGAACCAGACGTTGATCTAGATAAAGCTAATTGGTTTTTATGCAAACTACTGGTGTGGCGTCAATCATTGCGTGCGTTTCCTGTCTCAGTGGATGTGTGTGCTGTATGGTCACTTTACACGTAAGCCTTTGGGTGCCTACCTGCTCGCGCCACGCTACCCCCATAGGGCCTGGTGACCCCCGGTCCTACATTGGTGGCGAGCGGTGGGATAAGGACCTGTGACTATACAGCACCCTCCAGTGAGACGGTGGGCGCCGCAAGTGGACTCCTATTGTGTATTGTATTGCTGCATTAATTGACCCCCACTGTCTAGACTGAGTGTGTGGAGGCCTGGTTAGCCCAGTACTGTTACCTACATCCTAGTATTTTTTTTCTTTGATGTTGGGGTCCCCACCTGACACAATGGAGTTCCAGTTAGCCAACCTGGAAGGGTATACAGTAAGGCAGCTGAGAGAATTCGGGCAGGGGATGGGGGTGCCTGTGGTGCGGAGAGCCAAAGGACCGCAACTCCGTGCAGCCTTGAGGGCATGGGTAGAGGCCCACCCAGAGGGGAGAGGGGATGGGGAACAGGAGGGGCAGGGTGCACCTCAGGAGGCGAGCGCGAAGGAGGAGCTAGACCTACTGCAGGTGGATGTTTCTGAAAACTTGCCGCCAGGGAGACGTTCCGGGGCAAGCAGTAGTGCAGGGTCTAGGAGGAGTGCGTCGCCAGAAGAGTATGAGGACAGGAGGGAGGAGAGGCAGTTGAAGTGGGAGCTTGCCAAGCTGGACCACGAAAGGGAAAGAGAAAGGGAAAGCAGCAAATTTGCGATGGAGGAGAAGAAGCTGGCGCACGAGCTTCAACTTAAAGAGTTGGAGCTGCGAGCACTACAGGATAATGCGCCAGGTAATGCTAATGGTGGCAGCGTACCTAAGGCTCAACAGGAGCATACATTTTATCTACCCAAGGATGTGATTGCGAGTTACACTGTGGGGGATGACATCGCCAAGTGGCTGGAGGCGTATGAGGGGGCCTTGACAGCCCATGAGGTGCCTGAAAGCAACTGGTGGGGTGGCCTGTATCGTTGCATACCTCCCAATGTCAGGGACACCCTTTTGTACCTAGCAAAGGCGGACCAAGTCAAGTATGCCCCTATGAAAGAGGCGCTGCTTAAAAAGTTTGGCCTCAACCCTGAAAGGTATCGTCAGAAGTTCCGTGGCAGCCAAAAGCTGTCCACGCAAAATTGGGTGGATTTTTTTGATTATGCCCGTAAGGCTCTAGATGGTTGGGTGCGTGGCAGCGAGGTACATGATTAAGAGGGCTTGAACAATCTATTTTTGAGAGAGCACCTCTTGGATAAGTGTTTTCCGGAGCTGCGCCAACATCTGGTGGACCGCAAGCTGACCGATCCCCGTGAGCTTGCGGAGGAGGCGGACATTTGGGTTAGCACCCAGGTGTCTCACAAGGGCCCCGGGGGAGATGGCCCGAAAGGCGGACAGGGTTTCCCCCAGAAGAAAGAGGGGGGAGATAAAAGGTGGAGTTCTCACGAGGCCCACAAACTAGACAGTTTGGGAAAGGAGTAGGGACCCCACCTCAGTCCAGTTCCGCAAAGCCCACTTACCCTGACAAGAGTCCGCAGCCAAGGATTGTGCGGTGCTATGAATGTGGGGAGATTGGACACTCAAGGGCGATCCGAAATGACGCAAGAGACCCACAGCCGCCACGGGCGGGAAGAGCCCCGGGGTGGCTAGTATAGCACTTGGGGTGGAGCTGCTCCTAGATAGGGAAGGGGAGTGGACAGGCCTGACCCTGGTTTCACTCGGGGATAGAGAGATGGTCCCAGTGGTGTCCCTACCCCCTAACACTGCTAAGTACCTGCAGAGGGTGAAGGTTAACGTGGAGGAGGTGGAGGCTCTGAGGGACACAGGTGCCAGCATGACCACCGTAGTGAGGCGGCTGGTGTCCCCAGAGCAGGTAATCCCTGATGAGTTCCATCCGGCCGTGTTGGCTGACGGCAGTGTGAGTCACTATCCAGTGGCCCAGGTTCCCTTTGAGTGGGGAGGAGTCCAAGGCCTATTGAGAGTTGCAGTGAGCCCTGCCTTGCCTGTGGAGTGTTTACTAGGGAATGATCTAGAGCACACCGTCTGGAAGTGGAGTTTAGAGCCCAGACTGAGATGCTGGGGTTACCAGGATCGACTTGCGTAGTCACGAGGTCCATGGTTGCCCGGCATGGGACTCAACCCGGGTTGGAGCCTGGGATAATGGCCCAACTCAACGCCGATCATGGAGAGGAGAATGTGATGGAGGACACGCCCCGTGAGATGGATGGGGAGCCCGCGGAGGTACCCCCGGAGTCCGCGGAGGTGGATGTCGTTGCCGTGGGGGACACGCCGACCCTTGCCGACTGGCATGTGGAAGGAGGGCCTACCCGGGAGGAATTTTGTCGGGCGCAGAGGGAGTGCCCCACGCTTGAGGGCATGCGGCGGCAGGCCGCAGCCCAGGCGGCCAATCAGGAGACTGGCAGCTATCACGTGTATTGGGAGGATGGCCTCCTTTACAGTGAGCCTAAGGTTCCGGTGCATGGATCTTCGAGGGCCTTAGTGGTCCCCCAATGCTACCGGGCCTTCCTATTGGAATTGGCGCATGAAATACCCTTAGCCGGACACCTGGGCCAGGACAAAACCTTTGCGCGGTTGGTCTCACATTTTTATTGGCTCAGGATGAGAGTTGCCTCTGACACCTACTGTAAGACCTGTAAGACTTGCCAGGCGAGTGGCAAGACTGGGACTAAGTTAAAGGTCCCTTTGGAACTGCTCCCGGTGGTCGGGACCCCTTTTGAGCGGGTTGGAACCGACATTGTTGGGCCGTTGGACCCTCCGACCTCTGCGGGACACCGGTTCATTTTGGTATTAGTGGACCACGCCACTCGGTACCCGGAGGCTATTCCTCTGAGGACCATCACTGCACCGGTGGTGGCGCGGGCCCTGTTGGGGATTTTTACCCGAGTGGGATTCCCCAAGGTCGTGGTGTCAGACAGGGGCACGAATTTCATGTCGGCCTACATGTAGGCCATGTGGAAGGAGTGTGGGGTGACCTATTGGTTCTCCACTCCTTACCACCCCCAGACTAACGGGCTCGTAGAGCGCTTTAACAAAACTTTAAAAGGGATGATCCGGAGCCTACCAGAGGACTTGAGGCGGAAGTGGGACGTCCTCCTCCCTTGCCTGCTGTTTTCATACCGTGAGGTGCCACAGAAGGGAGTCGGGTTCAGCCCTTTTGAGCTGCTCTATGGCCACCCCGTTAGGGGGCCCCTCAGCCTAGTAAAGGAGGTGTGGGAGAAGACTTCAAAGAAGCTTCCCCGTGATGTCGTCCGTTACATGCTGGCATTCCGCAGCCAGATGGCCAAGCTGTGGAAGGCAGCCTCAGAGAATCTGGAGGCTAGCCAAGCCATTATGAAGGAGTGGTATGACTGCAACGCTCGGACGGTGGAGTTGGACGCTGGACAGAAGGTGTGGGTCATGGAGCCTGGGGAGCTTAGTGCCCTCCAGGACCGGTGGACTGGTCCGTACAAAATTGTGGAGCGACGAGGCCAGACTACCTATGTCGTTGACAAGAAGACCCCCCGACAGCCCCATCGGGTGCTCCACGCCAACCGCCTGAAGCTACACCATGAGCGATCTGAGCTTGCTCTCCTCATGGTGACGGATGGGAGCGAGGAGGAAGAGAGTGAGACTCTTCCTGACCTTCTGGCGGCCCAGGAGAAGGATGGATCGGTGGAGGGCGTATGCCTCTCCCCATCCTTGACCCCAGAGCAACAGAGGGACTGCCGCCAGGTGTTGGGGCAGTACGCCTCGTTGTTCTCCCTCACGCCTGGAATCACTCATCTGTGTACCCATGATGTGGACACAGGAGACAGCCCACCGGTAAAGAACAAGTCTTATCGGCTATCGGAGTGAAGAACAGCATCCAGAGTGAGGTGGCAAAAATGCTGGAGCTGGGGGTGATCGAACCTTCCAGCAGCCCGTGGGCTAGTCCGGTGGTGGTGATGCTGAAAGCGGCCCCACCGGGCACCACACCAGAACTTCAGTTCTGTGTAGACTACAGGGGATTGAACTCTGTCACAAAGACAGATGCTCACCCGATCCCATGGGCAGACGTGCTGGTGGACCGGCTGGGAGCAGCCCGGTATCTCAGCACCATCGACTCGACGTCAGGGTACTGGCAAATTGCCATGGCCGATGGAGCAAGGGACAAAAGAGCGTTCTCCACCCCCGAGGGCCACTTCCAATTTAGAGTGATGCCCTTCGGGCTCAAGAATGCTCTGGCCACTTTCCAGCGGTTGATGAACCAGGTGCTGTCTGGCCTGGAGTCCTTCTCAGCGGCATATCTGGATGACATAGCTGTCTTCAGTAGCACCTGGGAGGACCATCTGCAGCACCTCTCCGGGAGGTGCTGCAGGCTCTGCAACGTGCTGGTCTAACTATCAAGGCTAGCAAGTGCCAGATTGGACAGGGATCTGTCGTTTACCTGGGACACCTGGTGGGCGGGGGTAAGGTGTAACCCCTCCAGGCCAAGATTGAGACCATCATGGCCTGGGAGCCCCCCAAAACCTTAACTGAGGTCCGAGCTTTCCTCGGCCTCACTGGATATTACCGCCGGTTTGTCAAGGGGTATGGTACCATCGTAGCCCCCTTGACAGAGTTGACGTCCAAGAAGCAGCCACGAAAAGTGATCTGGACGGCTGCTTGCCAAGAGGCATTCTAGACTCTAAAGCACGCAATGTGCACCGCTCCGGTGCTTGCAACACCTGACTTTGCAAAAGAATTCATTGTGCAGACGGACGCCTCTGAGCACGGCATAGGTGCGGTGCTCTCGCAACTAAACAACGACGGCCAAGACCAACCTGTGGCCTTTATCTCCAGAAGACTCCTCCCTCGGGAACAACGGTAGAGCACCATCGCGCGAGAAGTCTTCGCGGTGGTCTGGGCTCTGAAGAAGTTGAGGCCATACCTCTTTGGCTCTCACTTCCTGATTCAGACAGACTACCGACCCCTTCGCTGGCTCATGCAGATGAGAGTCGAAAATCCCAAGTTGCTAAGGTGGTCCATTTCCCTACAGGGGATGGACTTTCGGGTGGAACATCGGCCCGGAGTTGACCACGCCAATGCTGACGGTCTCTCCCCGTTTTTCCGCCTTAGCGATTAGAACTCCCTAGAGGTTGGGTAGCTCTCCCCTCTTTCGGCTGGGGGGGACGCGTGTTAGACCTGTCAGCCCTAGGGTGGTCTTTCCCTGAGTTTTTGCCCTTGCCTCATTTTTTCCACCCTCTTTTTCGTTGGCCTTAGGTCTCCGAGCGCCTTTCCATTGCTAATCAATGTTAAGGTGCAGGTGCTCTCTTCCCCCAAGATGGCTGCCACAGGCCCCTGCTACTGCGGAGTGGCCTTTTTAGTAGCACCCTAGCTGCCAGGAGCTGGCTGGGACCCTACAACATTGTTGCGACACCAGCCCGCCTTATTCTCCCACAGCCAGAGTGGGGAAGCTCCTGGAACCTGCTGGAACCTTCTAGAATAAGGGTGGGGTTTACTTTTGCCGCCTTAGAGAGTGGTCACCTGACCTAGGGATACTTAAGGCAAGGAGGGAAAGTTTTCAGTGAGTTGGGGCGACACAGACCTGGGGGAACCTACACAGGAGTTTTAGACGGTAGGGCCTAGTCAGGGACCTATGCCACTGGAAGTGACAGGGTTTAGGTGCTGCCTTATAAGTTGAGTGAGGGATCCTGAACTAGCCCACTGATCTGGCCCAGCGGGAGGGGAACCCAGGGACAACCTACCAAGCCTGACTAAGAACTCTCTTCAGTCACCAACTCAACCTACCCCCCCCCCCCATCAAGAAACTAGCTACCAAGGGCCCAGGAACCAACACGCGCCGACGAAGATCTACTAAACCTACCACCAAACTACTGGGGGATCGACCAGGTACCAGCGCTGTGACACCCCTGCGCTTCCTGACCCAACCTGGGATCCCCCCACCCTTCCTCGAACCAACACAGTAGTGTGGACTGTCCCTCCAGCCTGCCCCGAGCTTTAGCGCTCCCCTGTGGGTGTAGGGGGCGCAGGGCAGCTGTAAAATTGCCCCCGACCTGCAGGCTGAGACTAAATTCCCCCCCCCCTACCCCTGCTGGGGTGCCTTCGAACCTCTCACCGTCGCGGCCCCGCGCCGCAGAAACTGACTCCCGTCATCCCCGGGGCCCGCCGAGGAGGCCGGGGCCCCGCCGCTGCAGCTGCTGCTTGCCCCTTGCGGTCCTAGGTAAGGAGAGGGCCGCCGGAATTCTGCGCAGGCCACCCTAGGCCTGGATGCCGTCACCCAGCATCACGTGACTGGGGCGGACTGCTGAACACCGCCCCCGCCGTCGTCAGGAGTAGAGGCCGCGCCTCCACAGTCCGCACTGCCAACAGCGGCTGCGCCTCAGCCCCAGACATCCTCGCCGGTTCCTGGGCCTCCCCCGGAGCCCTCGGAGGGCCCAACACCACGCTCCCCCTCGGCCCGGATATCGCCAGGAGGACCCAGACGGCTGGCGGGAAGGGCTCCCAGGAGCGCGAGCCCCCGCCCAGCCGGAGATCGCCGCGAGGGGACGAAGACAAAGGTAACCCCCGGGGAGGAGGGCGGAAGGCCAAGGAGAGGCCCTGGACTCGCCCCTCCCCCGGGGAAATCCGTTGCAGCGAGTGGAGTGTTCCTGGGAGTCATAAGGGGAAACTGTCTACCCCCACCGGGCAAGAGGCCTCGTGCCGACTTGAATTGTGGAACACCTTCCCAAGGGGCCTGTTGGACCCGGCCTCGTGGCGTGGTCCTTAACCCCCTGGATTGTGCCCGTTCCCCGCCCCGGCCGTCACGGGCCACCCGTCTGGACTGCACCAAGGCCCTTCACCCGGAGCTGCACGTGGACGCATACTCCTCGTGGCTCCGCCATCTTGTTGGCATCCACGTCACACCGTGCACCAGCCGGCGCGACCCCGCTCAACCCGGCCTCGACCCCAGCGAAGCCCCGACGTCGAGGCACCACGAACTAGCCAGGGGGTGCCGCAGGAACCATTCATCGCCCCCGGCGGAGGACAGTATCGATGGGACCCCCAACTGTCCTCCCCTCTCAAGGTGTGATCGCCCTGCAACTCCCATGGGCCTGGCGCCTCTCCTGCTGGGCGTCTGGCCACCTCCACCCGGCCACTCCGCCCCCTCGGGCGCATAGGTCCGGACATCAAAGGGCTCCAGACCTATATCTGGGGCGACCCCACCACAGCTCGGCAGTTGTATCCCGGAGTCGAGAGCCCTGCTGATTGAATCGCGGCTGACCCTACGGAGAAGAACTCTTGTCGGAACCATCACGAGCCCTGCTGACTGCGTCGCGGCTCCTTCCTGTGAACCCTTTCTGAACCACCTGGAACATCGGAGCCCTGCTGACGCCGTCGCGGCCCAACCTCGCTGAAACCTCCCTCGGAGCCCTGCTGACGACGTCGCGGCTCGAGCTGAGCAGAAACCATCTTGAGAGCCCTGCTGATTGGATCGCGGCTCTCCACGAACTGTACGCCAGAGCCCTGCTGACGCCGTCGCGGCTCAACCCCTCCGAGATCCGGAGGTCCTCCAGCTTGAGGATAAGAACTGGGCCCCAGGTACCCTCGTACCGCATTCCTGCCAAAGACTGTCCCGCTACCCCGACCCTTCCAAAGAGACACTGAGACTTTTGGTGGATCCCTCGATCCCTTCGTGTAAATATTGACCTCGTAACCTTTTTATTGCTGATAAAGAATTGCTTGTCACAAGACAACCTCCTTGAGTCCTGTGTGGTGGTGTTACTGTGCTAGGACGTGATAGGAGAAGGATCTCTCAGGAGACTTCTCGGCAGCGCTCGGCTACTCGTGCAGTGTGAGGGCCCCCCCCTTGGTGGTCGCACCGACTCCTCGGGGTCCGCCTTCCAACATTTGGTGGCCAGCGACGGGATCCGAGCCGAACGCAGTACGTACCAGCCAGTACCCACTAGCTACCCATCCAAACGAACAGCATCATGAGCAGCCAGGAAAACAATGCGACAATGGAGTTCCAGCCCGAACGGCTGGAAGAATATACGCACAAAGAATTGAAACAGTTCTGCAAAGACAAAGGCATTGCAACCACCAGCCTAGGTACCAAAGAGGAGATGCAGAAAGCTCTGAGGGCATGGTTGGAGGCCGGGGCAGGCCCCTCCTAGGAAGAAGGGCCCTTGCCCCTGACTGAGACCGCAGCAACCGCACGGACTCCGGCAACCGGAGGAAGAAAGAGCCTAGAAACCGGCCTCTCCGAAGAAGAAATACGAGAGCGGGAAAAGGTCCGGAGCCACGAGCTAGAGCTCGCCCGACTGCGGCTGGACGGTGAACTCCAGCTGGCAGAAAAGAAACTGGCTCTAGAGCAGCTGCGCCTTCAAGAAGAGATAGAGGAGAAGAGACGACACCGGGAGTTGGAGGAAAAGAAACTAACTCTTGAGCACGAGCGCAGTCTCAAGGAGCTCGAGATCAAGGCCAAGAACGGAGGGACTGACACCCCCAGTACTAGAGACACTCTACCGCCTTCCGAGGCCAAGGTACATATCCCGAAAGAAGTCGTCAAGGAGTATTACAAGAATGACGACATCCAACAATGGTTCAAGGCCTACGAGGTGGCCATGACCTCTCATCGGGTGCCCCGAAAGGACTGGGGCGCGGGCCTGTGGGGGCGGTTCCTGAGTGAGGGGCGGGACACGCTGCTCCAGCTACCGGAGGAGGTGATGACCTCCTACGATCACATGAAGGAGGCCCTGCTCACCCGCTACGGGCTAACAGCGGAAATGTACCGCCAGCGGTTCAGAGACTGCAAGAAAATCCCGGGTACCACATGGGTGGAATATGTGGACTTTTTCAGTCGGGCCCTAGAAGGGTGGATCAAAGGGAGCAAAGTAACCACCTACGGGCAGCTGGTCGACCTCATCGTGTGGGAACACCTTTCCAACAATTGCTTCGTGGAACTGAGACAGCACCTCCTCGACAGCAAAATGACCGACCCGCGAAAACTTGCCGTCGAGGCCGATCGATGGGTCAACTCCCGGGTCCCCCGGAACTCAATGGGGGAGTACCAGAGGAACCCCAACGGACCCCCCCGCCAGCGCGGTGGGGGGGGAGGGCCGAACAGGAACCGAGACCCTCCCGCCGGGGCCCCCAGGAGCCCCCCTCGAGGGCCACCGCAGCCACAGCTCTCCCCGAGCCTAGCCCGAAAGGTGGGCCCGGCCCGACCCGGACCACGGCCGCCAGTGACCTGCTACGGCTGCCAACAAACAGGACACTTTGCCAGTGATCCGGCCTGCCCTCTGAACCGAAGAAACGGGGCCGGCGGGCACCCGCCCCGGCAGCTGACAGCCGCCGCCTTGGGGGGAGGAGAAGAGGAAGAGGAGGCCCTCGACCGAGAGAACACTGAGTGGGAGCCGGCAGCCATGTCCCTGGTCTGCCTGGGTAGCCGAGAGATGGTACCCTGCACCCCCATCCCAACCAACACCCAGAAGTACCGGCAGCAGGTCACGGTCAATGGACAACGGGCCGAAGCCCTTCGTGACACAGGCGCCAGTATCACCGCTGTCCGCTGCCACCTGGTGACCCCTGGGCAGATTCTACCGAATGTGCTGTGCCCCGTACGGACGGCCGACAACAGTGAAAGCCTATGCCAGATGGCCCTGGTCCCCTTCGAGTGGGGAGGGGTGACGGGCCTGCTGAAGGTGACAGTGCGCGACGACGCCCCGGTCGACTGCCTCCTGGGGAACGACTTGGAAAGTTCCCCCTGGGCTCAAGTAGAGCGACGAGAGCACCTCCGAATGTTGGGACTGGCTGATTGGGCCTGCGCCATCACCCGGTCCATGACCGCCCAGGCCCCCCGCTCATCCTCGACCTCCGGGACCGCCCAGCCCGAGGGGCTCACACCCCCTCCCACCAGCAGCGAGGAGGAGGCGGACACCGACCCTGGACCCAGCGAATCCTCCCCCGAAGAGATGGCTTCTCCGAGCGCCCTCCCAGAGCTGACCCAATGGCGACACGAAGGGGGCCCCACCCGAGAGCAGTTCCAGCAAGAACAACAGTCCTGTCCCTCTCTCGAAGGGGTCCGACAACAGGCGACCGCGCAAGCCAACGGTGACCAGACCGGCACCCACTGGATCTACTGGACCGAGGGCCTGTTGTACAGTGAACAGAAAGTAGCAGAACTCGGGGCCAGCCGCGTGTTGGTGGTCCCCCTCCGCTTCCGGGAGTTCCTTCTCAACCTGGCACATGATGTGCCCCTCGCCGGACACTTGGGGCAAGACAAAACGTACAGTCGTCTGGTGACCCACTTCTACTGGCCCCGGATGCGGAGAGATGTGGACAACCACTGCCGGTCCTGCCAGACCTGCCAAGCCAGCGGAAAGACGGGGGGTCGGGTCAAGGCCCCCCTCCAGCCCTTTCCAGCCGTCAGCACCCCGTTCGAACGGGTCGGAATCGATATTGTGGGACCCCTGGACCCCCAAACCGCCCTGGGCCACCGCTTCATCCTGGTCCTCGTGGACCACGCCACCAGGTACCCGGAGGCGGTCCCGCTAAGAACTATAACGGCCCCTGTGGTAGGCCGGGCCTTGATGGGGATCTTCTCCCGAGTGGGATTCCCCAGCGAAGTGGTGAGCGACCGCGGCACGAACTTTATCTCCAGGTACATGCGGTCTCTGTGGCAACAGTGCGGGGTCACATACAAGTTCACGACCCCCTATCACCCTCAGGGGAACGGACTGGTTGAGCGGTTCAACCGAACATTAAAAGGGATGATCCAGGGCCTGGAAGAACCCCTCAGGCGGAAATGGGATGTCCTGCTGCCCTGCCTCCTGTTTGCCTATCGGGAGGTCCCGCAGAAGTCCCTGGGGTTCAGCCCGTTTGAACTATTGTATGGACACCCGGTCCGCGGACCGCTCAGCCTGGTCAAGGAGGGCTGGGAGATGAAGCCCCGAGGAGCCCCTCCTGACGTCTACCGATACCTCCTGACCCTCCGAAACCAGACCCGCAGGTTCCGAGCCATGGCCGAAGCCAACCTCGAGGCCAGCCAGGAGGACATGAAGCGGTGGTACGATCGCAACACCCTTTACTATAGAATTCGAGCCAGGACAGAAAGTATGGGTCATGGCCCCGGTCGAACCCGGCGCCCTCCAGGACAAGTGGACCGGGCCCTTCAAGGTGGTGGAGAAGAAAAGTCCCGTCACCTACCTGGTCGATCTGGAGTCCCCCCGGAACCCCCTCCGGGTCCTACATGCTAACAGGCTAAAACCCCACTTCGCCCGGACCGAACTGAGCCTGCTGCTGGCGACTGACGAAGGGGGCGAGGACGACTCCGAGCCCTTGCACGACCTCTTGCAATCCGACATTCACGATGGATCGATCGAAGGGGTCCAACTCGCCTCGTCCCTGACCCCGGAACAGCGCAACGACTGCCAGCAATTACTGCGGGACTACGCAGCCCTCTTCTCTCTCACCCCGGGGGTGACCCACTGGTGCGTCCACGATGTCGACACCGGGGAGAGCCCCCCCATACGACACAGAGCCTACCGGGTGCCTGACCGAGTGCGGGCCTGCATCCAGGCCGAAGTAGCGAAGATGCTGGCCCTGGGGGTCATCGAGCCTTCCGACAGCCCGTGGGCCAGCCCTGTCGTCCTGGTGCCCAAGGCCGCAGCTCCCGGTCACCCCCCGGAGTTGCGATTCTGCGTGGACTACCGAGCCCTGAATGCAGTAACCAAGACAGACGCACACCCGATACCCCGGGCCGACGAACTCATCGACCGCCTAGGGGCCGCTCGCTACTTGAGCACGCTGGACCTCACCGCCGGGTACTGGCAGATCCAGCTCACCCCCGGCGCCCAAGAAAGATCCGCCTTTTCGACCCCGGATGGGCATTACCACTTTCGGGTGATGCCCTTCGGAATGAAGAACGCCCCGGCCACCTTCCAAAGACTGGTGAACAAGGTTTTGGCCGGGCTTGAGGCCTTCAACGCGGCCTACTTAGATGACATTGCCGTGTACAGCAACCACTGGGCCGAGCACCTTCTCCACCTGAAGGCCGTCCTGGCCGCCCTTCAGCGGGCCGGGCTCACAATCAAGGCCAGCAAATGCCAAATCGGCCACGGATCCGTGACCTACCTGGGCCATCAAGTGGGGAGCGGGCAGGTGGCCCCCCTCCAAGCAAAGATAGATGCCATCCAGACCTGGGAACCCCCCACTACCCAGACCGCTGTCCGGGCCTTCCTGGGCCTCACCGGATACTACCGGCGGTTTATCCGGGACTATGGGAGCATTGTTGGCCCCCTCACAGAGTTAACGTCCAAAAAGCAGCCCAAGAAGGTACACTGGACACCCCGCTGCCAAACAGCCTTCGACACCCTAAAGACAGCCATGTGTACTGCTCCGGTGCTGCAGGCCCCGGACTACCAGAAGGAGTTCGTGGTACAGACGGACGCCTCCGAGTATGGGATCGGGGCCGTCCTATCCCAAGCCGACGAAAAGGGGCTCGACCGACCAGTGGCCTTCATCAGCCGACGACTACTGCCCCGAGAGCAACGCTGGAGCACTATTGAGCGTGAGGCCTTCGCTGTGGTGTGGGCCCTCAAGAAGCTCCGGCCCTACCTCTTTGGCACCCACTTCCGGGTCCAGACCGACCACCGGCCCTTGCAATGGCTAATGCAAATGCGGGGCGAGAACCCCAAGCTGCTGCGGTGGTCCATCTCGCTACAAGGGATGGACTTTGACGTCGAACACCGGCCCGGCAATGACCACGCCAACGCCGACGGCCTGTCCCGCTTCTTCCGCCTTGACGAGGAGAATCCCCAAGGAGATGGGTGACTCTCCATGCCTTCGGCTGGGGGGGACGCCTGTTGGACCCGGCCTCGTGGCGTGGTCCTTAACCCCCTGGATTGTGCCCGTTCCCCGCCCCGGCCGTCACGGGCCACCCGTCTGGACTGCACCAAGGCCCTTCACCCGGAGCTGCACGTGGACGCATACTCCTCGTGGCTCCGCCATCTTGTTGGCATCCACGTCACACCGTGCACCAGCCGGCGCGACCCCGCTCAACCCGGCCTCGACCCCAGCGAAGCCCCGACGTCGAGGCACCACGAACTAGCCAGGGGGTGCCGCAGGAACTATTCATCGCCCCCGGCGGAGGACAGTATCGATGGGACCCCCAACTGTCCTCCCCTCTCGAGGTGTGATCGCCCTGCAACTCCCATGGGCCTGGCGCCTCTCCTGCTGGGCGTCTGGCCACCTCCACCCGGCCACTCCGCCCCCTCGGGCGCATAGGTCCGGACATCAAAGGGCTCCAGACCTATATCTGGGCCGACCCCACCACAGCTCGGCAGTTGTATCCCGGAGTCGAGAGCCCTGCTGATTGAATCGCGGCTGACCCTACGGAGAAGAACTCTTGTCGGAACCATCACGAGCCCTGCTGACTGCGTCGCGGCTCCTTCCTGTGAACCCTTTCTGAACCACCTGGAACATCGGAGCCCTGCTGACGCCGTCGCGGCCCAACCTCGCTGAAACCTCCCTCGGAGCCCTGCTGACGACGTCGCGGCTCGAGCTGAGCAGAAACCATCTTGAGAGCCCTGCTGATTGGATCGCGGCTCTCCACGAACTGTACGCCAGAGCCCTGCTGACGCCGTCGCGGCTCAACCCCTCCGAGATCCGGAGGTCCTCCAGCTTGAGGATAAGAACTGGGCCCCAGGTACCCTCGTACCGCATTCCTGCCAAAGACTGTCCCGCTACCCCGACCCTTCCAAAGAGACACTGAGACTTTTGGTGGATCCCTCGATCCCTTCGTGTAAATATTGACCTCGTAACCTTTTTATTGCTGATAAAGAATTGCTTGTCACAAGACAACCTCCTTGAGTCCTGTGTGGTGGTGTTACTGTGCTAGGACGTGATAGGAGAAGGATCTCTCAGGAGACTTCTCGGCAGCGCTCGGCTACTCGTGCAGTGTGAGGGCCCCCCCCTTGGTGGTCGCACCGACTCCTCGGGGTCCGCCTTCCAACAGGGCCATATTTAATGCTCTGATTCAATGCGGTGGCTAAGGCTCTAATTCAATGCTGATTTAATGCTCTGATCGAAGGCTCTGATGTAATGCCCTAATGAAATGCCTAGCTTAGCGCTTCAAGGGAATGCAATGTTTAGCGCTTCAATGACCTGCACTGTTTAAGGCTCTAATGAATTACCCAGTTTAGCACTTCAAGAGAATGCAATGTTTAGCGCTTCAATGACCTGCACTGTTTAATGCTCTAATGAATTACCCAGTTTAGTGCTTCAAGGGAATGCAATGTTTAGCGCTTCAATGACCTGCAATGTTTAATGCTCTAATGAATTGCCATGTGCAGCGCGGGGCGCTAATGCTCTGTTTGACACTCTAAGGGATCGCCAGGTGCAGCGCTCTGCTTGAATGCTATGTTTGACGTTTTAATGAAATGCCAGATTTATTCTTAATGAAATGCTTTGAGAACCAGACGTTGATCTAGATAAAGCTAATTGGTTTTTATGCAACCTACTTGTGTGGCGTCAATCATTGCGTGCGTTTCCTGTCTCAGTGGATGTGTGTGCTGTATGGTCACTTTACACGTAAGCCTTTGGGTGCCTACCTGCTCGCGCCATGCTACACCCATAGGGCCTGGTGACCCCCGGTCCTACAGTGTGGATAACATGAGCCTTTGTCAAACTTGCTTTAAGATTAGCCTCCTTTCCACAAAGCAACTTGTGCTTGATAGTATATCCTATTCAGTCTCTGAATCCGTTCTGGCTTTAATTGTGTAAATACTTATTGTAAGACTGAACACAATAAAATGAATCACACACTATAAATATGGGAAACTCTGGATCCGTATTCTCAAGTGCCAGATTTAGAGCTTTCAGTTCTGCCAGCTGTGCAGTGCAATCACCTAGTGACTGCAAAAATGTTTTTAGAGGTTGGAATACTTCATCCCTCTTTCTGCCACTGACCGCTGCATAAGCTGCGGAGTATAGCTGTTTTGTTCCAACTGCTGACTGGACAGATCCATCAGTGTCAACAATAAAGTCATACTGATCTAAAGGCATTATTTCACTGGGCACAGGCTATTCTTGTTCATATTGTAGGTATACTTGTGTTTGTAAAGTGGAGTCGAAGACATAGTCGAAGTCTGTTGCTGTTAATGAATTGGCCCACTGTATCCATTTGAGATGTAAGGCTTCCGTGTTCAGTACGCTGGCCTTTGTGACAGCTCCAAGGCTGGAATGGTATTCATGACAATTATGCGTTTCCCCTGAGCAAATGATCTTTCTTTCACTACAGCTGTCTGTACTGTCGTCAGTATTTTTTCTGTTGGTGCAAAACAAATTTCTGCATTGGAATATAAATGGCATTTATAAGCAATTGGTACAGTGTCACTTTCGTTGTATCTGACATATGTAGAGCCTGTGGTCCCCATGATTACATGTATCATGAGGCTTTTGGTGTTAACACGTGTGTAAGTGCTTTGAAGCTACCATGTCATCTTGTACTGAACGCAAGCTTTGTGTATGTTCTGGTGTCCATTGTGTGCTTGAAACATATGGGCGAATTAGTTTGTAAAACGGTTTTACCCATTGTGCATAATCTGCTATGTATGTTCTACAAAACTTTAGAAAGCTCAATAACGATTGGAGCTCATTTACTGTGTTTGGTGGCTGTAAGTGTGCACATTTCTCCAGGAAGTGTGGCACTAAGCACTTGCCTTCATTTAATAACTCTTATCTCAGGAACAGAACATTGAGAAAGGCAATCTTAGATTTCTGGAAGTTGAATTTGTAGCCTATTTTAAGCAAACTCTACAATAATTCAATCTACTCTGACTGGATGTGTTTCCAAGTCATCATCCATTAGATATATGTCATTGACATAAGACAATGCTTCATGGTCAACATTTTGTAACAGTCATGTTACACGTGCAGAGAACAAACTGGGCTGTTCTCATACATGTTTGACTATCAACAACATTGTTTTTGTGATCGGAAGGTGGTAAATGCTGTCAAATACCGCATCTCAAGAGATATATTTTGGCAGAAAAAGCAGTTTGAAATGTCTAATGTAATATCGTGTTGTTCGTTAGTGCTGCACTGTGTACATTTTGTACTACAAATGTGTGAGCATGGCTGTTTTTCTATATTCTAAGACTAGGCAGTATGAATTATCTTGTTCCGCTACCGTGAACAAAGGATTGTTCATTGGTGAGGTGCACGTTTTGATCACTCCTTGATATTCAAGTTCTGTTAGAATTTCTGTAACAGATTTGGCTTCATGTTTGATGGGGTATTGTGGTTGCACTTGGGGGCTGGACCTTATGGGTAGTATATGGTAAGGTGAATCTTCGTCCCTGCCCATGTGATTACAATATAATGCCGGGACTTGTGCAAGAGCCCACTCCTTGGCATATGAATGTTTAACTGATTCTGGAACAAGGGCAGAGAAGGCTGGTACTATCACACTTTCTCCTCGTGGGACATTTTGTACATACTCTGGTGGGCAGACCTTTTCAGCCAAGAGAATGTCATAACCAAATGTTAGGTTCTCCCAAAAGAGAAATTTAAGGGTGTAAGTTATATCACCCTTCATGTAGAGTTGCAAATCATATAATCTGCCAGAAGCACTAACTCCCTGATCCGGTGTTTTCACCTGAACAAACTCATTAGTTGCTCTCGACATCAGAAACTCATGGAGATTCTGGCGAACTATTGTGTCTTCGGTCACGCTGTCTAACAGAGTCAGAGACCACTTCTTGTTCAGAATAGAAGTAGAGTCCTCAATATGTGTGGCATGTTTAACTTAGATCACAGCCACTTTCTTCTTTTTAATTTGTGGTTTTTGTTGTGGAAGCATTTCTTCCTTTTTTACTATGAAGTCAGACAAGCGTTGTGAGTCAATCTTCGGTTTCACATACTCCTCTGATCTGCGCTTTGATTGACCTCCTCCCTCCGAGTGTTTTGTCAGATGTCTCCATTAAGGAACTATAAGGATATGTATAAGTGTATTAATACATATCAGGCTGTTTAATTGTTTCATGGTTGCACAGATTATAGCGCTTTTCAGAGGACTCCTGTGGAGGAGATCCACTCCGTGGTTTTGTCTTTTCTTTGTTTTTCTTATTATCACAGTGTGTTTTAGAAGATTACAGAGCCTGTTTAGAGTTAACCTTTTTAGAATTACCCCTAAAGTGTGGTTTATTAGGTCTGGATCCCAAATTATATTGACCTATGGATGTATAGGTTTCGGCAATAATTTTTGATAGTTCACAATCCTTATTTGCTAACGGTATTTGTGCAACATGTTGGTGTACTGCCATAGCTGCTGCTTCCTCTTTAATGTTACTTAAAATAATTGAGGATACTGTGGCATAATTGCCAATAAGTTTAATCTCCAAGTCCAGGGCAGGGGCTTCTCCGTATTCATTTTGGACCTGTTTAAGCAAAACAGCTATGGATGGTGTACCATGTGTGATGGTATAGATTGCGGCAAACAGTGTGTCCTATGTGCACACTCTTCTACCGGGGGAACCATCCCTAAAGGTAGAGACATTATGAGAATTTTATGTTTATCTTGAGGTCCTGTATGGGCAAATACTGCTCCAAGCTGATTTGTTTTTTGTGCAATCCAGAACAGAATTTCCACCTGTGTGGTGGGAACCTTTCATATAGTTGAATTAATAGTGACTGGACTAATTGCTGGCATTGCTTAATGCGTTTGTGCAGCTTGAGCAGTCCTCACTGGCTTTGTTGTTATTGTTCGCATAATGAACTATGTCATATGTCTGTATAATCTTACTAGACCATTGTAAAGTATACATGGATCTGCTGCTGTGACTATTGCTAATTGTGGATGTAGTGTGTAGCCGGCTAAGACTGCCCATTAGCTAATGAATGTTGGAGGGCGCCTTGGAGCCAATTTGTATGCGTCTGATATGTTAGTGCTATTTCTAAATCTTCTTATGGTCTGTAATTGTTGGCCACTGCTGCTACAGTTGATGTGTGCAATTTTCCTGTTTTGGCATCTGTCGCCTAAAATGTTACCCATGAACAGAATAACTGTTTTATTCGCTTCGTGGGCCTCTACCACAAAGGTAACATGTACTCCTGCTTAAGGGAGCCCATGTTGTTGCAACATCTGTGTTACTACATGTCTGTAGTTTAGTGGTATGACCACTGATATTGGATTAGCCATTTGAACATGTGGAATTCAGAGAGGGTAGCTATGGTGGGATGATCTTTTTGAAGAGTTCAAGCTCGAACAACCGACAGGCAGAAGTAGGGGTTTCCTATTTTGCTGAGGAGTATTTTTCCTTAATACCACAGATGTCTCCGGTTAAATAGTGAGTAGGGTCTATGGGCACATGAAACAAAACTACTTAGGAGACCCATTAAATAAGTACCTCACCTAGAACGGTGGGCGCCATGTAGTACAGTTCCTACTATATCAGCAAGCTGTGCATTTGGGCATAATTAGCATCAATACTATGTGGGACTAAGTCCGCACATACCATCAAAATATGTTAACCTAATTCCCTCAACCTTACAAGGTACCGGATAGTGTCTGCAACCTCAGAACATGACAACCCTTATTTCTCAAGAAATTTGTGGAAACAGATCTAACCTTTCGTCATTGACGCAGGCATGCACAAAGGGAGACACAAGAGGTACACAAATTAGTATTTCAAATATTTATTGAAGCACTTGGACTCTTGTGTAAAATAGGTGCGCTGCTATGAGTTATAGAATAAAGCAAAACCTTATTTCCGGAGTTCCAAGATGGTGAACAGAATGAACAATTGAACCATTGTGAATTTGCATTGGATTATATGAATACAGCAGAGCAGGTGGGGGTTCTGATACAGCAACATCTTACTTTTCCATTTCGCACAGAAAAACTGATTTTTATGTAGGGGAACCTGGGCCCTTTAAAAAAACTGTGTTTCAAGTTGTTTTTAGCTGGTTTGAGCGCGTTGCACGGGTTAGGTGCCCCCCTCTTTTCTTGTATTCAGTGCAGCCATTTTTGTGAGGCCATCTATACTGCTTAGTTAGCAGTCTAGTTTATCTGACACTCCAACACGCTGCTCTATTTAGAGCGGTCATGGCACAGACAAGTAGCGGAGCAGGTGGGGTTTTGATACCGCTACATCCTACTTTGCCATTTTGCACTGAAAAACCAATCTTTATGTGGGGGAACCTGGGGCTTTTTTAACAAGCATTGGCATAGCCAATAGGTCTCACCTTTGGGACCTTATAAGTGTTTAGCCATGCAACAGTTTCATAACTAAATACTTATAAGGTCCCAAAAGCGAGACCTATTGGTTATGCCAAGCAGCCGCGAAAGTGAAAGTAATCAAGGTAAAGCGTGGCGCTCGCTCCCGCGCACATGCACTGTAGCTCTAGGCTGGCCTGGTAGCACTTTTTGGAGCCCTCTCAATAAGTCTCGCCAGACCAGCGCATGCGCTGGGTCAGGCGAGACCTAAAAACTGTGTTTTAGTTGTATGTAGCTGGTTGAGCGTGATGCATGGGTTCAGTGACTTAGACTTAGAATTACTTTATTTGTTCTGTTTTGTAATCTACAGATCATAAAAGTACAAAAGGATATAAATACATTTAAAACCATGTTAAGTTAAATAAATCGAATTCAGTTACAATCTGACAAGTTAGTCAAGTTAAAAAAAACAATCACAACATCATCTAAGTCCTTTAAAAGCCACTTGAAAATATATAAACATGTTAGATAACAATTTTGATAATAGAAACAACGTGACACTCAATCATTCACATATGATCATAAAATAGCCCGTGCATATTTAGCCATTAAAAATAACTAGCTGAACATGTTTCATGTGCAGTAAGAGACATATTTTTCCTTCTTCCTAGGCAGGCTAGCAAAAAAGAGGCTGTCACAAAACAGATATTTGGATCCTCAAGATGTTTTATATACAATATTGCCGGACGGCATTGCCTAAACTTTAGCTTCTTTAAGATTGGGAGGATAAATCTATCTCTTTCCTTCTTATAGAGCCCACAGAAAAAAAAGTATGAATGTCTGACTGCACCGACTCCTTATCACATGGGCATGCCGACAGGCCAGAGCTCCTATACCTTCTTGAAGGATGACCTAACATCAATGTAATTAAGTTTAGGCGGAATCTCAGCAAAATAAATCTGTGTTGCCTATTTCCAATGTTATATAAATAGGAGAAATCCCCCACAATTATAGGTGGTAATTGGAGATATTGCATGACTGATTTCTTCTGCCAATTTCCTTCCTGGCACTCATATGCCGCCTTTGCGAAGAAGGTTTCCTTCAGTTTGTGCTTCGAAGTTATTCTACACAAGTTGGGACTGGTGAACAATTCCTCTCAACCTAAGGCAGCTAGGTTTACCCTCACATACTGAAGCCAAGGGAATTTGCATGCATTTTCCAAAGCAATACAATTTTTAATTATAAGCTGCGTTAAATCTACAGTATCTCTGTGCCATATTGAGGGCCACAAAAGTTTTGTGGCGATCTTGATAATATCTGTAATATAGGGTAGTCCTGCTTCTGTGTGGCAAATGTAATTCAAACACGATCTGGGGAGAGAAAGTACTTTCTTAAAAAAACGGTCCACTAGATTTTGAAGTTGCATTACCGGGACCGTTCCCCATATGTGACTGCAGAGAGTGTCTTTGCCTGGTATAGCCGCTAGTGTTTGTGCCCAATCTGCTAGCAAAAGAATTTATAGCTTCCATGCTCCTTTCCATCCCCAGAGCTCTATTTTCCACCATATTAGCCCAGGACTGTTTTTTGTCAAAATGGATCCCTAGATATGAAAAAGAGTCAATCACCTCTAGTCTCCTTGGGCCTTGGGCAAAGGATTGCGATCTCTTTACCACAGGAGTACCTACTATAAGGACAAAGGACTCTGCTTCATTTACTTTTAGACCCAGTGAAGCCATATGGCAAGCATAGGCAGTTATTAGTCGTTGAAGGGCCACCCCCGTACGAGCTAATAATACTGCGTCATCTGCGTATGTGAGAATCGGTATAGTTTGGAAGTAAAAAATGGGCACCTCTAATATATATCTCCAGTCTATGCTGCAGCAATGTGTATAAAGAAAAGAGGAAGGGGGCGAGAGCGCACCCCTGCCTAACGCCCCTTGCGATCTTAAATGAGCGGGGGCACTCCCCGTCCTTCCCGTACCTGACACTGGCTGTCGCCTTTGACTACAGCTGCTGAATAAAACGGGTGAGTTCTGGGTCCACTCCCATTTCCTCCATTATCTCCCTCAAGCGAGAATGGATTTTGCAATCAAAAACAGAACTTAGGTCCATAAAACCCCAAAAGATCTGCCCTTGTTTAGCTCTGGTATATTTATCAGTTATCATAGCTAGGTTGAGGCACTGTTTTATAGTGCCTCTACAAGCCTTATTCTCATTTGCCGACTCTTCTAACCTATTTAATATTAGGCGTCCCATTAGCTTCGCTGTAGTATCCAATAATTAAATCGATCTGTAGTTCTGTGGTTTTTGTTTGTCGCCCTTTTTATATATAGGCACGATAGTGCTAGTGTTCCATGAGGCTAGTGGGGTGGTTTTAGCAATTTCATTAAAAACAATAGTTAGTAGAGGGGCCCATAAGTCCTGGTGGTCGAGAAAAATATCTATAGGGACACCATCGGGGCCTGGAGCCTTTCCACTAGTGCACTTACCCAGTCTCTTAGTAACCTCCTATACTGAAAAGGTCAGATATTAATTTATTGGTCATTCTATGTCAGGACCATTAGACCCAGAAATGTTATTTGAGTCAAAAATCTCTTTGAAATGGGCTACCCATTGATCTTCACTTACATGAGTCTCTAGAGAAGGGTCACTGTTTTTTTTAAGTAAGGAGCGTTGATCACTCTCCAAAAGTCTTTCGAATTCTTGGAGGCGGCCGCTATCTCCAGTTGTTCCCATTCTTCTTCTTTTATAGCCTTTTCTCTATCCTTTCTGGCCACCGTATATGCTGCATATGCCCTACGAAACAACTTGATCGGATCCCTGTCTTTTGGTTGTTCTTTTAGGGCCTGTGTTTTTGATGGGGTTTTAGTACTTGTTAGGGTCAGTTTTACTTTCTTCAGTAGTGTCTCCAAAAGAAGAGGGCAAAAGGGAAGTATTGCCATCGCACTCTAGGCATTTTAGGACAAGTACCATATTCTCAGCTTAGAATTGTGGTATTACTTTCATCTTGTCTATTTGTGTCCATTTCAGCTTGTAGCCATTTTCACGAGCTGAGGTAGGTTTCTCTATATTTTGGTATGAGTTTCCCCCCCTTAGATTTATCATTAAAGAAGTGGATAGGATAGCGTGGTCACTAGAAGCAGTAAATTGTATTGCTAGTTGGGCAATCCTACCCCGTATTGGGCCTGACACTATGATATAATCTATGGTTGAATCATAATCCTTTCTATTGGAAGTCTTATGGAATTCGCCATTTATTATGTCCAACTTGTTTATCATTTCCAAATTCCTTGTATGAAGGAGTCTATTTAAACAGTTTCCATACTCATGATGTATAAAGTGGAATCCATTTTCGCCCTGTATATCTTCAAGACCACAGATCTTGGTTGATTTGAGCTTGCATGGCTGCATGTTAAAACCTCCCATCTCACCACTGTTTTAGGGTCTCTAAACTAATTATTATAGGAATTTATTAATAGCCAATCCTGATCGCTATCTCCCTCTTATCAATAATACATGAAAATGTGGGCTTGGGGACACATTTTTTAAAATTTTAATACACAATATAGCTGATTCCGATGTCGGACGGGCTCAGGTCCGTCCGACATCGGGCAGGAGCCGTAACCGACCGACCTGCTGTCGTCGGTTATGGCCCTGCTAGTACAATGGTCGCATTCGTATACCTCACAATGCAGGCATGCATTCCGAGCGGAATGCATGCCTGCAGTGCGAATAGCAGGGGTGCAGTTCATCCCTGCACCCTGTGGCCGGCATCCCAAGGGCCTGCCACCGGGTGCAGGGATCCACAGAGGGGCACCATAGGTGCCCCCAGACCACCATTCAACAGCCTCACACCCATGGGAGCCCCACTGGGGGCCCCCATAGACAGTTTCCGACTGCCTTTTCGTGCCGGAAAGACCGGCACGAAAAGGCAGTGAAAAGCTGCCATTGTACTCCCTCAGTCGCAAAGAGGCGGCCGAGGGAGTACTGAGGGATTTCCGGACGGCGGACAGGCTCTCCGAGCCTGTCATCCGCAATCCGGAAATCCGAGTCGAATTCCTTGCCAACCGAGCCCATCAGAATGGCTCGGTCGGAAATTAATCCGGCCGACACCTTCCGATTCGGTTGGAAGGGCTCCGACCATTGCCAGGGGTTTAACATATGGAGGTATATATCTGTAAAAGTACTCCAAGGAAGAGGGGATGATCTGTGACCTAGGTGGGGTATGGTGTTTCATCTGCGCCAATAATAGTCTAGCTACTGTTTTGTGGTTAAAGCTTATTACAACACAATCTCCTGGGTACACTTTGGGTGAAGATCCCACCCATCCAATTCTCCTGGCCATCATGTTGTGATTGAACAGGCCTTCAGGTGTTCTGTCAAAGTGCCCAAGTTGCCTATTTATCCAATGTAAAGACTTGTCCGTCAACTGTCTTGTTGATTCCCTTTGACCTTCTCTTAAATTAGGCACGTTTACCAAAACCAATACTAATGGTGATGTGGCAGGTGGCAGATCCAAAAATTTAGTCCGTCCTATCTTACTGTGTTGGTTTCCTACATGTGGAAGTGAACCTGGCTGATCGACTACAGGTTGGCTTTCCAAGACCCTCATGTGTATGGAATCTCGATTTGATAGAATAGAGCGGGGCAGTTGTGCATCTGGTGGGTGGGGCTATGTATTTTTCCCCTTATTTGGATGTTGGAGAATGTCTTGGGGGTGCTCCCTGCCTTCAGGTTGGTGATCTAGGTGTACCTCAGGGTCTTCTTGCTCTATGTGCCCCCTATTTGGGTCTTCCCCCTCTCCTTGCACAGAGCCAACTAAGCCCTACCCTTTAACACCCACAATCTCCCTGTTTGTTAGCATGCCCCCAAGCCTCTCTTCTATTTTACTTAGTCTATTCAGTATAGGCTGTGATGAACTAGCAATCAATTTGTCTATTTTTTTCCAGAGTACTTCATCATTCAAAGAATGGGGTAGAGTGTCCACAGGAATGACCTTCGTGTAAGGTTTTGGGTCATTCTCTTTAGCCAGTCCCCGGGTTAAGTGCACCGCTATTTTCTGGTATTCAGCGCAGCCTTTTTTGTGAGGACATCTATATTGCATAGTTAGAGGTCTAATTGACCTGACGCTCCGATGCACAGCTCTATTCAGAGCAGTCTTGGCATGCCGAAGGTGTGCCAAAGGCAAGCACATCTGCACCCATCTGCATCCTAACCAGTCCAGGGGCCAGAAACCCAACTTCTTTCACATTAGGAAGAAAGTACTTCTCCCGGGACCAGTTGAAAGCACTTCGTTCTTTCATGTTCAGCGGCCTGTTCTGCATCAATTGATCCCCAGGCAGTCCTATTTAACTACAGATTTTGCCATTTTTCATGTAACCACACTAATACTAGAGAGGGGGCAGCCCTGGTAGAGGGTACTCGCTGGTGTTGCGAAAACTAGGGGCACATTTTACTTTCTATGCCCGATATCATTGCCGCAGTACCAAAGAACTACAGTATAGTTGGAGTAGACCATAAGGATAAGGCCCTTTAGCAGATCTAGTGGAAAGCTGTGGTCTCACCCTGTTCTCATATGCTGATAACACTCAAATTATCTTCTCTTTGTCCTCAGAAAAGGGATACAATTCTGGATTCTTAAACTCATGTCTTGGCCTTGTCTACTCCTGGGTGAGTGTTACCTTCCTTAAACTAAATGGACACAAGATTGAGATAATGGTACTTGGCTAGAATCCCCAGCTGTGGGGACACCAACACTGGCCTGACCCTCTAGGGGTTAGTCCAAAACCTGCTCGGAATGTGAAAAGTATAGTCTTTTGGCTGAACCCAAATTTGTCTATGAAGCTGGAGATGACCAAAATAGTGTCTACATGCTTTGGCATCCTGAAATGGTTAAAATAGATTCTGTGGATACTTCCGCTGTCTGCCTAGAAGACAGTGATCCCGCCATGATTCTATCGAGATTGGATTATGGCAATGTCCTCTATTTGGGGACCGAAAAGACCATGACATCTTCAAGTAGTGTAATACTCTGCTGCTAAGCTCTTGTTTCGATTGCCTAGACACGCTTCAGTGTCCTGTTTATTGCATGACCTACATTGGCACACAATAAATAAATACATCCAATGTAAGACACTCTGTCATATGTGTAAAATTAACTCTCGTTCTGGAGCACGATACCTACAAAAATTGGTATCTCCCTACCACCCTTCTCGCGCATTGCGCTTGAGTAATCCGTCATTGTATATATTCCCCATATTCTCTTGAATCAGATGAGCTCGGATTGGGGGGGGGGTGCTCCTTGTTTTTCCTCTGCCCTTAAATGTGGAACCCTCCCCCGGACTCTCTGAGAAGTTGTATTGCTCTCACTACTTTCTGTAAGTATTTGAAAACTTGGCTATTCTAGGATGTATGTGTCTAGGCCTGCCTGCTACATGGCACTGGAAAACCACAAGGGGTAGCTTCGTGTTTTACAAAACCACAATAATAATAATAATAATATAATTGTACTCCTACCTAGCGCTGCCTATCCTATAAAGCATAGGGTGTGCGGGTCTGCCAGAATACCTTAGAGTTGTCTAACTCCCCATTTACCTGTTGGAGTGTGTCATCTGGTAGTCAGCCTTGGTGTAGAACAGGCCGTCATCATTCTCAGGATAGTGACAGAATTCAACCGTGCGAGAATTCCTGCATGGGGTGACCTTGACAACCTCCTCTGTCTAACCAGAGGCTTAGTGCAATTTATACAATGAACTGGACCCATTTGTTTTGAGCCTGAGCTCTGGTCCGGGTGTCATTGTTGATTCTACCCACCCAGAGCTGTCGTCGAATAGACAACAACAAATAACTACATTTAAAAAAAAAAATTAAATTCTTTTTATTAAACAAAAGAACAAGCTTCAGAAACAAAACAGACCTTGACATACATGTACGGTTTATACAAATGACATGGTGGCTACATAGCTCCTCAGCACATAGCATACAATTACATGTTGCGTAATTTAGCATGGTACTAGATTGAATTCTCCACTTAGTTCTCATAGGATAACATATACAACACACCTCACGGTCCAATTTACAGACCTCTATACAGTATCCACGCCCCCCATATGGTCTCCCACTTGCGAGGGCATCCACAACTTTGATAGACCACTTGCTCCGCATTATGACACCAGTCCATATCACACAGTCATGATTCCACTGTAGGGTCTCTGTCACCCCCCGCCCCCCATGCCCAGGCAATATTCCTCTTGGCGACACCCCCCCCTGCTAAGGCAAGCCGGAGCTTGGCCTACTGTGGCCATGTGATCTCTCTTGTGACGCCCAAGATGTGCCATCTGGACTCCATTGGAACCTGCTCGCCCACTACTGCCTCCCTTCTACGGGTTAGGCCCCTCCAGTACTTCTGAATCCTGGAACAGGACCATAATATATGGAAGAAAGACCCTTGCTCGCCACACCCCCTAGAACACAGCTCGGAGCCACAACCACCGATACGGAACTGTACCATTCTCGAGGCATATGATCTGTGAAGAATGCAAAGTTAATTAAGCCTAAAGCGTAAAGCGTGCTCTGATGGCTATTCCTCTGGGACTCTGAAGGGCCTCCGCCCAGTCGTCAGCTTCCAGAAGTTCCATGTCAGATTCCCAGGCCTCCCTCAGGGAACTCATGCAGTCTGGGGAGTTGTTCACCAGTTTTTTATAAGTAAGGGATGCTGCTTTCTCAATCATGAGGTCTAAGAGGAGTCTATCCTCCAGGGGAGAATATTCTGGTAGCACTGTCCCTTCTTTCAAATGACAATGGAGTGCCAAACACAGTTGTCGATATCTGAGGAATTCACCTCTTCCCATTTGAAAGCCCTCCTATAGGGTATTGAATGTCACCATTTTGCCTCCCTTCCAGATGTTCCCAAGTACGTCAATGCCAATGAGGCTCCATTTCCAGAAACCCTGAAGCTGTTGTACTTCTTTCAAAAAGTCTCTCTCCCATAGTGGAGTCCACTCTGTGAGTTTCATCTCCCAGCCCGTCATTTTAGTTGCCTTATGCCAGATGTTAACAACCGTCCTTGTATGTGTTGGGAGATGTACGGAACTTCTACCCCTACGGTACGGTTCAGCTAAATGACTTCCATTGCTCAATGCCAGTCTGTCGACCCTATATGCTGGTTCCTCACGTGGGGAGAAGACCCATCCATTGACATTGATGAGGTGAGCGACCCAGTAATATTTCCTATAATCTGGAACTGCCAGTCCCCCTTCATATACCCAATTCTGGAGCTTCTTGAGCGCAATTCTGGGACTGCCACCCCCCCCCATAACAACTTGCACATACTCGATCGCTTGAAAGTACGTTTCCTGTATCCAGTAAGGGGTGTTCTGGACTGCATACAGTAATCATGGAAGGGCCATCATTTTAAAGAGGACAATCCTCCCCATGAGGGAGCCCTCTCCAGTGTGCCGCATCGTCCCGTAGTCTGTTAAGTTGCACCAGTCAGATTCAGTTGCGTGAACTCCTCCACAGACTTGGTTATCCAGATACCCAAGTACTTAAACGTATCCTACAGTATCAGCTCTGAGCATGCCGAAGTCACTACTGGAGGGTCACCTGCCTGTGAGAAAACCAGGGATTTGTCCCAGTTGATGAGGTACCTAGAGTAGGAACCAAAGGACCGTATTATGTGAATGAGCCTATGGAATGTTTGTCGGGGCCTGTGCGAGTAGAGAAGGATATTGTCCGCATACAAGAATATGTGCTCTTCCCAGTCCCCCCCTATATCTGTGCCACTTACTACTGGGTCTCCTCTTATCCAAACTGCCAGTGGTTCCAATGCCAGAGCGAATAGTATTGGTGACAGTGGGCACCCCTGACACGTCCCCTGTGTAGCGCAAAAGCTCTGGAAACAACTCAGTTGACCCTGATGCATGCAATCGGAGCAGTGTATAACAGCCGAATCCACTTTAGCAGATCTGTGCCAGTGCCCACCTTCTCCAAGACGGCAAAGAGATAGGACCACTCGATGCTGTTGAATGCCATCCTCGCATCCAGTGATAGGAAGGAGGCCGGTACATCTGGCTGCTTTTTGGTCATGTGCATGACTCCGTACAAGAGTTGCAGGTTGAGCCTGATGCTCCTATGCGGCAAAAAGCCAGATTGATCTGTGTGGATCAGGGATTGTATGACACGGCTCAAACGATTCGCAATAATCTTGGCCAGAACCTTAGCTTCAAAATTCAGAAGGGAAATAGGTCTGTATGAGCTGCAGAGGTCATGCGGTTTGCCTTTCTTGAGGAAACAACTACATTTTTTTGCAGTGTACCTAGTCCCTGTACAAAATGTTCGGAGGCCTGATAATGTTCCTATGAAGAAGTGTAAGTGGAAGCAAACACTATCTGATATAGGTGCAAAAATACATGTGTTAAAAGTCATTGTTTAAAAAAATGTCAACCTTGAATGTGAACATGTAAAATGGAGGTGTTTGTGCCGGGGCCTATGTAACCTCACGACAATGTAGTCCAAAGATTTACCGAACTATGTGCTAGGGGCAGAGTTGGCTTTCTTTGATAAGGAGAATTAGTTGTTGGCCTTTAATTACTGTCTACAACATGAGCGGTAAACACTTGGAGTTAGCTTTTGGATACACACTTTCCATCCAATATTTAGTCTCAAAGGCCAATAAAGTAAAATGACATAGATAAATATCAGTTTACACTCCTGTGACATTAAGTAGAGGCAGGTTTTCCGAACAGTATACGGTCCTTGCACAAATAAATATCATCAATATGTTTCCATCAGTTGGCAGGCAAGCCAATCGCACATCAGGAAAGCCGGTCATAGAACTTTGTATGAGTCTCCCACCAGCCACCACAATGGGAAACCCAACGAAGACTCTAGTCAGCTTATCACTTAAATGTGCTGAGCAAGCTAAACTTTTTTTGAAATGGTGCAAGCAGAAAGTTTACCCTGATTGAACAAAATGGGAAGTTGCTCACCATTCAAATGAGACCTTTCTTTGTGATTTCCTTGAAGAACCTTCATCTGTTTTTGTACAAATAAAATGTGCATAATGAAATCATCTAGAAGTAATTATTTACCACTTATTTATAAATCAGTGCGCATAAATATTTATATGAAAGTGCAATAACATAAAAACAAAATCATAAAATGTAAATCTACTCTTATATTTTTAATTATTTACAAGTTTGCTAATACCCCTTCTCCTTGAAATGTACCAAGAGGCATATGACAGCCAATCTCTACCCCCACCTTCCGGGAGGCGCTGTTATTGCGCTTTTGAAACCAGGGAAACCGTCCCAAAAAATAGACTCCTATCGCCCCCTGTCACTTATCAACACTGACATAAAAATATTGCATCCCGGCTGCAGCCGTTGCTGCCGTCCTTGGTAATGCCAGACCAAGCGGGGTACATACCTTCTAGGTCCACCTCTCACAATCTCCGCACCCTATTTTCCGTCATACATTAGCTGAACCCCTCACTGCCGGCTGCAGCAGTTTTCCTGGACGCTGCAAATGCGTTTGACTGTTCACTGTGATGGCCCGAATGGGGATGCCACCAGCTTTCCTACACTGGATTCAGTTGCTGTAGGTGGACATGGTCGCACATGTCCCCATAAATGGCTCAATCTCCAACCCCAAGCGAATATATAGGGGAACGCAACAGGGCTGTCCACTCTCCCCGATTTTATTTGCCTTGGCGCTGGAGCATTATTAAACAAAAGCACTCGTCTGTGACCCCGCGCTTCAGCCAACTCCCCCTAGTGATTTTACTCTATGCCGTGATGTGGTGGTGTACGTGAAGGAACCTATTGTTAAATGTAGATCCGACGGTGTGGTAGTATGTCAAATACAAATGGTACTCTGGTCTAAGCATCAATTAGACCAAATCGTTTTCTTTCCACTAACCCTGCCACGGTTCCTCACGGGCTAGAGTACCCTCTAGAATGGTGTACGAAACCCCTTAAATACCTGAGGGTCTGGATACATCGCAGTCCAAAGGTTGTAATACATCAAAACTACAGAATAGCCGTACTGAAGTTGCAGAATCGGATAGATAGCTGGATTCGTCTTCCCCTCTCACTATTAGACAGGCTAGCAATCATGAAGATGTTGTGTAACCTACGTTTTTATATCTTTTTGTCAACATATCCATTCCCCTAACACAAGAGTTCTTCAAAACATTACAATCTTGTATGACGACTCTCACGTGGGCTGGAAAATAGCCTAGACTCTGATGGCAGACGCGCACATGTCCCGATCTCCTAAGTGAGTTCGCTGCTCTGGACTTTTATCTGTATTACTTGTGTGCTCAGGTTCAATTTGCTCACTACTGATACAATCCCCAACGTTACACAGTCCACGTTGCTGTTGAGCACGATGAAGCCCACCTGATCCCCCTTAACGCAATATTCTTGCATGTGCGCCGACAAGTACCCTTAAATCTGTTGGTCCAGTACATAGCACAACCAGAGCATGGCAGGCACTCTCTACGCGTGCACGTAAGACTCCACTATATTCCATGTCACTACCACTAAAACACCACCCATCCCTTCTAGTTACAAAGGAGGCAGGGGCACTAACCATACTATAGGAGGCGGGAGTGAGGACTATGGGTGATGCTTCCCCTGCGGGATCTTTTTTCACCCTCAGAGTTTGAGAGAACCAAGATTGTACCCCATTGCAAAGCTTTGTACACTAAAGGCAGCTTTGAAAGTGCTATATTCCTGCTTTCCCCAAGAACCGCCTACGCTGCATTCACTGCAGACCCTACGATCCGAAAAAACTGTACAACTTCTCCCAGGGGGAGCGAAGTGGACCCACAGACATGGCCAGAGAGAGCTGAAGTGTGTTCCTGGATGCCCCACTAACACAGGCAGATTGGGAGTTTTGTTGTGTCCAACTGGACAAGCTTACATCCAACTATAACCTCAAGATAATATATTTAAATATCTGCAACAGGCTGGGCGTAAAAAAGGCACCCACAGCCCCCGTGGTGCGGGGACACCGAAGTCCAGGGGCCCCCTTAAGCACATTGCAGACTGGCTCGAAATATGAGCTTCCACTACGGACCCACCCACGTCCCAGACATGACAAATTATCACACAAGCCTCAAGTAAAGGGGGAATAAATCTCTCGGCAGGCAGTGTAACGTTAAAACAAAAAAATATGTCGCGAGGAAGAATACAACATTGCCAAATATTTTACTGAAATACGACTTCTACTTTTCTAGTGACTGATTGGTAAGAGTTGCAAGTTAAACTAAACTTGGCAGCGTCGGCCACTGTGAATTTTATGAGTGCTACAAGCACGCAGCGGAGCTGATGATCGGTTTTCACTTGTAAGCCAGCATTACACTTAGTATTACCAAATTATAAATGGCCACTTGCCATAGATTCCGGTTTACACTTTTCAGATCTCAAGCGTCCTACTGTCCTGCAGCTGTGCCAGTATCAGTAGTCCGTTCTAAAATGCCTCTTCTGTTTTACCGAGCATCACCAGCAATTTACCTGGTATTTATGAGTACATACTGGGGGAAAATAATTAGACTTTGATTTTAAAACATCAATTTTACTCTTCCTGTTAGCGTGGTTTTATTGCTGCCATTTTCTGTTGCTCAGTCAGCACTCGCCCTCTCCCTCACCAGTTTTGTGTTAGTGATTTCTGATCCAACTGAGTGACAGTTACTTCTTCTCTCAGGCACTCCCTCCATGATCTCTTTTAGTGCTTCTGCTTCCTTTGCTGGTGTCCTCCCCATTTGGCGGGTACACGATCATTGTAAGGCTATGCCGCCTTCCAAAGTACACCTCACTTGGTGTCCCAGTTCTATAGCTGCACCCCCATCGCAGGCTGTGGTACTTTATAACCCTGTGTAGCCTCCCACAAATGAGCCCAAAGCATTTCTTCCAACTACAACGGTTTTGTATCCCTCCATTACACTGCTGTGTACTTTTCATTATTTTATTTATTTTACAGATTTATAAATCTCCTAATCAGCACCTGGAAAACAGTCATGATACCCTGTGTGAGAAGTTGGCCTAGTATATGCTGGTCACTAGTTAAAGTGGCCACCTTGCACCAGTACAATTCGACTCTTATGGTAGTAGGTTTAAGACAACCTTTTAAAGAAAGCTATCCTAGTGGTAGCTGTGGAGAGCAGCCTTCAGGCTAAGTCTTTAGAGGAATGTAAAGCAGCTTGTTATACCTTATAATCTCTTGAATCACTAAATGAAAGGAAACCACACAGATATATATATATATGTATTTATTTCTAACACACTCTACTAATCTCTTTATGAGATTAGAAGTCAAGGACATATGCACAAATCAACGTTTCAAAACAAATTAAGCACTTATATTGCTGGGGCTCTAGGAGCGTACCAGACCATATACTAAAAAAGAGGTATAAGTATATCGACTTGAGAAGAGACCAGGCCTACGGCCTTCAGAAGCACTGGGGCCTCACTAATCCACCCAAGGCAGGTAAGTAAAGGACCCACGGGAGACGCATGCAGTGTGAGAACACAGCCGCGGATCCCAATAGACTTCAATGGAGCAAGTCGCGGTTGGAATTTTAAAGTTTTAGGATACTTCGGGAGAGTCTACAAGCAAGTCACTTATAGGGTAAGTAATTCTAGAGCCAACACCCATAGGAGCACCGAAGTGCTGGAGTTACCTCACCCAGGGAAGCCGGGTGCATAGGTGTCTTTTGGTGTCAGGTCATGGTGTCGTTTTCAATGGGCGCCAAAGAAGACTTGCTGCTTGTGAAGACAGAAGAAATGTCCGGTGGAATCCAAAGTGGATTCAGAAGAAAGAAGACCTGAAAGCAGAGGAGACAGTGTTCCAAGTCACTTGCCAGTGACCCGGGGCCAGGAAGCTGGATGCCCACAGTCGTCGGGTGATTTCAGGTGATCACGGGTGTCTTGACTCTTCAGCCACGAGGTCCAGGGGGCGTCGATGATGACCAGGAGCTGGATTTGGTGTGTCCCACGAAGTCTGCAGCTTAATGAGGTGTCGACAACCAGTTTGGAGCCAATAAGCCTTGGCAACAGCAAGTCTCGTGGAAAGTGAAGAAAGTCAGCAGGGCAGACCAGCAAGGTCTGAGGGACTCACCCAGTGAGGGTAAGTCAGGGCAGGCCTGGAGCAACCAGGGGAGCCCTTTGGTTCTGTATAAAAGTATTCTGGGGACCCACAAGCCAACCGGCAAGGGATCGTGAAGACTCCTCGGGAGGATTCACTCACCAGGAACCCATGGTCACTCGGGACGAGGTAGGCCTCTGATCTTCGGAGGAAATCCTGCTGGAGGCTTAGATCACACGTGATCCAAAGCACAAGTTCGTTGAATGTTGTGAAGGGGTTGCACTCGACAATAGTGCTCGGTACCCGGGTATTGCTGTTCCTCGTCACTCGTGGGGTCCACTTGCTTCAGCTTCGCTGGAGACTCACGATGGCCTTGGAGAAGTCAGGAAATCCACTTCCGGGGCTGCAGGGACTTCGGACTCCAGCGGGAGCGGGAAAGTTTGCAACTGTTGATGCAAGGTTTTGGTGCCTGCCAAGCAGGGAACTTACTCCTTGACTCCAAGGGAGATTCTTCAGTCTTCCAGAGGTAGTGGAACATCGAAGGTCCAGGATTCTTCTTCAGAGCGTCATCCAGGGATATCTAGTTTGCAATGGCAAGGGTTCCCTAACTCATACTACAAGGAAGGGAGGGACTAGCTCTATGACCACTTCTATGGGAGGGTCAGGAGAGTGGGTGGCTACACCCACTTCCCTTTGTCCAGTTTCGCGCCAGAGCAGGGGCTGGTAGCCCCTGAACCGGTTTGAGCTGGCATATGCACAGAGGAGCCTACTGCTCCCCCAGTGCAGAACTTCAAAGCACTCTAGGAGTGCACCCACCCAGCCCCAATACACTAAATCCTGTCTGGAAGGTGGTTACACCTCCCTGTGACAGGATGCCTATTGTTAGGCCTCCTCCACTGCGAATTTCGGTCAGCAGCAGAAGGGCAGTCCAGTGTCTGTGCTGGTGGCATCCATTTTGTGATGCCCGGGCTCTTCAGGATTCTACCGTGTTTCCACAGTGGGTACATGTCTATCCCTCTAGAAGGGTGGGATCATACTCCCACACCAGTTACTGGTGTGGGGGTATGATTCCAAAGCTTTTGACACCAAACACAACATGTTTTGATGCAGCCATCCCAAAGTTAGCATTTACGGCTAGGTTATAATGCACCTAAGAGTATATTAGAACACGAAAATAGAAGGTTAGGACAGTCAGAGCCTGCACCAGTAAGTGTATTTCATTTGAAATAAGGGCAAGAATGGTAGTGCAAAGAGCTGAGAACTTGACCTTCCTAGTTCCCACAGTTTTGTATAACCAAAAACACAAAATACAAAAAAGCTCAGCACCTACCCAAATGTAAGAATTAGTTGCAAACAATGTAATACAGTATTTTAAATGGACAAATAGCAAGTACAGACTAATCTCCCAAATAAGTGACTTGAGACTTTGGATTCTTGTACAAAAATATATATTCTTCTTTTATTCTGGTAATTCTCCATTAGACTTCATTAAAAACACAATGCATGTTCATTGTTATGTTAAATCACGATGATAATATACGAGATCAGGTTCTGATGCGTCCAATAAGATAAATGTCCCTTCTTTTATCACAAATTAAATTCTCATAGTACAAAACTGCACTGTTATTTGTTGTTGTAGTCAATTATATATTCATTCTTCTAAAGGGTATAATAGCCCCTGATTTGAACGCGAGAAAAGGGCACGTGTGGTCCAATGTCCTTGCTCGTAGACCAAGAAACTTTTGGGCCCCATATGTAGCCTATATGCTTTCCACAAAATCAGGATTGAATAGAGTGACTCACCAGACTATACGTGATGTACAATGTGAGGGGAAGGCTGGGTGGATGTGAGGAGTAATGACCGTGTTTACATTTTTAATTATGTATGAAGATGCTATGCTACAGTCTCTTGTTTGTTCTGTGGTTTACTGTACAGATGTAAACCTGAGATATGAATAAAACTTTAACTTAAAATTAAAAACATTATTTACAAGTTACACTGACAGCTAAATATAATACGGGTTGAAGATGATTATTTAATATTGCAATGGAAGATACAATATTTTTGTAGAACCATAACCTGTCACTCCAATCTAGCCATGGCACAGAGCCCTGTTTCTGTCTGTATCTAAAGCTTAATTCCATCAATTATCTTGCACCCTCGGTCCCAGTGTTTCAAAATGTAAAAATAAATCTGTATGTTAATATTTGTTTCTTAAAAATATTTTTAGATGTGGTGGAAAGATCATTATAGTTGGTTTTTTTGCAATTAATGCTTAGTTTAGTAGAACCATATTTTGAAGTGTTCTAAATTACTTATGCATTAAAATGTTATTACTGGATTTATTGCTACAATAGCAACAGTGCCAGCAACAATAACGTAGTGGCTATGTTTAAGTAAGTGCAAGGATTGTAATATGAATGCAAAATAGGAATAATATCAATAAATACTTTTGCTACAATTACTACTCCTATTACCTTCAATATTTGCTCTTTCTTTGCACCTCACTTGGCCTAGTTCACATTTTAAAACTTTTCGCAGACATTGGCACTTTCTGCTAATTTAGCATTTTTAGGTTTTGCCTGTGGAAATCTATTGTATAGTTTATCACCCGGAGAGAGTAAGTGATTTGCCCAGAATCACAGGATGTTGTGCCGCTGAGACTCAAACAGGGATCCCCAGCTCTCTTGTCAACAGCTCTGGCCGCTGCGCCACATCTTCTCCACTCCTGTGATACTTGTTAGTGGCTATTGTTGCTGTAAAGAGAACTGGATTTCATTTTGTAGAATGCCATTTTAAGAACAGGCTTGGAGGTCTGAATAAAGGATGAGAGCCACCATATTCGCTGTCAACTCACAAACTTTGCTAGCGGGAAAAAAATGCTGCTGCAGATTCTTAATTATAATCTTGAACGACATCATGCCATGCTAACCTCCTGACACCCTGTCTGCAGGTAGTGCTCGAGTTTTTTATTGTCCTGGAAATAATTATAGATGACTCCAAATAAAGTCTAACTTCTTTTCATTTTACACTTTTCAATTAATGCTTTCTAAACTTGCTATTTATATGGCACGTACAGATGAAAGAAGTTCATGGTTGGCATGGTTACTTTTTATTTGCAAATTTGAAAAATATAAAAAGGAAGTTCCCAATAACAAACACTTATTTTGGGCATTGATTGACCACAATCCAAAGTTTCAGAATGAATCAAATGCTCATTTTATATTTTCACGTGCAGCCTCTTACCCTATTTCCCATCGTTAGCAGCTGAAAGTTAACACTTGGCAACCACCTCTTTCCTCCCCCACATATTTTAGGTGGAAGAAAAGCACTTGCTACTTTATATTTTTTCGCAGTCTTGTGTTGCTAAACGTGGCCAGAGGGCACAAGAGCCAGATGTAATTTTCTTTTACTTATGGTGAAATAAGCGATTTGTCCCGAATCCCAGGATGTTGAGCCTAGAACAGGACTTTAATCTGGTAGTCTAGATTCAGTGTTGGTGGCTCTGACCGTTGGGCCATGTCTTCTCCCCTTTATGTGAAACCATCACATCAATGTTTCCATGTAAAGCAACAAATGCCGTCCTTACAGGTAAAATATATCAGTGACTAGCAAGGGGGGAGGAAATTTGCACGGTCCCACTAATAGAGTTTAGTTGTGAAAAATGGGCAAGTGACAGAAATTACATTGTAATATAAAATCACTGCATACTTTTGTCATTTTGTATTGTGCGACATTCGGATGCCCAATAACGCGTTTGGTGGAACTTTTCATTTAATACGTTTCCAAACAATTGTGACAGTTTTTCTAATTTTATTTAAAGTGCTCCTGTTTGTGTTCTGCTGGCAAAGGCAAGTCCAATTAACCGTACAATATTTTACAGGGTATTCCGTTCCTCTGGTTGTTACCACCCTCAGTTCCTGCCCCCTGAGAAACATTTGCAGAATGCTTCCTGGAGGGGTTTCATTTCACGGGCTTTGCTTCAGCCAAGACCATACGTGAGTGGTCTCTATTTTAAGCCAGTGCTAATGCATTAATAAACAGCTGTTTCTGTTTTCAAATAAACTCTTTTTCCTGTGGCCGAAATAGCTAATCCCCAGGTTACCCCCAAGGAATGCAAAAGTCAAAAACATCTAGCTAGCTAAGTAAACAAACAGAATGGCCAAGATCCTAAGCAATTAAAGGAATTTCCATCTGAAACAAATGGCTTCTCTGTTACTCAAATTAAGAAATATTGTAACACACAGAATGTGTGTTACAATATTTCTTAATTTGAGTAGCATTGGTAGCATTGTGTAAATGCGGGACTCAAACTAACACTTTCAACTTGTCACTTTTGAATTACATTGTTTCAAAAATATGCATATTGCTGGGTAGATCCAGGAGAGAATTCTGCATTTCGAACCTCAGTCTGAGTTGTGTGCATGTTTTTGTTGAATTACCAACATGCACAATTTCTAGTTTTACCAGTTCAGGAACACATACGATATAACCAAATGCTTTTCCACTGACATTTTACAACTGCTAAAAAACAAAGGAAAATGTGTGTGGAAAGAAATGGTGGAATTTGGGAAAGGCATGCAGTAATGGTAACAGTATTTGCGGGACTCACATGTTATTTCTTCTTTCTTTCTTTAATTCTTTATTTCGGCCTATTTGGCCATAAAGGATACAACAGTACAGTATCAGCATAAAACATCCCTTGTGTTAAAATCATTCATAAAAAAACATAAAATCCATATACATAGCATATCTAATCACGGAGAGCAATTACAATTCATTACGACAGTATTCAGTCTTTTAATAATTTGGTCCTTATCTGCCACATGGCCATTATGAATTTGGCAACCGCAAAGACTATGTGGGGAGCGGTACTCGTTTTCAATATTCTGTACGAATTCAAATGGCTCCTTATACCCAGATTCCGGCAAAGTGGGGCTAGCCAATATTTCCTTGGTCTATTGTAAGCTGGGCAAAAAAACAAAAGGGGAATTTCCTCCTCATCATGGGTGCAACACCCTGGACAGATTTTGTCATCCCTCTTTGTCCATTTGTAGGTGAAAGTTTTGATAGGCAAAGTCCCTAACCTCCATTGAATGAACAATTTTCTTGATAGAATGGGGAAGATAATGTCCATAAAACCTTCAAACTGATATGTATCCTTGAAATCCAAGAATCGATCAGTTAGAATACCTTTGTTAGGTGCAGAAACCAAGGAAGCAAGACTTTTCTCCTTATATGTCTCCACAAGACTTTTTCGTGAAACCCTTTGGCAGCCTTGTTCAGGTAACTCCCATAATTCAGGCAGTCCCAACCGGTACAGTTCTTTCTTTATAAAAGCCAACCATGGGATTTTGTCACACTGGTTCAAATTCATTACATGAGTGAGCTCTTGCCTGCAGTGTACAAGCTCACCAGTGGATCAAAGCCTATGCCAAAATCTTAAAGGCATTAATTCCAAGTCCTCTGTTATAGAGGGAAGACCCATGTCTAATCTTAAGGGGAAAAGGGGTGTACCACGGGGAAGAGCAAGGAGACGCCTGAGGAAATTATTTTCCACTTTAACAATTTCTACCCCTGCTCTATACCCCCATAGCTCTCCACCATAGGATGCGGCTGCTTTAGCTTGGGTTTTATACACTTCCACTGCCGGACTAATGGGTTTGTAAGTGGAAGTGTTTACAACCTTCAGAATCGCCCCAGATAATTGGGACAGCTTCAGCCGACATCTTGCTATTTGGGGTTCCCATGATAGATTCTCTTGCAGAGTTACCCCTAAATACTGGAAAGTTTTTACCCTCTCCAATCTTACTGAACTCAATGATGGGTTAGGTCTGGTTTTGGGTGATGGATTAAATATCATGAACTTGGTCTTCTCTGTATTGATCTCTAGACCGTATTGACTACAGAAAAGACCAAATCCATCTAAAATCCGTTGAATCCCCATCGGGGATTTTGAAAGCAGGAGGGTATCGTCCGCAAACATAATAGCGGGTACCCTCCTTCCTGCCAAGGATGGAGCGTCATTGTCCCCAATAGTGTAAAGATGGGATATGACATTATTGACATAGAGGCGAAACAGGGTTGGCGCCAAAACGCAACCCTGTCTTACCCCTCTAAGGACTGGGAACCTTGATGACAATGCTCCATCCCTCCCACACCTAACCTGAGCGTAGTTGTTATCGTGAAGCCTAATTATGGATAGATCGGAACACCCAGCTCCTTTAGGACCTCCCATAATTTCTTACGGGGGACCAGGTCAAAGGCTGACCTCAGGTCCACGAACACCATGTACAACCTCCCCCTCTCGATCCTCACGATTTTCCAGTAGAGGAGAACGAGATGGAAGATCTGGTCCATGGTGGACGTGTTTTTCCTGAAGCCAGCCTGGAGGGGGCTGAGGATTTCATTTTGCTCCATCCAATCTATAAGGTGGTTCAGGAGGAGGCGAGAATAGATTTTTTGGGCACATCTATGAGGCTGATCGGCCTGTAGTTGGCTGGGTGAAGAGGAGAGCCCTTTTTAAAAATAGATACTATCTCTGCCCCCAACCAAGTACAGGGGATCTCCATACGTCCCGCGATGGAATTAAAGAGAATGAGGAGGTAGGGGCCCCAGATCTCTGGGTGGAGACGAAAAAGGTCACCGGGCAGTCTATCGAGTCCTGGGGCCTTCCCCGTCGCCAAACCCTCTATTGCACTGACCACCTCACCAAGGGTAAATTCCAATACAGCTACAGGAATAGGTAAAACAGTGGAGGCTGCAGCATTGGCAAATCCAAAGGTTTCTTGATACAGTTTGCCAAAGTGGGCCTCCCAAACAGAAGCTGCAATGTTTGGCTCCACCGCAGCTTTGGGTTCTCCTGCGCCAGTATTTACCAAGGACCAGAATTTTCTCTGGTCCCTCGCTTCTAGTGCTAGTGAGAGGTCCTGCCATCTATTCCAATCCCATTCCGATCGTGCTAATGCCATAGTTTTCCTGTAATTCCGCCGGAGCTCAGTAACCTTGCCCTTGTCAGAACCTGCTTTTATTGTATTTATTAGTTCTGTCTTAATCTTTTTGCAAGAGGAGTTGTACCAGGTTGGGGTTCGAGTCTTTTTCTTCCGCAACGGTGCCACTGGATAGAAGACTTCACCTAGAGCACTCACTAAGTCTTCATGAATTAGGGCTAGCTTCTCATTGAATTCCAGGGGTCTTGGCTGATTAATTAATACGTCCAATTCTTTTAGCCTGGGGAATACTAGCTGATAAATTTTACTTATACTCTCTTCTGAGTTTGCCAGTTTCCCCCATTTAACCCTACGTCTATTGGAGCTAAGAACCAGATTCCCTAGGTCCTTACTGGGCTCAGTGGAGAGTGATCCAACAGCACGTATGGGGTGCGCCATATCCAGTAGGAGTGCATTGTGATCACTATCCGTTCTTGCAATTACTCTAAAATCCTGGACCTTGGACCAGAGGCCGGTGTCTACAAAAATATAATCTAACCTCGATTCATGGTCCTTCCTATTGAAGGTACATGATAAAGGGATATCAGAGGGAGTACGACCGTTGCAGGCCCTTAGAGAAAAATTTAGTATTAGGGACATGATTTGTACTGCGAGAGGGGACCAAGATTTGGGATGGGGAGATTGACATAGCGGGACACCCCAGAAGTCGTCTTCGGTCGTAAGGGCGCCTTCCTTTAGGCCTTCCAAGGGTTCAAAATGGCAGTTAAAATCACCGCCCATCACTATCTTGCAGTCATTTGGAAGATGACCCAAGAAAAACGAAAGATCATCTAATGTGGGTGATTCCAAGGCCACACTGACTGGGCGGGAATACACATTAATAATTGCCAGATTTAAAGCATTGGGCCACTTGAGTAGGACACACTGTATGTCCTGCGAGAGCGTAGATACACTCTCCGCGTTACACCCAATGTGACTAGCTACCCAGACCGCCAGACCACCTGAAGGCCTCCCTTTACTAGTCCAAGTGGCATTAATTTCAAACACTGCATATCCTGCTCTACACAGCGGTTCCCTCGCCCAGGTCTCTTGAAAAAGATAGATATCACTATTACCTACTAGGGAGTCCCACTCGTTTGTATGTAATTTGTTAGCAATGCCCGCCACGTTCCAAGAAAGAACCTTTAGGGTTTCAACTGGGGGTTTTAATCCTAATCCCCCAGTTTTCTCGGATTCAGTGTCCAATATTGGAGCTGCGGGCATTTGGAGTGGTATTTCCAAAGTAGATGGGACAGTAGGGGCAATAATAAGAGCAGGCGAGACTATCAAAGTTGGATTATTACCCGGTAGACTCTGAGATAAATTAGTTACTCGACCCTGGGAGCTGGTAGAAGTTAGATTTTCCCATCGGGGGGCATCAAATTCTCGGGCAATAATATCTGTCTCGCCTCTCACGATCCCCTGTCCCTTGTATGGTCAATCGACCTGGTCAAGACAGCTATATCTATTAGGGTGTATATAGTTTCCGTAGTTAGTAATAACATTACGGGTGGGCCTAAATCTAGACCCATCGTCAGCAGGTCCCACCCTTGTCCAGCCATCGTTCCTACTCATAGTCGAGTCACATGTGTTAGGATAAAAATGTGACAAATGGACCAATTCAATAGATGTCGTTCCTAGACTCCCAAACCAGTTACAGATGTAAGGCGCAACCTGTGGATTCTTAAAGCTTACAATTATACAGTCCCCCACGCTTTTCTTAACGGTGTGTCCAACCCATGGAACCCTTCTGACCATAAGTATTTCTCCTCTAAGATTAGGTGGTAAAGGCCAATGAATATTTAACCAGCTAATAACCTTATTACGTAAGGAGTCATAAGGTTCCACCACATTACCTCGGAGCAGAGGTACCCCCTTCAAAATCACAGTGTAAGCTGCCGCCTCCGGAGGCAAATTGACTATTTTTCGCCAGTTGTGGGGACTAGCTGGCTGAAATGAACAGTTTACTGTTTCATTTGCAAGTTTCTCCTTGCCTGATGTAAGGACCGGGGTGGAAAATTTCGTCCTCCTGACTGTTGCTATCGGGGGTAGTTGCCTGGGAAGAGGTACAGGGGAAGGTTTTGACAGTGGGACTGGAGTGGTGTTTTCTCGGGAAGTAACTGTTGGAAGTGCAGGGGCCAAAGTAACTGGATCAGTAAATGTGTGAGAGGTCCTAACAATAGTCCCATGAGCTCCATGTGGACTTGCTCCTTGGCCTGCTACTAAGTCTAGGAATCCCTTTTTCAAGTCCAATAAACACATTTCCATATTAGCTAAGCGGTCTTCTAGGGGGGTGAGCATTTCCCTCAGTAGAGCACGAATACCCGGGAGAGTGAATTCCCCCACCCCTGCTGGAATATGTTTACTAGGGAGAATTTTAGTTGGAGTCTGGGGGGGCAAAGCCCCTGTTTTGGAAGACAAATTTAGCCCTTTGTTGGCTAGACCCGGTTGGTTGCCCTCACCCCTAGGATTAGTCTTAGAAATCTTAGGTTTTCTACCTCCTGTCGTATAGGCCCTTTTTTTCCTTTTCGGAATAGCTCCCTCCTTCTCTCCCTGTGATGGCTGCACGGGCTGGAGAGCCCTGTCAGTGACTATATTCGTATTAGAGACACCCCATTCAACATTAGTTTGAGGTAAAGGAGCCTTACATGTTGGAAGGGGTAATATGCTAAGGTCTACAGTGGCAGAAATGTCACGGTCAATGGTGGAGATGACAGAGCAATTTGGGTTAGGTGAAACAGGCATTCCGTTTATCCCTCCTGAAACTAATGGTGTACAATTAGGCATTTGCTCAGGAGTAATGGCATGAGCAAGGGGTCCCAAAGAAGATCTCCTAGCCCAAACGATTTCTTGCGAAATACGCCTTTCAAGGATAGTGATCTCATCAATTAGAAGGGACCCCGCTTTGGCAAAATATGTGTCCAAAGTACCTGTTGTCCTCCCGGTGGCCAATGCGCTTTTGCTCCTTGTTTCTCTGGACGTCATGGTCTCGAGCACAGATCCAAGATTGGAGTAGATACTTTAGGCAAGGGAAAGGGACCCAAGCCCATGCTCGCCTGTTCTCAAATATTTCTGCACAACCACCTATTCTTCAAGCACACAGACATACTGGTTGGATTTGGCACGAGAGTGAGTGATGGTTCAGTTTATACAGTTGTATTAACCAGAGATTTCACAAAAATGAAATGCACTGTTAATAATTGAAAGGGCGAGAAACTGAACCATTGACTCACAGCTCGTGAACTGTAAAGCCACGACAAGGCACCAACCGCTTTACAGACCATTCATACACCTTTCATACATGTGACACATACAAAACCATTCACACCACCAGCAGCGGGCCCAGCACATTACATCACTCACACTAGCAGACAGCGTCGTTCAAGGGCCCATCACTTTCACATGCCCATATTCCTGACACAGCAACCACATCAGCTCACGGATTGCATGGAGTGGCGTTTAGCTAGCAGTGTGTGTAGTGACCAGCAGCAAGTCACTACTCACACACCGCCAGCCAAGAGCCCGTCCACGCACACCGCCAGCCAAGCGCCAGTCCACGCACACCGCCAGCCAAGCACCAGTCCACACACGCCGCCAGCCAAGTGCCAGTCCACGCACACTGCCAGCCAAGCGCCAATCCATGCACTGCCAGCCAAGCGCCAATCCACGCACACCACCAGCCAAGCGCCAGTCCACTCACAGCCAGCCAAGCGCCAGTCCTCGCACACCGTCATAAATTTATTTTCTTAAAACAAGAAAGAAAATACAAACCAATTGCAACTAGATAGAAAGCTATAACTACAAAAACACCAGCAGTAACTAAAGACATCATTCTATTTCCAAACGTGAAACTGAACAACTATATAAAACCATACAGACCAGGCAGTACACTATTAGACTCACGATTGCTCCCAAAAACTCTTTTGAGTGTGATACAACCTGAAACATGTGGGCACACACAGCCCAGGATTAGAAGGACAATCGGCACAGTGCATACGACTCTCCTTCTGAACACCTCTTCGCAAGCAGACTCTACATCTCTTACATGGATTGTGTTTTTTTGGGTGTGGGAGGAATTAAATCAGCAAAGTGTCGATCTTCCAAATCTAAACAGTTTGCACGTTCCTAAGTAGGAGCGTGTCACTCGTACTGCACTCAAAAATGAAATCAATTATTCGATTCAATGGAATAAAGTAAACGTAAATTTTGCTCCAAGGTCAATTGTGTTTTATTGAAACTTTCAATTTAGGAATATCTTGAACTCTTGTACATTCTCAAGTTATTTACGTGTGGCACTTGTTATTCATGTTACCCTAAATGCCCAATGCATTTTGGGCTGTCAAAGCCCTTTGTCAGGGGCGGCACTACAAAAATAAGAGGAAACGAGGAATCAGCCTGAATTTTAGTGATAAAACATCGTACCATGTGTTGAATATAATAGTGGGAACAAAAGGATAAACTAATGAAAAACAGAACAAACAGAAAGTGGATATGGTAGTCCCAACGTGCCAAAAGTTGTGATCTGAGCAGGAAAGTGGTGTATTGATGTTCTAAATATTCGTGAACCAAGCCGGTGGTTTTAAGTCTTCAGAAAAGTGAAAAATACTGCCGTAATGAGACTAGTGCATCGGATCTTTCAAATCTAGCCACATCCTCCACCACTTCAACTCTTGGAAAACTTGCCTGTTCCACAACAACAAGGCTGCATATCACAGACTCCTGAAACTGAACAAAAGTCATCTTTGACGCAGGAGAACACTCCTTGTACACAACAAAAGCATTGAAAGTTGCTAAATTGAAGAGATGGATGGCCAACTTCCTATACCAAATGTAAGCCTTATGAATAGCAGTGTAAGGTTCCACCCTCTAATCTACTCTATCGCCACCACCCATGTGCTTATTGTAGTCTACAATGCACACAGGTTTGTGCACTTCAGCAGCCTGACCCCAAACAGTCACAGGTGAAGTACTCTCATCATGAATGGTAGTCAGCATGTACACATCCTTCCTGTCCACAAATTTCACAGCGAACAGTTCCTCACTACACAAGGCACTGCACTGTCCCCTCTGAAGCTTTTTGCAAACAAGCTCTTTTGGGTAACCTTTAGGGTTAGAGCATATTGTGCCACAAGCAAAAGTGTCCACTTTGAACATTTCAGTAAACAATTGCACAGCAGTGTAGAAGTTATCAAGGTACAAATGGTGGCCTCTGTTAAACAGTCCTCTAACAGTAAAGGCCCATCAGTTATTAATAACTACAGGCAGCATAGAACCCTACTTGACCATAGTGAATAACATGAATCATCGCTTTTTATTGACAAGGTTTAGACTGAACAAATACCATCTTTTGCTCACTGATTCTGTTGGTTGGATGAAGGACAGGGACCTGGAGATCTGTTCTTGCGACAGATTCTCCCTCAAGGATACTGCCCACTTTATTTTCTTTTGTAAACATTTGTCCCCTCTCCGCAAAAAGTTCATTATCCCTCTTATTAAGAACAAAGGATTCAGACAAGTCAAACCTGCTCTTTTGTATCTCCAGCTGCTAGGTACTACTTGGGAGATTTTTAATATAGCACATTTTTTGGCTATCGCGATGAGATTAAGGAAAAAAATCAAGTGGACATAGTGTTGTTTAAAATTAATTGTGAATTGTGATTAAACTCGACCTAGTCTTATTTTAAGTAGTGTTTTAAAATCATGTGTAAATGCTTATTTTAAATGTTATTTATTGTATATATTGTAATGTATTGCACTTTTATGGTTCTTGATATGAGCCGAGTAAAGTAATTTTGACTGACTGACTGACAGTCCTCTAGCAAGATCCAACACAATTTTCTCCGAAACTCCAAAAGTGGACGGACAACCAGGGGTGTCAATAGTGGAATCCCTACCAGTGTACACCCGGAAATTATAGACCTATCCTGTCCTACTCTCAGACAACATATACATCTTAATTCCATAACGTGCCCTCTTGCTAGGAATGTACTGCCTAAAAACCAAACGGCCCTTGAACAGGACCAAAGACTCATCAAGAGATATTTCTTTGCCTGGAGTATAGATCTCTGAAAATCGATCTACGAAGTGATCAAGAACAGGCCGAATCTTAAAAAGACGGTCACTGTCAGGGTTATCTTGTGGCAACGCCAAAGCATTATCAACAAAATGCAGCATCCAAAGCAAAAGTAAATATCGATCACGACTCATAATTGCAGGAAATTTGGCTGTTGCCATCAAGGGACTGATGGACCAATATGAAGCCAGGGACGGCTTCCTCATCAAGCCCATCAAAGAAGTCAAACCCAAAAACTTCTTCATCTCATCTAGATTTGTGGGAGTCCACCGGGTAGCTCTAGAGCGGGCCTAAGTCTGGCACTGTTGTCCCTGAAAAACTGTTCTGCAGACACTGATTATTGCTATATTTTACAACTAAACAGGCAGTCACAGGTGCAGTTAACTTTCAGGCACTAGGGTCATGATTTGAATGGTACAGCAGATGCATTGGCAGCTGCCAAACTGTTGTCAGAGCTCCTCTAAACACCTAATATTGCTATATTTTACTACTAAACAGGCAGCCACAATTTCAGTTACCTTGCAGTAGAAAGGGGCTTTATTTAAATGGTGCAGTAGGTGCAGTGGCACCGGGCCCAAAGTTGTCAGAACTCTTTCAAACACCCAATCTTGCTTTATTTTACTACTATACAGGCATAAACAATTACAGTTATTTTGCAGTTAAAAGGGGCTTGTTTTGAATGGTGCAGCAGGTGCAGTGGCACTGGGGCCAAAAGCTTTAGGGACCCCACTAAATGCAGAATATTGCTACATTTTACTACTAAACAGGCAGTTGCAGGTGCAGTTATCTTGCAAGCAACAGGGTCATTATTTGAATGGTGCAGTGGCACCAGGCCCAAAAGTTGTTAGAACTCCTCTAAACACCTAGTATTGCTATATTTTAAAACTAAACAGACAGTCATTAGTGCAGTTATCTAGCAAGCACTAGGGGTAAGATTTCATTAGTGCAGCTGGTGCAGTGTCACTGGCATCAAAAGCTCCAGGCACCCCACTAAACATCTAATATTACTATATTTTATTCCTAAACAGGCAACCACAAGGGCAGTTACCTTGCAGACAACAGGGTCATGATTTGAATGGTGCAGAATGTGCAGTAGTACCGGGCCCAAAAGTTGTCAGAACTCCTTAAAACACATAATATTGCTATATTTGACTACCAAACAGGCAGTCACAATTGCAATTACCCTGCAGTTAAAAGGGACTTGATTTGAATGGTGCAGCAGGTGCAGTGGCATTGGGGCCAAAAGCTCTAGGGACCGCACCAAACCCAGATTATTGTTAATTTTACTACTAAACAAGACAGCCACAAGTGGATTTATCTAGCAGGCAATCGGGTCATGATTTAAATGGTGCAGCAGGTGCAGTGGCACTGGGCTCAAACGTTGTCAGAACTCCTTTAAACACCTAATATTGCTATATTTTACTACTATACAGGCATACACACTTAGTTATCTTGCAGTTAAAAGGGGCTTGTTTTGAATGGTGAAGCAGGTGCAGTGGCACTGGGGCCAAAAGCTTTAGGGACCCCACTAGATGCAGAATATTGCTACATTTTACTACTAAACAGGTAGTCGCAAGTGCAGTTGTCTAGCATGGAGTAGGGCAATGATTTCAATGGTGCTGCAGGTGCTGTGGCACCGGGCCCAAAAGTTGTCAGAACTCCTCTAAACACATAATATTGCTATTACATCAATAAATTATATTGCCCTCATTCATGTTTGAAAATGTTGCTATTACTTACCCACAGTATACCGAATATGCCACCTTATTTCGCATGCGTTCACAACGCAGGGCGTTACAACGCGGTCGTTGTTAGTTCGCATACCGTTGCAACGCAGGTCGGAACTACGACTTGCGTTGTAAGCGATGCTGGATGTTCGAATAGTATAATTTACTATTCCAACTCCAGTCTATGCTGACAGTAGGGAAGGTGTTGGAGTTTAAATCCAACACCTTCTGCCCCTTACAATGCAAGTCGTTGTTCCGACTTGCGTTGTAACGGTATGTGAACTAACAACGCGGTCGTTGTAACGACCGCGTTGTAACACCATGCGTTGTTTTGCATGCGTTGTTAACGCTGTTTACCCACTATACTACTAGTAACAGCACAATATATTGCCTTTTGTACATAAAAAAGTCATAAAACTTTACCAGACTTACTGAAACTTATATTGTACAACTACTCAGCAAGCTACAACTTACAACAAAAACCAGCATATTAATAATTGCATAAGCAAAAATGAATGCATTTACCAATGCCTGTAGTATATTTCAGTTGCAAAGGTGCAGAGTAAACTTTCGCTAACATTTGTATTGTGGCCATTTTTCTGATTTTGTACATTGCGAAAATGTGACAAGTTGGACTGGTATATGCTGTCCACTAATTAAAGTGGGTACCTTGCACCAGTCCAAACGACCCTTATGATGTATGAGGTTAAAATTAACCTATTCAAAAGCTATCCTAGTGGTAGCTGTAGAGAGCAGCCTTCAGGCTTAATCTTGAAGAAATGTAAAGCAGCTTGTTTTACCAGAATATCATCTCCTGAATGACTAAATGAAGGAGAACCACACAGTAGTTATATAAAAATATGTATACATGGGGATTGAACACAAAGCACGCAATACAAGATTAATAGAACAGTTGTAAGTAGCACAGTACACAGTGGGCTCCAGGGAGAGACCAAACCATATACTAAAATAGTGGTATAACAATCACAACTTGAGTCAAGACATAGTCTAGAGTACGCAGAATCGCTGGGACTCAAAGGAACCACCCAAGGTGAGTAGACCGGGACCCCACAGAGGATGGGTGCAGTGTTCTAACACAACCTCGGACTCAGTACAATTCTATGGGAAAGTTGCAGTTTTAAAGTTTAAGGACCCTTCTAGGAGGACTTTGAGCAAACCCTGTGGAACTTAAGAGGTTGGAGAGCCACCCCACCCGTGGATAATGTAGTACCCGAGTTACCTATGCCAGAGGAGCCGGGTGCGTAGGTCTGGAGTGGTGCCGTAAACCACCGTCGTTCTCAATGAAGGGCTGCAAAGAAGTACTGCTGCTGTGAAGGTGAAAAGGGTCCGGAGGAATCCAAGCCTGGATTCTGGAAAGAAGTAACCTGAAAGCAGAGGGCACAGAGTTTTGGTCACTTCAGAGGGACCAGGGGCTCGGTAGACGAATGCCCACTGATGTCGGGTGCTTCAGGTGTGAAGAAGGGATGTTTGACTCTGCAGCCACGAGGACCGGGAGCGTACGAGGATGACCAGGAGCGGGAGGTGAACTGTCCCACAAAGGATGTCGAGTGCTGAGGGGTCAGTGTCTGGCTGGAGTACTAACAAGCCTTGGCAAAAGCAACCCACGCAGGAACGTCAAGCAGGTTACGGTAGGGACCAGCAAGGTCCAGGAGACTAACCAAGCAATGGGGAGTCAGGGCACGTCTGGAGCAAGCAGGAAAACCCAACAGAAATCAAGATGACCCTCAGGGGGACCCGCAGGTCAAATTCGCGAGGGGACCTCAAGCAAGATTGCAAAGTATCAGCCAACGGAGCACTCGGTGCGAGGATGCTGGAGTTCTTTGGTGCAAATACTGCTCAGGGTCAGGACTACATGGAGTCCAGTGCACAAGCTCGGGAATTACCAACAAGCATATGCAACTGCAAATGGACGGGGTGCACAGGGGTTGGGGTTATGCAGTCCCCACCAGGGATACTGGCCTCATTGCTGAGAGGGCAGATCGACCTCAAGGACTTTGAGAACCCCACCTTCTGTGTTGCTGTAATCTTCGGAGATGCAGGAGCAGCAGACCAGTCAGTTGTGTTACGGTGCCTGCAGTTGCAGGGGAGTAACTCCTTCACTTCAAGGAAGATTCTTCGGTTGTCTTTAGTGCACCATAGGTCCTGCACAGAGCCAGTATGGAGCAAGGGCACAGACAAAACTTTGGACGGAGAGGGAGACGAAGTCGGGTCCAGTCGAAGTCCAGTGAAGTCCAGTGAAGTCCAGAGTTTCCAGACGGTCGAAGGTCAGTAGTTTCTTCTTGTAGAATCTTGTCCACGTAAAATCTAAAGTTTTATAGCCAGGTAAGCCATTTTGTACCCAAGGGAGATGGTTGGACAGATTCGGGGGACCCTCTTAGGGAAGGGGCAGGACAAAGAGGTGATTACACCCATGTCCTTTGTCCAGTTTCGCGCCAGAGCAATAGCTCCTAGAACTGGTTTGAGCTGGACTATGCACAGGGACACCAAATGAGCCACCAATGCAGACTTTCAGGCACTCTGAGAGGAATGCACCCACCCAGCCCCAATACACTAATTCCTGTCTGGGAGGTAGTCACACCTCCCTGTGACAGGATGCCTATTGTGCTGCCTTCCCCTGCTCGAGCTTGGCTCAGCAGCAGGAGGGCAGAAATGTGTCTCTGGTCGGCAGCATCCATTTTGTGCTGTCCGGGTTGAGAAGGCTGGCACCGGATACACCAGTGACCCCATAAAGCTCGCTTCAGAAGAGTGGAATCATACCTCCCACACCAGTTACTGTTATGGTGGTATGATTCCAAGGTGTTTGATACCAAACACGATATGTTTCTATGCAGCCGTTTTCGAGAGAGCATTTAACGCGAGGTTATAATGCACCTCTACCTCTATGTCCAGCTGAGTCAGAGACAACCCGGGAGAGTGGTCTCCGAAGGCTGCAGAGAGGCTCTGCTCATACAGGGGCACCCTCTCACATAAAACCCAGCACCCTGCCTTCAGGATTGTTAAGGCCTGCTATAGGGGTGACATACGTTTTAAGTGTAGTGACCAACAGAAATAGTGAACCTATATCTACCGTAAGTGGTGCAAGCACCAGCTTACCAAGGTTGCAGTAGCAGACCCGTGGATCCATTTTGCATTGCCTCCCATGGGTGGTATAATACATGCTTCAGTCCATGGGACTTCCCTGGGAACATGGTTACCATATACTAGGGACTGATAAGGGTACCCCAGTATCCAATCTGGAGTGTACTAAAGTACATGCATGACAATGTAAGGGAGAAATCAGATAGACTTGGGTCCTGATTAGCAGGTTCCCAGACAGACTAGTCAAAACCAGTGAAACATCAAGCAAAACAAAAAGTGGGGGTAACCATAACAAGCAGATCCTACTTTCCTACACAACCCCCCTCAAATGAGAGTACATGAGACTAACCTTGACCAGTTGAGTCTTCATTTTCTGAGTGGAAATATCTGGAGAGTCCATCTGCATTGTTATGGTTACTCCCAGGTCTATGTTCCACTGTATAGTCCATCCCCTGTAGGGAAATGGACCACCTCAAAAGTTTGGGGTTTTCACCCTTCATCTGTTTTAGCCATAAGAGGGGCTTATAATCTGTCTGAACAATGAAGTGAGTGCCAAACAAGTATGGCCTCAGCTATTTCAGAGGCTAAACCACAGCAAAGGCTTCCCTCTCAATAGCTGACCAACGTTTCTCTGTAGGGGTCAGCCTTCTGCTTATATAAGCTACTGGCTGATCCTGACCCTCTTCATTCAGTTGTGAAAACACAGCCCCTACCCCCAACTCAGATGCATCAGTTTGAACAATGAATTGTTTGGAATAGTCATGACTTTGCAGAATGGGAGCAGTGCACATGGCCTGCTTCAGGTCATCAAATGCCTTTTGACAGCTAACTGTCCACCAAACTTTCTTAGGCATTTTTTAGAGGTCAGATCTTGCATGGGGGTCACTATGGATCCATATCCCTTAACAAACCTCCTGTAGTACCCATTCAGGCCCAAGAAAGCTCTGGCCTGAGTCTGGGTAGTTGGAGCAACCCAGTCCATGATGGTCTGGATTTTGCTCTGCAATGGTTGAACCTTTGAAATGTGGCAGGTGCATTCTCCAAGCTAGGGCATCACAATAAATTGATAATGCGTACTAGGGGTTGAAAATGCTTTTTTTGGTTTGGCATCCTCAGCTAGTCTGATTTGACAATATACAGCAGTGAGGTCAAATGTACTCAAAAACGTGTCTGAGGCCAAAGTATCAATAAGTTCATCTGCCCTAGGAATATGGTGAGCATCAGTCCTAGTGACTGCATTGAGTCCCCTGTAGTCTACACAAAACCTCATTTCTCTTTTACCACCCTGGGCACGAGGCTTGGGTACCAGGACTACTGTGCTAGCCCAAGGGCTATCTGAGGGCTCAATGACTCCCAATTCCAGCATCTTTTGGACCTGATGCAGTCCCTGACATGGTCAGGTTGCCTGTAAATGTTATTCTTAATAAGCAGACATTCACTTGTGTCCACTTCATGGGTACACCAAGTGGTTTGTCTAGGAGTCAGAGAAAACATGTCTGTACTGTTCTGATGGACACTTCTGCCTGTGGATTCCTCACCTTCTGAATACCCCCTGTGCCAGCATTCTGCAGAAATTCTTTCCTAGCTCTCCCACGTCGACGAGGACATCATAATAGCGCTGCTCCGCTCGCGACTCTGTATGACGTCACCGGAGCCATAAGTGGACCTAGTCGGCGTGCTGACGTCAGTTCCCTTTTTTCCGCGCCGTCGACACGTAACGGTTTTTCTTGGGAATCTCTGTTTTCTATAGAGAAAACTTTGTATCCTCGAGGATTTCTAATGGCTACTTCTAGGAAGTCCGGATTTAAACCCTGCAGGGAGTGTGGCGGTCACATGTCGATCACTGACCCGCATGATGATTGCCTTTGGTGTTTGTCTTTGGATCACGACGTCGATGAATGCCGAATGGTTGTCCAGGCTTCTTGTTTGAAGCAATGTTCTGGTTCTTTTCCCTACCATACCCGGTGATAGGGATTCTAAAAAATTGGAGCAAGTGGCAAAGAAGGTATTTTCTTCTGTGAGTATGGCTCTAAAGTCCACTAATGCTGCCTGTCTCCTTCAGAGGTATATCCATGCTCTGATGGACTCAGTCAAGCATCTAGCTCCAAAGTTGCCTGAAGAGGATCGGAATAATTTCTTGGAGGCCCTTTCTGATTCTCAAGAGGTGGCCCGTCAAGTTATACAATCGGGTCTGGACACTGCTGACTCTGTGGCCCGTGTGATGGGGTCTTCTGTGGTGACAAGAAGACAAGCTTGGCTTAGATCGTCCGGATTTTCTCCTGATGGTCAAGTGACTGCTGGATTTGCCCTTTGATGGGTCGAGACTGTTTGGAACTAAGGCTGACTCTGCCTTGCAGCATTTTAAGGATAGCAGAGCAACTGCAAGGTCTCTAGGCCTTCAGACGCAGTCTAGGGGATTAGGCTACAAGTGGTATCGTGGTTTTGGAAGGACTGCTTCCTTTTGTGGCCGCCAACAGTTTTAACAGAGCCAGTAGCAGCAGCAGCATTTGTACAAATCGTACAGAGGGAAAATAAAGGACGAATTAGGGGAGCCTCTCGGCAGCAATCCTCTTCCTCCTCCACTTCTCCTCCCGCCACCGTTGGTACTTCAGCAAAGCAGTTCTAGATCCCCCATCTTAGAACATGTTGGTCCGGTAGGAGGTCGGGTGTCCCACTTTCTACAAGATTAGAAATCGATCACTTCAGATCGTTGGGTTTTAAATCTTGTAGAGAATGGGTACACCCTCCCTTTTTTAGAGTTTCCTCCTCCTTACACACCTCGCCAGGGTTGGTGCTCAGAGGACCACTTACTGCTTTTACAGCAGGAAGTTCTTACCTTGTTACAGAAAGGTGCGATAGAGGTGGTTCCGGAGCAGGAAAGGGGTCAGGGATGCTACTCCCGGTATTTCCTGAGCCCCAAAAAGGACGGTTGATTAAGGCCGATCTTGGACCTCAGGATTTTTCATCTTTACCTCAGGCAGGAAAAGTACAAAATGTTGACCTCGGCTCAGGTTCTTCTTGCGCTGCAACAAGAAGACTGGATGGTGTCCATCGAGCTGCAGGATGCTTATTTTCATCTTCCCATCCTGAAGTCGCATCGGAAGTATCTCTGGTTCACGGTAGGATCGCAACACTATCAGTTTGCGGTTCTTCCGTTCGGTCTCACTTCCGCACATCGAGTCTTTACGAAGGTGATGGCAGTGGTAGCAGCACATCTCAGAAGGTTAGGGGTTCCTGTTTTCCCCTACTTGGACGACTGGCTGTTGAAAGCAGAGTCTCCGGAGTTAGTGATGTGCCACTTGCAGGCAGCAACGCAGCTGTTGTTCAAGTTGGGTTTTTCTATAAATATACCCAAATCTCACCTGGTGCCTTCTCAATGCTGCCTGTTCATAGGGGCAATACTGGACACTACTGTGTGTCAGGCATTTCCGCCTCCGCAGAGGGTTCTCGACATTCAGGAGATGATTCCTTTGTTTCCCGATGGAGGGGTTGTTCCAGTCCAGAAGGTTCTACGCCTGCTTGGTCTGTTCGCTTCCTGCATACTGTTGGTCAGTCATGCGCGCTGGCACATGAGGGCACTGCAGTGGTGCCTCCGCAGGCAGTGGTATCAACACAATGGAGATCTTGGGGAGAAGGTCAGATTCTCCAGAGAAGCTGCAGCGGAGTTGACTTGGTGGGCTGTGCAGGGCAACCTGTCGCAAGGAAAGCCCTTTCAGCTTCCTCCACCTGGGGCCACAGTGATCACGGATGCCTCCACTCTAGGGTGGGGTACTCATCTGGGGGATCTGGAGGTCAAAGGTCTTTGGTCTCCAGAGGAAAGGTTGCTTCACGTCAACCTTTTGGAATTGTGGGCGATACGTTTGGCACTAAAGGCTTTCCTTCCTTCCCTTCACGGTCAGTCGGTTCAGGTCCTGACGGACAACACTACTGCGATGTGGTACATCAACAAACAGGGAGGTGTAGGGTCGTATCGTCTCTGTCGAGAGGCTCTGCGACTCTGGTCCTGGGCTCAGAACCATCAGATTTGTGTGTTTGCAAATCATCTAGCCGGTGTGCTGAATGTTCGTGCGGACAGTCTCAGTCGGCATTACTTGCCCGATCACGAGTGATGGCTTCATTCGGAGGTGGTCCATCACATCTTCCAGATGTGGGGGTCTCCTCGGTTGGACCTGTTTTCCACCCACGAGAACGCGCACTGCCCGTTGTTCTGCAGTCCCCAGTTTCCGATGCAGGGAGCACTGGGGGACGCGTTTCAATTGGATTGGAGCTCACAACTCCTTTACGCGTTTCTTCCCATACCCTTGATCCCTCGGGTTCTGAGGACGATTCGCCAAGACCGGGTCCAAGTGATATTTATCGCCCTGGATTGGCCAAGAAGGGTGTGGGACACAGATCATCTTCACCTCTCATTGCACCCTCCGCTCCGTCTCCCTCTCAGGGCAGACCTCCTCTCGCAATCGCAGGGGCACGTTCTACACCCCCACCTCCAGAGCCTGCACCTTCGTGCCTGGAGATTGAATGAGGCAACCTGTGTTCCTTCTCTCTCCACCGAATGTGGTGGATGTTATTTTATCGTCCAGGCGACACGCCACCAAGTCTGTTTACTCTTCCAGATGGTCTAGATTCGTTAAATGGTGTGGAGAGAGATCCATTGATCCTTTAAAGGCCCACTTGTCGGATGTTCTTCAGTTTTCGCTCTTCTTGGCCCAGCAGGGTTGTGCTGTGGCCACTGTTAAGGGCTATTTGTCGGCTTTGTCGGCTTTTCTATGTTTGCCAGACCAGCCGTCTTTATTTAAGTCGCCCATTGTCATGAGGTTCATTAAGGGCCTCACAAATAAGTTTCCTCCCACACCTTCCATTATGCCTCAGTGGGATTTGAATCTCGTTCTTACCTTTTTAATGGGTTCTCCATTTGAGCCGCTCCATAGTTGTCCTTTGAGGCTTCTCTGTTTTAAAACGGTTTTCTTGATTGCCATTACCTCAGCCAGGAGGGTAAGTGAGCCTGAGGCTCTTAGTTTTAAACCTCCATTCTTGACCATTCATGCAGATAAGTTGGTTCTAAGGACCAGGGCTGCTTTCCTTCCCAAGGTGGTTACTCCTTTCCATATGGGAGAGTCCATTACTTTACCTACCTTCTATCCTCCCCCTCACCCTTCCAAGGAGGAGGAGAGACGTCATCGTTTGGACCCTAAGAGAGCTGTCAGCTTTTATTTGGACAGAACAAGAGATCTGAGACTGGACGATCAGCTCTTTGTGGGCTACATTGGACGAATGAAAGGCAGGGCTGTGCACAAGTGGACACTTTCAAGGTGGATCATCTTGTGCATTAAGATCTGCTACGCCTTGGCCAAGAAGGACCCTCCTGAAGGTTTCAGAGCTCATTCCACCAGAGCTAAGTCTACTTCTGCTTCGGCTAGAGGTGTTCCTGTTATTGATATTTGTAAAGCAGCGTCTTGGGCATCCCTCCAAACCTTTGCAAAGCATTACTGCTTGGATTCGGAGGTTAGGAGGGATGGTCATTTTGCTCGTTCTGTTTTGCAAGATTTTTTGGTATAGTCAGGTGGACACCCTCCTCCAGGAGAGGTACGGCTTTGGGATTCTATTCAGAAGGTGAGGAATCCACAGGCAGAAGTATCCATCGGAAGAACAAGTTAACTACCTTCGGTAACGCTTTTTCTGGTGGATACAATATCTGCCTATGGATTCCTCACGGTCCCACCTGCCTCCCCGTTGTCCACTTGTTTCTACCAAAAAATGCTTTAACTGTTTGACATGAATGTTTTTAATATGTCTGAATCATGTTTATGTTTCAGTAGTGGGAAATGCTTAGTCTGTTGCTATTTCTCCATGCCTTTATTGGTTATGAGTATGTATATATGTATATGTTTAGTATACTATTTATACATGTGGAAATGTGTCGGTCCGCCCGTTGCCTCAGTGGCACGGAAAAAATGGGTGGAACTGACGTCCGCACGCTGACAAGGTCCTTTTATGGCTCCGGTGACATCATACGGAGTCGCGAGCTGACCCGTGCTATTATGACGTCCTCGTCGACGTGGGAGAGCTAGGAAAGAATTTCCGCGGAATGCTGGCAGAGGGGGTATTCAGAAGGGGAGGAATCCACAGGCAGATATTGTATCCACCAGAAAAAGCGTTACCGAAGGTAAGTAAGTTGTTCATTGAGGACTTTCCTGCAATCAGTCTGTAGCTGCTCAGTGATGCTGCCTGCCAAGGTTACACCATCAACTCAGCCATCATCAGGGTTCTGTGAGAGGCGGTCAGGGAGTGGGTCACTCTCTACCTCCTGTCCCTCATCAATAGCCATGAGCAAGCCATGTCTGCCCTGTCAACATATGGCTTGAGCCTGTTCACATGGAGCACCCTGTGGGGGCTCCTGGGAGTTCCAAGGTCCACCAAGTAGGTAACTTCTCCCTTTTGCTCAAGAATGGTATGGGGTCCACACCATTTGTCCTGGAGGGCTGCTGGGGCCACAGGCTCCAACACCCATACCTTCTGTCCTGGCTGGTAAACAGTCAGCACAGCCTTTTGGTCATGCCGAGCTTTCTGTAATTCTTGGCTAGCCTCAAGGTTTTTGGTTGCCTTCTTCATGTATTCAGCTATCCTGGAGCGGATCCCAACTACATAGTCCACTATGTCTTGCTTAGGTGGTTTGCGAGGTAACTCTCATCCCTCCTTCACTAAACACAAGGGACCTCTAACTGGATGTCCAAACAGAAGTTCAAAAGGGCTGTAGCCAACCCCCTCCTGAGGAACTTCTCTATAGGCAAAGAGAAGGCAGGGCAACAGGACAACCCATTTTCGCCTAAGCTTTTCTGGGAGGCCCATGATCATGCCCTTCAGGGTTTTGTTGAACCTTTCAACTAACCCATTGCATTGTGGGTGATAGGGTGTGGTAAATTTGTATTTTACTCCACACTCCTTCCACATAGCAGTTATGTAACTTGACATGAAGTTTGCACCTCTGTCAGTTAAGACCTCCTTAGGGAAACCCACTGTGGAAAAAATTCCCAGTAGGGCCCTAGCCACCACAGGAGCTGTGGTGGTTCTAACGGGTATGGCTTCTGGGTACCTAGTGGCATGGTCCATCACTACTAGAATATATCTGTGCCCAGATGCAGTTGGAGCATCCATGGGACCAATTATGTCAATCCCAACCCTCTCAAAGGGAACCCCCACCACAGGTAGTGGTATCAGGGGGGCCTTTGTGGTACCACCAGCCGTACCACTGGCTTGACAGGTGGTACAGGAGCGACAAAACTCCTTTGTGTCTTCTGACATATGAGGCCAGTGAAAATGAGGGACAAGCCTGTCCCAAGTCTTTCTTTGGCCTAGGTGTCCTGCTAGAGGGATATCATGTGCCAGTGTCAGTAGGAAGCCCCTAAACTTCAGAGGTATGACCAACCTCCTGGTGGCACCAGGCTTGGGGTCTCTATCCTCCGAGTAAAGGAGTCCTACACCCCTGTAGATCCTGCGGGACCCACTGGCACTCCCAGTAGCCTCGACAGCAGCTTGCTGTCTGAGAGGTTCAAGAGAGGGGCAGCTGTGCTGCTCCAGGCACAGATCTGCCCTGGAAGGGCCCCCTGTCCCCAGTAACTCAACCTGATCAGGTTCAAGTTTCTCTGAGACAGTTCCTTCAGAGGGACTGGGATCATCTTCCTTGGGAGATTGATCCTCACTCTGAGTCTGGGGGGAAGACACAGTCTTACCCCTACTGCTCCTTCTCTTGGAAGGCAGCTGGTCTATTTTTCCAGAATCCAAGGCCTGTTCAGTGGAAGACATTCTGACATGTGACCTAGGTATAACAAACACATCTGCAGAGATGCTAAACATTGCTGCATGTGTCCTGAGTTCCACTTCAGCCCAGGCTGACGTTTCTAAATCATTGCTCAACAAGCATTCTGGTCTGAGCTAACCACAACCTTCTTGGGGCCAGTTACTCCCCCCCCAGCTGAAATTAACAACTGCTAACGAATAGTATGTCCTGACATTGCTAGCAGTGGTCACTTGGTACATCTCACCAAGTATGATCTGGTCAGGGCTCACAAGATCCTTAGTCACCATTGTGACACTGGCTCCTGTGTCCCTATATGCCATGGCCTCCTTACAGTTGATTAAAGGCTGCTGTCTGTATTTGCCCAGATTACTGGGACCAACAAATAGGGAGGCAATATCCATGCCTCCATCACCGACTAAAACAGCCTGAGCAGGAGTTCTGACTAGGCCAGAACCCATCTCAGATCACAAGGTTAAGCCTACTATACCCTTGTTCCCTGTACCACCACTTGGAGCTGAACTAAGGGGAACAGTTGCCTCAGGGGCAGTGGTGGTGGTAGGAGGATCCTTGGCCCTTGAACAATTGGAATCCCTTGTCCGATGGGTTTTCTCCTTGCACAGGAAGCACCAATGTTTCTTTCTGCCGTTTCCCTTGTTAGATTGTGACTCACCCTCAGATGCAGGTTTTTGGGGCCCTGATGAAGACTTCTGGTCTTTACCCTTCTCCCCATCCTGATTTGCAGGTTTAGCATCTTGCTTCTTCTGGTCACCACCTGTGGTCTGTTTTTTATGCTTCACCCTGGTTCTGACCCACCTATCTGCCTTCTTTCCCAGTTCTTGGAAAGAAGTCAGATCTGAGTCAACCAGGTATTGATGCAACAACTGATTTTGGCAATTATTAAGGATCTGCTCCCTCATAATCAAACTGTACATTCCCTTGAAATCGTTCACTTTGCTGCCAAGCAACCAGCCTTCCAGAGCCTTAGTCGCACAATCTACAAAGTCTACACAGTCCTGAGTTTGTGTCTTCTGGGTGTCTCTCAACTTAATCCTGTACTGTTCAGTGGTTAAGCCAAACCCATCAATGAGAGAACTCTTCAGGACTGAATAATTGCCAGAATCCTCTTCTCTAACAGTAAGGAACTTTTCTCTACCTTTGTCAGCAAATGGTTCCTATGGTGATAAGTATACTCCTTAACTCTAGGGACACTGTTGCTGCCACCATGGGACTGTAATGTAATGTAAAAATTATTTGTAAAGCGCGGCATTCACCGGACGGTTTCTTGGCGCTATTCACTTTAATCAACGAGAGGCAGAAGCAAGAGCGAGGAGAAAGAGATTTATGAATAGATACCGAGAAAAAGGTGGGTTTTTAGGAGGGACCTGAAGTGAAGATAAGAGGAAGAAAGTCTCAATTCCAGCGGTAGAGAGTTCCAGAAAGAGGGTGCCAGAAAGGAGAACCTGAGACCGCAGTGTTTTTTGCGCTTGAAGCGGGGGGTCTGAAGGAGCGCAAGATGAGAGGAGCGGAGATTCCTAGAGGGGGTATAGGGATGCAAAAGGGAGGAAATGAAGGAAGGACCGGTGCCTGCCAGAGATTTATGGGTTAGGCAACCAAGTTTAAACTTGCAGTGCTCCGAAATAGGAAGCCAATGGAGGGCCTTGAGGAGGGGACGGACGTGGTGGTGTTTCGGTTGGTGATAGATAAGGCGAGCTGCTTGGTTCTGAATAAGTTGTAGTCTGTTGATTTGATATTGTGGGATGCCAACGTATAGGACGTTGGCGTAGTCGATTCGGGAGATGACTAATGCCAGTAGTACCAAGATGAGGGCTTCAGTGGTCAGAAAGTGGGCTATTTTTGTAATCTTCCGGAGCTGGAAGAAGCAGGAGGACCCGGTGGCACTGACCTGATGCTGCATTGAGAGGTCTTGGGAGATGTAGACCCCAAGGCTTTTCACTTTGTCAGCAGGGTGGGGGGGAGGGCCAAGGGAGGAGGGCCAGAAGGTGGAATTCCAGGGATTGGAAGGGCCTCCGACAAGAACGAGCTCCGTCTTGTCGGGGTTAAGTTTAAGATGGTGTGTGCCCATCCAATTACTGATGTGACAGAGGGTGGACTGGAAATCTAGAGCCGCTTCGTCCGAGGAGTTGAGATTGAAGACGAGCTGAATGTCATCTGCATAATTAAATGCAGTGACATTCCTACCGCGGAGGGAGCGGATCAGGGGGGTGAGGTAAAGGTTGAAGAGAAGGGGTGACAGGGATGAACCCTGCGGGACACCGCAGGTGACTCTCGTCTGGTTTGCCGTGACATGAGAGAGACGGACCGATTGATGGCGGTCTGCAAGCAAGGAACGAACCCAATTAAGGGCCGTCCCGCTAATACCTGCCTCTTTGACACGGTCGACTAAGATGGAATGATCGACCGTGTCGAAGGCTGCTGACAGATCTAAAAGCACCAGGGCTTGACTGGTTTTGGAGTCGGCGCCTCTACGGAGTTCCTCCATAACAGAGAGGATGACAGACTCTGTCGAGTGGGCAGGTCTAAACCCAGCTTGCTGTGAGTCTAAGAAGTTGGAGTCCTCGATGAAGGAACTAAGGACGCTGGTCACGTGCGTCTCGAGTACCTTGCTTAGGTAAGGCAGGAGAGAAATAGGGCGGAAGTTGCCCAGGACCGTGGGATCGGCGTTGGGTTTTTTTAATATGGGGATAACTTCGGCGTTCTTGAATTGGCTGGGGACCACGCCGAGCAGCAGAGAGTTATTCAGGAGGGCCAGTGGGGGGCCAGGGCAGGACAAAAAAGCAGTCCGGAGAATTGCTGGGGGACAGCAATCAGTGGGGGAACCGGATGAGACTTTATGAAGCAGGGGGAAGAAGACTTCGTCGGATATAGGAGGCAGCTGTGACAAGGAGTGAGAGTTGAAAAAGGGAGCAGCCTCTGGGGGAGACATTGCTGGAGGGCTGGAGGAAATACTGTTTTTGATTTTACTGATTTTGTCAATGAAAAATTGGTTAAGGGAGTCACAGAGTGCCTGAGAAGGGAGGGGTTTGATGGTCACTCTGTCCGGGTGTGAGTTCCTCCACAATCGCAAAAATTTCTTTGGATTTATTCTCAGATTTGAGAATTTTTGTGGAAAAATAGACAGATTTTGCGGATGAGATTGCGTGTTTGTATTCTCCGGATAGTTTGAGGAAATGGACTTTTTCTAGGTGGTCGTAGTTTCGACGCCAGTGGCGCTCAGCTTGGCGAAGTCCCAGTTTAAGGGATTTGAGGCTATCGGAGAACCAGCGGTGAGCGTCGTGAGGGCGCTTAGTTCGGATAGACTTGAGAGGGGCGACTATGTTACTGGCAGATTCCAGCCAATCGACGAGAGCAGCTTCCTGGGAATCTGGAGGGCCTAAGCCGGATGGGACGGAGGATGTTAGGGAGGAAAGGAAAAGGTCAAGGTTGGCCTTATTCCAGTTGCGAGCCAGAAGGCTAGCGCCACGGCTATGGGAGGGCGGTGGGGGGACCAAGAGAAAGAAAGAAATTAAGGAATGGTCCGACCAGAGACAAGGGAGGATTGTGAGTGCTGTGATGTCGAGGTTGTAGGTCCAGACCTGATCTAGGGTGTGGCCTTTAGAGTGGGTCGCCGTGTGGATGTGCTGACGGCCATTGAGGCTACTTAGTAAGTCAGTGAAAGCCAGAGAGTGGGGGCTTTCAAGTGGATCAGATGGCCAGTAATTGAAGTCTCCTAAAACCAGGAGTTTGGAGTTGTTGAGTGTGAGCTGGGATAGAAGGTCACCAAAAAGGGAGAGGAAATTGAGCATGGGTTGAGGGGGACGGTATACCAGGATGCAGGTGAGCGGGGAGACCGAGGATTCGAGTCTAATAACCAGGCAGTCAGCCTGGGGGATGGTGGATAGAGAGAGGGAAGAAAATCTGAGAGGAAGTTTAATAATAGCGGCTACGCCACCTCCGGATTTATCAGCTGGGCAGTTGGCTTGAAGAATGTAGTAGCCAGGAGGAATAGCTGCCAGAATGTCAGGAGAGGAGTCCTCTTTCAACCAGGTCTCGGTTAGAAACAGGATGTCGGGGCGGTCTGAGTCCAAAAGGTGGTATATGTCGTGTTGGTGGCTGATAAGAGACCGGGTGTTGAGATATACAACTGATAGCTCCATGTTAACAGGTAACTGGGCAGGCTGGGTGATGGAGGATGGAAGGGCCCTGAGCTCAGGAAAAACGCGACGAGCGTTAAGAATCCCCAGTTGAAGGAGTTTTGCATGGTAGGAGAGGTCTAGCGGGAAATGAGAGTGTAATGCAATCAAGTCCCTGGGGGCATAGGAGGTAGTTGGGGCAGAGTGACGGGCCCCGGGCCCCTGCCGGTCGCGGACGGGCGCAGACGGGCTTGCCTTAGGCGCGCCTTTGGCGCGCCTTCGTCGCGCCCGCTGCGCTCGTCCGCTGCGCTGCCGGGGGTGACACATTTATATACCAGTGAAGGGAAGGGTTGGGAGGGTGTGTGGCCTGCGCGAGTGGGCGTGGCCTAAGGCTCGCGGTAGAATGGCGGCAAGAGTGGTTCAAGCACCTCACCCGAGGCAGCGAAAGCAGCGCTGTGCGGGGGTGTATGAGCCAGCTAGAAGAGAAATGCCAGGGGGGGGTTCCAGCACACAGGTAGGAAACACACAAAATAAAATTTTTATTCCTCTAGTCCCAATTTCTTTCTAGCCTCCTAGAGTTCTAGGGATTCCTTATCTAATGCCAATTGCTCTTGCCTGAGCCTAAGCTTGACTTTCTCAAGCTCCAGAAATTGGCACTCTCTGTCATAAGAGCTGTCTCTCTTATGAGATATGGAGGTCCCTACAGAAGTTCCTGAATGGTTAGATTCTACAGAGGGAGATCTAGATCTCCTGGGTAAACCTTGTACTCATCCTGGAGGAGTAAAGAGAGGGCCACAGGGGCCTTCTCCCCCACCTCCTGGAAGATATAGGTTGTCCTGGGGGATCATTTTGATCCTCCTGGTCAGGGTTTGATTCTAGGTCAAAGACGGTTTCACTTCCTGGCCTAGTCCTCATTCCCTGCCCCACCCACTCTTTCTACCTCATCTGACCCTGGGGTCCTTCTAAGGTCATCCAAGAGTAACACCTCAATGAGAAGTTGGGTGTTGGCATGTTTCCCTGTCTTCAGCTTCCTAGAAGCACGCATGGCGTTCAGATCTTGAAATGTAAGACCATTATACCTAGAAGGCAGAGAGCCACTGGCTTCTCCTTTAGAAGACATAACTAGTGTGGTGTCGTGTATGCACTTACCTAACCTAGTGCGAACTAAACTCTCTTAGGTTGGAGAAAGGGTGTGCTAAACCCTTAACTTACCCAACCCCAAGTTCAGCAGAACTTACTTATTCTAATCTTGAAGTCTTGTATGTGCCTAATACTTTAGTGGTTTTCAGTTAATCAATCAACGAGATTTATCTGGTAAAACAATGCAGGCTTGAATCCCAACCGCTGCACACCAATGTGAGAAGTTGCCCTGAGATATGCTCTCCACTAATTAAAGTGGGCACCTAGCACCAGTCCAAATGACCCATATGATGTATAAGGTCAAACATAACCTTTAGAAAGTTATCCTAGTGGTAGCTGTGGAGAGCAGCCTTCAAGTTTAATCTTGAAGCAGCTTTTTTACCAGAATATCACCTCCTGAATTATTAAATGAAGGAGGACCACACAGTAGTTATATAAAAATATGTATTTATCAATATAACACTCTCTACTATCTTCTACACGAGTACAGAACACAAGGCACACAATACGAGATCAATAGAACAGTTGTAAGCAGCACAATACACAGTGGGCTCCAGGGGGAGACCAAACCATATACTAAAATAGTGGAATTACAATCACGACTTGAGTCAAGACACAGTCTAAAGCACGTAGAATCGCTGGGACCCTAAGGAACCACCCAAGGTGAGTAGACAGGGATCCCACGGAGGACGGGTGCAGTGTGCTAGCTCGACCGCGGGCTCCATACAATTCTATGGGAAAGTCACGGTTGCAGTTTTAAAGTTTAAGGACCTTTCTAGGAGGACTTTGAGCAAACCATGTGGAACTTAAGAGGTTGGAGAGCCACCCCACCCGTGGATACCGTAGTACCCGAGTTACCTATCCCAGAGGAGTCATGTGCATAGGTCTGGAGTGGTGTCGGAAACCGCCGTCGTTCTCAATGGAGGGCTGCGAAGAAGTCGGATCGGCGGCCTCCAGTCTCGAGGGGTGGGTAGTGCCTATGTGCCACGGGGGTGCCTGATGCTTTCCGCCTCCGGAGGTGAGGGCGCAGCAGCGGGAGAGATCGCCCCGGAAGCAAGAGGTGCAGGCTGCGGATTTGGGACACGGGTGCGGCCGGACGGGTGGCGGACCTGTAGCCGACCCGGGGCCGCCATATTCCACGCCGCAGCGGTGAGGCGCCTCGGACCCTGGGACCCTGCTAGCTGGCTCTCCCGGCCCGGGGGGGGGGCCTCCCCCTGCTCTGACAGTCGGCGGTGGCCAGAAGGTTGTAGCAAGCAGCCACGGCTTGACTTTCTGTCTCAGTTCCACCTCCCCCTCCATGTGGACACTTGGGCGGCGTCTTCTAATAATACCAATAGTGTGCAGAGTTCAGAGCAGACTCAGCTAGAAGATAAGTGTCTTTTACGTAAAAGAGCACATCAGGACTGTTATGGTCTGCCTAGCGTCTGCGAACTTTTTCGCAGTGGCCTTAGTGGAGGACAGCGGGGACAGACGCCATATTGCCTGCGTGGGCCACCTGGATCTGTGAGTAACTGGCGCTGACTGGGGCGCGCGACCCTGACTCCTCGCTGCGGACCCTGTGGGGGCATTGGGGGTGGACAGCTATCCTGACCAGCGCAGCAACTTTGCCCCCAGCGCGGCCTGGATATCATCATACATCTCACCTTGTCCTCTGCCGCCGGCGCGAGCCGGATATGCCCTTGAGAGCGCCACTGGCCGCCATTTTTGAGGTTGTGGGCCTGGATTGCATCGCAGGATAGATTGGGCCCGCATAGATCCTCCCTGGGCCATGCCGACACTCTACCTGCCACACTCGTGCCGCACCGTCCCCGGAGGTGGTGGAGGCAGCGGGAGGCATCGCGGGTCGTCTGGCGGCCAAGCGAATGCACCTGTTGTCTGCCATTTTGTGAAGCGGTGAGGCCCGAACTACAGAGGTTGGTGAGGAGGGCTGGCCATAGCTGACACCCGACAAGCTCCTGGTGGCTGGGTGGCCTGGCGGTGAGTGACAATCTTACATAAAGGGAGGCAGCTGAGGCGGACGTGGGGCGGACCTTGAATGCGGGAACCCGGCGAGACCTTGCTCTCAGTGCCCCGCTCTTGTGATGTGAGAGGGTCCTAAACCTGAGATTGCCTGGGGCCCGGGCTGCCTTTGTGCAAGACTCTTGTGGACCTGTGGTAAATATTTCGTTACCGGTACTATTTTTTATGCGGTAAAATCTATCAAGAATAACTCAGTAAATATAAGAGGCAGAATCCGTGGTATTAGAGGTTTTAAAAGGCTTTATTCTTATACAAAGGAAGACAATTCGAATTGTGGGCCTTCTGTTCCATCACCACTAAAGTTCAGGAAGGAAGGGAGCATATATTATTGACAGATAAGCGGTTTTATAGAAAATGCATTACAGTGAAACAGATGCAAGAGGCGTGACAGCTGATAAAAGGTGCATACGTAGCTAATAGAGGGCGTAATTCAAGAAACGTCATTAAACATGATGTCACAAGTGGGTGGATCCATAAAAGAATCCTGCAATGTCAGCAGAAATGTTTGGCAAAGATGCGCACGCAGCCGCATGACGTGTGATTGACGTGCAACTAGAGGGTGAAGGGGACTTGACATTTAGCTCTACATGTGGAGACAGAAGTCTGGGGTTATGTCAACCTAATTCCAAATCATATCTAATATCCTATGTTTAAAGAACTGTGTTATCCAAAAGGAAAGGTCTCTTAGGATAGAATCTTATTCTATACTGACTATACTGACTGTTAGTGCGTGTACAAGCGTCTAAGTGTCTACACTAGATGCGAGGGGGTAGGAATATTCCATGGTAACGGGGCTATGAATTACTTGCATGAGGACAGCGAGGCCTGGCCCTTTGCACGGTAGCTGGAGGAATGTTTACCTAAACTGCTAGACAGGAATGCATCGGATGAGGAGCGAAGGAGATCATCTCGAAGGTGAAATACAGTTTTTGGCAGGCGACAGGCTGGATCAGGCACCGTTAGCCGCGCAAGGAGTAAGACAAAGTTCATGGTCACAGATGCAGGCTCAGACTGGAGCTTTCAGAAGCAGAAGGCAGGAAAAGGCTTGATGACAGAATTCGGGCCTACTCGCCTGAATCTGTGAAATGTGGAAAGTGAACCACATAAAGTCGGTGGCCTTTCATACTTAGGAATGGAATATCTGACCCATTCATGGCGGATCTGAAAGAGGACATGTTGACGGTGGACGCACATATGTTTGCGTCTTCAGAACTGGAGCGGGAGGGAACATACATGTACTTATAGCATGCACATGGAGCCGTTGGGGTCTACGATAGGGGACATAACTGATCACAAAATTCATATTTCCTCAGACCAGCGGCCTGGGATTCCTCATATCGGGGGGGTTCCTGGAGACTTTCTTGGATGTTGCCTGTCCCCCACTGAGTCGCTTCCACAAGTCACCTGATGCTCGTTTGGCCTACTTGCCTGGCCTGCCCCTCCCGCTGGCTGGCGCCTGCCCCTATCATTGGGGGGAGCGCTCCTTTGCCAGTTGGGTGGGGTCTGCCCCTGCGACTGTGCGTTGTCTTAAGCCGGTGCCACTCACTTTGCTGGACTGCTTCTATCCATTGATCCGCGAATTCTCCTGCTTTGGGGGCTCATTGATGTCACTTTGCCTGATGCTGGTGGTGTCGGGCTGCGGCCCCCTGGGCGTCTGTTGTCTGACCTGAGCCTGGGCTGATGACTCTCACTCTGGAGAGGTGAGAGCTGGGGCTCACCCTGCCGGGGGGGGGGGGGGGTGGTGGGACGGCTAGGTGATCTGGCTGGACGACCCGACTGGGGCGGTGTGTTGCACCCTTAGGGTCTGGCTACATGTTCCTGCAGGGCGCTCTTGTGCTTTAAAGGGCAGTAGAGGGGTTGACAGGGGCTACTGGCATTTAGAGTGACTCAATACTGCGGAGCTGTGGTGGCGGTCTGAATACTAGGATCCCATATTTGGCACTGTCTGGGCCTACCGTGCTTGCAGTGGGGCTGAGCACCTCTGGCGGAGTCTGTGGCGGGGAGAAGGGCCTCCAGTGCGGCCGGTGCTTTGCAGTAGCAGCGGGGGGGATCCCTGTTACCTGTTAGGACTTACCATCGGCTGTTCCACCGTGTCACCAGTATGACACGCACTAATAGAGGCAAAGATGCCCCGGGGCCAGCCCCTAAGGACAACTTGGTGGCGGCCCTGTGTGGTAAGATGGGCCCGTCTGCACCCGCTGAGGGGCAGGTGCCGGCTGGGGGGGACTAGCCCCCGGTGACACAGGCCTTTATGACCTCCTTCATGTCTGAACTGAAATCCGAGATTGGCTCCCTGCGGGCAGATCGGGCCTTATTCCTGATATTTTAACCAGGGTCCATTTTTTTACAGAAAAGGAAGCTATTCTACGGGCGGCACGGGCCAAGCAAGACCTCACGTATGAGGGACATAGGATTCAGATCTTTCAGGACCTTACCCCCACTACCCTCAGGCGCCGCCGTGACTTCAAACCTGTGACTGATAAGTTGCGAAGCTTGAATATCTCCTACCAGTGGGGTCATCCCTTTGCGCTTATATTTACCTGGAAATCCAGGCGAAGGGTGATCCGGTCCTATAGGGATGCGGCACAGCTGCTTCGACTCTCCACTCACGGCCTGCCAGCCCCACCCATCCTACATCGTGTACAAGGGTTCCTGCTACACCAGCCTGGCGTAGGCGCTCCCCTCCCTTCAATGAATAAGACTCCTTACAGGCTAAGCAGGACAATATAGAACACATTAAGTCCTTAGAAGGCGACAAATCCGAATCTGGTCCAGACTCTCCAACTCCGTGATCAACGGTCTAGGTGTCTGTGGTGGCTCCTGGAACCCTTCTCTGCGATCACTGCTCCTTATGGCCTAGCGCTTCCTAGTTGAGCTTGGTATATGGGGGGGGTCTTGCAGTTCCGCAGCTCCTAGCCCTTATTTTTTTTTGTGTGCGAGGTGGCTAGAGCCGGAGCCCTCTATTTGGTCGACTTTGAGAGCGGTAGACGACGTACCCCCCTCTGTTCCTGGGAGAGTGACGTCTCTAGGCAGGTCCGAACCCTCGGGTGTAGGCTGGCCGGTGATTGGAACAGGGAAATGTGGCCCGGTTGGCTGACGTTGGGTTCATCTCTTTTCACTTTCTGCCCTCTTACTTATCTGTACCTTTTCTCTTTCTTTTCTGTGGGCGCTAGGTATGGCAGGCGATGGTCACACTATCACGATGCGCACTTGGTGCTAGAATCGGCGCGTTCCTGCACTCCCTTCCCACCCCCCGGAAGCGCTTTCTTCAGTGGCATGATGGACTAACTTGGGACTTGTTCTCCTTATGGCTGTTCCTGGCCCATGAAAGATACTAACCCTTAATGTTAAGGGCCTTAATTCCCCCAACAAGCGGCAACAGGTGTGGCGCTATTTGCGACAACATAGCCCGGACATTCTTTTTCTGCAAGAAACCCACCTGCTGCGCATAGATACTCCCCGCATGGCACACCCAAGCTATCCCCTCCAATTCTGGGCCTCGGCGGATACCAAAACGGCCGGGGTGGCTATTCTCTGTAGGCCTGGAATCAGGCAGGGGCGCTCTAAAGTTTATCGCAGTCCGGATGGACGCTTCATAAGGGCAGGGGTGGGGGGACGCCTACTTGCACTGTGCAATGTCTATGCACTGAATCAGATGCAAGATTCCAATCTCCCAACATTGATGTGGGAACATGTGCCACATGGCGAGCCCTCCTTAATTTTGGGGGGAGACTTTAACCTTGTGTGGGACCCTGCGATGGACCGTAGTGAGGCTTCTTCCAATGGGGCGGGAGCCATGTCCTCCACACTACGGAAACAGATAACAGATCTTGGTTTGCTGGATGTCTGGCGATATCACTCTCCGGAGGTGCGGGATTATTCGTACTACTCCCACGTTCACCGTTCGTAATCGCGTATTGATTATTTATTCATCTCACATGATGCCGTGGGGACACGGTGGGGGCGTCTATGTCCGACATATCGATATCTGATCATGCCCATGTGAAGCTACTACTGCAGGATCCGGCCGCCTCTCCTGCCCACCCTCGGCGGTGGCGTCTGCCGTTGCATGTCCTGCGTGACCCGGCAGATGTGGAGAACATACGGTCCGCCATTGATTCCTATTTTGTAAACAATGATCTTCCTGAAACTTCTTTTCCAGTGCTGTGGGATGCGTTTAAGGCTACCATCCGCGGCCACATCACATCCTTAGCGATTGCACGGGCACGGGAGGCCCGCCGTCTGGAGAACAGCCTTTCCAAGGACATTAAGGCGCTAGAGCAACAGGATCAGGGTCATTCCTCAGTCACGAATCGACGACGGCTTGCTAACCTCCGGGGCCAGCACCGCACACTACGCACTAATACGGCAGAGCGGTCCCTGCTAACCCTAAAACAACGATATTTTGAGGGGGAGACAAGGTGGGCAGAGTACTGGCGCAGCACTTGCGGGCCCGTGCGGCGAAGGCCCACATAGCGAATATCCAAACGCCGGATGGGGTCTGGGCTACCACGGAACGAGCTAAATGTGAGGCCTTTAGGGCTGATTACGCTGCCCTCTATAAGGCGGACAACCCCTCGCCAGCCTGTATAGATGATATCTTAGCTCAGTGACCCTGGACTCCAATTCACCCACAACATGCCCAACAATTAGAAGACCCTCTTGCGGCGGAGAAATTGGGACAGCGTTGAAGGATCTGCCTCTCAGGAAGACGCCGGGTCCAGATGGCTTACCATTGGTTTTTTCCGTATGTTTCTGCCGCAACTCCAACAACATCTTTTGCGGCTGAATAACTCCTTCTCGGGCGCAGAGGGGCCGTCGTCCTCTATGGGTATGGCTGAAATAGCCCTTATCCATAAACCGGGTAAGGATCCCACGCTATGTGCGTCCTACCGCCCCATTGCTTTGCTGAACAAGGATCTTAAAATTTACACCAAAATGCTCGCTAGACGCTTGGATCCCCACATGCCTGGGCTTGTGGAACAGTATCAAGTTGGCTTCATCCTTAGCAGGCAAGGGGCGGACAATGTGCGTAGAATCGCGCACCTGGTGGGGAAAGCCCAGCACTGGAAAATACCAGCCTGCCTTCTCTCGCTGGACGCAGAGAAGGCGTTTGATCGAGTGGATTGGGGCTTTCCTCGAGTGGTGCTACAAAAGGTCGGACTGGGTAGGAATATGATCTCTATGATCATGGCTCCTTATCTTTCTCCACAAGCCCGGGTTCGAGTTAATGGGTAGCTTACAGACCCCTTTTCAATCTCTAGAGGTACACGGCAGGGCTGGCCCTTGTCACCTCTGCTGTTTGCCCTGGTGGTAGAGCCCTTAGCGGAGATGATTAGGCAGCACCCGGACATACATGGGATCTCTCTTGGTTGCCGGCAAAACAAGTTAGCACTCTTCGCGGATGACCTTATTCTTACCTTGTCGCGCCCGCATGCATCTCTTCCAACGTTCCATACTCTACTGCAGTCTTTTGAGCAAGTTCGGGCCTCAAAATTAACCATGGCAAATCCTGGGCTCTGAATCTCACGATCCCACCAGAAGAGGTGCCGATCCTGAAAACGCTCGCTCCTTATCAATGGGCCACAGAGCATATCCGGTATCTTGGCCTCCAATTGACCCCCACCTTGGACACATGGACCCAGGTAAATTGGCAAGAGTGCCGGAGGACTGTTTTGGAAGATCTGCGGGGTTGGAAAAACCTAACGATCTCCTGGTTGGGTAAGCTTAATGCCGTAAAAATGTCAATACTCCCTAAAATCTTAGACTTATTTCAGTGCCTCCCCACCCCTATACCGCAACACCAAATACAGGGCCTCCAGCGCGATCTCATTTGCTTTATCTGGGGCGGACGCAGGCCGCGATTCTCCCACAGGATCCTCATGTCACCATGCGACAGAGGGGGCCTAGCGCGTCCTAACCTCTTGGACTATTATTGGGCCTCGCATCTTCGCTTTGTGTCGGAATAGATAGCCATTGAGAGCAAAAAGGTGTGGTTCCATATGGACAGGACGGTAACTGGACATTCTATTTGGGACCTTGCCTGGCATTATCGCCCGGCACGCTCGCACAGTGCATATATTGCGGTTCCTACCAAAACGGTTCTGGATATATGGGACACGATTGCAGTACGTAAGGGTTTAACGACCTTTCCCTCCCCCCAAACTCCTATTTTGGGCAACCCAGCCTTTCCCCCGGCCCTTCATCTACCAGCCTTTGCTAATTGGCTACAGAGGGGATGTAGGGTGATTGGCGATCTGTACGAGGGGGGAACACTTAAGACGTTTGCTCGGTGTCGGGAGGATTTTGGACTCCCGATGAATGCGGGTTTACAGTACGCACAGCTGCGACACACAGGGCCGCTACCCGTCCATTCACCCCGTTTGAACGGCTGGTCCGTTTCTTTGATGAATCACACAGGTCAAACAGGTTACGGTGTGGACCAGCAAGGTCCAGGACATTCACCAAGCTATGAGGAGTCAGGGCACGTCTGGAGCAACCAGGAAAGCCCAACAGAAATCAAGCTGACCCTCAGGGGAACCCACAGGCCAAAGGACCAGGAGTCACGAGGGGACCTCAAGCAAAATTGCAAAGTACCAGCCCACGGAGCACTTGGTGCAAGGAGGCCAGAGTTCTTTGGTGCAAATACTGCTCAGGGTCCGGACTACATGGAGTCCAATGCACAAGCTAGGGGAATTTCCAACAAGCATATGCAACTGCAAATGGACTCGGTGTACAGGGGTTCAAGTTATGCAGTCCCCACAAGGGATACTGACCTCAAACTTGCTCAGAGGGCAGATCGACCTCATGGACGTTCAGAAACCCACCTCCTGTGTTGCTGAAATCTTTGGAGTCCGCAGGAGCTCAGGAGCAGCAGACCAGTCACTTACGTTATGGTGCCTGCAGTTGCAGGGGAGTTACTCCTCCACTCCAAGGGGAGATTATTTGGTTGCCCTTAGTGCACCACAGGTCCGGCACAGAGGCTGTATGGAGCAAGGGCACAGACAAAGCTTTGGACGGAGAGGAAGACTAAGTTGGTCCCAGTCGAAGTCCAGCGAATTCCAGCGTGTCCAGACGGTCGAAGGTCACTGGTTTCTTCTTGTAGAATCTTGTCCACATAAAATCTAAAGTCTTACAGCCAGGTAAGCCCTTTTGTACCCAGGGTTGGACAGATTCGGGGGACCCTCCTAGGGATGGGGCAGGACAGAGGGGTGGTTACACCCATGTCCTTTGTCCAGTTTCGCGCCAGAGCAGAAGCCAATGGCTGCCAGAACTGGTTTGAGCTGGACTATGCAGAGGGACACCAATGTGCCCCTAGTGCAGACTTTCAGGCACTCTCACAGTGCACCCACCCAGCCCCAATACACTAAATCCTATCTGGGAGGTGGTCTCACCTCCCTGTGATAGCATGCCTGTTGTGCTGCCTTCCCCTGCTCGAGCTTGGCTCAGCAGCAGGAGGGCAGAAATGTGTCTCTGGTCGGCAGCATCCATTTTGTGCTGTCCCAGTCGAGAAGAATGGAACCTGATAGACCAGTGAACCCACAAAGCTCGCTTCAGAAGGGTGTAATCATACCTCCCACACCAGTTACTAGCGTGGAGGTATGATTCCAAGGTGTTTGATACACGATATGTTTCTATGCAGCCGTTTTCTAAATAGCATTTACCGCAAGGTTATAGTGCACCTCGACCTATATGTCCTCTGGGTAGTGCAAGACAAACTTTTACCATCTATAACATGCTTCAGCGAACTCCAGAGAGGTAGGAATGCTAAAATACTGGACAGTACCATAGTTAAAGCATATAGAATCATCTTCAGCCTGCCAAAGTACACCTCGCAAGCACTGATCAGGCTGGAGTTCAGACAGCAAAAACAGTCCCTGTTCTGGGCAAACTTCTACCAGCCACTTTGTGGAGTATGGAAATCGATAAAGCTCCTCTTGCTAGCGGAAGACAAGGCAGCATTCTCAGACTGAGCTCATGCCTGGATTTCTAGGCAGCTACAGCGCGCCTGCCCCCCAAAAATACTTCAGCCTAGGCTACTCCGGAAACATCAAGAAGCAATTCCTGAAACACCATTTAGGGTTGCTACCGTGCGTCTGCACTTTTCCCACAGGTAGAGAGAAGCCACAACAAAGGCCCGCCGCTTGTGTGGCACACCCAGTGAACATCTGCTGCACTTACTATGCTCCTGTAAAGAGTTGTTGGAGGAAAGGAGACAGTTGTTAAAAGATCCCTTCAACCAAAGAGGGATCCGCTCATGGAGACAGGCCGTGTTGGCCTGCTTGGCCTGAGGAACCACCGCTGAACTGTCAGTTAGTAAACTTCCTTGCACTGGTGATCAAGAAGATGCCAAAATGAGACATCAAGGCACCCTGACCACAACTTTTCTAGGAACCGGTCTTGGCTGCCCCTGTCATTGCCCCACCTCTGAAACATAAGCAGCGGCCCCAAACTTGGCACTTTTTGTTCTCATGAACTTTTGCACCTGGTACTTTCTACACCAGGACCCAGAGTCTGGTTGTTGGGTGGGGCTCCAGAGTCTCAGCTCATGCGAAGCACTTCCAAGTGGCGCTCTCTGCATTCAGTCCCGCACTTTGGTCCTGAGAAAGGGTCAGGTGGTGTGGACAATGCAGGCTATCACTTCTGTATGATGTCCAAAGCTTGATTTTAGCTGGCTCTTGCACACGAGGAGCTATTTTTATCTTTGCACGTATGCATCACATTTTACTGCATGTATATTTTACTGTATGTATTTATGGTTTCTATTGACTGTTTTTTTACTATTTAGCAATGGTTTTTAGTAACTATGCAAATAAAAAAAAACTTGAACTTGAAACTTCCTGAAGCTACGCACCTGGGAATGATCAATACATTTTCCTACAATTTTTAAAAACTATTTGAGTTGCTTACAACTTTTGGCTCTGTGTAACAAATCAGCACAAGCTTTTCCTTAACAAATACATATGCTCCCTTTAACTTCATCTTGGAAAGTTTGGGGCCGTATGAACAAAAATAAAAGCCGAAACTGCAAAAGATACTTTTCCTATATTGCTCACTGACACTACAAGAGCCGCTGGACTGACAAACCTAAAACATGGACAGGAACCTGAGGATCACTTTAGATTACTAACTATTTTGGTGAGGTTAAAAAACATCTCTCAGGCAAATAAAATGAGGATCAATACATTTAAAATATATGGGCAGTTAGTTTTGTGAACTGGTTCGTGGAAACACATTTCCATCTCAATTTTTTTCTTTGAGACAAGCTAAAGTTCTGCAATGAACTTTGCTTTGAAACTTATGATATGCTCCTCTCCTCAAAAATATGTGTTGTAGAACTCACTGGAGGGTGACCACACCCCATTAACACAGGGGAGGGGGTTTTGGCATGTGTTGAGCAATTGAGGACATTGAAACTCAACAGTGTTGGAAGACAATCCCATCTTAGGTATTGTAGAGGGACTGAAGGCACCAATTAGAGACAATTTAATGTCCAACATTTTCAAAGACTTTTCCCGATTTGTCAGATTGTGACTCAGACTCACAGGTTCAGTGTTCACATGGACTTCCTTCATGGGTGCTGAATAAATCTAGCAATAAGGCTAGTTACAGTGTCCAGTAAAAAGCTATTCTGATGTATGCTGGCAACTTTCTTCTTCTTGGATTTAGGAGCATGCACCCCCAAACTAAAATCGAAAGTTAAGAATATCTCTCTTGTTGTGAGCTGGAACTTTTGCCATACCACTGTAGAGCGCCAATGGTATCTTAAGCCGATATTAAGTCCTTTTACAACTGCCAGTGCCAGCTGTATCTGCATGAACCAGCAAAATGGAAAGGCATAAAAGTTGGCAAACACTTTTTTTTTCTTTGAGACTCTTAGGGCCTGTGGTAGAGGACTGCATTTGCAAAGTCACGGCAAACAACTTTCGCAAATACTGTAGGAAAGTAGGATCTTATGGTTATCCCCACTTTTTGCTTGATTTTTCACAGTTTTTGACTAGTCTGACTGGGATCCTGCTAATCAGGACTAACCCTGGGCGTAGTTTGCGTAGTAGTGCTACGCGTATCTACTCGAAGTGTACTTCGCACTACGCACACTACGCGTAGCTATGCGAACTGTGTAGTGCGGTAGGGAAATGCTGTTCTCACTGATTGCACAGTGCCGGATGCTAGTCCGCACTATGCAATCATTGCAAACAGCATCTTGCACAGTGCAAGCGGTCGTTTTCTGCCGCTCGAGTAGATTTGTACTCGAGCTGCAGCTTTCTCAACGCGGACTGGTAGTTTCTCATCGCGAGCGGTCGCGAGCATACGCGACCATACGCGACCACTCGCAATGAGAAACCTGACCTCCCCGCGTTGAGAATTTCGCCGGAAGGTTTCTTCTCCACGCTCGCGATCGGCAACTTGATGTTGCTGATCACGAACGAGGAAAAGGTCTCGCCGGGATGTTGATTTTGCTTGCTCGCGGTCACCAACTTGACATTAAGGACTGCGAGCAAGCAAAAAATGCCCGCTCCGCTACGCGTTTTTTCACTGTTCTATGTGCAATTTGCGTCGTAGCGCAAACTAAGCACGCTCCGCTAGCGTAGCGTAGTACTACGCCCAGGGTTAATCAGGACCGCAGTCTATCTGCTTTCTCCCTTAGATTGTCATGCATGTGCTTTGGTACACTCCAGATTTGATACTGGGGTACCCTTATCAGTCCCTAGTATATGGTACCCATGTACCCAGGGCATTGATACCCCAGAGGCCTCCCATGGGCTGAAGCATGTATTATGCCACCCATTAGAGGCCATGCAAAATGGATCTATAGGTCTGCTTCTGCAACCTGTGTAAGCTGGTGCTTGCACCACTTATGGTAGATATAGATTCACTATATCTATTGGTCACCACACTTAAAACTTATAAGTCACCCCTATAACAGGCCTTACCAATCCTGAAGGCAGGGTGCTGGGTTTTATGTGAGAGGGTGCCCCTGCATGAGCAGAGCCTCTCTGCAGCCTTCGGAGACCACTCTCCAGGGTTGCCAGATGAGGGGGGACAGTGTTGGCCAGCCCTTTCCTTTTAATTGTCTCCCTCTGACGGACAAATTGACCTTCTTTACCGACAATCACCCCTAACTATTTCTGCTGCTGTCTGAATTTGTGTCTTTTTCAGAACCAGGCTGGTGGCTTTTTCCTGTTGCTGCTGATCGTCATAGTACGTCTTGTTAGAATTGATGTTCAATAAATTAAACTAGAGGGTCCCTGAAAAGACTGAATACATATGGAGAAGTAAGCAGGGAAACAGCACAGTAAGTAAGAACAAAGACTTCTCCAACTCCAATTAATTAGAGTATGGCAATATGTCCATAATACTCAAACAGACCAATGATTTTGTATCTTTTATTCAAAGTATAAAAATGCAATAACTAGAACAATTTTCTTTTTCTTAACTTTTTACATATATATTTTCATTATGTAAGCATACTGTGAAACAAAGACATATATTTAAAAAAGTATTTAACACATAATATATTAAAGAGCACCACCAACAACACTTAAAACAAACACTGGCATACAGAATAAAAAGTGAAACATCTTGTACATAAAACAGCTAACAAAACATGTGAAGACTTGGTATAATGCAGAAACAGATAAACGGGTGTACAATAAACAATCCTGACACATAGAAGAGAGACATTCACAAAAAAAAAGCCAACCAGGATTATTCTATATATTCAAGATTATTCAAATATTCATTCATCCATATTTCAGCAGCAAAGCGCTGTCTCGCGTTTCAGAAATGACTAGACAATGGACAATTCCTTTGTCAGGGTGCTGTGTATAAAGTTCTATATTCAGTAGCAGGGGGCCATCTGTGAATAATGCACTCTCTCTGGTTGAGATATACAAGGTGCTCAATATCAAGAGTATAACCAAAGGTCTGCGACACAGAGAAACAAAAATAGGGGAGAATAGGTTAAATTCAATAATACATAAGGCACAAGTAGCTGGAGCCAAACCAGAACAGAGAAAGGAGAATAGCTATATCATCGATAGTGTGTATGATTGGGGAAAAAGGAAACCACATCTGTGAGTAATCATGCTACATCATAAAGAATGGAAATATAGTAAAGACAAAAAAGCTTGTGCCAAGATCAAGAAGCTATAAGCCCAGTAATACAACACCAGAGCATGAAGGAAAGAGACCCGAATGTGATAAAGGTACTGTGAAAAAGGTCACCAATAATATTAGAAAGAGACAATGGTCTGTAAAGACACTTACTTGGTGAAACTATGCTCCAAAGAATGTGGAGATAAGAATGAGATGGTGGTTCTTCTGACTGCATTGAGTCCGGAACTGAGGAGCGGTCCCTAATCGAATGTATATTCTAAAGACAAAGGACAAGACATAAGTGTAAGAAACTGGCTCTATATATACTACACCAAAATGAGGTATAGTGTGTATAGTCCAAGTGTCCCAAGAGGTAGGCAGAGGTTAAAGTTAGATAGAACCTTACTCTCTGTTTGTGGTAGAGTGGTCGAGCAGTAAGGTAGTATCAGAGGACAGTGTTAAGCATTTGATGTACACACTCAGTCAGCAAATGAATTCACACACTCAAGACCTGAACTCTAGGCCAATTGTTTTTGTATTAAAATATACTGTTGTTTATTTTTAGAACCAAGCAAGCCTGGCATATGTAAGCATTTAATACTTTTCAGTAATAAGTTACTGGATATAGAACAGTTTGAAAATGCAATTGAAATTGTACCTTGTTTGATTTACAGGGGAGCAGTAGTATGCAACACTTAGCAAATACAGTCCACTGAAATGAATAGGCTTTTTCAGTAAATTACAGGTAAGTTACTTTTTACGTTACTTTTCTAACTCAGTGCTGGATACCTAAATTCAGCACTGGGACATTTCCTGCAAACAGGTAAGTAAATACGTTTTGGTTATTCGTGCGATTTTTAAAGAATATTTTCTGATTTCAAAACTCCACACATACACTTTTTGGAGAAAAAGTGTCAATGTTATCCTATGGAGGGAAAACAGGTTAATGGTTCACAGGTAAGTAATTGTCTGTGGGAGTTAATGTTCTGGGGTGAGACTCAGGGGTCCCCAGGGACAGTGATGCACTGTTGTTGCACCCTTAGCGGGACTAGGGTGGCCGGGTGCAGAGTGTTGAGGTCCAATGTTATCCAATGGGGGATAGTGGGCCTCTGGTTGGTGGCTGCTGGCAAGCAGGCCACTGGGTCGTAGGAGCCAAGCTCCTAGGGTTAAGGTCAGGGCAAATGGGGAAACAAAGTAGCACAAAAGGTGCACCCTCAGCTGCACTGGGGCGGCCGGTTGCAGAGTGCTGTTTCGACATTGGGCGCCCTGTTGTTTTCCATGGAGAACCTCCGGTTTGCAAAAGCACTGCAGGCAGGGAGACAAAGGACTTCTGGGTGTGACCACCACTTGGAGAGGTAAGTTGGGAAGTTCAGGGTTGGTAAGGCACCATCAGTTTGGGCACACCAGGCTGTGGGGCATCGGGTGCAGGGGTGCCCTTTGGGGTCGATTCTTCTTACCAGCTCCTGGTCACGGTTAGGGGGGCCTTCTGGATTTAGGCAGCAGGCGTCAGATGGAGGCTTTAGGCAGGACAGGGGTCGCCGGATCTCGAGTCAAGATCGCCAGGGTGACCTTATCGTGGTGTTTTCCCACTCGAGCTTAGGCCGGGTTCGGCGGGTGCAGAGTGGGCTGGATTGGCGGTGTCTGGCCGGAGCCAGAAGCTGCAGTTTGAACAAGTCCTTTGTTCACAGGAGTTTCAGTCTTCGAAGTGAGAGGCAGGCAGGTCCTCCGGGATTTTTGAGGTTACTGGCTGCAGGACACACGGGATTTCGCAGGAGCAGGTTCGAGGGGAGACAGGCCAGTAGGGCTGGGGCCAAGTCAGTGGGCGTCATCCTCTTGTTAGCTCTGCACGGCTCTTCGGTCCTTCTTCTTAACTTCTTTTGTTGTCGTGTCTCGATATGAGAATGCAAGGTTCAGGATACCCCCTAAATACTAAATTTAGGGGCGTTACAGGTAGGTAAAGGGCTGGGACCAATGGGTCCCTTCCCTGGTATGGGTACACCCCCCATTCTGCCACTCTTCAGTGGCAGGGGGGCAGGAGCCTTTCCCTGTTTGGCTGGGTACCCCCATCCTCAAGATGGTGGGGACTCGAGGTTGTGCTTCACCTCGCCTCCCCCACCTGAGGGGTGGAGTTGGCAGAGGTGGGCACACCTCTCTCCCTCACTTGTTTTTCCTGCCGGTTCCCCAGCCAAAAGTGGAGGGTAGAACCAGTGGGGACCAGTTGCTGAAAGCAGCAAATGGTCTGGAGAGGCTCACAAAGGCGGCATGCCTTTGAAGCTTCTCCTTCGTGAACCCTGCCCATCCTGGGGGAGGAGGCTTGGCACCTCGTCCCAGGATGTGCATTATATCAGGCCCCCAAGAGCGGCAGCTCTCGACCCAGGGGTCCAGAAATATGTCTGGTGGTGGCAGCCTAGGCAGCCACTCAGTCAGGTCACTAGGAGTTGGTCGAGTTTCAGAGGGCATTTCTAAGATGCCCTCTGTTGTGCATTTTACATTAAATCCCACACTGGCATCAGTGTAAGTTTAATGCGCTGAGAAGTTTGATACCAAACTTCCCAGTCTTCAGTGTAGCCATTATGGTGTTGTGGAGTTCGTAATGACAAACTCCCAGCACCATATACTCTTAATGGCAGCACTGCACTTACAATGCCCAGGAATGGACTTGGGCACTGTAGGGGTAAAGGGCTCATGCACCTGTACCCTTACCACTGGCATAGGGCACCCAGCTAGAGGGGTGACTGATGTATGTCAGGGCAGACAGGGATGAGTGCCATGTCGACTCTTCACTTTATTCTGCACCAAGACACGCAGCCTGCAAAGGCAGTGTGTGAGTTTCAGGGTACAGGGCCTCTAAGGGTGGCACAATAAATGCTGCAGCCCTTAGAGGCCTTCTCTGGTCATAGTGCCCTGGGTACCTGTGATACCATTTACCAGGGGCTGACATGTGGCCAGAGATGCCAATTTGGTTTAGGCTTCAATGCAGTTTTAGGGAAGGGACATAGGCCCTGGGTACCTGATTAGCAGGAGCCCAGGGCACACTCAGTCAAAGAACATCAGCAATTCAGCAAAAAGTGGGGGCATACCATGCAAGAAAGAGGGCACTTTCTCACAATAAGACAAATGCAAAAACGCCTAATTTGAAAAAACCAATGTGCCTGAAGTAGGTAGCGATGGCCAGGTACGAACAACCACAGTATCCACAAGTTGATAGAAAGAGAGGGCCCGCAACTAGTGACAAGGCCTAAAGAACGCTGGAGTGAATGGTAAAAAATGTCCAAAGGACACATACACCTGATGTTAATAAAGAAACACTGACCTTAAAGACCAAACCAGATAAAGTACACTACAAAGGGATACGTAAGGTTCCAGGGAGTGTCTGAATTAGACCGGACTGACTGGTCTAAAGTAAAAAAAATATACGAAGTTAAGCCACAATAATAAAAAAGAATGGCTAAAATCTAAATCAAAAGGACAAACACAGGCAGAATCTTAACCGGGCGTCTCCGGTGAGACGCAGTAACTAGGGACTATCGTAAAGAAGTACTGCGGTTGAAGCGGGCACTCTAAGGGCCAAACGGGTACTGCCCTAATAAAAAAGGATGTCTGCAAGGAAGATCGATTCAAAGAATCAAAGGAGGCAAATGGACACAAGTCTAATGGTGAGGCTGACTAAAAAGATAGGACAGTACTTACTTGAATGCCTAGACGAAGTCACAAAATATAGGTCCACAGGAAAAGCCGAGAGTCAACCCAATGGTCGATAAGCAAACTGAGTCAAAGGTACGCTATAAGTAGGAAAAGCCGTGTGAGCGATAGAAGGGAAATAGCATTCACCTGTAGGGTGATTGAGACATGTAGCGCATGAATAGATGGAACTGTAACACCTAGGTCGCCATCTAGGAAGAACATAAATAGAAGCATGGCCGCCATATATACATGTGCAACCTAAGTGGATAAGCCAATCAGAAATCTGCTAGCTGACACAGATTCTGCACCAGGTAAAAAGGACCCGAAAGTAGAATGAAACCCATAGCGGTACAAATACCCTGCTAAGATCAAACATACCAACCACCACTAAAAGACCGTTGTGTGTGGAGCCGGTATAAAAACAGGCCCGAGATGATATAACAAACAGGGTCACTGGCTGCCAATAACCGGACCGAGACCACTAGATAGAGAAATAATACATAAAGTAGGGGATAAGAGTGAAGAGAAGGAAAATAATGGGAAGCCTCTTCCTACATTGAAGGAGAGATGGCTAGATAATAGAGAACTGACGCAAACTGCAAAAACAAAAAGCCCAGGTGGAGAACGATGGGTGATAAATTAAATTATCGCATTCTCCCATGGGAGGTGTTCGTTCAGACCTGTATTGACAGTCTGAAGAGTGTATATCCAGAACACTTCCCTCTTTTTTCTTAAGTCATCACTATTACTGTCATTTTGGCTGTGAACCTTTTCTATGCTAATCCATCTTAAATCTTTCTCCGAGTGTTGGTTTTGGTGCCAGTGATCAACCAAAGAGGCTCCTGCTTGCTTGTTTTTGATGGCAGATTTGTGCTCACTAAATCTCGCTCTGAATTCTCGGCGGGTCTCGCCCACATATCCTTGATTACGTTAGAAGTTCTACAGTTCATCCTCTCTTGAAAGGTACATTTTCTTTGACCCCATTCTAAAACAGCGGAAACAATGGCATGGCTACACACATGGCAATTGCCACATTTGTGAGTTCCATAGATGGGGTTACTGCCTGTGATGGATCTCTGAGTGTATTCCCTCTCTTCCTTATGGACAGCTCTCACCAGTGAGTTACAGAGGTTCCTATTATGGCGAAACGCAAAAACTGGTTTTGGGAGATGGGCAGACTGCTCACCTGAGTTGTGAATATGCCACTGGGAGCCAATAATCTGACTGAGTTTGTTGAAATTGGAGTGTCGTGTGACACAAACCAATTTCCTATCATCCATCTCTGTTTTATGTTGGAAGAGGGACTCCCTGTTGTAGTATTTGGCCCTCTTATACGAGTCCCTGATTTGTTTGTGAGGGTATCCCCTGTTAAGGAGTTTGTGTTTCAGTTGTTCTGCATGCTGATAAAAATCGCATATATTGGTTCAGTTTCTGCGTAGTCTCAGGAACTGACCAAAACGTGTGCTGTCTTTCTGACAGAGAGGGTGATAGCTTTCGTAATGCAAGACATTATTCCTTGCTGTGGGATTGGTGTATAGAGACACTTCAATCCTCTGATTAGTAATTTGCATCCAGATGTCAAGGAATTCTATCCTTTCTTTACTTATTTTGGGGGTAAATTGTAAATGGGGATTACACAAATTGATCCACAGAAAGAATTCAGAGAGTTGTTCTTCTTGCCCTTTCCAAATAAAAAAGATATTATCTATAAACTGATGCCAGTGATGGATATTTTTGGCAAACGAGGCGATCTCATTAAGGATGAAACATTCCTCAAATGTGCCCATATAGATGTTAGCCACATTCGGGGCGCAAGTTGCGCCCATACTGACGCCATGGACTTGTTTGAAAAGAGAGCTGTTCAATTCAAAATAGTTCTCTTGTAGGACTATGGCCAGACATTCAAGGATGAACATGTTATCGTCTTGGCTGACACTGCTTTCCAGGGCACTTTTAACTGATTCTAGGGCTCCCTGCTGAGGGATATTCGTATAAAGCGCCTCAATATCCATTGAGACTAATACTTCAGAATGGGGGTTAAATGAGATGACTACAATCTTTGATATAAGATGGCCAGTGTCCTTCACATAGGCAGGTAGGTTAAACACCAAACGTTTTAAAAAGATGTCAACATATTTAGACAACGATTCTGTTATAGATCCAATGGTGGATACAGTCGGTCTGAATAGGGGTTTGGTGGTATCTTTATTAGTCTTTGGCACCCCATAAAGGACAGGGATTCTAGTATCTGGTCTGTTAAGAAACTCAAACTCCTGCTCACAGATCGAGCCTCGGTCTAGGGCTCTCTGTGTGATATTAAGGATTTCATTTTTAATCCTCTGTCCTGGAAAGATGTTAACTTTAAAATAGTGTTCAGGCACCTCCAACATTTTCAAAATCTGTTCTTTATAATCTGTGGCATCCAGTATCACGATGCCTCCACCCTTGTCACTGGGTTTTATAGTGACTTCATTTTTGGAATGCAGACTCTTAAAGGCATTGTGTTCTTCATAGTTGAGGTTAAAAGATGGTTTGGGAACAAATCTCATAATTGCCTGAATTTTGGAGTATACTATTTTCTCAAAAATACCCAATTGAGGGCCTACCTCATCAAAAGATGGAATAAAGGTGGAATTGGGACGCAATCCTGTTCTGTTGTCATTATTGGGCAAAGTCCTTTTTTCAAAAGAAATTCTTAATCTAAATTTGCTAAAAAAAGGAATATATATCTTAGCACAATTCAAACTTGTTAATGTTTGTGTTGGGAACAAATGATAACCCCCTGGAGAGGAGGTTAAGTGTTTGTTTTAAGTGTTGTTGGTGGTGCTCGTTAATATATTATGTGTTAAATACTTTTTTCTATATATGTCTTTGTTTCACAGTATGCTTACATAATGGAAAATGTTAAGAAAAACAAAATAGTTCTATTTATTGCATTGTTATACTTTTTAATAAAGGATACAAAATCTTGATCTGTTTGATAACAGTTTGTGTACTATGGACATATTACCATACTCTAATTAATTGGATTTGGAGACTTACAGAATTGATGTTCAATCCATATCCATCAGAGTATTTCTATATTGCATTAAGGAGATGCTTTAAGCACACCTGGGTGTGGCTGACTAAAACTACATCGTCTGCATAGAGGAAGCTCGACAGCGCCAAACCCCCTATCCTTGGGGCATGGAAGTTGCAGGCATTGAGTGACTGCATCAGGTCAGCCAGAAAAAGGTTGAATTGGGTAGTAGTCAGGACACACCCCTGCTTCAACCCTTTGCTTGTTGGTATTCATCTTGAAAGGTGAATTCCTTCATCCAGCTTCACCTGCACCCATGTGTTTGTGTGAAGAGTAATTAACAAGCCCAACAGAGACTGGGGAATCCCCCAGTGTGCCAGCATACTCCAGAGCCTGCCCCGCTCCACATGGTCGAAAGCTGCCCTGAAGTCGATAAAGCATAGGTGACGAGGCTGTTTTGCTTTTGTCATGTCAATGAGAAGTGACATGACCAAGATGTTGGTTGTCATGCCGGAGGTTTTTGAGAATCCAGTTTGATTGAGTGGTATTATTGCCTTCTCGGTTGCCCATGTCGAAAATTCCTCTAGTAGTGTCCCTGCAAAATATTTTGCCTCGTCAATTAGGGCAACTAAACTTTAGTTTTTTGCCAAGGTCTTGCCCCCACTTTTGTATATTGGATATATTAGCGCACCTCTCCAAGAGATCGAATATTTCTGGGGGATGCCATTGGGGCCTGCAACCCCTCCTCTCCTGCCTTTGTTAATTTGCCATCTAATTGAATTTGTTTCGGGTGACCTAGGGGAGTGCCATGGTCGTTTTATTGGTTGAAGGGAAGGTGCTGGAAGGCTGCCTCTCTCTGAAGATCTGTCAAGATGGGTATTCTTTAGTTTTTACTGGTTTCCAGGCCTGTGGGTTTTGCAGTACAATGCTGATTGAAGTGGTCCCCAAGAAAGGTTGCCCTGGTGTCTTCAGATATGTGAGAGGTGACTCCCCCATGTGATGGACGTGTAAGCTTATTGATTGTCCCCAGAATCAGTCACTGTCATTGTGATTGATATCTGCTAACAACTTTACCCAAACCTCATCTTCTTGTGATCTGTTGGCTGCCCACTTCAGCTTATTCAGTGCTGTTTTTTGCTGTCAAAGTGATGTCTGCAGAGTGTTGTCTTTGAGGTTGTGTTGAAGGGACCTTAGAGTGCTGTTTATATTACTTTTAACTTGCTTAAGTTGGATCCATTGAGCCTTTGGCATGCACCCCACCTCATTGGATGTTTGTAGATGTTTTAATTTAAGTGCCACAGCAAATATATCCGCCAGGCTGCTGGTGAAGGACTCCCACCTTCCTATTTCGCTTATTGCCAGGCCTCTTTATGCTTGTTGAAGTGCCATTGTGGACGGTGACAAATGCCTATGGTTGACTGTGCGAACTCGATCCTCTTATAATTGAGCATAAAGATGGAATATGGTGTCTCCAACGACTGATTGAATGTGGGTGCAGTTACTTGTAGAGATATCTCTTGAGGACAATGGTCACTACCGCCCTTGTCTCCTAGGCGGAATGAGACGACCCGGTAAAACAGTGAAAGGGAGATGAAGGTATAGTCTATCGTCATGCATGGGGAAGAAGAGTAGTAGGTGGCAGCCAGTGGGTTATCTTCCAGAAACCTGCCATAGAGAGAGCCCTTAGTTTGAGGTGCTCTAGACCATCAAGTAGGCATATATACGAATTTGGGACAAGAGGCCCAGAATGTTTCTTGCGCTGCTATATCCCAGAGTAAAGTTGGAGCTGTCGCAGCATCGTCCGATGAGAAGGCCAACACATGTATTTATGGGTCCCCTGTGAGGAAAAATTCAGTTTCTCCCTCGCTTATGTATACCACGAGCTTCTCTACCAGCTGTTGTGTGGCTTTAGCTTCTATATTTCGGATGGATGTAGGCATTAATGATTATTATCTCAGTTGCCGTATTTTGGAGCAAGGTGATGATTTTGACTGCGTTGATAGCTGGCAAGGTGAAGTGTAGAAGGTGTGCTGCACCCTTGACTGCTGGCGTGAAGATGCACATGTATCCCTGCAGATGATGTGGTTCTGCCAGCCAGGTTTTCTGCATCAAAATGATATCAAAGGCTTTTTATGTAATGGAGAAAGTCCAAGTCTGAAATTTAGCTTGAGAGGCTGTTAACATTCCATGAACAAAGCATGCAAAGGGGGTCTTGACCGGTCTTTGTGGCTGCAGCTTTTTCCAGATTCTGCCATCGGCTGCCAGGTTGACTGTTGATTGTTCTGGCGATCCACCTAAGATCAGTGTCTCAGTAATGTGAGTGGGGAGCATTCCAATGATGTCTGTGTACCTCTGGGGGGGACCTCATACTCTTTGGTGAGTGACCCAGGGCTCCACTAAGAACAGAGCTGGTGGGATTGTTTGAGTCTGCTGGCCCTCTGTCCCGGGCCGGCAAAAGCACGTGGGTGAGGGCTAGCCTAGTTCAAGAAAGGGGGTGATATTTATCTCCCAGTTCTCAAAGGTGGAACTTTCTGCAAGAACTTTCTGTGCGATCGTGGAAGTTCTCCAGGCTGTCTTGGTAGCTTCGCCCGCCAAGGGTGTTTCAGAGTAGATTAACTCTATTGACACGAGATCCATTGAGCATAGACCAGGTAGGATTGGAATAATGATAGCTGCAATAAGATTTTGCCTCTATTCAGGATGTCACAGTTTCCTCTGGATTTCTAATCAAGTCTGAAGATAAGAATGTTTGTATATGGCTGTAAGTTGGGCGCATCTGATAGGTCATAGCTCCCAAGTGGCGAATGGCTCGTCTATGTCCTTCAGACAGCGTTTGGTCCAGTTCCCCTGACCTCCACTCACCTGCCATTATGACGGTGGAGTTGGATGACACACGAGTCTGATGGACCGTGGCGCCCGAATGCTGAGTGGCTGGTCTTAGTCCTTTAGGCAGCATTTGGTCCCATTCCCCTGGCCTCTGCCAGTTTGTTGTGGTGGCAGTGAGGTTGTTGTTGTTAGCTGACCATACGACGGTCTGCTCAGAGATGGACATAGCTTTCCTGATTGGAGGTACCTGCTGCCCATATTTGGTTTCCTGTGGCATTGTGCTTGGGGTTGGGGTGCCGGTTATTGGAGAAAGGGGGCGGTTGGCAGTGCTCCAGACAGCGGCTGAGTCATTGGACGTCCCGCCTTCTGTGCTTGTGCCTTATTGCCAGGGCCATTTCTCTTGCTGGGCTTCCCTCCATTTCAGGTCAGGGTGAGGCGCAGGCCTAGAGTGTTGTTCTGAGGGGTGGGGGGGGGGGGGGTCAGTAGCAGGAGTGCTTGGGGAATTCCCCTCTGAGCCTTGCTGGTGAGAGGCCTCTTCATTTGGGTGTTGCTTGGATTCCACTGATGTCTCTGATAATTGACTGACCTGATCTGAGTTTTTTTTATCAGATATTGGCCTGGAAAGGCAGATATCTGTGTGATTTAGTATTCGCTTTTTGTTCTGATCTTTCCTCCTTTGGGTCCGCCTTTGCCTTGCTTTTATTTTTATTTCCGAGCCTCTTTCCGGGTCAGGTCTCCTTCAGCAATGGGATCTGAAAGGTCCTTATGGTCCGGATGGGCCTTTTGTGGGCAAAGGCCTGTTTCTTCCGGCGAGGAGTTGGGAATATTTGGCGGGCAGCTTGTCGATGTGACTAGCGCAAATTCTTCTCGATGTGGGGGGGCTACTCCTTTGGCAGTAGTGCACAACTACCTGTGGCCTTCTTTTTTTAGGTTGTTACATAAATTACTGAGCATAGATGGTAAAGAGGATCGCTTATCCACAATTGAACCACACCTGCAACTTAGTTGCGCTAACGTGAGCCAGACAGTGCCCTGATGAGAAGTGGGTTCAAGTCGCCTAACTTTCCATCAATGCTCTCAACGTAGACTGCCAAGGTGTTAAGTAGTGTCAGCAGAACATCCTCTTTATCTGATTGATATTGGAGAGCCTCCACCAGGAGCAACATGGTGTTTAGAAGAAATGCCTATGCGCCTTCCATGTTCGATTGGTCATCTCTGCCCAGGTTGGCCTTTTTCGAGCTGGGGGCCACTGTGCTGCCTTGTGGGACAGCTGCAGGGTTGGTGCCCGGGGATGCGTCTTGTGGGTAAGCCACTAGCATGTCCTTCCATTCTTGTGTACCAATATAACAAAGTGGCTCTTGCACTTCCGCCAGATGCCCTTTAACTTCCTCCTGATGCACAGATGAGTGACATAGCTTGTCGCAGTTTGCCGACGGAGAAAGCTTGTAGGTTTGAAGTGCTTGAGCCTTCAGATTGTTAAAGAGGTTGGAGTTAGTTTTCAGAGAAATGGAATTGTCCTCCTGGGTTAGGGACCTATATAATTGACAGTTCTGCAGCCTTATGCTATGACTTTTGCCATTTTCCACGTGGCATCCTTCTGTGTCCTTGTTTTGGGGCATCGGTGTGAGGGGGGCTAGGCCCCGTGCTGGTGTTTTAAGGTGTTGACAGCCTCCACTGGCCAAGCCCAATGCAGGGTCAAGCTAGCAAGCTGCAATAACATCCACCCAGACCGTGGATCTAGTTTACTTTGGTGCTAACAGCGCCTGTCCAGGAGATGGAGGACCCATGGCAGTAATAGGTCCAGGCCTTGGTCCTCATGGCTTAGTGTTGGGTTGCTGAAGGATTCCTTCCCTCACTTGGCTGCCTGCTTCTAATGGTTCAAGAGGAGACTGCAGGCCTTGAATCCCGATATTGCTCGAGGTGAGGGCCAAGCCTGCGTATTTCAAGAAGCAACATTCTGAATATATTTATGGCTGGAAAGAGTTAGTGTGACACCTCTTAGCTTTATCTTTTGCCTCTTCTGTGTTGCTGCTTCTTGTGTCTTCCTTGCCAGATTCAATTGCAATGAGTGGAGAGCCTGGCTGAATTTGTAATTGGGTGTGAGTTGATTGGGCTTCGTTTTGCACTTTCTTCCCTCGGGTTTGATGGCTGGAGCCTGTTTTATTCCTCGCCTTCAGCTGAATCTCCCAACACTTTCTCCTTGAATACACCTTTTTCGCATGATGTCGTCCCTTTCCCATCAGTCTATTCCTCTTGCTTTCCTTCTATTTGTTTCTCTTTAACATCACATCATGTACTCCATGTGTTCATGTTTTCTTTCTAAACTATGTGTTCTCACACTTAAATCATAATCTCTCTCCACAGAGACCCCTCAGATGAGCAGCGCCTTCTCTGCATCCCAGCAGGGTGGCTATGAGATCCCAGCACGTTTGCGTACCCTGCACAACCTGGTGATCCAGTATGCCTCACAAGGCCGCTATGAGGTGGCAGTGCCTCTGTGCAAACAGGCTCTGGAAGATCTGGAGAAGAGCTCTGGCCACAACCACCCTGATGTAGCCACCATGCTGAACATACTGGCTCTTGTGTACAGGTGAGAACATTTAATACCTTCCATTGTTCCTCTTCTTTATCCATGTATCATTTATTTCATCCTTTCTTCCTTCTTCTATCTCACTCTCTTGTTCACCATCTCTCTCTTTCTCTCTCTGCCTTTGTCTCGCTTTTCATCTTATTTGTCACACCCTCTTCCCTTGTCTTTCACTATACTGAGGGAGTAATATCAGATTGTTGTTGAGTAAGATCAAGCAGAGACATGGTTGTTCTATTTCGACTTCACCAAAGGATTTCAAAACAGGAAGCTCATAAAAGCAGCTCATCAGTAGATCACAATAGAGGCAAGAACAAGTTAGAAATTGGCTAAGTGATGGAGTAATGGTGAGTAGAGCCAATTTATATAAAAAGAAAATAATGGCACTGATTCCTACCACATCTCATTGTACTGACACCATACCATTACAGGTTGGACCCTGAGTAAAGGGGAAAGGCATAGGTAATCTGTCATTCTGCTCCGATCCTGCATGTTTTCCCATTACTGTGCCTGTTTTCATCTGCACATTTTGCCTGCTTTTAGAAATATGTGGGTGAAAGTTTTCTTCCTCCATTTTATTTTTACAGTTCCTACAGTAGCAACTATTGAATGATTAAAGAAACTTAAAAACAGCTGGTAGATACTTCTAACTACAGATTCCCCAGCATTAGAATATTCCCCAGGTGCCAGACTGGGTACAGAGGTTTTTTTACAGCAGTACTCCTGCTCGCCGCTAGGTAGTGCAGTGCGACTCTGAATTGGTCTCGTTCTGGAATGGAAATGATGGAGCAGAGCTGCCTATGAGCATCATTCCTGCATACTAACATCAGTTTCTTTCTTTCCATGCCTTTGAATGCGGATCCAGAGCTGTGCTCACTTTTTTGTTGCATTGACAAGATGGTTTGAATTCCAGTGTACAAGGGGACAATGTACCCTCCTAAAACTACAGGTTTCAAACCATGCCATGACTGTCGTAAATAGAGGTTGGTGACGGACCCGCACCAGATGTGTTCTGGTGTTTCGGCTCAGTACCCAACTCCAAGTCATGTGATTAGTGTGCCATCATGCACCCAAAGGCTATCTGGGACAGTGAAACAAAGCTTTATGTCACCAAACATCAAAAGAAGCCATGGATTCCCACTCGATGGCGCAGACCCTTTCGGCTCCTAAGGTTAATCTGCCATAGGTCCTCTTTGCAATCGAGGTCAGTAAGTCAGAGTCCAGATGAAAGTAGAAGAACAGAGTGGTGAAGCAGGGGCACTGCCCCATCCTGCAACCCTCTATCTAAAGTGAAGTTGTGAGGGTGTCAAGGAGCCACCCAGTCCCGATCCCTGACCAGTGAATCCACAGTTTATTTTGATGCGCTCTGAGTGCCTGGGTCCACCCGCGATGCTGCAGCAAGTCAAGGCCTTTACAGAGGCCATACTGCATATTTTTGGAACTCTTTTTTTACTCCGTCTGGCATGTCTTCAGGCCCCAAGGATCCGCAGTCGCCACTATTCAGGTTACTGCTGGCAGATTTGCCCTTGCTGTCATCTGAGCTCCTGAAACCTACTTCATTTTCTGCACCGACACAGGTGCCTACTGGCAGGAAATAAAGAACACAGACACTCAGGGATGCAGTGTGGTAACTGGCCCCGAGCACATGCACTCAGGCCCTTTTATTGACGGGGCCACGTCACTCGTGGCACCCGTGATGGATGGGTGTGGGGGTGCAGTGTGTCCAGCCCTCGAGGAAGTGGCTGGGGTTACAGCTTCCTGTGAGACACTAGAACGTGTCTCGCAGGACACTACACCTACTTCCATTCTTGCTCCAAGGCCTGTGCCAGATCCTCTTTTGCCGATGTCTTTCCCGACATTACTGGCACCGGAGGGAGATTCTTCACAGACTCAGTGGAGTACTCACAAGGAGCTGAATGTGTTTCGACCCCTACTAAGACCGCACATCAACTCTGCTCACCTGGTTCCCGTACAGTCTGATTCTGACAAAGTAGTGCCTCTACTATGGAGCTGTCTTCAGTTGCTCCACCAGCTTTTCAGTTCCGGCTCTGACCAGAGTATGCCACCACTAGGAGATGACAATTGTGATGATACGGATTTAAGCACAAACACATTATGATGAGTTAAGGGGGCCAGTGAGCTTAACTTCAGTCCCCTGATACAGGGCTGATTTCCCCTATTCTTCTGAGTCCTTCCTGCCTTTTCAATGATCTTCTAAATTATACTCTTTAAGGCACTTGGTCTAAACCTTGTTCTGGCCCATCAGTGAACAGGCAGATGGGCAGACACCACAGACTGGCACCTGATTTTCTTTCACAGCATCCTACTTCTGAGAGTTTTGTGGGTCAAGCTTCCACCAGTAAAGTGAATCCTAGTTCATTCCCCATGACCCACCCTGACAGGGATCAAAAAGGATTCAGAGGTGTAGCTTCCATTAGTGCAAAAGGTGCAGTGGAACTGGGACCTAGAGGCCTGAACGGACTACTGGACCCTGAGTATTGCTGTATTTCATCATTCAAACAGCATTACCTTCCTTGCACTAGAGCCCATGGCACACTGACCATGCTACTGAAAGTACGGAGGTGTCGAGAAATATTTGTTCTCTTCGGCCAGCCTAGCCTTGAGGCAAGTCAATGCAAGGTATTTGCTAGACCATTATATTTACGTCCTCTGGGACATGGGCAGCAAACGTTTGCTGGCAATCCCAGAAGAGGTTAGGGCCTCCTTTGTTCAAACCATTCAAGATGGCAAGGATGCTGCAGAATACGTGAATCAGGCTGGACTGGATTACAATTACTAACAATTGCTTAGGTGAACAGTTGGCACTAGTGTGATCTGTCACCAAGCATGGATGCGATTCGCAGACTTTTAATGTGATGTGTAGGCATCACTTATGAATATTCCTTTTGATGGAAAAGGCTGATTACACCCCTGAATGAAAGGAAAGTAGAGCCACAGTGTGTTCCTTGGGCCTTTCCACCCCACCAGACAGTTTCTCCATCAGTTTCGACCCTTCCGAGTCTGCTCCAGAGGTTTGGCATATGGACAACAAAAGACCGCCTTTTCTACCGCAACAGTCACCCCAATCATTTTGTGGCCAGGAAAGGGGATCAAGCCAACACTGCACAATTCACAGATACTCTTTTTTTCCCCTGTCCCCCTCCCCTGCAGCATTAATGCACAAGCTGCTTTAGTTCAACTTCTCTGGAGCAATATCACATTGTGGGAAGCAGGATCAAACATTTTCTCCAAGGGTTGCAATCCATCACCTCCGACAGATGGAATCTTCAGATCATATAAAAGGGCTATGCTTCTACCGACATCAGAGCAGCTTTCAGAGGAGCACTTATCTATCTTACTTCAGGAAGTGCGCATGAGAAAATAGGGACTGAATGTTACTCCCGCTATTTTATTGTGCCGAAGAAGGATGGCGGCCTACATCCTATTCTAGATCTTTAACTGCAAATGCCTCCCTGAGGAAGGAATAATTTAAAATGCTCTCACTGCCCCAGGTTCTCTCTGCCCTAGATCCGGGTGACAGGACGGTAGCCTTGGACCTGCAGGACTGTCAGATACAGACTGGAAATTCACTAGCCTTGGGTCCTGAGTACAGTGGGGGTGATGTATGAAGCTAATCAACCCTATCCCCTGTCATGGAATACCCTGAGTACATACTTAGATATCACTCAAACAGGAAACACCATTTTGGTTTAATGGGAAAAAAGGGACAAAAGAAACTATAAAGTTGTGTCTGTGTTAAACACAAGATGAGAGATCTTCCCCAGTATGTAAGACTTCAATCTATTTCTCTCTACTCAGACTGTTTAGCTCCATATTCCCTGCAGCAAGACAAAAGAAAGACACTAAAACTACACGTGCCCGCATGTGTAGTGCAATATATAACTATGCGTAAGCACTTACTTCCACATTGCTTCAATCATTCTCATGCAAGAACATAAAACACAAAAATAAACAAAAGAAAATAAATATGCTCTCAATATATGAGGTGAGGAGACAATCCTCCTTGCTGGGAAAACACTCAAGTCTGTTTATAAGTTCCTTAGATGAAGAGATAGGTCAAAAATAACTGCACCATACAATGTACTTATCTGGACTTGTTTTTTTGAGTATCAGGCGCCATCATGTTCTGTTCTCTTCACTGAACTTGCACTCCTATTGATATTGCTTAATTCGTGGCTGTAAGTATGCCTCCAGACCGTGAAACAAGCGTTGGATAAAAATGACTCTTTTCATCCACAGTATATGCGGAAACAAAAAAAGAAGAGGTGGCAGCACTACAGCGCGACCTCCGTTGGTCTCCGAGGGCCCTCAGAAGAAGGAAAGAATATGTGGTCACAGACGGTCTGCGCACCAGCGCTGGCAGAGATGAAATGCACGACAGCGCGATTGGGTCAATTACCAAGGGCAGCGAAGGTAGAGCCTTCCAACGGCTCACTCGCTAAACACTCACAGCGCTTGTTGTACAAAAAGCTTGAAAAGGCGTGCACCAAACCGCCAAAGGACAAATGGGCCCTCTGCGCGGGTGTTTCGATGTGGCAGTCAACTAGAAATGCACTCCAGCGCAAACAAATGGCAAGGTATCACTGCTTGCTGATTCGAATAGAGTTTGACAAGCACCTGATCTTCTGCAGGCGGAGCTTATATTGCCTCGCAATTGGTGCTGACAGTGTTTGCTTCACCAAAGGAATTCTGGGAGATGTAGTCCCTTTACACTCGTCACAATCACTTGTTCAATCATAACCAGTGCTATTTCTGTGTATAACCTGCTATCTACGCATGTTTGTGACAGAACCCCCTCTCAATGACCGGCGTCCCGATGGTCTACCAGATTTAGAAGGAAACTGGAGGTGAAACCGTCAAGGGAGCCCCGGACAATTAAGGTTACTTCTAGGTTCCCAAGTCCTGTCTTCAGGTCCATACCCCTTCCAGTTAATAAGGTAATGCACCTGCCCTCTAACAAGCTTGGAATTGAGAATGTGCTTGACTTCATATTCCTTTTCTCCATCAATATCAATATGAAGGAGTTTCAAGGATAGTCTAGTCTGTGGGGGGCAAGGACGTAACAAGGAGACATGAAACACAGGATGGATGTGCCATGAAGAAGGGAGAGATAGTCTCATGACTACAGAGTTAATCATCCTGTCTATAGGGTAAGGTCCTATGAATGTATGTTTTAATCTAGCTTTCCTTTCATTCTATTTTATGTCTAACCAAACTCTATCTCCCACTTGATAAGAAGGTTCTGGAGAACGTTTCTTATCTGCATACTCTTTATCATATGCTTGTGCCTTGGCTAACTGTGATTTAGCATCCTGCAACACTGTGCTAAGATGAGTGTGATGTTCTTGAATGGAGGGATGTTTAGACTTTATAGGCCGTTCGAAAGGCAACATATTAGGATGGTGTCCATTCAGGCAACAGAAAGGGGAACATCCCAAAGTGGAATGGTCGGCGTTGTTATAAGCACATTCTCCCATCCATAGGAGTATACTCCATTCTTCTTCATGTTGTAGCGTAAAACATCTTAGATATTGTTTGAGTGTTTGGTTGAGTCTCTCGGTTTTGCCGTCCGTCTGCGAGTGGTAGCTTGTGGATAGATGGGCATCTACTTTCATTATGTTGCATAGCGCCTTTGAAAAGTGTGAAGTGAATTGTGTATCTCTGTTAGTAATAACTGCTGGTATTCCATGAGAGCGCACAACATGCTGTAAGAAAGTCTGGGACAATTCTAAGGAGGTGGGTAGTCTCTTCATGGCTATAAAGTAACCCATTTTGATTAGATGGTCAACAACTATCAAGATGGTATTATTGCATAGACTGAGAGGCATTTCAACTATAAAATCCATCGAAAGTGTATGCCACCGGACAGGAGGTATGGGTATGGTTTTAACAATCCGCTAGGTTGTTGATGCAGTGATTTTCCTTGTGCACAGATGGCACATTCTGTCACGTATTTAGTAGTATCCGCCTGTAGTGTTCTCCACCAGAAATGCCTCTTCATAGCTTGAACGGTTTTCCGGATTCCCAAATGTCCACCCAGTGTAGAATCGTGTACACAATGTAATACTTGTGTCTGTAGAGGACCATCCGGTATGTACAACTTTTTATCATGGCATAGTAAGTTGTTATCAGCTGAACAGTGTTCGGGATCCTTCTGCAACCACACGTGTTGATCCACTCCAGCGGTCTGTTTTCTTACCTTGTCCAAGAAATCTTACGTAGTGATAACCTCGCTCCTGATCCACGCACACAAGGCACTCCACAGAACCGGCCCAGTCTATCTCAACACTCGACTCTCCTTCTACGTACCCAACAGGAAACTCCGCTCCGCTGACCATGCCCTGGCCACGGTCCCATGCATCCGGAGAACTACTTCCGGAGGCAGATCCTTCTCCCATCGTGCCGCCAGGACCTGGAACACCCTCCCCCTTCACCTGCGACAAACCAAAGACCTGCTGACCTTCAGGAGACAACTCAAGACCTGGCTCTTCGACCAATAGCAGCATCACCCCCCCCACCGCAGGGATCTCATCAGGAAAAGAAGCCATCTGCAAGGTGACAGGGGGTTCATCCAATGGGATCTGGCTTTTAGATTAGGTCTTGAAAGAGCATCAGCTTTACCATTTTGGTGTCCTGGTCGGTACTTTATCACTAAATTGTAATGTGAGAAGAATAGTGACCAGCGTAGTTGTCGAGGGGTCAAAGCTCTTGCCATCTTAAGAAATAGCAAATTACGTGGTCGGTGTATATTTCAACGGTGTGATGAGCCCCCAATAAGTAATACCTCCACTCTTCACAACTTCTCTTTATGGCCAAAAGCTCATTGCCAGTGATGCCATAACTAACTTCACAGGATGTCGGTTTCTTGGAGAATTATGCCACAGGATGTAGTTGACCTGTGTCGGGATGTCCCAGGGATAAAACACCTCCTACTGCATAGTGCAATGCATCTGTTTCCACCACGAAAGAAAGAGCTGCATCAGGATGTCTTAACACAGGGGCGTGTGTGAAGCATTTCTTCAGTGTCTGAAAGGCTTGCTCTGCCAAATCATTCCACACAAATGAGGCTACTTTCCGTAACAAATGTGTTAATGGTTGTATGATTCTGGAAAAGTCTTTTATAAATCTCCGGTAGAAATTTGCGAAGCCTAGGAAGCTCTGCAAGGCTTTTACACTGGAGGGAGTTTCCCATTGAGTATTGTCTTGTCTCTTTTTGATATCCATGCATAGACCGTAGGTTCCTATGGTGTAACCCAGGAACTCCACTTCTGAGGTGTGAAACAGACATTTCTCCAGCTTAGCATAGAGAGAAAACTGCTGTAAGCGTTCCAGTACCGCCTTCCCATGAGGGACGTGTTCTTCTAGGGATGCTGAATATAGAAGGATGTCATCTATATATACAATGCAAGAAACGGTCAAGAGCCCTCGTAGTACCTCCTCCATAAAATACTGGAATGCGGCAGGCTCATTGCCCAGGCCAAAGGGCATTACCTGGTACTCGTATAATCCAAACTTAGTCCGGAAGGCAATCTTCCATTCATCCCCTCGCCTTACCTGCACCAGGTGATATGCTCCTCTAAGTTCGAGTTTGGTGAATACTCTGGCTCCTTTCAACTGGTCCAACAAAACAGGAATTAAGGGCAACGTGTATCTGTTTTTTATGGTTACCCTATTGATTGCCCTGTAGTCTATACAAGCTCTCAAGGCTTCTTCCTTCTCGGTATAACAAACAGAGGAGAGGATGCAGGAGAGGAAGAGGGACGTATGAATCTAGAGGACAGTAGTTCTTCTCGATATTGCTGCAGGTATGTGGTCTCTGGTTCCGTGAGAGCATAGATCCGACTGCATGGAATGGAGGCTCCTGGGACCAAGTCGATTCTACAGTCATAATCCCTGTGAGGGGGCAACTTCCCGGCTTCTTGTTTACTGAATACAGCATGAAACTGCTTATACACATCTGGTAACGTAAAGATACAACACAACTTTTTGTCATTGCATCCAATGGAGAGAAGACTAGCAGGGTTTTCCTCGGGTTCTATGTTTTGTACTTTTTCTCTAGTGCAGTTGTCTTTGCAGAACGAGGAGTTCATTGTGACAGTACGTGCAGCCTAATGCACCGTAGGATCGTGATGAGTTAACCATGGCATTCCCAGTATAAGCTTGAAATGAGGAGCATCGATTAGATCTACCTGTATATATTCAAAGTGGTTCTCTCCTACTTGCATCTCTATAAAGATGTGTGTGATAATGTACACGTCCTCATGTCATTACCGTTCCATACACAGCCTTTACTGATACGGGGATCTTCTTGCATATACAAGGAACACCTTTTTCCTGGGCATACTGCTGATCCATAAAGTTGCAGGTGGCCCCTGAATCGAATAAGGCATGTACAACTACAGGCTCACTATGGGACAACCACAGTGTTACACAAACGTTCATCTGAGACACTGATGTTTGAACTGTATTGGCCACCGCTGAAAAGACCTCTACGTTATTCATCCTTAAACAAGGGGTCTCTATCTTGTTTGAGTATGTCAGTTCCCAGAGTTCTTGGGTGTGTTATCTACCACCGGTAGGTTTCTGGTTCCCTGATTGGGTTTATCTGCCGGCTTAGTTCTGGCCTTACAGTCTCTGATATTGTGTCCCGGCTTCCCGCAATACATACATAGCCTTTGGCTATGTCTCTTTTCCCGTTCTTCCTGGCTTATGGGCCCTCTAATTCCTCTGATTTGCATGGGTTCTGTTCGATCACTGGCCTGCGGGTGCTCTTCAAGCCCCGGTTTAGGGCGAGGTGCCTAATACCTGACTTCAGCCCTGGTTTTATCCCCTTTTCGTTCCTGGAGCTGGTGATCTAATTGTATCGTGAGATCTATTAACTCATCGCAGCTTTGGGGCATTTGTACTACTTGTGCTAATACATCTTTTAGTTCCTCCCTCAAACCCTGATAGTACACAAAGTTCTCTTTTCCATGGGCCAAGTCGTCTCCACTAGAAGTCTATTAAAGGAGGTGATATATTTAAGCAAGTCTTGTAAACCCTGTTTTAGGGAAATTAGTTCTCTTTCCAGGGATAACTGATGTGCCTTTCTGTCAAACAGCTTACTCATTTCAATGCAGAAATCCGTAAATTGTACAAGGATCATCTCTCTCTATCAGGGGGAAAGACTAGCTAGCTGCATTACCACCCAAATAAGACATAACAAATGTGGTTTTAGCTTGATCGTTAGGAAACACTGCAGGCTTATACATGAAATGCAACCTGCCACGGTTTGAAGTTATATTGTTATTATTGGGTTCTTGCAGCAGTTCTAATCCTTCTGTCTCTAATAATTAAAGGTATAATGAGTTCTAGATCTGACCGGGAAAAAGTGGCAGAGGACCTGTTCAATAATCTTCATGCTGGATTACCTATAAATAAAGCAGTAACCCAGGGTGTTCCAATACCAAATGAGGGCCTTAAAGCCAAATTTATAAGATTAGAGAGATTAAGGAAGTTTGAAATCTCTAAATGGTGGGATGGCGCAACCCTCAAGCAATACATTAAGCTGAATAGGGTCCCACGAGGGTTGCGCTCACAGATCTTCCCAACGTATGACGATCTGGAAGAAGATCTGCTCCTTACATGGGAAAAAGAACTTAACGAAAAAAGTTTCAGATTAATGAATATCTTGATTGAGAATGCTGAACGTAAGGTAAAGAAAACATCCTTAGAGGTTGACTCATTGGAAAAGGAGATTGCAGATCTCAATATGGCTGAACCTACCAAAAAGAATTATGCTATCTTAGATGGTATACTGACCAGATATGAGGAGGATATCAAACAACGCAAAGCTCGCAAACTGAGACGTGATGAGATTGATTACGCCAATGGCAGGGTTTTTACTTTTGCGAAAAAGTTTGACGATATCATCAGAAAAGATCAACCCAGGTTGGGCAATAAGACACCTACTGTTAGTGGCATCAGTGCTAGCTCATCTGGGAATATCTCCAGTAGTGGGGATGAGGGTTCCGGTAGAGGACCTTTGGTAGCCCTGCCTGACAATTCTTTTTTAAAGGAGGTTCAAAGAATCAGAATGGGAAACAAGGGGAACGAGATGAGAATGAACCAGGATATCAGGGGAAAACAAGGAGAGGAAAAAGGGGTGGAAGAAGAAACAAGAGAAAGAGAGAGGGTACATACGAGGTCATGGAACAAGAACAGATGATGAATGATGGGCCAAGGGAGGATGTACAGGTAGTCAATTTGTCTAGTAAGACCCTATCCAAGGATTTGGTTTCGGCATTACAAAAAGGGAGGAATTACTGTCCCACCTGGATTTATGATGTGACGGATGTTAAAATCGATGTATTCAAATTTGTCAGACACTTGAAATTAAAAAAGTATTTTGAGAATAATCCCAAACCTGTTGTATATAAGAGATGTGATCTAATTACTGGTGATATGTCAATTCATGATGCAAATAATGTGACCATGCTATTGTCATTGGATGAGGACATAAATGCACCGGTTAGTGTTCTCAATGTAGCTTCTGATTTACAGCACCACACAAATCTGAGCATGGATAGTGGACTTAAGAATAAGTCCCGTTGGACTCCCCAACTGACATCGGGCAATAACATCGATCTTTTTCACAAAATGGTTAACATAGAGATAGACAAGTGGGATAAACACATGATCACTAATAAATTTACCCCGGGGTCATGGAACTTGACTTTTAAAGAACGAGAGGCCCTCAATGACCTTGCTAAGGACTTTGACCTTATAGTAAGAGAGGCTGACAAGGGGGGCAACATGGTTGTGATGGATAAATCCAAATACGACTTGGAAATTTTCTCACAACTCAATAACCCTGTTTGGTATAGGAAGCTTGACAATAACCCTATGTTTGCCATAGTGAAACTCATTAATTCCAAACTGGCTATTTGGCACGACCAAGGCCTGTTATCACCAGATGAATATTCCTACCTAAAGATAGACAAACCAAGATACCCATGCATGTATACTCTCCCAAAGGTCCATAAAAGCATGACGGCACCTCCAGGCAGGCCCATAATATCTGGGATTGGGGGACCCACAGAAAGAGTCGCTGAATTCGTGGACAAATTCCTACAAACTTATGTTAACAATCTTCCTTCCTACATCAAGGATACAAAACATGTGCTTAATATCCTTAATGATCTCACTTGGGACCATGGCATGAGATTTGTCACGATGGACGTGGTCTCATTATATACAAATATTTTGCACGAACACGGTATACAAGCTCTGAAACACTTTCTATATCGACGACCCATAGAACTGTTGGAACACTCTGAAATGTTGATTGAGATGTCACTCCTGATTCTAAAGAACAATGCCTTTCTCTTCAATGAGGAGTGGTACCTACAGATCTGCGGTACTGCGATGGGTTCCAGATTTGCTCCGTCTTTTGCCTGTCTTTTTATGGGATGGTTTGAGGCGGAGCATGTCTGGGGCCCATCGGGAGCTAAGTGGCATGAATATATTCTTTATTTTGGACGATACATTGATGACTGTCTACTTATAGGGACAGGCAGCAATGAGGAACTTGAGGAATTTTTTTCATATATGAACAACAATACCCATAATATGTCATTCACAATGATGTCGGATCTGGATAAGATCATCTTTCTAGACTTAGAACTATTCCATCATGAAGGCAAAATACAGAGTAGAATGTACAGGAAATCTACGGCGTGCAACTCTTTACTGCACGCTAGGAGTGCACATCCAAAGAGCCAAATTAATGCAATACCGTTTGGTGAGATGTTGAGAGCACGTAGAAATTGTAGCAGGGAGGAGGATTTTGACAAAAACTTGAGGGACATTGAGACCAGGTTCCTTGTAAGGGGATACCCAAGAGATATGATACATAAGGCAAAAAAGAGAGCCATGCGACTCCATAGATCAGACACTTTAAAAAGTATTCCTAAAAAAACAAAGAATCAAGATATGAATGTAAGGTTGGTGACCAATTACCATCCCTGGTCCCACAAACTATATGAAATATTCAAGAAAAACTGGCCATTACTAACAGCTGATAGTACTTTGGAACAGTATATTACCAAATCACCCAACATTGTTTACAGGAAAGGTAGAACCATTCAGAGTCTCATTAGCCCTAGCTATCCGAGACAACAGCCAAATAAGATTTCCTGGCTGAGACAAATGAATATTGGTTTCTTTGCTTGTGGTGCCTGTAATATGTGCAGGTTGACCGAAAGAGGCATAAAGACATTTGAGTATAATGGCTCCCGTAAATATCAGATATATGACCACATAGATTGCCTGACAAAATATGTGGTTTATGTCATCCAATGCAAGTGTAAGAAAATATATGTGGGCAGCACCATTCGCCCTCTTAAAGAACGGATAGCTGAACATTTCCGTGTGCTAAAAAACCTAGATGTCAGATACCCATTGGGTTATCATGCGTCCATTTGTTCCAATCAGGACAAAACGTTAGGTTTTCGCTTTCATGGTATAGAGGTTATCAAGTTTGACTCCCGGGGTGGCAATAGGGAGCTGAGACTACGCCAGTGTGAGGCCAGATGGATTCTCAAATTACGTGCGGTGGAGTGTGGGATTAATGTGGATCATGAACTACATTATTTCCTTCATGATTAAATATATGTCCTGCTGTGCCTTTTCACACTTTTCCTGATTGCCATGACATGTCTTACCCATTTTTGCCTGTATATATATACAAGTATGTTTATCTTGTTAACTGTAACAAACTTTTGGCCTCATTTGATGCTTAAAGATCCCCTTTTGCCCTGTTTTTTATGAAAGCAATTTTCCACACCACTCCCTCCCGTATGACTATGTACAATCTAATGTACTATTGTATGTCAGAGAGACTCTCCTTTACTTAATGCACCATCTGGGTCTCTGGTCCTTTCCTCCCTTTCTGTTTTGCTCTTTTCTTTTATCCTACTATCAATAATAATTTTTCTCTCTTATGTTATGTTTTTATTTTAGTTTATAGGCTGACAAGAAATAGAGCTCGTCCCCTTTCTTTTTCCCTCTTCCACCTAAAGATAGCGCAACTATTTCATATTTCTGCCTTTGGCCTTCCCTGATTTTCGTCTTTGCCCGTTTTTCCCGATATCTGTGGTACAAAACAATAATGGTGTCTGATTTATGGTACCATTACGATCATCTGACACTGCTACTTATTACCCATAACGGAATCGTTTTGAACTCACTTATATGGTATAGAGGGAGCTGGGCTTTCCTCACTGCCCGATTAGAGACATTATTCCTTTCTTAGTACCATATGGAGATTTACCTCTCATTTTTACGTCTCAGGTCTGTAAGATTTTTTAGTCGACAAGCCTAGTACTGTTTTCCGCTTAGCAGGGGTAAACTTGAATACTAAAGTTTCGGCGGTTTGCGGAAACATACCTATCCAAGATGGCGGTGTCGATACGTGGTGTTTTTATATGAGCATATCATAACAAACAGGCTGACTTGTGATCGGGAATACAATACAAACAATTTTTAAAAAAAAGGGGGAAGAAAAAGACTTTGCTGTGGCTAGAGATTGTATTCGGTATTGTTACTGCCTAGGGTCCATAATTTTTGTGACATATATACATACTCTTGGGCTGATATACAGGGGATTTGCACATCTTAAGATGGCGGCCGCTTCTGACACCATAACGATTAGTCCTGCGTTTAAACGTCTGTCGGAACCACGACTCTTAATTGACACGCACACGTATAAATTTGCTTACGGGGGTAAGCTCGTCTTGATACACAGGATACGTGACTGGTGACGCTTGGAGTACTCGCCTTTCCTTCTCTTCGTTATTTCAGGTAATTCTCTCTTTCAAAACGAAATGTTATTGCTGGCGCTTATGTGAACCGTGCTGGGAATGTGAATCGATGCGTACGACTATTTTATTATATCTCTCAGGAATGCTCCTAGGTTGTGTCCTACCTAGGCAATGACGCGTTCTTGTGAGGTGAGCTATCTGATATGCATTTAATAATGATCCTGGGAACGTGACGAAATCCGCTTTACTCTTTGGTTATATTTCTTTGTAAATGTCTTCAGGATGTGTTTTAATTAGACAATGACGCGCTTATGTGACGTGTCTCACTTGATATATATTCAATAATCTGTATTTTTAATAAACCTCAATGCCCATTAGTCAGTTTTAGGACTTGGATGGATATTCGTTTGAGATTTTCTGCTGAGTTGGCATGCAGTCTCTGGTTTTAGAAAATGTATTGAACAACAGGACATATTACGTTTTGTGGAGGCTGTCCCTTTGATATATTAATTTAAATATATCCCTTAGGTTAGATGGATAGACTACTGACGATATGGTCCTTTGATAGATGTGTGTGACCCATATTTGGTCTTTTATTTTCAGATATACTAATCTTCCCTGTCATCTGATGCTTTTGATCGGGATTGTAATTCGTTAAAGGTATTTTTTACTTTACGTTTGTCTCAATCTGACTGATATTCTCTCTTGAGCGTTTTTTGATACGAAAATGTTTTGATATAGACCAGGTACCGATCTAACCAGACTGATTTTGGTCTAACTTTTATCTGTTTTTAGCTCTTTTGATTTACTTAAAATTGCTTTAAACACCAGGCATGGCGAGAAATTATTTTTTGGTTTGGAATGATGCCTAAGAAAGTCGTGCGTTTTGTTGATTAATGTTTCTGTCTATCATTTGTGACAAGGTTTTTTCTTGTCCTATATTCTCTTCCCCTTAGACAATTTCACGCATATATGGATAAAAGAATAAGGATCTATACCCAGATTGTGTTACAAAAACGACGGAATAATTAACTACATATATTCCGTTTGAGACTTGTTTTTATGGTGAGTCCAAAATAATAACTCTTTCAAGAGAAGATATCTGGGCTAATAGTTCTTAACACACTGGAACTACCATATTCACATTTTTCTCTTTACATCCACTATGATGAGAATTAATTGAAGCCCTAACATGGAGCTTTCTCATCCTCTCAAGGTGTGATTTTGCGAGTTTTTTTCCCTCTCTGCTGGTTGGGTGCTGGGTAGCACTTTATTGTTTTTGGTTAGCTTTCACTTGGTGGATTTTCTTACTATCTTCTGACCTATGATCACTCTTTGTTTCCTTTCTGAGTAATATTGGTGCCATTTATGTGGACCTTTAGTGTACTTAGTTTTTGTGAAAATTTGATTTGTTAAGTGACAAATGTTTTGAACAGAACAATTTTTATTGTTATTGTTGTAGCCCTGAGGAAGTCGCCGGGCAATTTACCCGAGACGAAACACGTGTTGGCTACTGAGTTCGCTGTGGCGCTTCTAAAGATACCAATATGTCACTATGGAAGAATTGAGAAGAAACAGAGAAGATTAAAGAAATAAAAGAAGAAATCTGTTTGTTTTGAATCATTGGACATTAAATCAGTCCCTGCCTCATTGCTATTGTATACTGCTCACTATAGGCCTAAATTGCCTTGTTCTTGCTCGGGAATCTCTTTGTGTTTTTCATGAAATGCAACCTACACTGTCTCAAAAAACTCCAAAATTTCTTATGGTCCCCAAAAAATCGTTCAGGAGGGGCCAAAGGCAACTGCATGGGTTGAATCACCTGATTAGAAGAGAGGCCCGATTGGGAAGTGTTAGCAAAAGTGGTTGTGAAAGGCCCTGAACCAGGATCTCCCCCCTCCTTGAGCTAGGTCCATAAGTCTAGTGTTAGTGTCATGTGTTTGTAGAGGGGGCGGTAAAGTCCATTATTTTATATATCAACCTCCGCTATTGCTGGTTGGGCATTTGCGAGACAGTCCAACTACTTCTCTTCTCATCGTGCCCAACTCGTTTCTTAATTCTAGGTTTTCCCCCCAAAAGCATCTACCTCCATTCACAAAGCGGTCAAGGACTCTAACACTAATGAGAGCACAGTGTTGGTATCCATCGCCCAAGCCGTCAGTAAACGTGGGCTTGTCAATCTGTCAGATACAGACTGGAAATTCATGAAGCTTAGGTCCAGAGTACAGTGTGGGCGATGTATGAAGCTAATCAACCCTATCCCCTGTCATAGAATATCCTGAGAGTACATACATAGATATCACTCAAACAGGAAACACCATTTCGGTTTAATGGGAAAAAAGGGACAAAAGAAACAATAAAGTTGTGGCTGTGGTAGTCACAAGATGAGAGATCTTCCTCAGGATGTAAGACTTCAATCCTATTCTCTCTACTCAGGCTGTCTAGCCACTTGTTACCTTAAGCAAGACAAAAGAAAGACACATTGTACAAAGTACATGTGCCAGCATGCGTAGTGCAATTATATAACTATGTGTAAGTACTTACTCCCCATTGCCACAATCATCCACATGCAATAGCAGAAAACACGAAAATAAACAAAAGATAAATAAGTATGCTCTCGATATATGAGGTGAGGAGACAACCCTTCTTGCTGGGAAAACACACAAGTCTGTTTATAAGTTCCTTAGATAAAGAGAAAGCTAAAAAAATAACTGCATCATACAAAAAGCTTGAAAAGGCGTGCACCAAACCACCACAGGACGAATGCGCCCCAGTGTGGGTGTTTCGATGTGGCAGTCAACTAGGAATGCGCTCCAGCGCAAATGAATTTCAAGGACTCACTGCCTGCTGATTCGAATAGAGTTTGACAAGCACCTGATCTTCTGCAGGCAGAGCTTATATGGCCTCATGATTGGTGCTGACAGTTTTTGCTTCCCCCAGGTATTCTGGGAGATGTAGTCCCTACACACTCGTTGCAATCACTTGTTCAATCATAACCAGTGCTGTCTTTGTATAACCTGCTATCTACGCATGGTTGTGACAAGGACATATACTTCAATGTGCCTGTCCCACACTCCAACAGACTTTACCTGTGGTTCAAGGTTGGCCGGGAGCATTTTCAGTTGGACATGCTCCCCTTCAGCTTCACCAGAGCTCCGCGGGTGTTCACGAAAGTTAAGGTGGTTCTTGCCTCACATCTTTGGAGGTAGAGGATAGCAGTTTTCCCTCACCTCGATGACTGACTGTTGAAGGTGGGCTTGCCACAGTCAGTGGTCCACCATCTCCAGATGACAGCAAACTTCCTGACATTGTTGGTGTTATCTTCCAGGGGCTATTCATCAATAGTCATAAGCACCAAATGGTCATATATATAAAATGAACAATCCTGGCCGTCCCATCATCTCTGGCAATGACACAGCCACTGAGAGACTATCTTTATTTGTCGACCTGCACCACCAGCCCATTGTACAGGAACTTCCATCATTTGTTAAAGATACCAGTCACTTCCTTCAGATTATTGAAAAATTAAACCAAACCTACACATTTGATGATGATACTCTTCTGGCTACATTTGATGTTACATCATTATACACCAATATACCACATGAGGATGGGCTTATGGCATTATCTGAAGCTCTTAATAAAAGAACTGTGAAAAAGCCATCAACAAATGTGCTTACCAACTTTGCAAGAGTTATCCTTAAATCCAACAATTTTACATTCAATGGTAAACACTATCTGCAGATACAAGGGACTTCCATGGGTACTCGGATGGCTCCATCCTATGCAAATATCTTCATGGGCAAACTAGAGAACTGTATACTTGCTACTTCTAGCATCAAACCACTGGTATGGCTACGATACATTGATGACATATTTATAATATGGAATTCAGGAAGTAGAACATTGGAACAATTTACAGCTTATATCAACAATATCCATCCTACCATCAAATTTACCAGCAACAATACTAAACAGAATCCTCATCTCCCTTTTCTGGATGTGCTACTCACCATTCATGAACACAAAATTACAACTGATCTGTACCACAAGCCTACAGATGCTCATTTGTATCTAAACTGGACTTCATGTCACCCACACCACACTAAACTGAGCATCATCTACAGCCAAGCACTCAGAATAAGACGCATCTGCAGCAATGAGGAAACCTGTAAAGACCATCTACAGGAGCTTGCTACATTATTTAAAAGGCGAGGCTATCCTCTGCATATCATACAGCAACAAATTGACAAGTCTTTGCAGTTACCCAGAGAAGCACTTATTTGGAATACCAACGGCAGAAACAAAAGTGACAGAACTCCATTTGTAGTTGACTATCATCCATCAGCTCCTAACTACAAAAATATAATGCAAAAAACATTTCCCTTACTGTCCACTTGTGAAAAATTGCAAAAGGTTTTTCCAAAACCACCAGTCATTGCTTACCGCAGAGCTCCAAATTTACGATCTCTTATTGTGAGAGCTGAACACAAGCAAGCTGTAACAAATGCAGGGGTTCATTGCTGTGACTCTAAAAAGGTGCATCACGTGTGAATATCTTTTATAAACATCATCTGTAAATAGTTCTGTTACGAGAAGGACCTATGCAATAAGGCAGCATCTTACATGTCGCTCAACATGCATTATTTATGTGATTCAGTGCCAACGGCAAAGCTGTAAAAAGCAATATGTAGGCCAAACAGTGAATGACCTCCGTACACGATTCAGGAACCACAAATCTGCAATAATTAATAAGAAAATTGACCAGCCTGTAGCCAATCATTTTAACCTTGTGGATCATTCACTATCCGATTTGAAGATTTTCCTCATGGAACATGTTTCAAAGGAAGAACTACTGGACTCCAGGGAAAACTTCTGGATGTACCGTTTAAAATCACTGCATCCAGATGGACTGAACATTACTGACAACACAACCTGATTACTGCATATCTCAAGAGCTCTCTGGACTGCATTGATTCCACATTCCAAATGGAATCTTCACTCTTGATGCTTTTTGAAAATTCAGCTGTCATCTGTGCAGCCACAGAGCAAACCATCTTGTACTACCTGAGGAAGGCGGAAGCTGAAACGTTGTAGTGGAAATATATTTTTGTTCTTTGGTGAATCTATCTGTTTGAGTCACTTCTTTCTTGGATATATATATATATATATATATCTACAAGTACAGGTTTACCCATTCGAATGAGGCCACAAGAAGAATAATTTCTCTCGTTATTTTAATTGGCAGCCAGCAAGCAAAGGATTGATCAGCACCTTTCATCTAACAAAGTTCATGCGCCGGATGTGTTTCGGCAACTCCCTGTCCCTTCTTCTGCGGCGTGTAGTTGACAAATAATGCAAGCACATAGTGTCACGCACTCCTTCATTTGAACACCTGCCCACATGGGCGTGGCAAAATGCATAGCCTCCTGGATATTGTAGTGCGCTACTCGTCCTCCCCTGTGGGTGTGCTTCACAATTACAAAATTAAACATAGTTCTTTACCAAGTGGGTAGATGAAAAACAAACTGAAATCCCATGCCCTGCTTTGTGACTGTCAATCCAAGTGGGCGGGCGTTACCCTGCAATAGCGCCAGCTTGTTCTTCATTCCTAATGTTCAAACACCGGTTGGTACTTGATAGGACCCGCTTCTCTGCGGTGGGCCTCTTTCGCGACCGAGGTCAGCCGCCATAAATCCACAAGTACAGGTTTACCCATTTGAATGAGGCCACAAGAAGAAGAATTTCTCTCGTTATTTTAATTGGCAGCCAGCAAGCAAAGGATTGATCAGCAGCTCTCATCTAACAAAGTTCATGCGCCGGACGTGTTTCGGCAACTCCCTGTCCCTTCTTCTGCGGCGTGTAGTTGACAAATAATGCAAGCACATAGTGTCACGCACTCCTTCATTTGAACACCTGCCCACATGGGCGTGGCAAAATGCATAGCCTCCTGGATATTGTAGTGCGCTACTCGTCCTCCCCTGTGGGTGTGCTTCACAATTACAAAATTAAACATAGTTCTTTACCAAGTGGGTAGATGAAAAACAAACTGAAATCCCATGCCCTGCTTTGTCACTGTCAATCCAGGTGGGCGGGCGTTACCCTGCAATAGCGCCAGCTTGTTCTTCATTCCTAATGTCAGAATTTTTTAATGAAATAGAAGAGAATTTGAGAAGTCAAAATGTGCCCTAATTTTCCTTTCTGCAGCACTAATCATAATTTCTATGGCAAAATGAACCCCCTCATTTTGTTCCTTTGTAGATTAAATGTTTTAAGTGTTACCACTTTATTCCAATCAAGATGGCTTCAGGTGTGCCATACTTTTGTCATAAGTAAGACTGTTAGCGCTCTAGTTGTTTGTTAGAACACTCTGGGACATTCTGTCATTGGGCTATACTTGGGCTACATCGGGGTGATATTTGGGCTCTTTTGTCTCTGGTGGCCATCTTGGGTGATTTATTTGTTATGAAGTTTCCTAATTTCCTCATTTACTGCAGTCTCCTCAGTAGGAAATTCTTTCTGTGTTTTGCTTTGGTTTCATCAAGAAGACATTCAGATGTGTCACACGTTTGCCATAAATTCTGAATGTTAGCACTCTAGTTGCTCATTAGATCACTGTAGTAAAGCTACTGCTCACCAGGGAAGTCTGCTGCTGGTATTCACAGTGCATGTTTCAGTCTGCATGTCAGAATTTGTTTATGAAATAGAACAGGATTTAAGAAGTCACTCAAAATGTGCCCTAATTTTCCTTTCTGCAGCACTAATCATAATTTCTATGGCAAAATGAACCCCCTCATTTTGTTCCTTTGTAGATTAAATGTTTTAAGTGTTACCACTTTATTCCAATCAAGATGGCTTCAGGTGTGCCATACTTTTGTCATAAGTAAGACTGTTAGCGCTCTAGTTGTTTGTTAGAACACTCTGGGACATTCTGTCATTGGGCTATACTTGGGCTACATCGGGGTGATATTTGGGCTCTTTTGTCTCTGGTGGCCATCTTGGGTGATTTATTTGTTATGAAGTTTCCTAATTTCCTCATTTACTGCAGTCTCCTCAGTAGGAAATTCTTTCTGTGTTTTGCTTTGGTTTCATCAAGAAGACATTCAGATGTGTCACACGTTTGCCATAAATTCTGAATGTTAGCACTCTAGTTGCTCATTAGATCACTGTAGTAAAGCTACTGCTCACCAGGGAAGTCTGCTGCTGGTATTCACAGTGCATGTTTCAGTCTGCATGTCAGAATTTGTTTATGAAATAGAACAGGATTTAAGAAGTCACTCAAAATGTGCCCTAATTTTTCTAACTGCAGCATTAATCATACTTTCTATGGCAAAATGAACCCCCTCATTTTGTTCCTTTTTAATTTAAATGTTTTAAGAGTTACCACTTTATTCCAATCAAGATGGCTTCAGGTGTGCAATACGTTTGTCATAAGTAGGACTGTTAGCGCTCTAGTTGTTCTTTAGAACACTCTGGGAAGCTGCAGTAGAACACAAAGGAATCAACTGACAGTCTCTGCACTTGTTGGATGTACATGTTTTACTGAGAATGTCAGACTTCATTCTCACATGACTGAGAAAGATAATGTGAATTTACAGAAAATATGCTCTCAGTTTAGCTTATAGATCACCTTCCAAACCTCTGTGGGAAAAGCATGAGAAAATAGTTTTCTCTCAATCATGATATCCCAGCAGAAGGCTTTTTCACATGGTGAAATCACCTTAGAACATACCACAATTCCTAAAATGAGTATGGTACCATCAACAAATGATTTGTAACTAAAGTCTTAAAACCTTCTATTAACTGCAATGCTTTTTAATGAGGTGCTATCATGTATATTGATCCCAAGATGGCTGCCAACACTTCTTGGATGAAGTACTGACAGCCAATCAGATCTCACGATGAGATGTGTCGTTAGGCTCCGCCCAGATATATCTATCTTTTTAACTCTAATTTTCTCAGGAACTACTGAACGGATTTACACCATTTAAGCAAAAGGCACAAGTCTGAACTGAGGACTACCTCTTTGCCAAATTTGGTGTAATTCCGTTCAGCAGTTCGGGCTGTAGCTGCGTCAACAGGTCATATGGGAAAATGCATGGGGAAAACGCGTTTTGGGACCCCCCTTTTTTTCTCAGCCCCAGCTTGACAAATCACCATGAAATTTTCAGGATAGGAGCGGACCAGAGCTGGCCAAAAGTTTGGAAAATTTCGCGAAGAGTCGTCAATTGGCGCCAACGTTATTCAAAATAGGACCTATTTTACATAGGGAATCCGCAACATTCTAACTATAACTACCTACTGGCGACTGCCAGTAGGTAATGTGTATGTATGTATGTATGTATGTATGTATGTATGCATGTACGTATGTATATATATATATATATATATATATATATATATATATATATATATATATTAGAAGGCTTAGAAGTACGAAGTACCCTCAAACATACATATTTATGTATATACACATACATGCAGCCCAAACCGCTAAAAACAAAAAGAACAGATGATGGACGGAATGCTGAATTAATCAAACATTCACCCTAGTCACAGATCTGGGTTGAATCCATCGTTTTTTTGCACGCCACACAATTCCAGTTTAGACACAGCCATATGCAAATCAGTCTTGAACCTTTTCCCCGTGGGAACAGTCCAGCTCGAACTGCCAAGCCAGATCTTCCTGGTGGTGAGCAAAAGAACGATTGATTAAACCCAGATCTTTGTGACGGGGATGAATGTTTTCATTGTTCAGCATTCTGTCCATCATTTGTTCATTTTACATCAAACCACTAAATATACAAAAATCCCAAAATTGCATTGAATTTTTCATTTGAAATAAACATATATTTAATAGCATTTCTGTAGCATAGATATGCACGCTTTCACTTTTAAAACATAGCCTTTATTTGTTAAGAAAAAAGGAAAAGTAATAGAAGGCCTGTTAGCCCATAGGCTGCATAGATAAACCCCAACAGAATAAACTGGCGCCATGCCTTTAAGACATCCAAGACCTCCATGCTCCCATCATGCCCCACAAGTGACAGTTAGGTCAGTTCTTTTTTACAGCTCCTTCTTTGAGGATTCTGGAGCATTGAGCTCGTCAGTTTTTTACTTTTCTGTCCAGAATTGGTATTTAGAAGTCGTTTTTTGACATTAATTCGATGGTATAAAGTACAAGCTGTACTTTTCACCTGTTTTTCTGACTATTTTGCCATATTTTTTTGTAGAAATGCCAGCCTTATTCAACAAATGTCCTTCGTGTGGAAGAAAGATGGCAAAATCCGATCCACACTCTGTCTGCATTGTGTGTTTGTCATCTTCTCACAAGCCAGACAAGTTCTACTACTGCCAACAATTTTCCAGAAGGACTCTGAATGACAGGGAAAGAATAACGCTGCATGCCATACAGGGGAAAGGAAAGGTGAGATCTGCAAGTGGACTAAAGGGTCTCAACAACCTTTCAAACAGCGTTTTCTCACGTGAGGTCTGAGCACAGGGGCAGAAAGGAAAAGAGAAAACACTGTTCTGCTTCGCCGTCAACGTAGAGAAGATCAATGTCGCGACAGCTGTGTGCTTACCATCAGCGTAACAATTGACTGTCGGAAAGGCCTCCGCAGCATGCAACGACGTCAAGGGAGAACTCACTGTTGAGGCGTTCTGCACCAGCTCCGTCGACGAAGAAAAAGTCGACATCGAGACCGCTTACTTTGGCGTAAGAGGCTGAAGTACACATATCATCGTCACATTTGACTATACTTAAGTCGAAGAACAGGCTTAGGCCAGCTTCGAGAACTTCTCCGCCATGTCACCAGTTGACATCGACAACCCCTCGACGACGGTTGACATTGAACACTCTGCCAACATCGGAGCACAGACGTTCAACGTTGAGAGCCTCGCCACCATACAGGCATAGATGGCCGACGTTGAAAACTCCATCGATGTCAGCAGATAGATGTTCAGCGTTGAGGACGTCACCGTCATCCAGACTCAGATGGTCGACGTCGACAGCTCCCGATGTAAAGACAAAGGTGTTCAGTTTTCAGACTGTCGATGTTGAGACCTATGTCTTCGCACCTGTCGCAGCTGTCAAAGAGACTGTGGACTTCTGGTTCGCCCTCAGAAGATACGCACTTGGTGTCCAGAGTCATACCAACGTTGAGACCTCCTGCAACGTCAAGAGAAGTGCAAGTGACTGAATTGCAGAGATCGGCATCAAGATCTAGGCGGTTGACGTCAAGAGACGCATCATCCTACCCAGGAATCAGGAATGTGCAATTTACTCCGGAGGGATCTTCGGTTCGAGAGCAACTGACGCCACCAGTCAATCTTTCACCACACTGGTTACAAAGTGTGAAAGAGTGGAGAGTACCATAACGGAGTCCAAGTTCAGACTTTTCTCAAATCTACTCACCTTCTAGGATCTCAGCTGTTACTCCTCCTCTTGCGACAACTGCCACAAGATCTCATTGAAGATCTCCAAGGAGAACATGGTCTCCTTTTACAAGAAGGTCTCGTTCTAGGACACCTCAAAGGCGATCATCTCCTAGATCTCGCCACTCTCTTTAGTACAGATCTCAGAGATACAGGAATAGATCTCCGTCCTGATCCACAGACACGTCAAGATATCCTGTTTGGGACTATTTACCAACCCTGTCTGCGACCCCTCCAGCCAGGGTGTCACTTGTGGACAATATTATCTTCTTCAATGAGGTCCTAGGTAGAGGTACCGCTAAACAAAATATTGAAATGCCTGCGCCAACCACATCGGTATCTGTGATTTTTTAAACAGTGCATCAAAGGTTGTCTTCTAGACCTATGCTTCCTATGGTTCCTGGTCTGCTCGAGCCAGCTGCAGCATGGCGCACAACAAAAAAATACAAAGTACCCGACCAGGATCCACTCTTTCTATGAGCTGATCCACCACCAGACTCAGTCATAGTGGCAGTGGCAAGGAAGGCACACCCAGATTTCCAAGATATTTTCCAAGAGGGTGGATTAGTGGCAAAGCAGGTGATCAGCACAGCAGCTGATGCGTCGGACCTAGCAGCCTATGGATACTCGCATGGCATCTGCGCTAGGCGTTTCTCCTGACTATGGCTCACTGGACTTAAACCAGAGGTTCAGCCCAGGATTCTAAACCTACTCTTCAGTGATAACTCATTATTCAGCATGCATGCAGATGATGAAACGGCGAAAATTTAATCTGAGCTGGACATCCTGAAGGCAGTGGGAGAAGCGCAAATATGTTCGGCTCAGATACCATTCCTACGACCGTCGCCTTTATCAGCAGAGGGATCAACCCCCTTACTGGGCAGCAGCATCAGGCCAGGTCCCACTACCATCAGCGTTGGCCAGAACAGGAAGCAAAACAATGAGCATCTGTTTCCCCATCTCTGTTTCCCACTTGGTTGGGGGGGAAGTATTACGGCACACCTGAACGAGTGGCACAAAATAACAAATGGGTGCTGTTAGATTTGGGGGTCTCTAGTTGGCAGAGGTAGGCACCTTTGACAAATAGGGACCCTTGCGTCTAGTCAAGGTAAGGGAGTACACTCCTAAAATAACCCCTGCTCATCCCCTTGGTAGCTTGGCACGAGCAGACAGGCTTATCTCAGAGGCAGGGTGTTAAGCATTTGTGAACACATACAGTAATCCAGTGACAACACTACAGATGGACACCACACAAGTTTTATATAAAAAATAAGTATTCTTTGTATAGATTTAACACAAGACCACAAACGACAAAAATCCACAATACTGTACTTAAAATGGGAGAATTAGCTTAGTTCTCTTTAGATATTAAAATGCGACACTTTGAGTCAATGTACCTTTGGATGTGTAACACTATACAACAAAAGTGTTGCAGGGAAGGTGATGTGTCGGTTCCTGACACGCAGAAACGGTGATGCATCGGTTTCTTAACTGCGCTTCCGTGGCGATGCGGCCCGCAACGCCGTGATGCGATGAAGATCCGGTGCAATGAGATAAAGATGGCGTTGTCTTCTTGTTGCGACACGCTTCTCCGACGATGCGAGACGTCTCGACTCGATGCGACAGCTGCAGCGGTGACACCCTTGTTCAGTGATGCGACGACAGCGGCTTTGGCTGCGACACTCTTCCTCGATGATGCGAGACGCTCCGGCTCGAAGTGACATCTGCAGCGGCGACACCCTTGTTCAGTGATGCGACGACAGCAGCTGTGGCGGCAGCACGCTTCTCCGGTGGTGCGAGGCGCTTCAGCTCGATGCGACAGCTGCAGCGGCGACACCCTTGTTCAGTGATGTGATGACAGCGGCTGCGGGGGTGGCACACTTCTCCGGTGATGCGAGACACTTCGGCTCGATGCGACAGCTGCAGCGGCGACACCCTTGTTCAGTGATGCGACGACAGCGGCTGCGGTGGCGACACGCTTCTTTGATGTTGCAAGACGTTTCTTTATGATGCGATGCGACAGCTACAGCGGCGACACCCTTGGTCAGTGATGCAGCGGCTGCGGCGGCGACACGCTTCTTCTTCGTGAGTCGCGCTTCGAGCTCCTTGCGACACGCAGTACCTCAGAAGGCTTCAATACAGCTGCAGGCACGTCCATAGAACTCTGGGAAGCTGGTGGTTGAAGTCTGTTGTCCCTGAGACTTCAGCAGGAGGCAAGCTCTTTTCTCAAACCCTTGGAGATCCTTCACAAGTTGAATAAAGTACAGACAAAGTTCCTTTCCTCCTTTCTTTGGCAGTCTGGCAACCACTGCAGGCCAATCCCCCAAGCAGCACTTCAGCTTAGGGATAGTCTCTCCTCAGTTTCTTCTGGTTCCTCTCCTCAGCAAATGTTTCTTCTTGTTTCCCAAAGTGATCTAAAGTTCTTGGGTTTGGATCCTAATATTTATACCCAGTTTTTTCGCTTTGTTCTCTGAAGGCAGAGAGGCCTTTGCCTAGTCCAAACCAGTTCTGGTCAGTCCTGGAGCACTTTGTTGACATGACTTTTTCTTCCTCTCAGAGTGCAGGGCAGGGACATCAGACACACCACAGGAGGTGGAGCCAGCATTGTGGAGGGAAGGCACAGCCCTATTCAGGTCCCAGGTGCAACTCCTCCCACTCATCGAGATGCAGATCTCTCTATTCAGCCCTGTGCTGACTCACCCTGTCTCCTGGAATCCCCCAGCCCCTGTCACTCAAACTCCAAACAAGGAATACACAACCTAGCAGAGGCAGGTTTGGATGGTTAGACAAGAAAATACCCATTTTCTAAAAGTGGTATTTTCAAACACAGAATGCTAAAACCAACTTCACTTAAATATGTGTTTTATCATTCTGAGTTCAGGCATACTAAACTCAAATTTCTACCATGTTCCCTGAGTCAGTTAGGATTATAGGATGTAATAATCAAACTGCCCATTCTGGCCTATGGGGAACAGTTAGCCTTGCAATAGTGAAAAACGAAAATGGCTGTAATTCACTATTAGGACATGCCACACACACCACGGCTTGTCCTACTTTATACTTACAATGCATGCACCCTGCCCTTGGGCTTACCATAGGGGTGTCTGATATGAAGAAAAGGGAAGGTTTAGGGACTGGCAAGTGGGTGCACTTACCCAGTCAGCATGGCAGTAGCAGACTGCACACAGGCTCTGCAATGACAGGCCTTAGACACACTTTTACAGGCTGCTTCTGTGGGTGGCACAACCAGTGCTGCAAGCCCACCAGCAGCATTTGGATTACCAGCCCTGGGCACTCCTGGTGCACTGTACTAGGGTCTGACAGGTAAACCAAACCAGCCAATCATGGAATCACTAATCCACCCATCAATTTACAATAGGGGGCACTTGCACTATGGCACTGGACAGCAGGGGCACAGTGCCCAAAGCATCTAACACCAGCAAAACCACATGAGGTAACAGCAAATAAATGGAAGGGAGACCCACGCCAAGGTGCCAGGTCTAACAGGTGCTCACTATTGTACAGAATGGCTACTCAATCCGATTCCAATCCCCTCCTCCGGCAGTTCCAATACTGAGAACCTCTGCCCATTAACAAGAAGTGCTACAAAGAGAGGTTCTGCTATAAAAAGAAGCCATCAAAAAAGTTCCCTTGTCCCAATAACAGCAGGGAATTACTTCCGCTATTTCTTGGTGTTAAAGAAGGACCAATCTGGGAGTGCAGACCCATTCTCGACTTAAGACTCTTAAACAAGTTTATTCACAAGAGAAGTTTAGGATGTAGGCCCTACACAAAATTTTTCCCCAACTCCATCATGGGGTGCTACATCGACCTGCAGGGCACACATTTCCATGTACCGATTTCCAGAAAATACCGGAAATTTCTATGGTTTAAAGTGACGTTCGGGCACTTCCAGTACAAGGTCCTACCCTTCGGACTCAAATCAGCACAGCGCATGTTCTCAAAATGTATGGTGGTGGTAGCAGCCTTCCTGCGGAAACAAATGACTAGCTGACTGGCAGCGCAAGAGCTCTTCACCTAGTCTACTACAGGAACATCTGCAATCCTGCATTAGAGTGCTAAGACAGTTGGGGCTTCAAGTAGACTGCAAAAAGTCTGTCCTCAACCCAACTCAAGGGATTCACTACCTGGGTGCTTCTCTGGATACAGCAGACGCAAGAGTGTATCCTTGAGAGGAGAGGTTATACTCAATCATCAAAAACGTCGCACTCTCCTCTGCACTCTTCATCTCACGGCCAGACAAGTATCCTCTCTCCTGAGATTCAGGGCGTCCTGGATCTTCATTATCCCCAATGCCAGGCTGCACATGCCACCTTTTCAGCAGGCATTAGAGGATCAGTGATCGCAGATCTTGGACCGCTGGGACGACAAAATTACTCTCCCTCAGTTGGCCAGGACTCCCTTCGATGGTGGATGAAGCGTCCTCCTTTGTTAAACGATGTTCCATTTCATCAGGCCTTTCCTAGCCAGACGCTCATCACGTATGCGTTTGTACAGGGCTGGGGAGCCCACATGGGTCCTCTTCAAGTTCAGGGATTGTGGTCGGAAGCGGAGAAGGGGTATCACATCAACATGTTGGAACTGAGGGCTGTACACCTAGCGCTCAAGTCATTCTTTCTTTCTATCCAGGCACGCTCCCTGTTAGTTCAAATGGACAATACCACCATCATGCATTACCTGAACAAACAGGGAGGAACCAGGTCAAGGCCCTTATCTCTAGAGGCTCAAGCTATATGGAAGTTGCTACTGGCATGAAGGTTTACCATATCTATGATCCATCTCCCAGGCACACTCAAGGTGCAATGAGACACCCTCATTTGCAACTTCGTCGAAGCTCACGACTGGGTCTTAAATGACGAAGTCACACAGGACATTTTCCAATGATGGGGAATTCCAGACATCGACCTGTTTGTGGGTGCAATAAACACAAAATGCTGCATCTTCGCATCCAGATATCCCCAACCAGGCTCCAGAGGAAATGCGCTTTTGATCAGCTAGTCCTCCAATACCTCTCATTTCTCTGGTCATCAATAAGATTTACGGAGCCAAGACCATCATCGCACCAGAGTGGCCTTGCCAATTGTGGTATCTGGACCTCCGTCACCTGTCCGAGACCCCACACAGGAGGTTGCCATGCTGGCCGGATCTACTCTCCAAACTCGTGGAGAAGATGTTCCACCCCAACCTTCCCTCTCTGAGCTTGACGGCATGGCCCCTAAGTTCCTCCAATATGGACATCTAGGTCTTTCACAAGACTGTATGAACATTGTGAAAGAATCTAGGAGGCCATCTACATGGAAGTCATATGCTTTTAAATTGAAGCGTTTCTATTTATGGTGCACCAACAATGGTTATAATCCCATCCTACGGCAAGAACAAGTTATCCTCCCCAACCTATTGTATTTGGCCAAACCTGGGCTCCAGTTTGCGTCGATAAATATGCACCTGGCGGCCATTACAGCATATTGGAAATCACCTATGTAGGTTTCCTTTTTTCAAGTGCCTGTAGTTAAGGACTTCCTTGAATGGTTGAAGAAGGTCTAACCGACGGTTAGGTCTCCCTCCCCTCCTTGGGGGCTTAATGTAGACTTTTCTAAATTATCGGGTCCTCCCTTGGAACCCATATATAAAGCGTCCCTACAGCACCTAACTCGGAAGACTGCTTTTTTAGTGGCAATTACCTCTGCTCGCAGAGTTAGTGAGATCCAGGCTGTGTTCTAAGGACCCTTAGCTGATTTTCCTTTCCAACAAGGTGGACTTGACAACACATCCTAGTTTTTTGCCATAGGTTATTTTTGATTTTCATATTAATCAGTCTATTATTCTACCTACTTTTCCCCCCGAACCCATCCACCCTCTTGAGAGGGCGTTACATTCTCTTGATCTTAAGATGAATCTTAAATTTTACCTTGATAAAACCAAGAATATAATCAAATCGAACCGTTTATTTATAAATAAGGCTCCTGGTTTTCCGTTTAAATGGATTTTTACACATAAATACAGACGGAAAAATATTTTTCTTCCGTCTGTATTTATAAATAGAAATGGAAAAATACAACCAAATCGGAATCAGAGAATTGTTTGGGCATTCGTACTCCAGCCAAGTGGTTACCTCGCTGCGCCTATCTTCCTGATTTCAGTGTCTGCCTGCCCACATTAACACCTGCTGGGTCATTAATCTTTGGCTATGCGCAGGAAATTCGTTCCTATGAGGGTCTTGTATTGACCTCTGGCCTGACCTCCATAGCCCTTTTGTTTCACTGTTTGCTCTTTATGGAGGCTGGGGTCAAGCTAAGTAGCTAGTGCAAGACCAGTTTAAATAAGTTGATTACAGGATAGATTGTGAGGATCGGCAGGGTGACAAAGCATTACGAAACTCTTCAATCCCCTCTCTTACCAGGGGCTTCAGTTATTTTCTTTTTTTTTTAAACTGCTCATTGGAAGTGTGGCAATAATAAGTAATTAACCAAATGGTCACTGAATCTTGAAATCTTATTTATTAAAAGCCATACACAACATAGTAGTGAACACCTTGTGACCGTGGGGAGTCGGCGGGCTGGAAAAGCAGGCAAGGAGGCCGTATATAGCGTGCAATATTCTTTGTTTATTGTGTCGGAGCACATCGTGCAACAGAACAGTACAGGGAGACAAATCCGAACAGAAAGATGAATTAGAGCCGGACTCTGGTTTATCCGTCGCGGTTGTCTTCCTAGGGCTCCCCTGACGTCTGGATCGTCGTCGTCCGCCGTAAGGGATGGATGGGCACCTCGGAGGGCAGAGAGACACAAAATGGAAAAAAGGAGCCGTTAGTCCTGCTGAAATCCGGACTGTTGATGTCACCGTAACCAGGAGTGAGGAGGATGAGGAGACCGTGAGGGAGGAGGAGGATGAGGAGGTAGGGACGGGTTGAAGAAAAGAGGGGTGCGCGGAAGAATCGTGCGGGTAGTTATATACAACGTGGATGATGCTATACAATAATTACAAAGAGGCCTATCAGGGTGTAGTGGCGTGTCTAGGAGAAAGAGTATATATATACAGGGGAACTATCATACATACGGATACCTAGGGTAATCTACTAAAGGAAGCGGGTACTTACGGGCTCCGCCGTAACTCTCCTCCGAGTTACGGCCGCTCTTCAGCCACCTCCGGAGGACTCCACCAATCTTCCGACCACTCTTCGGGTTCGCCGCTTCCGTCTTCTCTGTCCGCTGCAGCTCCTGCCGAAATCTCCTGCCACGATCCTCCGACGCCTTCGGTTTCACGTCCTCCGTCTTTTCTGTCTCCAGCGGGGATCTGGGAGGAGGGACTTCCGGGATCAGGAGGCAGTCCTTCCGGGAGGTCAGCGTTCGGGATAGGTTTCTGCTATAGAGAGAGGGGCGGGGTTTCTGTTGTCATGGACGCTGTGGCTGACGCTCCGGATCGCGTGCCCTGGATGGTAGGAGTTCTGTGGGAAAGTGGTACTCGGGGTAGGGTGAGTAGGGGAGGCAGGACCCGTGGGAGGGAGACATCCTCACATTCCCTTCCCCTAGCTGTCTTTCTCGTAGGGGGGTTGGACAGTGGATAGCGGGAGAGAAAGTCCGCATTGCCTTGTTCACTACCCTTCCGATGCACCGTTTTGAAGTGGTAGGGTTGGAGAGCCAAAAACCACCACAGAACACGGTCATTGTGTCCTTTGTTCCAAGCCATCCACTCAAGCGGGGCATGATCGGTGAAGATAGTAAAGTCTCCTCCTTCTAAGTAATAGCGAAGGCTGTCCTCCGCCCATTTAATTGCCAGGGCTTCTTTCTCCACAACGGCATAGTTCTTTTCTCGGGGGAATAGTTTCCGGCTGAGGTAGAGGATGGGTTTTTCGTTCCCCTCAGGGTCTTTTTGTGACAGCACAGCTCCTAATCCCTGTTCTGAAGCATCTGTCTGGAGTCGGAAGGGTTGGGAATAATCAGGGCTTATTAACACGGGACGGGAGGTCAGGGCGTTTTTCAGATCCAAAAATGCATGCCACAATAAGGGCGTTGGGGTTTTTAGGATGGCCTCTGTTCTTATGGATTTTTTTAACAGGTTGGTGAGCGGGGCTGCCCTTTGGGAGAAATTAGGTACGAATCTCCTATAGTATCCAAGGAGACCCAGAAAGGCACGCAGGTCCTTTCGGGTCTGGGGAAATGGAAGGGACTGTATCGCTTCGGTTTTGCTTCTTTGGGGTCGGATTAGGCCCTCTCCCAGGAGGTATCCCAGGTATTTCACGGTTTGAGCCGCTAGGGTGGTTTTGGCGGGGTTAATCGTGAAACCATAGGAGCCCAGGGAGGCGATGACGTTGTGTAGATGTTCCAAATGTTGTGACCAGGTATCGCTATAAATGACTATATCATCTAGATATGCTCCTGCATACTGAGTGTGAGGCCGTAAGAGGTGATTCATGGCCCGTTGAAAAGTGGCGGGTGCGCCATGGAGGCCAAACGGGAGGACAAGGAACTGATATAGTCCTTCAGGGGTGGAAAAAGCTGTTTTCTTTCGGTCTTCTTTTCTAAGGGGTATCTGCCAATATCCTTTACAGAGGTCCAGTGTGGAGATGTATTGGGCTCTTCCTATGCGTTCGACCATCTCGTCGACTCGGGGCAAGGGATATGTGTCAAAGGATGATATCTTATTGACTTCCCGGAAATCGATGCAAAATCTAACAGACCCGTCGGGCTTGGGTACAAGCACTATCGGCGAGTTCCAGTCGCTTACTGAGGGTTCTATAATGCCCATTTGTAGCATTTGGTCTATTTCCTGACGTATAACAGCCCTGCGGGCTTCAGGGACCCTATAAGGTCTTTGTCAGACCACCTTCCCAGGACTCGTGTGTATGGCGTGCTCTGTGATGGTGGTGCACCCGGGTACTGAAGAAAACACCTGTCGTAATGGGTAGAGGCGATGGTTAAGCTCAACCTGTTGTGGGGTGGGGAGGACGGGATCAATACAAGGGTAAAAAGAGAGGGAGACCTGAGTAACAGAGCTGGCTAGGACGGGACGAGGTCCTTCCCATTTTTTTAGCAAGTTGACATGATAAACCTGGGTTGTACCCCGTGCGGGGTCTAGACTTACTTCGTAAGAGACAGGGTTACTTGTCGGAGGATGGTATAGGGGCCCTGCCACTGTCCCAGGAGTTTTTAGTCGGATGAGGGCATTATCAACAGAACTAAATCCCCCACGGAGAAAACCCGGTGTTTTGTACCCCTGTCATATTGACCCTTCTGTTTTTCTTGCGCTTGTGCTAGGTTCTGGTGTACGATGTCCCTTATGAGAGACAAGTGTGTTTTTAGGTTTTCTATGTATTCTGGAAGGGGTCGAGTGCGATCGGGTTCTGTTTCCCAGGGTTCTTGGGCCATATCCAATAGGGAACGAGGGGGTCGACCATACAATAATTCGTATGGAGAGTAACCTGTGCTGCTCTGCGTTTTACAAAGGATTGCGAATAAAGCAAGGGGTAGCATTTCTTCCCACCGCTTCGCTTCTAGACCCAATAATTTTTTTAGGGATTGCTTCAATGTGGCATTGTATATTTCCACTAACCCATCGGTTTGTGGATGATACGCCTGGGTACGTATTTGTTTAATCCCTAGTTGGGAGCAGACTTGTTTCATGAGGGCCGAAACAAAAGGCGTGCCCTGATCAGTCAGTATTTCCCGGGGAAACCCCACCCTAGCAAACACCGAGATGAGGGCTTTGGCGATATTTTGGGTGGTGGGTTGTCGCAGTGGGAGGGCTTCTGGAAAACGGGTGGCATAGTCCACAATAACGAGGTGTTCTGCTTGGGTTTTCGGATCAGATAGAACCCGCTCAACAGAGCCTCTCTAACCCAGCCAGAACGTTACCCCCTCCCTAGGGTCTATTCACACCTAAGAAACCACATATATACATACCACCTAAGGACAGGGAATTCCTACTCATATATATATATATATATATATATATATATATATATCAAGACCTCTTATAATACAAGTGGCGGCCTCGCGGTCCCAAATGGACCCAGGACTTCCTGCCCAGACGGCAGCCTCAGCCTCGCGGTCCCAAACGGACCCAGGACTTCCTGCCCAGACGGCAGCCTTAGCCTCGCGGTCCCAAACGGACCCAGGACTTCCTACCCAGACGGCAGCCTCAGCCTCGCGGTCCCAAACGGACCCAGGACTTCCTACCCAGACGGCAGCCTCAGCCTCGCGGTCCCAAACGGACCCAGGACTTCCTGCCCAGACGGCAGCCTTAGCCTCGCGGTCCCAAACGGACCCAGGACTTCCTAACCAGACGGCAGCCTCAGCCTCGCGGTCCCAAACGGACCCAGGACTTCCTGCCCAGACGGCAGCCTTAGCCTCGCGGTCCCAAACGGACCCAGGACTTCCTGCCCAGACGGCAGCCTTAGCACAAGTTCATCCTATAATTACCACGACATACAACAAGGGAACCAGTGTTACTATGTATCAGATCACACAAAGACTGCTAGTTGAGCACAACCTGTTCCCCAGTTCGAGGGGCTCCTTTCTCCCTTATTCAGCTACCACTTACCTGATCAGGATTAACATCTGTTCATATCAAGTCACAGCTGACTAGAAGAATAGGCTACCCTCTTATACAAGAACACGCAGCACATGTTGATTCACTACAAACTGGATACTTTATTTAGTCACTACATACACGCTCACAGAACATAATACATATCACATATGACCTGCAAAGAAAAGTGATAGATTAAGTTGTACACTCTAATAATAAAGGGGTTGACATCACCTTGGTCGTATGTAGCCTGCACTCAATGGTCATCTAGGTTCCCTTCTCGTCTGTGCCTCGGCTTCGCCTGGAAGTCACACCTCCGCAGTCACGGATCTACTCCCTTCTCCTTCTCCGAGTCACTGGGACCTCTTCCTCATCGGCTACTCTCTTTTCTTTGGCTACTCTGTTAGAAGAATATCTATCTCTCGGTTTTTCTCCACCTTCAAGTTTGTCATCTGTCTTCCCTGGAATAAGTAGTAGCTTTACTGCTTAACGGCCAGGTGCCGCCTACGGACTAAAAAGCAAGTGCCAGTATCTGCCTCAAACTTTCACTAATATAGAGGTGCATTTTCTCATGGAAAATTCCAGCCCGTAACCTGCCGCCCACCAAATTCTTGTACCTCCCCGTACCAATGACACGTTCCCAGCCGGCCGGCCTGATGTAGTGTCTTCGGCATGAAGAAAAATACAATCCTTCGATAAGGGCCGGCCTGAACCGGTTCTCTCCAAGCGAATAACACCTCATAACTAAAACATCACCCTCGACCTAGAAACTTTCCAAGCTGCCGGAGCGGAAAGAAAGATGGAGTCTCTCCCGTTTAAGGCCTACCAGGCCTGGATTCAGCACGACTCCATGAAATACCCTCACTATAGAACAGATTACCCCTAATACTAACGCATCTATCCTCTAGGATATATGTGCAAACCCTAATCTATGGGGAAGAACACAGGATCATGTCGAAGTGCCTAATAAATAGGCTCTATACACTACTCTAACCCTTAGACTTGGATGGAAAGAGACTGAAGTCACATTAGTTCCTCTTAATCACAAGAGAGCCGGGAAAATCGAGCAGTACACGAGGGCGTAACGACAGCCACTCCGAGAGGGTATCAATGGCCCTATGATGTCCATCCCTACCCTACTGAACGGGACGTCAATAACGGGTAGGGGTTGTAGGGGTACCCGAGGGGGCCGATATCTACTATGTTTTTGGCAGACTGGGCACTCCCTGCAATATGTTTTGATGTGTTGGTACACTCCGGGCCAATAGAATCTTTCTAAAATCGCTTGGCTGGTTTTCTCGTCTCCAAAATGACCACCCAGGAGATGGCTGTGGGCAAGGAACAGGACCTTGTCTCGGAAGGGCCCAGGGATGAGAAGTTGTGGTTTTTGCTGGGACCCTCCCTTCCGATATAACAACCCATGTTTCTTATAGAAGTAAGGACCTACGATAAGGGGATCCTCGTGGTCTAACGCCTTGGCCCATGCTTCCTGCAGCACGGGGTCCTCTTGCTGCGCTGCCCTGAACTCTCTGTCGGTTTGCCACGGGTGTTCCTCGGGGACCACTGGGAATGCACCGACGTACTCCCGTTTCTCCTTCCTTTTCTGTGTCTTGGTCTTCGGTGGTTTGGATGCAGTCCCAGGGGAGGAAGGCCCCTGAGGGAACGGGGCTTCTCCCCACCAACGAGTCAGGGAATCAGTGGTATCCTGTAGAAGCCCGGGTAGGCCCGTATAATCACTCCCCAGAATGGCCTCTTCCGGGAGAGTAGGGACAAGACCCACGGTGAGAGTGGTTCCGGGATCTCTGGGGTGCTGGACTTGTACTTGTGTGGTGGGGTAGTTTTTTGTATCTCTGTGAACACACTGTATGGCGACCGTACCATCCGTAGGGCCTACGGGTTTTTGCAAGAGCTGGGGTCGGAGAACGCTCTGTCGACACCCCGAGTCGGCCAAGGCCATCAGGGAGTGTCCGTCGATGGTCACCGGATGGTGGAACGACGGAGGTGCCATACCTGGGACCGAACACACATAGTTCCTTGCCAGTCCCACCTCCATGGGTTCCTCCTTATGGGGGCACATCCGAGCAATATGACCAAAACCCCCACAACTGTAGCATTGGGGTCCGGGGTTAGTAGGTCGGGGCGGTAGAGGGTATGGAGCCAGAGGGAGGGGCTCGGGTCGTTTCTGGAGAGAGGGACGGGGTGGTCTGAGGCTTATGGAGGGATGTGGTTTGTGGAAGTGCTCCTCCTTGTTTCGTTGGGTCTCCTGTGCATGACTGTAGGCACTCGCGATCTCCACCGCTGTATCCAAGGTAAGACGTGCATGTTGTCGTACCCATCTATGAGTGCCGGGGTGTAAAGACATTAAAAACTGCTCTAAGTATATTTTTTCTAAGATGTCCTCCTTGGTGGACGCGTCTGGTCTCAACCAGCGATTGGTCATGTCCTTAATCCTGAACGATAGGGCTCTGGGTGTTTCTTGTGGCCCTTCCTTGATTTGGCGGAGTTTCATGCGATAAGTCTCGTCATCAATGCCCAACCGTTCAAGGATACATTTCTTAATGTCCGCATATGGAGTGGCACCCTGTATGTTAGCCTGTTGATAGGCCGCCTGTAGATCGCCGGTAAGCAGGGGTCCCAGGTAGTGACCCCAACGGTCGGCCGGCCACGACGCAGCCTGGGCCAGTCTTTCAAAATTGGTGAAGAAATAATCAGGGTCCTCTCCGGGCACATACTTTTGGAGAACTACTGATGGTAGGGAGGCCGTTGGTCTCTGCTGTTCCAACACAGAGGTCAGTTTCCCCATAGCTTGCTCGTGGGTGTTCCCCTGTCCCCGTAGAACGTCGTGGAGTTGGCCCCGGTCGTCTTCGGCTGTCTTCAAAAAGGGCTCCATTAGTATTCCCAACTGCTCCTGAGAGTCAGCCATCTTCTTCATCACGGCCTCCATGCTTCCAGCTAATCCCACTTCTGACACCACCTGTGACCGTGGGGAGTCGGCGGGCTGGAAAAGCAGGCAAGGAGGCCGTATATAGCGTGCAATATTCTTTGTTTATTGTATCGGAGCACGTCGTGCAACAGAACAGTACTGGGAGACAAATCCGAACAGAAAGATGAATTAGAGCCGGACTCTGGTTTATCCGTCGCGGTTGTCTTCCTAGGGCTCCCCTGACGTCTGGATCATCGTCGTCCGCCGTAAGGGATGGATGGGCACCTCGGAGGGCAGAGAGACACAAAATGGAAAAAAGGAGCCGTTAGTCCTGCTGAAATCCGGACTGTTGCTGTCACCGTAACCAGGAGTGAGGAGGATGATCAGACCGTGAGGGAGGAGGAGGATGAGGAGGTAGGGACGGGTTGAAGAAAAGAGGGGTGCGCGGAAGAATCGTGCGGGTAGTTATATACAATGTGGATGATGCTATAAAATAATTACAAAGAGGCCTATCAGGGTGTAGTGGCGTGTCTAGGAGAAAGAATATATATATACAGGGGAACTATCATACATACGGATACCTAGGGTAATCTACTAAAGGAAGCGGGTACTCACGGGCTCCGCCGTAACTCTCCTCCGAGTTACGGCCGCTCTTCAGCCACCTCCGGAGGACTCCACCAATCTTCCGACCACTCTTCGGGTTCGCCGCTTCCGTCTTCTCCGTCCGCTGCAGCTCCTGCCGAAATCTCCTGCCACGATCCTCCGACGCCTTCGGTTTCACGTCCTCCGTCTTTTCTGTCTCCAGCGGGGATCTGGGAGGAGGGACTTCCGGGATCAGGAGGCAGTCCTTCCGGGAGGTCAGCGTTCGGGATAGGTTTCTGCAATAGAGAGAGGGGCGGGGTTTCTGTTGTCATGGACGCTGTGGCTGACGCTCCGGATCGCGCGCCCTGGATGGTAGGAGTTCTGTGGGAAAGTGGTACTCGGGGTAGGGTGAGTAGGGGAGGCAGGACCCGTGGGAGGGAGACATCCTCACACACCTATAAACAATATTTACACAAAAAGATTGTAAATTAAATTATGTTCATATTCATAGCATTGTTCTGTAAGTCCGTGGCTTCCCACACTAAAATAAACAATGTTTATGCTTGAGCCCATACAATGAAGAAACTGATACGTAAGGATTTGTTCAAGTTGACAGAGTGGAAGCCTGCAAACAAAACATACAATTATTTGGCATGGCATTAGTTCTTAAAGATTCTGAAACTGTCATTTTGAAAATGAATTTCATATTCTACCAATACCCCTCAGTAAAGTTTTTTCAATGGCTGCTCCTTAAAAGGACAAAATACTTTCTGCACACTGAGTGCTTCTGCCAAAGTAACAACCAAAAAAGCTTCCAGTTTCCTGTAGAAGCTGCTCCTGTGGTTTTGCAACCCTTTTATCCTTAGACATGTTTGATTTTCACGGATACATCTGTGTTTTTCTAAATGTTTCGTTGGTAATAGTCAGTTGATTAAGTCTTGCTCCGTAGTAACCATTTATGTTACGGCACGGCATGGGCCTGTAAAATCCAATTCTTTCCCCGTAAAACGTATCTCATTGCCATATGGATCCCATCCTTGCAAGTAATATTAGAAGCTGGATAACACGGAGCATATGCTGAATAATTTGTGCATTTAACTGGTTCTTGTGTTGTGTAACTCATTTCCGGATCTTTGCAAATATATTGTCCAAGCCTGAGCTCCTCGCACTTAAAGTACTCTGTGGCTGCAACGGGCGCTAAAATGAAACTGAAAGAGCATTCGAGTTTTAACACTGGCCACATCCAGGCGATCGCCATGATGTACTGTGCTAGGTATGCAAGCACCACCAATCTCCTTTCAGCTTCTGGTTGGTCAGCCACAACGTGCCATTCCAAAGACGCCTTCCGACACAAAAGCTTCTGAAGGGTGCAGTCCGTGTGCTGAGCCACAGTACGCGGGGGTGGAAGGGAAGAAATAAAACGATGAAGCCTTAGATGCACTCTAGTTGTTGTTGGAAACGGATGATACCAATATCTCGCTTCAGGGCGGAGTCAAGGTCTGGTGACGGAGAGGCAGCGTCGGTGCAGAGCTTTCGATTACCTCTCGGCACTCCTATGGAAGACTGGGAAGTGCTACAGGCAAATTCCTGACCAGTGGCCCGGAGTCATTTTGAGAAACAAAAATAAATCTTTTGAATGTGACTCGAAAAGGGCTAAAAGACCAGCAGCATCAACACAGTAGGGAAATTCGGTCAGATTAACATTCGGATCCTTGCAGGCCATAAAACAAAACTTTCCACCCGGACTTTGGTTGGCACGAAGAAACACAGCAAGAAAACAATAGCAGAATGTAAACATTCCTGTGAGGTGCAACTTGCCAGAGACAGCCAGGGCATATCTGTAAACTCTTTCCAAAGTTAAATAGTGTTTTGTCCACCGTGGCCACAGTTAAACTGTGTGATATAGCGCACTAATGCACCGAAAACGTCTTCAACAACCAAAACTTTATCTTCTAAATTCAGTAAAAGGTTCAATGCTACTAGGCAGTAAAAAGTTAAATAAGGCAAATGATACACGTCTAAGGCCCAGACTCTTCAATGCAGAGACTGTCTCTCCCTTCTGGAAAATGTATTTTGCTTTAGCGAAGGAATTCGTTGAAAAAAGTGATTCAAAAGCTGCCAGCTCATGTGGGTGTTGTTCATTATTTCAGTCTTCAGAAGTGTGAGGGAAATAGAGCCCGGCAGGACTAATGCAGGGCCTTTAATTTCTGAGGGGTGCAACTTTATTCCCACACCAGGCAGATGGTTTGTTCTCAAGACTGCCCTATCCACATGGGAGATCGTGGCGAGAGGCGGAGATGAGGCAAAGGTGTTGGCATGATACTTTAAAGATCCTTGGTGGTCAGAAATAAGAGCCCGTTGTCTCAAAGGAGATTGTTTGCTCGCTCAGCTGTGGACAACAACTTGCACCAGAGAGCATGCTGTAGAGAGGAGCATGGAACTGGTAATAAGAGCAAGGAGGCACCCAAAATATCTAAATTATCATGAAAGCTGTCGGCTCTTTCATGCCCTCTTTGGCCAGGTCACTGACAGTGCACAGGTGCACTTGTTTAAATTCTAAATGTGTTTACGTCTAATAATCATGGCTAGTGACATAGTGTTTTCAATATTGTAACACAGCAGCAGCTCACAAATGTATTGTATTCACTTAATTTGGCTTGTATATAAATATAGCTAAACCTATAACAACCGTGTGCACTGTTTATTTAAATAAACCTGGAAAAATACTAGCTCCATAGACTTTTATCTTACTTGCGCCAAAAATAAATGCGGATATATACAGATAAAATGACAAAAAAATAAATATGGATAAATACAGACGGAAATGTTAAAAAAATAAATACCATAAAACCGAGAGCCCTATTTATAAATTATCATCCCATGCGCAGTGGATTCCCTTTCTCAAAACAAACCATCTCTAGATGGATGGTCTCTTACATTGCCTTGGCTCATTCTACAAGGGAAAAAGGCCTCCACTACGGCCCGTCTTAGAAAAGTACCCATTGCAGAAATATGTAAAGCTGCCACATTGCGATCAGTGCACACCTTCGCTCGCCATTATTGCTTGTATTCTGACACTCAGGCATATGCCTAGTTTGGGCAAGCCTTGTTAAGGAACCTGTGTGCGTAAATTACTCTTAGTGTTGTTAACTGCTTTGGTGTTCATCCACAGACATTAGGAATGGGCTTGCTATTCTATTCAGTGCGTATTACTATTGATGAGTATTCCCTGGAAGAGAAGGATAAGTTACTTATCTCTTCCAGGGGTATACTCATCAAAGTCATAAGCAACCCACCCTCCTCCCCGGACGAATACCATATGCAGTAGTACTCTTATGGCTTAGTATCATTACACATTTTAATAGGCCGTAAAGAAGACCTGACCGAACTGTAACCTGTGGGGCATGATGGGAGAATGGAGGTCTTGGAGGTCTTAAAGGCACGACGCCAGTTTATTCTTTTGTGGTTTATCTATGTATCCTTTGAGCTAACGTGCCTTCTATTACTGTGCCTTTTTAAAAAAAAATAAAGGCTACCTTTAAAAAGTGAAATCATGCATGTTCTATGTTACAGAAATGCTATTAGATATATGTTTATTTTAAATGAAAAATTAATTGTAATTTTGGCATTTTAGCTTATTTAGTGATTTGGGCTGCATGTGTGTGTATATAAATACATATTTAGTACACAAATGTATCACCCATCCACCAGGGAGGCCCAGTTGGTTCCTTATTAGAAAGCAGCTTGAGGTATCTGGACCTGTTCTTACAGGAATATGTTACATGTTTACCATCTTATTTATAGGATAATGCAGACTTTCTGAGAAAATTAGATGAAATCCCTTGGAAACAGGCGTTTATAATGGTGACACTGGACGTGGTCTCTTTATATACATCGATTGAGCATAAAAAATGGATTCTGGCGTGTGAATACTTTCTGAGAGATTGTCCCATAGAATGGTATGGCCATACTCACATGTTGCTTGAGATGTTGAAATACTGTCTTACACCATGTTTTTATCTTCAACAGTATGTACTACCAACAAAAACAGGGCACGGCGATGGGCACCGCGATGGGCACCTCCTTGGCCCCCACATATGCAAACTTGTTTATTGTGTGGTGGCAAAAGGAGGTTGCCTGGGCCCAAGAGAATAACAAATTCACTTAGAAAATCACAATGTGGACTCGGTTTATAGATGATTTGTCTATTCTATGAGAGGGCAGTGAGAGTGAACTCAATGCCTACCTGGAAATATTGAATAACAATGAATTAAATTTGCAATTTATGAGTAGTCGGAGCTGTTTCCACTGTGATTTTCGGGATGTGGCATCGGAGGTGGTTAATGATGTACTTACTACGAGGATCCATAGGAAACAGACAGCGACCAACGCCTTGCTACATGCATATAGTGGTCATCCGAATGCTTTAAAGTGGAGCATCCCCTATAGTCAAATGCTAAGGGCCAAGCGGGTATGTTCCACAGAGAAGTTGTACAATAATGAGATGGACGATATGGCCAAGCATTTCCCCAAATGGAAGTATCCAGAAAGTGTCTTGGAGAATGCCAGGAAAGGAGCTGATGAGAAAACAAGAGACCAATTATTATATTCCCTGAGTAATAGCCCAAAAGAAAAATGTTTATTTTTTTAAACTTTTTATTGAGCAGAGCATTCAGGAAAGACAATTCATATTTACACATTAAATCAACAAAGAAAGAAAATTGGAGGCCCTTGAATACAGACCGACAAAAATCATTAATTAGTATATCTATTTCTACAGCTTATTAAGCAAAATTCAAGAAGTTTAAAAAACCTCGTCATAGAATCGTGAACCAAACAAGATTGCTTTTATCATCCCTCAATTTAACATTCTACAAGATATTTCCAAGTCAGAGAAAATGTTTTAATTGCCCCCACTCGTTTAGCATAAGCTTCTTCCAAATTTTTAGTACGTTTCATTTTGTTTCGCCATTTTTCAAACACAGGTACTTCCAGTGATCTTCAAATTTGTAAAATTGGAGAGCGAGCAACCAACATTGAAATAGCAAGAAAAAGCCCCTCAGATTTTGACAATATGCCTCTCGACTGGTTATACCAAACAGGACAGCTTCTGCTATTGGAGCATACGGTTTTTAGATCGCTCGACTAAAATACCTCAAACAAATTTCCCAAAGCACTCCCAGTTTAGGACAGGTAAAAAACATGTACCTCCATCCCCCTACCGATGGGGTACAACAGCGAAAACACCTATTTTCCATCCCAGGATACATTTTATTTAGGGCCTTTGGAGTATAGTAGGCCATCCAGTGAGAAAAAAACGCCATTCTTTTATAGTTAGCAGCTCTAAGGGTCTTATTTACTGTACTAGATATTGTTTGCCATTCCTGATAAGAAAAAACACATTAAGTTTCAGAGGCGACTTTCTCCAAAAACTTTAGGACCAATGGAGATTTGTCTTGGGTTCGCGTTAAGCGATACCAATTGCCGACCCCACACATATTTGAGGAATACAAGGCGGTGGCTGCCTTTGAGGGGGAACGATTAAGTATAAAATGATATTTATTAAAGAAATGAACTATTTGAATGAATTCAAAGAATAAGGGCTTGCTACGGCCATAACATCTGGCCTGAACTTCTTCCCAGGTAATCATCCTCCCCGCGAAGTCTATTTGAAGAATCCAAAAGCGTTTTGTACCTAGTTTTTTTGGGAAGTTTAGAGGTTTTTAGGAATGTGGGATTTGAGTTCCAACTTCTTGGATCATCTTGTTTATAAAAAATGTATCTATCCGTTTAGTATTAGATAGTAAACAAGCTGTAAAATCAAGAAATGCTGATTTATAATATAAACGAATATTCGGAAGTGCTAAGCCACCCAAGTGAGTATCTAGTTATAAAACCGAGAGCTTAACTCTAGCGCTCTTTTTGTTCCAGATGAATGATCTAATCATAGAGTCGATCCCTTTAAAATAACTAGCATTAATCTTAATTGAGATGTTAGAAAAAAGAAATATTAATAAGGGTAATATAGACATCTTGTAGCAAAAATCCCCAAGTAGCGTATAGGATCAGTTTTTAAAGCCTGTTGTTTCAGATTCTCTGGGAGAAACTCAGCCCCAGTATTTAAAATTATAATCTCAGTTTTGCTTGGATTAATTTTATATCCCCCTATTGATTCATATTGTCTGAATTCAGCCAGGATCTGTTCTATGTTTGGCTTATTGGGAGACAGATACAGGATGGCGTCATCAGCGAAGAGTTTTAATTTTGCCATGCCGCCAATCGGGGCTTTAATACCCATGTTAGCTCGTATTTTGATCGCTAGTGGTTGTATAAAAAAAAGTGAAGAAAAGGGGTGATAAGGGGCAGCCTTGCCTGGTCCCCCGGTTAATATCCACTGACCCTATTTGATCCCCATTCATTATTAACTGAGCCTGCGCCCCTTGGTAGATGTTTTGCTAAATTAAAATTACTTGAACCGGGATCCCAAACCTTTGAAGCCCAAAAATAAAGCATCCCAATTAACTAAATCAAAGGCTTTTTCTGCATCGACCATCATGATGCAGGCTGGTGTTAACGTTGTTAACGTTGAAATAATCATGTGCTTGAATCAAATATCCCGTATTTAATGACATAGTTCGCCCAGCAACAAAGCCCGTTTTATTGACATGAATTACATCCTGAGCCAAAGGAGTGAAACACTGTGCCCAGATCTTCATCAAGATCTTATAGTCGGCGTTTAAGAGGCTAATGGATTCACATTATTAGGTGGTTTGCCCTTTTTTGTCAAGCTAACCACAATTGCCCTCTTAAACTCCGATAAAACAGAGCCGCCAGCTTTAATATGGTTAAGTAGTTTCTTCAGAAATGGTGTCAGCTCCTTGGCAAAGGTTTTATAAAATTATATTGGAATTCAATCTTCCCCGCAAGCTTTTGCCCCTGCCAAAGATTTTATAACTGCCATAATCTCTAATCCTGTTATTTCATTTTGTAACTGAAAAACTGCATTCTGTGATATCCTGGGTTGTTGTACTGCAGGGAAATATTAATGGATCACGTCCATACTGGTCGTGTATTTAGTGGTATATAATTGTTGATTATGTTCAACAAAGTCCCGAGCCATGTCAGCTCTATCAGTTACCGTTGCATTAGATTTTGGGTCTATTACTTCCAAGATGCAGGCAGATTCCTGTCGAGCCTTTGTTGACCAGGCTAACATTTTGCCCACCATTTGACGTCCTTCGTATAGCTTTTGTAAATAGGTCTGGGAACTATTTATTTCTTCAAGAACAAAATAATCTCTCACTGCCTACTTTCCTTCTTCCCACTGACCCCGTGATGAAAAATTAAAAAAATTTAGAGGAGCTTTCGAGAGATAGCTGGAGTTCTGCAATTTTTTCAATACGTTCTCTGGCCTTTCCTGCTGATGCTGCAATTATCTGGCCTCGGGCCGCAGCTTTAAAGCCGCCCCAAACAGAGAAAAGTTCTGCCTTATATTCTAAAATCCACTCCCTGAACTGCTCAAGCCACAAAGGATCTTGAAGAAGGAGGCGGTCAATCTGTCAGCTGGACCTCCTCCTCCTCCCAGCCCCAATTTCTATATCGATCTGAACATAAGAATGATCAGAGGAAGCATTTGCACCAATTACTGCAGCCCTAAGCACCAAAGAACGTGAAATCAATAAAAAAATCAATTTGTGAAGCTGTCGGAAATTGACGAGAACAGCAAGTATATTCCCGGGCAGTCTGATTAAGCAATCGCCATGCATCAATTAGCTGAAGATCCTCTATCGAAGCATCTAAGACTTTTTTTGTCTTGAGCTTCAATTGTTTCTTATTCCTATTTGAGGTATCGGTTTTCAGGTATTGTATAAAGTTAAACTCACCCCCAAACACAATTTGACCAGAGACCCCGATCAGGAGCTTGGATATTGTCAGCAGTGTGGATGCATCATCTGTTATAGGCCCCTAGTAGTTAATAACATTATTAATCTGTTTATTAATTTTGACCGTAATCCAGATCCACCTACCCTGGGGATCCCGTTGTTCTTATAAGAATTCCCAATCTAATTCTCGTGAGAAATAGATTGCGACCCCTCTCATTGCCACCCCCGCTGAAGCAAAAGAAGCTCTAGAAAACATTCCTGGTATAAAACATGTTGGTGAGTTGGTTTTTAAAAGGGTTTCTTGAATAAAAAGAATTTGGGGTTTTAACGTAACAAGCCACCTAATTAATCCTCCATATTTTTGTCTATTCAATATCCCCTTGACATTTAATGAAATAATCCGGCATTTACCAGTTGTGCTCATTATCCCGGTAAAGAAAAGAAATGTTTTACATTCAATGTTCTACTCGGTGCTTAATTTTCCTGTTTGCTACTGCTCATTTCTATGCCCCCCCAACCCAACACCCTACAGCCATGGGCTCCCACCCCATGGCAACCCCCTCCCCTTAGAAATGTGGCATCCCCCGATTTCCGCATTTCCCCCTCCCTTTTAAGCTTAATGGTGCCCTGGTACTGCACTAAGAGTGACCCCCCCTCAAATGGAGCCATCTCCCCAACAGAAAGAAAACACATCCCAGAAAGAGAAAAAAAAGCAGACAGGAAAAGAACAATATAAGATTACTTCCCTACTGAAATTACTTTCAGCAGTTCCTGTGCCTCCTCAATTCGTGTACACATATGAAACTTCCCCTGCACAAGAACTTTAAGTTTATACTTCTGCACAATGGAGGCTTGTGCTCCTTGAGCTTTAAAAAGATATAGTAGTTTTACAAACTCCTTGCGTCTACATGCAGCTGCAACAGACATGTCTGCAAAAATTCTACATTTAGTCCCGTCATTAATGTCGAATTGTCTCAACTGGATTGCTTTGGTCAATATCTTCTCCTTGACACGAAAGTCCACAAAGTTGACTAATATTTTGCGAGGAAACTTCAAGTTGGGTGGAAGATGAGCTGGAACACGATGTGCCTGGGTCAATGTTAAATCTCCCGAAAACTGTGGAATCACCTTTTGCTTAAGAAATGTCTCCAGCTATTGGAGCATGTGGGCTCCTTCAGACCTCTCCCGGACCCCCACAATCCGCAAGTTTGCGCGGCATGAATGATTTTTGAGTTCTTCGATTTTATTCTTCAAATGTATTTTATCGTGAACCGCTAAGTTTACTTGCTGAAACATGGCATTCATTTGATCCTCTAGTCGGGATATCCTTGATTCAGCTTCCTGAATTCTAATAGGAAAACTTGCAACCGCCTCTTCAATTTTGCCCAGTCAGAGGTGAAGTGCCGCTATCTCAACTTCTTGAGATTTCTTCATGTCTCAAATTTCTTAAAGTATTAAATTGAGCATGGTCTTAATGTCAATCTGGCGTATGTTGGCCATATCATTTTGAATTTCGGAATCCGGTTCCTCCAGTCCTGGCTGGGCCTCTCGTTTATGTTTTAAGGCTAACAGCTCTGATGGCTCTGGACTGCCCTGGTCTTGGGTCTTCTCCTTAGTTGGAACTGATAGAACCTTCTCCTTAGTCGAAGCTAATGGAGTTTTCTGTATCTGTGGCTGACCCTGAGCCTGGAGAGAGCCCTCAAGCTGATATTGTGTTGAAGTTTTGCTGATAGAGGAATGCGAGGGCTGAGCTACCACAGCCCGTGGACTGGGCGAAAGCGGGACAACCTTCATCAGACAATAAGTCTCCTGTTATCGAAGCCTGAGTTAAAACTTCAGTGAGGGAGGAAGATGCTGGCGAGGGTGACATAGATATAGATGGGGGAGAAGGTGGGTCAGATAACGGTGCTGTACTCCCTAATGGCTCAGATGTTAGTCCGCCTGGTGAACCTTGGCTTGGTTTTGTGAATACTTGAGCAGATATAGGTAGAAGATTCTTTTTAACGAAAAGAGGAAGGTCCTTTGAATTTTTTAACTCTTGTTTTTTTCACCCGCAGGAACCCCTAGCACTGTGTTTTGTCCCTTGTCTTTCCTCGCCAGCTCTGCGGCCTCTATCAAGCTTATCTCATTTTGAACCTCCTTTGATCTTCCAACACGTGCTGATTCTCGGAGGTATCCGTCTCTGAACCCTTGGAGCTAGAGCTTAACTCCCCACTAAAGCATTTTGTTACCAGCTTTTGCTACCGACTGATTAAGTTTAGCTTGGACAAGAAGTTTTTTAGTCTTTGCAGCTGCTGTGTCTATTTTGGCGGCTGCAGTTGCCAGCTTTACCTGTTTCCACATGTTGGTTACTCTCCTTTTTGTTCCCTCCTGTGCTGTAGTTTTAAAGAATAATTTTGTATTGCAAAAAAACTTTCAGCTACTTTATTGCTTCTAATGTTGTAACGCTGTACCACTACTCGACACAGCACTGATCCACCACTTTTCCCCAGTTTCTGCTTGATGCAAAATGCCGCTCACCTTCATCCAGCAACCATTCACCAGCAGTCAGCGCAGTCTTGCCACCTTCTCCTCACCTTGGCTCTCCTTGGCTAGAAGCCGCTCTCCCTCCGCACTCAGTGTACTGTGTATTGTGCTTTGTTAATTCACAGTTCATGAGGAAGAAGAGAAGAAATGTCCGTTGTTTGATGTCCGGAGTCTCGCATTCAGCTCCTCACAGCTCGGCTGTTAGCCCTTACCCGGGCCTTTCCGCCCGAGTTGAAACTTGATAAATCACTCTGCACACCGCGGCGAGGAAACTGCTCCACGCACTACCCTCGGCGTGCAAATTCTCCGTTCAGCGTTCTCCTCCGTGCTCCGCTCCTAATTCTGCCGACTAGCGTGCCCGGTGTGCTCCATTGCTGAGGGGAGGAGCAGCGGTCACCTGAGGCTAGGTGGAGGCTAGGTGGAGGCGGGGTTCTCCTCCATAGCCCGCGGTTCTCTCCTCAACCAAATCCGAAAGTTGTTTAGCTACAATGAGCGGATTTTCCCCAAATGCATGCAGCTCCAAAAGAAAAATGTTATGAGATAAAGAGAGTATGGTTGAAATGCAATGCTGCACAATTAAACATTAAGGTGGATTCTCCAGAAGAATTGTCATATTTTAAAGAAGGATGAGCATCTGAAAGACATTGTAGATATGGGCCCTCGATTAACTTCTAAGATGAGATCTCTGGGAGATATTCTGACCTCCAGCTATTGTGACCCGAACCCTACCCCCCCCCCACCACCCCAAAGAAAATTGGCTTTCATAAAATATGGGAGGCTTTATAAAATGGAACTCCTGTAAAGCATGCAAATACGGCTCGATTTGAAGGTAAAGAAGTGAAAAACAGTGACCGTGTCACTTGTAATACGGATCATGTGATCTATGCCCTCAAATGTGGGTGCAATAATCTATATGTGGGTAGCACCATAAATAAGTTAAAGCTGAGAATATTACAGCATATTCAAGCTATAACAAATGGTGATAGAAGTTACCCAAGGACATGCCACTTTGAACAGTTTCTCATTCGATCATGATCAACTTTTAATTATTGTGGAATTAAGCATATTCAGGCCCACCCAAGGGGAGGAGATCGAAAAAAAGGACTAAGGAAGCAAGAATCGTGATTGATACTGTTAATAGTAACAGAGATACCTTGGGGCCCCAATACTGATGCCGAACTATATGTTCATTTCTGATTTGGACATTGAATGAAATAATGCCTTAATCCCATGAATTCTGTTGGACCCTTGTACTTAAATTTAGAGATGTATAATGCTAATGGTGGGAGTGGAGGTGATATTATAATTTCATCTGGAGTGCAAGGGAATTACGCATTGAATGTTTTTTTTTTCATGAATAACATATCCCCTTGCACTACGTAGGAGAATTGTGTTGATGGGGTCTTTATGACTCCCTTTATATGCACTTTATAATCACCATGCACTTTTTAGATGACTGCATACACCAGTTTTATGTATCTCCTGGTACTATCTAGGAGAATTTTGTTGATTGGGTCTTTATGACTAGGTTTATATGCACTTTTAGCACCATGCACTTTTCAGATGACTATAGACGCCATTTTTAGGTATTGGTATTTCCATCACTAGAAATCGAATATTCCTCTGCAATAATTAGATGAAAGGCCTAATGAGAATTTGCTTATATTCTATTGATATGCACTTTATGAGCACTATGCACTTTCTAGATGGTGTGTCATATGTGCCAGATTATGTTTTATACATTTAGGAAGACGAGGATACTTAATAGGGCTTAGAAAATGTTTCCAGTGTAGTTCTAGTGGATATTGATAAGATCATATGTATCTATAAATTAAATATTTTCTAGTATTAGAGGGGTAAATCCATTGTTAAATTGGTAGAGTTGGTAGAACAGGCATGGTGCACTTTAGAGGCAGTATGCACTTAGATTCAATAATTGGGTAACCAAAGAAGCTAAAGTGTAGGTTTAAACTAAATGTTTTTATGACACATGAGAATATATAGAGCATATGCTCGATAAACTTATGTGGTCCTATATGTAATTTGTATATGTGATACTTTTAATCATGTCTTACCCATAATAAATGAACTGAGATATAGATTAATGGGACCTCATACTTTCAAAGAATAATTGGTTGTAGAATGATTTGGCACCTTTGCATATGGCGATAGATACAATATTTTGTAAAAAAGTCATTTTAAGAATACTTTTACAAAATAGGACATATTTAAGGAGTCCTGCAGAGGTGTGTCGATTGATGTAATAGATGCTGGTATGTTCCATTCAAGTCTCTTTGAGTTTGGAGGTCTAGTGTTTGAGGGACATCAAAATGAAAAATGGACCGATTATAATAATGCTGCACGCCGTGATGACCGTGAGACCCAGTTGAAGGCGTCAGCCAAAACATGTTGGTCATTGTGTTATTAGTCTCTGTGCAACAGGAGTCACTTAAAAAGAAAGTGTGGAAATAAAGAGAATCAAATTAAAAAAGAAGCTTGGATGCCGCCTGTTCGTTGTGCCGCTGCGCGAGTGGTCCCGTGAAGGAGAACTGCTTTTGGTGGATATTTATATATCTATATAGATATATATATAAACATCCACCAAAAGCGGTCCTCCTTCACGGGACCACTCGCGCAGCGGCACAACGAACAGGCGCCATCCAAGCTTCTTTTCAAATTTGATTCTCTTTACTTCCACGTTTTCTTTTTAGAATATATATATGTGTGTGTATTTTTTATATGCTCCGTGGTCCCCACGCGCGGGTGAGAATATCCAGTGTTTATGACTTTGATGAGTATACATACCGCTGTAAGAGAACGAGGATTACAGGTAAGTAACTTATCCTTCTTGAACAATGACCCAAAATCACACCTGAATCCTTCCCAAAGACTTCCTTTTATAGAAGAGCTGTCTTGGACACTGCTGTTCAAGACCTTTTCTCCACTGCAACGAGTCTAGAACATTCTGACTTTGATTCTCATGTTGCAGCCTTGGTCCTGAATCTCGTGGGAACAACTCTGAGGCTGCTTGGCCTGTTAGCCTCATGAATCCTGCTTGTCTACTTCGCCAGGTAGCATATGTGGACTCTGCAGAGGCACCTGAAGTTTCAGTGGGCCCAGAACCAAGGAAACCTGTCGGATGTCATCCTGGTTTTGGGGAAGACTGCACAAGATCTGGAGTAGTGGCTGCTCCACCACAACCTAACCAGTTGCAGACACCTCTCCCTTCCCCACAGAGAGCTGACAGTGGTGATAGATGTGCCACTGCTGGAGTAGGAATGGTATCTGGGAGAGGTGGAGATGAGAGGACTCTGATCTCTGGCGCAAACCCAGCACCACATCAATCTGTTGAATCTGCGGGCCATTTTCTTGGTGTTGAAAACCTTCTTGATGTCCTTCTGGGGACAACTGGTACAGGTTCTCATGGAGAACACCACTGCCATGTTGACCGCAACAAGCATAGCAAAGTGGGGTCCTGGTTCCTTTGCCAAGAGATGCACTGCCGGCTGGAGATGGGTAGAGGGTTAGGGCATCTCCGTGATCATGAACCACCTGGAGGGATATTTAGAAGCCAGAGCAGATGAGCTTAGCTACCGGCGCTTGATGGATCAGGAAAAGCAATTGTATCCCAAGATGGCGATGGGCATCTTCCGGCAGTGGGGAGAACCCTGGCTGGATCTTTTTGCCACTGTTGAGAATGCAGAGTGTCAACGCTTCTACACACTGGAGTTCCCAAGAACGCTCTCTGTAGGAGATGCATTCAGCTAGAGAGGAGCACGGGATACCCGTACACCTTTCTGTCTCTCATTATAAAGGATCCGGAACTACAAGGCCCAGATCACCTTAGTAGTTCTGGATTGGACCAGGAGAGCATGGTACCTTAAACTACTGGGCATGACCATTTGTCCTCCAATCAAGCATCAGTTTTGTTAGAATCTTCTATTACATCAGCAGTGTAGGGTTCTGCATACGAACCTGCGCAATCTACCCCTCCACACTTGGAGATTGAGCAGTGTCAGATGACTCCTTCAATCTACCACCCGACGTTATGGACATCTTTGCAGCCAGGAGTCAATTTACACAGTCCATTTACACCAGCCACTGAAAAAAAAGTGTGACCTGGTGTGGACTTCACAACACAGACCCCTTACAAGTTAAACTATTGGATGTTTTATTGTTTATTTTGGCCCAGAAAGGCCTTGCAATGGCATCTACTGATGGTTGTCCGGCCATTTGACATTTTTGCAATTGGCGCACCAACTCTCCTTGTTTAAACCTGTGGTGATGCAGCTTATTAAAGATCTGACAAACATGTTCCCTTTCAAACCATTTGTGATAACATAGTGATAATGTCTTCCTGACATTCCTCATTTGCCTCCCTTTGAGCCAATGCACAGTTTTTTGTTGCATCTTCTGACTCTTAAAACTGTGTTCCTCATTGCAATCACCTTGGCTTGTTGCGTGAGTGAACTCAAGGCTTTCTTGGTGCCGCTGCCTTACAACTACTTTCCCCACAGACAACATGATGTTAGTGTTCAGGGCACCCTTTTTGCCAAAAGGAATTACTCATTTTCACATTGGGTAATCCATCACCCTAACAACATTCTTTACTCTGTGTTACCCATTAACAGAGGAGAAGTGACTCTGTCAGCAGAACCTCAAGTCTTAAGCTTATACATTGATTGTACGATAGACCAACTGGTGGACAACAAGCTTTTTGTCGGTTTCTAAAGAAATAACATGTAGGGCGTTGCAGAAAAGGACTTTTTCAAGGTAGATAGTCTTCTGCATTAAGATCTGCTGTGCATTGAAGCAGCCTCCGGACGGACTAAGGGCTCATTCCACCAGGGCCAGGGTGGCTACCACTGCTTTGACATGCAAAGTGCCTAATTCTTGACACCCATCAAGCTGCAACATGGGCGTCCGTTTATATGTTCACAAAACTCTACTGCCTTGACAGATAGGCTTGACTGAGCAGCATTTTGCCTGTCCAGTCCTGCAGGAATCTTTGGTCTGAGTCACCTCCACAGACCTTCTACCATTAGAAGGTACTGCTTCTGTAACTATTCTAAAGGTGAGGAATTTGCGGTTAGAAGTATCCATCAGAGGGAACAAGTTACTTACCTTCATTAACTCTTTTTCTGGTGGATACTCTGGCGGTCTAACTGCAGATTCCTGGCCACCATCCTATCTCCCCATTCTGTGTGACGTTGCCTCCCTATTTGTATTGGTGCCCATGCCCCCAGTTTACTTTACCGATTATATACATTCATTTTTTTAATAACTTGTATTAGGCGCGTGGAATAGCTCTGGCTTTATTACAGCCTACTATAGTGGGGGAACGTGAGGGGGGGCGTCACTGAGAGCTTGAGGATTTACAGGCTTCTTTAGGTGAAATGCGCACGTCGAGTTGGACGGGTGACTTGCTCTGTCCAGCGTGACATGCACACTTAAACCCTCGCCTACAAGTGCACAGTATAGGAGCTTGGGGATTGCTGCTACAGCCTCCAAGTCTCCTAAGAAGCGTTCTCAGCGCCTCATCTATCCAATCATTGCATTGCTCTGCTGTGCCCCGATTGGCACAGGCCAGGTGTGGGACAGAAGGCCGAGCTGCCTTTGCACGCTTTCAAAAAGTGTGTGATGACACCCCTTGGCGCTCTTGACTTATAGCGCCTCGGAAGCAAAAGTGCTGTACAATTTTTATGCTGCTTCCTGGCTCTTACCCTTCTGAACTTGGGCATACACCTTGTCAGGAACCACTGTCCTCGAACCTCGGTATGGGTTCTGCCACTCCCCCACAACAACCAGACTCTCTCTCTCTTCTCCAGTTACCGGACACCGATCACACCCTAGGAAGCACGGCCCACCAACTTTCCCCGGACTGGCCCTTTAACTTTCCCAGTGAGGAAGAAGACCACGCCCCCAAGAGGACGGACAACTGTAGCCCATGGCAGCGTGAAAAGGAAGAGGCCGACGAAGGTGTCGTCATCGACCGGAAGGAGGAAGCAGAGGAGATCCGGACGAATGAAGCAGCGAGAGCTGCTGGAAACCCGAAGCCTGAAAACCCCATTGAACCACCGGATGACGCTGCGTCCCGCCACGGCCCTGGAGGGACGTGACTACAACAGGTGCATGCCAGGCTCCAGGGAGTCGGGAGCAGGGAGGGAAAACCTGGGTTTGCCGGCAAAACCGGGAATCAAGCGAAGGAGGGCTGAGCTGTTCTGTTCTCCACCTCTTTCCCCTGGTGTCGGTTCTTTCTACCCCTCCCACACACACCATAAGTATGTTCGGGTGAAAATCCCTCTCTTCCCCGTTTCCCAGCGAATCAGACAGACGTAGGCTGTTTTTCAATTTTTTTTTTTATTGAGGAATACAGAGAAGAATGAGCGTCAAAGAGGAGACGTTTATCCCCCGAAGAGGAGCGCCAGTGGACTGACTCTGATTTAAGTGCTGATTCCCTAACTGTTGGCTGCCTTTAATAATCGACACCCTATAATAGCAAAAGCATCGTATTGCGTCAGCGTGGTCCCTTCTGCTACTGACACCTACTGAGTTATTTGCAGTTTTGTATTCGTTTTCCTCAGAACCCTACTCCAGCAGCGGTTTGCCACCAAGTTAATGGCAGGAAGAAGTGATGTGACTTCCAGGGCAGCTCAAACTTGTACACCCTCTGCCTGGCAGGGTCAGTAAGCCAGTATGTGCCTCGTTCCTTGGTCCGGGTCCAGTGGTCGGTGAGTGGGCAGCCTCTGCAGCAGGAGGCGAGGGCAGCCTTCTGCGGTATCCCTTCCTTTTGAAATAATGAGGCTTGTGTCCACTGAGGAAGAGTTGTTGGTGGTGATCAGCTCTGAGGTGTTCTTACCCATCTTGTACAAGCTGGGGATTACCCAACATTGTAGAAGAGGAATGAGACCAACTCATTGGCGTGTCACCAGGGACCAGCAATGCTGTTAGAACCGATGATCTAGTGCGGCCACCACTGTGCCTCCCTACTGGTGCTAGAAAACTGACCTGATTGCATTAACACCACTCTCGTTTGTTCTGCATGATCTGCATGTCTTTCAAAGCCAGACCAGCGCATGAAAAGTGTGTACATTCCTCTTCGGGAGTCTGGAGATGCAAAGGTGCTGGAAGGGATGCTCCAAACCAGCTCTATACAAAATAAGCTATGCGTCTCCTTGCTGTCAGTCATTCCCTTCAGACAAAAACTTAAAAGTGTATCTCCCCTTGTGGCTTCCCGATAACCTTTCAGTTTCCATCTTTAAAGGAGAAAATCATGTTCCATGCTAATGACACAATATTGACCACTATTGACAGTCTCTTTCCTACTCTCTTGCCTTCTGACTCTCATCCAGCTTTCCCTAGTCAATCCCCCATACACTCTGCTCACTCTATCTAAATCATCTTCTCTAGTCAGTTCCCCTACCAATTCACCTCTCCACTCATTATCATACCCCCAACTCACCTACCAACACCATCCCACTTCCTCAGATGCTCTTCATTCTCCTCTCCCTCGCTCCCACACCCACCTCTATCCTTTCTTCACAAAATACTCCCACAAACCCCCTTCCAGATCTCTTCTCTTCAATGGGTACTGATCTCCACTCTCTCACTCCCACCATCCACCATCTCCCCCAACAACCCAGTATGATCAAGCTAACCTTCCACTACTTCCACGCCAACACCCCAAACCGCTCATCCAACACCTGATACTTAATTATCGGCCTCCCTTTCCTGTCTCCCTTGCCATTCCATCCATGCTCCATTCTTCTGCATCACCCCATGCCCATCTCATCTCTCTTCCTGTGCCTCCATACAGCTCTGGGCTCTCCCCATCTGCTCTATCAGTTTGCTCTCCATCTGCACATCTGAACCACAAACTTAACTCGGAACACGTTTGGGAAGAGCAACATAAGCCCCCATACTCCCCTGAGCCTCAATTGCCCCTTTCTCTTAACTCCTGTCTTCTTTATCATATCGCACAAAGAAAATCGACATCCTTACACAATAATTATTATTACTCCCCTAGACCCAAATGGGCATACTTTCCCCTCAGTGAAAATGACCAATACAGTCTTGTCGACAGCTATGAAAGCACCGTAGCCTATGACTTTCAGCTTCCTAGCCAAGCACACAACTGCCTACCCATTCCCACCATCATCTCGAACCACAGTCAGATCCCGTAAGGCCTTTAATAATTTATCCATAGTATCCTAAGAGTCTCTGTTTTAATCGTTGGTACTCATGAATGCTGCTACTGATTAAAGTTTATGTACCTGTATTATTTTTACCTTGCGATTATTATTTGCACTGTAATGTTTTCATTGGTTTATTTTTATGATCGTGCCATCCCAGTTATTTGATTGCAATTTGCATTGTTTTTTAACTTATATTTATCATCTGCATTGAAATGTTTGATCTGTATACTTTTAGGCACCCGAGTGGTGCGAAATAAAATTGATGATGATGATGACTTTAATCTTCCTACCCATTCCCACCATTATCTCGAACCACAGTCACTCTGACCCATATGCACTACCTCCCAAAATCACACAATCTCTTCTAACATTATCCAAGTGCCACTCTGCCTCCAACATCCTGTGCATAAACTCACCAGATCTTCCCTCACTTGTTTGCTGCAAAACTGATGTTCTGCAGTCAAAACAGCGCCTTGAGATCTCGGAAAACATCAAGGAATTCAACCCTGATATCATGTTTCTCACTGAACCCTGGCTCAATGATAACCTCAAACAATGTTCTGCGCCTCCTTGTACCCCTGCTCTATTCCATTCTGCCCTGCGACTGATAATACAGACAATGTGTGGGTCTAGTGGTTATTCACCCAAACTCAAAGCTACAGGCACCTCCCCGTAAATGTTTTCAACCCGTCAAGTGCATGTCTCTGCAAATCTCCTCATCCACTTCTCCCAACCTCAGGTAAACGTTATTCATCACCCCCTGGCCAAACTAACACTTTTGTTGAAAAATGCAGGGAATTTTTCACATCATAGATTAATCAGCTCCGACCGCATCATCTTCCTTCATGACGTCAATCTTTGCTGGGGCACAGAAGGCAACAAAAATATAGACACCTTCTACTACTTTGTGAGTGGCAATGAACTCCAAAATGAAGAACTTCCAGAAACCCACACTCTGCAAGGGTGCCACTCTGGATCTGATCATATCCAGCGCTCTCTACCTTACAATGACTCCATCCCGGTAGGCTGGTCAGAACACTTTCCTTCACAGTGTCCTCTACCTACCCTGAAACCTCCAGTCAACCAGATAAGTAGAAAATCTGGTTCAGAGACGCAAATAACATCAACATTGAAGCCCTTGCTGACATGGTCTCCCAACCCAACATCAATAGGGCCACAGACAGATTTCCACGTTTTTATGGCTGAAACCTTGTTGAATTGAACTTTTGTATAATAAGTTATAATTGTTGTCCTGTTTATTCAAAATCTGCACAAATTGTATTCAGTGTTGTTCTGCGTAATTTCATTCATTGCTTCTTTATTGACCCGTTTGTATTCATGCTGTTTTGTTATGGTTACTAAAGCAGAAATAAACCAATTTGATGATGGAGATTTAATGATGTCTTAATGGAATTCTTGATTGAAGAACTTGCACCTCTCATGAGCATATGCAGCAGACACAAACCACCTCTACCTTGACACTCAAAAGACCTAAATGAAGAAAAGAAGAATCTCAGAAAACTTGAGAAAGAATGGGGAAAGCACCACCCAACTGAATCTGACTAAGCTGCGATCTGTGAGAAACAATTGCAGAGACCACATCCCTGGAGACAACTCATCAATATCTGAATCCTCCTGCTAAGAACAAGCCTATACTTCTATTTGAAGTAATCAACCAGGACAATGCCTCTTCTCCCAATACCTCACACATGTTTTCTAAAGCCTTATGTAACAACTTTGTGGGATTCTTCGACAATAAGGTCAAAGACATAAAAATCCCCCTGCCAGTCACCTTTGATGATAAAGCCAATTAGAATCTATCTTGTAAGACACTGCAGACATGGTCCTCTTTGTCCCCAGTTTCAGAGTTAGAACTACTGTTGACCATATCCAAGGCGAAATCCTCAAATCATCTTTGCAAATCTATTACTGGCCCAATCAATAAAGTCTTCGCCAAACAGATGCTCCCATTTTGGCCCATCTTGTTCAACTCCTCCCCCAAACTGGGTACATTCCCCAACTGTCTAATAGTAGGTCAAATAGTCCCTCTTAAAAAAAAAAAACAATCAGTAGGCCTCATTGGCTTTAACAATTTTCATCGAGCCTCCACTCTTCCATTCTTAGGTAAGGTTATTGAAAGCTGTGTAGCCTCTGAATTGTCTTCTCACATCAATGCAAACGACCTCCTTTACACTTTCCAGTCTGGCTTCCTCCATGGCCAAAGCACCAAGACTGCAGTTCAGAAGATTTTAGACGACAATCTCTGCACCCTAGACACTGAAAAGTATTTTCTTCTTGCTCTCCTCAACCTATCTGATGCATTTGACACAATCATCCACCAGGTTTTGATAAACACCATGAAGCATTGAATGGGAATTTAAGATGTAGTCTTTAACTGGTTCACCTCCGATCTAGCAAACCACTCTGAACATCAGATTCTCTATTTCAAAGACAGTTAACCTGTGGAAAGGGGTTCCTCAAGGCTGGATCTGCTCTCTAACCCTATTTAATCTCTATCTCGAAACTCTCTGTGTGATCCTTAGGACCCCTAGGATCCTATTCCACCTGTACACCGACAATATCCAAATATCCAAATCTACCTGAAGGTCATATCTCCGGACGAGACCACCCTCCTATCCAACACCTTGAATTGAATTGTGGATGTAAAATCACCACCTCATCCCAGAACAGGACCAAAAGTTAGTTGTACAGGTGGTGGTTATCTCCAGACTTGACTACAGGAACGCTCTCTTCTCAGGCATCCCCAAAGTTCACTTATGTCTGCTGAGAGAGGTTCTACATGCTGCAGCCCGCTTTGTGACTGGTCAGAAGAAATATGACTACATCACTTCTATCCTGCTAACCCTTCAATGGTTACCTGTAGAGGCCAGAGCACAATTTTAAAACCAACTGCACCACACACAAAACACTGCACTTATCGTCGCCCATGTATCAAATTGATAAACTGAAAAATTTAGCCGGAAAACAGGGATTATGAAATGCTCAGTCCCTTCTCCAGGAGCCTTCCACCTTCAAACGAGAGTGGTTCATTAGTCAGCCTTTGTCCAGAAGCACCACAAGAATTTGAAACTTCCTCCGTATGACCACATGCCAAGCTACCTTCAAAAAAATCTTAAATCGCTTCTCTTTGAAATACACTTGGGTTCAATTCCTTTTGCCCATACCCGCTCTCTAATGTCTGCTTTAATTGTTCCGATGTATCTCAAATATTCTCTTGCGCTGATTGTCTGGGACCTTTACTCATGTACAGCTTATCTCACACTCACTCTTGATTGCCTGCTTTTATTTCCTCCTTGTTTACAACTATGTTCCCCCTTGGGCCTTGTGCCTTCTGCTGCCTTTGTACTCCACCCCTATTGCCTTAATATTGGCACTCTTTTTCGATTTGAATAGTAAAAACTGTTTACCAAGGTTCGTAACCCAGGTTTCCACTGGCACACAGAATTCTTACAGGAATGGTGGCAGCGTGCTGCGCTTTCTCCACACCCAGAACAGTTGCATTACATGCAGCTGTGTAAGATTCCCGGCATGTGCGGCGCATTCACTATTGCCACAAATGTGACTACATCATCTGTGTATTACTCAAGCTTGCAAAAGTCTTTTGAAGTGTAAAAGCCAATATGATTGCAATTACCTGTTTATAATCCAATTAAGTATTTCTTGTCTCTTTCCATAGGATGCTAGAAATTTAACATGATGGTGTCTAGAAATGTTTAACGTATCGTATCTTTTCCAATTTTACTCACTTATTCACACATCTTGTGCTTATGATTTTTAGTCCTTTACTATTTGCTGGCCCTAAAAGAACATACTACGAAAGGAAATTTGGATATAAATATAATGTTTGGTTTCCCCACCATAGGGATCAGAACAAATACAAGGAGGCAACAGATCTCCTGAATGATGCCCTAGAAATTCGCGAACAGACGTTGGGCGTAGACCATCCTGCAGTAAGTGTCTCTTCCTTCTTCTATTCATACAGGAAGTATGAACAACTATCTCACAATCAGGGCGATTACACAATTTTACTTAACCTTTCACACAGACAGTGTCAAAGACACTATTCTATTAATATCACATATTGTCAAAGGGCCCTGTAATTTTCAGTCCACATCCTTGTAGCCAGAACAACTACAATATTTTGTCAACAATTCTCACTCTGATCCCAAAACACATGCCCTCTACAGACAGCACAACTACTACACTCTGCTGTTGATTGGATTTGCAACCATTATATGTACACTATTGCATTGCTACTCACCACAGACAGCACTACTGAATAATTCTCACCCCTTAAAATCCCCAAGGCCTGAACACCTGTAATGGCAAACCTTAGATCTCCCCTGGACCAAGGAATGTACCGTCACTTTCCCAGGGCGAGAATATCAGTTCCAAACTTATGGAATATAACATACACAGCACTTCCTAAGGTGGGCAAACTTTCAACACTCCCCCAAAGGCAAGGCAAGAAAACAATAATTTGCGCATCACTTGTGAGGAGTAGCGCAAACTTCCTAGAACACAATTACCTGCTAGAAGGGAATTCACCCATCCTTCTACAACAGAATACTTGGCCAAGAAGAGTCCACACCTCCTGCTACAAGGAAAAGACGAATTGGTATATCTGGGATGTATTTATTAGTAAATAGCATCACACAGTAAGCCAAATGCACCTAACATAGCAGACTCTAACATATCAATAATATGATTGAATATATATGTAGAAATATATATATGTATGGATATTAGAATCAGAAAATAAGGAGAGAATCAGTAAAGAATCAAGAGACAGTTAGTAGCAGAGACACCTCACCTAATGCTCCATCATTTCACCCCACTGTGTTCAAGGGGAGTCCATTGCTTGAACCGGGCGAAAGCTCAGAGGTGACACCACTTTTCCGTGACAACACGTCTGCTCCACGGATGAACTTCCACCAAGCCAGTGTAGACTCCCCTTTTTAATACACATTCAAAACACAGCGAAGCTTCTAGCAAGCCACGTCCCCTAGTTCTCAGAGAGCCCGTACCAGCTCGCTTCAAGGTCAGAGCAACGGTTGATCAGGCCCTTGCTATGACTACAAGTCAAACCATGTACATTCCTCTGATAAGAACCAGTTCTCTCTAGTCAGTAAAATGTGAAAAACAGGAAAAAAGAGCAGACCATGCCCTCCCCACTTTGCAGCTTCGTGCAGGCACAGAAAATGGCTTCAGAGTTAGTTAGTTAAGCCATGCACACAAAGGCCCAAAGCAAGATGGAATCAGAAAAGCAAGATGACATGAGACCATGTCAAAGGAGCACCTATAATTCTCATCCACACAACTTACAAGCACCACTGTGCACACAGAAAAGTTTGAAGCAATGTAAAGTCAGAAGGCAGAATGACATTAGACCACGTCAAAGACAATAGGTCAAAGTCATAATTCACATAACCCAAATTACATTATACACTTAATCCCTCAGTATACAACATTGAGCACATGTGTGCACCACCACCCACAACACTGCACCTCAACATCCCATACCTTCTATTCTTGGAAAGACTGTTCCACTAAAAGGCAGAAGAAAAGCAGGCGTATGCAAACCCATCCTACATTAAGGCTAAGGTAACATAACACACTTAAGTCAATACAAAATGGTGGTGGTCGAGGGTCATCATAGGGTGTCAGACCACAAAAGTGGCTCATTCACTACATTGCACCCCATGACCCTCGATCATCACCATTCACATATGTCAAAAACAAAATCCCTGAACTAAATGCACAGCTGTGAATGAAGCACTGCATCTCTTAACTGCAAAAATGAAATCATTGCAAAGCAAATAGCAACTGTATATCATAACTGAAAAACAAACCTATCATTAAAGCACTGCATATCTCAATTGAAAGCAAAACCATTTAAAACCACATTTCTAAAGTAAAAGTCACAACTACTAAAAAGCACATGTTGAAACATTAACTCATGTGTTGAAGTGGCTACACAAAAATACATAAGTCAAAACAAATCATGACTAAAAAGCAACTATGATCGAAATGCTCCATTGCAAAACTGAAAAACTCATCAAAAGTATATGATAATCTGTGGATCCGTCTGGATCTAGGTCGGGAGGGAGGAGGGAGGGTGGCCCCCATCAACCCATGGTATTTCCGAGACCCCAAGATGCGCAGCGCCCTGGTAAAGAAGGTAGATAATTACTTCGAGGACAATCTGGGAACTGTGGACTCGGCGGTGTCGCTGTGGGAAGCTTTTAAGACCGTGCTTCGGGGGGAAGCCCTCTCCCTGGTGGTGGCTGCCAAGAATCGGAGGGATGGCGAGGTACGGCAGGTAGAGGAGGAGATCGCGGCCCTTGAGGGGGCTATGGAGGAGGGGGTTACAGAGTCCTCACTGCATGAGCTTTGCTTGAAGCAGACGGAGTATAGGGACCTGGTGACGAACGCCGCTAAGACCCTCAGTAGGGAACAACAGGGCCGCCTGTATGATGTTGGCGATAAGGCAGGGAAACTCCTGGCGTGGTTGGACAGGAAAGAACGGGTCAATAGTGGTGCCAAAGTTGACGGGAGAGAGGGGAGAGGCGATTGCGGAACCTGAGGGGATTGTGAAGTGTTTCGCGGAGTATTTTCATAGGGTTTATTCCTCTGTGTCGGACAGGCCGCCCGAGGACTCGTCGGATCTCCTCCGTGATATTGAGTTGCCCTGCCTCTCTGACATAGATAGGGACGATTTGGATGGTGACATAACGGTTGACGAGGTGGCGGGGGCTATTCGCGCGGTAAACTCGGGTAAGGCCTCTGGACCGAACGGATTGCCGATCGATCTGTACAAGCTGTTCCCGGATAGGGTCGCCCCTCACCTGCGTGCCATGTTTTTGGAGGCGCGGGGGGATGGGATCCTTCCGTTGGACCAGCGGCTGGCGTCGATCGTGGTCATACATAAAGAGGGTAAACCCCGAGATAGGTGCGCCTCCTATCGGCCCATTTCACTCCTCAACGCTGAGCCGAAAATTCTGGCTAAACTCCTGGCGACCCGTTTGATTAGGGTACTTGGCGACTTGGTTCACCCGGATCAATCCGGATTCATCCCGCATCGAAACACAGCATTAAACCTTAGGCGTCTTCATGGCGTCATCGCCAGGGCGGGCACGCTGCGTGAACCGGCTATTGTGGCGTCTCTTGATGCCACGATGGCCTTTGACTCGGTGGAGTGGGCATACTTATGGGCCGTGCTGGCCAAGTTTGGTTTTGGTCGCGGTTTCGTGAGTTGGGTTAGGTTGCTGTACGAGGGACCGCTAGCGAATGTTGTGGTGAATGGTCGGGCCTCTACTCCGTTTCGGCTTGGTAGGGGTACTCGGCAGGGTTGCCCCCTGTCGCCTCTGTTGTTCGCCCTCGCCCTTGAGCCGTTGGCTGCGTGGATACGTTGGCACCCGGATATACGGGGCCTTCGGTGGTCGCCTGATCACGAGGACCGTATCTCGCTTTATGCCGATGATATCCTGTTGTATCTTGCCTCACCTAAGAAGTCACTTATAGTGGTCTGTGACGTACTCGCATCGTTCGGTAGGAACTCGGGGCTCGTTATTAATTGGGGCAAATCGTACTTGTACGTTCTTAGTGGCGAGGTCCCACCGATCCCGAGAACATGTTCGATACAGGTCGCCCAGCAGGGTTTCGTGTATTTGGGGATCTTTATATCCATGGACCCTGCTGTGCGCTACGAGAAGAATCTGCTCCCCCCCCTGGCACGTTTGAGGCGAGATGTTGAAGGTTGGCGGAAGTTGCCGCTCTCCCTTGTTGGGCGTGCGGCCCTGTTCAAAATGATGTCTCTTCCCCGCTTCCTCTACGCCCTCCAGAACACTTTGGACTGGGTCCCGGCCAAATACTTTCGGGAGGTCGAAGGCCTCCAACGGACGTTGCTGTGGGATGGGCGGCCGCGAATAGCTATTGCAAAGTTGACGCTCCCGTGGTACGATGGGGGCATTGCGCTTCCAGACATCCGACGGTACTATTGGGCCACGCAGCTGAGCGCGATCAACCATGGGTTTTATGGCCCCGCCCTCAGCCCTGGGTATGCCATGGACAGGTGGTTGCTGCGTGGTGGCAACTACTACAGGGCGTTGTATTCACGGTCCCTAGACTCGTCCCTCACGGGGCCCACAGGTGTGGCGGTGCGTGTGTGGAAGATGGCGACTGACTCGTTGGGCTGGAAGGATAGGCTCACCCTCGCTACCCCATTGTTTGAATCGGAGAGATTGGGAAGGCTCTGGCATACGAAGGGCTTTGATAAGTGGGACCTGATAGGTATATCCAAGGTGGGAGATGTGCTGCATAAGGGGAGAGTGAAGTCCTTCGAGGAGTTGCAGACAGAGTATGAGCTGGGGCCCTCCGAGTATTTCAGGTATATCCAGCTGCGCCACGCCCTTCGATCAGTCCTCGTGGAGGGTGAGAAGGTGCCGGAGTCCTCTCCCCTAGAGGACCGGGTCCTTGATGGTCATATGCCCGAGAGCACGATCTCGCTCATATATAAGAAATTGATTAACGTCCGGGCAGACATGCTTTTGGGGCTGCGAGAACAGTGGACTAGGGATGGCATTGAGTTGGATAATGAGGACTGGCAGTCAGCGGTTTCTTCTCCTAAGGAGGTTGCGATCCCGTCGCGTCTGAGGCTGGTGCAGCTTAAAATACTGCACCGGGTGTATGTGACGGGGCCAAGGCTGGTCCACATGGGATTCTCGAAGGATGGCCTGTGCAGGAGGGGATGTGGTATGGTGGGCACTTTCCTGCACATCATTTGGGAATGTGGGGTCATTGTGGAGTTCTGGAGGAGAGTCCATGCAGTTATGGGGGAGGTGACGGGCATTGCTGTGCAGCCGGAGGCGCGGTGTTGCCTCCTGAACGTCTGGGGGCCCACTGACCTCGATGAGGCACAGACCCAATGGGTGACTCTGGGTAACATGGTCGCTAAAAGGGATATCGCGCGATTGTGGGGCTCCTCGGGACCCCCTACACTGACCGCGTGGAAAGAGAACATGGACTGGAGCATGTTTAGGGAGAAGACGGTCTATTGCTCCAGAGGTCGCCCCCGGAAATGGCATGCCATCTGGGGGCGGTGGAATCAATACAGGGGGGGAATATGTCTTGCCCCGGATCTGGAACCTCCCGAGGAACAGCTTTCCCCCTGACCTTCTTTCCAGCACAGTTGGGTTTTAGGAACTGCTTTGGGCCTCTGCTGTCCCCCTTCTTCCTCCGTACACCGTTTTGTAACTAGTAGATGAGTGGGGTCCGGCCTCCCCTGGGGACTCTCACCATGGGCTTTCAATGTTCTTGCCTTGCTGGGGTTTGTTGTGGTTTTTTGTGTTTACCTAAAATTGGACCTTTGCACTACTCTTTGTACTGTACTGGGGACACGTCACTGTATCTAACTCTCAATGCTGCCGAACCTTCGGGCTGTCGGCTGAATAGCTGTGTCCTGTTTTTTGAAATAAAGGTTTTCCAAAAAAAAAAAAAAAAAAAAAAGTATATGATAATCACTTTAGAGCACATAAGGTCTGTATTCTCTAAATACATGTAGAAGCAATAACTCAGGTGCATCTAGAAATAGCTCATAGATATCTGGATACATGTTGAATGGATACACAAAATAAATGAATCAAGCTTTTGAATGCTCCTAATGCCTCTAATGGTTAAACTGGAAACTCTACTGCCAAACTCATATATTGTAGCAACAGCTACAGGTTATTGCTCTTCAGTCTCTGACTCAGAAAATATCTACGCCGATTGCAGCAAAGCGTCTCTATAGGTCTCCATCCATAAAAACAAAAACAGTCCTTCTGTGTCAATAAACACACAGTCGTCTCCCATCGCATCTGAACTTCACGTTGATAAAACAGTTCTGGCAAAGCACATCCTGTAGTTCCCTCTTTTGTTTTATCCTCACTGTCACACAAGCAGGTACCCTGTGTGAAAGACACACAGCCTTCATGCATGTAAAGTCAATCTCACGTAAAGGAAACAGTTCCACACTCTGCTGATCCCTCTTTGCTTGAAAAGAAGCAGTCCATCTGTGCAGGACACAGCTCTCCATCTATCTGCATCTGTATCTCCTTGACAAAGGAGGACCCCATTCAGTCTGGTCAGCCACAGGCATCAGCCGCCACCGTCTGGTCTGGCGATCACTCCAGGCTTGGGGGTGGGGGGGGAGGGAAGGAGGGAAGGGGGGGAGAGGGAGGGCCCCACTCACACGGGAGAAGGGAGTCCCACTCACACGCGGAGAACTGGGCGAATCTGAAAAAGAAACAAGCATCACTCTTCTTGCAAAAAACATTGTTCAAAAGCACACTTTTTCCATCTTGCATTTCTAAAAGTTCAATATTTTGATTTCTGTCTACATAGCTCTCCTCTAGCTATGGGGAATTATCAAAGAATTCTACCAACGCTTTAGCCTCTGAATTCTTGGTAAAATCTATTTTTCTTTACACAGTAAGAAGGGCTGGGGCAGTCTCCTTCTCTCACTTCTCTCACTGCACCCCTCACAGGTGCTGCCCCCCTTCACAAATCTCTGCGGACACCAAATGGCCCCTCGCCAAACATATCAAGCAGAGACTTCTCTGCTGTCTCTAGCTCGCACCTTATCTCCTCCAAGGCCGAAGTGAACTGCACTCCTGCCAACTTTTGAAGTGAACTGCACTCCTGCTAACTTTCGTCTGCTCCTATCTGCACTGCGACTCTCCTCATGGGGGGGGGGGGGAACCTGCGCCTTTGCAAGCCTCCCAGACATCTATCTCCAAGAAGCTGTCACTGTCTACTGGGGAGAGGAGCTGGGATGACCCCTCCCGTAGGAATTCCTCCTCAGACTTCACAGAAAGCCTGAGCTCTTCTCAGCGTTGCTGGATGATCTCATTGCAAGCCTCCCAAACATCAATCTCAAAGACGCTTTCAAATGAAGCACCAACAGTGTATTTCATTTCTTCCCGTGTGCCACTCCCAGAACAACTCTTTACATGTCTGAGAGGAAAAACAGCTTTAACCTCTCCTGACCTCCAGCAAGACTTCACATTCTTTAATCTGAAAATGCTCCCCCATTCTGTCTAACTAATTCAAGCAAATTCTTAACTGTCATTAGTCTATCACCCCATGAAAGAAAAAAACTAAACTGCTCTTGACATATCAAAAAGAAAAAAGCATTGGCAATATCAAAAGTCACATACCAAGTCCCATGCTACTTCTGTAACAAAATCTGGGACAGCATCAGTCAAAGAAGGTATATATTTGTCCAATTCGTAATAATCAACTGTCATGCGCCAAGAATTGTCACCACCTCAATCTGTCAAGACCTGAATGATCTCACTGATCTCTTCACGCCCATCTGGCATTCTGTACTGTTTCAAATTAATTTCCTTTGGAACATAGGGCACCTTCACTTCAAATTCTTGTGTTTCAAACTCCACCTCAGGACCTTCTATTAAATCCTGTGCAAACTGTTTTTCTGTCTGTACATGCCACCTAACAACCATTGCACTCTCCCATAGGCAAACCACATTTTCTCTAACGCTGTTCGGTCCACAATCTTTTGGTGTCAGAAAGCACAGAATCATCTGCATTTGTCCAGCATGTGAATTTAAAAGTAACCATTCATTTCCCTGCACGTTCCTGTAATCATTGTACACAATCTGCTGTTCACATCCAAAATCATATTGTTGCATTTCTCTTTCGAAGCAAAATGTATCATTCACTGTCATGTCTAATTTATGTCCACAACCGGTGATCGTTAAGCCTAAAACATTATTCTGTTTACTTTCATGCACATTCCTTTCTGGCTGAAAAACCTCTTTAGAAGAATTAATTAAAACTGTCTGTGTAGCTCGTAGTCTGACTGCATTCTCTGTTACATTTATCATATCTGAATCATTTTGGCTGGTCAAAGTAAACGGCTTCAGAGCCTGGTACACGTTTAATTCTGTCTTCAAAGATATATTGTCAAACTGGGCATCAACTAGCTCTGTTTTCAACTCACTACATTCTTTTTGCAAATGCCCACATGTTTGATGCATATTAACCAACACATTTAAAATAACACCGCTGTCTCTGTCTAAAATGCCATTAATCTCCTGCTGATTAACACCCTGCATCGCAACTCCAGAGTCTGTAATCTCGGAGTCCCACGTTTCAGAGTTATGCTCTGATATCTTACATTCACTTTGCAACTGAAAACATTTGATATGCATTCCTTAACAAACACTTGAAAGGGATCCAGCCCTTTCTGCCTAACGTAGCAAGCTATTTATAAGCACTTTTTACAAAACACACTTAAACACACACACACCAATTCTAACTCACTTCACGAGCCAGCACATCATATGGGCTAACCCCATGCAAATAAATCAATTGATATCTAAGAGTCTGCTTTCAATTTCTAAAAAAAAAAAAAAACATTTCTTCCCCTTTTAAATCAATGTTTAGATCCTGCCAACTACGCCAAAAATGTAATGACAAACTCTAGATCTCCCCTGTACCAAGGAATGTACCGTCACTTTCCCAGGGCGAGAATATCAGTTCCAAACTTATGGAATATAACATACACAGCACTTCCTAAGGTGGGCAAACTTTAAACACTCCCCCAAAGGCAAGGCAAGAAAACAATAATTTGCGCATCACTTGTGAGGAGTAGCGCCAACTTCCTATAACACAATTACCTGCTAGAAGGGAATTCACCCATCCTTCTACAACAGAATACTTGGCCAAGAAGAGTCAACACCTCCTGCTACAAGGGAAAGACAAATTGTTATATCTGGGATGTATTTATTAGTTAATAGCATCACACAGTAAGCCAAATGCACCTAACATAGCAGACTCTAACATATCAATAATATGATTGAATATATATGTAGAAATATATATATATGTATGGATATAAGAATCAGAAAATAAGGAGAGAATCAGTAAAGAATCAAGAGACAGTTAGTAGCAGAGACACCTCATCTAATGCTCCATCATTTCACCCCACTTTGTTCAAGGGGAGTCCATTGCTTGAACCGGGCGAAAGCTCAGAGGTGACCCCACTTTTCCGTGACAACACATCTGCTCCACGGATGAACTTCCACCAAGCCAGTGTAGACTCACCTTTTTAATACACATTCAAAACACAGCGAAGCTTCTAGCAAGCCACGCCCCCTAGTTCAGGCCCTTGCTATGACTACAAGTCAAACCATGTAAATTCCTCTGATAAGAACCAGTTCTCTCTAGTCAGTAAAATGCGAAAAACAGGAAAAAAGAGCAGACCATGCCCTCCCCACTCTGCAGCTTCGTGCAGGCACAGAAAATGGCTTCAGAGTTAAGCCATGCACACGAAGGCCTAAAGCAAGATGGAATCAGAAAAGCAAGATGACATGAGACCATGTCAAAGGAGCACCTATAATTCTCATCCACACAACTTACAAGCACCACTGTGCACACAGAAAAGTTTGAAGCAAGGTAAAGTCAGAAGGCAGAATGACATTAGACCACGTCAAAGACAATAGGTCAAAGTCATAATTCACATAACCCAAATTACATTATACACTTAATCCCTCAGTATACAACATTGAGCACATGTGTGCACCACCACCCACAACACTGTACCTCAACATCCCATACCTTCTATTCTTGGAAAGACTATTCCACTAAAAGGCAGAAGAAAAGCAGGCATATGCAAACCCATCCTACATTAAGGCTAAGGTAACATAACACACTTAAGTCAATACAAAATGGTGGTGGTCGAGGGTCATCATAGGGTGTCAGACCACAAAAGTGGCTCATTCACTACAACACCCCAGGGGTACGATAACTGCACCATTCTTTTTAGTGCCCAACAACAGCATTCAGTTAATATTCGCTTACACCCAACATAGCTACACAATTTTATCCATGCCACCATATGAAGAGTAACTAACCCATTCTATCAATATCCACCAAAAGACATCACAACTGCATGTTCTGTTAGAATCAACATAACCATCACTAGAACTTTCTGCTCAACAACAAACAACACACATGCAATATCCAATTAACATTATACCACGATCCCATGTAGCTAAAGCACGTTTATCATTGTGTCCAAAATAGCCCTCACCACATCGGCATTTTATCTTTACAGTAAACAGACCAAAATTGTTTTATCAATAGTCCATACTGTCTGCACAGCTTTATTATTCAATTAACATCCCTCACAGTCAGCATAACTACACCATTCTATAAATACCACCACATGCAGTACGCACATCACCTGATCCGTTCCTTCAAAACTCATGGAGTAGCACAATTCTGTCAGCAGTCTTCATACCCAGCACAACTACTTCAGAAGATCAACACTCCACACTGCAAAAATCACTCCATTACTCTACCAAGATCCCCCATATCCAAACCAACTGCACCTTTACATTAACACCCTCCATTACTACCCCTTTCTATGGAATTGTAACAAAATAAATCATAACCATTATTACTACACTACGAAATTATCCACCACAGAGACCAGGACAACTGCACTAATCATTCTGTCAACTTTTACTCATTCATCACTACTACACCAGTGTTTTAGCATACCACAGTCAGCACCTATACATAATGCAGTCACCATTCCACATAGACTCTAAAAACAGCATTCACACCTACAACATTGTATCTTCATTCATATCATTAGATCTACATAGTCTCATAATTGTCTTAAAGGAGGAGGAGGGAAGATGGCAGGTTGACAGCTGCATGCCGATGCAGGCATCTCGTAGCTGACATTCGGATGCTGCTGCTTCACGCTACGAGGATTTTGAAGACTAGTAGACTACCTTGGCGGGTCTTTTCAGTCTTTTCAGCCTCGGATTAGTGAACTTGCTCCAGACAGTATGGCACCACAGAGATGTAGTGTGCTCTGCGGGGGCGAGGAGCCCATGGAGCTGCTAAGGGGTGCATTTTGGAGGCCAGGGAGCAGGAGTGTAACAAGGAGGTGAGGCTAGCCTACAGGTAGTAGTTCTGTCCCTTGCAAAGCTACGTGTTGGGTGCCTTATCTTAAAATTGCTGCAGTGTGGAGCAGCAAAGGATTGCTTTCAACTGGCAGCCAAAGAACAGCCATTGTTTGGCAAATCTCCACTAGTTGAGGCAATAATGGCAGCAGCCATGGCCTGAGGGAATAGAGCAACATCCTTGAGTACCACAGACTTTGCAAGCAATTGCAGTACCTGTGTAACGGACCCTGAGGACCCCGCGGACCTACCTGCTCTCCGTCAGGCTATCGGCTCCCAGACCCAACATGGTGACTACAGCAAGCTACCCACTACTTCCCCTCGCATGAAGATGATGAACTGAATCCTCTGGCGATTCTCAAGCTTGGGATTGCATTGTAAAAATTGTGAGTACTGTGGCAGTCATATTGGGGGAACAGGATAAGGTGGCCAGGGTTCCCAACTGGGACAATAGAGATAGGCTGCTGGATTATGAGCCTCCCCCTGATATGTGCGCTGCTGGCCCGTTTGTTGATGAAGATCTTAGCAGCAGTGATATGGGTGGTCATGAGGTGGGGGGCCAGTCTGCTCTGAAGGGCCGGGGCAATACTAAGAGGAAGCTAACAAAATCGGAGTCTCTGGGGTCACTTCAAAGGGTGAGGTGAAAGCACTTATTTCCCGTTGGTCAGAGGTCCAGGCTGGGACTGGGGCTGCCAAAAGTAAACGGCCTATTGAAAAGCAATCCCCTCTTAGGTGCTCTACTCCTATTCCTCACTCATGCTCTGATGTACCCGGTGTCACTTCCTGTGAAAATTCTACCTCCCTGGCCTTTACAGAAGTTTGTATAGATGATAAATCACAAGAACTGTCTTTGATGGCAATCATGCAGATACTCCAAATCCAGCACTCTGAGGCACAATCATACTATGCCCAGTCAAGGGCAGACAATCTGAAAACACAGCAGTCCTTGTCGGAGATGTCGGGGAAGATCACTAGTCTCACTACAGAGATCGCCGAGTTACAACAGCGTGTTTCGGATGCAGGGGAGGTGGGAACAGCTACAGTTAAAGCAATTGTCAATCATCTTAGTCAGTTGGAATACCTTCAAACCAAGGTTGACGACATGGAGAACCAACAGAGGCAAAACAACCTGATGATATTTGAAATACTGAAAGGAAAGGAGTGGTGTGACCCTCGCCAATTTATTGTGCAACTGTTCAGTAAAGTTCCCGATCCTGATTGACTGGGACTCACAGATTTAACGCGCCCACCGCCTTCCTCTCAATCGCAATGTGGAGCACAAGTATTCCTGCAAGAGCCGGCTCGATTTAAGATTATTAAGAATGGTCGCAATTGGAGGAGCGCTAGGTGGCGCCTGACCGTCATGGACGCCTTTCCGTGAGGCTCCCGGCGCCGGTCCCCGCTAATCCTCCTAAATCCCTCCTGCACTGCCCTGGCCGGCGCGCTTTGAGTGGCGGTGACCTGTGGAGCTGCCCTGCTGTCCCGGGCCTGACCCAGGGGCGCCGCAGACACTGCGGGACCCGCTTGGACATCGCGGACCCCGACCGGTGGCGGATGGTGGCGGCCGTGGAGCTCTGGCCCGGCCGCGCTGAGAAATTGAGCCCGCGGCGCCCACGAGGGGCACAGGCCGGACCCTGCAGGGGACGAGGTGAGGGCGGCCACGAGGCTTCCGCGGGTCCTGGTGGCACCGGGGGGGTGCGGCCCTCCCCCACTGGCACATCGCGGAGACCCAGGAGTGGGGCGACGACCCCCCCCTGAGTGGACTGGAGCTGCGGAGCAAGCAGTGAGTGCGGCTGCGTGGGACCGCCTGGGACCGGGTGCGGAGGGGAGACCCCCCCCATCAGGCTGTGCATCGGCAGCCGGGGGCTCGGGCCCCCAGCTCCCCCCCTCTCCCTCTTCCCCCTGGCTGCAGTGTTGCACTGGCCCTACGGGCCCGAGGTCGCCTGCTGGATTCCGGGCGCAGGGGGGCCCTTCTGGACTCGGGCCGCGCATCGGCGGTTGGGGGGGCGTGTGGGCCGTCCTTCCCCCCCCCTCCCATCGCTTTGAGCCCCGGACGAAGAGACCCGCCGAGTGACGACATGCCCCCCCTGGGGCTGTAGTGGGGCCACACCGGTGAGGCGCGGCCTCGGAGAGGTGGCCTGTGCGCAGGAGTCGAGGCCTGGAGGTTATCAGCTGCGGGGCACTCGGGGGACACTCTAAGGGCCCGGGACCTTGGCCCTCACCTTGTCGGCGGAGGGCAACGGGCGAGACGGTGGCCGGGGGTCAGATCGGCTGTCCCGCTGGGGCGGGTGGTGCCCATCCACTTCTCGCCGCGGGACCCCCCGGACGTTCCTCCTTCTGCTTCCGCTTCAGCCCGGGCACCCGTCCATATCCCGCGGGGGGGTCTTCATCCTGTTGCCCGGCTTCGCTGAACGCCGCCCCCGCGACAGGGCCACCAAGCCGGCGTCCGGGGCCACCCAAACCAGGATGGACAAATTCACGACCTCTGAGAAGGGGCCCGGCCCCACTGGCGAGCCGGCCCCGGCCCCCGCTGCGGACCTTGCTGCCATCCTGCAGGCCATCAACTCATCCCGTGCATCCCTTGAAGGCATGGTGGGAGAGGTCAAGGTGGATGTTGCTCTCCTCCGGCAGGACCTGCGGAATGCCACCACCGGCATCTCGGAAGCCGAATCCAGGTTATCCACCGCGGAGGATGACATCCGCCATCTCCAGGACCAGGTTCGGGAGCTGACCACCCACTCTAAGGAGCTACATCGCCGGGTCGAAGATGCAGAAAACCGCGCTCGGCGCAGCAACCTGCGCCAGGTGGGTTTCCCGGAGGGGGTCGAATCGGGCCGAGTGGATGACTTTATGGAACGCTGGTTCCGATCCTGGATGCCGGCGGACAGCCTCTCTGCTTCGTTCGTGGTGGAGAGGGCTCATCGCGCCCTGGCCCCCAGGCCCCCTGGTGCGCCCCCCCGGCCATTCATCCTCAAGCTCTTGAATTTCAGAGACGCCATTCTCCACGAGGCCCGGCGCACTGACACCCTCCACTACCAAAACCACAAAATTATGATCTTCCCGGATTACACTCGCGAAGTCCAAGAACTGCGCCGCTCCTACACTGAAGTGAAGCATAAGATGCGTTCTCTGGGCCTCCAGTACCAGCTTCAGTTTCCGGCCCGCCTCCGGGTCATCTTCCAGCACAAGACATTGTTCTTTGACACGCCACGAGCGGCCTGGTCCTGGCTGACGGAAGAGCATCCTCTGCACCGCGCTGGGCGCGGCTCGCCTGCGGGTGTGCGGGGGGGAGGCCCCGGACATCGAGGACCCGCCGGCGGCACCGCACGTTACTCCGGAAGCGCACGGCGGAGGAGGTGATCACCACGCGCTCTGGGGGACGGCCGCGCCGGGGGTCGAGAGCATCTTCTGCCTCCTCGGCTGTGCCCACCAGTCCCGCGGCTGACGGGCGACGGGCCGTGTCGCCCCGGCTTACGGGCCCTGCGACCCACCCGGCTGAATTGATGGATACTTCGGACCTCTCTCGCAGTCCTACCATTTGACTCTCTGTGTTTCTTTGGGGGGGGTGGAGTGTTCCGCTGTTAATGTTGCTCTTGGCCAGGGCAGGTGAATCAGGCTTGACTTCAGCTGTACCAGGGGTCCACTAGTGCTCAAGCCCGAGCGTTCTAGCTTGGTGGTTCTTTCACTTGGTTCGGGCGACAGATGCTTCTGTTTTCGAAGTATAGGGTGGGGGGTGGGGGTTTGGGGTTGGTTTGGGGTTGTTTCTTCCTCATGGGGAAGGTTTTGTTGATGGGGGTTACTCCTTCTTTGTTGTTGTGCCAAGGCATCTTGTACTCTTTGACCTGCTCTTCTGCCCGATGTCCTGCTGTCCCTCCCTTGTAGGGGCGTGCCCAGCCGCGCCTCCAATGGCCCCCTCCTCTGTCCTGGACTATGGCTGACCCACCTGTTCCTAGGGCCGCCGTGCGTGTACTGTCCTGGAACGTTAATGGTCTTCTGGACCGTTTTAAACGCATGGCGGTCCTCAAATATGCACAACGCGCAGAGATTGATGTGCTCCTCCTCCAAGAGACTCACCTTCTGGGCAATAACTGTCCCTTTCTGTCCCGCTATGGTTATGACAGGGTGTGGCACTCCAGTTTTCCGCGGGGGTCCCGAGGGGTAGCTATCCTGCTCCGCAAATCCTTTCCCTTCGTCCTGACCCAGGTGCACTTGGACCCCCTGGGCATGGTGGTGGTGGTATGTGGTACTCTGGAGGGGCGACCCCTCACCCTGCTGTCCCTCTACGCGGCTCCATCCCTCCTGTCGTCGGCCCTCTCCTACACCGGGGGCCTCCTCCCAAAGCTTCAGGCGGGTTCTCTCATCCTCGGCGGGGATTTTAATGCGGTCTACGCGCCCCACCTGGACTCGACGGGTCCGGTATCCCTGGCCCGCGTCGCTCGTGCAAAGCAGCTTTCGACCTGGGCCGAATCTCAGGGCCTCTGTGATGTTTGGAGGATCTGGCACCCGCAGGCTCGCCAGTACACCCACACGTCGGCGGCACATCACTCCCATGCCCGGATCGACCTCATCTTCGTCCCATCTACCGACTGTGCAGGGGTGCAGGATGCGCGCATTCTCCCGAGGGGCCTCTCGGACCACTCGCCGGTGCTCCTGGCTCTTGCCCCCCCCCCCCTCTCTGCCCGTCCAATGTGGCGTTTGAACGCTTGGTTCCTCCACGACAAGACTTTTCGGAGGGTGATCGGTGGCGAGATAGCCGATTATTACTCTCACAACGCGGGCTCCGTCCCCTCCCCTGCTGTCCTGTGGGAGGCCGGCAAGGCGACTATTCGGGGGGCCGCTAAGGGGCATCTGCAACGGCAACGGCGAGCTCAATCCCAGAAACTCGCGGACTGCGAAGCTCAAGCCTTGGAACTGGAGCGCAACCTGGGGGAGTTGGGAGACAACACCCGGTCGCGTCGATTGGCCTTCCTGCGGGAAGAAATTCGCCTACACTCCCTGGAGGCGGCAAAGACGTTGTGGCGCTCCTCGGTGGCCCGGGTATACGGCTGGGGGGACAAAAACGGCACTCTTCTCCACCGGCTGGCCACTTACCCTCGGGCAGGCAGGATTATTCCAGCCATCGCAGACTCTGCGGGCGGCCTCCACACAGCCTCGGTGGCGATGGCCCAGGCGTTCGCTGGCTATTATTCCCGGCTGTACCGACGCCGGCCATCCACGCTCTCCCTGGAGGAGTTGCTGGGGACGAATGGAGCAGTGCTCAAGCGGCTGCTGCCCGAGGTTTCGGAGACCCTCGATTCACCTATCGAGCTGCAGGAGATTGAGGCCGCGATCAGCCGCCTGGCGCCCGGGAAAACCCCGGGACCTGATGGGTTCCCTCAGGAATACTACGCTCACTATCGGGAGACTCTGGCCCCGAGGCTTCTGGACCTGTTTGCGGACGCGGTGGAGAAGGGCTCGTTCCGGCCCGAGACGGACACAGCAACCATAGTTGTCTTCCCTAAGACGCAGCCCCCTTCACAGTCCTGCTCGGACTACCGGCCGATATCCCTTATTAACACCGAGCTCAAAATCTATGCCACGGTCCTCGCGCAGCGGTTGCGCCCATCTCTTGCCTCCCTGGTCCACCCGGACCAATGTGGATTCATGCCGGAACGGGGGACCAGACACTGCCTGCGGCGCCTGCACCTCGCTCTAGCGCACCGCAGCCGCCTTTCCCCCTATCTGGCCTTCCTGCTGGTCGACTTTGAAAAGGCTTTCGACTCAGTGGGGTGGGAGTACCTGGGCGAGGTCCTGGAGCATATGGGCTTCGGCCCCCAGTTCCGTGCCATGGTTGCGGTCCTGTACGCGAGCCCGCGGGCCCGTGTTTTAGTCAACGGAGCTCTATCCCGCCCGTTTCCCATAGGTCGAGGAACGCGCCAGGGATGTCCGCTCTCGCCCCTCCTTTTCGCTCTGGCCATGGAGCCCCTGGCGGTCTTGATTCGCTCGGATCCCGCTCTTCGCGGGTGGGACTGGCCAGGTATGACCCCCGATAAGATCGCCCTATATGCGGACGACGTCCTCCTCTATCTCTCTGATCCAGCGACCTCGGGGCCCCAGGTCCGCCGGATCCTCCGTCGGTTTGGCCAAGCGTCGGGTCTTCATCTGAACCCTAAAAAATCCGTTCTAGTCCCGCTACACCCGTCAAGGGACTGTTTCGACTGGCAATCGGACATTCCCCTCCGGAGACTCTCCTTTAAATACCTGGGGATCTGGGTCACCCTCCTTCCGGAACTCTGCTGGGCCCTCAATGTGGCTCCCATAGTCAACAAAACCAGATCAGATATGCTCCGGTGGCAGACACTCCCATTGAATCCGCTGGGGAGAGTCGCCCTTTATAAGATGATGATCCTCCCCAAGTTTCTGTACATGCTACAAAACACCCCGTGCCCCTTTCCGCGCCCGTGGTTCCGGGAACTGGATAAGATGGTGGTCAAATTCCTCTGGGGCAGCGGCAGGCCCCGGCTGGCTTTAGATCGCTGCAGGGTCCCCTCCTACGACGGCGGCCTGAGCATGACTAACCTATATCTATATTACTTGGCCACCCAGCTGCTGGTGATCCACGACTGGTTCTCGAGTGGATGGGGCGATCCGGCCTATCGCCTCGAGGTGCAATGCCTCGGATTCTCCTCTATCCAAAACATGCTCTATGGAGCATCGGTCCCCCTGTCGCTCCCTGGCGTCGTGCGGGGCCCTTTTCTCGCGTGGCGTGCAGCTCTGAGGCACACCCGATGGTCGGGGACGAAAACACAGCTCACACCGCTTTGGCACGGGACATGGCTTCGGGAGGTGGTGGGACTGGCGGGTTTTCGGCAATGGGATCTCCTAGGGATCTCCACTCTGGGCGATATATGGCGGGGGAGCCACATGTGTTCCTTCCAGGAGCTTCAGACCCGCTTCTCGCTGCAGTCTTCCCAATTCTATCGATACCTTCAGCTGCGCCATGTGGTCCGGGCCCACGTCCCTCTCGACTCCAGACTGCCTTCTCATAGCCCACCTGAAGCTCAGGTGATGTTGGGGTGCCTGGGGAAGGGTGGAATATCCCGCATTTACAATTCCCTGATTAACAATACCCCGGTAGACTGGACTGGACTGAAGCAGCGATGGGAGGTCTGGGTGGGACCCCTAGATGACGCGGATTGGAGGGACGCCCTTATGGCCCCTCGATCGCTTACCACCTCCGCTAGGCTGCGGCTCATCCAGCTCTATTACCTCCACGCCGCTTATCTGACTCCGGACCGCCTGTATCGGGCGGGCCTCCGCGCGGACGCCTCCTGTGCTCGCTGTGGGGTGGCTCCGGCGGATTTCTTCCATATGGTGTGGTCTTGCTCCCGCCTGGAGGACTACTGGGCAGCGATTGAGACCGACCTAGCGGAGGTCCTGGGATGGGAGGTCCCCCATGAGCCTAAAATGGCTCTGCTGGGCATCACGGACGGGCTGGATGGGTCCCGTAACGACAAGTATTTTCTCACTACTGCCCTAATGGTAGCTAAGAGGGATATAGCGGCCGTGTGGTCACAGCCAGACCCACCTAGCAGGGCTACTTGGAGTAGAGGGGTGGATTGGTGTGCGGCCCAGGAGCGGTCGTTATACGCTGCCCGGGGCTGCCCCAAAAAATTCCGCAAGATATGGGGGAAATGGCTGGGGGGCATAATTTGAGGGGTAGGGGTGCGGGGGGCGGGGGATGGGGGTGGAGGGGGGGGGGTCTTTACATCTGTTTGTCAATGGTTCCCTGATTGACGTTACTGATGCCATGTGCAATGCACTGTTGTGTGTCATCCTTGATATTGTCCTTGATGCCCGAAAATAAAAATTTGTTTATTAAAAAAAAAAAAAGAATGGTCGCAATTGATGTGCTACTCTGAAATGGACACTACACACACTATCACTCCCTTGAAGGGCTCTACTATTTAGAACTCTTAATCACAGATGCTTTACGGCTGTTTTCTCCCAGCTCTTTTTCTTCTTTCTTCTCTGCCTTTACTCCTTCTCTCTTGATGAGCTTTTTTTTGTTAGCACACTGTTTTTTCTGTATATATCTTCAATAGCATTCTTGAGAATTAAATTACAGGCTTGTCGATTGGTCTGGGAGGCTGGTGGGTGATGGGTGGTTGGAGTACTGTGTTGGGCCACGCTCTCTCAAGGGCTGTTAGTTCACGACAGCTCACAGGGTTGGGATGATTCCTTCCCAAAAACACAGGGGTTGGGTATGGAGGAGTGGCAGGGTTTGGGAAGGGTGGTCACATTTGAACTTTTTGTGATAGAGAGTACAGTGTCCTCAATGTTTGAGGGTGGGTGTTTGATGGGTGGCGTAAATTAAGTCAGAATGTTCTAGTTTTTCCAAAAGTAGGCTTGCTGCTTATTTTTGTAATCCATTTTTGTCTTGAGAATGTAGGATTGGCCAGCTTAATTTGTCAGATTTATGGCTAGGATTAAATGCATGAATTGGAATGTTTCTGGTTTAAATTCACAAAGTAAACGGCAGCTGGTTAAGGATGAAATACGGGTTTATAGACTCAATTTACTAGCTTTAACAGAGACTCATTTGGCGTACAAGGATCGTCTGCTACTAAAGCAACAGGGTTATGACATAATTAGTTGTACTTCACAAACGGTTTCCATCCAGGATGTTGCTTTATTATCTGCAAAGAACTTCAAATGAAACGTTTTGAAAACTGCAGCGGATCCAAGGGGGAGATGGGTGCTGGCACAAATGGTATTTCATTCCCAGAGGTTTGTTATATGTGCAGTTTACAGGTCAAATATTGATGACCCCCAGTTATTGCATATGCTCTCCTTAGAGCTTTTAGACTGGGTGTGGTAACTGATTATAATGGGAGATTTTAATTGCTTAATAGATTAAAGTATTGATTCTACTAATCATAAATCTACCCCCGCATGACTAAGACTTGGGCATCAATTCATGAATTGATCCAGTTTCATGGGCTTTGTGATGCATGGAGGACTATATACCCAGCTAAGCCAGGGTATACCTTCTATTCATGTCGCATTAACTCTACTCCAAGATCCGTATGTTTTTTCTGGGAGACCCTTATTAGCAGGCCCCAAGATAGAAGTATGTCTCAGGACTGTATCAGATCATCACACGCTCTTATTTACATTTTGTCATATCAATACAAGAGCTGGGCGATCTAAGTGTTCATTTCCCCGCCACCTTCTGTCCAACGACGATTATGTGAGTCACATCTCTGGTTTATTAAGAGAATTTCTCATTACTAACCCAGGCACAGCGACACCCTCCATTATCTGGGATACCATGAAGGCATACATACGTGGTATCACATTACAATTTATCATTAAACAAAATCGAGCTGCTATTGAAGTTGCACGTTTATTGCGGTAAGAAATCCTACAACTTTAAATATTACATGCACAGAAGGTTGTTCAATGTGCCATGGATGAGCAGGCTGGTTTTATCCAATTAATTGAAAAACAATCTTTGTGTGAGCTATTTTTCTCCAATTAATTGAAAACAATCTTTGTCTGAGCAGGATTTAAAAGAACAGATAACAGACAATTATGCTAAGAATAAAGCTCTGCAATACGAATACGGTGATAGGGTTGGCCGAGTCAAAACTCCGCTAGGCAGTCTAAATGTAAGATCCAATGTATTAAAGGCATGAATGTTTGCTTTGTTTTATCAGGATATACTATCAGCCTTATATAGGGTGCTAGTCGGAGATTACAACATATATTCAGAAGTGCAAGTTAACCCATTTAGGGGAGGATCAGGCAGGAGTGTTGCAGACTGAGTTTTCTATTGGAGAGGGGGAGGCAGCCTTCTAAGCTCTTCCTTCAGGCAAGGTGACAGGGGAGGATGCTCTTCCAAGTATTTAGGAATATGATAGCTAAGGAATTTGTGAAGGTTCCCCAGCATATCTATAATTGGGGGGGAAATAACGGATTCCTGGAATGTACCCAACATCATGGGATTCCTGAAGAAAGGCAAGCCTTTAGAGGAAATGGGGTCATACCGACCTATTTCCCTGATCAATTTGGATGCTAAGTGGTTCGCTAAGATCTTGACAGTGAGACTTGCCCCTCTTCTCCCGATACTAGTTTCCCAAAAACAGCATGAATTCATATAAAGAAGGCATACGACCAGCCACACCAATAAAGCAATTGCTACGTTCGATGCTGCAAGGAAATCTAATACTAGGATAGGCATGATTCTATTAGATGCCAAGAAGGCCTTTGATCGCGTAGCCTGCGAATGTATGTGGACTTCATTGGGAGCTTTCGGTTTTGGGGGCAAATACATCCAAATGTTACAGGCACTATACAAGACCCCATGTCCTAGGTCGATATACTCTGGGAGGAATTTAAGTACATTTGGGATGTACCGTGGAACTCGACAGGGATGTCCATTGTCTCCCCTTGTAATCGCTTTGTATATTGAGCCATATCTTTGTTTGTTATTTCTGAATTCTGGCATCCGGCCATTGATTTCCAGTGATCATGAACTTAAAATTACAGCGCATGCAGATGATGTGGCTGTCTTTGCATTAAATCCGTTGACAGCCCTCGGACAGGTGGTTATGGAGGCAACAGATTTTGGCAGGGTTTCAGGGTATAAGCTCAACATCTCCAAAACACCGGTCCTATTGAATTTCGAGACACGCCCCAATGGTTGGGGTAATCTCAACTGCGTATATCTTGGTGTCAAACTGTGCTCTAAGGTGGAGGATATAATCAAATTGAATTATGAGCCCTTAATATCTGTTGTTGCCAAAATGAAGTTATGGAATTAACTCCCACCTAGTATTTTCGGACAATTAAATATAGTTAGAATTAATATCCTTCCAAAATTCTTTATCGATTCAATTCAATAATCTTTATTCGGATACAATGAAAATATATCCATAAAAGCACATTCAAGATAGTAGCAATATAACAACAGCACAATAATCAGTAGGAGGGGTTAATGAGATGAAAAAAAAAAGTTGATAAGCATGACCATCATAAATTCAATACATGTTAAAAATATAAATAAAAGCAGAATTATGCATTAAAAGTTAAATGCGGTGGGGAGCAAAAATAACAAACCAGAATTTCTTTATCTTTTTAGGGCAATTCCTTTAAAAATCCTGGATTCTTTTTTTAGATGAATGAATGAATGAAATAAGCTTTATTTCGATATAAGCATATCTGAAAAGCGTGTACATTTATAACATAGACAAATATAAAATCACAGAACTAGTCATAAAACAGTGGTATCACCAGATTTCCAAAGCAGACAGAAGGTAAAAAGTACATATAAACAGAATAAATAAGACAATTTCTTTAAAAGAGAATATAAGCAATCAATATGACAAAAGAGAAAAATCTGCTTATGTGTGGACTGCGAGGGCTTTAGATCTTAAAAGCCAAGACCACCTCAGAAACTTGGATAATGCGCAAACATACAGAGATCGTGTATCTGATTTAAAAATGTGCAAAGCTATGAGATGGTCTCTTGTGCCTAAGTCTCTACACAGGGGTTTGAGCCAATAGGTCCTTGGGATTTTATATTCAGGGCATGCAAATAAAACATGTGCAATTGACTCGACTCGAGTCTCGCAGAAAGGACAAAATGGTGATGTCTGAAGAGGTGGCTTCCAGCGTGCGGTTAATTCGCGCACTGGAAGTGTGCCAACCCTAAATTTAAAATAGAGGGCTCGATCAAAAGGCATCTGGATAATATCAAGATAAGGCTCATAACGCACTTCATCCTTATGCCTTAAGAACTCAGTGGTGCTTCTAGCACCATAAGGACTAGAATTCCTCTTCGCAGTAACCCAACTCCAGTACAATTTCTTCAGTTCAGCTTTCGGGGGTGAGGTTCTATTCACCCAAGCGTCTTTAAGACCGAGGTCATAAAGCAAGGTCTTAACATCTTTCAGCCATTTAATTTTGTACCAACAAGGCATAGACAATATTTCAGTCAGTCCCTCAGCATACTTCGCTAACTCAGGGGTTCGCCAAAGCCGGGCCCATAAAAGAAGGGGGCGGACTTTTACCAAGTCTTTCAACGTGTGGCACCCTAAGTCCAATAACAGAGGTACCACTGGAGTGCTCTGGGGTAGTGCCATCAATTCCTTGTAAAAACTAGAATCAGACTTAGCAAGCTCGTCAATATTGTTTAGGCCCCATAATTCGGCGCCATAGAGTGCCGAACTCACACCTTTTGCTTTATATATCTCTAGGGCTGGGGCTATTGGCCTAGACAAAGAAGAACGATGTTCCCTGAGGAGGGCACCAGTAACCCTCTTATGGTTTAAAAGCATCTTTTGTATGTGAGTTGACCAATGCATAGTATCTGAAATGCGGATACCCAGGTAATCGAATTCTTTTACCCTATCAAGGTTAACCGCATTCAGAACTGGGGGCCGTCCTAATTTTTTGGGTGGATTCAAAATAAATATTTGGTTTTGGCGGAATTTATTATGAGGCCTCTGCCATTACAGAAGGTTTGAAAGCTGTCGAGGAGAATTTGAAGACCCATACGTGTTTTAGACAACAAAAGAGTGTCGTCAGCGAACAGGAGAGTTGGAATACGTTCGCCCGCCAGGGATGGCGCGTCAGAAGGGACTTTCATCAGGTGCTCCACTACACCGTTCACATAAAGTGAAAAAAGGGTAGGGGCAAGGACACATCCCTGGCGTACACCCCTGTTCACTGGGATTCTCTCTGTTTTCTGGCCCTGAGAACCCCACCGCACTTGTGCGTAGTTTCCCTCATGGAGTTTTATTAATAGAGCCAATAGATAAGATAGGATCTTCATACTGGCCAGGACATCCCACAGGGTAGATCGGGGAACTAGATCAAAAGCTGTTTTAAGATCTATAAAGGCGAGGTAAAGGCTTCCCTTTCCAAGGAGGACAACCTTCCAGTAGATGAGAAGCAATCTGAAAACTTGTTCTATGGTACCTGTCCCGACCCTGAAGCCTGCCTGATAGTCTGAAAGGATGTTATTATCATTCGCCCAGAATAAGATCCTCTCCAGGATCACCTTCCCAACAACCTTCTGGGTTGAGTCAATCAGACTAATTGGGCGATAGTTGGCTGGGTCATCCCTGCCACCCTTCTTAAAAATCGGGACTACCTCAGCCCCCTTCCAAGATTCAGGGACCGAAGCACCATTAGCGATGGCATTGATTAGGGTGGAGAGAAGCTTCCCCCAACTGACTGGGTCTAATCTGAGAACGTCACCAGGGATACCATCGGGACCAGCTGCCTTCTGGGGGACAATGGACTTAATAGCATTGACCCCTTCCCTTTCAGTAAAAGGATTAGTATTCGGTGTTCCCACTGAGGGGAAAGCCTCCATAGAAAGAAGCTCCCCCTCACTCTCGGGCAAGGAGGAGTAAAGTTTGGAGAAATGCTCAAACCAAACCACACTAATGATGTTACAAGTCATAAGCTCATGGGCTGGTCTATTCTTAGTCCTAATTATACTCCAGAAATGACCAGAGTCGCGTTTTAAGGAAGCCTCCCTCAGTGCCTGCCAATACTGTTCTTCCCAAGCCTTTTTAGCATTTGACACACAGATCCTATACTCCTTCCTGGCCAGCTGGATCTCAGGCGTGATCCTACTTTTAAGGGCCGTAATTAAGGCAGATTTCTTCCGCCTACAGTTTTGTGTGTACCAGCCATCCATAAATTTGTGCTTAACCCCCCCCCCTCGCTGATCCGCCTTTACCATATACTAGAAATAAATTCCCCAGCTCTTTGATAATACCTTGAAAAACGATTGGGACCTTGCCATAAGCAGCCTCATGAGTATTAAACGAGGCCAACTCAACTTGTGCTGCACACAGTATTGCCCCAATCGACTGAACTTTCTTATCGTCGAGCATCACTTTACGCCATTTAAGGCGCCTCTCGCAGTTTGCGGGGCGCACCTCGAGGGTTGACATAAGGGTACCTATTGGTGGAATTAAAGACCCATTTACTCCCTCCCAAAGCGGTTTCAAACTTAAGGATAACTGATTGTGGTCGCTATCAACAGAGGGAATTATTTCCATGTCCACCACATATGACCAAAGTTTAAAGTCGAGAAGTATATAATCTATCCTCGAAGTATGGTTTGTCCTGTTATAGGTGTGAGCACCTTGCAGGTCTGAGGCTGTTCTGCCGTTTGCCGCCCTTAGTCCAAACTCTAAGGTCATGGTGTTCATATATATAACTGATTTTGTCCATCTCCTAATAGGGGGCAATGATAATAAAGGAATGCCTCTTTTGGCGTCATCCTCCTATAAATCAGGGAGGTCTAATGATGCAAGGGGCTCATAAGAGCAATTAAAATCTCCTGCTACCAGGACGTGAGATGCGTGATGGCACTTACGCAGTTCATCCTCAAGAAGTGTAAGTGTGGGTGACAAAGCTCCTCCGCTTAAACCCCTGGCATAGATATTTAATATATCAAAAGATTTCCTTCCCTGAGCTCCCTTGAGAGTGAGCCTTAAGATGTCAGGAGAGATAATATGGGTTTGCCTAATAGTGCACCCAAGAGAGATGCAGACCCAAATGAGAAGACCGCCCGAAGGGCGTCCTCTCCCAGACGAGGATAGAATGGCCGGCTCAAAAAAGGTGGAATAGCCAACCATATGGTGGGGCACTGTGCTCCAAGTCTCCTGAAAAATACAAATACTACAGGGCTCTATCAAAGAATTCCAAGTTGGAAGATCTAGTTTGCTAGCGATGCCAGCTACATTCCAGCTTAGGACCATTAGAGGAGGGACGTCTGTGAGTAAATCTCGTGTTATAGGAGGAATGGCAAGACTAGGAGTGACCTGAGACAAGTTAAATATGGGAGGCGATAACGGGTAGTTTATATCCTGAAAATTTGGACCAAACTGTGGTCTTTGGTGTTGGGCATGGAGTGTCAGAGTGATAGGTAGGGGATCCCCAGCAGGTTCAGAGAGAGCTTCTGCATCTTCATTGTATTGGCCGCCAGTGGAGATACAAAAACCAACCGCAGCAGGGTTTCCATGTCAATAAGAATCATAATGTCCATGCGATTCTCGATGTCTAGTAGAGGCAGAAGTGGCGTAATCATTGTCACTGGTGGCCTGGGCCCCCTTGTGGAACCCGTCGTGGGCCAAGTGGAAAAAAGACTGTGAGTAATGGAAATATGCAGAATCTGAATAGAATTGACTTAAGTCAAGACATCCTATACCATTTGTAGCAGAGCCTGAATGATGGTTACAAATTAGCCTTGTGACACGAGGATCCCTAAAATTTACAAGAATACAATCGCCAGACATGTTCTTACGTCTATTACCCACCCAGGAAACCCTTCTAACATGGAGAACATGGCCATCCAGGTGCCTAGGAAGCGGCTTGTTGTTGTTAAGCCAATGTGTTGTTTTATTTTTTAATTCAGTAAAGGATTCAGTTTTACCAGCTTTAAGCTGAGGAACTCCTGTTAAAACAACCACAAAAGGTAGGCACTCCGGTGGCAAATTAATATGAGGTAAGTTGTGCTGGGTGCAGATAACATTATCGTTCGGTTGATCTTGTGCAGGACCCTTACTAGATGATTTGGGCAAACTCTGGGTGGATTCTGTCTCGTGTCCTAATGCTTCAAGATTTTCGTGACTATTAGTTGGACCAGAGACTAGTTTTTTATTTTTCGTGGATTTTCTATCCAGGTTACGCGTAGATGCTGAGGATTTGCGACCTGGTGCAATGGCTCCATTCTTGGGCCCTAAATTTGAGGTAATATTCAAATTTAGCAGAGTAGGTTGGGAAATAAGCTCGCTTGGAATATTAGGAATGGGGTCTACAATAACAGGATTATCATGGCCAATCTTCGAATGCAACTTAATTAATGATTTAAGAGAGAAGAAGTTGTCTAAGGAGGCCTGCTCAAATCTCTCGAGCCTCTCAGACTGAGTCTTCACTCTTTCAATCAAGGGGAGTGTGAGAGATTTAATAAGAATTTCAATTTGGTCAACAAGAGAAGATTGAAACTCAGGGCCATATGAACCAGGATTCAAAGGTAGCTGCTCTACAGATGTTGTTTGGGGGACCAAATTGATAGGGTGCGCAGTGGATGATTGTATCCTCTGTTGTTGAGGTGTAGATATCGCTGTGCGACCCGCTTTCATGTTGATAGTATTGCACGATTTGGTTTTACATTTCTTGGGTGCTTTTGGACGGTCCCCCTTATGGCCACTACCCACTCTTTTCCTTTTGCTTGGAGCAGCTTTAGATCCAGCAATATTAGATGACACAAGGGAAACAGGAATATCAGGGGTGGGGACTATGTTAACAATAGACTCGGAGGCCGCCGTTGAAATCACCAGCAGGGGGGAATGGGACGAGTCTAACTGTGATAAAGGGCCATGACCTATAGAGCTATCTAGATTTATATCCATTCTGGACGCCGTACTTTGGTTGTTCCCCAGTGTGATAGTATTTGTTTGATTGTTTTCTGTAACGGGGGAAACAGCCATTGCTATTTTGCCCAGTGACGAACGTTTGGCATTGAGCTGATCAAGAGAGAATCGGCGTTCTGTGATAGCTATTTCCTTTTCAAGGACAGAACAGGCGCGTATTAAAAATTGATCTAAGGTGCCACTAACTGTGCCCCCGCCAGACCCACCTCCCTTTCCCGAACGCGTAGATATTGCCATAAGCTCAGTTAAATAGTACAAAACTAGACGAGTGGTGCAATTAACTGTATACTATTGCAAACACATCCACACTTAGTCCACAAAATACTTGATAACGGAAGACTTTACCAGAAACAACAACACGATGGGACCAAGGGGAATGGCCCGGCCCGGCCTCCCTCGGCCCCCGACGGCCACAGACGGTCCCGCCCTTGTCCCGGGCTTCGCCCGGGCTTGTTCCCGCGCGCGTTCCGCGCTGCGGAAACAGTGATGGATAGATATAGAACCAATGGGCGGGAGGTCAGGTGGGCGGCCCTAGGCCCAGGTGGAGTCAGCAAAGGGCGCCTGGGGGATGTAGTGTTCCTCCCTTCCCCACAGTGACGGTAAGAACCAGCAGCGGTGGCTCGGTATGAGCAAAGGACCGCAGAATACAATGTTGCAGGATACAATGTTGCAATAGTTCCGAAGGTTTCTGGGTAATAGAACCTGTCATATGACTCCCACAGCTGCGACGAATATCCTCTATACTCGGTAAGATACCTTCTCTCACCTGCAGGAATAACTACCCTTTCTCTCATTCCCATAAAACCAAGATGAAATCATGTAAGATGACAGGAAAGAACAAAAGAAAATGTCCTGGTTCGTAAAGCAGAAGCTGGGATTCAAAGACGCTAAAGGAACAATGCTTCCACATCCATTTCCTGTGATATCCTGATGGTAGTGAGGCACAGTTCAAAAGGCAGGAAACTAAAGATAAATCCCAAACCTCAAATAATTGTCAATATAGGGTTAGAAAATCCAGCCACCGAATACACACTATGTTCTCACAGTGCTTCACCGGAGTTAACCTGCTTCCGGGGGATGCTCGCTGACTCACTTGACCTCCTCCTGTGGCAGAAACAATCCCTATGTCCGCTGATGAGGATCTCCATAGGACACTCCTTCTGCAGCCGCAGAGGAGGAAACGGGACCCATACACCGCCGCTCCTCCGAGCGGCTGGCAGACAGCAAGATAGAGCTTCGAGCGGGACTGGCTCAGTGACTCACAAGGAATGCAGCTCCGAACCAGGACTGCACCAAAAGACAGCGTGCGCTCACCAAAAGGCTTGCAAAGGAAATCAGCATGCAGAGCAGCCACCCTGCAACGAACTTCCTGAATCCCTCAAAGAATTAGATGCTTTGAAGGCACCATTGGAAATTGTATCTGGGGTTAAAAGCGTGTGAGACGAGCAATCCGACTTATGAAGCTCCCATATAAGCGAGGGAGCTTTCAACTCCCGAATTTTAAGTTGTATTTTTAGGCTGCGTTTGTGGCGCCTTTGCCCAGTTTATTTATCCCAGCAGACCACGACCAAGCGACTTTCTGCTATCAGCTAACGCTGGGGGAAGAATATAGGCTTATTTTTATACCGGCTGGGGGACCCAAATTACTACAAGAGGGTTTGTTTTAATGTTGTGAAGGATGCTATTTGTATCAGGCAGGAAATGTGTAATAAATATTCAATTGCATTTTTAAATAAAGAAATGCCGCTGTGCCTGCTTTCCCTGTAGTTTCAAGATCTAATCAGAAAGCCTTAGGTGCGATATGGGGTTCAGACTATCGGGCAGGTGAACGACTTAAATAGCTACTGCTCACTTACGGAATTACAGGCTAACTATGGGCTCCCTTATCACTTAAAAAAAAATATTTACAAGTGAGGGACTACTTTTTGAAAGGATGTAAATACCCAATGGAACTGGAAGGTACAGAGTTAATGCAGCATCTTTATAAGGCAGGTAGAAATCCATTGATAAGTTCGGTATATCAGATCCTTTGTCAGTATGTAACTGATGACAGTGTGCTATTGGCTTCAAAATGGAGCCGGCAACTGGTGTCTGATGTTACATCTCAGAGCTACAGAGGGCTCTTGAGATTTTGGATAAATCAGTCCACTCTATCAACCTGAAACTGCAACAAGTCAAGACTATTTGTCTCTATATTACATGCCAGAAAAAATCTCTAAATGGGAAGCCAGTGTTTCTGGGGATAAAACTAGGTGCCCAAAATCTAGGCAGCTTACTGCAGATATGCTACATATATTCGCTGTATGCCCTGCCCTACAGGACTTCTGTACTGATGTAACTAAATTAATGTCACATTGCCTAGGCCTCCAGGTTTCATTAGCCCCTAAAGAGATTTTGATGGGTGTTAAGTTTGAGTATGATGGTGGTAACAAGTGCCTTACGACTATAATGATTGGCTGTGCCCGGGTATGTGTTGCTCGGGTTTGGATTTCTGATGCGCCCCCTAAGGCAATTGAATGGTGGGCTCTTTTGAGGCAAATTTATGAGTCAGAGTTGGCTCTTGCCAAAGCTAAAGGTCCTTCCTCTCTGAGGAAACTCGGTAAAATGTTGGTAGGTCTCAGCTGGGTTTGATCAAATTATAATTTTGATTGATGTTCTTTCCTTCAGATGACCATCAGGTTTCGGCCTAATCATTATTTATTCATGTTTTTTCTTTCTTTCTTCTTTTTTCTGTATGCATATTTTTTCATTGAGTATTATGCACTGAACATTTCTGACTGGAAAAATAAAAAAATTGTCTACAGCTGACATAACTCCATCATTCTTTTAAAATTCACCACAGCTGACAAACCTACACAATTCTATCAACATCTTCCACAACCATGGTGAAAGCACTATGCAAGCCAGATCATGAATTTACCCAGCCAGCATAAGGTAGCATGCTGGTTAACCTTCTTCAATGGTACAACTTGCTTTGTCTGAAATGTTTAAACTTTACTACAGTAACAGCATATCGGCAGCAAGATATTAAACCAACCAACTGCACATTTTGTAAAATATTAGGTACTACACAACAGCAATACTGTCACATAGCGCACACCTAGACATCACCGAACTCTTGCAGTTGCTAGTGACCAATGCTGTGATTTATCATTCACAAGTGTTGATGTATTGCATGTATTACAGCCGAAAACTCAAAGATTATTTATCTGTAACCCTGGATAATGTATGAATATTGACAATGCATTTGCCAAATTTCCTCTGTAATATGCAACTATAAAAATTTTGAAATTTGTATGACTGTATAACTCATGAAAATGTGAAAACCTAATAAAAACAGATATTAAAGACATTGAACCAACCACACATTCCAGTTTTCAGAAACTTAAATGCTCAGTAGCGGCGATTATCTCCTGTGGGCACTAAAGTCACTGATCCTACAGAAAACGACAAGGAGGTGGCAGTGGGATGCTTCAAATAAGGCACATCACACTGTGATTAAGTCAATTAAGTAAGTAAAAGACTTACGATCTAGAGAATAGCTAGCTTTTTGAAGCTGCCTTTGAATCTAACCTCTGATGGTACGAGTATCTTTCAAAGCATCTAGTTTAAAGCATATAAAAGTATATTCCTTGCAAAATAACATATACCAAAGAAAATAAAATGTAAAACATCGAGTAGAGATTAGGCTTAACAATTAGGGTTAGGGCTACTATGTAGTTTTGTGAACTGGGGCTAGGTTTAAAATTAATTATAGGGTAAGGGTTTGTTTTAGGATTAGGATGACATTTGTTAGTGTTTGTGTTAGTAATTCAGTTGTAATAATCACAATTGCTTTACAATTAGCTGTTTTTTATTCTTTTATTGTGTTGTAGCATGCACAAAAGCAAGAATTTCAAAATACAAACATTTTCAGACAGCATCATTACCGTAGTAGCGGTCCAAGTATTCAGCAATAACAGCCAGACAACCATTTGTGGGTTACTTATTGTAAAATCTGCAGCATTATTTGATGCAATGAAATACCATTTTGAAATTACAACCCCTCTCTTACATTCTTGTGGCGTTGTTTATTGAACATACTGTAAGTACCACATGCTGTAATACAAGACAGTACTACACTCATTACAATGGCCTATCATATGAGGTACATCCCAGAATGTTGAGGTCTACATCCAAATGTCAACCTTGATTTAACATACTCCATTATATGTTGCGATCTTCTCACCTATCATTAAGCTGTTAGCATATTTTAACATGTCAACTGTCCACAGTTTCAGTGAAGGGACCAACACTTTTCACCCACCAGCGCATAGCTATCTATCTCTTAGCCAACACATTTTCTCTGTGCTGTCAACTGAGGCTTTTCCAAGATACATGGTGATTGATGTAATAAGTGTTTTGATTATTCGTAAACATGTACTCTATTGCAAGTGCAGAGAGCGGGTTCTTATTGTGGGAGGTCGAACTGTTAACCATGGCAGGCTAGGGGTTCAATTGTGCAGTCATTATGTTGCACTAGTTACAGCAAAGTGGGGGCTGAGTCCTGATATATTTGCAAAGGGCCCCAAATGTGTTTTGGGCGGGACTGTGGGACCTGTATGTCCGCATATGTTTCTGCTGTCTCATTGAAGTATACGGTGTCCTGGAGCCAGGCATTTGTTGTAGGGGGTGGGCCTTTCATCCGGGAAAGGAGTAGTTGGTGCTTTGCCCGCAGGAGTTACACAAGGGTAAGTCTCCTGATGGGTTTTGAAAGTGGTTTGGCGTAACCTAACAGCATGAGTCTTGGAGAGCAGTCAATCTGTGTCTCTGTGATTAGACCTCTTAGTTCAGCAATTCTGGGAGTTCCGCTGGGAATTTTGGCCATAGTTTTGAAACAAAGTCACTTAATTCTGTAATTTCCGAAGACATTCAGGGAGTTGGTTTTTCTCTCTCCCTTAGCTGTTCAAGGGATAGGAAATTGCCATCTGGGAATAAGTGTCTGACTCGAGTGATTCCTGCCTCACTCATGCTTTTCGTGATCCTGGCTTCGAGCGTGCAGTTATGATGGGATTGCCAGCTAACTGTATAACGAATGAGTAGTCACCAATATGGCAGCCTCATTTCCCTTTCTTCCAACAACGAATGCCCACACCTTATAAGCCCTCTGTTTTTTAGGAAGAGGCAGGGGAAGAAGCTGAACAGAGAAGGAAGAAGCAAGCAGGTGCAATGGTAGAAGGAGGAAACTCAAATTGTGATGAGGAGCAGAAGGAAAGAACAGAACAAGACAACTTAGTTGTCAATCTTTCCAATAGACGTCTGACTGAGAAACAATCTCAGGCCCTGAATAAAGGCCTGGGATTTGTATCTGCCCCACCGGAAGATGCCTTTCACTTCAACTGTGAAATGTCTGACTTTTTCCTAAAAATAAAACTACAAGCTTTTTTTAAAAGCAGGGACTCCACAACCCCTATTACGGATTCAGGACTCAGCAACCCTTCCACTTTTACCCCTCCAACAAGTTCTATTCCTTGTGAAATTATCACCTTTGAGAAAACGGCGATTACGACATCCAGAAAATACCTCCCAAACATTCTTTTCAAAATCTGATGAGGAATGAAAGAGAAACTATCAGCACTCTCTAGCCAAATATGATACAATCACTATAAAACCAGCTGACAAAGTTGGAGCTATTGTCATCCTCACCACTGGCGATTACAGAAATGAGTGCTTCAGATTACTGAGCAACATCAATCATTACAAACTCCCTACTGAATATCCTATGCCCAGACTGCAACAAAAAGTCTGGATAATGATAAATGAGGCAGAGTCTTATGGGTGGGTGACCAAGAAGGAAGCTGATTTTCTTCTTAACCTACATCCAAAAACCTCCTACTTTTATACTCTATCCACTATCCACAAGTATTCAAGGCCACGCCCTGGTAGACCTATCGACCCAGGGATATGATCTCTTCTAGAGCCCTTGTCAAGATTTTGTGACCACTTCCTAAATCCAGTAGTAAAACGTACACCAACCTTTCTGGGAGACACCAAAGACATAATAAACCTCGATATGCTTGGGAATATAGATCTATTATTACCCTTGAGGTAGAGGCACTCTACACGAACATAGCTCAGGATGCCACCTTCATGATTATTAAGGAGATGCTTAGGGCAGAGAAATGGAATTCTATTAACACTGGCTGACTTCATCATAGAATGTGTCACCCTAGCCTTCAAGGAAAACTACTTCCAGTTTGAGAGCGAACTGTACCTCCAAACACAAGGGACGCCAAAGGTCAGTACATTTGCCCCCAGTCTAGCATGCCTATATATATGTACAATTTTGAGGTGACATTTATCTTAAACCCAGATAATCCTTATTTTCAACGGATCCAGCTGTGGCATAGATACATTCATGACATCCTCATCATTTGACAGGTGACACCTCAGACATACTGGAATTCACCAATTGGATCAATAGGTGCAACCCTTACCTGAAATTTACAGCCTCAGTATCCAACATGGAATTGTCTTTTCTAGACCTGGTAATATCAATTGTTGATGGGCCCCTTAAGACCAGGACCTTCCATAAAGCTTCAGATAGGAACATCCTCCTTTTATTCGACAGTCATCACCCTCGGGCCTGAAACAATCTTCCTTTCAGGCAGTTCCCTGGAATACAAAGGTACTGCAGTGATATCATCTTTGAGGCCCAGTCAGATGCATTTGCTAACAAACTGCAGAACAGGAACTATCCTATGCACATTATAAACACAGCTCACAAACAAACCTAGAAAGACATTCAACCAAAACGTACATGTGTAACTACATATACCCCAACATTTAACATCATCAAGAAAATAATAAATGATGGTCCATACTGAACAGCGGGGCACTAAAATTGAAAAAGCTCTCTTTGCCTTCAAACGTTCAAGTAACATCTGGGACCTCATAGTGCGAGCAAGACCACGACACACTAACACTCAAGACAGTATCATGAACAGCTGGAGACAACCCTGTGACTGGACACTTACCTTATGGTCATTGTAGTGTATGCCCAACTACTCACACCACAAAAGAAGTTGATTTGGGTTTAAGAATGAAATAGAAGTAACCCAAATATGCCAAATGCTAGACAAAAAACTGCATCTATCACATTACATTTCCATGCGGTCTTGATTATATTGGCATGACTGTAAGACCAATCAAGACCAAAATCAATGAACACCATAGTAATATCAGGTGTCGTCGGAGAACTACTAAAATGAACTCCCACTTCATCACATCCAACCTCTCTCCTGATGATATAAGATGGGCCAAGACTATGTAAGGGGGTTAAGACATCACCTATAGACTTTCTGAAAAAGAGCAGCGCTGGATTTCTAGGCTTAAAACGAACCCTATTGGATTAAACAATGACATCCGATAATCCGAAATCATAAGACCATGACTTATGATAGTACACTGAATTTAAAATCAACCCACAGTACCACAGTAGATGTGGTACAGCATTCACATTTTTAATCAAGGACATTTATATCCCACATTTACTATATTATAAATTATAATACATAATTCCATCTAGAGGCTATATGATTTAACGTGTGGATTTCATTTGAACCCTTTTGAGAAGCCTGTTGCATACAGTGGAATAGGAGGCATAGTATCACGGATGAAAACCAGAGTATACCTTACTGGTTTCACATCCACTACCTTTTTGTATATTTAAGGAAATCTGGTCTATTGTCAGTCAGTCAGTCAGTCAAAACTTTATTTCAATTTATAAAATCACAAAAGTTAATACATTGTACATAGAGGTGAGAATATATAAAAATATAGCCAAGTAAACATACAGGTGTGTTACATGGATTTCAAACATTCCTTCCTTTAAAAAATACTTAATTGAAGAATAAATAGTTAAAAAGAACTAAACCAAACCAATTTAGAGGGTCAACCCTAAAAAACTACCTCCTAGTGTGACCATTTTTCCTTAATTCGTATACAATCAAACTAGGTTAATTAGAAAATCATACTAAAAAAAATGCATGGTACATAAACAATCATCGGAGATGAAACTATAGAGCATAAAACATTTACTAGCAGCTCCTCTTCGTTGAACGAACACACCCAAACCCAGCCCAAGACCTTAGCGACAGCAATCACAATATGATCTTCAGTGGACTCTGTAGCATAAGAAACTTTAAAGGCTTTTTGGTTACTCTAATTTCTTTAAGCGCTTGGAGCCCTATATTAAGTATTTTGATTAATCAGAACGGGGAGAGGAATATCAATGTAAATATCGAATTTAAAGTTGGCTGGTGGTGGTGCAAATTATGTAACACTGATGGTACCGGTTTAATGGGGAATAGTTTTGAATGGGGAGAGTAAAATTGCTATGTTGGAACGTAGCGGGTCTCAATGATGGGAGAAAAAGGGCCCAACTTTTTCAATTGTTACGTCAGGATCCTGTCGACATCCTCTGTATTCAGGAAACCCACATAGCTGGATGTGACAAAAATGTATTAAAAAATCCTGGATTTAATTTGATAGTAGCAACATCTCAAACGTCTAAAATACGGGGGGTCGCTATCTTGGCAAAACCCGGTTTGGGGAGTCCTAGACACCGACTTGTCGACAAACATGGCAGGTGGGCTGTGGTTCAACTAGAATTGGATATAACCATTTGTTCACTCTATAGCTCTAATTTGGATGACCCACAACTCTTTATCGAACTTGAATTAGAACTGGCTTCTTGGGCCGGCCCACTTATCCTGTGTGGGGATTTTAACATAAATATTGAAAAACTAGTAAACAACAGACTCCCACAGAATTATAGTGGCCGGAAACCCAAAGTCTACAGGGCAGTATCCCATCTGATGGATAGTCATGACTTAAGGGATACCTGGGACATCTTGAAGCAGAATGATAACGGCTTCACCTATTAATCCTATCCCCACAACAAGTATGTTCGATTAGACTACATTATGACATCAATACATAAGACAGCCCTAATAGACATAATTAAATCCCCCAAAACCATCTCTGACCACAACGCACTCACGTTAATTTTTGAATTGGATAGCTTTAATAGACCTAATATCCAATGGTCATTTGACCGAAAGCTTTTTACTAACCCAGGCTATATTAATCATATTACATCATGTGCTCAATCTTTCTTTGATTGTAATCAATATAGCGCACCCAGATTCAATGTATGGGACTGTTTTAAGGCAGTAATTAGAGGAGAGACTATAGCGTTTGTAGCTAACCGTAAGAAAACTCAGGATAGTATTAATAAACAACTTAACGCGGAACTCATTAACCTGGAAATAGTACATGCTAAACAAATTCAGCAAGGAATATCAACCTCTGATACACTGCAAAAATTATTGATTTTAAAAACAGAAATTAATAGCTCGCTAACACAAAAAGCAGCGGAAATATATCAAGCCAATAGAGAAAGAATTTATGAAGCAGGGGAAAAAGTAGGGAGGCAATTAGCTCTTAAAACTAGACAAAAACAAACATACAATAAAATAAAGAATATCGAATATGAGGGTAAACAGTACACCTCCCCTCAGGATATTGTAGATGTCTTTCGGAAATATTACCAAAAACTATACCAAAATGATAATGAACATCTATCTACAAGAGACACAAAAACCTTTCTCAGTGAGTGGCTACCGGAACCAGAGCTATCTAGAATACTCGATCGAGTAGGTAGAGAAGAATTGGAGAAAGAAATTAAAATGGTAGAATTAGAGACTGCATTGTCGGACCTAGCTAATGGGAAGGCGGCTGGTCCTGACAAGATCCCCCTAGAGCTATATAAGGTGTTGGGCAAACAGATACTACCCTATTTATTAGACCTGTTTCTAGGGATACAACATCACTCAGGTACACCAGAGTCTTGGAAACACACTAATATAGTGATATTTCCAAAAAAGGGGAAACCCCCCCAGCTTCCATCTTCATATAGACCTATCTCGCTTATAAACTCTGACTCAAAGCTATACTCCAAGATACTTGCAAACCGAATGAGGGGGGTCATCGAACATCTTGTATCCCCATGGCAACATGGCTTTATCCCTGGGAGAGGAACAACTGACCATACCCGTAGAGCCATTGCCTTATTTGACATCATGGGCGCCATGGGGGAGAGATGTCGATGGTCCTACTTGATGCCGAAAAGGCATTTGATCGAGTGTCTTGGCGGTTCTTATGGGAAATTATGGAATTCAACAACTTTGGCCCAGGCTCTATAAAAGCCCTAAAAGCCCTGTATATCAGCCCTAGGGCTAAACTATCCATTGAAGGCTTTGAGTCAGAGTTTGTAGAGGTACAAAGAGGCACTAGGCAGGGCTGTCCTTGTTCCCCGATATTATTTGCCCTAGTAATTAATCCTTTAATTTTAAAGCTTCTTAACTCCCCCCAAATACAACCAGTTAAGGTGGGGTCATATTCTACTAAAATATTGGCATACGCCGACGATATTGCCGTGCTTACAACTAAACCGGCTGATGCAGTAGCAGAAATAGAACAAATAACCCAGGTTTTTGGATTCTATTCTGGCTACTCACTTAATAGAGACAAAACCATGGTTTTATGTACAAATAATACTATACATGACAGTCCCTATAAAGTAAAAAATGCAATCTATCTCGGTGTAAATATTTCTCCTGAGGTAAAAGAGATTAACCGGCTTAATTATGACCCTTTGATCAAGGCAGTAAAAACAGATCTTAAGAGGGTAGATAACCTACATCTTTCAATAATAGGGAGAGCGAATTATATTAAAATGAGCATATTTCCTAGAATACTCTATCTATTCCGGGCTATTCCATTGATGGCCGACGGTAGCATTGTTAAAATCTTTGATTCCACAATATCTAAATTTATATGGAACTATGGTAAAATAAGGAGAGCATTACCATTACTAACCCTCCCCCTACATAGAGGCGGCCTTGGTATCCCGAACTTGACATTCTACCTCTGGGCGACACTACTCCAACAAATGGGCCTGCTCTTTAAAGTCAAACCTTCCAATCTACCCAATACAGACTCCTATATCCCTTCTATTTTTGAACTTGGACTAGGTGATAAATGTCAAGGGCTATTTTTGAAACAACTTGAAGCGTCCTATTACAAAAAGACCAAGTTTAAGGTGATTGGAGACGCATGGAAAATCTGGAAACTTGCCTCCAAACAATTAGGTATACCTAAAATAACAAGATACACCTCTCTTTGGCACAGTAAGATCATTTCATCATTTTTGATAGATAATGTCTCTAGGAGATGGGAGAATTTAGGCATATATACACTTGGTCATTTTTTTGGACAGAATGTTATTCCATCTTTCGAGGGACTACAACAGAGATTTGATATTCCATCCACAGATTATCTAAAATATTTCCAAGTCTTTACCAAAATTCGTAACTCTAAACTTAATATTAATTTAGATAGTTTTCAGTTTTTCTCTATTATTGAGAAGCGAGCTACTAGGATAGGTACTTTATATGAAATATTTTCTCAATCCTCTAATGACGATCTAGATCGTGTTGAGAGATCCTGGGCACAAAAACTCGGAAACCCAGATGTAGATATCGACTATTCCCTAACTCTCTACACAACATTATTTTTAGCACCTAACCTTAAAGCACAATATTTTAAAACTATTTACAACCTGTATTTTACTCCGGCTAAACTCTTCACCTGGGGAATACGAGTAGATGATTGCTGCCCCAGATGTAGACAGGGACAGGCAAATTTAATTCACATGTTTGCCGAATGTCCGAAACTAGATAACTTACAAACATTGATTGGAGGATTTTGGACTCAAGTATTCGGGCGGAATTTTAGATCCTCCGCTACCCTATTTCTTCTAGGTCACGACGAATCCTTAGGGTACAGTCTGGAGGAACAGAGGATTGTCTTCCTGGGCACTGCCGTCTTTCGTATTATTCTGGCGGCTTGTTGGAAAGATCCCACTGTACCCACCTTTCAGATGTGGCTTAGTCGATTTCTTGCCACATATAAGCAGGAGATAGCTATATATAGCACAAGAGGTAGGAAAGCTAGAGCTCGGGGTACCCAGATCTGGGCCCCAATCTCCAACTGGTACTCCAATGTAAGATCTCCCCCCTGATAAGAGAAGGGCCGACATGATATGACGATGCAAACTGTGTAAATTTTCACTTTATATCTTTTTTCTTTTATAGCAGCTGTGCATATGTATTGGGTTGTAATGATTTTGTACTTTTTCCTGATGTACTATTGTTTCATTAAGAACTTATTCTTTTTTTAAAGAAATTGTTTGAATGAATGCTACAGATCATGCTCAATAAAAAAATAAAAAAATAAATAAAAAAATGATCTTCAGTGGACGTTTTTAAAATCCTGAATGCCTCGCTACTTGACCTAGTCCCTAGGTTAAAACATACGGGTTTCAACCATCTAGACCTGGGTTTTCTATAGGCTGGACAAGCAAAAAGAATGTGAGCCAGTGATTCGTAAGGGTTAAGCCAAAATAGACAATTGCTACTATTCGAGCTACACCAGTTGCTGGTAAATACATTAGTAGGGAGCGAACCCACCCTAAACTGGTGATACAGTTTCCTGTCTTTATGGGTGGTTATCAGATCCCAATACCCCTCATATTTCACTTCGTGCTTAAGATCGAGAAAGTCTCTAGACAGGGAGTGGCCCGTTAGGGCAGCAAATCGCCTCATAAATAGCATATTCCAATATGCTGCCTTAAATTCATTTTTTGACGGAAAAACATAGTCAGCTGGGGAAGCCCATAGACGAATCATCCCCATATCACAAAGAGTGGCCTTTACTCGTTTTAGCCACTTGATTTTGCTCATACCATCAGCCTCCCTAACTTCCATTAGGGCTTGGGCATAATGCGAAAGCTCTGGTGTAACCCATAGCCTTCTCCAATAGGCCACAGGCCTATAGTGTGCCACATCCTCAATCGAGTAGCAGCCCAGATCTAAAAACAAGGGCAACAGTGGGGTGGAGTGCGGGAGGCCAATCAATGACCTTAAGAATTTATTTTGCGCTGTTACCAAAGAGTCTATGTTGGCGTAACCCCACAATTCAGCCCCATACAGTATCGAAGCGCTGATTTTTGAGGAATAAATTTGGGATAGTCGCTGTTCCTTTAGCAAAGCTCCTGAAAGTTGGGCATGCTTGACGGAGAGCAAGTCTATTTGGGGCTTCCAATTTAATTTATTACCAATGGTTACCCCTAAATAAGTAAAAACCTGGGTTTGTTCAAGAGTACCTTCCCTCATCTCGACTCTACCATTGATAGTCCTGTGTTTATGTAGGACCATATATTTTGTTTTGTCAACATTGACTACAAGGTCATGGTCCTGGCAGAACTCCTCAAATCTTGAGAGGGCACACTGAAGGCCCTTTCGTGTCTTGGAAATTATAAGCGTATTGTCCGCAAACATACGCAACGGGATTTTCATCCCGGCTAGAGATGGTGCATCCGTGGGATAATTGTTGAAATATTGCACTACCCCGTTGATATATAGTGAAAAGAGGGTTGGTGCTAGAACGCACCCCTGTCTAACACCCTTCTCTACAGGGAAATTTTTGGTAGTACTCTCCTGCGCATCCCATCTCACCTGCGCATAGTTGGCAACATGTAGCTTAACCAAAAATGCCAGAAGATCTCGTGGATCAAAAATGCCAGAAGATCTTGTGGAATGCCAGAAGATCTCGTGGAATGCCAGAAGATCTCGTGGTCTATTGATATAATGAAGCAGTTTACCTCGTCGTCTTTTCCAAATTAAAATAGCCAATCTTATCCATTTCTGCCTGTGTACTGGCTTGAGGGCTGATGCCAAGGGACACGATGCCTCTGCTATATCCAGGGGATTGGCTTTTTTCTGACGAACATCCCCTCTACCACATGGGAATGCAGGGTGAACCGTCGCCGTGCTCCGTTGCTACAAGCAGCAGCATGGGACGCCTTTTCCTTTGCTCCGCAACTGGTCCTCAAGCTGGCCATGAGTCTGTCACACAACCATGGCCCTCCCCCGTGAGACGGGAGCAAATCAGGGTGGTCTCTCATTTTGGACAAATAATACGGATTGCCGGTTGTCTCCGCCCATCTAGAGTCACTCACCGATTCACCGATTGGCCTCTACCTTTAAAAACCAAGGCCGCGAATGGGAATCCACTTCTGGAATGGAGTATGGGGGTAGGTTAATTTACCATTGACACAATTTGCACAAGTAAGCGGCTTGTTGGATGATTACATCCATCACTTTGTTTATTTCTTTTACCGCTGGGTGGGATAATTCTCCTTTGTTTTATTTCTTCATGTTACTTTGTATACTCCAGAGCCATTGAGCGAGTCACGTCCTCGATGTCCAAGGGGCTCATTCCAAAGTATAGGAGGGTGAGAAATATATTTTTATGTTCCTACTAGCATGTGGATGTTTGTCTGAGATATTCTCTTCCTATCACCATCTGGAACACTTTCGCACATTCTTGAATGCTCCATGGTTTGCAGTGCGATTTACCACTGATCACAATTTTGCGAATATGCCTGTCTGAATGGTCAATTTCTATGTGATGTATTGTTATATTAATAGTTGTCTCATGCTTCTTATTTTAAATCCAGTTCTCTGATATATCGAGCATACACATAGTCGTGTAAGTTGTCCACTTATTTAGTTAAATGACACATTATCCACAGAGCTGGGGCTACACATATATGCATTAGGCAGCCCCTTCTTTTGGCAGATGATTAGGTGTATATATAGTTAAGGTCCTGAAGAAGTGGCTCTTGATCATTTTTTACATACTAGGCATAAAACATGTCGATCAAGAACCTGCGTCAATGTAAATACATTTGATCCTACTGAATTCAATATACCATAATCTGGCTCTTTAAGGGTCATCATGTCTGCGATTTTCCTAAACTGTTTTTAATTTGACATAGAACTGGGTCTTTATTCAAACTAAAGATGTTTTATTCATCTATAGTCAATTTTAATCCACATCTGTCCTATCTTCTCTTTTACCGTCTGTGACAAATGAGCTTCCCCAGCCAACTCAAGGCGATTCCTTTAAAATATCTCTATCAAAGTGCCCCCTCAGGGGTCCCCATTGGGCATTGCAGTGCCAGCCCAACGAGGAGCAGGCCCAATGATGAAGCATTCCACCTTTTGGTGGGTGAGGGTACTTGCTTCTAAAAGCACATGATCCCAGTGATCCCTACTAGGTCTTTAGTAGGTTACCTTGGTAGGTATAACGGAACAGTATACTCCAGTTTAAGTAGTTACATGCTGCACATGGACAATCAGGTACACTTCTCTGGCTGTCATACATGTGAGCGTCTAGTGGGACGAGTGGAGATCACAGCGTATATGCCACCACCTCGACCTGATCTCATTCAATGGGAAGATGTGGGGTGTTGCTGTTGTGGTTAAACCAGTGTATGGCACAGTGAGATTGTGCTGCAGACTAATAGCGCTCCACGTCGGGTTTCGCAAAGCCCTCCCCAAGGCAAAGTGACTATGTCCCATTTTAGTCTGGGGTTCCCCACCACCCAAATTAACCTTGTGAGCAGTGTGTATTGTGCAAAAATAGTGTTTGTTGAGTGGGATGGGAATATTGTAGAACAGGTACAAAAACATAGGAGAGATAATCATTTTTATAAGAGCAACTTGTCCAGCTAATGACAGCAGGAGTGAAATCCATTTGTCGATTTGTTCTAACAATTTGGTGACAGCAGGGCCGTGGTTATCACCTATCAGTGCTTGTTTGTCTGTTGATACCAGTACCCCCCTATGTATCTGACTGGGCTGGGTTGCTCTTTGAGTTGGTATTCTGCCAGAAAACATCTGAGTTGCATTTGTAAGCAGCATCTTCTCGGACTTACCCCAGTTGATGTGTGTGCCTAGTAGCCCTCCAAATCGTACCACTTCTCTAAGGTGGGAGCGAGGTTTGGGGCAGGGTGCTTAACAAAGAGCATAATGTTATTGACATACATTGACAGCAACACACGTTTTTGAAAAAAGGAAATACATCTATGAAAATGTTGGGAATGCAGCCAGGCCATGAGTGGTTCAACAGACAAGGTAATTAGGAGAGGGGAGAGCGGGCATCCCTGCCTGGATCACAATGGATCAGGAAAGGGTCGCTGGTGTAGCAATTTATGCACACATGAGCAGTGGGCTTGGTGTATAAGAGACAAATTAAATTAAAGATATTGGTGCTGATGCCCACTCGCCTCAGTACTGAAAACAGGAACGGCCATTCTAATTAATCGAATGCACGTGCTGTATCCAGGAAGACCGAAACAGCTTCTATGTCAGCCTGAATCGGATGGACTAGGGAGAAGAAAGTCTTAAGGTTTCTAGAGGTTGCTTTATCTGTTCTAAAGCTTGACTGGTCTGGTAACACCAAATCATTCATGTGTGGGTTTAATCTGTTAGTGATTATACAGGCCAGGATTTTATTATCTACATTAAGGAAGGATAATAGACGGTAGTATTTACAGTCTTTGTCGTTCTTGCCTGGCTTCAATAGGGCAGATATTACAGCCTCTCTCGTCGTCAGGGGCAAAGTGCCCAGCTCAAGGGCCTCTTGGTACAAGTCAGCCATTCATGGTGCTAACAGTACCTTTCAGGCTTTGTAAAACTCTGACGTAAGCTCAGGCCTCAACAACCAGCATGCCTTCAATTGCGGTAATAATTTTGTGGACGCTAATTGGTCCCAGCAAGAAGTTGTGCACACCACCTTCTATGCAGGTTAGCGCCATGCCATTAATGTTTTTGTCTATGCCTGGTGTACTGATAGTGCTTTCACTGGTAGAGAGGTTAGACTAGTATGATTGGAAAGCATGAATTAGGTTTTTGTTACCGACAATGGAATCTCCTGTGTCTGTCGTTAGTATCTGTACCGTGGTGTGGTTGTAAGTGTGTTTCGTCAACTGTGCCAGCGTTTTGCTTGGCAGCTTGCCTTCTCCATCTCTGCATACACTTGTTTGTTTATTGAGGACATTACATTTTCCGTCAACAGCCTCCCTGTAGGTAGTGTTGGTCTTGTTTAATATTTAAGGAGTTTGGGATCTTGGCACTTAGCGTATTTGTCCTCAAGTACAGCTAGTGTTTTGTCAAGATTCTCTAGTTGGACTATGAGGAATTGAAGCACACTGTATTGTTTGTCTAAGGTGTAGCCTGTGATGTAAACTTTATATTTCAACTCTGTTTATTGAAAAAACTATTTTAGTAGAAATCGTACAAGCATCATCATATTCGGTACAAATGAGTTGGAAGGCAGCATAAGTATTCAGGACATCAAACAATGTAGGCAACATTTAGGTACCAAACAGCAAACAATACACACATGATAGCAGAATGTCTCATCAAGAGAAATATAGATAAAATTTGTTGAAGAGAGTATAGTCCCTCAAATACAGTCTAGTTCGCTGAGATGAGCATTGAAGCATATGGGGTCTTGAACTTTGGATATGGTTGAGCAAGTGTAAAGTTGTAAGAAGTTCTCAATTATGCATGGAGTAGAGGGATACCTTATCACGGGACTAATTGCAATTAAGGTGATGCATTTATATTCTGCATTGTAGGGCCTTCTAGAATAGAGAGCCCGCCATGGCCCAGTAGAGCTTAAAGTGGCTTCAGCAGCCTCTGGTAGATGTGCTACCTATGATGCTTAACCCTTTCACTGCTAGGCCTACCCTCCCCCGCCCCCCCCCGTGCTAAGCCTTTCTTTGGCTATTTGTGGTAGTTTACTCTTAGGCCTCTGTAACTTTTTGTCCACATAAGGTATCCATGCCAAATTTGCACCCTTTTCTTCCAACATCACAGGGATTTTAAAGGTACCTAGGGTTTGTGGATTACCCTGGAGGGGACCCAGAAATTAGCCAAAATACAGCTAAATTTTGTTTTTGGGGGGAAAAATGGGGAAAAGTGCTGCAGAAGAAAGTGTCTGGTTTTCCCCTTGCAAATGGTATAAAAAAAAGGGGTTGTGGTACTGAAATCATCATCTTCCCAGCTTTCAGGGACCACCACACTTTTGTCAGAAAACCAACATTTTTTACACAGTGTTAGCATTTTACTGGGGCATAGCCTATTTTTGCTACTTTTAGTGCTTTCAACCTCCTTCCAGTTAGTGGTAAAAATGGGTGTGAAAGCAATATTGGATCCCCGGAAAGCTATACATTACTGAAAAGTAGACAACATTTTGAATTCAGCAAAGGGTCATTTATGTAAATCCTTCGAGGCTTTTTTTTTTATAAAAACCAACAGTTGCAAATCTGAAAAATTGAAAATGAGTTGAAAAGAACAGCCATTTGTGCCAACATTTTAACCTGTAACTTCTTCTAAGTATGACAGATATTTGAAACCAATATACCGTTACATCCACTAGACCCTTTTGGTTGTAGGGATATATAGGGCTTGTAGGTTCACCAAGAACTCAAGGAACCCAGAGCCAAGAACTGAGCAGCGTCTTGCAGGGGTTTTTCATTGTGTACCAGGTACATAGCAATTCATTTGGTAAAATATAAAGAGTGAAACATAGGTATCAAAGACACCTATGTATTTCCAAAATGGGAACAAAATATAGAGTTTAGAAACAGTAGCTATTTGCACAACTCTGAAATTGTGGTTACCCATACTAGCCTGTGAATTGTAGGACATTTTTCGAAGTCATTTCTTTTTTACACATTGTCTAACATTAGGAAGGCAGAAATCCATAGAAAGTCAATAGGTAATGACAGTTGCTCTACAATTCTGATTTCCCCTAAGCCTCCAGATAAAAATGGTACCTTCATTGGGTGGGTAGGCCTAGTCCCTGCGACAGGAAATGTCCCAAAGCGCAACGTGGAAACACCACATTTTTACAGGGAAAACAGACCCTTTTTTCGCACAGGTCCTAGCTGTGGATTTTGAACCCTAGCTCAGCCGGCACCTAGGGAAACCTAGCAAACCTATACATTTTTGAAAACTAGACACCCAGAGGAATCCATGATGGGATGACTTGAGTGGCTCTCATGAGTCTCATGAGTTCTGTTGGGGACAAAATGGGTTAAAGACTTAAAAGGTAGCACAATAAAGCTCACAAGGCTATGGGAACAGGTAGCAAGGTTAAAAAAACGAGCTACCAAGAGCTTACGTGATACACACGCTGAGTCATCAAAGTGATGGTGTTCATGTTGAAGGGAAATCATTGGCTGATGAAGCCGCGAAGGGGGCAGTACGTACTGCGCCCATAGCTGCAATCACTCGTTCAAAAATGAGTATAGACGGACAGTTAATGGTAGCTGTCATTGCTTCATGCAAAGACAACAAAGCACTTCCAAAAGTGTTCCACTCATGTACTCCTACAAGTTAGATGCAAACAACGTTCCATTTGAACAGATTTTAGGAGTGGGGGATAGAGTAATACCAAACATGGATCGCAGATTAGGCTTAATTTTAGCTGCACACAAGGGTCTGGGTTCTGCACACGCAGGTGTTATGGCAACAGTTTCTTTACTGAAACAACGCTATTGGTGGCCAAGGTTAACAAAGCAGACCAGAGACTATGTCTTAAAGTGCGACATCTGTCAACAGATGAAAGGCTCTGCCACAACACATCCAGCGCAGACACCATTATTGATATCAGACAGACCTCTCACATGTGTCTATTTGGACCTCTGCGTCCCCTTACAATCTGACGGGGCTTACAAATACATAATGGTTGCAGTGGATTCCTGCTCAAGATTCCTATGGGTATGGCCTCAGCGCTCAGCTGACGCTCAAACTGTTAGCAAACATTTGTAAGTCTTTATAGGGACATAAGCAGTTGGCACATTACATCCTGACAGTGGCCCCACGTTTAGCTCTAGGGCTTACAAGGAGGCCATGGGAGTTTTGGGTGTGGCATTGTGGTACTCCTCTCCGTACCATCCCAAGGGAATTCGGTTGTGGAGAGGAAAAACCGGGACTTAAAGCAATCATTAACAGCTAGGGGAGTAGGTGTGGGTGGTAGTTGGGTCAATCACCTATATGGGGTCCATAGAGCCTTAAACAACATGCCAAGAAGCTCTCTATGGGGGGTCACTCCTTATGAGGTACTTTTTGGTACGAGAATGTGGGTACCTGACCTAGATTGTGAAGGCACAGTGTTGGAAGAAAAACCTTTTGACATCAATAAACGTTTGGCTGTGTTACAGGAACTGAATGAATCAAGGGCTCTACAGAGAAACGTCCACGTGAAAAGGTCAAGTCAGTCACGGCAAGACCTGTCTAGATTCCTAAAGTCGGGGATCTGGTCAGAGAAAAGATAACAGACAAAAAATAATTTGGACCATCTTACAGAAAGCCTGTACCTGTTCTGGCAGTTGAAGGAACAAGAACTGTACTTCTGCTGCCTCTTGCCTAAAAAAAGGAGAAAAGGTTTGTCTCCATTGATCTGATAAAACCACACTATGTGGCTGATACTGAATAGTAGGCCTCGTGGGCTCCTGGGTAGCTGACATCCTCCTCTTGCTACCATACAGGAAGTTCAGGCAGAAAGGCTCATGTTTGAAGAGTCGCTCTTACAAAGCACTGGAATAAACAACAATGCGATGGAACTCGTTCCCCTTGCAACAGAAAATCAACATCAAAATGATAGACAAATTGCAATTCGACCTAACACTGATGTCTACATAAACATGCCTCAACAAGAGCAATCTACAAGTTCAACAAAACCTGCTGAGCTACCAAAAATAGATCGAACTGCATCTGGCAGTTTTATCGACTTTGATACCTTTTCATTAGATCCAAGTGAACCTGAAACGACGCCAGCCCCAAAAACTCATCAACAACACTCTTCTTAGAAAAACTTACCTGGTGTCACCTTGGATAAAACTCTGGATAATAACTGGGATACTATTCTTTCTTTTCTGGGTAGGCCTAGTGAAAATCTTCCACTTATTAATTAATGGAACTTACCTCTGCCAAAGCTCTGCATCATCAAATGTGAACTTGATCCTTAAACCTCATGTTTCATCACATCGTGAACAAAGAGACTTGTAATCAGTGAACATTACAGCAGTTCCTATACCTGATGGTATAGTATTGAACAAGGTTGATTATGATATATTTGGCCCGACAGAACTTTTAAAAATTCCACATTTATTTAAAATGACCTTGAATTATATCATTACCTCCAGTACATTTTCCAATAATTGGGATTATGAAACTGTGAATAATATGTTGTCTGATTTAGGACAATCTTCCACATTTTCTAGCAATGAAATGTTGGAAGACACATCAGATTTTAACACTATGTATTGTTATCAACATTATGGTCATCACTTTCTACACAAATCCAGTAGCCCTAGGAATGTTTTCAATTTTCACCAATGGGAACATTGCCCTACACCACCGAAAAGCTGTTCCAAAACCTTTGCACAGAAATTTTCATATTATTATAAGGTTGCAACTATATCAGCACACTTAAATATGCTAACCAACACCGAACTTCTGCTTCCTTTATTACCCAACTGTCTGTACAGGGTTTCGACTTATGGAAAGACAAAATCAGTCTGGGGTTCTAGGGATTGGCAAGTCCAGGGAACAGAAGTGCTATTTAGAGCATGCCTCATTCCCCAGCAGATGATTTTTGTAAACGAAAATGTGCAATTAACTTCCTGTCTTGGGATAGCCTAGAACAAGTACTTGAACACACCTCGGATTCCTACACAAACACATACCGGGGTAAATCTTACATCAGATGAAGGGGCTGCAATAGATGACATCCTGCAATACAATAGATCAGACCCCAATTGGAAGGGATAGTTGGTTCGGCCCACAGACACTAATAAATGTCAAGAAAGATTCAGGGGTACCACGAAGGGTACAGTAGCTATAGACCAGACCCACGCTATGTACAAAGAGAACATCCGGGGTGGAGAAATCATACAGTGTTAGGAAGTTATGCCTTGATTGGCTAAAAACCTCAACACCAACACAGGGGAAACAACACGTATCCTTATTATCAGAAAATGTGGACCTAAGGGATTTTTTTATTAGGCCTCAGAAAGCCACGTCAGAAAGGTTTCATATATTCTGTCCATCATGAAATAAGGAAAATCTCCCAACAAGAAGCAGCTGAGAGACTGCAAGAAATAGATAGGATTAACTTAGAAAAGGCATTAGCCAAAGTTGACGATGGTATGACTACGTTAACATGCAGGATTTATTCACTTGGCAACGTATCTTCTGCGATTGACGTACTAGAACAGGACTTGTCCATATTACAGCACGTTCTATTATGTTATTGAGCTGGATGCTGCAATCATTGCGCACTGGTTACGTGACTTGGCGGTTTATCAACAGTACATCCCTGTTTTCTGCATATAATCTAACAGAAAAACAGATGACAATGGCACAGAGAGGAGCAAAATATACAATGCTGCGTATTGAAAAACTGGACAGATTACGTTTTACTGTGGCCGAGTCACCGTCCACAGAATGGTTAATCCATGGCCACATAACGCTACTGGTCACAACTTTCCAGTTTCAATAATGCCTAGAACAACAACAGGCGGGTAGATATGAAAAGATGGGTAAGGAATTCATATGGGAATCTTGGGAATTACCATACAGATTTCAGTGCAGAAGTGGGGATCTTGAAGTGTTCCTAAGTGGTACTAACTGTGAGAATGCTTTGAGTGGATGTCTCATATGCCAGGCTATTATGCTACATGGAGCTTGTAATTGTTCAGTGGCAAACTTATCCTGTCATTTGAAAGGTTCCCCGGCAGCTGTGATCACTCTGATATTCAGGCTTCTCTCAAATAGGAGTTACTTGATGCTGAACGATCAAGGTTGTTGTGGGATGCTTAAGGGTATCGCATGTCTGCTAACCGTGAGCTCCAGGGTTACTTGCTGTATGCAAGTATTGTTTCCACCAACACATACAGTCAGGGAGGCACCGCTATGGCCTTCATTGAATGTTTCTCTTATATGGTACTCTGAGCAGAATAAAAGCCATGCTTCTACAGAAAACCGTGCCCTTAACCTCCGCCTGGGAGACGTTTGATCTCCAGAATCGGCCGAGATACAGGCAAAAATACATACAAACTGCCCTTTCCATTTCACAGAAATGGTAAATCGTATCTTTAACATGTCTGATACAACGGGTATTGTACACCTATTTAAGACTATAGGTTCGGGACTGTTAAGCACCTTTCAGACGGTTCTTGGAGTTATACCAAACTTTATACACTCAGTATTCTGAAGAAGTTTTGGAGGACTTCCGCTGATCCTGTTTCTAATAGCAGGTATCCTGATTGTAATATTTCTGCTACGCAATGGACATCCCAGTCACCTAAGGAGATGGAAAAAGCACTCCCTGGAGCGTAAATACCGTGATCACATGGTACAACATCTGGTCACACCTCGCCTACGGGAACTAAGTGTTTCTTGATTCCTGTTATTTAGACTAGTCTAGATGGACTGCATCTTACCTGTTCTCCGATGGGTGTTCTGTAGAGAAGAATGCATGTTAGACCTGTGTCAGTTGCGCAACCGGACGTTAATGCATTGCTGGACCCGATAACGGCCCATGTTCTGTAGTATCCCCAGCATATTCCTATGTTGATGGCAGAATTCTTGGAGCCACCACATGAAATTTCTGCTCCTGTTGGTATGGACACCGCTCCTCCACAAACACCTAAGCTTTCGATGGCGCACAGGCTGCCCCAGCATAGGCTACAGGCAGTACCGAAGATCATCTGTGCTCGATTGATGTAATCTGTGAGGTGTTACACGGAACGTCGTCTGTGAAGGCAGGCAGCAGCGATGTTGCGTCTACCAGCCACAAAACATAAACATTTGGCCAGTTGTGTGCTGAGAAAAATTTGGCTTTTTTAAAACAAACTCCAAAACAAATTGACACTTTTTGACCTGCATGGCATTCCAATGCTTGTAGTCGTTCAAACTATATATACGGACACATTAGAACTATTGCTTGAGTGACAATTTTTTTTGTTGAGTTTTTTAACATTTTTAGTTTTATGTTGCAGAACTATTGTTTTTATTACATATGTTTGCGTACCTGTACCTAGACAGGTAGTACGTTAGAATTAGATTATGTTGTCCAGTCGGATGAATGAGTGTTATATTCCATATAGTTACCCCAATATAGGCCCAGGTAACATCACAACTTTTCACCTATATTCGTCCCTACATTACATACATATCGGCTGCTAGCACTGACCCTTTACCTAGTTACAGTACTCCTTACAGAACGTGGTGTTTTCCCTGAACAATAGCCTCATACATTATGCATGAGGATTCTGGATTCTCTGAAACTCAGTAGGTCTATCATCTCCTGCATAAAAACTATGTCCGACGTTCATTCCCGACGTCATCCTAAGTCCGACAGTAGCACAGCAAGGGAGAACCCCTGGAGATACCTTTGGGTATATAAATATCACATCTTGCTGAGATAGATAGAGGAGATCACGACTTCCATTCTGACACACTGACGTGAGACGCTGAGATTCCTGCATGCAGACACTCCAGCTCTTAGTGGTCTGAACATCCCTTGCGGGGTGTCCAACTTGAGACCAAGACAGGGTCGCACAGTCTCTCACTTCAGGTAACAGGGTTGACGGACGCGACTATCCGTCACGGTAACCACGCACCCGGATCTTCGCATTTGCTGCCCCACGTCGGCTCGAGACATCAGGAATCTTATTTGAAGCTTTACCCTTTCGCCCTGAGAATTATCTACACCTCCATTCGAGCGGCTGCTCCTGAGATTCATTGCCCATTCAACTCTTTGCGATACAACAATGTATCCGGTTGCGCCCTGAACTCTGTGCGACTAATTACAAGCTTTATCCCACCGCCCTGACAATTATCCACACCTCTATTGGAGCAGCTGCCCCTGGGATTCATTGCCCATTCTACAGTTTGTGATACGACTATATATTCAGTTGCTTCTTGAACCCTGCGCTACTAATTACAAGTTTTCAAGCTATCTACGGAGCTAACCGTCTCTCCCCCCACGGATATTGGGGCATTTTCACCAGTCCCGAAGATTCATCGACTATAGCCTCCACGGTACATCTTGAAAGGATACTCATTTCAAGTGTATTTACCTATCACCTCCCTTGCGATAGATGCCACACCCTTTACGAGGTTTTGTTGTATTTTAATTTGGGCCCCCTGTGATTAGAGAAAACGCCCTGAAGAAGGTGGCACCCTGATGAGTGGGTGAATGCACCGAAACGCGCGTCGGCGTGTCCTTTTGTTCAATATGTTGTCCCCCCTATGTGACCTAGTGGTGTCTCACACCTTAGGCACCCCAATACTGTGAGGAGTTTTCTCCTCGGTATATTTACAAATATTTTAATGCAGAGTAAATGTATGCCTTATGTTTTTGACTGACTGTGTATGAATGTATGGATTGTCTGATGAGAATGATTGCCATTTAATTGTATACATACTCTCCCCATTTCCCTATGGGGGCCCACCTTGATTTTTTGGATATATCATTCCAAAAATCTGTTTTTTCATTTATCCCCAGCACATGAGTTCTTTGTGAATTCATTAATAGAATTATTGTACTAAAATAATAAAGATAAAAAAACATTATTTTCAATCTTAAATTTAATTTGTTTGTGTGCTCTCTCCCTAATGGTGTGGCTGTTGACAACCAAAGTTGGGTGACATATCAATGAGATCTATTTGATCCACCTCTATACAAAAAGGTAGAGCTTTATTTTGTTTGAGTTTTTAACAGGGTTGACATTGGCCTAGAGGAATTCTTGGCTTTAACACCTACACACATGCTAGGTACACTTGGGTACATCTAGTTAGGGTTGCATTGTAGGAGTACGCATTTTATTGTCATGTATTTTATATACTTGCCTGTATTCATGATTATAGCAAAATGGTAGAGATCTACCATCCTTTTACATTTCTAGTGCTTCTAATCATTTATATCTGTTACTGTCTGATGATTGGTACAGCACACCGATTTTACACTAGAATAAACGTCCATATTGTTTATTCTGTGTACATCTCTGAGACTAAGTGATTGAGCGAAAAGTATTGCACTGTTTCCACGATTCTGAGGGATCAGGGTTGTCATGTTCGATGGTTGCCAAGAACTATTATCTCCTTAATAAGAGGAGATTCTAGTGGCACTGTGAGCTAGCTGGTATACAGGCCAACATACCCGGTGTGGGTGTCTGGAATCAGTTCAGACACCAAGCCCGCAGTGTATGTTGTCTAAACGCACAGTTCCTATATAGATTTATAAGAACTACACAACACCCGGGTGTCTAGTTTTCAGAAATGTGTGGAGTTGGTAGGTTTCCCTAGATGGCCCCCGAGCAAGGGGCCAAAAACCCTGGTGACGCCCCTTTGAGATACGGCCCGGGGAAAATGCCACCGAAGTTTATGGATGAAAATCGATAAAAGCAACTATCAAAGAACAAAGACTAAACACCTTTGGACTCTGGCCCAGATGGTCTTATTGATACGAATTTGTTTCGCTTGGGAAACAGTGATACCTACTCTCTGTGGAATGAGACAGACACGTATAAACCACATATAGGAAACTCTCTACATAATAACTTGAGCACTGACTTACAATTTGGAAGCTGGCCTTGCAAATACCTACAGGCATTTTGTGTACTCTTTATGAGACAGTTACGATTTCCTCTCTGAGGAAGACTAGTTCAATATCATTTCAGTTAACCCCACAGTCCACGCGCTTGATTGACTTTGATCAAAGCTCGATTTTGGTCCCGATGAAGGTGGTTTCAATTCATTAACCACTGAAACGCATGTAGACCTTTTTTCTACACATGGGAATCTGACCAGGGATAGTAAACAAAGAAAATAACTGGAAGCACATCTATCATAGAAAGGATTATAACTTTTCTTATGTCCTTGCAAGAATCAAGTCCTTTTTTCTACACAAGGGAATCCAACCAGGGACAGTAAACAAAGAAAATAACTGGAAGCACAACTATCATAGAAAGGATTATAACTTTTCTTATGTCCTTGCAAGAATCAAGTCCTTTTTTCTACACAAGGGAATCCAACCAGGGACAGTAAACAAAGAAAATAACTGGAAGCACAACTATCATAGAAAGGATTATAACTTTTCTTATGTCCTTGCAACAATCAAATATGATCCCTGATATGTTTTGCTCTGTGATATTGGTCATGATGTATGTATGGTAGTGTGAATGTAGTGTTGGTGAGAGGTTTGAATGTAGTGTTGATGATTGTTATTCTGTGGGGCTATATAAAATTTGTTTAAATGGTATTTTTTAGACAATGTCTACATCAAATTTGTAAATATATGTATGCCTAGTCTAGTGTGACAAAATAAATATAAACGTCAATAAATATTTAAAAAGATACAGAAATATATATCTCAGAAATGCACTTTTAAAAATAAATAAATATATCTTTTGTATGAACTACTCATTCTGTAGAACTACGTTTTTCCTCCTCAGGGGATATGTTTTGATTTATGAGAGCCCACAGCCTGTAATTAAATTAAGAGGGTTAGTTTAGAGGTTCTGCTAACATTTTTCTTTTTCCCCCTCCTCTAAAACCCAAAAGTACATAGGGAGTACCTTTCTCTTACAGTGGACCCCCCTTGCAAAGCCCGGTAATTTTGTGATAAGCAATTTTGATGACTCCATAGTAGGTTTTGTCCCTTGCCTGTTGCGGGTACTTGGCCCACCCATGTGAGTGAGGTACCATTTTTATCAGGTGACATGGAGGTACGCTGGGTGGCAATAAAAATTTGTGTCAGTCCATTGATCCCACAACTTTCCCACACCGAAATGTTAGAAAAATTAGATTTTTCAGCTCAATTTGAGGTTTGTAGGGGCTTCTGGGAAGGAAAACGGTGGGTTCACACACGCCATACCTTCCTGGACTTCCCTGGGTGTCTAGTTTTCAGAAATGTGTGTGTTTGGTAGTTTTCCCTATGTGGCCACCGACCCCGGGGCCAAAAACCCAGGTGATTCCCCTTGCAAAACCACTTTGTTTTGTGATAGGTAATTTTGATGTCTTCTCAATACGTTTTGCGATGTCTCCATAGTAGGTTTTGTCCCTTGCCTGTCGCGGGTACTTGGCCCACCCACACAAGTGTGATACGGTTTTGTTCAGGAGACCAGGGGAAATGCCGGGTGGTAGGAAATTTGTGTCAGCCCTGTGATCCCACAACTTTCCCACACAGAAATTTTAGAAAAATTAGATTTTTTCAGCTAAATTTGAGGTTTGCAGGGGATTCTGGGGAGGGAAATGTTGGTGGGTCCATGCAAGCCATACCTTACTGGAGTCCCCTGGGTGTCTTGTTTCAGAAATGTGTGGGTTTGGTAGGATTTCTTAGATGGCCGCTGAGCCTGGGACCAAAAACGCAGGTAGTTTTGTGATAGATATGTGGGCACCTGTGTTTTTGGTCCCATGTTTGCAGACATCTATGGAACCTAATAAACCAAGATATTTCAGAAAACTAGACACCCGTGGGAATCCAGTGAGGTGTGGCTTGTGTTGATCCCCAACATTTTCCTTCCAGAAATTCACTGCAAACCTCAAATTTAGCTAAAAAGTCACATTTTTCCTCTAATATCTGTATGGTAAAGTTGTGGGATCACTGCACAGCACAAATTTCCTGCTACCCAGCACTCTCCTCAGTCTCCCAATAAAAATGATACCTTACTTGTGTGGATGGGCCAAGAGCCTATGACATAGAAGGGCCAAAAACGTTTAGAAATTGAGGGGGCCAAAGCTGGTCCAAAGGGAAGTTTATTTACATGTTTTCAGCTGACGCTACTTTTGGCATCCACACAAGTGAGGTATCATTTTGCTGGGTAGTAGGAAATTTGTGCCTGCACGGTGATCCTGCAACTTACCCACACAGAAATGAGAGGAAAATGTGACTTTAATAGTAAATTTGAGGTTTGCGCGGTATTCTGGGTAACAAAGCGCCATCGACGCACACCGCCAGCCAAGCACCATCCACACACACCGCCAGCCAAGCGCCCCGATGTATAAATAAAACAACAAAATCCCTGGCTCCTGGTGGGCTTTCTGCCCCCCGGGGGGGCAGATTAGGGACTATCTGCCCTAGGGTGGAGGCATTGACATGCCAATTTTGGGCAGCCCCCACCCCTACATATTAAAAAAACAATACCTGGGACCTAGTGGGCTTCCTGCAGATCAGGGCCTATTGCCAGAAAGACTGGGATTTTGGTTAGGTCATTGGCATGCCCATCCTGGGCAGCCCCCATCCCTAATTTCTATGGGAAAAAAATCCCTGGCATCTAGTGGGTTTTCTACCCCCCCAGGAGGCAGATTGGGGGCTACTGCCTCCATCTGCCCCCCAGTGGGGCAGAAAGACTGCTATTTTGCGGGGGTGGGTGGGGGCATTGGCATGCCCATCTTGAGCATCCCCCACCCCTAATTGCAGTGAAGAAATATCCCTGGTATCTAGTTGGCTTTCTGCCCATTCTGGGAAACAATAGTCAATTCGTGAGTAAGAGCAGTGGACGTGTAGTCACCCGGGGAATGATATCGCCAGGCGTCCACCTTGCCCAATTCTGTAAGGTCCCTCTTCAAGGCAGCTGACATTGCCTCTGTATTCTGATATGTGGCGGCACTGCGATCCAGGATCCCAAACCATGTTGAAGTCACCCACCAAAAATCACCAGCCCCACCGGGGGTGCAAATGGTCCTTCATCAAGGATCTGAGGAAGGCGTCCTGCGCCTGATTAGGCGCATAGACATTGAAAAGGGTCAGAGCTAATATAGCAACCCCCGCTGTTTTGGAGGCGGTATTTGGGGTGAGCCATGAGACGTATGTCTGTAGAAAGCAAGTGCGTTTCTTGGAGGAAGATGATCTCGGGGTCTTGGTGGAGCAAGTATCGCCCTATCTGGCACTTTTGTCAGGAGAGTTAAGCCCTTTGACATTAATAGAGAGGAGTTTAATAAGCGGGTTCGTGGTCATACTGTTGTGAGAAGTAGTCGAGGGTAATGTTGTAGCTGTGAGCCGGAAGGTTGTATTCACCTAGGAGGGAGGAGTAAGGCTTATGGAACAAATGGGTTGTGCCCCCAGTGTATAGAATATACGTATGAGGTTGTGAGGAGGTTGTTGTGTCGAGCTCACCCACCCACCACTGTAGGGAAGGATAGAAAAGGGGGAAGGTAATAAGGTACGCCCAACAGGGCCTGTGGGGTGTACTGCCATTCCTGGAATAGCTCAAAAGTCGAAGCAAGAGCCATTCTGAGGATGTCACTCCTCCGAGGGCCACTACATGCATGGGAACGTAGCAAGTGTAGGTAATTCGGGCTCCGCAGACCGCAGACCAGGTCAGGGTGGCGGTAGAATACGGCAGCCATGAATCTGCTGGAGAAAAGGAACAGTGGGGTGTCGATGAAATCAAGTAAGTGGCCTCTGTGACCAACTGTGATTTTTCAGAGGTATGGGAGAGTATGCCAGGTATCAGAGCATCTGTATGCATGCCGAAGGAGGGGTGGTGATGAGATTTGAGATGTAGAGGAGAGCAAGAGCCCCCCCGAGGAGTAGTGAGCCAGAGGAAATAATGAGGACAGATAGCACACATTAAAATATGACTGGCTAAAACGCAATGTTTATATTAAGTTCCTCAGAGATTCAGCACCAAGAGACCGCTTAGAAATAGTTCAGGGTAGGTTTAGTACATTATTAAGTCTGCATGAGTCTGACGTCACCAAATAACAGGTTGGTGAGTGAGGGGCACTCATGGTGCGAAGGTGGTTAATGATATCCTGCTTCGCTTGGGAGGAAATCTGTTCCTTGACTCGAGATCTGTGCTGGGGGGGGGGGGGGGGGGGGGGAGATGGTGGACCATTCTGGCCGTATGGTCTCCCTATGAGAGGCCCGTGGTGAAGAAGGAGTATCGTCGCCAGGCTCTGTTGGAATTTGAAGGAGGTGCTTCGCATCTTTCAGGGAGTGGAGGGCGTGATGTTTGCCATCCCAGGAGAAGTTCAGTACAAAAGAATGGCCCCATTGATATTTAATTTGGAGATCATGTAGTTTATCTGTAACTGGTTTGAATTCTTTACGTCGGTGGAGAGTGACCGGGGCAATGTCCTGAAAGACTTGGATAGTGTGGCCTTTGTACGCTATGTTTGTTTCTCCAAGCACCTTCTGCAGGATGGCTTTCTTGTCTACAAAAAAATGGACTTGAGTCAAAATTTCCGGGACGAAGTCCGGGCGACCCCTTGGGCAGATGAATCGATGTGCTGTGTAGAGGGCAGGACGAGAGGCATCATCATCAGCCCTGAGTGTATGTAGAAGGTCAGTTGTAAAAGCCATAATATCTTGACCCTCCGCTCCTCGTGGGACCCCCCTGATGCGGATGTTATTAGGCAGGCTTCTATTTTCCAAATCTTGCTTCAGCTGCAGGCTAATATTTTGGTCCTCTAATTCAGCCATTCTACGCAAGAGGCTCTCATGATCCTCTGTGCGTGTATCCATCATGCGCTCAAGGTCACCCGGCCCCCAATTTCCATGACATCCTGGCGGATCTCACACAGGCAAGATTTAAAGTTGTTTTTGAGCGATCCGATTTCATTCTAAATTTCATGGAGGAAAGAGGTCATAAAAGCCTGTGTGATCAGGGCTGCCACCGACTCCCCAATGTAAGAAGTACTCGGAGGGTCAGAAGTAGGCTGCGGCTGAGGGTTGAATTTCAGCCATAGGGATGCAACAGGTTTGTCCTTGGTTGGGGTAGGTGCGGGATCTTTGCCCAGTTTGGAACGTGTCATGGTAAGGGTTCAGTTGTCCTCGACGCTGTATTCAGGAGGGGATATTCCAGGGAGTAAAAAGAAGAATTGCTGGTGCTGCAGTAGACAGACCATGTTATGTGTGATATGCTCTAGCTGTGGCAGCGCACAGGAAAGGATTGAGCACCCAAATCAATATTGGCTGTAGTCAGGTGTGAGGAGACCCCAATGCCTCAGGGCCAGGCCTTGTCTATGCCTGGCGATTTATAGCCCCCCGGTGCAGATGGAAAGTCGATGGCCCAACAAGGAAGGGAGGGGGATAAGACCCCCGCTGCGTGATCCCTGCAGCCGATCCCCCTTACCTCTAGTCGGATCACCCTCAGCTCTCCCGTTGCAGTAGTGTGGACCGGCAGCAGCAGGCACAGAGAGCCCAGGTCCGGTTCACAAAATGGAGGCAGGGCCGAGGCTGGAGGCCGCTGCACAGCCGGCGCCAGTCAGTCTCTGCCACTTCCCTCGAGGGCGCCTTCCGGAGCTCTGCCGACCACCCCTCCTCTGCGCAGTGCCCGGAGCACAAGTCGCACATCTCACCAGTTAGTCTGCAGGTAGGAGCGGGCCCTTCCCAGGTCGAAAGCCCAAAGGGGCGGATCCGCAGGGCCCGAGGCCTGGCCTGCCGCCCAGCCTCCTCAGGCAGGTCGCTGGGCTCCCCGCCAAGGGGGCAGCCCCTCCGCTTCAGTGTCAGGCCCCTGATGCGTCCACTGGGGTAGCGGTTCACAGATCAGGCAACCCCAGTTGTAAGGTGGTCTAGATAGAAGAGAGGCAGCCCGCAGCCATGAGCCCCTCGCCAAGGTCCAAGATGGCAGCGGCTCAGAGCGCTGTTGCTCTGTCCTAGTGTGTAAGGGGCTACAAGCAGGGTCCCCTGCGGATTTTCAGGGCTCCAGAGGTGGTCCCAGAGTACTCCTGGGGCCTCACCCTCACCGTCCAGCCCGTTGGGTGGTGTAATGCGTGGCGTGTAAGCTTTAGCAGGCTGCGGTTTAGCAGAGCTCCAAGAGCGCACGTCCTACTCCATTTGTGACTTGTCCACGCCCCCATGATGTAAACTTTAAACTTTTCCAAGACTGTGGAGGATTGGGGAACTAAACCATTGTTGATTTAGAAGAATTCTACAATGGCAGTGCAAAGGTGGATGGAAACAGCGCATCACTGATGCCCCTAAATGGGAAGCGACATGTAGAGGTGCGTCACAGCCGCTCTGGCAATTCAAGGATGACCAGTGATGTACTATAGTCGGTCGGTGAGTGTAGAAGGTATAAAATGTCAGTGATCCAGGGCATGGCCGCCACTTAGGCAAGCCAAAAGTCATTAGGTGAGTGGGTGTTGTGCACGGAGGAGTAGTACGAGTATGCCCTAATGCCTTCTTTATTTCCCTCAGTACCATCTTGTAGACTGTGGTGCGAAGCAGCCTAGCAGAACCCGGGTGGTTTGGCCTGTTAGGGTTGTCGCTGTCTAGCGTCGGAAAGAGAGTCAGATGAAAGTCTCCTCCCCAGATAATGTTCTCAGAGTTTAGATGGCAACAGGTGCCAACCACGCCTTCAATGAACTCGAGGGAGTCAAAATTGGGGCCATAAGTATTGATTAGAGTAACAGGAATGTCAAATAGCACTCCCTCCACCAGCAGAGCTTTACCTGTTGGGGGTGTGTGAACATGTGTGAGCTTGAAGGCAACTGATTTTTTTAATTTAACATGACCACACCATAGGAATGTGAGCTGTAAGACGTGTACCACCTGGTTGGGCCCCAGTAGGAAGCAAGCAAGGTGTCCGTACCAGTGGTTATAGGAGTCTCTTTTAAGATTGCAATCTCCACTTGGTGGCATGTTAGTTAGGATAAGGTCATGTGTTTCTTTTTCCGGTTTCCCAGCCCTCTACTGTTCCAGGTGATCATCTTGATATTATGCATCGCTAGGTGTGGTTGATTGAATGTAGGTGCATAAGGATCAGTTTTGCCAAGATATGTATCTTGGCATAGTGTGCAGTGCAGACCCAGCTGAGTGTAAGTATATCCTGTGCTAAACAACATCCCTTCCTCCCCTTGGCACACTGACAACCCCAACTTCAGTGTACATACCCCTAAACACAGGATATCGTTCAGTAATGATATGAAACTTTGCAAATAAGCTGTTGGGTGAGGCAGGCCATATAACCCGCCTCCCAAATGCAGTTTACAGACTGGAGTTCGGCCTTATACTACCGTTGGGTAGTTATGGTGGGTAGAGAGCCCTTGGAGGCAGTGCGAGTCAAAGTGACAGAGTTTGTTTGTACAGGGGGACTGCATGGGACACACTGAGTAATGAGTGTAGGCCCTGCGGCCGAAATCCCTGCCACAAGTCCATGAAATGATCAGTTGGCATCAGTTGGCATCTGAAACGGAGCCTGCAAGGGCTGATGACAAAACAGTGGCTGAATGCTTTTTCATCCCTTTGATGGACTTCAAGAGCTTCAGTGCCTCTTTTGGATTTTAGCAAGTGGTAATGCGGTCATCATAATGTATTCAAAGGGGTCCCAAATAAATCAGTGCACATCTGTGCACACAGTTGTTTCTTCATTTCTATGTAGGCTTTCTTGGCTTCTGGTATCGCCATTGCTGAAGTTCGGGTACAGCGAGATCGCAGTGCTCTGGAATTACCAAGCACCCTTTTCCTTGGCCAATCTGAGAGCAGTGTACCGGTCACAATAGTTTAGGAGACAGATGATAATTGAGCAAAAAGGGGCATCCGGAGGTGGCCTGGGCCCTGTGATCTGTGCATGCGATCCACTCTGGCCAAATCTGAGAAATTAGATCTGCCCAGAAGGTCTGCGATCACATTTTCCACTTAGGTTCCCAGCTTGCCCATGCTTATAGCTTTCAGAGACACCCATAATGTGAAGGGTTTTCTGTGAGATCATGCATCTAAGTCTTCATTTTTTTGCACTGATTTTCAGCAGTTCAGTTTTTTTGTACAGACATTTTAATATTGGTGTTTTGTATTCCAGTACAGAAACTCTACGTTCTGCCTCTGTTAGTCAGTTACCCTATTTGCCAAGTCACTCCTTCATCCTGTATATGTGGCTGGTCAAGTGATCACTTTTGGAGTCAATAGCCCATAAGCTCAATTTCATGCCCATCAGTATGGTTTTAATATACGGGTTTGACTCGGTGTATGCAGGTTCATGATCGCATTCAAAGGGGGGCCTAGATTTGGTGTGATTTTTCTTCACCGGCCCCTGACCTCCTTGGTCGAAGTTCAATTTGCCCTGTTTGGGCTCCGGGTTTCCCATTTTACCTAGAAGTAGTGCGTGAGGTCAGGATGGAGGATTTACATTCTAGTCGCCGCCAGTCCTGGTCTGTGAGTAGGCCTGTAGTCCAAATGTGAGGGTAGTTGCCCAGGCAGGCCCTACCAGCAGTTGCATGCTTTGAAGTGGTTAAGTATGGTAGTGATGGGCCAGCAGCACTGTGTACGTCTGTAGTTCAGCAGGAGCAGCGCTGCAGCCTGGTAGGTCTGTCGTCCACATAAGCATGCGTGTGTTGCTGCAGTGGGCCTCCCCTTGCTCATGAAGGCATCTCAGTGATCCCTCTCTCCGTCGGAGCCCACGCAGCTGTGGCCAGAGCCAATCAGTCCCCTTGAGGCAGTGCGGGGTCCCAGCAAAGAAAAGGAGGCAAGCAGGTGGCTCAAGAGGCCCCTGCACTGTCCAGGATGACCACACCCACCAATACTGCAGCTAGGTCAGAAATCCTCTGTCCATTAGGGGCCATGCAGAGTTAATTCTGATGTCTTGCTGTTCCCCACAGCCTCCACAGCTTGCGACCGGCTCCGGTATGCGTAAAAGGCCAAGCTAAGTGGATCTGATGCAATTTATTGGAGCGGGAGTATGGAGCGCAGCAGTTAAGTGGCATTCTTGGTCGACCGCTGGCCATGCCCCAAAATGTAGCCATTTTAGTTGGGAAAGTACCCCAATAGGCATAAATGGGCTGTCAGGGTTAACCTTTAGTTTGTTATATCTGTCAACTTCACTTGAGCACTTACATTCTCAACTGGGGCAGATTCACATAAACCGGCAACAAATGCTGCCTCAGGATGTGCCTACCTGCTGCCACAGGAACGCAGTATAAACATTTTATACACAAAAAGAATTGTGACGGGCAAAAAGAAAAACATGTTCCTAATACATTTATTGTCCAAGCACAAATCGGCTAACACATGTTTCACAATAAAAATTGCTTCCTCAGGGCCTACTTAACAGTTTAAGCAGTCCAGTAAATCACTAAAAAACAAAATGAAATAAGCATTGAAAAACCAATCAGTCTTGGAAATGGCTGAACTATTGGCGTGGTCAATGTGGATATGTATTACCATTATTGCATGAGAGACGTAGAAGCAAGCAAACGGCACGTCATGAAGAGGCAGCACATAAGCGGTCTAGACGAGACCTAAAAACTTCTCGGAGAGAGGCGCATGGTGACTTTACAGCTAATGTACACTATGGAATTCTACCTCACACTGGCATTGGCTAAGGTGTCGCCAATGCTCCATTCATAGGTCACATTAGACATTAGCATTGCCTCTCACTTAAACATCTTCAAGAATCTATTCAGCTGTGGGATTGTTTTTTTAAAATGTATTCTATTTCTTTATTGGAATTTCAACAGAAAGCATGACATAGAAAGTATTTACACAATTCCGGCTCTGCAGGCATATCCCACCAAATGCAGCAGGAGAATAATAATCAGCAGATACCAATGAGTCAACAATTATTTTACAACTTTAACCACAAACGACCCTCCCACCCACCCTCTCCTCTTAAACGTCCACCCATCAGCTGGCTCGTCCTTATAGGGGAAATGTCAAACGCGTCTATTGGTCACCAGTGTGACAACCTGACATGGGATAGTCATCGTGAAGGTTCTGATCATAGTCTCTACGTCTTAGCGCTCTAATACCTTGCTCATTGTGGTCTGCATCCCCCAGGCATAGGGAAGTCATCCGGGAGTGTTACCCCCCATGGGCTCAGCCAGGGCCTTCATCATGACTCCCCAGGAGAGTAGTTCATCTGCTACTTTCTCATCACTGCGTGTCTTACGCATATGTGCTCCTCTGCTCTTGCCCATTCTTACACATCTTTCCTCCAGTCTTGTAGCCAGGCAGGCCTCATGCTTAGCCAGCATATAGCAATATGTTTCTTGTTGGCGCTATTGGGGAGTAAGCCCATTAGACATTGTTTAACCTCGTGTGCGACATGCTACCCCTGTATAGTTCGGAGTTAGGCCAAAACCTCCACCCAATAGAGCCCAATTACTGAGTGTGACCGTGGGGAGTCGGCGGGCTGGAAAAGCAGGCAAGGAGGCCGTATATAGCATGCAATATTCTTTGTTTATTGTGTCGGAGCACGTCGTGCAACAGAACAGTACAGGGAGACAAATCCGAACAGAAAGATGAATTAGAGCCGGACTCTGGTTTATCCGTCGCGGTTGTCTTCCTAGGGCTCCCCTGACGTCTGGATCGTCGTCGTCCGCCGTAAGGGATGGATGGGCACCTCGGAGGGCAGAGAGACACAAAATGGAAAAAAGGAGCCGTTAGTCCTGCTGAAATCCGGACTGTTGCTGTCACCGTAACCAGGAGTGAGGAGGATGAGAAGACCGTGAGGGAGGAGGAGGATGAGGAGGTAGGGACGGGTTGAAGAAAAGAGGGGTGCGCGGAAGAATCGTGCGGGTAGTTATATACAACGTGGATGATGCTATACAATAATTACAAAGAGGCCTATCAGGGTGTAGTGGCGTGTCTAGGAGAAAGAGTATATATATACAGGGGAACTATCATACATACGGATACCTAGGGTAATCTACTAAAGGAAGCGGGTACTCACGGGCTCCGCTGTAACTCTCCTCCGAGTTACGGCCGCTCTTCAGCCACCTCCGGAGGACTCCACCAATCTTCCGACCACTCTTCGGGTTCGCCGCTTCCGTCTTCTCCGTCCGCTGCAGCTCCTGCCGAAATCTCCTGCCACGATCCTCCGACGCCTTCGGTTTCACGTCCTCCGTCTTTTCTGTCTCCAGCGGGGATCTGGGAGGAGGGACTTCCGGGATCAGGAGGCAGTCCTTCCGGGAGGTCAGCGTTCGGGATAGGTTTCTGCAATAGAGAGAGGGGCGGGGTTTCTGTTGTCATGGACGCTGTGGCTGACGCTCCGGATCGCGCGCCCTGGATGGTAGGAGTTCTGTGGGAAAGTGGTACTCGGGGTAGGGTGAGTAGGGGAGGCAGGACCCGTGGGAGGGAGACATCCTCACACTGAGCAACTCCACACCACATGTAGGAAATCCGCCACAGCTGTGCTGCACTTCGCACAGCTCTGGTCTCTTGCGGGGTAGATTGTATGCAGTCTCTGAAGGGACAGGTAGGCCGTGTGGACAAAGGTATATTCCACCAATTTAAATTGTACATTTATCGGCACTCTGGGCACTCTGCTGTGAAATTTTAGCTGGTCTTTAACGCTAATGGGGTCATTATTGATGCACTGCCAGGCCTCCTCCACCCACAGGGGCGGGCCTGGTCTATCAGAACGCAATGCTCAATGTAGGTGTGTAATCAGCTTGCGACCCCCAGACAAGGAAAGCAGGAAGATCATAGTCTGCTTGGGCTCAGGGGTGTCAGGAAATGACACCCAAAGTTGACGAGCCGTAGCGGCAATCTTGGCATATTGTAGGAGTTGGCCCCTGCCAAGCCCAAATGTCTCAAACTCATCTTGCATGGTAACAAAACGGCCCTTAGGGTACAGGTCCGACAACATGATACATCCTCACTCAAGCCACTTGTCGACCGCCATAGACTGTGCTATCTGCGTAAAAGGCCACACTAGCCAGAAGTCTAGATTCGGGGCGTGTGGCGCTCTACCCAGCACTCGCTGCACCACTCTCCCCCAGATTTGGCAAAACAGTCTCCCTCTCATCAGCTGCTCCCCTGCTCATAACCCTCGTCAGTACCCACCAGGAGCGACCTTTCCCAGGTGTCCTCAACATCCAGCCAGAGGATGGCATGTTGAAGGTGTGACGCCAGGTAGCAAAGCTCAAGGTGGGGAACCTCCATCTCACCATTGTCCCATTCCCTCTTGAGGATGGATAGACAGATCCTACAGCACCTCCCCGCCTAAAATAGTTTTAAAAATAATCCATCTAATTCCGTAAAGACTCATCGAGGGATATTGCACATAGCTCTGTGCAGGGCATAGAGACATTGATCAGTACCACCATTTTTGTGAGAGCTATATCCCCATTAGGTGCAACTTTAGCGTATTCCCAAAGTCTATGGAGGGGCGTTGGTTACAGATCACCCAGCCCAGGTTTAGATCATGTGTTCATTGTACGTCATTTGCTACTTGTATTCCCAGGTATTTGACATTATCCATTGTCAAGGGTGGTCCTGAATCAGGCAGACGCTCTGCAAGAAGCCCGATAGTTGGTCCAGCGGGAAGAGAGTTGACTTGGAGTGATTAAGGCGGAGCCTCGATAGGTCTCCAAAATTTAGCACAACATTAAGCAGGATTGGTACTGAGAGACAACATGCACCGTGTGACTCACCTGCATGCCCATCCCTGCAGTACCTGGAGAAGCTGGAATGCCAGCAGCTCTATTGCCAGGGTAAAATTCAGGGGAGACAGCAGGCAGCCCTGACAGTTGCCTCTCTGGAGCATCATATCAGACGAGACATGTCACCGTGTGCAAACCTTTGCTATTGGGCGTTCATAAAATTGTTGAATCCATTTAATGTAATTATGGCCTAGTCCTGCCCCAGCCAATATTTGCCAGATGTAATCCCAGCAAACTGAGTCAAATGTCTGTTCTATATCTAGAAAGGCTAACCCATACAAGTCGTTGTCTAGGCTGGGAGCGTGTAAGACATCAGTCAGGCTGCACAGGTTACGAAACTTATTTCATCGTGGAATGAATTTCGAGTGATCCGTATAGATCAGCCGTGGGAGGTGAGGCAATAATCTCGCTGCCAGCGTGAGACTGTTTATCGTCTGGCGACGTTCAACATGGAGATTAGACAATAGGAGCCTGCCTACATAGGATCCTTTCCTATTTTCGATGTCAGCACCATGACAGCTTTCCGCGTGAAATCCGGGAGGACACCTTTCTCAAGCGCCTTGGAATAGACAGCTAAACATTTGTCTGAAAGAAGGCTTTGTAAAATTCTTCTGATAATATGTCTCCACCTGGAAATTTAGCAGTCTTCAACGTGTCCTCTCGCTCTTCCGGCATAAGCTGAAGCAGGAGCAGTCACATCAGATAGTCAGGAAGGAGGTACACATCTGACTGCTGTGGCACGAGGTATGCCTCCTGGAGGTGGTTCACAAAAACCTTGCTGATTGCCTGTTGGTTGGAAACAATGGTCCCTCAGGGCCAGTACAAGTTGCACTGAGTCATCCCGCCCTGTCCCCCTCCATCTCTAACCTCTGGAGATTAATATGCCAAGTGTGCTTTTCTAGTTGGGTCCAGAGCTCATATATCTTGCATCTGGCTTGGTCCCAGTCCCCAATGGTCGCTGAGTGTGACACCGGACCGGCTCTTTAAGAGTCATTAATGGTTCTTCAGTACAAATCCTTCTTTAACGTCTAGCGTATGCCCGAGGTTATAGCCATACATACCCCCCCGGATAACCACTTTCATAGCATCCAATTCCACTGCCCGGCTGCCCCGTTACATTCAAAATATTGATCGATGGCCTCTGTTAATGTCCAGCGAAAAACTAAATCTGTTAGCACATCAACCCTGAGGCACTAGAGCGGCACACTTGGTACCAGGTAAACTGACATTGTTACGTGCTGGGTCATGTCAGCTTGTATGAAAAATGTGTTGACTATGCGTACCTGTTGCAGGAGTACAGCTGGAGTAGACCAGTGTCTGCGGATGTTGCACGAGCCACACGTCCACCAGTCCTATACTTGACCTGGTTTGCTCGAGTGTTGACGTCATATTGGGCTTAGTACAGCAGCGTTGCAGGGATCTGTCAAGCAATCCATCTATTACACAATTAAAGTCTCCCGCCATGAGCACCTCCACCCCAATACAGTCCTGCGCTGCGGCCATCACCGCACCGGGGTATGTGCCGTCATTTGTATTAGGTGCAGCTACATTAATGAGACATAACTTGTGAGTGTCTAATGTACCAGCCAGGGTAACATATCTCCCATCTGCACCTGTCAGTAACGTGTCTTTTTAAAGGGGACTCCTGGAGCATCAAGCTGTATTTACTATCATGTTCCCTCAGCAGTTTTTTGATTGTCATGAAGTTTTTCCAAAGCTCTTGAACTTTTCTCGTGTAGTCCGAAAATACAAGGAACTGTTTATCCTCATGGCATGGGGGGCTATGAGAGCGCACATGTGGATGGATAGCATCCCGGTCTCTGTAGTTGAACAGGCAGGCAATCAGGGCTCATGTTCCGGGAAATCAATAAGGCGTATATTGTTCCTCCTGGAGCACCCCTCAACATACTCAATACGCTCCTCCATTTGCTTTGCACTGCATTTTGGACCCAACACATTGGCCTGAAGTGATTTGATTTCCTTTTTGAGGGTGGCAACATCATTCTCAGCAGTAGTAACTCTGTCAGCAACCTTCTGGAGGTCTAACCGGAGAAAGTTGACCTCAATGGCCATCGAGTGCAGCCCTGGTACCCTGTATTGAAGCCAGGATCTCCGCTGTAGCCAAAGCTTAGTCCCCAGGTCCTGGGTCAGACTTCCCATTTGGCCCAGTCTCCTGCGGGGCACGACCAGGCATAGTGTATTGATCAATTTTGTTCAGTTGCGCAGCTTTAGCTCCCTTCTCCATCATGGAGGCAGCTCCAGGGGCTAACCCCAGCAAGGACCCAGTCTATAAAGAAGGATTCCACTCAAGTAGCACTGGGGCTGGCACCCAGGCATCAACCTGCCCGTCTCCACTACATGGCTGTGGCCCGGCTGTCTGTCAAGGGTCTATAGTGGCTGCTTCCCACTGTCTCGCTCGCCTCAGTATGTGCCTCAGCGGTTGATTGAGGGAGAGGAATGCATCCACAGCCCGATGTCTCAGTGTTTCTTTCAGCCGCTCCAACGCAGGGTCAGCCTGGAGTTCCAGGTAAGATCCAGCTCCTCCATGAGTCTTGCAAGGGCAGGTTGCCAAATGACAGGGTTTTCAGATCAGGATCGGGGGCTTGATCCGCTTCTGTCCGGTCACCATGAAAATGTAGTAGCTGCAGGCTTAGGAACCCTCTAACCTCTGTGCATCCGGAGGCAAAGACCAGACTTGTCCCGGGAAGGCAGTGAGTAACCGGTGATCTCCGGCATCCTATAAGTCCCAGGGGCCCATCTATATCCAGCGGGCACACAGTCCAACAAGAGAGTCATGTGGTAAGTGGATCCGGCCTCCTCCTCCTCCCATTGAGCACTCACCATTCAACAATTGGCCTCCAATCTCCGCTTCCCAGCAAGATCAGGTAGATTTAGGATCCCTCACGGCCAGGGGAGGGGGATCTCCACAAGTGGCCCTCACCATGCACCTGAGTCACCAGCCATGGATTCAGCTGCATTACAATGTGCCAAAACAGGTCGCAGCTCCAGGGCCCAGACGTCACCTCCTTTGGCGTAAGATAAAAAGAAGGGCACAATTTCCATTCACCTTGCCCGCGCCTCTCCAGACAGCAAGTGTCGGACACTTTGAGTAACATGCCTCCATGTTGGGTCCCGAGAAGTTTTTGACTAGGGGGCCAACAGTCCTGGGTGGTACTTGTCCCCTTGCAACGTGGGTGCCCCACTGTCCGGGTTTGCAGGCAAACATAACACTCACTGGCCGCAGTGTTGCAGGAGTATGCAGGCCGGCGTCCATGAGGCTCTTTCGGGGACTACAAGGGCCGCCGCTTCTGTCTGATCGCGGGCGCCAGGGAGATGAGGCTGGTGGCCGTCCATGGGCCCCCTCCCCACCTGGAGGGGCCCCGGAAACAATTTGAGGCCTGTTGTCGGTGTCTCTTGGGGTCGCCACAGTCTGCTAGGCTGCAGCAGCATTGGTCTCTACTTTCCCGCTGCCAGATGTTGCTAGAGCCCAGGAATTGGCATGGTGGTACCCCGGATGGCAGCGGGTGCAGGCACTTTAATCGAGGGGGCTCCCATATATCGGGAGCTCAGGATGCAGCAATATTTTGCCAGTTCACGAGCTTCCGTGCACCACTTCTTTCCAACCATCTTGGCTGCCTCCGCCCCATGGGATTGGTTGTCATGGGATGCAGAAATGCTAAAATTACTGAGAAATGGCAGGTGCTAAAAGATCAATAACGGTCAATGAGCGTTGCACTGAATTTACTGACGTTTTAAACCCTTAATATATCATGATAGTTGCATAGAATTGATTGAAAAGAATATAGAGACGGATAGGTAGTTTGTCCACGAAGTGGTGAGTGAACTCCAGATACAGGAGCAGAAAGAGTGATTGAGAAAGAGTGAAAGAAGGAGAGAGTACACCAGAGATGGATAAAGAGGGGGCGCTTGTCTGCGTGTGTTTGAGGGACAGAAACTTTGAAAAGGCACGAGTTAGAAACTATGCTGGAAGCCTTGAATTTAAGCATATGAGAGAGGCGGGAACATTGAGTGAGAGAGATTTGGAGGGAGGGAGAGAGAGAGAGAGAGAAGATCCAGCGATTATGGACATTTACGTATGTGTTCATGGCATGTAAACGGACTAGCTAATAAAAGGACTGATCTAGATTTTGCTACCTACGTAAGGTCATTCGACATTGTAGTTCTACAGGAAACAAGGCAAAAGACCCTCCGCACCTACGGGGATTTTTGCGCTTCTTTACCAGTGCACAGAGGAGGGCAAAATATGGGCACCTTCAAGGGGGCTAGTAACTTATGTTTTAGTCACAAGCACACTTCTAGACAGGGGAATCGGACTAAAGTCTTCGGCAACAACGGCAATAGACCTCCTCACTTCACCTTCAAAATAAGATAAAGGGGGCATTGATCTTATATTAATCAATGCTTACGTCCATCCAAAGCGGAAAATAAAGGCTGCAAAAGAATTATGGGATTTTCTGGAGGTGTGTATAGGAGAAAGTTTTACAACTGATCTTGTGCTTACTGGGGACTTTAACCTCAATCTAATGGGTAGCTCATCAGATGATGAGGTACTATTGCAAAATTCAATTTGGAACATCCCAGTGCAAGGGAATCCACGAACAATTACTCAAACCAAAACTGGGAAGCAGATATTGGAGAAACTCGAACATTTAAACCTCAGAGCAATAAATGGAAGATCTGCTGGAGATACCCCCCCTGCAACAACACATTATTCGACAAAAGTTAATACAATAATAGATTACACTTTCATCTCCCTACCTCTATTTCAACACTTGGATTCATCATCATCATCAAAAGACTTTATTCGGTTATAAAACAATGATAACCATAAAAGTACATAGAACATATTATAGCACATTTCAGACGATTTCAAGTGTATAAAATAAATATAAATTTTAAAAGCACATAAGCTCAAAAGCTTTAAGACATAATCGATTTTCTTAGGTAAAAAACATTTCTAAGAAATACAGAGACAGATGCCACCGTAAAAATATCTTCAAGTTTCCTAATAATCAGAAAAGCAGGACGGCATTGTCTGAGTTTCAAATACTTTAAAATTGGCTTAATTCACCTTTCCCTAGGTATAGAATAATATTTACAGAAAAATAAAATATGAATATCCGATTGGGTGGATATGTTGTCGCAGGGGCATTTGCTTATTCCAGCTAACCAATCATTATTAACAGGAAAACTCACAGACCTAAAAAGAAACCCAAGTCTAAAACGTATCAGTAGAAACTTTTCATGCTCCGTCAACCGCAAGGTTAAATATGGTTGAATAGCCTGCGAGATTAAGGTCAATTGATGGGACATCACTGTTTTTTTTGACAGTTCAGTGTTTTCTCTTAATTTCACAAGGTACATAATGCATAGCCTTTTCAAATCTTTTCTTGTGATCTTCACCATAGACTCAGGGTCTTCATAAAATTCTGGATGATCAATAAGGCCACAGAAACTTTTAATGTACCTCAGCCATTTCACTCGATACACACCCTCCAATTTTAAAGCGTCCCTCAATATAAGACGATTCAAATGGCACTCATTTACGGTCCATACCCTGTACCACAAAAGGACAGGCTGAATTCTAATGATGTCCTCAATATATAACATACCAAGCTCAGCATGGATGTTATAAGTGGAAGTGCTCTCTGGCGTAGTTAAAAGAAATTTCTGAAAACTATTCTCTGTCAGCTGTAAACTAGTTACATTTGAGATGCCCCAAATTCCCGCACCATAAGTTGCCACAGCCACACAGCTAGATTTATAAATACGCAGTAGCTCATTGACTGGTTTCTTCCCCATCCTTTTGCTCAAAAGTTTAAGGGCCATTATAGACTTAGTAAATCACATGTTCCTCCCCTTAACAGCAGGATTCCACTTTCCTGAGCAATCAAAAAGAATTCCTAAATAAGGGAAGGTAGAAATATAGTCTAATGATTTGGAATCTATGAACATAACTTTTTTTCTCTGTTTTGCTTTGGTGCCGCAATTCATGGAAAAGGTTTTAGAGCAATTCACCTTCAGATCCAAACTGGTCATGAAGGTGCAAAAGGAAGTAATCATGGTTTGCATAGCAACAGGGGTCCTTGCCATCAAAACGGCATCATCGGCATAGATTAGTGTCGGAATGTGGCGTTGTGATGCCGTAGGCATGTCTATGCAATCCCTCAACAGGATATCCTCAAGTTCGTTAATATAGATTACAAATAAAAACGGGGCAAGGACACAACCTTGTCTTACTCCCCTCGCAATATTGAACATTCTAGTGCATTCACCTTTTAAACCATATCTGATTGTAGCCCTAGCCCCATTATACAACTCCCTTAAAAAACTAATAATATTGTCCTCAACTCCCAATCGTGTTAAAATTAACCATAGTTTACTGTGATTTACACAGTCGAAAGCGGAAGTTAAGTCCACAAAAGTTAAAAACAATCTCCCACCCTTGGCCTTGGTATACTTTTCCAGTAAAATGGATAAGTTGAGTCCTTGATCTACAGTCCCTACCCCTTCTCTAAAACCATATTGCAGGTCACTAATAATCTTATGCTCATCTGCCCATGACTGCAACCTATCTAGAATAACCCTACCCACGATTTTAACAGTTGAGTCGAGTAGGGATATAGGGCGATAACATTTACAACTTCCCCTATCACCCTTTTTATAAATAGGTACTATTATTGATTCGTACCAGGTATTAGGAAGGCCGAACTTACAAGCAGCATTTAAGAATCTAGTTAGTAGGGGAGCCCATAATGTTAAGTTATTTTTAAAAATATCAACCGGTACACCGTCTGGACCCGGTGCCTTACCCCCCTGGCTCGAACTAATACCCTTCAGTACCTCACACAGAGTAAAAGAAAGATTCAAACTCTTAAAGTTTGTGGTTGTCTTGGGCATATCCTGCTCGTTCAGTTCGCTCGAAGAGGCAACAGGACTATAAAGGGACTCAAAATACCTCACCCATTCATCCTCATCAATGGCAGTCTCAATCCGCGCCTTGGTGTCGTCCTTAAAATATGGTGCATTGACTGCCCTCCAGAAGGCTGTCATATCTCTCCGCTCAGAAGCACCTAATAAATCCTCCCATGCTTCCATCTTTATTCTGGCCCTCCTATTCTTAATTGCCAATTTATAAGATTTCAGAAGTTCCCTGATCTGCTTCTTATCTCTAACATGCCCATTCAGTGCCAATGTAAGTTTGGAGTGTGCCTTAGTACACTCTTGGTCAAACCATCCCTTCATTTCGCTTTTACTATTATTATGCTTTTTCAAACTGACCCACAGATTTTCCTTAATACATGTTATAATAGTACTAAAGTTATTAAATACTTCAGGATCCCTGGCCGCAATGTCCAAACCAGTATTAAAACTTGAATTGAAAGTCTTGATTAGATTCGAAAGAAAATCGGCGTGTACAATTTTAGACCACTTCAGGGCATATCCATTCTGTCTAGAGATAATGATGTCTCTAGATTGCAACCTAGGGACACTATCGGGAATGGCACGGGGGTTGATGATTTCCACCCTAATAGGGAAATGATCACTGAGTGATATTTCTAATACTTCATATTTTCCGACACTTCCCCCAAAGCACGAGGAGATCAAAACATAGTCAATTACAGAGGAAAGTCCCCTGCCACAAAAGGTAGCAGAGAACAAAACCTCAGGTTGACATAAAGTATTTGCAAACCCTAAATCGTTCACAAAGAGGATCTCTTTTAGGGCATCGCCCTTTCCATTGTGTTCAAAATGTGTTAATGTGGGCTCCTTGTCCAAGGTTAAACTGCAGTTTCCTGTTCAGGCTCTATTACAGATTGCACAGTTAAAATCCTTTCCTTTGTTACAAAGAATAGAGTTAATTTCAGAACTAAGCTTTTTAAATACTAATGCTGTGTCTGCCGGGGGAACATTATTGTATAAGTTAATAACCAGAATACAGGAATTTTTGTTCATATGTAGGCCAACAATATGATAATAGGTGGTATTATAAAAAACCTCAATGGTTTTACAAATAAAACGATTAGAAACATATGTGCAGAGCCCACCCTTAGCTCTGCCATATGGAGAGCCTATTGCCGGAGTAAAAATTGTTCTAAAACCATTCAAATGAAACACATCCTTCGCCCACGTTTCTTGTAAGCATATAACATCGTGGCATTCAATTAATTTAAGCCATAGCGGATTATCCAGCTTGGCCCTGAGTCCAGCAATATTCCAAAAAATGATAGTCCAATTTCCCTTAATCCTATCATGTGTGACATGTCTTTGGTTAATATTATTGACTATATTATTATCTAAATGTCCCTTTTTCTTATCTTGGGACCCCATTTGTACAACGTCCTCCCTTTCAGTGGATACCGATTCAATACCAACCGGGTTCTGTGCTTCTTCATCTTGCAAAACCCCCTTTCCCTGACTATCCTTTATTGGACCGGGGTTAAAAGTTACCACACGGGTATCAAATACTTGTTCCAGTGCTGGTCAGTCCACCCCCCCCAGACCTGATAAAGAATCAAATCTGTTGTAAGTTGGGACATTAAATAGATCCCCTGTCTGTTGATAATAATGGGGGTTGTGCGGCATAAATCCACCATACATCGTAGACACCCTATGTACATTTTGTTCATTTCCGATGTTTGGGGGCCTGTCTTCATAACGTATTTTGTGTGGTCTCTGTCTAGCAACAGCAACGAAGGGGGCCGGTGGGTAGAAATAACTTAAGTCGAAAGACACCGCTAATTTCTTTAACTGTGGGCCCCAGCCAATTTACTCGGCGGACGTTAATAATTTCTCCCCGCAAGTCAGGTCTAAGAGGTCTATTTTTCCCTAACCAATACATAACCTTATTTTTCAGTTCAGACCTGGTTTCATCCCTATTGTGTCTCCACTCCGGGACCCCTGCAAGTACAATTACATAAGGGTAGGAGTCCGGTGGAAGATCAATTCTCTTTTTATGTTCTTTGATTTTAGTATCCAATGTTTTATCCAGATTGGATGCAATATTATCTGAAACCTTATTTGTACATATTTTAAGGCTATCTGTGTTAGTTTCTTTACTGGCATTGTCATTCTGCTTGGAGTTATGAATTGCCATCATTCCACCTTCCTGAAATAACGGGTTTTTAATATCTTGTCCAGATTTAGCACTCACTGATGATTTTTGTATATTTTTAGGTGGTGCAGATGGATTATTTGTTATAATTTTCATATCCCCTAACTTTTTCAGCAAGACTGAATTCTCTCTCGTAATTTTCTCCAATGTTTCTATCTGGGTACCTAACCGTCTAGTGCGTTCTAACAGTGGGAAAATTAAAGACCTAACTAAATGCTCAATGTTAACCAGTGAGCATACGGTATTTCTACCAATTGCAGTCGGGCTTTTTGTTATATCGACAATTGAGCTTGTATAAATAGGATCAGCATTATCTGCCTGGGTAGAATTTTTTTCCCTGTATGTAACCCCCTTATCCTGGCGCACAGATAGAGTACATTTACTCTTCTTATTACGCGCACCTTAGTGCTGCTTTCCACCACGTTTGCGTTTTAAGTTAGAAACATTACCCTCTACTAAATCAGAGTGGATACAATCAGGTGGTAGCTCACTATTACATGGTAGGAGGCTTTGCCGCCGGCCTGGTTCCACAATCGGATAGGCCATAAAAGAATCTAAGCTTGCATCAAAGCCACTTATATCCAATACAGTTGAAAGTTCTTGTTGTAGGCATGGTGTTTGGGTATTCTGGATCCATAATGAATCAGGTGATGGTACGGTAGCAATTTTCCCCAAAGATGACTTTCTCATAAACACGGGGTCAAGAGATAGTCGTCGTTCCGTTAATGCTATCTCTTTCTCCAAAGCAGTGACTGCCTTTGTAAAGAAGGCATCTATGGTGCCCACTAGACCGGTTCCTACACCTACACAATGCGAGTTGGTTTTCGATACCATATTTAGGAGACCACTCTCAGGTACCAAAGTTCAATGAATAACTATACAATCGCAGGCGAAAGGGATTCAAACTAACAATGGCAATATTACATATATGTACATGATCTTGAAATCTTACTGAAAATAAAACGGAAGAGGGGAGGCCCAGTCCAGTCTCCTCCGGTCTTTGACGGGCTTAGACGGGCCCGCCCTTGGCCCGGGCTTCGCCCAGCGCGTCCCGCGCGCGATCCCGCGACACAGGAGTCGCGAGGTTATTTTAAGTCCGGTGCGGGAGGAAGGGAGGTGCCGCTGGTGGTCACTCTGCCCCCAAGCCTCCTGGAACCTGTAGTCCTTCGTCAAACAAACAGACACTCCCGTGAAGTCTCTCCTGGCGCTGCGCGTCCCGCGAAGCGGGAGGCGCGAGGTTATTTTAAGTCCGGTGCGGGAGGGAGGGAGGGGCCGCTGGTGGTCACTCTGCCCCCAAGCCTCCTGGAACCTGTAGTCCTTCGGCAAACAAACAGACACTCCCGTGAAGTCTCTCCTGGCGCTGTGCGTCCCGCGAAGCGGGAGGCGCGAGGTTATTTTAAGTCCGGTGTGGGAGGGAGGGAGGGGCCGCTGGTGGTCACTCTACCCCCAAGCCTCCTGGAACCTGTAGTCCTTCGGCAAACAGACACTCCCGTGAAGTCTCTCCTGGCGCTGCTTGGATTCATTTCAGATGGGTGATAAAGGTGATAATGATCACCGGCCCCAAGAAATTGTGTTTAGAATAAGCCTGTCCAAATTTGAGCGATCCTTAGCTCCTCAGAATTCACTTTTTACCATCAATTTTAAAAGAATGAAGTTTGCAGCAGCAGCGAACATTAGCATGCTGGAAAATGCAAAACAGCATTTGGAGTCAAAGGTCGGCTCAAGCGAAGTTGAAAAATGGGAGTACTTCACAGCAACCATGGTAACATATGCTGCCAGAACTAACCTACGGGTACAACCGAACCACAGTAGTATGAAGAATGTCTCACAAGACTATAAAAAGAAGATTACGCTCACAAAAAAATCAATCTACCGTATGTTGAGATATCTTTGGCATAACCCAGCAGATAAAGCGAAACTAAAACTACTACTGAAGCAAAAGGCAATGTTGAAAAAACACAAATGGGAAGCCAACAGATCTGCGGAGGACAATCTCTGGGAAAAACTACACGCTGACACTAAACAGAGTAATAGCGCAAGATTCTGGAAAACCATAAACCAATTTATATGCCCCTCACATGATGGAGTTTACTCAAATATCACAGAAGTATGGGCAAGGTATCTTAAGAATCACTTTAATCAAGATACAGAATTAACGACTCTGGAGCTAAAAACTAAAAATGGTTCAAAAAGCGTTATTACTAATAAAGCATTGACAGGGAGAGTTCATACAACCTCTGGCAAACCCGAAGGTATATTACCATTAACAAATGACGTTCTGATGGGTATAAAGAACACCATCAAGCGAGAAATTGGAAAAGGAAGGAGAGAGGGGGCGCCTGGTCTGAATGGAATTCCGCTTATCCTTTACAAACAAGATGCAAACGAATGGGCGGAAGCATTGGCACCAGTGTTTATGGAAATAAGGTGATTTAATAGACTGCCTGGTTCCTGGAAAGGATCAATTATTTCCCCAATTTTTAAGTCCGGGGATAAGTCACTTCCACAGAACTATCGGTAAGTGGCACTTATGGATAACGAGGCAAAGTATTTTGCAGGAGCGCTGTTGGAGGAGCTACAGGCCTGAGCCACAGAGAGTTTTATAATTCCACCAAATCAGACTGGCCTTGCCAAAACTGTTGGCACAACTACCAATATATTAACTATGGCAATGCTAATAGATAATGCTGAATTAATGAAAATGCCACTTCATTTTTGCTTTATAGATTACAAGGCAGCCTTTGACCACATAAATCGTAACATCTTATGGTCTAAACTGACCAGCTGGGGGATCCCGAGGCCTCTGTTAAACTTGTTGATCAGTCTTCACACTGACACATGGGTTCAGATAAAGTTAGTCGATGGTTCACTTTTGTCAAGACGCATATTAACTAATAAAGTACTCAAACAGGGATGCGTCTTAGCCCCCACACTGTTCAACTTGTTCTTAGCAGACCTTGTCCCGCTACTAATCAGCTGTAACTCTCACGCTCCCAGGTTAGGTGGGTTAACACTACCATGTCTCCTCTATGTGGACGATATAGTCCTGATCAGCCACACACAAGTAGGTTTGCAACGTCTTGTGAACGCTACGCGGGACTATTCTAAAGTAAATGAACTAACCATAAATCTTGAGAAAACAAGGACTATGACGGTTAGCAAAAATAGGAAGAAAACGGAAGCCTGAGTTTGGGGCAGAACCCAAATTGAGAATACGTCAAAATATAAATATCTAGGCGTTAAGATAGACAAAGGTGGCCACTTCATTGCACAGAAAACCAGCATTAGAGGCAAAGGCCTTGCTTTAGGAATCTCTTTAAAAACATTAAACTGCAAATTAACTGGCCTGTCGATCCTGCCATTGACACAAGTGATACATGCCAAACTTCTGCCAACAATTACTTACAAAAGCGCAGAGAGGGAGAGACACAAAAACCCTTGACAACACAATCATAGCTGCATATAGGATTATTCTCGGTCTGCCCAAACATACTTCACCAGCGCAAATAAGGTTAGAGTTTGGTGTTCAGAAACAGTCTTTCGTAAGACAAGGGGCGTATATAATTACCTGGGACAAAGTGCGGAAATCCAACCAAGGAACTCTAAACGAATATCTATGGAAGGAGTTACAGCAACATTCCACGGCACTGGTGGCCAAATACTTCAAAAGCAGTCTGACCAATACTGGACTTTACCAACTCTGGGACACGCCAATAAACAACTCAACACTTAAAAAATTAGTCTGGAAAACGGTTAAATACCTTTCGTGGGTTGAGGATAAGGCATCCCTCTCGACAAGGTCACATGGCTGGATGACCCTATATACGTACTCTTCACCAGTACCTCAAAACTATCTGGACTTGGGTTATGCCAAAACTACCAAAATGAAGTTCATGAAGTACAGACTTGGCTTTTTATCCTGTATTCAACATTTTCCACATTAGCTAAAGGAAAAGGCGGGCTCCTCCTGCTCAGCACCGAAGATCTGCTGCACTTGTTATGTACCTGTAAAGAGCTCTTGGAAGAATCAAAGCTCCTGTTAAAATGCTGTTTCAATCACCGTGGGTTACGATCCGGAAGACAAGCAGTTCTTGCCTGTTTTTCTCCTAATGACCTGCAGTTGAACTATAGCCGGGTGAAGTTTATGAGGATGGTGGAAAAGAAAATGCCTTCAGCAGAATCATAATCTATTACAAGACAGCATCCAAACAAAGCAGCAATATTATTACGAATGTTTGAATGAGGATAGTCCTTTCTCTTGCTTCCGATGGGCTTGGCACCAAGCATTTTATAAAACTTTTTAAGAACTCTAAATATTTTGAAGCACCTTTATTGATCTGTGGCATAAGATGTGAGTAGATGCAGTGGGTCTTAACCAATAACTCGACCACTAATAGCATGACTGGATTGTCTATTAAGTCACAGTATTTATTTTTAAAAAGGAAAAAAGAGTACATTATAAAGATCTTTCAATACTGTATGTAGAATTGTTATACATTTCATGTTTTTTGTATTGCAATGGTTTTCATTAACTATGCAAATAAAAATGTACTTTACCTTAAGAGTTAGAAACTATGCTGGAAGCCTTGAATTTAAGTATATGAGAGAGGCGGGAACATGGGGTGAGAGAGATTTGGAGGGAGAGAGAGACACACTCACTTGTGGGAAGGGCAACCAGAGGTGGGGATGGAGGGTAGAGGTTGACTAGTGGAGAGTGCAAGGAGGCACATGAAGGTAGCATGTGTGAACAGATAGTATAGAGAGGAGCCAGGTAGTGTGAGGGAGGGATGAGAGGGGGCAGTGGTTTTGCAAGATGAGTGGGTGTAGTGATAGTGTGAGGGAAAGATGAGAGGGGTAGTGGGTGTGTGTGGGAGAGATGATAGGGTTGGTGGGAGTGTGAGAGAGAGGTGGGTTATATTGGAGTTGTTTGTTGTGGAATTGTGTGGCATGTAATTATGTTTTGTGGGGTGTAGTTGGGTAATGGAAATAAGTGGCATGTTGTGCTGTGGAATTATGTGGATAGTAATTAATTGGTGTTATGTGTACTGGAATTATGTACAGTGATATTGTGTGTTATGGAGTTAATTATGTGGAATGGTATTGTATGTTGTGTAGTGGTATGTTGTGTAGTTGAATCATTTGGTGTGCCGTTTAATTTTGTGGCATGATGTGTAAATATGTATTGTGTTTTGTAGGTATGTGGTGTGCTGTGGAATTTAGTTGTGTATTTGAAATGTGTTTTGTTGTTGAATAATGTGGTGTGTATTGCAAATGTGTGAAGTTGAATTGTGTTGTGTTGAATAGTGTGGCGTTGTGTTAAATTATGTTTATTGTAATTATTTGTTATGGTGTGTAGTGCATTTATGTGTATTGCTGTTATTTAGCATAAAGGTTATTTATCTGGGGTGTATTTATGTTGTATTTAGTTGAGTGTAATTATGTTAAGTTTAGTGGTATTATGTGCAGTTAAATATGTTTTGTGTGAGTGAATTGTGTGATGTGAGAAATTATGTGTTATGATTTGTAGTGGTATTATGTACCATGGTGTGTAGTAGTATTATATTGTGTGGAAATATATGGCATGTTGTGAAGATGAATTTATTTTGTGGAGTGTAATTATGTGTTTTGGAACTAGTGGATATATGTGTAGTGTGAATATGTGGTGGGAAATGTTGTTTGTAGTGTAATTATGTGTAGTGGAATTATCGGTGTTGGAATTGTGTTATGTGGAGTGTAATGATATGATTTGGAGTGTAGTGAAATTATGTAGCATAGTGGTATTTTATTTTCCAAAAGATCTTGCATTTAGGAAAGTTAGAGCTATTGGTGTTGTAAATGACAGTGTCTTGTAATCATGTGTTATGAAGTGGAGTGGAAGTATGTGCTGTGGAGTATAATTTTGTGGGTTGGATTGGAATTGTTAGTTGTGGCATTATGTTGAGTGGAGGGGATGCATGTAGTGAAATTATGTGGCATGGTGTGTAGTGGAGTTACGTGGCATGGTGTGCAGCGGAACTATGTGGATAGTAATTATTTGGTTTTGAGTGTACTGGAATTATGTGTAGTGGGATTGTGTGTCATGGAGTGTAATTATGTGGAATTGTATGTGTGTTGTGTAGTGGTATGTTGTGAAGTTTAATTGTGATGTGGTGTTTAATTTTGTGACATAAAGTGGTATTCTGTCGTGTGGATTGGATGTATGTGGTGTGTTGTGTAATTTTGTTGTTGAGCTGAATAATGTGGTGTTTTGCGAGTAGAATTGTATTGTGTAGAACTGTGTAGCATTGAGTGAAATTATGCTGATTGCAATTGTGTGTCATGATGTGGAGTGTATTTATGTGGATTGTTGCTATGTTGCATTTAAAGAACGTAAAAGCCACGTTACCTTTCAGATACCAGCAAAGCAGTTGTAAAAATGTGACAACGTAAATAAGACTGAGGGCTGTCTTTCATCCCACTGAAACGCCTATAATTAATTCAATTTAAAAAATGACATTTTTTGTATGGTTATATCGCACCCAGAGTGTGTGAAGGGGAATGTTAGAGAGTTCATTTGCAAAGCGGATCAGGGGAACATACGAAGGGTGAGAGCAGAATATAAATTGTACAACTAGACATATATGTTTTATGGTACTAATATTGGCCATTTGATTAGCGCCCAGATTGGTACTACAGGCGCTCAGCCCACTGAGCTATTTTATCGGTTTATAAAGTGACCTTAACTCACCCAGGCATGGCGCTTTGCCAGACTTGGTTGGCAACTTCTTGTCACAGGCTTGGTCCGTCCTACCGGCTGTCGGTCTCCACCGGGGGCAGGTAAGTTGCTGGGAGATGGATTTGAGCAGCATGAGCCCCTGGGGTACTCCCTAAGGCTAGCCTGGCCTTCGAACCTCCCTTCAAATGGGTGGGGTTACCCACCGAGTGATGGGGCACCGGTTCAGTACAGTGAGATGATGGTTGCATCTGCACTACAGGCACCCCGGAAGCGCACTCGTGAATTCACGCTGCTGACTCACCAGCACTCTGCTCACAATAGCATGCTGGGGGTAAGAGCAGTAATTTCACTGTTTGGAAGGGAAAGTGTGAACCTGAATGCCTGAAAGGAGTATGACGGTGGTACAGTAGGTTAATGCTTATGCTGCAGGAATCGTAAAAGGGTCAAATCCCGGCAAAAATTGCACAGCAGGGCATCTTTCTTAGCCTTTTTGTCACAAGGTCAAATGCTAGTCAGTTCACTCAATGCATTTTTGCAAACTATTGGTCTCAAGATTCAATCCACTGAAAATGGCACCGTGGGCTAATGCACCAGAGCATCACAGGATAAAACAACTTCATTAAACGATTTTGTAGGCAACTGCTTTATGGCTCCACCACAAAAGGACACACGGTGCCAGATAACAACAAATGGTTCCAAAATGTCTTTGTTGATATTAGAAATGGAGCACCCAAACTGCAAAATTCACTTTTTTCCCGTGACATTTTTGCTGGTGCCAAGAGAACCTTTAGTTTGGAGAATAAGCGATGCAGAATTTAGTATAGCCGATGTACAGGCTCCTGTATTAATGATTATGTCTTTTAAAAAATGTTTGTAGTGGTCTCTCTATGCATACCTTTCTCTTAGTCTAAATGTAATGTAGAACTTAGCAACAGAGCAAGCTGTCCCTGTGCACTTATCAGTGTATTCCCTCTGCAGCCCCACGTGACTACAGCCACTCCACGAGAACACTTCCCTGTTGTTATTTGATATGCATTAGAGTCCCATGATGGAAGTGCAACTTCGTTATGCATACATTCTACAGTTATTTATATCAGCCTTCAGGGAAATCTGCTGCATATGCCATTGAAATTGGAAGATTCTGACAGTCATTTGCCACAAAATCTATTGAATTTAACAAAAACAAATCGTTTTCACCCTGTACAGTAGTTAAACAAATTAACTTAATGTAGAGTGTGTAACATAAAGTAAAAATAACTCTTATATTCCTACTCCATAGAGTAGCTGCAAACGGAGGACAGAACTCTGCTCTGAAGGGGATTGCAGCGCAGGCACAGTTGAATTAGTAATGCTTATTCTGCGAACCACAGTAAGGGGACAACAGGGAACTGCAGAGGCAATTACCATTCTAAAGGAAACAAAAAAAAAACAATTAGGCTAAAATCTAACAAAAAAGGAAAGCAAATTCACCATAGCTGAGCAATCCCCCCTTAATAACCCTTTAATAAAAAATGAGGCATTCATGTGATGCAGGAATATATAGACAACAGTACATGTCAGAAAAAAGATCACTGGGCAGAATACAAAATATGACAAAGGAAGAGCGGACGACGTGCGCAATCCTGATGATGGGGCGAACAAGGCACCATGTATGCTAAAGTATACACGAGGTCATACGCTTACGTGCAAACTAAAACTGAGTATTCCATAATTTACATATTTAAAATCAATTAAATAATTCATTAACAAATAGTAATTGTTTTAAAATATTACTTAATTAACTTCCCAACTTAGACCCGACAAACCTAGCAGCCAGCTACTAAAATGTAATTAAAATAAATAAGTATTCTGTAATTTACATATATGACATTCAATTAAATAATAAAAATATTATGAATAAATTATTACTTAGTTAACTTCCTACCCTATACCCCTGCAAACCTAGCAGCCCGCACGTAAAACATAAGTAAAAGTAATAAGTATAACATATATTAAATAATTAAAATAAATTATGTAATTAACAATTATTTTTGAATTAATTACTATTTAACCTCCCACCCTATACCCATTTGAACGTAACTGCCCACAAATACCATTTAACAAAAATGTATCAATATTCATTTATTTAAATAATAAATATCAATCATATCATTAAATAACATTTATTAAATGATTCCTAATTATTATTAACTAATTTACTTCCTCCCCATCCCCTCTATAGACCTGCAACAATACTATATATTACTGTAAAAACAATTAAGTAATACATTTGAAATCACTTATAATTATAAGCTATATTTCTAAGAAAAACTTTATATAAATAATAGTAACATGTAAAATCAATATCAACAAAAACACATTCAAAACAATATTTTTAACTACTATCTTATTGAAAACAATATTCAAAACTTTGATATTATTTAAAACAATGTTACTTACCTAAAAAAACGATATTCTTGTCAACAATATTTGTACATCACAATATTTGTATATCACAATGTTTATTTTCCGATAGTTCTGCCTCCCAATATTTTTAAATCAGTCTTTTGTCCAAACACCATCTGATTCACTAATGGGGGTCACTTTTATTTCGGTGCCAGGGCCTATTTTCTGTCTCAGCCCAACACTGGTGGTAGTGAGGGAATCAATGGAGAGAAAGGTAAATTGGGGGGATGCCAAAAAAGATTGTTGCACCGGGGGCCTCCAGCACTAAAGGTGTTCCTGCCATAGTATGCACGTGATGGGACTCTTAAATCCATTTCCTAAACTCCTCCAGAGCTTATTCTTCACTGTAACCTCATATCAAATGTCCCCACTGACCAGTTTTCGCTGCATAGTCACACATTCCTTCACTTTGTCAATACTTTCATTCTAATGGTATGAATTCTGTTTCCTAAAGGTGGCTGCAACCCTAAATAACCTTGCTGTACTCTATGGAAAACGAGGCCGCTACAAGGAGGCTGAGCCACTGTGTAAACGAGCATTGGAGATCCGTGAGAAGGTAACATTAGAAGTGCTGCACATATCACTGGCTTTAAACTTATTGTAAACAGCAGGGTTCTCACTGTTGCATCGTCCGACAAACAATTTAGAATCCAGATTTTATCTGAAAATATTAAAAGATCCTTTCCTTCTGAGTCTTACCTAGTACTTAGAAAGGAAGTGTGGTCTAGAGATTACTTTGAAGTGTGGTATGGTGTTAGAACTGAAATGTGGTTCTGGCGCCATATAGAAATTATATATAGAAGTTATGCTGATGTATGGTCTGGTGGTGGTGGTGGTGGTGGTGGTGGTGGTCTGGCTTTGTGGTTCTCCAGTATTGAATCTTTCATAGATTCACATGCTTGTATCTTCCCCATCGGCATGGTGGGATTCTCACCGTAAAACAATAACCATAGCAGTAAAAGAAAAAACTGCATAGAAAACCAATAGGGAAGTATAGAGTTTGGTAGCTTATCATCGTTATTATGTGGTCTAAATACCAACCAATCAGCTGCCAGCCCTGAGATCACAATCCCCAGCAGAGCCACCATACCTCAGATTTCCAACCGCCGTCGTGTGAGGAGTCTCCCTGACCTCTGCTCAGTTTTGGTTACTTGGTGAACCTTTGACCTTTCTACAGTTTTGGATTGAGGTACTGTTTTTCCTCTATTTCTTCACCATGTCTGACAGCTCTAAGAAGAGGCTTTTCAGACCTTGCAAATCATGTGGGAAGGCCATATTATATTCTGAGGACCCTCACAAAGAATGCTTGTACTGCCTTTACCCTAAGCACGTCCCCAAGGAGTGCAAACACTGTCGCACCTTCTCGGCTAAAACCCTGAAAGACAGAGAAGCTTGCTTGTTATTATGGCTTCAGAAAAAGAAGACCACCTCAGACTCTTAGTCTGATGAAGGATCTAAAGGGCAATTCTATAAAAAGCATAAGAGGGAGTTGTCTGAGGAAAAGGCTGAGGTGAAGAAATAGAAAACGGAAAAATCTAAAGTCAAAGAATCATCGTCCTCTTCTTTGCCTCATACACCTCTCAAAAAGCCTTCAGAGACGAAGACTCCTTTGTCGCTCCTGTCGACGAAGACCGGAGTATCTTCTGTCACGACGCTGAAGAAGACGTCAACGACCTCGACCGAGTAGTCGACGACCATCTCGACGACGACTGCATCGTCGATGACACTGTCGACGACGGGATCATCGGCGACACCATCGATGACGAGTGGACAAACCTTGTTGACGGCCATTCTAATGCCACGTCGTCGCTCTTGTCGATGGGCGCATCAACGACTAATTTCAAATCGCCGATGACAAGATCGACCATCTCAATAAAGAGATTTACTCCGTCTGCGGGCTCGTCGACAGACAAGAAAGCAACAGAATTCACCACATGGACCAAGATCTCGCCGCTTCTCCCATCCAAACTCCTGGATTTATAGGAGTCAGAAGATGAAGGTCCATACAGAGTTGCTTATAGTCCCTAGCAACTCCAAATTAAAAGCCAGGAGACATATGAGCAGGAATGCCAGGAAGTTCTGGAAGAACTGTTGTTGAAAGATCGCCCAGTACAAGGCTCCAGAAGGTATGAGTCGTTCCAGCAAGCCTATGATTGCGACGAAGAAGAGGATGATAATGTCAGGGAAGACGCAATGTCCATGCCTATCTCTTTAGCCTCCGATTTAAGGCACATGATTAACGACTACTATCGCCGTTTCCCAGATGCCAATGCCCCTGCTTCCAACACCACAAGTTTACCACAGCCGTGGTACAGACTCCAGTGATTCAACCGCCACCTCTGGTGCAGACAGTGTGTACCCCTAAAATAGCGATTAGGGATGACTTTGTGGAGAGCGAGCAGGAGGAGCAGCCAGAGGAAGGGGAATTACTGCAAGACGACACAGCGGTCGATGAATGGGATCAAAATGTTATTCCTTCACCATTACCATCGCCATCTCCGCCAAACTCACCGCTGAAAGACATCGGAGGCTTCCATGACTTAATGGAGAAAGCTTCCAAGAGGTTTGAACTTCCTTTGCCGGTAAAGGAAAATGAGTGTTTCCTCTATGACTTTAAGGAAACTTCAAGAAAATCTTTAAGGACAATACCAATAATCAACCACATCTGGGAAGAGGGGCTGAAGATTATGAAAAATCCGGCCTCGGTTGCAGCCTCAGTTCCTAGGATTGAGAAAAAGTATCATGCCCCCGAAACATCACCAGCGTGCCTGATCGGTCATCCACGACCTGAATCAGTAGTTATGCAGGTGGCGCAGAGACGCTCCAAGAACCAGGCCTCTACTTTGTCAGCTCCTCCGGACAAGGAGGGCAAAAAGATGGATGGTGCAGGGAAGTGCTTTGCAGTGCTGGCAGCAGCTTCTATCAAAGCCAAGAATGCATTGGCACTTGTCAGCCGATATAACCAAAAGATGTGGTCGGAAATCACTCCGCTTTTGTCTCATCTTCCTGAAGACAAAAAAGAAGAGGCCGCAATGATCCTGCAAGACGGAGCTAGAGCAGCTTCTGAGTCCATCGACATAGCTGTGGACATCTCATCGATAGGATTCAGACAGATGGTTGGAGCTGTAGCGCTTCGAAGACAAGGGTGGCTGAAGGCTACATCTTTCAGGCCCAAAGTCCAGACGAAGATCATGGACATGCCCTTTGATGGGGAAAACCTTTTCAGAAGACATATTGATGATGCGTTGCAAGGAATAAAAGCGGACACAGACACCGCAAAAGCCTTAGGTTCCCTCCAACAAGGAAGATTTCAGTCTTTTCGTGGAAGAGCATCAAGAGGCCAGTTACATCAAAGATCCTCCTTTCAATCTAACAGGTACCAACCTTATTACCAACAGGGGTACCGTAAATTTTCCAACACCCAGCAGTTTTGCTCCTCTAACACCTCTTACCAACAGCAGTCGAGAAGAAAGTCTGCCACAAGGAGAAAGGCACCGGACTCCAATAGGAGATAGTGACGATATCCAGGCACCGTCCACCTCGTCACGCCCCAATCAGATCCATTACCTCTCTCACTAGTATCATCAGTGGCTGTCGATAACATCGGACAGATGGGTGTTGGATATTATACACCAAGACCACACCCTGGAGTTTATACAAACACCTCCAGCTCGACCTCCCATTCACAGGAAACAAAATTATCTCTCAGCACTCAAGGCAAAAATCTTGGCCCATATTGTAAAAGGAGCAATAGAGGAGGTTCCACCACAAAAGCGAGGGAAAGGATTCTACTCGCATTTTTTCCTTATAAGAAAAAAGCAGTCCACCAAATGGAGGCAGGTAATGGATCTCAGAGGCCTGAACAAATATATCAAGAAAATGTTGTTTCGTATGCTGTTGCTACTAGAGATTCTCCTAATGTTGCGCAGAGGAGATTACATGGCATCGTTAGATCTCTTGGATGCCTATTTTCATATTCCGATTCAAATCAAACACAGACAGTATCACGATTCGCGGTGGCGGGCGCCACTACCAATTCCCAATTCCGAGTGTATTCACGAAATGCATGGCGCCGGTCGCGGCGCACTTGAGACAGCAAGGCCACCATATATATCCATATCTGGACGACTGACCCATAAAAGGCGCATCGTTCCAGGACGCACTGCAATCCCTAGAATGCTGCATGGATTTGTTCCAAGTTCTAGGACTGCGGATCAACATGGAAAAGTCTTCCCTCGTTCCAGTGCAGTCGCTTCAGTTCCTAGGAGCCAAATTACAAACTCAGGAAGCAAAAGCATACCCCTCAGAAGAGCACACACAAAAAATAATGGGGCTGGAGCACGATTAAAATCAAAAAGGTTCACTTCAGTAAGAATCTTCAAATCATTGCTGGGAATTATATCATCCTGCATTCCTTTAGTCCCCAATTGTCGCCTACGCATGCGGCCGCTGCATGAGCTTCTCGACAAGCAATGGGTACAAGCCCTAGGATCCTTAGAGGTTCGAATCACTATCAACCCTCAAATCAAAGATGCACTGTCATGGTGGGCATCAGGAGCAACTTATCAAAAGGTCTGCTTTTCGAACCCCAATCTCCCAGCTATATCATGACGAAAGACGCCTCATTACAAGGATGGGGAGCACACCTTCAGGAATTGGAAATACAGGGCCATTGGACAGATTAAGAGGCCTGTTTACACATCAACCTGCTCGAGTTAAAGGTGGTTTTCCTAGGCCTGCAAGCCTTCCTTCCCAGAATCCAAAACTCACCTGTTCTAGTCAGGACAGACAGTACGGCGATAATGTTTTACTTACTGAAGCAAGGGGGCACAAAATCAAAACTCCTGTCGGCACAAGCCCAGGAGATTTGGAACTGGATGTTACAACACAACATTTCTCTGCAGGCTCAACATGTCCCTGGAGTGCACAACACGAGGGCAGACCGCCTAAGCAGGTCAGCTTCAATCTGCTACGAATTGGAACTAAATCAAATCCAACTCTTAAGAATATTCAGTTTATGGGGCACACCAACTTTGGACCTGTTTGCAAATCAACACAACAAGAAATGCAAACATTTTGCAAGCAGATTCCCTCAAGCGGGGTCTTGGGGAAATGCGCTACACCTCCGTTGGACGGGGATGTTTGCATACGTGTTTCCCCCGTTCCCTCTCATACCAAGGATACTACGGAAAATTAGATCAGAATCTTGCCATCTAATCCTAATAGCCCCGGCTTGGCCGAGACAGTTCTGGTACTTGTAACTCCTCCAGCTGTCAGTGAATCCCAGAGTGCAATTCCCATTGATTCAGCATCTGATCTCCATGAGAGAAGGGCAAGTTCTTCATCCGCAGTTGACCTCACTGAACTTGTCAGCCTAGAACCTCATGAGCATGAATTTTATTTCTTAGATATCCCTCAAGAATGCCGGGATATCTTATCGAACTCTCGAGAAGTATCTACCAATAAGACTTGCACAGCAAAATGGAAGAGATTTTGCCATTGCTGTTCTCATCAAAATCTGCATCCTTTTCACTCTTCGCCGGAGCAGATACTCCCTTACCTGCTACACCTAGCCAAGGCTGGACTCTCTCATGCATCGATAAAAAATAAAAGTGCATTTTGCTGCTATATCGAGATACCGCAAAATGCCAAATCGTCCATCTCTTTGGTTGCAGAGGGTAATAAAGGAGTTCCTAAAAGGGCTGTTCAGAGTGTTTCCACCTATTAAGTAGCCATCCATTCCATGGCAGCTCAATACAGTTTTGTCACATCTCATGAAACCCCCGTTCGAACCGATTCACCAAGCTGAGTTACAGTTCGTCTCTTGGAAAGTGGCCTTATTACTAGCCCTCACTTCAGCCAGGAGAGTCAGTGAGATCCAGGCGTTCTCTGTCTCTGAGCCATTTCTTCAATTCAAGTCAGACAAAGTCATTCTCAGGACAAACCCTAAATTTATCCCCAAAGTCCCTACGGTGTTTCATCTCAACGAACCAATTGTATAACCCACATATATCAAGAACCCATCTTTTGCACCGGAAAAATCTCTGCACACTTTGGACATCAGGAGATGCCTCAAATTTTATATTGACAAAACATAATCCTTTCGGAAAATACACCAGCTGCTCGTCGCTTTTGCTGGGCCTAGGAAAGGCTTAGCATTGTCAAGATCTACCATTTCAAGATGGATAGCCTCTGCCATCTCTTTATGTCATGAAAAGGCAGGAAAGCCTTTGCACGCCCAAGTTTGCGCTCATTCCGCATGAAAAATGGCAACGTCAACCGCACTGTTCACAGGAGTATCGCTCCCGGACATTTGCAGAGCAGCAACATGTACAAATGCACACACGTTTACCAGGCATTAATGTCTGGACACAGCATGGAAAGCGGACTCCGGAGTGGGGCAAGCAGTTCTACGGCACCTGTTACACTAAGGTACCTTTCTTTCTGTATATTTGTATGTTTTCATATATACACTTATTCAAGAGACTAGTTGTGTTTGTTAATTCCTTTACTCTATGACTGTTTATTCCATTAGATTTACTTTTATATGCATTGTTGATATTTTGTTTCATGTACCATGTCCCAGGGTGATATGCACTGAGCACATACCTTTGTTTTTGGGTCAGTATAAGGCAATATGATATTTTAGTACTAAGGAAGCAAACGCCTAGGAAAAGGGGTCTATCCTGGAAACGCTACATGGTACTGCTGTCTATTCTGATACAAGCATGTGAATCTAAGAAAGATTCAATACTAGAGAAAAAACTAGTTACTTACCTGTGCACTATGGTTCTCCTGTATTGATATCTTTCATAGATTCACATGCGGCCAGTCCGCCTCCCCGTTTTCTCAGATGGACCACTTTTATCTCTGGATATATCCTTGGCTCACACTATGGGCTGGAAATCTGAGGTTAGGTGGCTCTGCTGGGGATTGTGATATCAGGGCTGGCAGCTGATTGGTTGGTATTTAGACCACATAATAATGATGATAAGCTACCAAACTCTATACTTCCCTATTGGTTTTCTATGCAGTTTTTTCTTTTACTGCTATGGTTATTTTTTTACCGTGAGACTCCCACCATGACGACGGGGAAGATGCAAGCATGTGAATCTATGAAAGATATCAATACTGGAGAACCATAGTGTACAGGTAAGTAACTAGTTTTCTAAGTTGGGATGTTGCCTATATTAGAAACACAATTCAAAAGAGAATATGCGAAGTGCAAAACGTGTCAAATTGAAATAATTACATAAGATATCCGGAGCCCCATTCACAGTTCAGAGTAGTGAAAATCCACTGATTATTGGAGGAAGTGCTAAATTTGCAGGTAAATCCACCGCTAGAATCCTCACCACCATGCCTTCAACATGAAAGAAAATGTACCAGTTGATTTCACTATTGATTTAGCATGTCCTTCAGAATTTGGTGGAATTTCTGTTAACCTACATAATGTTACATTTCTCTATGAATGTGCCTATCATAATTTCACATGCTTTTAGACAGTCTTTTTCATCAGCCTGGGAATCTTTTATAGATTTACAGGCCACCCTCTCTTTCCTTCATCTGTACTTTCCTCCAGATATTTCCACAGCATCTTCAGTTTGTGGGAAGCAACTTCAAAATTACTTTTAGGGTAAGTGTAACATAATGGTTATGTTAAAATACTCACCAAATAATAAGAAAATAGCTTATAATTGTGCTTCTTTTTGTACCAGGTTAAACATTACTGACATACACGTAAAGAACTGGTATTCCTGAGTCTGGCAATGTTTCCACATTCAGGGGAAATAACTTGTAATCCCTGTTTACTCACTGAGGGACAGCAGCTGGAATCATTAATTACGGCCTGATATCTTCTTGTGGAGTTAACAGGGAATTTCTAATGAGCACTGCTGTGTCGAAAAAGTTTTACTGAGGTGGATAATCCTAAACTCCTCCCATCAGGGGTTTGTAGTCACTAAGGTGGATAATCTTAATTACGACCCATCAGAGTCTGTCTTCTGCTTTTTGCGCACAGATCTGGCCTCATTCATAAAAATACTTTCAATACAGAACACCCTAATGGGGCATCTGGTAGTAGAAGTCCTGATAAATGAGAACTTCTGTTGTCAACGCCCTGGAAGGTTTTACCATTCAGTCACAAGGTGCTGGTAAATGTGACATCTCATTGATGAGCTCCCGGTCGAGGAGACCTCTCGTTGATAAGGCCTGATGAGTGAATTCTCTCACTAATCAATGGTACCATCAGTGATGTCATTAATGATGTAATTGAACATGTCATGAGGGATATAATATCTGTGGTTATAAGCAAGGATGGCAGGGACACAAGTTATAGTTAGCTCAGTAAACTGTAACTGGTGAATTTTAGTAGTTTTTGTGTTAAAACAATAGTTTTTATATTATTCCAAAGCCTAACAATACCATCACTTTACCTTTTATTTTTCAGTGATTTTCTAAGGTTTTTTTTAATGTTAAACTTCAATATTATTACCATAGCTAACCATAACGTCACTTTATCCTTTGAATTTGTTCAGAGAATTTGTAAAGGTTTTTTTTTACCATACAGTAAGGTCTAATTACCATATCTAACTATGATTAAAGTCCACCCGTAAGATAGTTTTACATTGTACATAGAACAGGAGATTATCCGTGGAGTCTTCGCATTTGCTGTTTTGCAATGTTTAGAGTACTTGGGATGTTATAAGAAGTTTGTTTTACTTAGGCTACGGCTTATCTTAAATTGATTGATCTTATGTAAACTACGATCTTGCATTTTAATCAATGTTAATGTGTTGGTATCCCCTATCTGTATAGCTGTTGGCACACTGCACTTTATAAAAACTATGAATTTGCAAGTTAGCACAAATCTTAGGCCCAACTCTGCTATTGAGATCTTGGAATGGCCCATTTGATATGTTTTATTTTAATGTTTTATGATGAACTGTTCATATTATTGTATATGAAATATGTAAATATATTGTTCTTTTCTGGATGTTTTAATATCCGAATAAAGATACTTTGATGATGAACTATGACGCCACTTTGACCTTTGTTTTTTTTTCAATTAATTGTGTGGGTTTTTGATCATATTCACCCAACTACCTCATGGAGCATGCTTTTTGGCTGTGCGAAGTAGAGGTTTGGATGCATGGCCTGGCCTGTGGAGAGGCCCTGTGCCCAACCCCACGATCAGACCCAACCCCACAAACCGCCAACCCCCTACAGGCCCCACTCCCAATTTTCCATTTTTTGTCTTTTTTTCAGGGTCCTGTGCTACTCTTGCTCAACTACACAGGGGGGCCTGGCTGGATCTCGCTGGAGTCCTACTGGATCACTTGGGATGGCTCGTTGGGTCTTCCTGGGAGGCACTCAGGACCCATGACATGGAAAAAATGTTTTGCCGCTTTATGCCCCCTTGTACAGAGTCCTTAAAAAAGCAGCTGCAACATTTCTGTTGCAGTAGCCAATCAGATTTCTTTGTGCCATGGGAAGTTACTGGGGTCACGGGACCAAAGCAGATGACTGGGGAAAAAGCCCTGTAGGCCAATCAAAATGCTTATTTTTTAAATTTGTTATTTCGCTGGAGGCCTGTGGGACCAATTGTCAATATATCACTTACTTTTGAGAGATCATTGCGCAAAAAATGCTGAACGAATTTACACCAAAAAAGGTACTCTTTTTATGTGAATGTGAAAGTGTAAGGACAAGTCGAGGGGCGGAATACTCAGAGACAGGCTTGAGTTTAGATAAAGCAGTCTTTATTCCTCTGTACACGAGTCTCTTTTAAGTGCGCCCGAATGCACAGTCAGGTTCACACCAATGGAAACAAAGGGTCCAATCAGTTTTTCTTGCTCAATGTGTCCTTGGGCTTTTCGGGACGCTGCTTCTAGGCTCGGCTGCTCCTCTTGTCTCGTTTACCCAGGCGGCGGTGTTGGCGATGTATGAAAAGAAAAGGGAGACAAGAGACGCGATTGTAATAGTGTGCTTCGACTTCTTCTGTGGGGAAAGGGCGTGAGGGACACCGGTGCTCGACTACGGAATGTGCAGTGTGATACCAGGCTTGAAGGAGAAAAGAGGGGAGAGTTATCTAAACACTCTCCCGCCTCCCAAACCACCCTGCCATACGCCCGCGTACCTGGGTGAGCCACGCGCCTCCAGGTACGTGGCTGGGCGGACCGCCTTCCGGTTGGCCTCATGGTTTTCTCCTTCCGTCTTCGTCCGACACGACGTCCCGGGGTCTCCTCGGGTCTTTGTCTGTGGTGGCGTCCTGTAGGTCCTCCGACTCCTCGGTGTTCGGTGCGTTCTCCTCCTCGTCTGCTTCTCTTCTGCGAGTGTCTCTCTTGACTTCGTCTTCCTGCTCTCCTTTCAGTGGTCGAGAGAGGGTCACGAGGTAATTGGGGGCGGGGCCCACAGCACTCCCGGGATTTTTAAAGGGGTCCGTCCATTTCAGCGTTTCTTCTTGCTTGTCGACGTCTAAATCCCACGCATGGGGCTGTTGGGAAAAGACAGGGGACTGGCAATGTAAATGCTGTTCCGTCACCAGAGGGATCCCTGCGCTTCCGTGCCTCTTCTTTTCTTGTTGTTGCGGGGCGACCCCGTGAAATTCCCTCCCCCTAGGATTCTCCCGATTGGGGAGAGGAAGAAGGCGGTATAGGAAATCTGCATTTCCATTCTCAGTGCCCTTTTTGTGTTTGATGGTAAATGAGAAGGGCTGGAGGGTCAGAAACCATCTTAACACTCTAGGGTTGTTTCCTCGGTTCCTGCTTAACCACTGCAGGGGGCGTGGTCTGTATACAGAGTGAAATGGCTCCCCTCCAAATAGTACCTCAATTTGTCTATAGCCCATTTCACCGCTAGGCACTCTTTTTCTATCGTTGGATACTTCAACTCTCTGGGGAACAGCTTTCTGCTTATGAACAGAACGGGATGTTCTACACCCTCACGTGATGTTTGAGACAGTACTGCTCCAATCCCACACCCGGATGCATCTGTTTGTAACAGGAAGGGACGTGAAAAGTCGGGGGAAACCAGGACTGGGCTAGTGGTGATGGCATGTTTGAGATTTTCGAAGGCTCTTTTTAAGGCATCAGAGGGCTGCTGGAGGACTTTGATCTTTACGTCCTTCTTTAGAACATCTGTGAGGGGTCCAGCTATCTCCGAATATAAGGGTATAAACCGCCTATAGTATCCAAGGAGGCCTAGGAAGGCTCGGACCTCCCTTTTGGTGCTAGGAAAGGGTGTCTCCCGGATAGCCCTAACCTTTTCTTCTTGTGGGGCTATCAGCCCGTGTACCAACACATATCCTAGATATTTGACTGATTGGTAACCCACCCGAGATTTTTTTGAATTTACATGTAAACCCGCCTCCTGCAATGCGCTCAATACTAGGTCTAGGTGCTGTAGGTGTTCTTCCCATGTTGTGCTAAACACGACGATGTCGTCTAAGTATGCCGAGGCACAGTGTCGTACCTCTTTCAGCACTTCATTCATGAGGCGTTGAAATGTTGCAGGCGCTCCATGAAGCCCAAAGGGAAGCACCAGAAACTCATACAGCCCGTCCGGTGTGGAGAAGGCGGTCTTTTAACTTTCTGATGGACGCAAGGGGACCTGCCAATATCCCTTGGTAAGGTCGAACGTTGTATTAAATTAGGCCTCCCCCAGCTTCTCAATTAAGTCATCTACCCTCGGTATGGGGTATGAATCAAACTTGGAAATCTCATTGAGGGCCCTAAAGTCCATGCAGAAGCGAATGGATCATCGGGTTTCGGGACCATTACTATCGGTGAGTTCCATTCGCTTCTGGAGGGTTGTATGACCCCCATCTGTATCATGTCATGTACCTCGTTTTGTACGGCTTCCCTTCTGGCAGCTGGTATTCTATAAGGCCTTTTATTAATCACTTGTCCTGGAAGAGTGTGTATCCTATGCTCTGCGAGGGTGGTTCTACCGGGTAGGTCTGAAAAAAGAGGGGCAAATTTCTGCAGGAGGACGTTGAGCTTTTCCCGGTTGGTAACATCTAGCTCTTCATTGATTACAAGTTGTTCTATAGTAGAGTCGGGTGTTCGGTGAGTAGGTAAGGTAAAGCCCACCGTATGGGGAAGAGGGCCTAACCACTTCCGAAGAAGGTTAATGTGGTAGGTTTGCACTCTGTTGGGCTTTACTTGCAGTTTGTAGCTGGTTTTCCCCACTGTTCCCACGACCTTATAGGGTCCCAATCTCTCTGCTTTAAACTTACAGGTGGAAGAAGGCATCATAACTAACACCCAGTCTCCTACCTTCAGTACTCTCCACTTTTTCCCTTTGTTATAGTGGTAAGCTTGTTCACTTTGTTTTTTTTCTAAATGAGAGTATGCCAGATCTCGTAATTTCCCTAATCGGGTCTTGAGATCCCGAGTATACTCAAGCATTTCTTTGGTGCCTACCTCTTCTTCCCTTTCCCATGCTTCCTTTGTCATGTCCAGTAGTGACCGGGGTTGACGTCCATAGAGTAACTCGAAGGACGAACAACCGAGACTACTCTGGTATTGACTCCGGATAACATAGAGAGCGAGGGGTAGGAGGTGGTCCCAGTCCCTTCCCTCCGCCTGAAGCATCTTTTTTAAAATGAGTTTCAAAGTCCCATTGTACCTCTCAACCAAGCCATCGGTCTGGGGATGGTAAACCGAGGTGCGTATGTGGGACATATCTAGGAGGGTACAGACCTCTTTCATAGTCCGGGACATGAAAGGGGTTCCCTGATCCGTTGGAATCTCTTTGGGAAACCCCACTCTCGCAAACAAGTCCACCAGGCAATTGGCTCTACTTTGAGTAGTAGTGGCTTTTAAGGGAAAAGCTTCAGGGTAACGTGTGGCATAGTCAACCACAACGAGTACATATTCATGCCCTTTCCTGGTCTTGGGGAGAGGTCCTATTATATCCATCCCTACCCTGGTAAATGGGGTACCAATAATCGGGAGAGGTTGTAAGGGTACATGTGGTGGTTGATAGGGGTTGCGTTTTTGGCACGTGGCACACTCCTGGCAGTATTGTTTCAACTCATGATAGATCCCTGGCCAGTAAAAATGCCTTAACACATTCTTTAAGGTTTTTTCCGCACCGGTATGCCCAGCGGTTAGGTGGGAGTGGGAAAAGAACATTATCTGTGGTCGGAAGGCCCTAGGTACCAACAACTGAGCCTCGTCCTCTGGTGAAGGTTTCCTATACAACATTTCCTTTTCGATAAAGAAATAGGGGTAGGCTGATGTATCGTCATTGTTTCGTCTGTGGGCACTCTCCCAGGCATTACGAAGCATGTCATAATTGATTTGGGCAAATTTAAAGCTTCTGTCCAGGAGCCAGGGTTCTGGGGTGAGTAAGGCGTGTGGTACTATTGGCTCTACCCTGGTCCCGTCCGGGTTGGTGGCCTGTGCTTGGAGGAGGTGCCGAAACTGTTCTAGAAATTCTGGATTATCTGTTCCGATTATCAATGCTTCAGGTAGACCTACCATTACCCCAACCCGGATAGAGTGCGGTTTTTTCCCAGGGTATGTTATTTCTAAAAGCGCTACCGGGTAGGGTTTAATGTCTCCGTGGACGCATCTAATGTGTACCTGTTCTTCCGGTAATAACTGGTTCTGCTTTACCAGTTCCCTTTGTATTACCGACTGCCTACACCCGGAGTCTAGCAAGGCTCTCACTGACAGTCCGTTCACCAGGACACTCACGTAAAATGTGTTTCCCAGCTCGGCTGTATATAACACCGTCTTCGGTAAATAGCCGATCTCCATTGGTTCTTCTTGTGTCCTTCTCTTGGGGCAAGCTCTAGCAATGTGACCCCAGTCGCCACATTCGTAGCACTGAGGCCCCTTTGGTGGTACTGCTTCAGTTCGGCGGGGGCCTATTCGTGTAGCCTCCGGATTAGGTTTCGTCGCTTTTCTTTCAGTTCTTTGATTTTGGGGACGTATCCCTCGCTCCGCCTCATGTTGGGGTATCCTTGGCTGGGCTCGCGCAAACGTGGAGGCCATGTCCACCACCTCTGTAGTTGTAAGACCAGAATGTTGGCGGAGCCATCTTTGCGTATTGTATGGTAGGGCCTCTAAAAATTGTTCTAAATACATTTTGTCCAATATTTCCTCCTTAGAGCTTTCTTGGGGGCGAACCCATTTATCTGCTTCGTTTTTCAGACGGTAGAAGAGGGTTTTAGGGTTCTCTCCCGGGTGCCCCTTTTCCCTGCGAAAACGGACACGGTAGGCCTCGCCAAGGTGGTCAAGGATGACAGTTTTAATTGTCTCATACGGAGTGGTCCCGTTTGGGTTGGCCACCTAGTATGCGGCCTGCGCATCCCCCGTAAGTAAGGGAGCCAAGACAAACGGCCATTGCTCAACTGGCCACTTACAGGCCCTTGCAGCCCTCTCAAAGTTCAGTATATATGCATCTGGGTCTTCGCCGGGTATGTATTTTTGTAGGGCGATGCCCGTTGGCCCGGTGGGAAAGGATCGGGGTACCTCTATGCCTCCGCTCGCCTTTTCGCTGGAGAATTTCACTAAGTGATCCAGTTGAGCAGCGAAGGAATCTTTAAAGACGTCCCTGTCCGCCTGGGCTGAGGCCATCTGCCGTTCAACCGCCCATTTAAGTTCATCTTGTCCTTTGATGAGATGTTGGATAACGGCTTCCATTATTTCAGTACTAATGGTTAGTCCGCCCGCATTCTCCACCACTTGTGAAAGTGTAAGGACAAGTCGAGGGGCGTAATACTCAGAGACAGGCTTGAGTTTAGATGAAGCAGTCTTTATTCCTCTGTGAGAAAAGAGGGGAGAAAAGAGGGGAGAGTTATCTAAACCCTCTCCCGCCTCCCAAACCACCCTGCTACGCCCGCGTACCTGGGTGAGCCACGCGCCTCCAGGTACGAGGCTGGGCGTAACGGCTTCTGGTTGGCCTCCTGGCTTACTCCTTCCGTCTTCGTCCGACACGACGTCCCGGGGTCTCCTCGGGTCTTCGTCTGTGGTGGCGTCCTGTAGGTCCTCCGGCTCCTCGGTGTTCGGTGCGTTCTCCTCCTCCTCGTCTGCTTCTCTTCCGCGAGTGTCTCTCTTGACTTCGTCTTCCTGCTCTCCTTTCAGTGGTCGAGAGAGGGTCACGAGGTAATTGGGGGCGGGGCCCACAGCACTACCGGGATTTTTAAAGGGGTCCGTCCATTTCAGCGTTTCTTCTTGCTTGTCGATGACTAAATCCCACGCATGGGGCTGTTGGGAAAAGACAGGGGACTGGCAATGTAAATGCTGTTCCATCACCAGAGGGGTCCCTGCGCTTCCGTGCCTCTTCTTTTCTTGTTGTTGCGGGGCGACCCCGTGACATTGAAGATCTAGTTTTCCTCCAAATTTGGTGTAAAATTGTTCTGTCACTTTTTTCTAAAAAGCTTCTTAAAATGTTGATGTTTAATTGCATGGGGTAAATACATTTGAATCCCCCTTTTTTTCCCCAATGGATTACCCCGAACCTTTCCAGGAAGGAGTAGAGGTGGAGAAACGTTTTAGGGAAAGTTTTGCAAAGATTCTTCAAATGACGGAAAAGTTAACAGTAAAACAAAAAATGCACTTACTATGGAAACTCTGAACTAACTATAACTACCCAGTGGCATACACACACACACACTGCAAATAGAAAGGCTAAAGTGATGTTATAGTTATGTGTTGAAATACCATTGTGTGTGTGTGTCACACACTGAAAAAAGAAAGGTTCAAGTGAAGTTATAGTTATGTGTTGAAATAACTTAATGTGTGTGTGTGTATATAAAATATGTATATGTGTATATATGTAATGTATATAGTGACGGTTGCCACTGTGTAAATCTAGTTAGGATTGGGCTTCTACAGGTAATTGATTTTTGGGGTTTGCTAATTACTGGAGTTATTTGACGAATCTTCACAAAACTTTCAACAAAAAAGTATAAGCCAGTTCAGCTCCTTGGTGAAAAGTTTCAAGGTGATCTCTCAAGTGGGGCCTTGAAAAAGGTTTACCCATAGGAAAATTGCATAGCGCTAGAGCTGAATCCGAAAGCTAGATCTTTACCCAAAAAGTGTGCTTTTTGTGATTTGGTGTAAATCTGTTCAGTAATTAGTAAGTAGTAGTAGAGCGGGGCAGACAGATCAAAGGAAAAAATCTGATTCGCTGGCGTCTACAAAGATGTTGTGGGAGACATTTTAGGACTCGGGAACTTAGTTCCCATGTCCAAAAAACAAACAAAAAGAAAACTTAAGATATTGGGGGCAGGGTATTGATACCCAGGCCCCCTAGGCCCCATAGAACCCACCCCTGGGGTCAAAAACTGATTTTTGTTTTTTTAGCAGTAACGCCGTGCTGTCCATATGTAGTTTAAAATGTCATCAGTGATGTCATCAATGACGCTATTGAACATTTGAGCGATGTAATGTGAGGTTGTAAGCAGTAGATGTCAGCTACGCAAGTTATAGTTAGCTAAGTTAATTAGAAGTGGTGAATTTAAGTCATTTTTTCATTTTAACTGACTTTTTAACCTAACTATAACATTACTTTAACCTTTGTGTTTTTTCAGTGAAAAGCCCTAGGGCATGGGGTCCCTGGGGGCCAAAATGGGCTCAGGAAGGCAAGCCCTACTCACACCCCCTCCCTGTATATATTTATGAAAAAAAATAGCAGTGCCCATTTTCTTCTTTTCTTTTTGGGCTGCAATCCCATGGGTGTCTCGGATCACAGCAAAAAATGTGATTATTCTTATTATTTTAGTCACAGAGTGTGTCCCTCTGGGTCCTATCCACAGGGCCTAGGGGGGCAGGGGATCTTTACCCTGCCCCCTTATATATTTTTGTAAGCTTCAGTACAGGAGACTAAGTCCCCAACTTCTGTAATGGCTGCCAGCAACATTTTTCTCGAATTACTGGCAGCCAATTCAAACATTGCTCCTGCAGGACTCTGACTCCCTCTGTAGCGAATTGACCCAAAGGAAAAAAGCTCCCTGGGCCAATCAGAAGGCTCTATTTTTTTAAATTGGGATCGACGAACTCTCTAGAACAGATATACAAATATTTTCTAAACTTCATTTTTCAACAACTACTGAACAGATTTACACCAATATTTGGCTTAATTCGTCCAGCAGTTTTTGCAGTAGTACTGTTTAACCCCTTCCATGCTGCGCAAATTCCGCCGCTGTGCTGACGGAATCTTGCGCGGGCGTGGTCATGACGGAACGGTTCCGTCATGAGCACAGCTCAACCGTGGCTCATGACGGAACCGTTCCGTCATGAGCACCGAAGGGGTTAAAGAAAAATGCATGGGTAAATTCGCTTTTGACACCCCCCCCCCTTTTTTCCCTGCCCTCATTGACAGATTACCCCGAAACGTTCAAGGAAGGAGCTGGGGTGGATGAAATTTAGTTTTGGCAAATTTCGTGAAGATTTGTCAAATGGCGCCAAATCTATTGACAAACCAAAAAGCGATCTGTTTATAGAAAAGCAGACCTAACTATAACTAACCAGTGGCGACCGCATTTGGGGTTTATAGATAGATAGATATTAAAACAATACCCTATCAGGCTTAGAGTGTTGCATAAATTATGCAGAAAAAAAGCAGAGAACTCTGGGTAGTTCCCAAGTTTAGGTGGAGAGCAACTCCTGTATGAAGCACCCTAGACAGCAGCGACACTCCAAAATCTGCTCACCTCAAATGTCTGCTTTTCTATCAAACTTTTTACACATAGAATTAGCACAATGCCATCCATGCTAAATTAAAAAGGGATGCCATTTCTACAGCAAAGTCTTTAAGCATAGGATTAGCACAGTGTCATCTACGCTGAGCTGTAATGTGACAAAAGCCTTTTACCATTCCGAGGATATTATTACAGATTTGATTGGTAAAATACCATTCAAGCAAACCTGGAATGAATAAAAGCAACCCCTGACATGTGTTTCGCTATCATTATAGGCTTTGTCTAGACACAAGAGAGCACCCAGTATAAGTCAAAACAATACCCTTTCAGGCTAAGAGTGGCGCATACATTATGCAAAAAAGAAGCACAGAACTCTGGGTAGTTCCTAAGTTTAGGTAGAGAGCAGCTCCTGTATAGAGCGCCCTACAACACCAGCAACACTCTGAATCTGCTCACCTCAAATGTCTTTTTTTCTGGCAAAGAAAGTCTTTTGCCATTGCAAAAGAAATGGCAAAAGGTTTTGTCCCTTTCCAGCTGGCGTGGATGGCACTGTGCTAATTGTATGTTTAAAAACTTTGCTAGAAAAACAGACATTGGACGTGAGCAGATTCAGAGTGTTGCTGGTTTTATAGGGTGCTCTGTACAGGAGCTGCTCTCCACCTAAACTTCGGAACTAGACAGTTCCCTGCTATTTCTATTCACTGAAAAAACAAGGGTTACAGGAACCTTATAGTTAGTCTCAGATTTCACTCGTACAATACCAGTGAAAGTCGGCAGTTATAGTTAACCGAGCTAACTATAGCTTACGCCCCCACACTGCACTGCTTATGACCTCACATATTACATCACTCATGACATGGTCAGTGGCATCACCGATGACATCTCAAATGACATCACTGATAACATCATCCACAGAGCCACTCCCACCCCACACAAGTACTCACACAACCACTCACTCATCCATAGTCACTCACTCACACACCCACTCACTCATACACACACTCACCAATCAATCGCCCACCCATACAGCTGCTCATACAACCAGTCACTCATCCATACAGCCATTCCCATAGCCATACACTCACCCATACAGCTACTCACATACCTACTTATTTACCTATAAGTGACCCTGCCACCTTGGGATCCATTCTGCAGTTGCACCTCCTGGTTCGTATTCTGGTGGGAAATGGGGTCCCCAAGCATAGGTGAGGTAAAAAGGGGCTAGTGACTCCAAGTCCAGGTAGTGTATTGAGCAGAGGCACTTTTAGCACAGTGGTGATGGCCCTGCCCCCTTGTGCTCCATTCTGCAATCTCGCCTCCCGGTGTGTATTCTGGTGGGAAATGGGGTCCCTAGGCATAAGTGAGGTCAAAAGGGGTTAGTGACCCCAAGTCCAGGTAGTGTGATGTCCCGCACAGTGGGAGAGCAGAGGCACTTTTAGAACTGGGGTGATGGCCCCATCCCATTGGGCTCCGTTCTACAGTCACGCCTCCTGCCAGATATCCTGGTGGGAAATGAAGTCCCATGCACATGTGAGGTCAAAAGGGAATAGTGAACCCCCTCTTTAATGATAATTGTAGCCCCGGAGAAGTGGTGGTCCCCCGGGCCAGAGTTCCGCGCGGACCCCCTATTTATTGTTAGGTGTAGCCCCGTGGAGGTGGTGGTGCCTTGGATCTATAGATAGATCCTGACCGGCTTCGGTCGTGCCACCACTCCCGGTCCCGATGCTCATGGTGCCCCCCAGCGGTTCTCTGCCCTTTCTGATCTCCAAATCCGACACTGACCCGAGGGGCATTGTCCAACTCCAGAGCTGATTTTAGCAATGTCTTCCAGGTTAGAGCTTGAGCCCTACTTGTATGGGCTAGGATTTGGGTGTGGGTCGCTGAACCCTGAAGAATACTAGCCTTTCTAACCAAACATGGACTGGTGTGAGGACTTGGCTTTGCCATGGTAAAAGGAGCTTCCTATGCAGTTGGAGTGAGAAGGGGAACCAAGGTCTTTGACCCTAGCCTGCCCTCTGTGGCAGTCAAGGCAAACCTTTTGACAGAGTTGCTTCAACCGAGAGTGACACCCTCAGAACCTCTTCTTCAATTTAATGAAGCCCTTCAGACGTCCTGCTTGGAACTTGGTCTGAGCCCAGCACAGTGGCTCCTGTGTACATGACACTTGCACGCCACCACCACCCTGCCCCAGGGGACCCCAACTTTCTCACCCAAAACCCTACCTCCAAGAGGTTTTTGGTCCAAACCCCTCTCTCCCATGTAAATCCTGCCACATTCCCTAGTGCCCCACTTTATATGGAGTCAAAGAGGCGGGAGACATTAGTGAAAAAGCTGTTTTCTTTCATCAGCTTGGCACTGCAGTCCATGAACACTGTATGCATTTTGAGCTGTTACTCACATGCTCTATGTGATTCAGTTGTGCAGGTGCTGCCCACGGTCCCGGAAGAGGCTCAGCCCGTACTCTCCCAGGCTGTTTTTGATGGGAGAGATGCAGCTAAGTTCGCAATCAGATGTTGACTGGATACCACCGACTTACTGGGCAGAGCTGTTTCATCATTGTTGGCCTTACATTGCTTTAAGGACAGCAGGGCTACGGTCAGATCCTTGGACCTTTTAATGACCCCCTGCCATCCCCAATTCGCCTTTCGCTACTTTCGTGGCCACAGAAGAGGCTTCCAGCCATGTCTATGCCCTCCCTGCCACCACGGCCCGCTTCCCAACTCCTGCGTGCCCAGAGATTGCGCTAGTCTACCCCCCCCCCCCCCCGGCAGCCTCCAAACCCATAAAATCTGCCCTCTTACCATCATCGGCACCCAGTAGGGGACAGAATACAACATTACCTGCCCCACTAGAGGTCCATAACATCAGACCAATGGGTTCTCCAAATTGTCCAGAGAGAATTCTTCCTCCTCTTCGTGTTTATCCCTCCATTCATGCACCTGATTGCCACAGGCTGATAGAGAACCATCTCTCCATGCTCCGCCAGAAAGAAACAGATCTCTTGGCCAAGGGACCATCATGAGGGTGTGGCCACCAGAAATAGGTTGTGGTTGATATTCCCACTACTTTCTGGTGCCCAAGAAGGATGGAGGTCTTTGTCCTATCCTAGACCTGCGCCATTTCAATTTTTTCCTTAAGAAGGGGAAGTTCAAAATGCTCATATTCGCTCATATTCTGTCTACCCTGGACCTCGGAGACTGCATGGTAGCATTGGACTTTTGGAACACATAATTCCACATTCCCGACCTGCCTACACACAGGCGTTACCTGCGGTTCACAATGGGCCAGAACACTTTCAATACTCCGTACTCCCTTTTGGCCCTACAGCCCTACCTTTGAGTACACCAAGGTTATGGCGGTGGTTGCAGCTTATCTGTGGAGATCGAAGGTTCCAATCTTTCCCCTTTCTCAACGACTGGCTGTTGAAGGCAGGCTCACCCCAGGCTGTCATCTCCCAACCTCAGACTAATGTGGACCTCCTGCATTCACTGGGGTTCACTATCAATGTGCCGAATTTGCACATGACTCCCTCTCAGATGCTTCCTTTCATTGGAGCGGTTCTGGGCACAGTGCAATATCAGGCTTATCCTCCCGAACGGTGAGCCCAGGTTATTCAGGCTATGATATTGACGTTTGAGCCTCTATCCTGGATTTCGGTAACAGTGACTGACGCTGCAGAGCCTCATGGCCTCCTTAATCTTCCTTGTTACACATGCCCACTGACACATGTTGGCTTTACAGTAGGACCTGAAGTTCCAGTGAGCACAGCATCAGGGGAATTTCTCCGACATGGCCCAGATCTCGAAGGGAATTGTGAAAGATCTGCAGTGGTGTATAACAAACTGTGATTATGTCAGTGGCAGACATCTCTCCCTTACCCAATAAAATCTGACAGTGGTGACAGATGCGTCACACCTGGGATGGGGCGGTCATCTGGGGGAAGTGTATATCGGAGGCCTCTGGTCTCCGGCGAAATCCGGACTCCACATCAACTATCTGGCGCTCCAGGCGATCCAGCTGGCATTAAAAGTCTTTCTACCCTCCATTCAAGGGAAGGCTAGTGCAGGTGTTCACAGACAACATCACCGCCACGTGGTACTGCTACAACGAGGGCGGGGGGGGGTTGTGGACCCTTTGTCAAGAGACCCTGCTTCTCTGGACATGGCTGGAACATTAGGGCATTTCCCTGGTGGTTCAACACCAGGCAGTCTCTCTGAACGCCTGGGCAGATGAACTCATCCAAAGTTGCATAGCGGATTACAAATTACGTCTCCATCTGGAGGTGGTGCAAGGTCTCTTTCAGCAGTGGGGAGAGCCTTGGTTAGATCTGTTTTCTACCGTTGAGAGCGAGCTGGAGTTTCCAAGGCAACTCTTGCTTGGAGACGCTTTGCATCTCGAATGGAGCTCAGGCCTCATGTATGCCTGTCTGCCCATACCACTCCTGCCCAGAGTTCTCAAGAAGATCAGGACGACCGGGCCTAAATCATCCTTCCAGTATTCCAAGCTGTTGAGCATGGCCATCAGTCCTCCGATCAGGCTGACCCTTTGGGAGAATCTTCTGTTGCAGCTGCGGGGAAGGATTCTCCATCCAAACTTGTCATTGCTCGGCCTTCTTGAATGGAGATTGAGCAGCCACAGTTGACAGCTTTCTACCTTTTGCCCGAAATCTGCAATGTTATTCCGGCAGCCAGGCGTCCCTCCACCAAAACGGTACATGCCTGCAGTTGAGGCAAGTTTGTGGCATAATGTGCAGAAAAATAAGTGAACCCCTTTCTGCTTCCCTTCCTCAGGCTCTTCTCTTTATTCTTTCCTTTGTCCAGCAGGGATCTGCTCTGGGCACCTTAAAGGGCTACCTTTGTTATGTCAGCTTTTCTGCAGTTGCCTGACGAGCCATCCCTCTTAAAATCCACTATTTTTCATAGGTTCTTGAAAGCTTTACAACATATGTTTCCTCTTTTTCTCATCATCATGCCTCAGTGGGTATTATCCACTTTAGCCCCTGTAAACCAGTTGGGGGCCCACTGGACTCTCTACACAGTGTACTTCTTTTTAGGACACTATATGGAGAGCCAGCTTCCTACACACACGTTCCCAATGTGCCCACCCTATGAGCTCTTGCACATCTGTCTTCTCAGGCACCTCACCATCATGACGGCCTCCTGGTGGCAATAACATCTGCCCAGAGGGTGAGTGAACTTCAGATGTTGTCATCCAAGCCTCACTACTTAAACATTTACCCAGACAAGCTGGGTCTACGAACTAAAGATTCCTTTCTGACGAAAGTCATCATTCCCTTTCATGTAGGCCAGACCATCACTCAAAGAAGAGTAGCGACTTCGCAAACTGGAACGAAAAAGAGCATTATCTGTCTACCTTGACCGCATGAGAATTCCGGGTGAACGGCCAACTCTTCGTGGGGTATGTCATAGCGAAGAAGGGAGAGGCCATGCAGAAGTAGACCATCTCATGGTGGATTATGCTCTGCATTAAAATCTGCTATGCATTGGCTAAGAAGCAACTCCCAAGGGCTTGAGAGCTCATTTAATCAGGGCCAAGGCTGCAACCACTGCGTTAGCACTTGGAGTATCGGTCCTGGACATATGTCAGGCAGCAACGTGGGCTTCTCTGCACATGTTCACAAAAGACTACCTCCTAGACAGTCAGATCCACTGGGACCGGCACTTTGCCTGTTCGATCCTTTATGACTTTTTGGTACAGAATTGTTTCGCAGAGCAACCTCTGAGAGGTACTGCTTGAGTATATATTCTAAGGTTAAGAATCTGCGGCTTACTTACCGTTTGTATGCCTTATCTGGTAGAGACTCTATCTAGTTGCAGATTTCTTACAGAGAAACCCATCCACCCAGCTTTGTAAATGGAATTCTAGGGAAAGGGCTTTACCCTTTCAGGGCCTTCGTTTTCCACACCCTTAATCAGTGTTCTTCGTGGCTCTGCATGCCTGGCATGGAAAGTTCTGAAAAGAATCTGCTCACAAAAAAAATTCCGGATCCAGTCTGATGCCTGGGGAAAATTCTGAGGTAAGGGTAGATAGAGCATCAACTACATAAGGCGTTACCAAATGTAACTTGTTCACTTGAAACGGTCAGATTTTTATTTGCCAAGATATTTCCACCTGTGCACCCTTATGCCTAACTTGAACCCTTTAGTCACTGTGCCAATCATAAATGAATGTGTCCCCAATACTCTAGTCATGAGTAGCTTTTTCTCCCATTTCTAATTACATATTTGTCCTGCTTACCTCTCCAGAATGTTCAAAAGTTTCCTGTGATCACCCTGCTACTGTCCATGCGTTGTCCCCTCTTTCAACCCTACCCTTTAACATAGGCTTTCCACTTTCCAAATACCCCTAGTGGGTTTGTAAACCTGCAACTGTCCCCTAAAATGTAATTCTTTCTGGCTTCATACCAAGGAGTAGTTCTGCAGCCAGTCTTTCATCTATCATATCCATTAAAATCACATAATTTCTTCTCAGTTCCAACTCGCTTGTGTCCCTGGATCTTTTCTTTCTACTGAGCCTCAAAATTCTACCCAAGTCGACCTGTATGTGATTCATGTTGGCTGAGCAAGCCACCCTTCTAGCATCTCTAGAGCCATTAATCTCCTTCCATTTACATGTCTGTCGGCACTCAGGTTCTCTAGACATTTCTGTGCCTCTAGAGCCAAACCAAAGACTCGACCATCGTGAACAAGCATCAGCATTGCTGTTACCCAGAAACAGTATTTTCTTTGATCTAAACTACATGTTCTATATCAGGCACAGCAAGACCAATTGATGTAGCAGTGTTCGCTCCTAGGTTCACTAGCCATCAGGCTATTTATTGTACATACTTATTTATTGACCACAAAGAGTGCCACATTCTGAATGACCAGCTCAGCCCCCTAACTCTTAGTGCAAACACTACCGACGGCTCCATTCCTTCCATATCTCAAGCCATTCCTCGGCACACCTATTTCTATTCTAGTATCCAACATTAGAAAATATCTCCGTTATCCATGTCACTGGGTCATCTGTTAGACACGTCAGTTTACAAATACCTGCCATGTCCACATGTCTTGTCTAACCTTTTTGGACTCCCTGATCCTGGGTTGCTTATTTCCATCATGGACACTGCCATCTCTTTGCAAAAAGCCATGCCTAAAGCTACCAGCCTATAGGTGACTTTCAAGTGCCGAAGCACTTGTTGCAGTAATTTCAGCTAAGTTTTTTTCTCCAACTAGTATCCTCACCTTGTGTAATTTGCCTGAGGTAACAATCTCTGTGGTATTTAATTCTAGCTCCAAGAATGCCAGCTTAATATCCGTGCTTTGTGTATGTCGCGACCCAGCAGCATGTCGAACCTTCTTCTTAATTCTTCATACTCTGCTAGCAGTCTGTTAAAATCCTTATCTTTTGCTCACCCTGTAAACAAAAAAGCCGATAGTGCTTAAAATACTCTACAGACTGATATATTACCATGTCAGTGACCAGAACCCTCACCTCATGTGCAAAACATTCTATAGTTTTGTCACTATCCTTAGTAAGAACGAGTTGCCCAGTCAGGGAAAAAGTGCCCAGTGACTATTTGTTAGTTGCCTTCTACCGTCAACTTGGAATGTGGCCCACCTACCATCTGATCCTTCTCTTCTCATCCATTGTTTCTTCCCCATGTTTATGTTTATGAGTTTTGTATAATGCATAGCTGTCCAAGGGCTTCCCAGCGCTACAGAGCAGGAGATAGCGGTAAACAATTAATCATCCCGGAAACAACCATGTCTTCAGTTGTTTCCTAAAGCTAGGCTCGACCATGTGAGGCCTTAGTCCCTTAGGCATGGAGTTCCAGAGTTTTGGTACCAAGTGCGAGAATGATCTTCCTCCATGCCTTATATCACTTATTTACTGAGTGCCCCCAACTATCTCATCCTGTGTGCCCATTTTCCTCAGTCTCAATAAAGAGGGTCAAACACCCAACACTGATTCCTCTATAATCCCTGTGTCCTGTTTCCCCTGTCAGGCCCTTCACTCCCCGTGGAGGGCCTGGCATATCTAGACATCCTCCTCATATCCTTGATGATCTTTTTCGGACTGTTCTCATGCTTTCCATACCGTCATGGCCTAGTTGTTCTCTGGTAACCTTTTTGGATGCCTTAGTGCATGGCGAAATAACCATGCTTTAGTTCAGAAGGTGAATGAGAAATAAAGATGCCCTTAAATTTTGTTTTCATCTTGCCATATCTGCGGTGCATTCAAAGACAGAGGTCAAATGTCAAGTCGTGTCTTCTGTCAAATTGCTGCTTATAGTTTTAACAAGGAGATTTATGTTTACTTTTCTTTCTCTGACAGGAAAGAGAGCATTTTGTAAAGTGAACTATGTGATAATCTTGTTGGAGGGAGTGTGAAAGGATGTCAATTGTTTTCTAACACAAAACAACGCACACATGCAACACTTTTTTGTAATTCTCAAGTAGCATGGAAACAAAGATTTTAATATGATCAAAATAAATCAAGGCACTTTACATGATGATGTGTAAATTATAAATATTCCTGAAACCCGATTTCCACACATTATTGTCAGTACATCACTGAAACAATATGTGTGTATTTATGGACTATTTCAATGGAAAATGTGCTGTCTACAAATGACAGTGCACTTCCACACTATGCTTTACTAATATAGGTGTGACAGTGTGCTCCAAAGTGCATCAGTGTATATATATATATATATATATATATATAGATATAGATATAGATATAGATATAGATATAGATATAGATATATAGAACCAAAGTTTCCATAGGAAAAGCATTTTTTGTTTTGCTAATAACTTTGGCGCCGCTTGACGAATTTCCACTAAATTTCCTTAGAACTTACCTTTTTTTGTTCAGCTGCTATTTTGAAAGTTTTGAGGTGATCCATCAAACGGGGTTTGAGAAAAAAGGGGTCCCAAAACATATTTTTTCCCTTGTTAAACCTTTTGGGGGCTTTTCATTTTTTGAACGCGACTACAGCCGTAACTGCTGAACGGAATGACACCAAATTTGGCAGAAAGCTAGATGTTGGTCTAGGAAGCGTGCTTTTTGGGATTTGGTGTAAAGTAGTTCAGTAGTTTTTGAGATACCTAACTTAAAATATCTGGGGACGTAAGTCCTTGCTGTGGACTCGCAGATCCTCCTAAAATTTCATTGGTTGCCAACACTTCAACCAGGAAGTGTTGGCAGCCATCTTGGGAATCGGTTTGAAGCCGAGTCCCAGAAATAAAAGTTTAAAAAAGAGAAAAGGGAGCAGGGTAGGAATACTCTGACCCCCAGATATGGTGTGGGGGGTCCCTGAGGGACCCCACCGAGGTTATAAAGCGTTTAAAAAAAACTTTTGCTGTGAATCCACGGCAAAATTAAAAAAGAATAACCCCGTGGTGGACCAGGTCCCGGGGGCAAATACTAATTATGGGAGGAGTTTTCACGGGGCCACCCTCCTAGTACATATCAGAGCACTTTTGATAATGAATGCGGGCTGGCCCACTGGACCGGCCCTCAACCCTGGGCACCGCCACCTCCACTGGGCTATTTCGAATTATGTCGGCGGGGGGGGCCTTCGTGGACCCCCCTGCCCTGGGAACTGCCACCTCCCTGGGGCTCATTAAAATAATATGGGGGCCACACGGACCCCCTTCCCACGGGGACCGCCACCTCCACCGGCTAATTAAAAGTTTGTGGGGGGGGCCTCACAGGACCCCCCTACCCCGGGGATTGCCACCTCCCCGAGGCACACTGTTTTTCATATCAAGTAATGCGGGGACCACCACATCTCCGGAGCACCAATGTAATCACTAAGGGGGTCTGTCGCAGCCCCCCGGCCCCAGAGACCACCACCTCCCCGGGGCAAATGAGCACAAAAGAGGGGGACCGCGCAGCCCCCCTCCAGGAGCCCTACGTAGCCCTGGGGTCCGCCACCCCTCAGACCTGGGAAGGCACGATGCACAGCCCCCTCCCCTTTTTATTAAAAAAAAACATAAATGCCTAGCCCTGGAGGATGGGGTCCCCGGGGCTAAAACCAGCCTCAGAAGGGGGACCGCGTAGCCCTGCTCCCTCTTAAAAACAAAATCATAAAAAAAAACTACTCTGAAAACACGCCTCCTGGCACGCTCCTGGTTGTAGGAGGAAGTCCCCTTCGCTGCTGAGGGTCCTAGGGGCCAACTAGCCCTCCTGTTACCTCCAGTAAGCCCCACAGTGGGATTGCTGAAAGGTGATAAGAGGCCAATCCCCATTTCTCTACCACTCTTCAAATGCATCTCTCGGCGCAGTATTGCTGGGGGAGGACGTCCCCTTGCTTCCTGAGGGCCTCAGGACTAAAGTGGACCTCTTCGTCCAAGCAGCAGTGCAGAGTGGAGGAGTGGCCACCAAACACTTCTCAGCAAGCCCACTGCGTGGGACTTGCTGGAGGTAACAGGAGGGGTAGTTGGCCCCCAAGGGCCCTCAATAGCCAAGGGGACTTCATCCCCCTACTATTAGTGCGCTAGGAGGCGCGTTTGCAGAGTGGTGGAGAAAGTGGGTGTGGCCTGCTATCAGGTCTCAGCAATCTTGCTGTATGTGACTTACTGAAGATAACAGGAGGGGTAGTTGGCCCCCAAGACGTCCTTGGGGGCCAGCTACCCCTCCTGTTATCTCCAATAAGTCCCACACAGCGGTATTGCTAAGAGGGCTTCAGAGGCCACACCCCCTTTCTCCACCACTCTGCAAACGCGGTTCGTGGTGTACTACTGGTTGGGAGATGAAGTCCACTTTACTTCTGAGGGACCTTGGGGGCCAAGAGGCCCTCCTGGTGCCTCCTATAATTCCTACACAGTGGGATTCCTGCGAGCTGGTCGGATGCCCAGCCTTCTTTCTCCACCACTCTGCAAACACGACTACTAGTCAAACAACCATTTGCAATGCAATAGGTCTTGCATTTGCAAGAGTTAGCGCTATTGGTGCTGTAAATGTAATAGTTTTTTCTTTGTGTTTTGGGGTGTAGTGAATGTATGTGATGCCTAGTGGAATTATGTGGTATGTTGTGCAGTTGAATTATGTGGATAGAAATATTGTGGTATTTAGTGTATAGGAATTATGTGGAGTGGGATTGTGTGTAATGAAGAGTAATTATGTGGTATGGTATTTTGTGTTGTGGAGTGGTATGTATTGGAGTTTTATTATGTTGTATGCTTTGTAAATTTGTGGTGTGATGGTGCCTTATGTGGTGTGGTGTGGATTGTATGTCTCTGCTGTTTTATGAAATGGAGTTCTTGATTGGTGCTATGTGGTTTCTTGTTGAATTATGTGGTGTGTAATGGAACTGTGATGTGGAACCGTACAATTATGTGTGTAAAAATAGATAACGTTTAAAAATGCACTAACCCCCTCCCACCTGTTTTTTATGCCTTGTTTATTTAAACCTTTCACATTTTTTTCAAATAAAATGTATTAAGTTTAGAAAAACTAACAGATAAGGCCTACAAAGTGACCCCCAAACAGGATTTAACACATGATTTCTAATTGATACATACCCCCTAAGGCAAAAGCATGTGCTTTAAAAAATAAAGTAAAGTGAAAGTTAGAGCTATTGGAGTTGGTAATGTGTTTTACCTATGTTATGGAGTGGAGTGGATGTATGTGGTGTGTAGTGTAATAATGTGTGTTGGTTTGGAATGGTTAAGTGTGGCATTGTGTGGAGTGGGTTTGTGTAGTGAAATGATGTGGCTTGGTGTTCTGTGGAATTTTGTGGATAGCAATTATGTGGTATTGATTGTATTGTAATTATGTGGAGTGGGATTGTGTATCATGGAGTGTAAATATGTGGAATAGTATTTTGTGTTGTGCAGTATTATGTAGTGGAGCTTAATTATGTGGTGTGCTGTTGAATTTTGTGGTATGGTGAATTATGTGGTGTGGATAGAATGAATGAGGCGTATTATGAAATTGTGTTGTTGAGTACAATTATGTAGTTTGTTATTGAATTATGTCTGCACAAAACACACAATGTTTGTTTGGAAATGTTATCACTGCTGTCTTGAAAACTGCCTTCGAGTTAGTAATGGAAACTGTACATAAGGAATCTGGTATGAGTTATGTAGGTGCACACCTATGACAGCTAGCTGCAAATAGTGCAAAAGTGACCTGTCGTGCACAGTAAATCACACTGATGATGGATTGTGGAAGATCTGCTAATGTGCCCCACACTGAAGCCTGTTACTTTTGTTGTGTGCCGCGTGCTTTGCCTAAAATGTATGCTTGACCCAATTGCAGAATGGATCCATACATGAACAGAGTGACTAAACTATGTCTAAAGTGCAAATTTTGTGAGCGTTACGGAAGGGGCACTCGTATGACGTACTAATGTGCCCCACACCGAAGCCTGTTCCTTCTGTTCTTCTGTTGTGTGTAGTGTGCTGTGGACCGGACAAGGGTGTCAATTGCAACCGGCAACAGAAGCAGTGGTACAAATATGTCAATGATTTATTCTTAGAGTGATGATGAAGCACACGGTGACAAAGCCAGTAGCTCTTGAATTAGTGCTTAGCCCTTTGGCTTTGTCAACGCTTGTTGTGTTTTATCATGGTTTTTGTAATATGTATTGATGGGGCAATTACTAGAACCTCAAAATATTTATTTTGCCTGAAAATGCACTCATTGCCATAGCAGTCCCTTGAACTGGAGGGAAGTACTTTGTGAGTGACCGAGCAGTTTGCCCTATGCTCGCTGCTGTATCAGGCAGAAGAAAAATTTAAATGATACAACAGACTAGTGACTTATGAGGGTCAGCTGGAAACCCTTAATAGTAGATAATGTGAATTATTTTAGTGAAAAAAAGAAATCTTGGCTAACGATTTACCTAAAAACGTTCACTGCATTTTTGAAGCCAATGAAAAAGTCTATTTTCTTTTAACATCAGTGGCTTTTGAGACATTTAATGAGTGGTACCAAAGATATACCTTTTAAACCCACAGTGTTCAAATGTGCTGTTGATGAGCATAAGGCCTCTTGCTTGTTACCATGCCAAGCTGGTAAACAGCTTGTGAAAGCATACGCAAGTGTAAATATTGCACATGTTTTGCGATACATTAAAATGCTGCAAGATGTGATTGGATGAGAAACCAAGTCTCATGCTGTGCCAACCGACAGACAGCTGATTTGTGTGTTCCAGCTTTGATGAGGTATCATTTAAGCACTATCCAGAGGCATATGTTACAACAGACATTCGCTCTTACTTTCCGCAATTCTTAAATAAACGTTCCAAAATCCTCATAAATATAGAAACTGAATACAAAAGAGCTACCTCAGCATTCAGTCCCAGACGCACAGATCTCTTACCTAGGCAGACCTCATGGAAGCACTTGAACACACAGCTTCATACCTGGCTGTCCTGTATAATGAGCAGAAAGTGACCCGTGCAGTTTTTTCTGCAGACATTTAGAGATCATGCAGTGTGAAAATTAGCTAGCCTAGTAACCATATGATTCTTTATATGTGTAATCTTGTCCCTAAACAGGCACTGAAACACTCATTGAGGTATCTAGAAAGATGCTGACGCTCTTAAGTGTGGCATGACGGTAGTCGGCCTGTCATTTTTGCTTGGGACTGGCATTGCGAGCTCTGCCTCTCTAAATAAACTGGTAGAGAAAAGTAAGGTTTAAACATGTTGCCAGATGTATTAACCTCTATCCAAGTCCATATAAGTCTCTGCAAAGGTACACTGCATGAAGGCCGTAGATAGAGATGTGTTTACTTTAAACTGAAAACGTACTGACTGCTACCATGTCTCAGGTATGTCTCTACTTGTATGTGTAGTCTGACACGTGTGCCGCAGCTGATGACCCTAACTTAAAAAACAATAACGTCTATCATACCTCTGTACACATTTTATTAGAGCTAGGTCAGGATTCAGTTACAAAAGCACTGATCTTTTAGTTAGACAGGCATCACGGAACCACTTGAACACATAGCTTCATACCCAGCTGCCCTGTATAATGAGCAGAAAGTGATCCATACAGCTTCTACTACACACATTTGGAGAGCAATCAGTGTCAAACAGAGGTAATCTGGTACTTAAAGGCCATTTTATATTTGTCTATTTGTCATGTCACCCCTAAAAGGCAGTGACACACTCATTGAGGTCTCTAGAAAAATGCTGACACAAGAGTGGCATGACAGGAGTCGATCTTTGGTTTTGGGTTAGGCCTGGCATTGCGAGCTCTGCCTCTCTAATGAAAAGCGAGCATTAGAACATGTTCAAGATGTATTGACCTTTATCCTAGTCCATATAAGTCTCTGCAACGGTACACTGCAAGTAGGTCATACTTATTGACGTGTGTGCTTTAAACTGAAAGCATATTCTAGCTAGTTGGAATTTCTGACTGCTACCATGCCTCAGATATGTCTGCACTTCTACTTGTAGTCTGACACTTGTGGTGCAGCTGATGACCCTAACTTAAAAACTATGCAGTCTATCATACCCCTGCACAAATGTTGTCAGTTACTTCAGCCTTCAGTCCGACAACCTCAAATCTTTTAGCTAGGCAGGAGTCATGGAAGCACTTTGTTGGACTTGGCCCTTTTCCCTGAGTTTTTTCGTTTTTTTTACTTCTCCCAAGATGTCTGCTACAGACCCCTGCTACTGCAGAGTGGTCTTTATTAGTAGCACCCTAGCTGCCAGGAGCTGGCTGGAACCCCACAACAATGTTGCGACACCAGCCCGCCTTTTTGTCCCATAGGTAGAATGGGGAAGCTCCTGGAATGTGCTGGAACCTTCTAGAAGGGAGGTGTGGTTTTTCTTTTGCCGCCTTGGCTAGAGGTCACCTGACCTAGGGCTACTTAACAGAGGGAGGGAACTTTTTCTGGTCAGTTGGCCAGTGGGGTAAAGCAGAGCTGGAGAATCCACAAGGGAGTGTAGGCGGTAGGGCCTAGCCAGGGACTTATGCCTCTGAGAGTGACAGGATTTAGGTGCTGCCTCTTAAGTGAGTGAGGGACCCTGTGAAACCCACTGATCTTGCCCAGCAGTAGGTGGACCCAGAACACCTCTGCCCAGCCTGACTAGGAAGGTCCTAGTCGCCAACTCACTCCCTACCCCCCAGAAACAGAACCCCCAAGGGCGCCAGAGACAACAGCGCCATCAAGCTGCATGTGCCAATTGCATGCTGAACCTGAATGCTGAAACTACATGTACCAACTGCAGGCAGAAACTGACCGCGGAGACTTTCTGATATAACTAAACATTACAAATGCCCAAAAGCGGAATGCGGTACTGCTGGGGATCAACCAGGTATTAGCGCTGAGACCCCTGCGCTCCCTGAACTGGCCTGGGATCCCCTGCACCGGGCCCTGCTGAGCGCTGACCAGACCCGCTTAATTTGACCCCCTTCCTGCGTGAGGGATCCAAAGAGCGCTCACCGTCGCGGCCCGGAAGCTGAAGTGTGACCCTCGTGGTGACGAGGCCCGCGGAGAAGCCCGGGGCCCCGTTGCTGCCGTCGCCGCTCCCCCCTGCTCACCCCCGACGACGATACCCCTCCGAGGGATTGGCCCCGTCCGAGCGGACTGACAAGGAGAGTAGTACCCCACGAACTGCACGGAAACCCTTGAAGCTTGCGGATACGAGCACCGCTCCGATTGCAAGCCCCGCTCTGAAACATTCTAAGTGGCCTTGATACGATTCCTACTACGATTGCAGGCTTGCGCTGAACTGTTCTAAGTGTCATTGATACAAGTGATGCTACGATTGCAGGCTTGCACTGAAATGTTCTAAGTGTCATTGATACGAGTAATGCTACGATTGCAGGTTTGCCCTGAAATATTCTAAGTGTCATTGATACGATTCATGCTACGATTGCAGGCTCTACCCTGAAATGTTCTAGGTTATCGTTATACGAGTAGCGCTAAGATTGCAGGCTCCGCCCTGAGAGGGTCGGCGCTTCGTTGTTACAAGTAGCGCTACGGTTGGAAGCTTCATGCCAAAAGTCTATGCGCTCTAATTACGAGCAGCGAGCAAGTGTCCAAAGCTTAGTGGTATTCGCCCGCTGAGGCGCTAAGGTTACTAGGGGTGGCGGGAAGGCCGCAAGATCTGCCCTGAGTCCCGGTTAGCCCCCAGTGTGGCGCTACGACCACCATCATTACCACAGAGGTTGAGAAGTGCTGGTGAGAATAATGCTGGCGTATACAATGCTAGTGAATCGATTGCCAATCTAAGGGAGCCCTGCTAATGATATCTCATGAACTGCATGTGTACATGACCTGCATGTACACCTCCTGAACTACATTGTTACCTCAAGAACGGCATGTATATTCCATGAACTGCATTTGCCTCAATGCTTGGATAAACTTGAGTATTTCCATACAGACTACAGTGTGGCGTCCCTTATTGTGTGCGTTCCTTGCTTCAGGGGATGTGGTTGTTGTATGGTCGCTTTACACACAAGCCTTTGGGTGCCCAGCCGCTCGTGTCACGTTACCCCCTTAGGGCCTGGAGAACCCAGGTCTTACACACTTGAACACACGGCTTTATAGGTGATTGCCCTGTATGCTGAACAGCGAGTGATGCATGCAGCATCTACTGCACACATTTGTAGAGCATGCAGTGTGAAATTGATGTAGTCTACTAACTATAGGCTTACATGTGTTATCTTGTCCCCTAAAAGGCACTGACACACTCATTGAGGTCTCTAAAAAGATACTCACAAAAGTGGCATGACGGGTGTCAGTCCTTCATTTTGACTTAGGCCTGGCATTATAAGCTATGTCTCTCTAATAAAACTGGTAGAGAAATGTGAGGTTTAAAACATGTTGCCAGATGTATTAACCTTTATCTGAGTCCATATAAGTCTCTGCAAAGTTACACAGCAAAAAGGCCGTAGATAATGAGGTGTGGGCTTTAAACTGAAAGTGTAATCTATCAAGTTTGAATGTATGACAGTATGTCTCTGGAATTTCTCTACTTGTATGTGTAGCCTGACACATGTGCTGCAGATGATTACTCTATCTTTTTTTGATAAACAAGTTTTTATTGTTTTTGGGTATTACAACAAAAGAAACTATCGGGCCCTTCGAACCACCACCACACAGTAATACAGCAGAAAGTGTACCACATTCCCACCCTCCCCTTGAAACCCCCCTCCCCTCCACCCCCCCCCCCAGCTGCTGAACCGCCCCGCTACGGTACATTGCCCAGCCATTTCCCCCAGACCTTTCGGTATTTCTTGGGGCAACCCCGTGCCCGTTACAAAGTGCGCTCCTGCGCCGCACACCAGTCCACCCCGGCGCCCCATTTAGCCACGCTAGGCGGCTGCCTCCACGCCGCTGCAATGTCACGCTTGGCCACCATTAAGGCTGTCATCAGGAATAGTTGCTCTGGGCGTGTGCCGTCCAGGCCGTCGGTGATGCTCAGCAGGGAGTGTCTAGGTTCATGTGGCACCTCCCACCCCAGGACCTCAGTGAGTTCGGATTCAATGCCCCTCCAGTACCCCTCCAGTTCCGTGCAAGACCACACCATATGAATGAAGTCCGCTGGCTCAGAGCCACTGCGGGGGCAGGCCGCGTCAGTGGACAGGCCCGCACGGTGTAGGCGAGCCGGTGTGAGATAAGCGGTGTGCAGGTAGTAAATTTGGATAAGCCGCAATTTGGCGGAGGCCGTCACCAAGCGGGAGGCCATAAGGGCATCCCGCCAGTCGGCCTCGTCCAGGGGACCCACCCAGCCCTCCCACCGTTCCTTGAGGCCCTCCAGGGATGTAGGGGTGTAGTTGATTAGGGAGCGATAAATCCTGGAAATGCCCCCCCTCCCCAAATTGCCCATCATAACGTGAGCCTCCGGGGGGCTGTGGTCCGGCAGCCGAACGTCCAGTGGGGTGTAGGTGCGTATGGCTTGGCGCAGCTGGAGGTATCTATAGAATTGGGAGGAGTGGAGGGAGAAGCGCGCCTGCAGCTCTGAATAGGAACACATTCGCCCTCCCCGCCAGATGTCCCCCAGTTGGGAAATGCCGAGGAGGTCCCATGATCTAAAGCCTTCCAACTCTGCAACCTCCCGCAACCACGTCCCATGCCACAAAGGAGTGACACGGGTCAGCCTCCCAGTCCATCGGGTGTGGCGGAGTGCCGCTCGCCAGGCCAGGAAGATTGCTTTGGTGATATCCGGGCAGGAGGCGGGGATGGAAGCGCCGCACAGACGGTCTTGAATACTGGAGAAAACCAGATCCCCAAGTTCCACCCTGTAGGCCGGATCGGACCAGCCCCCCCCCGAACCAGTCGTGAATGACGAGGAGGCGAGTGGCCAAATAATAGAGATAGAGATTGGACATGCCCAGGCCCCCATCAAAGGTGGGCAGGCGGCATGTCGACAGAGCCAACCGAGGCCTCCCACCACCCCAAAGAAATCGCGTCGCCATCCCGTCCAGCTCGCGAAACCAAGGTCTTGGGAAGGAGAGGGGGGTATTTTGCAGCACATACAAAAACCGGGGAAGAATCATCATTTTGTAGAGGGCCACCCGCCCCAGCGGATTGAGGGGTAGCTGGTGCCATCTAGCCAAGTCCATCTTGGCTTTCTTAACCAAGGGGGTCACGTTAAGCGCCCAGCTCAGTTCCGGGAGAAGGGAGACCCAGATGCCTAGGTATTTAAAGGATAACCGGCGGAGGGGGATGGTCACTTGCCAATCGAAACATTCCCGGGAGGGGTGCAAGGGAACCAGAACCGACTTCCGCGAATTTAGAGACAGACCGGACGCCCGGCCAAAGCGGCCCAGGATGTATAATGCACGGGGTCCGGAGCTCGCCGGGTTTCCAAGATACAGCAGGACGTCGTCCGCGTAGAGGGCGATTTTGTCAGCATCGAGGCCATGCCATTCCCAGCCCTGAAGGAGAGGGTCAATTCTAATCAGAGCAGCAAGGGGCTCCATCGCGAGCGGGCATCCTTGCCGCGTCCCCCGGCCGATCCGAAATGGCCTCCCCAAGAACTTAGGGCCAAAACCCATGTGGGTCAGGACGTCAAACAGGTAGGCCCACCCCACCGAGTCGAAAGCCTTTTCGAAGTCAGCGAGCAAGAGAGCGAGGTATGGAGTCAAACGGTGGTGGTGAGCCAGGGCCACATGGAGGCGGCGAAGACAGTGGCGGGTGCCCCGATCGGGCATGAAGCCACATTGATCCGGGTGGACCAGGGTCGACAAGAAGGGCCGGAGTCGCTGGGCCAGGACCGCCGCATAGCGCTTCATGTCAGTATTGATAAGCGAGATCGGTCGGTAAGCCGCTCTGTCAGTGGACGGCGGCGTAGACTTAGGCAAAACCACAATTGTGGCTAGGTCTCCTTCCAGGGGGAAAGAGCCCTTCTCAATTGCCTCCGCATAGTGGTCCCGCAGCCGCGGGACCAGGCTATCCTTATAGGCGGCATAGAATTCTTGGGGGAAGCCGTCGGGTCCTGGGGTCTCCCCAGCGGCCGTACGCCCTATGGCGTCCACAATCTCCTCAAGGGAAATGGGGGCCTCCAGGCTCTCCCACTCACCCGGCCGCAGTTGGGTGAGTCGCACGTTACCTGACGCGAGCAGAGTGGCCAGAGAAATATCCGGTGCCCGGGCCCGGTAGAGCTGAGAGTAGAACTGGGCGAAAGCTTCCGCTATCGCCACGGAAGAAGACTGGAGCGCGCCGTCAGAATCGGGGATCGCCGGAATGATGCGCGACGTCCTGGGATAGGTGGCCAGGCGATGTAACAGAGCGCCGTTCTTATCGCCCCAACCATATACCCTCGCCAGCGAGGATTGCCAGAGAAGCTTGGCCGCCTCGAGGGATCGCTGACGAATCTCCTCACGAAGGAGCCGCAGCTGCCGGCTCCCGGCCGGGTCGTCGAGCTCAGAGAGAGATTGCTCCAACCGCAGCGCCCGGGCCTCACAGGCAGTGAGTTGCTGCAGCTGTGTCTGGCGGTGCCGCACCACATGTGCCTTGGCCGCTCCTCTAATGGTCGCCTTGCAGGCCTCCTAAAGGGTACCCGACGAGGAGACCGACCCCTCATTGACGCAGTAGTACTGGGTGAGCTCAGTGCCCACCACCTTACGAAGTGTCTTGTCTTGGAGGAACCAAGCGTTAAAGCGCCACAGCGGCCGGGCCGCGCGAGGCGGAGGGCCCAGACCCAGGAGGACCGGAGAGTGATCCGAAATCCCCCTGGGGAGGATACGGACATCTTGGATGCCCCCGCAGTCGGCGGGAGGGACGAAAATCATATCTATACGCGAGTGGTGAGCGGCCGAGGTGTGGGTGTACTGACGAGTGTGAGGATGCCAAATCCTCCAGGCGTCGCATAGGCCCTGGGCCTCGGCCCAACCTGCCAACTGCCGCGCCCGCGCAGCGCGGGAGTCCGAAATCGGTCCCGACGAATCCAGCTGCGGGCCGAAACGGCATTAAAATCTCCCCCAAGCACAACTGCTCCCGGCGGGAAGGTCTCCAACAAAGAGGCGGCGTGTGATAAAGCCTGCGACAGTCCGGAGGGCGGCGCGTAGAGCGACAGAAAGCTGATCGGCCTACCGTCGAGTGTGCCGCAAATAGCAATTCCGGTTCCATGAGGGTTGTGGGTCGCCTGGGTGAGAACAAGGGGAAGGGAGCGGCGCAGCAGGACGGCCACCCCGCGGGAGCCACGGGAAAACTCAGAGTGCCATACCCGATCGTACCCGTAGCGTGCCAGAAAGGGACATCTCTCCCCGAGAAGATGGGTTTCCTGAAGCAAGAGCACATCAACCCCTACGCGCTGGGCATACTTAAGGACTGCAGTGCGCTTAAGCCTATCCAACAGGCCGTTAACGTTCCTGGACAGAATGCGCAGCTGGGCCTTGGGGGCTAGGTCATCCATGGAAGCAGCGGACCCGAATCGCAGCGAGGGCGGAACAACCAGGGGGGCGCCGGGAGGACACCGAGCGACGCGGGTGTGTGGGGAGGGGGCGAGGAGCACACAGGCACCAGGGGAATAGCGGGAGCCTGGCAGTGTCTTGGTCCGGAGGGCGCCAAGCTGGTGACACCCGTCCGGGCTGACGCAACGGTCGTTCCTCAGTGAGCCAGGTCCAGTCCGCCTGGGGAGTGTCAAAGAATAGAGTTTTGCCCTGGAAGACAACGCGGAGGCGTGCCGGGAATTGAAGTTGGTAGCTGAGGCCCAAGGAGCGCATCTTGTGCTTCACCTCCGTGTAAGAGCGTCGTTGCTCCTGGACCTCTCGGGTGTAATCCGGGAAAACCATGATGGCGTGGTTGTTAAAGGACAAGGGGGTGTGCGCCCGCGCTTACCTCAGAATGGCGTCCCTGTCTCTGAAGTTGAGGATCCGCAAGAGGAAGGGGCGCGGGGGGGGCCCCTACCGGAGGCTTGGCAGCCAACGACCGGTGTGCCCTCTCTACCACGAACCAGGTGGACAAGCTGGCCGCCGGCATCCAAGACTTGAACCACTTCTCCAGGAAGTCGTCGGTGCGGCCAGACTCGACCCCCTCCGGAAATCCCACCAGGCGGAGGTTGTTGCGGCAGGCCCGGTTTTCGGCATCTTCCGCCCGCCGATGCAGCTCCTTGGAATGGGTTGTGAGCTCCCGAACCTGGTCCTGGAGCTGTCGGATGTCATCCTCCACCGTCGAAATCCGCGACTCCGTCTCCGTGATGCGGGCCGTGGCATTGCGGAGGTCCTGTCGCAAGAGTGTAACGTCCACCTTCACCTCCCCAACCATCCCCTCCGGGACGCCCGAGAGGCGTTGATGGCGGCAAGGTCCGTTCTAGGGGGTGATGCCGTCTCGCCGCCCGCCCCCGGGGGGTCTGGGTGCGCAAAGCGGTCGATTTTGGTCTGGTGGGACATGGTCGTTGACTTGGCACCCCTGTCCTTGCCCATGATGGCACCCGGGACGTGTGCGCCAGCTCCTAGGCAAGCGACCGGCCGGCGCAGGGCCCCCACACCTCACCACGGCTGCTCCGGCGCTGCCCACTCCTACAGATGTCGTCGGATGAGGCGCAATCCCTGGTCCGGCACACCGCCGTCCCTCGCGGTGGGCCCGGTGGCTCACCCGGTGCAGTGGGGCCACCCTCCGGCCGCTCCCGGGCCCGATCGGCAGCAGGACCCCTGCGGAGGTAGGACCGGGACTTCAGCCCGAGTAAGACCCGGGGGGGGAGGAAAAGCCAGGGTGCCCTCTTCTCGCCGGCGTCAGGGCCCAGCCGGCGGGGGGGGGGCGCGGAGTCCACCATCCACGAAACAGGGACAAGCTCCCACGCCGGCCGCTCTCGTCCGCGTCCTCAGGGCGCCGTCACTCCGTATGGCGGATCCGCGCTCAGGGCCCTCCAGGAGGCCGCCGCCTGGCCGCCGCCAGTGCACGGCCCAACCAGCGGCACGAGGAAGAAACAGGAGCCAGTCCCAACGCGGCTCGATGCGGCCGCCCGTGCAGGCCTCCACCGCTCTCTCCAGGTCGTCACCGCTGCAGGGCACCCCACTGTGCCCGTTCTGGCTCCCTGGTGGTCTGCGGAAGACTGGGTTCCGCCTCTCCGGGTCCCGCGATGGGCGGCGGGCCGCCGCCAGCTACACGGCCTTTGCCCCTCACTAGCGCCGCGGGACTCGCGCAGCGCCCGATGCCGGCCGTGGAACCAGCCTGCCGCGTCCCTCACGGCCTCGCGGCAACGGGCATCAGAAGTCAGCCCCGGGAGCAGGAAAGCGGCTGAAAGCCGCACCGATCGTTGTGCATCGCCTCCGCTGCAGGCTGAGACCTCCGGATCGCTGCTAGGACAGCGGGGCACGGATAGAGACCGGATGCGAGGGGTCGAGCATCAGGAGCCTCACATCAGTGCGGCCATCTTGAAGAGCGCCACCTAGCGCTCCCCATGATTACTCTATCTTAAAAATTATACAGTTCTATTATTCCCCTGGACAAATTTGTCAGAGCTACATTGGCATTCACTCTCAAAAGCACTGATCTCTTAGTTAGGCAGGCGTCACAGAAGTACTTGAACAAACAGCTTCAGACCTGGCTTCCCTGTCTAAGGAGCAAACGTGATCTAGGCAGCTTCTACTACACACATTTGGAAAACATGCGCTGTGAAACAGAGGTAATCTAATACTTAAAGGCTACTTTATATTTGTCATCTCACCCCCAATAGGCACTGACACACTCATTGAGTAGAAAGATAATGAGACTCACAAGAATGGCTTGACAGGAGTCAGCCTTTCATTTTGGCTTAGGTCTGGCATTGCGAGCTCTGACTCTCTAAAAAAAACTATTAGAGAAAAGTGAGCTTTGAAACATGTTGCCAGATTTACTAAATGGTAGTAGCCCGAAGCAGCAACACAACTATGTTTTTTTTCTTTCACAGGTGTTGCTGTGAACCAAAGTCTCACAGACTCCGAGGGGATTCAAACCTCCTTGGGTTCTGAGAGGCGTTTGTTTTTAGTAATTATAACATACTTCCCACTGCGGGGAGATTGTTCTAATAGCCTTAGAGCCTACCAGTCCTTAACAGCCCTCTCACTTGTTAAAGACCCTCACCTTTGGTTTGGGCCTTTAACGGTAAAGGGGGCCTTTAATGGTCGGAAGAGCCTGCTATGTCAGGCTCTAAGTCCATGTTAATTTTGTGCCTTAAGGGACACCTTCCTGTACAAAATCAATCAATTAACGCAATTTCCTCTTTCTATATATAGTGCACAATACAGCACACATATAAGAAGGAAATAATAAAGGCAAATTATAATATTTCTTCTTTTTGTGCCTTTCTTATGTTACCACTGGGTGGTATTAGATTCTGACACATTCCCAGATTTACGATTTTCGCGAATCTGGGAATGGTTCAGATTTCATGAGTGTTGTGTAGGGACACAGCAACAGCCAGAAATACTCCTCCACCTCCAAGCATCAAAAAAATTACACTGTGGTGGTGCAAAAGTGCCACCAGGACCCTAATAAATTAGCCCTGAGAGACATACTCACACATACAGACATACCTTTAACAAATAATTAATCTTTAACCAGAATAGGGGGTCTTGAAGAGAACCGTTGTTTTTTTAAAACAGTTTTTTTTTTTACTTTTCTAACTAAATTTTTTTATTTTTTATTTTATTTTTCAAAAAACTTAGGAAACAAACTTTAACAAAGCGCCATAAAAACCCTCTGGGCTGCAAAAATAATGCTTTTTTTTTTTTTAGCACTTATGTGCATTGATGGTTTAAATAAGCGTTGAAACGACTTGTTCGCCTGCTCCAGGAGAAATACTGCATTTAGGACAATATATTCAGATTTTCCAAAGTTCAGGGATGGTGGCAGGAATATTCATCAGTACAGTTCCTGCAGATGTTCCAGCAGCACTTCCTTCAGCTGCAGCCTCTTGATCTCAAAGTCTCTGCATCTCAGCCAGTGGCAGGCGAGTCAGATGGATGGTTCTGAAATGCTTGTACATGCTGAAAGTGCTGCAGCTGTACTTTTTCTCACTACCCTGGGAAAGATTTTTTTTGATGGTACATGTAACTTCCTGGGCGTTGATCTTCTTTTCACCTTCTGGTATGGTGAAAAACTGACGCACGACGCTCTCTTTCTTCTTTCTGGGTGGCTCTTCTTCCTCAAACAATCTCAATTTTCCTCCTCCTGTTGCCTGGAAGAACCAGCCATAGTTTTCTCAAACAAAATAAGCACACCAAAAAAAATCAGCCTGCTGCCTAACTAGTAGAAATCAGAATGAGAACCACACCCTACTATTTCTAGAAACAAGTGAAAATTTGAAGTTCCTATGATTGAAATGTGTTACACTTATCAAATTCTTTTTTTTTTTTTGTTGGTCACATGGGGGGGCGACCCCACCGCACCAGGAGCGCGATTCCGTAAAATATGATAAATCATAATCTATCAGACAAATTATTGAAAATGTAAATTTTTCTATTATTGTTAATAAACCTCGTCATGAGTTATTGCAATTTAAAACCTCTATATACTGATTTAGAGCTGTTTTTCAGACTCCTAGAAATCGCGACCCCAGCGCGACCTTGTAAATACATAACATAACGGTGCAGGGTGGTATCGCAGTTCCTTAAAATACTATTGAGATTAACATTAACAGAAATAATTTTACTGCTTGATGCATTATTATTGTATTATTTATGAATTCCACTTTTATGACTAAGATCGTAAACTTAACATTATATATCTATCTCTAAAATTACAGATTTAAAAAGTTCACGCACCCAGTACGGGTATAAAGTTGTAAAAAATTAGAATTGAAAACTATTATAAATTGATCATTAAATAACTGAATATTAAAACAAATTCTAACAAATTGTATCAAGAGGCGAACTGGGTGCTTGACTCCTGTCAAAAATGAAAAAAAAAAAATGAAGCTTTATTTAGAATTACACCCAGGTGGGTCATGTCCCAGGGACATCAACAAAAAATGATTTAAAAAAAAGTAGGGGATGGCTTATGGCTGCCCTCATTACTCCGGGGACCAACACCTCCCTGGGGCTATTTCTTTGTGAAATGCGGGGGAGAGCATGCGGCCCCACACCGCAGACCCAGGGACTGCCGAATGCCTGGAGCTATATTAAAATATTGAAAAGTGAGAGAGCTATAGCCCCCACACGCAGACCCGGGGACCACCATCTCCCCGGGACTTAAAAAACATTAATAACAGGAGTCCCTTGTGGACCCCAGACCTCGGGGGGGGGGGGAAACATCTCCCTGAGGCTCAATTAACTATTAATGCATAGGGGGGGGCTCTACACCCCTCGCAACCCCGGAGACCGCCACCTCCCCAGGGTAAATCATTAAAATTGTATACAGGGGCCGCGCGGCCCCAGCAACCCCGGGGACCACCACCTCCCCTGGGTTTCATTTACAAAGTAGGGGGGCACGCAGCCCCATTCTTGGAGTCGTATAAGGCCCTGGGGATGGTAGTGTGAAAGTTGGAGTGGGTGTATAAAAGGTTCTATTGGGGTGTGAGTGGGTGCATCAGAGATTATGTGGATGATGTCATCAGTGATGTCATTTGAGATGTCATCAGTGATGTCACTGACCATGTCATGAGTGATATAATATGTGAGGTCATAAGCAGTGCATTGTGGGGGAACGAGTTCTAGTTAGCTCAGCTAACTATAACTGCGGAATTTCTCTGGTTTTGTACGAGTAAAATGTCAGCCTAACTTTAACGTCCCTGTAACCCTTGTTTATTCAGTGAATTTCTTAGGTTTGTTTAAATTTTATTTTGTAACTATAGCATCCCTGTAACCTTTGGTTTTTTTCAGTGAATATATATGTATATGTCACCCTTACCACTCTATTGCTGAATGGGCGTGGCTCATTTGCTGCACTTGTGTTTAGTGTGATGCTTGAATTTTTCATAATACCAATAACTTCAGTGACTTAACATTTGTGGAAGCGACCCCACTCTGAAAATTCTTCCAGCACAACTCGTGCATGGTGGTGCCCTGACTTCTTTAGCCTTCGGTGCCACCACTTTTGCAACTGAGCATGTTCCACTCTGTGCCCGTATGTCCTCTAGTTGTTGTTGTGGTGCCCCCACTGTCCTCAGACCTCCTACTGGCTACTCCCCCCGAGCTTCTCCCCTGAGGGTGGGGTAAGCTGCACACAAGACCAGCATGTGTCTCTTGGTGCAGCAGGAGTGCCTTTAGCCATTTTGTGCAGTTGTTTGGGTATTAAATTCAAAGTAATGTAAAGGGGAGTGTCTGCTTAATGTTTATAACTCCAGGAAGAAGCTGATGACTTTATTCTTACTGTTGTTTTGAATTTTTACAGGTGTTGGGTGTGGATCACCCAGATGTGGCTAAGCAGTTGAACAATCTGGCACTGCTCTGTCAAAACCAGGGCAAATTTCAGGAGGTGGAAGAGTACTATGAGCGGGCGTTGTGCATCTACGAAAGCACTCTAGGGCCAGAAGATGCAAATGTGGCAAAGACCAAGAACAACCTGGTGAGACACATTGATGCTGTTCCCTGAGACTTAATTGTGCTTTTATAACCACTCCCCAACTTACACAACCCTCACATTCTTTTCTCATTTCAGTAATGTTCCTTCTGTTGGCGTGGTGATGGCTCTGTCTTTAGGGATCTTAGGTGCACATCTTGCTACCAGACACATGTAATGGTTTGAAGAGACACAGTAAAACCACATTTGATTGGATCGAATGTGCTCCTTTCCTAATCACTTTCACGCTTCTTTTACAGAGGTCTTTAACACCGTTAATATTTGTTATCAGTTTCCCTAAAGCATTATCTTGTTTTTATAATAAGACCCTTTCTCTTTTTCATAAAATTGTGAAAGTGAAGTCGCAGTCTTCAATCAGGTCCTTGGAGAGATGTTCCAGTATGATGCTATGTTCCTGGGGGTAATATTACAGATTAACGCCAGGTCCTGAAGGGACCTGACAATATGGCGCCAGATTATTGTCAGTCTGTATGGTCTGGACAGTTTAAGAGCATACTGTGAAATATAACTATAAAAAACTATACGAAACAAACATTTACCTAATTGACACCAAGCTATATACAACAACAAAATAACTTGCTCAGGTAATCTGACTTTCTAAAGAATCCATTGATGCCTTACTCACATATCGTAAAGATATTCATATCAGTGGTCTACAAAGCCCGATACGCCACAATTGTTGGAAAATTCCAAATTGGGTCTTAATGTGGCTCTCAATGAAAAGGAGGAATTAAATGCATCTGTCCCCCTGGTAGGTGTGAAAACAAAAAAGAGCCCTTTTAAATGAGAAACCTGGGCTACAAGTAGTAGTAGCTGGATACAAGAGAAGAAGGAAAGTTGTGAGATAGGGTCCTTGCAAATGGCGGTGCCAAATATGTAGGAAGCAGATCCTAATAACGTATCTTCACTGGCCACGGAAATAGCTAACAGAGGTAAGGAGTCCACTAATCCCCCTAGCTAAGGTAAGTATATTCAGGTCATGGCCGAGGTGCACCACCATACTGGATACAATAAGGCCGGACCCAAGTTCAATATGGAATATCTAGATGGAATATCCTTTATGCAGAGACAGACCTGGAAATTGACTCAAAAACCTTTTTAGTAGGCCAACCCATCAACTCATCATCCCCGGAGAAAGAGGCACAATCAGACAATGACTACTCACTACCCCAGGGGGAGTTTCAGGCTGAGAGAAAGTACATTTGTAGTGCTTACATCCCGCCATAGTAGGTACCCCCGTATTGGGCTCCTCTGCCATTTGTACACAAGCCGATATTCCAAGCAGGCAAACCACCGGGGAATAAGGTCCTGAAAGTAGTTCCTGGGAGATTTTGCTTAATTCATTTCATCCGGTTGTTAATGCCCTGACATATCAATCGAGCAAGTTAAATATTCATGTGGACCTTGTAAATACAATGGCGTTCTACATTAGCGGCAATTTACACTAAGATTGGAGCATTAAATTTGCTTGTACAAAGGGCGCAGTCCGAGGCACAGTTTACTTCTACCTGTGCCTGTACCCCAGTTTTGTAAAAACTGACCTCGTTCACTGGGATGCTCGAATTGGTTCTGGTAGAGATTAAGGGCCAGGTAAAACTGCCCACCATGCCATGGCTGCGACAACCCCTTCAGGGTGAATTATAAACAAGAGGAGGCGGGTAGGAAATAAAACTCGCCAAAGAAAGCCATCTGAAGCAGGCTTGGGGGAGACTACTAGTGTGGAGAGCACACAGCAGGGTAAGGAAGTCAAAGCGTCACTACAAAGAAGCACTGGGAAGGTGTGGGTCAGCGATGCAGGTTTTACCAAGAAGAGCCTCACAAGGGGAACCAGCCAAGCCACCTAATCTTTCGAAGCATCAGTGCAAAAGACTTAGGAAAAGTCACAATAAAAAAGTTAATACTATCATAGCGGATTGTCACATTTGACACAAAGGTGAGGTGTACCCAATTTTCCTACCAAAAGTAGTTAAGTCAGGGGTGCCCCCAGAAAGAAAGCAAGAAGACTCTATAGTAGAGTAAGGCAATGAAGGAAAGGAGGTTAAATTGACCTTTATTCAAGTTAAAGGACAACTAACAAGGAAGGAAAAAGACTGACGAGGGGACCAGATCCAACTGTTGCCAGCCCAATCCTTTTCAGGAAAAAAAGAGGAGCAAACATTTCAACCAAAAGCAGTCAATTCACCTGTGCCCCTAGAAAGAAAGCATGAAGACCTTGTTGCAGAGGAAGGCACTGAAGATAAGGAGGTTAAATTGACCTTTACACAAGCCAAAGAACAACTAATGAGGAAGGTAAGGGACCGACAAGTGGACCAGATCTAACAGCTGCCAGTCCACTCCTGTTTGGGACAAAGGGGCCAAACACAATAGGAACCAAATATCGACTCTCTCGGTCTGAAGATATCGGTCGATTCAGTGCAAAGTAAAATAACAAGGGTCAGTGAAACATGCAACTTAACTTCAAAAGAAGGAAACATACAAACCTCCAAGGAACTGTTTAATCCTCAGGCGGTCGTAAAATAAAAAAGGCAAAAATTGAACCTCGAACAAGACCCTATAGATCTACAACAAAGTTTGCATATATTAGAGCAAGGTCATAATACCCAGCAGGTAATAGTTCGCACCATAGAACAAGGCCAAAGAAAATTTGTTGACTCACTCTAGTCCGCCTGGCAATTGCTGTAAAGTGAAAATGTTTCCAAAATACAAGTCCAGGGGGCATTTTGATAGAGTACATAGAGGGACTGTGATACGTATGGCCAAAGAAATACCGGTATTAAACCACATTGAGTCTTCAGATATATATTCAGTCACATTTGTAAATATCCCAACCTGGGGAGGTGAAGAACCAACAATGATCACGTGGGCTACACCTGCCTTAGCAGATCAAGTATGGGCAGAAAGGTAGACATTTGAAAAATGGGGAATAGACATGACGCGGGAACAGGAGGAAGCCTAACCATAGTTTTTCTATCTGGTCGGTCGTGAAGCTCGCCTTAAGGTGGAAGGAGAGCGGGTCAGTAAGGGTCGCCAAGGAGAGTTAAAAAGATGTCAAAAGCCTACGAAAAGCCCATTAAAGTGTAGGAACAAGCGTCACCTGGCAGTAACTTCAATTTTAGAAGGGGCATGAAGTTGTTCAATTTCATCACACAGTGCCACTACAGCCCCTCAGGTAGTTAATCGTCATGAAGAATACATGGCGAGCCAAGTCTTACATCAAAATTCAGATTGGTCTTGGCTCCCGGGAGCCATGTGTTCCAGTACACATGAAAAGCCTAGTATCTGACAGAAAAATTGCTTACTTGTTAGCCATAAAGTGAACAAAGTTGACGTCTGCTCATGGAATATCGAGGGATTGTCTGCAAAGAGCGATGAAAAGGAATTCCTAAACTTCATTAGAAGATATCAAATAGTGCTCTTCCAAGAGACATGGGCACAAGAGGAAATTGATCTTCACCATACTTATGCGGCAAACCAGCAATTAAAACAAAATCAATGGGGCGTGCTGCAGGGGACTTGGCATTGTACGTTACATTGGAACTTAATATCAAAATTGAAGACGTCGGAATTGACCACCTAAACATACAAGTGATTAAGGTTTGGCCCCTCCTCCCAGCTAACGTGTCCCCCCTGTTGATAATAAACGCTTACATTCACCTGCTCGGAAGTAGGAAAAAGAATCTATTGAAATAATACTGAGTCTCATATCAACTCAATGTGTAACAAATACAGTACCCTTGATTCTCCTGTCAGAAGACTTTAATATGAATCTTTTTCAGGTGACGCCTAGGGATCAAATAATGGATATCATCGACCACATTTGGCATATTTCGGTGACCGAAGCATTTAAACAACGATCTGATAGAATGGGGAAGGATGCAGTGCGTAACATGAAGCACTAAGGCTTACGAGTATTGAACAGCTGGACGCCTTCGGACATTCCGGCACAGCCATCTCACCACTCGACAAAATCCCAAGCAGTTATAGACTACTCCTTAGTATCACTACCACAATATCATATGGCCATAAGCTATAGTTTGGGTAATAGGCTGGAAAGCGACCACCAACCGCAAATAATCAGTTTTAACTTAAACATTACCTCACACGACCAATTGGCTCCGGAAATAGGCTATCCTATGGGTCAAAATTACAAAAAGCTACAGTGGTCGGTAGCCTGTATGGAGAAAGTTGAACACCAAGCAAGAGAGTTGTGGGAAGACCTATATGATGTAGATGAAAATCCTCTGATCCACTGTGACCAATTTTCAAAGTGCCTAGTAGACAAAAACGTCGCTCAGCACATAGTCAGAGTAACTACAGCTACTTCACTTCCCAAGAAAATTGCAGTGCAACTCATAACAGCCAAAAAGAAATTGAATTATGCTCTGAGGATCCTAAGAAATAATCCGTCCACTAGAGTCCAGTGTGAGGCTTTACCTAAACTAAGGTCACTCAACAAAAAAGCGGATTGGGCCCAAACAAAAACTGAGCTTGATCAGTACTGGTGTAAAATCCACTATGCTGCTAAACGTAAAGACACAAGAGAATTTTGGAGATTGGTAAATCAATCCACCAGTAAGAAATTACAACAATTAAAGTCAAATATATCTGAAGAAGCGTGAGAAAAACCCCTGTGCATTATGTCAGGGGGTATAAATTCCGCAATTGGCTTATCAGAATCAGCCACTTATAATTATATTAGGGAACACTTGCCTATTGAGATCTACCCTAAAATCATGGAGACAATTATTAGCAACGGCCCTGGGGCCAATCCGTCTCCTTCAAACACTTTACAAGAAGAATCCGCAATATTGGGCAAAAAAACTGACAATATTATTTAACAATATTCTGGTGAGCGAAGAAATTCCAGATAATTGGAGGGGCTCAATCCTGACTCCGATTTATAAAGCTGGACAAATCACGGACCCGCCAATTATCGGCTGATAGCCCTAATGGACTGTGAGGCAACGTTTTTCGCCAAATGTCTGCTGGCTGATTTAACAATGGACTGTGAAGCAACGTTTTTCGCCAAATGTCTGCTGGCTGGTTTAACATCCTGGGTGGCTTCTAAAAATCTGTTGCGAAGAAATCAGACTGGGTTTATTAAAGGCATGGCTACCACTATTAATATTGAAATGCTAGCTCTCACAATTGAATTGTCGAGGCGTCGCTCACTGAATCTCCATTTGTGTTTTATGGATTTTCATTCTGATTTTGATATGGTACAGAGGAATGTTCTCTGGGATAATTTTTCAAAACTAGGAATTCCACCTAAACTCTTAGGAGCGATTCAATTGCTGTACATGAATTCTTGGACAAGAGTAAGGTCGGGCAAAGGCACAACCATTTAAAAAAATATATTAATAACAAATGGTTTAAAACAAGGTTGTGTCTTGGCCCCAATCCTGTTTAATTTGTATCTTGCCTATGAAACATCTGTTGGGGATGTATATACATGCCGACATTTGGTACCAGAGAAGAGAGATTTAGGGGGAAAAACTTGGGAATTCCATTTTCCTGTTAGAGTGCATTGAAACTGAGGATACCGTAAGTGGGAGGCAGGCCAAATTATTCCTGTTTCACATGTTTAAAATGTCATGACTCTCCCACCTAAATGAGTAGTGCTAGCAGTCATTAGGGGACTCAAGTTGGTGTATCCCAGTACTAAGACCAACAAAGAGGCTGTACTGAACAGGAACTCTATGAAACTGTACTTGCAGATCCAATCAACACATGTACCTTTCTAGAAAGTGGTAGTCTTAATTGCAACCCAAAGGTTCAAGCTACTTGAGTTTAGGGAATCTAGGTAAATTTACTATGCCCAAGAGGTCTTAGAAGCAGTTATCTCACTGGATTGAAGGGGACTAACTTTTGACCAAGCGAATCCCAAGCCAGTTGCCTATCAGTAAAAGAAGAAGAAGCTTGTGGCTCAAAATACAGACGATTAGTTCAATTCAAATGTATTGCTTTTTGAGCAAAAACTCAAACATACCATCATTACAATCAAATCATGTTGAGTTAAAAAACAGTCAATCACGTTATACTGGGATCGATGTTAGCGGTATATCTTGGTTCTCCGCTTCGTTATATGTAACGTGACAGCATCATCATTGGGTTTTGCTGTAATGCTTTCTCCACCTGGAGAATATACCACTGGTTATATTGGTAGTGATAGTAAATGAAAAAATAGGGGGGGAGAGTGAGTCTTAGTGAAGTGATTAGTGGTGAAAAGGTTGTACTTTAAAAACCCACAGAGCCAGTAAAAAGTTTTAATCGTACTGGATGTTGGGGGATTCGTAGGTCGTTGGTGTGCACTCAGGGGTGAGTTAGGACCCTGTGCATTCTAAAAAAGTGTCCATAAAAAGGTCGACATGTTTCAGCCCTTATTCTGCCCCGGAGGGTCAGGCGGGCTTTCTTCAGGACCTGGGTGGTGAAAAAACCTGTATATTAACAAGGTCTTTATGGTGAAAAGAGTTGGATTAGATTGTCCCAGAAAGTAACCGTTCCATTGAACCTGTTTCCCTTGATTGCGGGCAACAGCGGGTCTTGTTAGGGCGGTCGCAAGCGCTCTCTTCGGCGCCGAACTTCGGTTCTGTGCTGACTCTGCCCTCGGTGACCCGGTACCGGGGCAGAATAAGGGCTGAAACATGTCGACCTTTTTATGGACACTTTTTTAGAATGCACAGGGTCCTAACTCACCCCTGAGTGCACACCAACGACCTACGAATCCCCCAACATCCAGTACGATTAAAACTTTTTACTGGCTCTGTGGGTTTTTAAAGTACAACCTTTTCACCACTAATCACTTCACTAAGACTCACTCTCCCCCCCCTATTTTTTCATTTACTATCACTACCAATATAACCAGTGGTATATTCTCCAGGTGGAGAAAGCATTACAGCAAAACCCAATGATGATGCTGTCACGTTACATATAACGAAGCGGAGAACCAAGATATACCGCTAACATCGATCCCAGTATAACGTGATTGAGGGTTTTTTACAGTACCTTATACTGTCCGTGCACACCCTGGTTCTTTGGGACTAGTGATCCACTCCCCATTGATTTTTGAATACTTGAAACTAGGAAGTCGAGTGGATCAGAAACTCTTCCTTCTCCCTCCTGATTGATTATCATAATAGAGTTAAAAAACAGTACACCTCAGGCCTTCACCACAGAAGCAAAAATAAAACTTAGTCACTGAAATATAGTACTTCACTCGCTTACTTCAACTTGAATCGATATTATATGTAGAGTTTGCTTCAATGTTTACACAACCAGAATAATAAAATGGATAATGTCACTGTCATAATGAACACTGACACTTTGAAATTCAATTGTCATAAACTTATATTGACACCAGATGCCGTTCAGGAATTATTTAAAGCAAAATTATTCATTTACTGTAAAAGGTTTCTCAAAATATTTTTGTTAGTTTCCTTAATAGCCCAGGAATCCCTGACTGAATAGCTTATATCAATTTTTTAGTGTACTCATAAAAGTTGTTTGGTTTCATGATTGATCTTTATGCTTTTGGGGCAGTAATCCAAAGTAAGCTCAGAAATGATCTGGGGAGCCCTTTCCACCAGGAAGCAATATTGAAGGCTCGGCCAATGCACTACAACCAAGTAAACCAAGCTTGAGTATTATAAGAGCCTGGGGAGAAGCCTGCCTGAGGGTAAATAATCATCTTGCAGCAGTCGCCTTCAATGCAGTTTAAATTGTCGTAGGTCCTTTGTGAAAAACTGGGGAAACGTGCAACACAGTAGATGGTATTTTTGTATTGAAAGTATTGAAAGGAGGTAATACAGAAAGTCCACAGTCACAATTACTTTAATCTACTATAAACCGCCATGACGTTTGTTACAACACTGTCTATGTGAGGACCTCAGTTTAAATTAGAAGTTAAGGTAACACCTAAAAACATGTAGTTTAGTTTTATTAAGATTAGTTGTTAAAAATGTAATGCTTTTATAAACGGATAAATAATCTAGCTACCACTGAAGACCAATGGCAGTCTAATCTAGCAAGATCAGATTATCAGCTAACACAAGCCTGAAGACTACAATTTTTTTAGATGAAACAACTTCTCCCATAGTTAAATAGGAAGACAGATCTGCAAGATAGAAATTGAAAAGGGTGGGACTCGGAGGATGTCAGGCCAGGTCTACCTCAGCAATGAGAAATCCAAGCATGCAAAAAGAGAGGACAATAACCACAGAGGACACACCGCTACAGAACAATCCTATGTCAAGAAAGAACAAGCAGAGGAGGAAAAGAGCTTATTGTTTTCAACAGAAACTTGACACCAATATAAAATCAGACAGTATTAACCTTTCTCTTGGTAGAAGCACTGGATCATACAAAGATAAAATATTTTACTCAGTGATCCTGAACAGTCTTGAGGATATTGTGTCAAAACTGCAGCAACATCACTTAAATTACCCATAAAACATATGAAAGAAGTTCCAAGTATGAAATTAAGGGTGACATCAAACTACCAAGAGTTCCAAAACCTTCCAGCCACATACAGACAGAATTATGTTTTAAATTCAAACTTCTAGCGTTGACTGATTGTTCTACCACTTGCCCAAGGAACAAGAGAGACTTATGAACCAAGAGCTCGGACTGTAATAGAATATAGGATTGCTCTCATAGTAGTTATACCAGGTTCAGAAACATTCTGAAACTTCTAGTTGTGCCTCCTTGCCTATATACCATCCCCCTTTTCATTTGAACATTTTTGAGTTAATCCCTCATGCTCATTTCACTCTTTTTATTCACATTATTTTTCAGGACTTTCACTCCATTACTTAGATAAAACTGATGGAGGTCATGCCACAGTTCAGTATGACGTCATCAGTGACACCACTGCCAACCACTCATTTGAATTGCTATCAATTTTTTCTCAGACTATTTACTCAGCCTGTTCAATTTGTCCAACATCGATCACTCTCCAGGCAGACAAGACAGAATTTCTAAACCTTATTTTATTTTATGAGCGAAATGAACACAAACTCTGCCTCACCAGAGACTTCAACATTTGATTCATTTGTTCAGTTAATGCTTTTGTCTCCTCATTTACAAATGCCATCTCAGAACAGGCTTTTTTCAAGTAGTTCAAAGGCTTTCAGATTTTACTGGAAATACTTGAGATCCCTTTTTAGATTCAAAGTCTTTACCCTCTGTTACCACTTTCACATCAATAACCTGGAATTATAATTGCCTGATCCTTCTATAAATAGTAGTTCACACACATTCACAGTGGTTTTCTGTAAAACTCATCTCTGATTCTAGCATGTCATTCCATTTTTCTCAATCGCTATGGAATTCCCTGGTATTTCCATATCCAGAAGTACTGCTACCCTCAATGTTGGTGCTTTAGGGTACAGGAATTACCTATTCGGTATTGGCACTTTACTCCGCCCTAAGTGGCCTCGTTTCATAGCAGTCTCAAAAGCCTAAACTTCATTGACCTCTCATATGGATAAATATTTTCGAAGGAACAATAGACAATGGTGTTATACAATCTGCTCCCAATAAGATAAAACACCATATACCACACCCCTGCCATTTCTAAATTCTTTAAATAGCAGGTGTTTTAATTATCCAATTTGGTGGTACTTAAGTTAATGTCATCGGATGGATAGAGTTGCTTTTGTCAGGATTCGAACTCTGTGAACAGTGAGCATTTAACTCGCTGAGCCATGGTACCTGTTTTATTAGCTAGAGCATACTTGTAAATAAAATCAAATGCTAACAATTGTTTTTTTCTTCACCCGGAAGATGTATCCATCGATTAATTAAATAGGCTATTTGTTTTTTCATGTGCAAATATATAAAAATATATTGATGGTCCACCTTAATGCGATGTAGACTGATGCAGTATCATTCCTACAGAGGAACACCTGTTCAAGCTCTGGTTGTATTTCACCTCAATATAGGCAACAACCTCCCTAAAATATCACCTCTACTCACTGATGAACCTGCTCCATGGTGCATCCCAAAATGACAAGAGGAGAGAGAGTAGACTGCCTAGCTTACCGGCACACAATTAGCTCAGATGCATTGTGGTCAATGTAGTGCATAACACTCACTCCACTTAAAAGTCTTCATTTTTCACCATTGATGGTGCAGCCAGTGCTGTGTATCTCTAGACATGTGTTTCAGGATATTTGTCCTTCCTCAGTAGAGAGTAACACTTATAATTTGGGGGTGCTGGCAATGCCGCTCAGTCTTCTCAGGTTTCTTTACCACTTCCAAAGTGCAGGTGCATCCCATTGAGCTTATCAGCCAAGTGACTCAACAAGGAGCCATCACAAAAGGGAGAGGGAGCACACTACATGGCATACCAGCTCACAATTCACACAGATGCTTTGTGGTAAGTGGAGTGCATGATAACACTCACGTTAGTTGAAAAGTCTTTAGTATTCACCATTGTTGTTGCAGCCAGTACTGTGTGTTTCGGGATATTTGTTCTTCTTCAGAAGAGAGTGGCATTTTACATTTTGGGGTGCTGGCAATGCTGCTCACATTTTTCTCAGGTATCTGTACCACTCCATGAGCACATGTACAACTCCCAGAGCACATGTGCATCCTAATTAGTTTGTCTGCCCAATTACTCAACAAGGAGCCAATCACTAAAGGGGAAGGAAGCACACTGCCTGGCATACCACCACACAAGTTGCCCAGATGCATTGTGGTAAAATCAGGGCAGAATAACAACTGGATTCCCACCTTTCCCGCAAAGCATTTACACTAACCCGGTTTGTAATGTTTTCTTCCCTGTCCACAGTTCATCTGGCTTTTTAGTGTCCTTTGGTCATATGGGCATGTTATAAAACAATTAAAATAAATAACCCCCCATCCTGGCAGTTAACTTGATGGTCTTTCCAACAAAAACGACGTGCTCACATCAGTTGTTACTATTTTCAAGTGAAGGGATATGGTATCTGTAAAATAAGTTGATCTGTGAAGTAATCTACCTCATACTGCCAGATTGGTTGAAAAACTCTGCACATTTCACAAATTAAAAATTATGATATCACAGCACAAGCTTGTAATGTAACTTGATCACTATTGATGGTGCTCTTAGTTCAGACTTTTGCAATAAAAGAGATTAAATACCTATTTTAGTTTGGTCGTGCATGTCCTGGGGCTATTTATTCTGTTTGTGTTTAATAATGTGTATTAAACTATACTGGGTCTGGATATAACTCTTTAAAAATCCCACTAGAAGTGTAAAGCATATAGTAAACAAACAACCTCCACTTAAATCCTGAACTTCTGTACTGCTAAAATGTTTCTCACTGAATAGTTTTCTATAATGAGAAAACGTGGCTGATGGCACTGCACTTTTTTCTGGAATGGAACTAATCAAACCTCAGCCTTGGCCATAGTTTTGCATGAGTTATGCATATGCTAGCTGTGAGAAAACCATCAGTAGCTTTCTAACCACAATTCTTAATTTTCCACAGGCCTCAGCCTACCTGAAACAAGGGAAGTATCAAAAGGCAGAAGAACTCTACAAGGACATCCTCACCAAACATGAAAAGGACTTCTCCGCTGCTGAGGGTATGACGCCGTATGAACATGTGTTTGGCCCTTATTGTAAATATTCAGATAAGATATTGGGAGCAAATGGTATCTGGGTCTCAAATGTTGATACAGTATCATAAACACATAGTGATATGGGCGCAAAAACCGTACCCCAATATTTTATAACACCCTAAAAGTTTTAGACACCCCAACTTTGTCCATTACTTTTCTCCCACCAGAAATAATTGCACAAAATGGGACCCTCCCGACATTCAGTTTATTAGAGTAACAAAATAAGTAACTAGGAAAACTCAATAATTTAGTTCCAGATCAGACTGAAAAGTTAAAGGGGTTTATTACAAGTGTTTCAGAATAAATTGAGAAACATTTCAAGTCCCAAATGAGCAGCAAAATCAGAAAATGGTCAGAAAGCATCACTGATAGTTCAGGAAAGCCATCTCTAAAAATCTCTCTCGCACCCAGAATAAAGGAGTTCACTATCACAATTCTTGCATAACAATATAGCTAGCACAGCCAATTAATCATAACATGATCATAAGTAACAACTCTGTAGCAAATCAGAAAGAAAAACGTCAATCCCTTAAACACAAACACTATCTCAGTTGAAGAAAGCATCCAGAATCTTATTTGCTACTGCCATCCACAGATGTTTGAACAAAATATGAAACATTTCAAAAATACAATTTCACACAAAGGAATAGGGCTTGTTTGCCCAGCGGAATTACAGCGTAAAGACCTTGGATGTTACAACATATCAGGAACACTAGAAAATTCATTGAAAGCATTGTATTCATAACTGTAACATTAACCATGCACCAGCTGTCTTCTCTTCTGCAGAGTTTGTGAGGAGAGAAGAGAAGATGCACAGGATGACATGATGGAAGGGGTGAATACAGAAATGAATGACAGAATTAGCATCTCAAAGATTTCTTCATTCAGTTTCATAACCATCAAATTAACAAAACAACCATGTATTACATTTATCAGATTTCACTTTACTTCATTTAGTATCCTTGATACATAAATAAAATATTTAAAAAACATTTTTTAAAAATCATAAAAGTCATAAAACTTAATCCCGGCAGACTTCATTCAATATCATTACAGTTGTTGTTACCGATATATATCCAGGTACTCCCCCAAATTGATAATACTAACTCTGCAGTGCCTAAGTTATTAGTTAAAATCAGCTCCAAGTAAAAAAATGTATAAAACTCATGCTGTCTTAGTGCAGTGATCACTAAGGTGCTGTTAGAGAGGATTGGCCAATAAGTGTCAACTCTATAAACACATGTATGTACATAATGTATAAACACATAGTTTTCTAGGACAACTCATTACTAGTGTACTAAATGTGCTAAAGTTCACAACAATTTCCGAAACTTCTCCCACATTGTTCAAATGTTGAACAAGAACCAATAAAGGAGGACAAATTTAAAAACCTTATCTAAAGTGCTAACATTAGCACCAAATACTGCCTGAAAGGGTGTTAGAATCCTTTGATCATCCATCGACTCTTCCAGTCTATTTAAGACCTGCCTGGCAAATATTTTTTTAAGGTTGTCCACTAGGCTTATAGGCTTATAATTTGACGTGCAGTTTGCGTCACACTTTTTAAATATTGGGATTATATCCACCCCCCTCCAGGTATCTTGGATCTCTCTTCCACTAGCTATTACATTAGAGATAAGGTTTACATAACTAGCCCTCAACACAGGTTCTGATGTATATAGATCACCAGAAATGTGATCAGGACCAGGGGCCTTTAGTGCCTTGAACCTATTGATAGAGAGGGTACCCTCTAAACTAAACAAATCGCGACGGACTTCCTACTCCCCAACTTGGTAAAGTCACCCTCTGGACACTCGTCTGCCACATGCAATAATATGCCTGAATGTCCCACCATAGTTCATTTTAAGGGCCTGAAGCATATCTTGCCAGTTAGTATCCTCCCACTTCCGTTTGGCATAGTCAATTGCAAACTTGTATTCCCGACAAGCTGTACGAATCTCATGTCAGTTACAGCCCCTAATAGCACTTCTCAGCACTTTTTTGGCCTGCTCACAATCTGTTGAGCACCATTTTGGGTCATTGGGAGGAGCTTGTATATAACCACTTGATTTTTTATAAAAAATACTCTGTAATTTCTTAAAGAACCTACCATGAATATCTAAGTTTGTAATTGCCTCCTCAGGGAAAGTCTCATAATTTGATAAACAATATATAAATCACTGATATATCTCGGCATGGAGGTTCTCATTAGCCATAACCTTAGGCCAAGAAACTCTTCTATAGTTATTGGCCACAATAGGTTCAGGGACCATAGTACTGTGATTAGGCGACGATCTCCTGAGGTCATTCCCCGATAGTGTGACAATCAGGGGCTGTGGTCACTATCTGTACACAACAAAACCACAATGTCATGAAGCAACGAGCAAAGACTGACCACCAGGAAAACATAATCAATCACAATAGAAATGGCTCCCTCTTAAACGCGGCTGCTCTCTTTTGGTCAGAGCAGATTTTCATGCTACGCACTATCACCAGTGATGCAGTTTGTAAAGCAGCATTGGAGAGACTGCATCCTCCTTTTCAGTTATCAACCTAAGATATTGAAATGGTCAAATAAAGAATTTAAATCCCGCTACAATGACTTTATTCTTCTGCTGTAACTTTGCAATCAAATCATCTAGTAGAGACATAATCAGTTCAGTGATTTGCTATCCGATGGCAAAGACCTAGTATCACCGGGGGTGGGGCTTGGCCTTGCAGTGAAATGGCCGCTCGCTAGAGAGGCTCCTCCAGCTAATCCAGCAATTATCATAAGACCACTGGCCTTTAACACCATAAACTGTGCGTGCCCACACGCTAGAAGAGATCATGCACTCGCAAATCCTCGGCAGAGTACACGGAGGTTGCTCCTGCAGATATCGCGGTGAATGGTGTGCTGAACCTCTGGAGCTGAGAGGCGCCATCTTGCTCTAAAGAGTGCTGCCGTAACGAGCACTGCTGACTGCGCACATCGCCGTAATGATGCGTCCTGACCCCCAGCCTATCCGCAGTCAAAGAAACCCTGCAAGCCCCAGCCGGGCCTTCCGCTGCGGCCTGGGATGTGAAAGGAACTCCTGAGGCCTAACGGCCAACCTAAGAGCTGCCGAGCCCGACCACTACATGTGGAGCCGGGCGGCAGATATGAGGACGGGTCTCTGCCTTGGGCCCCCGCTCCTTCCACGCTGCTGGCGGGGGCTCAGTCCCACTTCCTACCACCGCTACACCAGAAAAGAAAGACTATGTTGGCCCCCATCCATTAGGGCCAAGAAAAGTAAGCAAGCCAGGGGGTGGATGGGGCTGCACTGGGCCTCGCCTGCTGGCATGAGGGAGATCGCAGAGACCAGCTGCGACAGCCGAATCGATCGCCATAGGGAGGTCGTACCAAAGAAAACACTGCTGCAGGCACCTACAACACGCCGCCGGTGGGAACTTGGCAAGCTAATGGTGAGTGGCCCGCTGACAATGAGAGGGGGTTTGACCTTCATAGCAGCCCCCTATCAGTAACAGCACACTACGATCTGTGCTCCTCCCTTGCAACAATAAAGGGGTCCCAGCACCCACCTTTTCTCCTGCCTTCAGCTCTACTGACCCTCAAGCCTGAAAATATATGATGCATAAGCAGGCCCCAAATAAACACGAAATAATTCACTACAATATACAGAAGGAGAGCACCAGAGATTAAGCACTACGGGGCTAACGCTGAACTGAAACCTGACGGGCCCCCAACCTAGACCCGCTGATTCAACCCCTTTGAGTCATCTTGCATACAGTTGAAAGCAGACTTGGCATAGACATTGAAGCTGTACAGCAGATTATTATAAATTCCAATGAAGCGGCTAATCACTATAAATACACCCGGCATCTGGAGCATTAAGGAACACCTAGGTCATAACTGCCCAGCACTGGGAAGCACTCCTGGGACACAATGGGCACGCACGACACGCGCCAGTCAAAAATCTCATTCGGAAGTAAATTAACGAGCCAAACAGAAACAGACCAACTACAGACCAACTACAGGAACAAACTACAGAACCCCTCGTGGAAGAACAGATTCAAGAGCAGGACCTCAAATCTATTCCTGCAGACGTCAAATCATGACACTAAACTGGACCAAATGGTGCACCGCCTCATAAAATTAACGAGAAGACGGTTTAGATCAGCTAGAAACTCAAGTGTCAGACATAGACGACAACCAAGCAACAACCAAAGAGCAACTACTGAAAATGGACAAGGTCCTAGCCATTATCAAGTCCAAGAATGAAGACCTTGAGGCTCGCTCAAGGCAGAGCAACCTTCGTATCCTAGGTGTACCAGAATCCACTGCCATTGACAACATGGAGAACTATATTATCAACATGCTCAAAGACCTATTCGACGAGCACCTGTCCCCAGTATTTATAGTTGAGCGCGCGCATTGATCCCTAATGCCCAAACCGCCTCCGGGTGCACCAGCTAGGCCAATTATTGCACGCCTACAAAATTATAAATGCAGAGACATAGTGCTGTGCCAGGTGACAGAAAGAGAAGTGCAATATGGAGGCAATATTGTCTCCTTCTTTTTGGACTTCACCACTGCCGTCCAGGCAGCCCGAAATGACTTCCAACCCGTCAAAAAGCTCCTGCAACAAGCTAATGTCAACTATGCCCTCCTGTATCCGGTGAAGCTGCAGGTTATGCACGACGGCAAACCCCATCGTTTTACAACCACAAAGCCTACACTCAAGTTAATCAAAAGCATCTTTGCAGAGACCCGGAAAAGCGCCCCGGGAGTGGCTGGAGGATTGCAAATGATGACAACGATAAGGATCATTTCCGCCCCCTCTCCCAAAACAAAACATGGGAGTCCTCCTTCGAGACACTGAAGCAGATGGACGCCTCCCTATGCCATTCAATGCAAGAGAAAGGCAGCAGGGTTTGTAACAACTGCACTAATATATTTATATATATATTTATAGTCTGGTCACTAATATTTATAAGCGCATGTATTGCCCACCTCAAATGGCCAGCTGCCACATATAAATACAAAATGCTGAAAGGTTGATGAGGGGTAATCCAGACAAATACAATAATGAGTCAATAAGCCAGAAGAGTTCTTTCGCAGGTCCGAAACTGTACACGGGGTGATAATTGGATTTAACTGAGACACCACTTACAGACGTTTGGAAACGCTGGAGATTAACAGGATTATTTTTTTTTTTTTTTTTTTTTTTTTTTGAAACCGTTTATTGCAATCTCAAATAGTTACAGGTATGGGCCTACAACCGTCTGGCCGGCCGCTAGAGTGGCAGAAGCATATGACGTATATACAGAAAAATCTCTTAGCGGTGCAAAAAGGTAAATCAGGAGATATCAGTAGTGCAGGCCACATAACTCCAAACCCACAATACGGTTTCCTTTTGTCGAAACACAACAACACAAAAAAAAAAAAAAAAAAAAAAAAACACACATTAACAGGATTATTGAGGTCTTGGTGACATATTGAACACGCTAAGGCTTTTGAGATTCTGGAAGTATCGGACTTAACGAGGGACGTTTTATGACGCATCTCACCGTTGGCGTTTCTTAATTTGGACACATGAACTTTACCTACTCACGAATATATTTCTTGCCTTGAAGAAGCCCTTTTAGGGGAAAAATACGTTGGCTGTACCTTAATGTTGAAAGGATATATGAAATATAGAATTTACAATACACAACCAACACAATCTGCGAAAGAACTCATATTGCTTAATGACTCATTATTGTATTTGTCTGTATTGCCTCTCATCAACCTTTCAGCTCCCTATGACCACAAGACCGGCTCCGCTACAGACTAAGAACCTGTTACATTGAACTTTGACTAACTGGCCAGATCACCTGGGCATCAATTACTGCTTCAGCCACCCAGCCACCCAGCCTTACCCAGGATGGCGTTTATGCCGGCTCAACTCTGCCCTCCAGGATGAGTCCCAGATGATGGACACTAAAGGTATTAGATGGGGGCAAGGGAGGGAGGAGGGAAGGGGATACTGAACCAAGTTTAGGGGTTGGAGTGGGTGGGGGTGGGTTTTGGGATTGTTAGATGTTACCGTTTCCTTTATTAGGATGAACTCGTACCTTAGAGCAGACCCCTATTCTGCTTTTCCCTGCTAAATCAGCGAGAGCACAGAGCATAGGCATCTGCTCCCTGAATATTAGAACCCTAAAACATCACTACTGGAGAGGGATATCCGGATCATAGGTCGCCATTGCTTGGCTAACAACATAACTATATCACCCCAACACAGTCCCATGACTACAAATATTAGATGCTTAACATGGAATGTTAGAGGGCTTAATGATGCAAGAAACGCCCATTTAGTTCACACCTACCTCACAAGACACCACATTGATATATGCGTCCTGCAGGAACTCGATCTTACCTCTTCCTTCGCAACGTGCCTTAAAGCCTGATGGTGTGCAAAAACTGATGCATCCTACTATGCACGTGGCACAGCGAAACTCATCGTAGGAACATCCAATGGAAATCATACAAGTGAAAATAAATCCAGAGGGTTGTTTTGTCCTCACAGGTAGAATATTGCACCATCACCCTTTAATATTTGCATGCATATATGAACCAAACACAGATTGCCCTGAGTTCTTCAGCGAAGTATGGAGACATATTGCCACACTTGGACCGGGGACTGTCATAATGGTGGACGATTTCAAGTTTATACTTAACCCAGACATGGTCAGATCCAGCACTCCCCGTCGCCCGCACACCAAAGCTGCATCACAACAATACACACTAATAGAAGACCATGGCCAGACGCTTGGCGTTTTTCGCATAACACTAGCAGAGAAGGCATATGCATCACATCAGCGACCAGAGCCTGGTCACATATAGACTACTGGCTCGCTACCAAAGACGCATTGACGTGGGTGACAAATACTACATTAATACCCCAGACTCTATCAGATCATGCCCTGGTGCTACTGGAACTAACAATGCCCCAAGCTCCCCTGTGCGCTTTTACTTGGCTATTCCGCCTGGAGCATTGCGGGACCAGGTGTTCCGACCTGAGATACACACCGCCATTGTAAAATACTTCTCAACAAAGGAAGGATCGGTGTATTCCCCAATGGTGCGGTGGGAAGCGTTCAAGGTCGTCATAAGAGGTGTCTGTATTGCAAAACAAACAGGAGTCCTAAAAGCCATACGCTCGAGACTCATGCACCTTGAGTCAGAGTTGCAAGCTTTAGAACAAGACTTCTTTCAATCCAATGACCAGAGCATCCTCGCGCACATAGGTGAAACCCTGTCCGAGTATAATAAGGAAGCGGAGCGAGAAATACACTACCTAGGGAGAGAGGCCAAGCTCGTAGATATGGAGTGGGCAAGCGACCCAGTAAAACACTAGCCCACATGCTTCGACCCCCTGCTGTGAATACTTATATCGCCGACTTAGTGGATGAACACGAGGAACACCACACTAGATCCACTGATATACTGCATTTTATGACCACCTATTATTCTGAGCTGTAGCAATCTAAATCCCACATTCCCACGGACCAAATTAAAAATAACCTTGACATGGTACAACTACTATGGCTGGATGACGCGCGTCGTCAATACTTAGACTCCCCATTCATGGAGGAGGAGGTCCTACATGTAATTCACAGCCTGCCCAACGATAAGGCCCCGGGCCTGGTTGGTCTTACTACATCATTCTATAAAGAATTTGCTGCCACAGTAATCCCTCATTTTCTAGCCGTGTACCAATCCTCTAGGAAACCAGGGAATTACCGCAATCATTGCGATAAGCAGTCATTGTCACTATATTAAAACCTGCAAACCGACCATCTCATGTGACTCATATAGGCCACTCTCCATGATCAACGTAGATAATAAAATCTTAGCCAAACTTATCTGTAATCACCTATCACCGCTTCTCCATGACAATACGACCTGATCAATCGGGCTTTGTGCCAGACCGATCTACCACACATAATCTCCGCACCTTCTTTGCGGTAATGCATGTGACAGATCCAAGTGTCGCATTACATATAAGCCACTGCTGCTATCTAGATATCAAGAGGGATATCAAGACTGCCAAGTAAAGAGGAAGAAAGGGTGATAAGAGTCATGCAGGGGTTTGTTGGTCTCCCTCCGATTAATCTGTGGGCAATGGGGTATCCAAAGATATTGGAGAAGATGCCTCACTCACTTATCGTGACATGCTTCATCATAGGCGTCTTTCCACACCCAGGTAAGATGGTACTACCTGGGCGGACTCAACCAAAGATGTTATGAGAGTTCTTATATAAAGCAAAAGCTGGCCATGCAGGAAACCAGATGAGTGATAGTAAAAATACCTTCAGGTATAACCAAACGATATGTTGATTAGGCGGGTACCTGGGGTATATGATAAAAACGTGAAACAAACTGGGTATTCTGAATGTATTGGTTCAGTTATACTCTCTTTAAAGTGCCAACATGTTTCGGCACACACCGTGAGCCCTCGGGTCTGGGGTGCTAAATATCTACTGCTACGTATCCCTGCTCTTGAAAAAAGCACGCATTCCATACATAAGAATGAGGCCTAATGCGCTCACGTGTATTTTCTGTTTTCCCAGTAGTTTTCTAAGGAAAAGGAAGAAAAAGCAACACAGGGGGACATCACACCTGGCTCGAATCAAGACAGGCTGCTTCCACTGGAATATCTCCATTCTGTACACTGGGCCTTGGTGTCATAATATTACAACTTTCCTGTGTGGTGTACTAACATGAGCAAATTCCCTCAAGACTATATTCAAATAGTGGTGATCTCCGTGCAATTCATTAAATAAAAAAAAAAAAATATTAGTAAAAATACACAACAAAATAGGTTTAGTGAATCATATTGTTTGTATTGATTCAGATACATACCCTCTATACTTCTTTCCGTGCTAGTTAAACTATGCCCAAGTGTCAAACCTAGGTGTAGATATATATCATATGTGACCATACACATGCCAGTGGGGTCTGTTGTTTTGGCTTTTCATGCTTACCTACTGGGTTTTATTATTTTGCAACACCCGGATCAGGAGGTTGGTGCTGCCTTATAGTCACACTCTATAAGGAAAACAGTATATCGCATCCATTGTTAAAAGGCTCTGCCTAGTTAAAGTTTACAGACGCAACAGTCTTTCCCCTCTGTAATACGCTAACTAACAGTGCATGTATATTTTTAACATTATCAAATATGAGGAATATTCGTATTTTCAAACCCCGGCTGTTGTTCGGTAGTCACGAAGGAAAGATATCTGGCGCTCCTACTATCATCTCGTTATCATTTCATGCTCGTTCCCTTTCTTTTGGTGTGACTATCAATTTGTACATCGCTGGGTGTGAGAGTATTTATTGGCGTTCGCTCATGATTAGTATAGTTATTACCCTGGGAGGAAAAAGGCCCGTGACCACCGGCCTTGTGCAGTTCATCATCATCAGTAGTTCTTTATTCGGTTGTTAAAAACACCATAAAAGAATATATATACACAATACTTTTTCTTTAAAAAAAACAATTAAATCAACACCATGAGAACTCTGGTAAAAAAGAATACGTATTCACAAGAGAGGTACATAAATTCATAACAATCACAATTTACGCCTGTCCTCTAGTTGCTCTTAATCTCAAAGCGACTTTGATAAAATTCAATATACAACACAGAGTCAGTGGATCAGCCGCCCTTTGTAAGAAAAGTAGCGCAGGTTTAGTTCGAGTCAGTTTGGCCCATTTAATGATATCAATTAAAAATCTCCGCCTCGGCATTGAATAAAAAGAACATAATAGTACAAAATGAAGGGTGTCCTGCGGAGACCTATTGTCGCAGCCGCAGGCACGCTTCTGCTCAATCAAAACAGTGTAACTTAATGGGTCAGCTAATAAATGTGGTAAAAGATTGAGCCTAAAACGGGATATTAAAAATCTTTCCTGTGCATTATGCATGAGGTAGAGATAAGGTTCCATTCCCTCGGTGGTCTTAACAGAGCTATGGGCATTCACTGTTCCCTTGGTCCCTTCTTCTATCATTCTACTTATATTTCTTTGGGCCAGGAACAATCTTTGTAACTTGGGTTTATCCTGGGCTCTAATTACTGATGGATTATCAAAAAGATCTTTATGGCCCAGGTTCTCCAAATTGGTCTTAACATACTTAAGCCAAGGTATGTTCATGCTTCTTTCTCTTCCTAAACAGTCTCTCAATATTTGCCTACTTATCGCAGCTTCTGGATTTGTCCAGATATTGAGCCACGATAGAATAGGTCTGTACTTGACCATATCTTCAATATATGGCCTCCCCAGCTCTCTGTGGGCGATGACAGCTGGGATACTCTGGGGGATTTTTAATACTGACCGTACAATTTTATTTTCCTCCCGCTGCAATTGTTCTATGTCTACAAATCCCCAGACTTCAGCGCCATACATGGCTTTAGAACAACAAATGGAGCTGTACAAATTAATTGCTTGTTCTGGAGACCATCGCCCTAACCTCCGCCCATAACTGGTTATTGCACCATTTGATGATATTAATTTCCCACATTGCTCCTCTACCAAGGGGGTGAATTTTAACATCTCATCGAACAGTAAGCCCAAATAGGAGAAGGTCTGCACCTTTTCCAGTATATGACTCCCAATTCTGTACGTGAACTTTGACCGAGGTTTATTGCCTGCCGTCATTACAAATGATTTGCCAAGATTAACGGAGAGATCCAAAGTTCCCATAAACTTGACGAAACCATTGATTAATAAGCTAGCGCAACCAAGATGGCCGCGTAGGCTTACGGCTCTCGAGGGCCTCCGCAACCTCCCACGTCTATCCTGACTAAATCCTGGTAAATTTGACGGGCTTTTGCTGATGCATTCGCGCTGAGGTGCCACCCGTTTTCCAAATTCAGATCGGACGCCGGGAACCCGAATGGTCGCCCTCCGAAGTTTGTGGCCTGCTATTGCTTAGGTCCCGATCTCGAGTTGGTGAGGTGCCCGGGTACGAAGTGAACAACAGCGGCATGCTGGGCTCGACTTGCCATGTACCCCGCACTTTCACTTTCGTTTTCAAGTCTGTTTTTTGAGATCGGCTGAGGGACCTTGGTGTTTCAGAGGAGCGCGGACGGAGGAGTGTCTGGCCTGATTTTCGGACTATACACAGACTTCCTGTCTGCGATTGCAGTGTTCGATTGACTTAGCCAACTGGTCCCTGTCCCTGGCGCTGGCGAGTGCCAACCTTGGTGGCCTCCGGACGATGGCGGCGAGACTAGACGGAGACAAGTCGAAACCCAAGTCAACCCGGAGGGGATCCTATACTCAGGCCAACAACATGGATCGTTATGCGCAGCTAAAGGGATCCCCCAGTGGCTTGCATAAATCGCCTGAGAGGTCTAAAGAGGTCTCGGGCCCATCATCAGAATTGACCCTGCAGGACGTCATGGGCGCCATTGAGGAGATGAAGGCTGCTGTAGGTCAGCGGTTTGATACCCTGGCTCATAAATTGGACGCGGTCCTGATCGATGTGAATTTGGTCAGGGCAGACCTGTCCAAAACCAACGAGCGGGTCGACTCCTTGACGCAAGCGGCGTCGAGCCTAACTGTGGATGTGGCCGCCCTGCAGACGGAGGTCCGTAGGTTGCAGCTTGCCAGTGACCAGACGGATCGTCGACTTGAGGACTCTGAAAGCAGGGCTAGACGGAACAATGTTCGTATCATCGGAGTGCCGGAAAGATCGGAGGAATCTGCTGCTGATCTTTTTGTGGAGGATCTGGTGATCAATCGTCTCGCGCCCAAGGGATTGAGCAAGTTCTTTTCGGTGGAACGGGTCCACAGGATTCCGGGTGGTGCGCCCAAAGTGGGTGCTCCCCCGCGGCCTATAATCGCCCGACTTTTTAACTTTCGGGATAGAGATGCTATCCTTCAGGCGTCGAGGGTGGCCGGGCCGCTGAAGTTTGAGAACTCCAATGTCAGCTTTTATCCGGACTTCACGCAAGCGGTCCAGAAACAACGGCTGGGATTTTTGGGTGTCAAACGGCGCTTGAGGGACATGGAGCTGAAATATGCAATGTTATTCCCGGCGAGGTTGCGGGTTGAGTTCCAGGGTCGTTCCCAATTTTTTGACCGGCCGGAGGCGGTTGGAGACTGGTTGGATGCCCTGCCGCGGGGACAGGATCGAGACAGTCGGACGGCGGAGAGCGGACGGGATGTGGTGGAGCAGGACTAGAACTTGGTTCCTGGCGATGGACTAGACTGGCGATGTTTTGTACCTTGGCTCAATTGCACTCTAATTTGGCACACCGTGCCCTTCAAATGCCTGGCGGTTGTGGGGAGCTTATTGGGGTCTTTTCCTCCTTTTGGGGTTCTTTTTGTGGTATATGTTAGGGCGACAGGCACACTGCAAGTTGGGGGGGCTGTTTGGGCTCAAGCAGGGGTGCAGGGAGGGGGGAGTTGTGGTTCTGGGACTGTGGGGGAGGGGGGTTGTTGGGGATTGTTGTTTTTTTGTTTTGCAAGGCAATGTGAAGTTTTCTGCTGACTTCTCCGGGTTGTGCTCTCCGGGATGTGGGTATCATGTGCGGGAGTGGGATGGGGGGTAGGGGATTGAGAATCCTTTCGTGGAATGTGAATGGACTGGGGGACAGGATCAAGCGCGGGGTGGTGTTGCAGTTCTTGAAGCGGATTTCGCCCGACATTGTTTTCCTGCAGGAGACACATTTGATTGGGAACTCCTTCCAGGCCCTAAATAGGAGGGGCTATCGCCTTGCCGCTCACTCTGGTTTCACTTCTGGCTCTAGGGGAGTGGGCATTCTGGTTAGGGCCTCTCTCCCGTTGGAAGTGGACGAGGTGCTTCACGATGATAGGGGGCGATATGTGGCACTGGTGGGGAGATGGGAGGGCAGGACTATTTCGCTCGTGGCTGTGTATGTGCCTCCGGGGTTACAGACGGCTACATTTGCTGATTTGGGGCGTTTGGTCCTGGGACTCCCTGGGGGGGTTCTGGTGTTGGGTGGTGACTTTAATGCCGTTGTCTCCGGGTTGGAGGACCGTCACCCCCCCAGGGATCTCCCTAGGGCTCAGGCCTGGTTGGGTTTTTTTTTGGACACTTTGGGACTTGTAGATTGCTGGAGATTGATGCACCCGGGACAGGCGCAATATACCTTTCACTCGGGGGCCCATGGGAGTCTCTCGAGACTTGACTACATGCTTATGCCGGCGATCCAAGCTGGGATGATTGGGGAGGTGCGTCATTTAGCCCGAGGTATTTCTGACCATTCCCCTATATGGTTGCAGCTGAGGGTTGTCCCTGGGGCAGAGGGGAGAGTGGCACCCATTAGCCCCTGGTATCTTCGTAACCCTAAGATCCGCACGGAGCTGGTCAAGTCCACTGATCACTACTTCACTGATAATGTGGGGTCGGTGTCGTCGGCCGTCTCCCTATGGGAGGCTTATAAAGTGGTGGTCAGGGGGCAGGCCTTGTCCCTTATCTCCCATACTAAGAGGTGCGAGAGAGCAGAGGTGGTTCGCCTGGAATCTGAAATAGCTGAAATGGAGGAGGACTTGGAGCGTGGAGTTACTGATGAGAAATTGCATGTTCTCAGCCTCAAACAATCAGATTATAGAGCGCTAGTCACGGAAGCTGCTAAAGGGATGAGTAGAGAGCAGCAAGGGCGACTGTATGATGTGGGGGATAAGGCCGGAAAGCTGATTGCTTGGTTGGATAAGAAAGAGAGAGCTAGCAGGGTGGTGCCCGTCGTGGAGAGGAGGGATGGAGTGCGTGTGACTGACCCGGTTGAGATCGTTGACTGCTTCGCGGCTCATTTCCGCGGGGTATACTCTCCGGTTTCTGTGCGTTCGGAGGAGGATTCTCATCGGTTGCTTAGAGACATTGCATTGCCAACCCTATCGGAGGCTGATGCAGTTTTGATGGAGGCGAAGTTGTCGTCAGATGAGATCGCTTTGGCCACTCGCTCGATTGCATCGGGTAAAGCGGTGGGTCCTAATGGTCTTCCCATCGAACTATATAAGTTGCGTCCCGATAAGATAGCGCCGTATCTTCGAGACATGTTTTTGGCGGCACGTGCGGCGGGCTTCCTCCCCCCTGACCAACACCTCGCCACCATAGTTGTGATACACAAAGAGGGGAAGCCGCGAGATCGCTGCGCCTCCTATAGGCCCATTTCGCTGTTGAACGCAGAACCCAAAATTCTAGCTAAGGTGTTGGCTAACCGACTGGTTCGGGTCGTGGGCGACTTGATTCATCAGGATCAGTCCGGTTTTATACCCCATCGGAATACCGCTCTAAATTTGAGGCGGTTGCACGGCGTGCTTGCTAGAGCGGAATTTATACGTGAGCCGGCCATCTTGGCATCTTTAGATGCTACTATGGCGTTCGACACTTTGGAGTGGCCATATATTTGGGCCGTGTTGGCGAAATTTGGGTTCGGCCCTGAGTTTATTGGTTGGGTAAAATTACTATATGCTGACCCACTGGCTCAGGTGGTGGTGAATGGTAGGGTGTCGGCTCCCTTCGCACTGGGGAGAGGTACGCGGCAGGGATGTCCGTTATCACCCCTTCTCTTTGCACTTTCTTTGGAGCCTCTCGCCGCCTGGTTGCGTTGGGAGCCGTAGTTGCGAGGCATTAGATGGACGCCGGAGTTCGAAGACCGTGTCTCCCTTTACGCGGATGACATCCTTCTGTATCTCACTTCTCCCCGACAGTCGCTAATTGTATTGGTGGACGTACTAAATTCCTTTGGCCGCAACTCCGGCCTGGTCATCAACTGGGCCAAGTCGTGCGTCTACGTCCTCTCGGGGGATGCCCCCCTCCTGCCGCGGGATTGCCCTGTTCAGATTGCTACCCTGGGGTTCAAATATTTGGGAATCTTTATCTCACTGGATCATGCGGTCCGCTATGAACGAAACCTTCTCCCTCCCCTCCAGCGATTGAAGGCCGACGTCGCGAGATGGCGACAACTTCCGCTTTTGCCGCTCGGACGGGCGGCATTGTTTAAAATGATGTCGCTGCCTCGCTTTTTGTACGCTTTGCAAAATACTCTTGATGTCGTGCCGGCCCGTTATTTCCGGGAGGTGGAGGGTCTTCAGCGCCAACTGTTTTGGGATGGGCGGCCGCGGATTGCTCTCGCCAAGTTGACGCTCCCTTGGTACGATGGGGGGGTCGCCCTCCCCGATATTAAACGATACTATTGGGCGTCTCAGTTGGCGGCGGTGAACCACGGGATATATGGTCCTGCCTTAAACCCGGCCTTCGAGATGGATAAATTCCTGCTCCCGGGTGGGGACTATAATAGGGCGCTGTACTCGGTGACCCCGGACACGCGGTTGACGGGACCCACGCGGGTGGCGGTACGTGTGTGGCACGCGGCGAATGATGCGATGGGGTGGAGGGATCGCTTGACTCGGGCGACGCCGTTGTATGCCTCTGGGCGGTTGGGCTGTTTGTGGAGATCGAAAGGCTTTGAGAAATGGGATATGATTGGTATATGTAAGGTGGGTGATCTGTGGGCGAAGGGATCTTTCAAAACGTTTGAAATGCTCAAAATTGAATATAAATTAAACGATAGAGAGTACTTCCGGTATGCTCAAGTCTACCATGCGCTGTGTTCGGTTTTTCCGGACGCTGCTGCTATCCCCGAGTATTCCCCACTGGAGGATAGAGTGTTGGATGGCTACGTGCCCGACAGCACTATTTCCCTGATTTATAAGAAACTTATTAATGATCGTGCGGACTTGCTGCTCCGTCTGAGGGAGGCATGGACGGGCGATGGCTTGGAACTTGATGATTAGGACTGGGTATCGGTGGTGGCCTCCCCGAAAGAGGTGGCGATCCCGGCCCGCTTACGGTTTGTACAGCTGAAGATCCTTCATAGAGTGTATGTCACGGGCCCGGTTTGCTGCGTATGGGTTATTCGATGGATGGACTGTGTAAGCGTGGATGTGGCCTGCCGGGCACCTTTCATCATATCTTGTGGGAATGTTCGGAGGTTGTGCGATTTTGGAACGGTGTCCACACCGTTATGGAGGAGGTCACGCGCGTTGCCCTGTTGCCAGAGGCTAGGAGGTGTTTGTTGAATGTTTGGGAACCGAATGATTGTACTGCGGCACAGACGCAGTGGGTGACCTTGGGGTACATGGTGGCTAAGCGTAACATTGCACAGTTATGGGGCTCCCCGAGGCCGCCCACGATCGAGGTATGGAAGGAGAATATGGACTGGTGTATGTTTAGGGAAAAGACGTTGTATGTGGCGAGAGGCAAGCCAGGGAAGTGGACTAGGGTATGGGGTCCATGGAATTTATATCGAGGACGTATCTGCACCCCGCCTCTGCCATTAGAGGTCGATATTGCTTTGACCCCCTAGCCACGCATTCTGCGGGAGGGTGTGAGGTGTGTTCCACGCTTTGTTTTCCCGTTGCCCCCCTCTACCGCTTCCGGACAAGAACTGCTTTGGACACTGTATGTTATCCCCGTCCTGGGAAGAGCACGCTGCTATTTCGGACTCTCATTGCCTTGAGTGTGTTTTATATTTAATAAAAAATGAAACTGTTGTTTTCAATTGCTCCTGGCCTATGGCCACGGCCTGTTATATGTGCTTACGAACTGCCGGGCGCTTTGCCTCTGGTTCATTTGAATGTGTGGCGTTACACTGCGGGCCCTCGGGCTCTATAGCGGCCGGCCCTGGTGGTTGTAGGCCCTTGATTGTATTTTATTGTGTGCTAACGGTTTCTAATAAAAAAAAAAATTTTAAAAAAATAATCTGGAAGCTTTTCGGAGTGCGGGCTAACAGAACCGCATCACCTGCGTAAATCAGAACTGGGATATGGCGTGTACCAACTTTTGGGCAATCAACATTTAGATTAATTAGGGTCTGCTCTAAATTGTTAATGCATAGTGAGAATAAGAAGGGCGCAAGAATGCAGCCCTGTCTCACCCCACTAGTACACACGAAGGGATCAGTAAGGCCCCCCTCGGTGTTATAACGTACCCTGGCTGTGGTGTCCCTGTGTAATTCCCTAAGTATGGTGATCAGGCCCTGGTCAATGCCAAGCTGGCTCATCATTAGCCAGAGTTTGTCCCTATTTACATGATCAAAAGCAGCCGCCAAGTCCATGAACCCTAGATGGATGGTTTCATTGCTTGTTTTGATGTACTTGGCGACTAGCATATAAAGGTTCAAACATTGATCAATAGTTGACCTCCCTGATCTGAAACCGTATTGAATGTCCGATATGATGTTTTTTTCCTCGGTCCATTCAATTAATCAATCAGCGAAATGGGCCGATAGCACTGGGGGTTGTCCCTGTTACCCTTCTTGAAAATAGTGACAATGATGGCAGTTGACCAAGATCGGGGCAGACCAAACATGATGGCTGCGTTTATCACCCTAGTCATAATCAGGGCCCACAACTCCACATTACTGACGAACAGGTCAGGTGGGGACCCGTCTGGGCCGGGTGCTTTGTTTTTAGTTAGTCCCTCAATGCCCTCAGTAATTTCTGCTAAGGTGAACTCGACCAGCTGCTCCTGAGGGGCACCACCCCCCTCCGGAGCAGCAGTCTCCTTGCCATGATTATACAGGCTCTTAAAATGGGAGACCCACTGCTCCGGTAGGATGTTTGCACCGACCTCCGGGGCGCTGCTGTCGTAAAAGCAGGGTTTGTTAATTATGCTCCAGAATTTGGTGATATTCCTTTTTTCCGCTGCCTCCCTTAAGTCTGCCCACACTTCCCCCTGTAGTGCTAATTTTCTCCTTTTGATCTTGACCTTGTATTTTGCTCTGCACTGAATTACCCTATTTATATCCAGGGGCTTCTGTTTAAGGCAGCTTTTTAACTCCCTGAGGGCCCGTGAACAATCCCTATCAAACCATCTAGGTTGTTTAAAGGCTTTTTTTTGGGGTGCGTGTTGTCAAAAGCCCTTCGACCAGACTGGTTATCTGCCCAAATGCATTTAGTAATTGTGGCCCATCAGTTTCAAGGTCTAGGCATTCTTCAATGGGCTACTTCCCTTGCTCCATCAGGGCTCTATGAAATGTGGCACTCTCTATTTTTGCCCACTTGAGTCGCCTTCCTTGATCTGTCACCCTCTCAACAATGCCCCCCACTGAACGTATCCTAGGTAAAACCTGATACTGGAGTTCCATTGTTAGGGGGTTATGATCACTAAATGGGCTCCACTCGATCCCGACTGCTACAATCCTGTGTTTGCGGGGCCTAGAGACTAAAATGTAATCAATAATTGACGAACACCCTCTTCCCCTTAAAAGTCGGGGGGGGTGCCATCACTCTCCGTGGTCATCATATTTATCGTGTGTTCCATATCATGGCTAAACAAAATCTTGCTCAGGTCCCTTCCTTCTGGTGTATGGGCGAAATGAGGGCCTTTTTTGGCGGGGCAATGTGACCAATCTGAATTTGTTGGGAGCAGGAATGGGCATAAGTGAATGTTTAAATCCCCCATGATTATATTAAATGGGTTCATTGCCCCATTTGTATGTGGGTATTCCTTACTTAATTTAGAGTCTAATACCCCCAGAATATAATTTTCCTCCCTGCCTTCTCCCAGGTTATAGACATTATATAAAATCAAACCAAGTCCCTTACCCTCAAACCTTACAACCTGTACATTGCGGGATGGGCTTGCTATGTTGGACCATTTACCTTGCACCCTTAGATCCACGTACAGGTACAAACCTCCCATAGCTCTACCTGAACTAGATTTTAGAGCTGGGGTAAAAAAACATTTATATCCCTGCATGTGGAAGGAGCAGTGGCCGCTCCCTCTAGCAGCAAGGCAGGCTGGGGCTTTGAGTCCCCACAGCGATGTCCGGTATCCGGTGGCAGTCAGGCGCGTCCCGCGCCACGGTAAAGATCGGCGCCTTTTGTGCGCGAGCCCCCAGTGGCCGCTCCCTCTAGCAGCAAGGCAGGCTGGGGCTTTGAGTCCCCACAGTGATGTCCGGTATCCGGTGGCAGTCAGGCGCGTCCCGCGCCGCGGTAAAGATCGGCGCCTTTTGTGCGCGAGCCCCCAGTGGCCGCTCCCTCTAGCAGCAAGGCAGGCTGGGGCTTTGAGTCCCCACAGCGATGTCCGGTATCAGGTGGCAGTCAGGCGCGTCCCCCCTTGTGCAGTTAAATCATTGTTACTGTTGCAGGGTGACAGACCTCTCACTTCACCCCCTTTGTGACTAAAAAAAATCACATACATCTCCACACACCACCGACTTGCTTCGTCAAAGTACAGGCACCATTGGAGTACCTCCGTATCTCGCGCTGTCCGCCGCCGAATGCTGGAGTTTGTGGCGTGGGACTCTAAGTAACCGTAGAACTGTGTACATGATTGACGTCATCAGAAGGTGCAAGCTCCTTCGGAACAGGGCATGCTGGGAGTCTGAATTCTCCCCTGTAGCAGCAGTGGCGACCCTACCCGACGTCACCAAGGCGTTCAAATCCCTAGAGTGGCCATACCTATTTCAGCTACTCCAACACATAGGGCTTAGTACACATTTTTGAAATCTCAATAAACTCCTTTAAACTGCCCCCTTAGCTAGAATACGTGTAAACGGCCTGCTATCCGACCCACTTCCAGTTACGCGGGGAACGAGACAAGGATGCCCCTTGTCCCCACTTTTCGGCATAGCCATGAAACCTCTAGCAGCTAAACTAGCAGCTAACCCACGCCAATACCATGCTCACCGGGGAATCTGATTCCGAGAACAAGTAACCCTAGTCTCCATGTACACGGACGACATAGCCCTATATGTCAGACAGCCTCAAGAAAATTTAGACTGTGTCATCAGAAAGGTCGTCAAATTTGGAGGCCTTTCGGGTATAATGATAAACTGGACTAAGTCCATCCTCTTTCCCCTAACTGACAGTACGAAACAGTTCCCATCTGAATTCGAATTGCAATGGGCAACGGAATCAGTGTGTTATTTAGGCATATGGCTAAGCCGAAGCACTGGTGAGCTATGGCAGGACAATTATGGCAGAACCATTAAGTGGTTGGAGGAGAGGATCCAGATCTGGTACCAACTCCCCCTCTCGCTCACTGGTCGACTGGCCATTGCCAAGATGGTCATGCTTCCCACATTTCTCTACCTTTTTTATCAACCTTCCGATTACGCTTACACAACATTTTTTCAAACACCTAAGATCGAACTTACTTTCTCTTGCCTGGGAGGGCAAACAACCTAGTATAGCATGGGAAGTCCTCACACTAACCTTCCACCAAGGAGGCCTAAGTGCTCCAGATCTGACACAGTATGCGTTGTGCGCCCAAGCCAACTATATATATTTCTGGCTGTACCCGGCTAAATTTGAGCCACATACCGCTGTTGAGGCGGATTTAACTTCACCAACACCACTATCCACAGCTCTCTATCAACCCTACAGACACTCCCAGACGCCTGCGGACACAGTGGACTGTGTGAGGTGGGCTTGGGACGGATTGAGAAGAAGAGCATCTATGAACTGCTTAAACGCCCCCTCTATCCCTATCACGTGCATCCCTGCTTTACCAGCGATGGTTGATGAGGGAATGCACACTAGGGCCAAAATAGGCACCTTTACACATATGCCGATCTGTACCCGAATTACCAGTTCCTAGCTGCACCCACGTCGACTGACACTCGGAAACCCACAATAATGGATATGCTTCTTTACACTTAAATACGAGCCACGTGTCGCGCAAACCACACCACTTTCCCAGCTCCTCCACCAACGCTACATGCTCTGGAGCACCTAATTACGCACACCTCTCACAGCAAGCTTGTCACTAGACTATATACGGTGACACAGGACAAGACACCAATATGCACCCCCAATACGCTAGCCCAGTGGCAACTAGATACGGACCCCCCCATCACCACGGGCCAATGGTCTTACTGCTGCACGCAATTGCAGGCACTGTCTCCCAATTACAGATTGCGCCTCATACACTTTAAATTCCTACATAGACTATACCGCATCCCCCTGCAGCTGGGCTGCATGGGCCTAAATGAGGAGCTACGCTGTGAAAGATGCTCGACACCCCTGGCAACATTCCTTCACTTGGCCTGGGAATGCCCCAAGATATTTGACTATTGGCAGGAGATACACTCCACAATACAACAAATAATGGGATACGAGAACCCCTTTACCCCACTAACCAGCCTTTTAGGATACGTAAAATATGTGCCTGCATCTTCACGCCGCCTAACAGCTATGCTATTATAACTAGCTAAATGTCAACTCACTAAACACTGGGGGAGGAAGGGTGTCCCCAAGGTTGCCTCATGGCTAAAGAATGCCATATACTGTCAGGAACAACTAGCTCAATATTGGGACCTGATTCCCTTGCAAAACCGGCCGAAAGATATTTGGTACCACTTCTGGCTCACTTGCGCTCACAGGCTACCGCATCCCCCTAGACCACCACATGCCACAAATATATTTCCACACTCCCACATCTATCTATGGGGAAGGGGTTAACATGAGTGTACTGTGTTGTAAATTAGTTCTTTGTGTAACATGCCTGACAGTGGTCATTAGTCCTTCCTTTGTGTTCTTACCCCTTAGCCTCACAGAATACCTATGTGTGTGTTCTAACTAATACCGGAGTGTTCTACCCTTGTCGGTTGATGGTCTGGTCAGCTGGCGTGGTGTGCGCTCAGCTGTGTCTACAATAAATCCTACATGTACTTAACTAGAAATGTCATGTGATTCATCTACAACAATTTGGCGACGATTTAGCTGACCAGACCAAGGAGGAAGCACAGCGCAGCACAAGCAACACCTCGCACAAAGAACCCAAGACTGCGTGCCATCCAACTGCGGCTAAAACTACAAGAAAAGGAACTTTAAACCCGCGAAACACCAGCAAACAAGTAGAAACCAGCCGTGAAAAATCTAAACCAAAAAGAAGAAATTGAATCAGCCGCCAATAATGTGAGCAAAAGCAATCAGTAACCTGAGCCACTAGACGAAGATAAGAGGAAATCTGTCGCAAGTGTTTCCCATATGCTGCCAGTAACTCAAATAGAAGGAGCGTGTAACCGGAGAACGTAGTGAAGTACCTTTCACGTCAGTCACCTCAGCTGATGACAAAACGCGAGAAATAAAAGCATAAAGGAAAAGAAACCGATGAAACCAACTTCCAGTCAGTCAGTTTTTGTGTGCAAAGTTGCTTCTTTCCTGGTGAGTGTCTATCCGTTATTTTCTGCCAGTATTCTACCTGCTTCGTGGAAATTTCGAGCGATTCTGTAGCCATCCGCTCTTCCCTGTGGCAACTTTCTATTTGATGACGTAGCACAGTCAATCAATAAAGCTTTATTCGGCATTTAAGTCATAAAAGCACATTTACAATTGTTACATAATATGAAAAGATTTATAAATTACCTAAAAAGTTAAAATACAATTAAATTGAATAACCATAAAGCTAACAATTTAAAACATGAAATTAAAACATTCTATATGAAGCCGGTCCATGGAGACTTATATTACATGAAAATTAACATGGTTAGACTTTAATATCACGTGACTTTTCCACCCATAAATAATAGTAATTACATCAAATAGAGTTTGGGTAATACCATATGGGTTTAAGAAGGGAGAGTTTCAGCATTCCTCATGGTTTTTAACCTTATGCCCCAGGCCCATCCTAAAAATTTGGCCACAGCTATACAGATCGCTGGTGCAGGGTTTGTGCTCAAAATGCGGAGAGCTGATGCATAACTTCTAATACCCAGGTATTTACAGATTGGTTTTATCCATACTTCCCTGGGTACTGCATACATTGGACAGAAGAATAATACATGTCCTGTGGTCTCACGTTCTTCCAAACATCTATAACACTTGTCATTCTTAGTGCCTTGTCCCCCCATCTGGAGGTGAATTCTGCGACAGGTAAGGTGCCCACCCTTAACTGGAAATATAATTTACGATCTATAGTTTTTTCAATGATATCCCAGTACTCCTCTAGCAGAGGGTTGGTTTTTAGATCGAAAAAACGGCATGATAAATGAGTGGAAAGCCCTTGGGACATTTCCAACTTATAGACCCATTCCCAGTATATTGTTTTCAGATTTTCCTTGGGTGGGAAGACAGCATTAACAGGATCATTCCAAAGTCCGATCAGGCCTATACTGCCCAGGAGAAGTTTGATCCCGTATAACCACTTTATTTTTTGGGACCTATCAGATTCTATTATGTCCACAAAACCGCTCCTATAATGGGCAAGTTCATCTGTGCACCAAAGCCGCCGCCAGTATAATATTGGACGGAGCTTCGCCAGATGTTCAACTGGTTTTTTGCCAAGATCCAATAAAAGGGGACGCATTGGTGTGCTTGAAGGGAGGTTTGTAACCTTACGTAAAAACGCATTTTCTGATACCTTCAGGCTGTTCAAATTATCAAATCCCCAAAGTTCAGCTCCATATAGGCATGAACTCAGAATCTTCGTCCCATAGATTTCCAAAACTGGTGTAATTGGTTTGGTAATCGAGGTTTTGAACCTAGACAAAAGCGCACCTGATTTTTGCTTATGTTGTAATAAAACCCGATCCAACTGGCATCCCCAGCGCATATCCTTCTGCAATGTTATGCCTAAATATGTAAATGATGTAACCTCCTCCAAAGGTAGCTTGTTCATAAAAATCTTTCCCTTGAAGGATTTATGGGCATTAAAGGACATGAACTTCGTTTTCCCCGTGTTAATTTCCAAACCCCTTTCTGAGCAGAATTCTTCAAAGCACACCAGAGCCTTTTGCAAGCCACTCGGTGTCTTTGAGATAATTAGCGTGTCATCCGCAAACATGAGGATAGGAATACGCACACCTGCCAAAACCGGTGCGTCGGTGGGGGTCAGTGAGAGGCGACCGGCCACCCCGTTGACAAAAAGTGAGAACAGGGTAGGCGCCAAAACGCACCCCTGCCGCACACCCCTGCCAACCGGGAAGTCCTCAGTCACCTCCTCCACGCCCCCCCCATCGCACCTGTGCAACATTTCCCTCATGTAAGCGGATTATCACGGTAAGGAGCTCAGGTGCAATGCCCATTTCCCTCAATACCTGCCAAAGCCTTCTACGAGGTACCAAATCAAAAGCAGCTTTTAAGTCCACAAACACCGCATATAGGGCGCCGTTTCCCAAGACCACTGTCTTCCAATATAGGTTAACAAAACGGAAAACTTGGTCAATTGTGCTTGTTCGGGAACGGAACCCTGCCTGCATTGGACTTAAGATATCCTGATCATCCATCCATGTTTGGATTTCATTAAGAAACATACGACCTATAATTTTTTGGATCGAGTCTATTAGACTAATTGGTCTGTAGTTGCTTGCAATTGCTTTATCCCCTTTTTTAAAAACTGGTACAATTTCTGCTCCCCTCCACGAGGGGGGGATATCTGCTCCCAGGGCAATTGCGTTAGCAAGTAGCATAATGTAATTAGACCAGAGACTTCTATCATTGGTAAACATATCCGCAAGGATTCCGTCTATACCAGGTGCTTTACCCCCAACCACTTTATCTAACGCTCTATCAACATCTTTCAATGTAAATATCGCCCTATCATAATACACGTGGGCAAGGGTCTCGCTTGGGATATTTTCGCAGGGTGCGGCATACTGGGGTTTGAAATAATCAACCCAAGCATTCTGGGCCACGTTGTTCTGGGGTCGCTCTGCTGTGCCGCCCCCTATCCCACTTGTATATATCCCAGAAATTCTTGCTGTCCTTGCTCCTGCAAGCATCGAGGAGATCCCTCCATTTTTCATTATCCCACGTTTTTTTTGCCTCCTTCAAGGTTTTCCCATGATGTGATCTAGCAGATCTTACAAGTAGTGTGTCTTTCTGTTTTAGTGCATTACCAAGTCTAGCCCGGGCCTTTCTACAATCGAGGTTATACCATCCTTCTTTTATTTTTTGTTTACAATTACTTTTGGGAATGGTTTTAAAGAAAAGTTTTTTTAGATCCGAAAAAAGCCTGTTGTGAACTTCCACCACTATCTGGCACGGGGTTTGGTCCTTTGTTACATTACCCAATATTTTGAGTGCGGCAGTTACCTCGTCATTTATTGCTAACATGGTCTTTGGATCTACCACGATCCGATCCCATTTTATATGACGCAAATTGTTAGACAAAAAAAGTTCGGGCTCACATGTATTTTGCTGCGATGAGGAATAGCCAATTAAGGACATGTTAAATACTGAGACCATAGCACAGTCTCAGTGGGTGATTGTGGAGAAGCAGCGCATACGTCGTGAATGCCCAACGTTTTTCTCTGTTGCCCTGGTTACCAGTACCCAGCTGTGCGTCGTCGCGCAATGTAATACGTCATGAGGAAATATCAAGAAGCCATTTTGCAACTCTGTTCCCAAAGTGTACTTCAGTCCCCATGGTAACGCAGGTTACGAGATAAATGCAAAACTGCCTGCTTAGTGTGTTTCAGCAGTTACACACATACTGCTCCCTATAAAACAAACGGTGAGTGGAGCGCGAATTGTTCCCATGTTATATACTGAGAAGAAGTATGAATTGGTGAGAGACAACTGGCAGAGTATTAAAAGTTCACACGCACGCGATAGTATGAACTATTGGGAACATTAAAGCGCAAGTGGTACCTAATTGTTTTGTTAAAAAAAAAAATATTGGTGTGCTTGTAGACAGACACAGAAATTTTCAGGCATCTGCAGTTTCTGTCACGCTGCGCCATCAAGTGCCTTTAGAGCATAGAGATAACTCAGTAGTCAAAGCGTCTGGAATCATACAGAAACACTTGAGGGGCCTTATCTCGAGAGGATATGCGTCTTCTGTCAAGTTTGTGAAGGTGCATTCACATTTGATTAGGTGTGATTTACACTTCACTCGTAAGTGTGTTTGAAGACAGTTACATCGTGAAATTGTTTACTGCATTGCCACCTTGTGGACTTTTGAAGTATTTTATTTGTGGCTCATTTTCATAAAATTAAGAATAGGATAGTCACAATATGGATCTCTTTTGCAAACCAGTACAGAACTAAAGCATTTGGGGTAAAAATGAGAAGGTACCAGAACAAGGACAGAGAGTCCGGAACCAGGAAAGTCAAGAAATGGAACAAGGACTGAGACTAAAAGAAATAGAAGAAGGTCTCACAGCTAGGAGCTAGTCAAAAAGTCAGTCAAAGAGCCCACAACTAGAGTCAGAGAACAGAAACAAGGAGTGGATAAACCTTGTCCATGAAGGGACAGAGCCACACACAGTCACATTCGTGTTATCGGACAATGATTGAGGAATTCGAAGCGCAAGCTGTATTGTTGTTATGGGCGTGTGTTTTGTTAAAAGAAGGATGGTGGTGCGCTGGTGAACAGTCATAGAGACATTAAGCATCTGTGGTGTCTACTAGTTGAGAATCACGTTGTGCATAGTCACAATAATACAACAGAATACAAAGTAAGACTCACCAATGTGCACAAATATACCAGAACTAGCCCTGGGCTCAGAGACCAGTGAAAGGACAAAGCGTCTAGAATCAAGACAGGGAAGCACAAATTGGTCTTGAAGTATTTTATGTGGTTCTGTTTCATGAAGTACAATATGGCCCTGCATTTGAAAGCTAAAACTAAACGAAGGCAGTACGAGTGAAAGTGAGAGGAATACTAAAAAAAAAAAAAAAAATACACAAATAACATTTAGTCAAAGGTTGAAGATTCTTATCAATATGGAGAGTCCGTCAGATGTTGCTAGTTTGAATGTAATTTATTATATTCATTCACCTGCTGCCGTAAATGTGTGCGTCACCAACAAGAACAGCTAAGAACGACTCCCAGAACCGGGTCAAAGAACCCAGTATTGGCACAGAGGACCACTATGGACTAGAACCACGACAGAGAGCTCAGAACCAGGACAGAGAGTTCAGAACTGCGACAGTACAGAACCGTGGCAGAGAGTCCAGAGACTCCAAAACTGGAACAGAGAGCCTTGACCCGAGACAGTGAACCCAGAAGCGGGTCAGAGGACCTGAACCAAGACAGTGAACCCAGAAGCAGATCAGAGGCCCTAGGAGAGGACTAAGGTTCCAGAACCACGACAAAGAATCGTGACAGAGGTTCCCAGAAGAACCAGGACTAAGGTCCCAGAACCACTACAGCGAATCGTGACAGTTCGGTTTCCAGAACCAGGACAAAGATTTCTCACAGGACCAGGAAGGGACAAAGGTCATCCCGAATCGGAAGGGACAAATGTCGTCGAAAAACTAAGAGAGGACAAAGGTCATCCTGGAATCGGAAGGGACAAAGGTCGTCCCAGAACCAGGATCAGGAGTGGGCAAAGGTCATCCCAGTGAGTCCCGAACCATGAGGGAACAGGAAGGGACAAAGGTCGTCCCAGAAAAGGGATTAGGAGTGAGCAAAGGTTGTCCCAGTGAGCCCAAATGGTCCCAGAACCACTACAGTGAACCCAGAACTACGACACAGAACTGTGACTCAGATTTCCAGAACCAGTAGAGAACAAATATTTTGTCAATACCAGGAGGGGACAAAAGTTCCAGAAAGTCACTTGTACTAGGACAGAGAGGGCAAGGAGGTCAGAGAGGTCTTCCTTCCCCTGGATAAGGCAAGACCACAAAGAGTGGATCATTATCTGTGCACTGGAAACTTGGAACATCCTCTTCACTGAACTGATAATTGTACAGGGTGTATGGATGTAGTCGTTCTCAGTCTTTTGAACAATGCAAGAGTACAAGCGTAAAGAAACACAACGACACCCTCAAAAGAATGCGAGACCTGCATCAGTGTGTCCAGTTTTTAAACATAAATCCAAAGGGCGTCTTAGGGAGAGTGCTAAAATCTGCAAAAAAAAGGTGCCTAGGACCAGTAAATGTACAACGAGTCTTGAACCAGGTCAAAAGGCCCAGAGACTCTGGAATCAGTGAAAGCACATAGAGTCCAGAACCGAGAAACTGCGGGAATTACCAGAACTGGTACAGAGCACCCACGACGGAGTCTAAGGTCCTGCAACTTGAACCTGGTCAGTGACCCACAGAACTGTGCCCTAGGGAGAGTGCTAAAATCTGGAGAAAAAAAAAAGGTGCTTTGAACATCGTTAAGAACCGGAACAGTAAATTGTTTTGAGGGTGATGTTCAATAGCACATATATTTGGTAAGTCACAGAAGAAGCGCAAAAAGGAGTACCTGATTGATTCTGTATCGCAAATTATATCGGAAAAGGTTTTTAAGCAGCCACGATCAACTTCTGGAGAGAGTAATTCATTGAATTCCAGCATCGACAGAGAGCAGCTCAAAAGCAAGTGTGGCAGATATATAAAAAAAAAAAATTAGACTTAAAGTCATGTGAAAAGATGCCACCTTTCAAAAGTATTGAAAGACTGTTAATTTCAAGAGGTGAAATGCGAATGGGAAAATTGGAAAGCAGCAATTCAGAAAATTGTAAAGGAGCAATTCCCATTTCAATATTTACTTAGGAAAATATTGAAACTCTAACCCCACTTCAGGGAAAACTAAGGACTGAGGAAGTGAGCCTTGGACCAGGACCGGGAGAGGACAATGGTAGTCCCAGGACCGGCAGAACCAGAGACTGGGAGAGGACAAAGAATGTCCCTGGACTGGAAGGGGACAAAAATGAGAGAACAATGCTTCCAACCTATTTAGAGGGGGACAACGGACGTCCCAGAATCAGCACCGAGATAGGGAAAAAATGTTCCCTTTGACCGGGAGAGTTCACGACCGAGGTTCGTGACGACAAGAGTTCCAGTACCACGATAGGAAATCGTGACAAGGGGGTTCTCTCAACTGGGGCAAACGTTCCGTGTCTAGAACCGGGCCTTATAGCCCATAGTACTGAGACAGTTTGTCAACAAAGAAATTAAATTCAAAGGTAACTTGGAGGCCCGAAGCAGATCTAGAGGCTCATAACCCAAGAAAATGGACCAGAACTTCATCTTGGACTGTAGGAGAACTGGCTCAAAATTTTTATTAGGGAGCATTCTTCCAGTACTTTTTGAGCATGGGAGGTACTTGTTGAACTCTTATATTTTCAACTATGAGCGGTAAGCCGCGGCGGAGTGTAAAGAGATGGTGGACAGAGAAAGTGGACTGTCTTTTCCTGATTTGTCAGTCTAAGGGGGGTAGGTGGTGGTGATACCTATTAGTTGTTTGGGTGATGTGCCTCACCTCACACTTCACTTTTAACACTCTTTGCCCCTAAATTCTCGTTTGCTTTCATGAACTAAAAATAGTTCAAGAAGTCTTAGACCTCCTGCCTGTCTTAATTATTATTGTTGTTTTCTCCCCATACATTAAGGTTCATTTTTGTGATTTGTTTATTTATTTCATTTTTCTGTAAAGGAGGAAGATGTGTTGTAAATTAGTTCTTCGTGTAACATGCCTGACAGTGGTCATTAGTCCTTCCTTTGTGTTCTTACCCCTTAGCCTCACAGAATACCTATGTGTGTGTTCTAACTAATACAGGAGTGTTCTACCCTTGTCGGTTGATGGTCTGGTCAGCTGGCGAGGTGTGCGCTCAGCTGTTTCTACAATAAATCCTACATGTACTTAACTAGAAATGTCAAGTGATTCATCTACAACATACTGCAGGATGACCTAGCCCGGGTCTATGTCCTATAGAACAACCTCGAACTAATCAAGATATCCACACAATTCATTCCATATATCAGAATGATATTTGTGACGATTATTTGTTAATGCTAGTTCAAGAGAAAATGTCCACTGATGCCTGTAATGCTCTTAAGAATTCAGATTATGTAAATGTCAGTAGCCTAGCCTTCCTCCCCTTTCCCTTCTCTTTTCCTCCCCCCTTCTATTACAGTTTACTGCTCTGTTTTTACGGTGATGCATCCTTTGTAATTAAAGAAAAAAGACCTAGTACCCCCAATTTAAGGGCCGTTGGAAATTTATGCATTAACCCCAATTAATCAGGACATTCAACAATTTGTGAATGCACATAATATTCGTCTTTACCAGCATAAATAAACCCCCCACCACCTGCCCTGAATTCCTTGTTAGTAACGCTTCTGCACTGAAAGAAACAAACCCCTCAATAAAAATCGTATAAAGTGCCCAAGTCGTCTGGAAGAAACAAACATCATAATTTCTGCTAAAGGGGTACCTTTCTTGCTCGACAACATTTGGTTTGACTTCAGCCAAATTTCAAGAAATCACTGAGGGGCCTTCCTTTTGAACAAAATTCTTCTGTGACACAGTACATTCCACCCCAGTCTTGATAACATTAGCTGGATACGGAGTGAATTCACTAGGAGTATTTGAGATGCGTACATTGGGACGTGGGTCAGACTCTGTACTAGCCCCACCAAAGTAAAAAGGACAAGCATTGGGTAGCAATAAATGGGTTTCTTGTATGTCTCCCTGGAATGCTTCTCCAAGTCAATCTAGAAGGCTGAGAGGTGAAGCAGGGCCATTGTAGTAACAGGGGCCCGAGGTTTAGCATTCTTGAGCTGTATGTTGGAATTACCTGGTGGGAAAGTTCTGTGGGCTAGGCCAACCATATTTTCAGCCATATCAGAAGAAACTAAAACTAAGTCAAGGAAGTCAAAGCCAGATTAGAACAGCCTGATCTTTTAACTCTAATAATTTCGTCCTGTATAGCAGAGCTCACCCCAAAACATGACAAATCCAATGGATTGCCTTGTTTTTTAAGCTCTCTCCTGTCTCCACTGTCGAGCAGGGGGTTAGCTTGGGGATGTTCATCATTGTAATTTAGCCATGAGCGGAATGTTTGCCCTTGCTTCGCGATAAATTGATCTCCGGATGGTTCCCATGCGGCCTCTTAAAACTTTAAGCCGGGTCAGAGTTGGAGACATTTTATTTATGCAGCTGGTGCTTGATGCCAATGAAACTAGTGCCACTGGCAGTCGAGTAACCCACTGCTGCTCTGCAGGTCTGTGCATCATTAATGGGCAAGAATCGCTCCAGATTATGTTTTCTCAAATTAGTTGGTGGATTTTGCTTAGGACATGGGGGCCCAGAGGATGAAGAGACAGAGCTCGGTTGAAGTGTAGGGGTTACTTAAGGTCCACTGAGAGCTAGTAGTGTATTGACTATAGTGGTTAATGATAAAACCTGCAATTTTAGGGCTCCCACCTCCTCCAAGTATTGAATGAGGGATATAAGAAAATCTTATTTAATAGTATTAGTAGGGGGACACTGGCAAATCAATAGAATGCAGTTCATGATTAATACCTTCATTGATCTCAGTAATAACATTTATCTGTCCAGCTTGTGAGTCACTCAAGGGAGCAAAACGATTACTGCAAGAAAAATCGACCTCATTGAAATTGGTATTTAAGGTAGCATAGGGAGAAGAGGGCACAGGGTAAGCAGCAGTATCTAATAGGGAGGAAGGGCACAATACTATCTGAGTGACAGTGGTCAGCTCCTGTCCCGGCCCCCTTGGTCTCAAAAACAACCCAGAGTTCTCTGTTGGATTCCTGCTGCACCAGAAGATGGAAGTATAGGAGAAGCTGGAGTTGGAGGTACGGTGCCATCTGGAGTTAGAATCTGTACACATTCAACCAGAAGATCATCAATCGTGTCGAGTGCACAATTGTCCCCGGCAGATTTATGACTTTCCTTGTTTTTTTTCGGTTTACTGACACCTTCATTTCCTTCCGTTTCACCATAGTCAATAAGGCAGAGAAGCAAATATAGAACAAACATTAAAAAAAAAAAAAATGGAAGTGTCACCTGGCAGTGTGACCTCAATGGCAGCGTCCAAGCGACGGCTTGCCCCCTGACCAGTCCGTAGCCTGCAACGGATCTCGGGATGACTAGAATCTCACCAGGCAGCAGTAACAGCTTAAGGGGGGGAAAAGCAGGATTAAAACCAAAGTGTAAGTGAGAGGAAGCAAAATTGTAGCACCAGGAGCAGGGAGCAATGTGAAGACGTCAAGCCCTAAAGGGAACATGATCGTGCTGCACAACGTGGCAAGTCCATTAAAACCATAAGTTCCAAAGCATCATGACGCAGCACACCGCTGCAATGTCCCCTACCCTCCACCTGGTCTTGCAGTCTGCCACAGCCAATGAGCGTGGTCGTAGAAAAACAGTTGGTAGAAGCTGAGTTTGAATGAGTATGGGCACAACTGCAGCTAAATCAGGACTAGTGGCTAGTGACTAATGCAAGGGCGTTTTGAAGAAGTCTGTGGTCTTGAATGCGGACGAGCAGCCTGATGATCCAATAAGCCGATGAACCATTAGCCGACAACCAGAGGCCCCCCAGGTGGTGACAAAATAGCACAATAAGCACCATAGCACAATAACACGATAATCCAATAGTTGCAGATTACTGGTCCTTGGGATGGTGACCACATGGATATAGGTTGCTAATCGATTAGCATATTAGCCCTCAAGTACAGGCCACAAGAAGGACCTGTCGGCCATGGATGTCGCCTCTTGGCCTTGTCCAGCAGAGATGCAGAAATGCAATGCCCGTAATCCAGTGCACTCTCCACCCACGTCCTTCCGCCTCCACTAGCGGAGTGCCGGGCATGGCAGAAAATGCTGGCATCGATGACAAAGCAATTCCCCGCCCCCCCCCCCCCCTCCAGAAATGTGACCTGCAGAATCTCGGCTCGGCTGCCATCCTTCCTGCTCACTTGAGGCTCCACGGCTATCCCGATGTGAGACTTGTGTGACGAGTGTGTGGGTGAGCACGAGCACGGCGTCTGAGGTAAGGCACAGAATCAGCATCTATTTTATCCAAGAAGGAGATTTCACATAAATGTGACTAAACTAATTTATGTTAATAAACACACTTCTATACTCCATATTAAACTTGCATAAACTATAATCATATTAACTCATCATTTGCGTAGTGGATCCAACATAAAAATATTAATATTCATTATTTTTTATTGCACAAAAATATAGATTTTTAAAACGCTTCTGTAGTGAGGCTATACAAAATACAGATTATTTATTAAAATATATAGATATCCTGATTTTTTTTGTTTTTAACACATTCTAAAGGCTGACAATTAGAAATATTTCTGCATTTGTAAATCTTTGTGGATGACAATGTGTTGCAAACAACAAGTGGCAGTTCACAGAAGCTTACTAGCTCTTCATCAGGGTATCCACATAACATTAGAATAATTCCAGTTGCCAGTCTGGACCTCTCTAACACCCAAACCTTGTCCTTTCCTATTCTAAAAATGTGCTTGTCATTCCACTTTATAAATCATTTTCAAGAAAATAAAATTAAATGACTGTTTAAGTACTTAAAAACTCATCGAAATGATGACAGTCAGTCCCTTTAAGCCTAGGTTCTAGGGTTATTGGCAATGATCACTGGTGAACTTCGAAAGTGATAGAGCGTAAATATCCTCTTCGACTTGACCAAGTGAGAGAGGGAGGTTGACTTTCTCCTGGGAAGTCAGTAGGTACATATTTAGAGGTTTTGATGGAGCCCCAGTGAAATACTGCATTACTTCAGGGAAGGTCGTTGCCTGATTGAGGGCTGGTGCTTGCACCGCTCCTCAGTGAAAGTTCTTTGCTGTTTTTTTACATACAGACTGTTTGCACAAGGAAGGCTATAAGATCAGCCACTCTGTATGCATGCATTTCACAATGGGTAAACAATTCATTAGCAAAGCTGATTGCCTGAGTTCTGGCCTCAGGCCCTTAGCTTAGCTAATGGCTTGTGTAGTAGAAGCTTGGAAATAGTGGGGTTACACCATTACTAATATTGTTCCAGCCACCACTAGACAGTGGAGTCTCTACTACGGCTCAAAGAGCTGAGCTCGAGAGGAGCCATTGTGATTGAACAAAACAAGCTTGTGCATCATGGCCCCCCCCCCATCCAGCAGCCCACTAGAACCCAAAGCTACTCATGCTCAAATATACTTAAAGTAACTATTTCATTTTGCATATAAACCACCCAATATGTGTCGGTTTAGAAGGCTACAACCATTTTAATTTGAATATAAAGCTATATTTTTGGATGAATGATAGCAAGGTGCGTCAATCATTTAAATACATTAGGATGGGTTAGGTGTCTAACAACTGTAGCTGGACATTTAAACGGTTGGAGAGTGTCCGCTATGAACGAAACCTTCTCCCTCCCCTCCAGCGATTGAAGGCCGACGTCGCGAGATGGCGACAACTTCCGCTTTCGCCGCTCGGACGGGCGGCATTGTTTAAAATGATGTCGCTGCCTCGCTTTTTGTACGCTTTGCAAAATACTCTTGATGTCGTGCCGGCCCGTTATTTCCGGGAGGTGGAGGGTCTTCAGCGCCAACTGTTTTGGGATGGGCGGCCGCGGATTGCTCTCGCCAAGTTGACGCTCCCTTGGTACGATGGGGGGGTCGCCCTCCCCGATATTAAACGATACTATTGGGCGTCTCAGTTGGTGGCGGTGAACCACGGGATATATGGTCCTGCCTTAAACCCGGCCTTCGAGATGGATAAATTCCTGCTCCCGGGTGGGGACTATAATAGGGCGCTGTACTCGGTGACCCCGGACACGCGGTTGACGGGACCCACGCGGGTGGCGGTACGTGTGTGGCACGCGGCGAATGGTGCGATGGGGTGGAGGGATCGCTTGACTCGGGCGACGCCGTTGTATGCCTCTGGGCGGTTGGGCTGTTTGTGGAGATCGAAAGGCTTTGAGAAATGGGATATGATTGGTATATGTAAGGTGGGTGATCTGTGGGCGAAGGGATCTTTCAAAACGTTTGAAATGCTCAAAATTGAATATAAATTAAACGATAGAGAGTACTTCCGGTATGCTCAAGTCTACCATGCGCTGTGTTCGGTTTTTCCGGACGCTGCTGCTATCCCCGAGTATTCCCCACTGGAGGATAGAGTGTTGGATGGCTACGTGCCCGACAGCACTATTTCCCTGATTTATAAGAAACTTATTAATGATCGTGCGGACTTGCTGCTCCGTCTGAGGGAGGCATGGACGGGCGATGGCTTGGAACTTGATGATTAGGACTGGGTATCGGCGGTGGCCTCCCCGAAAGAGGTGGCGATCCCGGCCCGCTTACGGTTTGTACAGCTGAAGATCCTTCATAGAGTGTATGTCACGGGCCCGGTTTGCTGCGTATGGGTTATTCGATGGATGGACTGTGTAAGCGTGGATGTGGCCTGCCGGGCACCTTTCATCATATCTTGTGGGAATGTTCGGAGGTTGTGCGATTTTGGAACGGTGTCCACACCGTTATGGAGGAGGTCGTTGCCCTGTTGCCAGAGGCTAGGAGGTGTTTGTTGAATGTTTGGGAACCGAATGATTGTACTGCGGCACAGACGCAGTGGGTGACCTTGGGGTACATGGTGGCTAAGCGTAACATTGCACAGTTATGGGGCTCCCCGAGGCCGCCCACGATCGAGGTATGGAAGGAGAATATGGACTGGTGTATGTTTAGGGAAAAGACGTTGCATGTGGCGAGAGGCAAGCCAGGGAAGTGGACTAGGGTATGGGGTCCATGGAATTTATATCGAGGACGTATCTGCACCCCGCCTCTGCCATTAGAGGTCGATATTGCTTTGACCCCCTAGCCACGCATTCTGCGGTAGGGTGTGAGGTGTGTTCCACGCTTTGTTTTCCCGTTGCCCCCCTCTACCGCTTCCGGACAAGAACTGCTTTGGACACTGTATGTTATCCCCGTCCTGGGAAGAGCACGCTGCTATTTCGGACTCTCATTGCCTTGAGTGTGTTTTATATTTAATAAAAAATGAAACTGTTGTTTTCAATTGCTCCTGGCCTATGGCCACGGCCTGTTATATGTGCTTACGAACTGCCGGGCGCTTTGCCTCTGGTTCATTTGAATGTGTGGCGTTACACTGCGGGCCCTCGGGCTCTATAGCGGCCGGCCCTGGTGGTTGTAGGCCCTTGTCTGTATTTTATTGTGTGCTAACGGTTTCTAATAAAAAATTTTTTTTAAAAAAAATAATCTGTAAGCTTTTCGGAGTGCGGGCTAACAGAACCGCATCACCTGCGTAAATCAGAACTGGGATATGGCGTGTACCAACTTTTGGGCAATCAACATTTAGATTAATTAGGGTCTGCTCTAAATTGTTAATGCATAGTGAGAATAAGAAGGGCGCAAGAATGCAGCCCTGAAGGAGGAGGAGCCAAGATGGCGACCGGAGCAGACGCTTGAGCGCCCGGCTCCGTCGGTCCGTGGCCTCGGACTACTATCCTGATGCTCATCCTTGCCGATTCTCGAGGTGCACCGTGTGCGAAGACGCGCTGACCGCGTTGCTGCTTTCCCGGAGTCTCAACCCGCCCGGATGCCCGAGTTCTGGGTGTTTTTGTCCTCGGCACTGAAACCCTGCGCCCTTACGGCCTTTGCCGGCCTCCTGGAAGCTCCGCAGTTACCGGACCAGCTAGCGCTAACCTGAGCCCCGCGGTCCCGATCTCGCCTCGCACCATGGATCGTTGCCGGATGAGCCCGGGGAGAGACGGCCGGACACCTTCTGCACCCTGTGCCTGACGGGCTGGGGCTGTGGGGTGGGCCCCGGTGCGGTGAGTCTCCTGCCCCGCTCTGAGGACCGAGCTGCGGGGGGCTGCTGCCCCCTTTGCCTATTGCCTAGCCAGCGGCGAGGGGGACCGGCGAGAAGATTAGCGACTGTCGGCCTTTCCTGTTGCGGCGTAGACCTGAGGGGAATTGACCCCTTGCCACGACCCCCCCCCCTGGCCATCGCACCGTATAGCGGCAAAACATGGCGTTGAGTGCCTGCTCGCGGCTGGGGGGTGATACTCCGGTCTCGCCCGCTGCCCACTTCGCCCTCCCTCTTCCGGACACCAGCTCCACAGTGCCGTCCCGGATTGCTGCCGATGTTGGGGCCCAGCTTCCGCTGACATGCGGCTCCGTTCTGGCTGTCCTGCGGGACTTTCAACTACAGATGTGCGCTGGCCTGCAGGCGCTGAGTGAGAGGTTTGACCCCATACTGTCGGCTGCGGGCCGTGAGCGCACTGTTTGTCATCCACAGGGCGTGGGTCTCCCGGTGCTCTTGTCCTCTTGCGGGGACGCAGCGGCGGTGTATGATTGTGCTACACTGGTGCCTTCATCTAGCGCTCCCGGCGCCCAGGGTCCACCGCTCTCCACCTCAACTGCGGATACTTTGTCCCCCTGGTCATGGCTGCCTGCTTCATTGTTCCCTGCCTCACCGCGTCCGCGAGGCTATCCTGCTGAGCGATACCTAACGGCTTCGAGGGACCGTCCGCGGTGGCCCACTGCTGCCTTTTTCTGGAACTCCTGTACCTTACTTGCCAGGTTTGGATTTTATGTGGTGCAACGAGGGACCCCAATCGGTGGTCGGCGGCCATTTCGTGATCCTACTTCACCATCCTCTCATAAGCGGCCATCTTGTCTTTGTCTGCTCGGGACACGGGGCCTTCACGCAGGAGCTGGTTTAATCCCAAGCCCGCGATCGGGCCAGGGCTAGACTGACTTCTATCGCTATGGTTTATGGACGGGCTGGCCTGGGACTGGGACTGTATGTATGTTTTGCGCGCACTCGTTGCGACTTGTATCCCTTGTTTAAACTGTGGTGCCATGGTATCTTTGCATGCCGTTTTTTGGCGTAGAGGGCTTCCAGTGTGTGGGGGCCATAACTGGCTGATGGTTCGGGGCGCTCTGGTGTCCAGTGGGCTCCTCCCCACCTTCTTTTCTGCTTTCTTCCCTTCTTTACTCTGTTCCTACTTTCTCTCTTCTCTATATTTCGGGTTCATTGGGCGACAGGCACTATGCTGGGGGGGGGGTAGGCCGTAGCCTCCGCATTGGTGTAGGGTGGGGGGGTAATACTCTGTTCTCAATTAGTTCTATGGGCCTTTCTTCTTTTATGTCTCTGTGCTCTACTTTCTTCGATTCGGGGTCCGGGTGTGGGGTGGATCGAGTGGGGGCGGCTCTGGAGGGGCGCGTACTTGCTCATGTGACTATCCTGATATATCTCTGCACCGCCTCACTGATTGAGATTTTACTCCCATTGTTGTTCTTACTGATGTTGCTGCTCGCCCGTGTGGTGAAGCTATCTTGCGGACTCGAATCTACTTTGCTCTTATCCTTCATTGACTTTTTTCTCTGATAAAATTATCAAAAAACTTAAAATTAACCTTCACCTCTCCTTCCCCGGGTTTCAAAGATATCTCCAGTATGTGACTCATAACCTGTTGTTAATCCTGACCGTTGATGCACGGGGGCTGTAATGTGGGTATCAGTGCTTTACTGTATCGTGGCCGGCCTGACGGTTGTAGGCCCGTATTTGTTCTTTTAAGATGCACGAATAAAGGTTTTTAAAAAAAAAAAAAAAAAAAAAAAAAGAATGCAGCCCTGTCTCACCCCACTAGTACACACGAAGGGATCAGTAAGGCCCCCCTCGGTGTTATAACGTACCCTGGCTGTGGTGTCCCTGTGTAATTCCCTAAGTATGGTGATCAGGCCCTGGTCAATGCCAAGCTGGCTCATCATTAGCCAGAGTTTGTCCCTATTTACATGATCAAAAGCAGCCGCCAAGTCCATGAACCCTAGATGGATGGTTTCATTGCTTGTTTTGATGTACTTGGCGACTAGCATATAAAGGTTCAAACATTGATCAATAGTTGACCTCCCTGATCTGAAACCGTATTGAATGTCCGATATGATGTTTTTTTCCTCGGTCCATTCAATTAATCAATCAGCGAAATGGGCCGATAGCACTGGGGGTTGTCCCTGTTACCCTTCTTGAAAATAGTGACAATGATGGCAGTTGACCAAGATCGGGGCAGACCAAACATGATGGCTGCGTTTATCACCCTAGTCATAATCGGGGCCCACAACTCCACATTACTGACGAACAGGTCAGGTGGGGACCCGTCTGGGCCGGGTGCTTTGTTTTTAGTTAGTCCCTCAATGCCCTCAGTAATTTCTGCTAAGGTGAACTCGACCAGCTGCTCCTGAGGGGCACCACCCCCCTCCGGAGCAGCAGTCTCCTTGCCATGATTATACAGGCTCTTAAAATGGGAGACCCACTGCTCCGGTAGGATGTTTGCACCGACCTCCGGGGCGCTGCTGTCATAAAAGCAGGGTTTGTTAATTATGCTCCAGAATTTGGTGATATTCCTTTTTTCCGCTGCCTCCCTTAAGTCTGCCCACACTTCCCCCTGTAGTGCTAATTTTCTCCTTTTGATCTTGACCTTGTATTTTGCTCTGCACTGAATTACCCTATTTATATCCAGGGGCTTCTGTTTAAGGCAGCTTTTTAACTCCCTGAGGGCCCGTGAACAATCCCTATCAAACCATCTAGGTTGTTTAAAGGCTTTTTTTTGGGGTGCGTGTTGTCAAAAGCCCTTCGACCAGACTGGTTATCTGCCCAAATGCATTTAGTAATTGTGGCCCATCAGTTTCAAGGTCTAGGCATTCTTCAATGGGCTACTTCCCTTGCTCCATCAGGGCTCTATGAAATGTGGCACTCTCTATTTTTGCCCACTTGAGTCGCCTTCCTTGATCTGTCACCCTCTCAACAATGCCCCCCACTGAACGTATCCTAGGTAAAACCTGATACTGGAGTTCCATTGTTAGGGGGTTATGATCACTAAATGGGCTCCACTCGATCCCGACTGCTACAATCCTGTGTTTGAGGGGCCTAGAGACTAAAATGTAATCAATAATTGACGAACACCCTCTTCCCCTTAAAAGTCGGGGGGGGGTGCCATCACTCTCCGTGGTCATCATATTTATCGTGTGTTCCATATCATGGCTAAACAAAATCTTGCTCAGGTCCCTTCCTTCTGGTGTATGGGCGAAATGAGGGCCTTTTTTGGCGGGGCAATGTGACCAATCTGAATTTGTTGGGAGCAGGAATGGGCATAAGTGAATGTTTAAATCCCCCATGATTATATTAAATGGGTTCATTGCCCCATTTGTATGTGGGTATTCCTTACTTAATTTAGAGTCTAATACCCCCAGAATATAATTTTCCTCCCTGCCTTCTCCCAGGTTATAGATATTATATAAAATCAAACCAAGTCCCTTACCCTCAAACCTTACAACCTGTACATTGCGGGATGGGCTTGCTATGTTGGACCATTTACCTTGCACCCTTAGATCCACGTACAGGTACAAACCTCCCATAGCTCTGCCTGAACTAGATTTTAGAGCTGGGGTAAAAAAACATTTATATCCCTGCATGTGGAAGGAGCAGTGGCCGCTCCCTCTAGCAGCAAGGCAGGCTGGGGCTTTGAGTCCCCACAGCGATGTCCGGTATCCGGTGGCAGTCAGGCGCGTCCCGCGCCACGGTAAAGATCGGCGCCTTTTGTGCGCAAGCCCCCAGTGGCCGCTCCCTCTAGCAGCAAGGCAGGCTGGGGCTTTGAGTCCCCACAGTGATGTCCGGTATCAGGTGGCAGTCAGGCGCGTCCCCCCTTGTGCAGTTAAATCATTGTTACTGTTGCAGGGTGACAGACCTCTCACTTCACCCCCTTTGTGACTAAAAAAAATCACATACATCTCCACACACCACCGACTTGCTTCGTCAAAGTACAGGCACCATTGGAGTACCTCCGTATCTCGCGCTGTCCGCCGCCGAATGCTGGAGTTTGTGGCGTGGGACTCTAAGTAACCGTAGAACTGTGTACATGATTGACGTCATCAGAAGGTGCAAGCTCCTTCGGAACAGGGCATGCTGGGAGTCTGAATTCTCCCCTGTAGCAGCAGTGGCGACCCTACCCGACGTCACCAAGGCGTTCAAATCCCTAGAGTGGCCATACCTATTTCAGCTACTCCAACACATAGGGCTTAGTACACATTTTTGAAATCTCAATAAACTCCTTTAAACTGCCCCCTTAGCTAGAATACGTGTAAACGGCCTGCTATCCGACCCACTTCCAGTTACGCGGGGAACGAGACAAGGATGCCCCTTGTCCCCACTTTTCGGCATAGCCATGAAACCTCTAGCAGCTAAACTAGCAGCTAACCCACGCCAATACCATGCTCACCGGGGAATCTGATTCCGAGAACAAGTAATCCTAGTCTCCATGTACACGGACGACATAGCCCTATATGTCAGACAGCCTCAAGAAAATTTAGACTGTGTCATCAGAAAGGTCGTCAAATTTGGAGGCCTTTCGGGTATAATGATAAACTGGACTAAGTCCATCCTCTTTCCCCTAACTGACAGTACGAAACAGTTCCCATCTGAATTCGAATTGCAATGGGCAACGGAATCAGTGTGTTATTTAGGCATATGGCTAAGCCGAAGCACTGGTGAGCTATGGCAGGACAATTATGGCAGAACCATTGCGTGGTTGGAGGAGAGGATCCAGATCTGGTACCAACTCCCCCTCTCGCTCACTGGTCGACTGGCCATTGCCAAGATGGTCATGCTTCCCACATTTCTCTACCTTTTTTATCAACCTTCCGATTACGCTTACACAACATTTTTTCAAACACCTAAGATCGAACTTACTTTCTCTTGCCTGGGAGGGCAAACAACCTAGTATAGCATGGGAAGTCTTCACACTAACCTTCCACCAAGGAGGCCTAAGTGCTCCAGATCTGACACAGTATGCGTTGTGCGCCCAAGCCAACTATATATATTTCTGGCTGTACCCGGCTAAATTTGAGCCACATACCGCTGTTGAGGCGGATTTAACTTCACCAACACCACTATCCACAGCTCTCTATCAACCCTACAGACACTCCCAGACGCCTGCGGACACAGTGGACTGTGTGAGGTGGGCTTGGGACGGATTGAGAAGAAGAGCATCTATGAACTGCTTAAACGCCCCCTCTATCCCTATCACGTGCAGCCCTGCTTTACCAGCGATGGTTGATGAGGGAATGCACACTAGGGCCAAAATAGGCACCTTTACACATATGCCGATCTGTACCCGAATTACCAGTTCCTAGCTGCACCCACGTCGACTGACACTCGGAAACCCACAATAATGGATATGCTTCTTTACACTTAAATACGAGCCACGTGTCGCGCAAACCACACCACTTTCCCAGCTCCTCCACCAACGCTACATGCTCTGGAGCACCTAATTACGCACACCTCTCACAGCAAGCTTGTCACTAGACTATATACGGTGACACAGGACAAGACACCAATATGCACCCCCAATACGCTAGCCCAGTGGCAACTAGATACGGACCCCCCCATCACCACGGGCCAATGGTCTTACTGCTGCACGCAATTGCAGGCACTGTCTCCCAATTACAGATTGCGCCTCATACACTTTAAATTCCTACATAGACTATACCGCATCCCCCTGCAGCTGGGCTGCATGGGCCTAAATGAGGAGCTACGCTGTGAAAGATGCTCGACACCCCTGGCAACATTCCTTCACTTGGCCTGGGAATGCCCCAAGATATTTGACTATTGGCAGGAGATACACTCCACAATACAACAAATAATGGGATACGAGAACCCCTTTACCCCACTAACCAGCCTTTTAGGATACGTAAAATATGTGCCTGCATCTTCACGCCGCCTAACAGCTATGCTATTATAACTAGCTAAATGTCAACTCACTAAACACTGGGGGAGGAAGGGTGTCCCCAAGGTTGCCTCATGGCTAAAGAATGCCATATACTGTCAGGAACAACTAGCTCAATATTGGGACCTGATTCCCTTGCAAAACCGCCCGAAAGATATTTGGTACCACTTCTGGCTCACTTGCGCTCACAGGCTACCGCATCCCCCTAGACCACCACATGCCACAAATATATTTCCACACTCCCACATCTATCTATGGGGAAGGGGTTAACATGAGTGTACTGTGTTGTAAATTAGTTCTTTGTGTAACATGCCTGACAGTGGTCATTAGTCCTTCCTTTGTGTTCTTACCCCTTAGCCTCACAGAATACCTATGTGTGTGTTCTAACTAATACTGGAGTGTTCTACCCTTGTCGGTTGATGGTCTGGTCAGCTGGCGTGGTGTGCGCTCAGCTGTGTCTACAATAAATCCTACATGTACTTAACTAGAAATGTCATGTGATTCATCTACAACAATTTGGCGACGATTTAGCTGACCAGACCAAGGAGGAAGCACAGCGCAGCACAAGCAACACCTCGCACAAAGAACCCAAGACTGCGTGCCATCCAACTGCGGCTAAAACTACAAGAAAAGGAACTTTAAACCCGCGAAACACCAGCAAACAAGTAGAAACCAGCCGTGAAAAATCTAAACCAAAAAGAAGAAATTGAATCAGCCGCCAATAATGTGAGCAAAAGCAATCAGTAACCTGAGCCACTAGACGAAGATAAGAGGAAATCTGTCGCAAGTGTTTCCCATATGCTGCCAGTAACTCAAATAGAAGGAGCGTGTAACCGGAGAACGTAGTGAAGTACCTTTCACGTCAGTCACCTCAGCTGATGACAAAACGCGAGAAATAAAAGCATAAAGGAAAAGAAACCGATGAAACCAACTTCCAGTCAGTCAGTTTTTGTGTGCAAAGTTGCTTCTTTCCTGGTGAGTGTCTATCCGTTATTTTCTGCCAGTATTCTACCTGCTTCGTGGAAATTTCGAGCGATTCTGTAGCCATCCGCTCTTCCCTGTGGCAACTTTCTATTTGATGACGTAGCACAGTCAATCAATAAAGCTTTATTCGGCATTTAAGTCATAAAAGCACATTTACAATTGTTACATAATATGAAAAGATTTATAAATTACCTAAAAAGTTAAAATACAATTAAATTGAATAACCATAAAGCTAACAATTTAAAACATGAAATTAAAACATTCTATATGAAGCCGGTCCATGGAGACTTATATTACATGAAAATTAACATGGTTAGACTTTAATATCACGTGACTTTTCCACCCATAAATAATAGTAATTACATCAAATAGAGTTTGGGTAATACCATATGGGTTTAAGAAGGGAGAGTTTCAGCATTCCTCATGGTTTTTAACCTTATGCCCCAGGCCCATCCTAAAAATTTGGCCACAGCTATACAGATCGCTGGTGCAGGGTTTGTGCTCAAAATGCGGAGAGCTGATGCATAACTTCTAATACCCAGGTATTTACAGATTGGTTTTATCCATACTTCCCTGGGTACTGCATACATTGGACAGAAGAATAATACATGTCCTGTGGTCTCACGTTCTTCCAAACATCTATAACACTTGTCATTCTTAGTGCCTTGTCCCCCCCATCTGGAGGTGAATTCTGCGACAGGTAAGGTGCCCACACTTAACTGGAAATATAATTTACGATCTATAGTTTTTTCAATGATATCCCAGTACTCCTCTAGCAGAGGGTTGGTTTTTAGATCGAAAAAACGGCATGATAAATGAGTGGAAAGCCCTTGGGACATTTCCAACTTATAGACCCATTCCCAGTATATTGTTTTCAGATTTTCCTTGGGTGGGAAGACAGCATTAACAGGATCATTCCAAAGTCCGATCAGGCCTATACTGCCCAGGAGAAGTTTGATCCCGTATAACCACTTTATTTTTTGGGACCTATCAGATTCTATTATGTCCACAAAACCGCTCCTATAATGGGCAAGTTCATCTGTGCACCAAAGCCGCCGCCAGTATAATATTGGACGGAGCTTCGCCAGATGTTCAACTGGTTTTTTGCCAAGATCCAATAAAAGGGGACGCATTGGTGTGCTTGAAGGGAGGTTTGTAACCTTACGTAAAAACGCATTTTCTGATACCTTCAGGCTGTTCAAATTATCAAATCCCCAAAGTTCAGCTCCATATAGGCATGAACTCAGAATCTTCGTCCCATAGATTTCCAAAACTGGTGAAATTGGTTTGGTAATCGAGGTTTTGAACCTAGACAAAAGCGCACCTGATTTTTGCTTATGTTGTAATAAAACCCGATCCAACTGGCATCCCCAGCGCATATCCTTCTGCAATGTTATGCCTAAATATGTAAATGATGTAACCTCCTCCAAAGGTAGCTTGTTCATAAAAATCTTTCCCTTGAAGGATTTATGGGCATTAAAGGACATGAACTTCGTTTTCCCCGTGTTAATTTCCAAACCCCTTTCTGAGCAGAATTCTTCAAAGCACACCAGAGCCTTTTGCAAGCCACTCGGTGTCTTTGAGATAATTAGCGTGTCATCCGCAAACATGAGGATAGGAATACGCACTCCTGCCAAAACCGGTGCGTCGGTGGGGGTCAGTGAGAGGCGACCGGCCACCCCGTTGACAAAAAGTGAGAACAGGGTAGGCGCCAAAACGCACCCCTGCCGCACACCCCTGCCAACCGGGAAGTCCTCAGTCACCTCCTCCACGCCCCCCCATCGCACCTGTGCAACATTTCCCTCATGTAAGCGGATTATCACGGTAAGGAGCTCAGGTGCAATGCCCATTTCCCTCAATACCTGCCAAAGCCTTCTACGAGGTACCAAATCAAAAGCAGCTTTTAAGTCCACAAACACCGCATATAGGGCGCCGTTTCCCAAGACCACTGTCTTCCAATATAGGTTAACAAAACGGAAAACTTGGTCAATTGTGCTTGTTCGGGAACGGTACCCTGCCTGCATTGGACTTAAGATATCCTGATCATCCATCCATGTTTGGATTTCATTAAGAAACATACGACCTATAATTTTTTGGATCGAGTCTATTAGACTAATTGGTCTGTAGTTGCTTGCAATTGCTTTATCCCCTTTTTTAAAAACTGGTACAATTTCTGCTCCCCTCCACGAGGGGGGGATATCTGCTCCCAGGGCAATTGCGTTAGCAAGTAGCATAATGTAATTACACCAGAGACTTCTATCATTGGTAAACATATCCGCAAGGATTCCGTCTATACCAGGTGCTTTACCCCCAACCACTTTATCTAACGCTCTATCAACATCTTTCAATGTAAATATCGCCCTATCATAATACACGTGGGCAAGGGTCTCGCTTGGGATATTTTCGCAGGGTGCGGCATACTGGGGTTTGAAATAATCAACCCAAGCATTCTGGGCCACGTTGTTCTGGGGTCGCTCTGCTGTGCCGCCCCCTATCCCACTTGTATATATCCCAGAAATTCTTGCTGTCCTTGCTCCTGCAAGCATCGAGGAGATCCCTCCATTTTTCATTATCCCACGTTTTTTTTGCCTCCTTCAAGGTTTTCCCATAATGTGATCTAGCAGATCTTACAAGTAGTGTGTCTTTCTGTTTTAGTGCATTACCAAGTCTAGCCCGGGCCTTTCTACAATCGAGGTTATACCATCCTTCTTTTATTTTTTGTTTACAATTACTTTTGGGAATGGTTTTAAAGAAAAGTTTTTTTAGATCCGAAAAAAGCCTGTTGTGAACTTCCACCACTATCTGGCACGGGGTTTGGTCCTTTGTTACATTACCCAATATTTTGAGTGCGGCAGTTACCTCGTCATTTATTGCTAACATGGTCTTTGGATCTACCACGATCCGATCCCATTTTATATGACGCAAATTGTTAGACAAAAAAAGTTCGGGCTCACATGTATTTTGCTGCGATGAGGAATAGCCAATTAAGGACATGTTAAATACTGAGACCATAGCACAGTCTCAGTGGGTGATTGTGGAGAAACAGCGCATACGTCGTGAATGCCCAACGTTTTTCTCTGTTGCCCTGGTTACCAGTACCCAGCTGTGCGTCGTCGCGCAATGTAATACGTCATGAGGAAATATCAAGAAGCCATTTTGCAACTCTGTTCCCAAAGTGTACTTCAGTCCCCATGGTAACGCAGGTTACGAGATAAATGCAAAACTGCCTGCTTAGTGTGTTTCAGCAGTTACACACATACTGCTCCCTATAAAACAAACGGTGAGTGGAGCGCGAATTGTTCCCATGTTATATACTGAGAAGAAGTATGAATTGGTGAGAGACAACTGGCAGAGTATTAAAAGTTCACACGCACGCGATAGTATGAACTATTGGGAACATTAAAGCGCAAGTGGTACCTAATTGTTTTGTTAAAAAAAAAAATATCGGTGTGCTTGTAGACAGACACAGAAATTTTCAGGCATCTGCAGTTTCTGTCACGCTGCGCCATCAAGTGCCTTTAGAGCATAGAGATAACTCAGTAGTCAAAGCGTCTGGAATCATACAGAAACACTTGAGGGGCCTTATCTCGAGAGGATATGCGTCTTCTGTCAAGTTTGTGAAGGTGCATTCACATTTGATTAGGTGTGATTTACACTTCACTCGTAAGTGTGTTTGAAGACAGTTACATCGTGAAATTGTTTACTACATTGCCACCTTGTGGACTTTTGAAGTATTTTATTTGTGGCTCATTTTCATAAAATTAAGAATAGGATAGTCACAATATGGATCTCTTTTGCAAACCAGTACAGAACTAAAGCATTTGGGGTAAAAATGAGAAGGTACCAGAACAAGGACAGAGAGTCCGGAACCAGGAAAGTCAAGAAATGGAACAAGGACTGAGACTAAAAGAAATAGAAGAAGGTCTCACAGCTAGGAGCTAGTCAAAAAGTCAGTCAAAGAGCCCACAACTAGAGTCAGAGAACAGAAACAAGGAGTGGATAAACCTTGTCCATGAAGGGACAGAGCCACACACAGTCACATTCGTGTTATCGGACAATCATTGAGGAATTCGAAGCGCAAGCTGTATTGTTGTTATGGGCGTGTGTTTTGTTAAAAGAAGGATGGTGGTGCGCTGGTGAACAGTCATAGAGACATTAAGCATCTGTGGTGTCTACTAGTTGAGAATCACGTTGTGCATAGTCACAATAATACAACAGAATACAAAGTAAGACTCACCAATGTGCACAAATATACCAGAACTAGCCCTGGGCTCAGAGACCAGTGAAAGGACAAAGCGTCTAGAATCAAGACAGGGAAGCACAAATTGGTCTTGAAGTATTTTATGTGGTTCCGTTTCATGAAGTACAATATGGCCCTGCATTTGAAAGCTAAAACTAAACGAAGGCAGTACGAGTGAAAGTGAGAGGAATACTAAAAAAAAAAAAAAAAATACACAAATAACATTTAGTCAAAGGTTGAAGATTCTTATCAATATGGAGAGTCCGTCAGATGTTGCTAGTTTGAATGTAATTTATTATATTCATTCACCTGCTGCCGTAAATGTGTGCGTCACCAACAAGAACAGCTAAGAACGACTCCCAGAACCGGGTCAAAGAACCCAGTATTGGCACAGAGGACCACTATGGACTAGAACCACGACAGAGAGCTCAGAACCAGGACAGAGAGTTCAGAACTGCGACAGTACAGAACCGTGGCAGAGAGTCCAGAGACTCCAAAACTGGAACAGAGAGCCTTGACCCGAGACAGTGAACCCAGAAGCGGGTCAGAGGACCTGAACCAAGACAGTGAACCCAGAAGCAGATCAGAGGCCCTAGGAGAGGACTAAGGTTCCAGAACCACGACAAAGAATCGTGACAGAGGTTCCCAGAAGAACCAGGACTAAGGTCCCAGAACCACTACAGCGAATCGTGACAGTTCGGTTTCCAGAACCAGGACAAAGATTTCTCACAGGACCAGGAAGGGACAAAGGTCATCCCGAATCGGAAGGGACAAATGTCGTCGAAAAACTAAGAAAGGACAAAGGTCATCCTGGAATCGGAAGAGACAAAGGTCGTCCCAGAACCAGGATCAGGAGTGGGCAAAGGTCATCCCAGTGAGTCCCGAACCATGAGGGAACAGGAAGGGACAAAGGTCGTCCCAGAAAAGGGATTAGGAGTGAGCAAAGGTTGTCCCAGTGAGCCCAAATGGTCCCAGAACCACTACAGTGAACCCAGAACTACGACACAGAACTGTGACTCAGATTTCCAGAACCAGTAGAGAACAAATATTTTGTCAATACCAGGAGGGGACAAAAGTTCCAGAAAGTCACTTGTACTAGGACAGAGAGGGCAAGGAGTCAGAGAGGTCTTCCTTCCCCTGGATAAGGCAAGACCACAAAGAGTGGATCATTATCTGTGCACTGGAAACTTGGAACATCCTCTTCACTGAACTGATAATTGTACAGGGTGTATGGATGTAGTCGTTCTCAGTCTTTTGAACAATGCAAGAGTACAAGCGTAAAGAAACACAACGACACCCTCAAAAGAATGCGAGACCTGCATCAGTGTGTCCAGTTTTTAAACATAAATCCAAAGGGCGTCTTAGGGAGAGTGCTAAAATCTGCAAAAAAAAGGTGCCTAGGACCAGTAAATGTACAACGAGTCTTGAACCAGGTCAAAAGGCCCAGAGACTCTGGAATCAGTGAAAGTACATAGAGTCCAGAACCGAGAAACTGCGGGAATTACCAGAACTGGTACAGAGCACCCACGACGGAGTCTAAGGTCCTGCAACTTGAACCTGGTCAGTGACCCACAGAACTGTGCCCTAGGGAGAGTGCTAAAATCTGGAGAAAAAAAAAAGGTGCTTTGAACATAGTTAAGAACCGGAACAGTAAATTGTTTTGAGGGTGATGTTCAATAGCACATATATTTGGTAAGTCACAGAAGAAGCGCAAAAAGGAGTACCTGATTGATTCTGTATCGCAAATTATATCGGAAAAGGTTTTTAAGCAGCCACGATCAACTTCTGGAGAGAGTAATTCATTGAATTCCAGCATCGACAGAGAGCAGCTCAAAAGTAAGTGTGGCAGATATATAAAAAAAAAAAATTAGACTTAAAGTCATGTGAAAAGATGCCACCTTTCAAAAGTATTGAAAGACTGTTAATTTCAAGAGGTGAAATGCGAATGGGAAAATTGGAAAGCAGCAATTCAGAAAATTGTAAAGGAGCAATTCCCATTTCAATATTTACTTAGGAAAATATTGAAACTCTAACCCCACTTCAGGGAAAACTAAGGACTGAGGAAGTGAGCCTTGGACCAGGACCGGGAGAGGACAATGGTAGTCCCAGGACCGGCAGAACCAGAGACTGGGAGAGGACAAAGAATGTCCCAGGACTGGAAGGGGACAAAAATGAGAGAACAATGCTTCCAACCTATTTAGAGGGGGACAATGGACGTCCCAGAATCAGCACCGAGATAGGGAAAAAATGTTCCCTTTGACCGGGAGAGTTCACGACCGAGGTTCGTGACGACAAGAGTTCCAGTACCACGATAGGAAATCGTGACAAGGGGGTTCTCTCAACTGGGGCAAACGTTTCGTGTCTAGAACCGGGCCTTATAGCCCATAGTACTGAGACAGTTTGTCAACAAAGAAATTAAATTCAAAGGTAACTTGGAGGCCCGAACCAGATCTAGAGGCTCATAACCCAAGAAAATGGACCAGAACTTCATCTTGGACTGTAGGAGAACTGGCTCAAAATTTTTATTAGGGAGCATTCTTCCAGTACTTTTTGAGCATGGGAGGTACTTGTTGAACTCTTATATTTTCAACTATGAGCGGTAAGCCGCGGCGGAGTGTAAAGAGATGGTGGACAGAGAAAGTGGACTGTCTTTTCCTGATTTGTCAGTCTAAGGGGGGTAGGTGGTGGTGATACCTGTTAGTTGTTTGGGTGATGTGCCTCACCTCACACTTCACTTTTAACACTCTTTGCCCCTAAATTCTCGTTTGCTTTCATGAACTAAAAATAGTTCAAGAAGTCTTAGACCTCCTGCCTGTCTTAATTATTATTGTTGTTTTCTCCCCATACATTAAGCTTCATTTTTGTGATTTGTTTATTTATTTCATTTTTCTGTAAAGGAGGAAGATGTGTTGTAAATTAGTTCTTCGTGTAACATGCCTGACAGTGGTCATTAGTCCTTCCTTTGTGTTCTTACCCCTTAGCCTCACAGAATACCTATGTGTGTGTTCTAACTAATACAGGAGTGTTCTACCCTTGTCGGTTGATGGTCTGGTCAGCTGGCGAGGTGTGCGCTCAGCTGTTTCTACAATAAATCCTACATGTACTTAACTAGAAATGTCAAGTGATTCATCTACAACATACTACAGGATGACCTAGCCCGGGTCTATGTCCTATAGAACAACCTCGAACTAATCAAGATATCCACACAATTCATTCCATATATCAGAATGATATTTGTGACGATTATTATAGATGCTAGTTCAAGAGAAAATGTCCACTGATGCCTGTAATGCTCTTAAGAATTCAGATTATGTAAATGTCAGTAGCCTAGCCTTCCTCCCCTTTCTCTTCTCTTTTCCTCCCCCCTTCTATTACAGTTTACTGCTCTGTTTTTACGGTGATGCATCCTTTGTAATTAAAGAAAAAAGACCTAGTACCCCCAATTTAAGGGCCGTTGGAAATTTATGCATTAACCCCAATTAATCAGGACATTCAACAATTTGTGAATGCACATAATATTCGTCTTTACCAGCATAAATAAACCCCCCACCACCTGCCCTGAATTCCTTGTTAGTAACGCTTCTGCACTGAAAGAAACAAACCCCTCAATAAAAATCGTATAAAGTGCCCAAGTCGTCTGGAAGAAACAAACATCATAATTTCTGCTAAAGGGGTACCTTTCTTGCTCGACAACATTTGGTTTGACTTCAGCCAAATTTCAAGAAATCAGTGAGGGGCCTTCCTTTTGAACAAAATTCTTCTGTGACACAGTACATTCCACCCCAGTCTTGATAACATTAGCTGGATACGGAGTGAATTCACTAGGAGTATTTGAGATGCGTACATTGGGACGTGGGTCAGACTCTGTACTAGCCCCACCAAAGTAAAAAGGACAAGCATTGGGTAGCAATAAATGGGTTTCTTGTATGTCTCCCTGGAATGCTTCTCCAAGTCAATCTAGAAGGCTGAGAGGTGAAGCAGGGCCATTGTAGTAACAGGGGCCCGAGGTTTAGCATTCTTGAGCTGTATGTTGGAATTACCTGGTGGGAAAGTTCTGTGGGCTAGGCCAACCATATTTTCAGCCATATCAGAAGAAACTAAAACTAAGTCAAGGAAGTCAAAGCCAGATTAGAACAGCCTGATCTTTTAACTCTAATAATTTCGTCCTGTATAGCAGAGTTCACCCCAAAACATGACAAATCCAATGGATTGCCTTGTTTTTTAAGCTCTCTCCTGTCTCCACTGTCGAGCAGGGGGTTAGCTTGGGGATGTTCATCATTGTAATTTAGCCATGAGCGGAATGTTTGCCCTTGCTTCGCGATAAATTGATCTCCGGATGGTTCCCATGCGGCCTCTTAAAACTTTAAGCCGGGTCAGAGTTGGAGACATTTTATTTATGCAGCTGGTGCTTGATGCCAATGAAACTAGTGCCACTGGCAGTCGAGTAACCCACTGCTGCTCTGCAGGTCTGTGCATCATTAATGGGCAAGAATCGCTCCAGATTATGTTTTCTCAAATTAGTTGGTGGATTTTGCTTAGGACATGGGGGCCCAGAGGATGAAGAGACAGAGCTCGGTTGAAGTGTAGGGGTTACTTAAGGTCCACTGAGAGCTAGTAGTGTATTGACTATAGTGGTTAATGATAAAACCTGCAATTTTAGGGCTCCCACCTCCTCCAAGTATTGAATGAGGGATATAAGAAAATCTTATTTAATAGTATTAGTAGGGGGACACTGGCAAATCAATAGAATGCAGTTCATGATTAATACCTTCATTGATCTCAGTAATAACATTTATCTGTCCAGCTTGTGAGTCACTCAAGGGAGCAAAACGATTACTGCAAGAAAAATCGACCTCATTGAAATTGGTATTTAAGGTAGCATAGGGAGAAGAGGGCACAGGGTAAGCAGCAGTATCTAATAGGGAGGAAGGGCACAATACTATCTGAGTGACAGTGGTCAGCTCCTGTCCCGGCCCCCTTGGTCTCAAAAACAACCCAGAGTTCTCTGTTGGATTCCTGCTGCACCAGAAGATGGAAGTATAGGAGAAGCTGGAGTTGGAGGTACGGTGCCATCTGGAGTTAGAATCTGTACACATTCAACCAGAAGATCATCAATCGTGTCGAGTGCACAATTGTCCCCGGCAGATTTATGACTTTCCTTGTTTTTTTTCGGTTTACTGACACCTTCATTTCCTTCCGTTTCACCATAGTCAATAAGGCAGAGAAGCAAATATAGAACAAACATTAAAAAAAAAAAAAATGGAAGTGTCACCTGGCAGTGTGACCTCAATGGCAGCGTCCAAGCGACGGCTTGCCCCCTGACCAGTCCGTAGCCTGCAACGGATCTCGGGATGACTAGAATCTCACCAGGCAGCAGTAACAGCATAAGGGGGGGAAAAGCAGGATTAAAACCAAAGTGTAAGTGAGAGGAAGCAAAATTGTAGCACCAGGAGCAGGGAGCAATGTTAAGACGTCAAGCCCTAAAGGGAACATGATCGTGCTGCACAACGTGGCAAGTCCATTAAAACCATAAGTTCCAAAGCATCATGACGCAGCACACCGCTGCAATGTCCCCTACCCTCCACCTGGTCTTGCAGTCTGCCACAGCCAATGAGCGTGGTCGTCGAAAAACAGATGGTAGAAGCTGAGTTTGAATGAGTATGGGCACAACTGCAGCTAAATCAGGACTAGTGGCTAGTGACTAATGCAAGGGCTGAGAAACGTTTTGAAGAAGTCTGTGGTCTTGAATGCGGACGAGCAGCCTGATGATCCAATAAGCCGATGAACCATTAGCCGACAACCAGAGGCCCCCAGGTGGTGACAAAATAGCACAATAAGCACCATAGCACAATAACACGATAATCCAATAGTTGCAGTTTACTGGTCCTTGGGATGGTGACCACATGGATATAGGTTGCTAATCGATTAGCATATTAGCCCTCAAGTACAGGCCACAAGAAGGACCTGTCGGCCATGGATGTCGCCTCTTGGCCTTGTCCAGCAGGGATGCAGAAATGCAATGCCCGTAATCCAGTGCACTCTCCACCCACGTCCTTCCGCCTCCACTAGCGGAGTGCCGGGCACGGCAGAAAATGCTGGCATCGATGACAAAGCAATTCCCCGCCCCCCCCCCCCCCCCCCTCCAGAAATGTGACCTGCAGCTGGGGAATTGTTAGGCCAAGGTGTAGAATCTCGGCTCGGCTGCCATCCTTCCTGCTCACTTGAGGCTCCACGGCTATCCCGATGTGAGACTTGTGTGACGAGTGTGTGGGTGAGCACGAGCACGGCGTCTGAGGTAAGGCACCTCTTTTATCCAAGAAGGAGATTTCACATAAATGTGACTAAACTAATTTATGTTAATAAACACACTTCTATACTCCATATTAAACTTGCATAAACTATAATCATATTAACTCATCATTTGCGTAGTGGATCCAACATAAAAATATTAATATTCATTATTTTTTATTGCACAAAAATATAGATTTTTAAAACGCTTCTGTAGTGAGGCTATACAAAACACAGATTATTTATTATTATTAAAATATATAGATATCCTGATTTTTTTTGTTTTTAACACATTCTAAAGGCTGACAATTAGAAATATTTCTGCATTTGTAAATCTTTGTGGATGACAATGTGTTGCAAACAACAAGTGGCAGTTCACAGAAGCTTACTAGCTCTTCATCAGGGTATCCACATAACATTAGAATAATTCCAGTTGCCAGTCTGGGCCTCTCTAACACCCAAACCTTGTCCTTTCCTATTCTAAAAATGTGCTTGTCATTCCACTTTATAAATCATTTTCAAGAAAATAAAATTAAATGACTGTTTAAGTACTTAAAAACTCATCGAAATGATGACAGTCAGTCCCTTTAAGCCTAGGTTCTAGGGTTATTGGCAATGATCACTGGTGAACTTCGAAAGTGATAGAGCGTAAATATCCTCTTCGACTTGACCAAGTGAGAGAGGGAGGTTGATTTTCTCCTGGGAAGTCAGTAGGTACATATTTAGAGGTTTTGATGGAGCCCCAGTGAAATACTGCATTACTTCAGGGAAGGTCGTTGCCTGATTGAGGGCTGGTGCTTGCACCGCTCCTCAGTGAAAGTTCTTTGCTGTTTTTTTACATACAGACTGTTTGCACAAGGAAGGCTATAAGATCAGCCACTCTGTATGCATGCATTTCACAATGGGTAAACAATTCATTAGCAAAGCTGATTGCCTGAGTTCTGGCCTCAGGCCCTTAGCTTAGCTAATGGCTTGTTTAGTAGAAGCTTGGAAATAGTGGGGTTACACCATTACTAATATTGTTCCAGCCACCACTAGACAGTGGAGTCTCTACTTCGGCTCAAAGAGCTGAGCTCGAGAGGAGCCATTGTGATTGAACAAACCAAGCTTGTGCATCATGCCCCCCCCCCCATCCAGCAGCCCACTAGAACCCAAAGCTACTCATGCTCAAATATACTTAAAGTAACTATTTCATTTTGCATATAAACCACCCAATATGTGTCGGTTTAGAAGGCTACAACCATTTTAATTTGAATATAAAGCTATATTTTTGGATGAATGATAGCAAGGTGCGTCAATCATTTAAATACATTAGGATGGGTTAGGTGTCTAACAACTGTAGCTGGACATTTAAACGGTTGGAGAGTGTTGCGATCCCTGATACAGGATGATGATGGGTTCGTTAGCCTCAAATTAAAGGTATTAACACTCACCACAATCTATGCTGTATATGGTATTCAAATATGCCATCAGCCACCACTCTTCTCTTTAACCTGAATCCTCTATATGGGGTAATGCTAGCTCGTTGTCAGAATCCCTTTCAGAGGCCACAGGGCAAGTAGGGGTTTCTGGGCTCGACTGTGGTGGTTGAGGACTTTTACTCCTGATGCCCCGGGGCCTGGCCTGCTAAGGATCCTACTGAATTGGGCCAAGTACTCCTTTGGCACTTCACTCTTAGCAGTAGCTGTGGCCGAGCAGTCAAGGATCCCTCAGGGGAATGTAGATAGAGGTCCATGAACATGAGTCATAACTCAAACTGCAAACATTACGAGCAACAAATCAATGTCCAGCCAAATATCTGCTTTTATAAGAAAAGTAGTATTTTATTTCCAACTCTACATAAGCAAAGGAATCCGACATTTGAAGCAACAACACAATCTCCCTTGAGGTCGGGGCACTAGTAGTAGTCAGACCAATCCCTGCCCCACCCTCCTTCGCGTAACATGTTCAGGGCTATTCCCAATTAACTGATGGCCGCATCCAGGGAATGCAAACTATTAGGCCGTACTCAAGAGTTTCCATTTGACTCTTCAGAATTTCAGTCAAAAGAGTCTATTGTGCTGCAACGGCTTCAGCCGTGACTCTCCTGGGGTCCCATAGATCAAGTCTTATCCGCTCCTGCAAGGCAGAAGTGTTCAGCGTGATTGCGGGCAGTCAGGAGATCCGATCCTGCTTGAAAAAGTCAGGCTGCTTGCAGTACACGCAGCAGCATCGGCCAGGCGCAGGCTCACACTGCTGAGTGGTGCGGTCTTACGTCCGAGCAATCGAAGCAGCTTCTAGCGATGCAGTAAGTCAAGTTCTCCTCGGCTGGATGAATTAAGTCCTTCGGCTCTAGACTGGAGTCCTGGGAAAGCACTTTGTCCTTCTCTGTGTCCTCGTGGTCCACGGGGGTCAGTCAGGGCAGATACTTTGTGCGGCTGGACCCGGTCACAGAGTCACTTCATCCTCAGTCGACAGACACAAGTCTGTGATGATTTGGTCTTGGGAGCTCCCCTCAGCATATGGGATTGCCACGGCACCTTCCAGACGAAATGTAGACTCCTCAGGTGCAAGCCCCTGGATCACGGTGACCCCTTCTGGCATACGGGGCTACTGCAACAAGGCAGTGTGGCCTTGGTGACCTCCACACAGTGCTTGATACTTAGCACAGTCTACGGTGGCCCCTCTTTGGGCATATGCGGGTGGCCAAAAACAGTCTTGCATGGCTACTACGGCATGATCAGTGCACAGCTGAATCCTCGCACCGTGCACAGGGAGTTCTAACAGTTGCTCCCTTCAACGCTCTCCTTTTCCTCACAAGGCACACAGGCATTGGCAAGCAGGCAGGAGCAGGTGCTCCAGGCACCAGGGCAGGTGGTCTTGGTTTCACTGGGTGATGTCCCCTCACCCAGCAGGAAGACTAGCAGGCTTTAGCTCCCATTCCTGGTCACAGGTAGAAGTCTTGCAGAGATTCCCCTTCTCACTTAGCTTATTTGGCTGCATGGCAGATGACAAAGGACAAATCTTTGAGGACTCATCCTCCCCTTCTTATAGTCCTTTTCCAGACACCAAATGTGATTTAGGGACTGGGCCTTTGAAGTTTTATGTTTTGAAAAGGGCACTTCTCCTTTCCATCTTCCTTTATGAAAGCGGTCTTTCACAGCAGGCATGACTGCAAAACTGATTGTCCATACCATAAAGTATGGGAGTGATTAGGTCTCACACCTTCATGTCATCCACAGTGATATGTGCATCAAAGGATTAATCCCAGCACCACAGCCTTATCTCTTTAATATTCTCTTATCAGCCTTGTCTCCCTTCCTAAGCTGTGTCCTGGTTCCTTCCTTGTGGTCTGTCACTGAATTAAAGAGCAGTCTTTTTAAATATAAAGGGAGTCTCTTCCTTTTCCTTCCAGTGTCTCCCACCCAGCTCACAGGAATGCAGCAATGCACAAATCTGTCTGGGAGGATTCATCTCCTCCTCATGTTTTTATTAGGCAGACCTGGGTTTCTCAACATGGAACCCAGGGTCCTCCATACAATGTACCATCCCGGGCACACCCACTCAGTGCACTAATACCTCTATAAATTGTACCCTTACATATACATATGCATTCAGCACACACATTCAGTCTGGCACACTGTTCAGCACTGAAGCGTTTCTATATTTAACCAGTGTTTGTCATTTACAAACACACACACACTGCCAGCACACACACTCACTATGTGGGCCCAGCCTAACACTTCACCCCTTACATTGTACTCCACACAAGCACACCTAAACTTTACCCACACTTGCACTGCACAGCACTACATCTCTCATGTAATGTATTCCTCTCGGCATACATATACCCAGTACGTGCACTGCATAGTACTGATCCCTTCTTGTACTGTTCCTTTTCTAAGCACACATACAACCAACACAGAGCCACTACTCCTTCACTGCACAGCACTCTACACCTGCCTGACGGAGGCCCCCGGTGAGTTAGGCACACAACAGCAGAACGTTTAAAAAAGTGAGTGAGCCTGTAGACCCATTCTAGTGGCACAGGGTGAAAAGGTCCTGTATAATTCTACTGATCACTACGTGGTATGCCGCCACGGCCACGCTCGTGCTGCTTAACTTCTGGTGATGGCGTTAGCCTTCAACCACCATGAGGGTAGCGCTTTGGGCGCCCATCCCCATCCAACAAGACAGGAATCCGTGAGACAGGCCTATATCATGGGACACACCCATGATCAGTGTTACCAATGACAAAAAATCAGCATTAGGGATCCAGACAACAGTACAGCTGGGCACTCTGGGCAGGGGTACATGTATTTTACCATGTAGAGACATTTTTGGAACCAACCCACAGCAACAGCTGTCCTGATAACAAGCCCCAGTAAGACAGATGGCACCACCACCAGAAAATCATCCACTGTGGCCCCTCTCTCCCCCAACCTATCAAGCACTCACTTCCCCAATGTCTTGTATTTAGAATTCATGAAATTCATCCTTACTTGCAACTTAAGAACTACCAGAAGCTTTTGTACACTGGATTACTATACGCACATAAAATCTTCAGGAGCCAAAAAAACCTCCAAACCCAAAACCCCTTGGGAAAAGGGCAAGGAGGAAATTCCCTTTAGATGCCCAACAAATACCAACAAACCAAAGTTGGTAGGTTCATTTTGTGTACCTTTCGGTCCTGAGCCATGTAGTTGTGTCCGAAGCTAAACTATGAAAGAAAGGCACCCCCTAGTTGCTTTCAGGTCCAAGAAGAGGCGGAAACAAAATACCTAGCTAAGAAAACCTCTAAACTGACCTATAGTTCTTTCAATGCGACTATAATAGGTTCAGAATTACCACAAACCAACATCTATATTCAACAGAATAATCAATCACAGAAATAGTTTTATTGTTTATTTTATTAAATCTCTGAAGTATTTTCTTTAAGTACAAAAAGTTTTGTTGTTGTTTGTCTTTCTTTTTTATACACTTAGTTTAAATATATATATATATATTTATCATTGTCTGTACATACATTTGCTCAAGAGATGTATATAGTACAGTATAAATCCTTTAAATGAATATACACATAACCCCACAAAAACCTTCAGCAAATCATTCTTACCAATCAGACCTACTCATTCAAACTACACTCTTATATAAAAAAAGAGAGAGAGCTTCAGCTATATGAGGGATCCAAAATGAATCTACTGAGAACAAGTCCTACAATTGTTGGTGATTGTAAATCACATCCATCAGCGACTTCTGATGAAACTGTCTCTCAAGGACCACTTCTCATAGGTATTGTTGGTCTACGCGCGTTTCAGTGGCAGAGCCACCTTCCTCAGGACCAAGGTATATAAAATCAATCTCAAATAGAGAGGCCAGGGGTTATCTATGGCCATGCAAAAACCGGTAATCACTTTCCACATATGTCCACAGTGTTATTGATTGATATGGCACCGACTGCCATGAGCAAACAAATCAACTCCCATGAGAGAAGATGTAACTTAAGTTCTGTCGGAGACCTTCTATCATGTTCCTCCCTTAGTACAGGATGGCGCGGCAAAACCAAACCCCTATCCTTATGCTACACAGAGTATGACTATCACATTTTCCCATTTAATCCACATTTCCAACCTGGACTGGTCTTGCCTACGGGTGCCGCTCGTAGGCTTGGGACTGCTTGCTGACAACTGTGGGCTCTCCACGAGAACGCCGCGCTGCCCTGGGGGCGATACCTACCGGACCATCACCATCAGAACGCGGGACTGCGAGGACCAGGCTGCTTGGCAGTGAGCGCAGCTGCATCCTCTTCCCGGCTCCTCCCCCAGAAGGTTCTTGACGCCTCGCGGCCCCCGCTTCACGGGTGCCGCTCGTAGGCTTGGGACTGCTTGCTGACAACTGTGGGCTCTCCACGAGAACGCCGCGCTGCCCTGGGGGCGATACCTACCGGACCATCACCATCAGAACGCGGGACTGCGAGGACCAGGCTGCTTGGCGGTGAGTGCAGCTGCATCCTCTTCCCGGCTCCTCCCCCAGAAGGTTCTTGACGCCTCGCGGCCCCCGCTTCACGGGTGCCGCTCGTAGGCTTGGGACTGCTTGCTGACAACTGTGGGCTCTCCACGAGAACGCCGCGCTGCCCTGGGGGCGATACCTACCGGACCATCACCATCAGAACGCGGGACTGCGAGGACCAGGCTGCTTGGCGGTGAGCGCAGCTGCATCCTCTTTCCGGCTCCTCCTTTTCCGCCCCTTTGTCTTTATTTCATAATTTTGCTACCGCGCGCCAGCGGGACGCGCGCGGGACTAAGCTCGGGGCGAAGACCGGGCTAAGAGCGGGCCGTTTGAGGCTGGAGACACTGGGCTGGGCCACCCCCCCTATAACTTATTAAGTGTATTTGATTGTGATCATCATATCGATATTGGTGGGAGAAATGTCTAGGAATAAAAGTGCCGCCGCTGGTACATCTATGGCAGGGACCCTGGATAATTTTATTGTTAGAGCTGCAAACATATTAGAACGAGAGATAGACCTTACCGAGCGTCGCTTATCGCTTGAACCCTTTACAACTAAACGCTCATCCCTAGGGAAAATCGCTCTATCTGCTACACCTGGGGTAACCACTACTAAACCTATATCAACTGAATGTTTGACTAGTGAGACTGAAAGCATAGACCTCAGCACGGACCTAACTATTGAAAGTAATAAGTGCAGAGACATTAGAAGGTCTACTACTTCTGTAACTACCTCGGCTGCTGCTACCAACAATCTAATTGAAGGTGTCTCTACTCGTGCACAATTACACGCAATAACTGAGGCTACCTCTTTTTCTTCTTCCTCTCCTTTAAATTTAGGAGCAAAACCAAAACTCAAGGCTGCTCCGCAAGCAAAAAAGGGGAGACAACCAAGAGTGTCAAAAAATAAAAATAAAACAAATGCGTCTAATATCACTCTGGGCGCTGCTGATTATCCCCTGAACGAAGTCACCTCAGACTTGACTAGGCAACTAGATGTTGGGTTTCACTCCAAAATAATAGAAGTGTTTGAAAATTCAACCCGTCTGATCCTGGATAGACTTTCCAAGATAGAGGAGCGACTACAGAAACTAGAAAAGACTGCCTCTACTAATCTAGAACACAATCAATTTCTGAGGACAGACTTACTTAGGGAGCTCCACGAACACTCTCTTCTTGCCAAACCTGCTAGCAATCCAAAAGAGAAAACTCCTCCCCCTATGCCTTTGCCGCTAACGGATAGGCACTTGGGATTATCAGGGGATAAATGTGAAAACACAGACTGTATTGAAAACACCACAACTAGTAGTGGCCTCCAAAATTCACACGCAGGAGTAAAGCCCCAGCAGAATCTTTTAGAAGTTAATAAAAAAACTAATAATCTTATTACACAAGATAAAAATGCGGTAGAAAATGGAACTGCTTCTGCCCAAGATGTTGTTCCCAAATTACCTATTTTAGATCTTCCCCTAGAATCCTTACCCTACGTCATTATATTGGCGGGAGTACCTGGCCTGGAGGGAAAAACCAATGAGTCTTATCTCGAATTGAGGAACAAAACTATGCATTGGCTTAATATCAACCGACCCCTCCCTCCTCACATTCATACTAAAATCTTATTTGTACGGAGAGTTAGCTGGGTGGGTAGAAGGAGTAAAGATATACCGGGAGATTGTATAATTGTTAATTTTAAGGACACCCAGGCTGTAAAATACATCCAGTATGTACAATCTTCTGTCCTCAACACAAACATCATTCCACTACCTCTTGATTACTTTTATCCTTATCAATCAATCAACAAGAGGTGGGAACAAGTAGGGAGGGCAAAAATACATACTAACCAGGAAAGAGGCATGTTGCCTATATTAAGTCAAGGTTGGTTGGAGACCATTCCATTGTCAAACAGGTACAGCTGTCTGGATATGGTCGACTGACTACCCCTAAATTATAATGTCGTTGATTATGTGGGGGAAGTCGCAGTCGGTGATAAGCCAACTTCACCGACTGACTTACGGCCCGTACAATTGTCAACTTCCCCAGAGAACAACTTTGAAACTATCCCCATTAATACCGAGGATGATGAGTTAACTGATCATCTCACACTGACGTGCAGCGGATCTTCTGAAACTGTGGCTCCTGGTGCAACTCCCATTGTGATCTCATCCTCAGGGGGCGACATAGGCCATTCTATTACATTTTTATCCTGGAATGTTGCAGGGTTGTCTTCCAGGTTGGGCGACATAAACTGTGCTTCCTTTGTAAAACGGTTTTCGATTGTCTGTCTCCAGGAATGTTGGACGGTCGAGCCCATTCATATGAATGGTTATCGTACCTACCACACGCCAGCTGTACACACCTTGAGAGGGAGAAATAAAGGAGGCCTTTGTATTTACGTCTCAAATCGTTTAAAAGAAACTAAGATTTCTTTTTTCTCTGATTCCATCTTCTACCAGATTTTGCATATAACGTTGGGGGGCAATCAACACATTAACCTGATAAATTTCTACAACAACATACCGAAAGATGTATGGGCCTCGACCTTTAAAGAATTACTTGAGACCCTCAAAAACATAGACGAAAAAGAACTTTCTGATAGTTGTGTGATTTGGATGGGCGATTTTAACTACTTTCTATGCCCATCGAGCGACCAAAACCTATGTGGACTGGGACAGATGGACGGTGTTCCTGTGACACACTTCTCACATACATCTCTGGGAAAACACCTTAATGATATACTTTTCTCCCTGGACCTGGGCTTTGTGAATGAACTATGCTCCCCACCAGTCTCTTTTAACCCCACATTCATTGGACGGGGCTGCAAATCAATAATTGACTTCATGTTAATATCCAAACGTTACTCTCATTATATTCTCGCGTTTGAAACATGCGAGGTAGCAATGAGTGACCACTTACCGCTTAGTATGTCCCTTATTACAATGCTGGGTAAAAACAACACTGTTACCATGACTCAGACCCTTTATGACTTTAGATTAGAACTTGCAAGGAAGAACGGTTATACCCTAAAATGGGACAAAGTGGAACCAGTGGCCTTCCTAGGAAATTTAATTCGTTCCAAGGAAGAGGAATTTAATATCTGTCTCACAGAGCACGCTGAGCCTCTCAAAGTCAATGATGCATTCCTTAGTATCTCAGAGGAAATTAAAAAGCTACTCACGAGACCACTGAATTCTGGGGCAAACAAAATTAAGAGATGGTTTGATAGAGAGTGTAGTAAGACCCACGCTCATTTAATGGAACAACTAAAAAGGGAGCCTAGGGTAATGATCGAAGTTAGATCAGCCAGATCTGCCTACCAACAGGCAGTTAAAAAAAGGAAAAAACAAATTAAACAGGAAGCCTGGAGTACCCTTCGGGAAACCTGTATTTCTAAAAATAATACCGCATTTTGGAAAGCGGTGAATGCTCCTTTTTTCTCCAATGATTTAACAGACTCTATCGTAACAGCTATCTCGGAAGAGGGCTGGTTGTCTTTCTTTCGTGAACTTTATACAAAGGACTCTCAGGTCGAGATAGAAGGGGAATTTAACTCAGGTGATAAGGACGTACTACCCTATCCAATAAATGTTGATTTTAATATGGAGGAAGTTATGACAGCTATCAACAAGAGCCCAGCGGGAAAGGCCCCGGGTCCGGATGGAATTCCCGTAGATGTTTTTAAGGCTAACAGTAAGTTATGGGCCCCACTGTTAACTAATGTCCTCAACAGTTTTACTAAAACGGGCTTCCCAAAGACTTGGCAGGAAGCCATTGTGGTACCCATTTTCAAGAAAGGAGATCGCAGTTTACCGAAATGCTATAGACCGATCTCCTTACTTGATTCACTCATGAAGATCGCGGGGAGAGTTATACTTAACAAATTACAAGTATGGGTGAACGACACAGGTACTCTCTCCCAATTCCAATACGGTTTTAGGGAAGGCTTAGGAACAATAGAGCAAGGTCTGAATCTAGCACTCCTAGTAGCCAAATATGTCGAGGCAAAAAAAGAGAACTTATTTCTAACATCTGTGGATTTAAGCTCGGCCTTTGATTGCATCAACCACAATAAACTTTGGCTAACTATGCAGGATATGGGAGTGGACCCGAACCTCCTAATATTTATTAGAGAACTATATCGGGAGGCGGGCGCAAGGGTACGCTATGGGTAGAAGGGGGACTGCACTTCCAAATTTTCCATAGAAAAGGGTGTGAGACAAGGCTGTATTCTAGCACCTTTTTTATTTAATTTATATATTAACTCGGTCGCGTCTCACCTCCTGGAAGATAAGCAGGATTATCCCAAAATTGGTAACTCCTTTATCCCCATTCTTTTATATGCAGACGATGCTGTAATCATGGCCCGGACCCAAATCGGTCTCCAGAGATCGATTACCAGTTTCTCTGAATACATGGGTAGTAGAGGCCTAAAGATTAATATAAGCAAAACATTTAACATGTGCTGCACAAAAAAGAAGAATCTCAGCTGTAATTCATTTTTATCTAACACGAAAGTCGCGACTGTCAATACTTTTTCGTATTTAGGTATTACTTTTGATAAAAAGGGAACTTGGACAGCGGCAGGTGAATCCCGAAAGCTAGCATTCTCGCGAGCAATTGGGGCGGTCAAACATTTTTCAAACAAGGTTGGAGGCCGCCCGGTACCAGTCTTGATTGATATCTATAGGGCTAAGTGTGTATCAATTGCACTATATGGTGCAGGAATCTGGGGGATTGTGAACACCCCAAGTATTCAAATTCAGATCTGTCAGAATGCTTTTCTGCGGTACTTACTGGCTGTGCCGGGGTCAACTTCTTCTTATGCCTGTCATCAAGAGTTGGGCGTGCCCTATATTGCTGATCTCATCAAACTGGAGCCCATCTTGCTGTGGCATAAAGTATGGTCTGGAACTGAGACAGACCTGAACAGGGACATAATTAAGGACTGCCTAGGCCTAGATGGAGCACTGAAAATTCCCTGGTTTAATTACGTAAGGAACTTCTTTACGGAGTTAGGCCATCCGGAGTTCTTTGACTCTCCAGCTAGCATGACGAATTTTTCAAGAAAGAAGCTCAAGCAAATTTGTCTGCATTTTCTTTCAGAGCAACGCTGGATGTCAGAGAAATGTAAGAGCTCTGTTATGGCCAACCAGCTACTTATTACTAACCCGGGTATCCAACCATATTTGAAACTAGTCCCCAGCTGCTATACTCGCATGCTGTTATCTCGTTTTAGGGCTGACATCTTTTTTAGAATGGTCACCTTTCCCGAGAAGAATTGCTGGCTTAAGGAACTTACTTCTTGTCCCTGTGACCAGATTTCTGTCCAATCTTCCCTCCACTGTATTCTTTTTTGTAAATTTTATACAGAACCTAGAAAAAGTATTCTTCGACCCGTTTTAAAAAAGCTAGGGTTGAGACAATGTAGAGCGGCGTTGGTCAGATTACAAATGTTAGACGATGAATTTCTTATCTTTTCGGTCTCTATGTTCCTAAAAACTGTTATTAGATTCAGGATCTCCATGAATTAGATCATTTTTAATATGCTGTTATTTTTAACTTTTAAAGCTTGTCTCATTGAATGAAATGTGATACATGTTTGCTTTTATGGTTTTGTCTCTTAAAAATCGAATAAAGCTGTTTCTGATTCTTCTGATTCCCTATCCTTATGTTCATTTTGTAAGAGGCTTCCAGGATACTTTCCAACTCCGTATCAGGTAATTCTATGGAGATGCAACGAGTCTCCTTCTCCGAATACAGACCGGTATATATTTTAAACTAAGTGTATAAAAAAGAAAGAGAAAAACAACAAAAAACTTTTTGTACTTAAAGAAAATACTTTAGAGATTTAATAAAATAAACAATAAAACTATTTCTGTAATTGATTATTCTGTTCAATATAGATGTTGGGTTTGTGGTAATTCTGAACCTATTATGGTCGCATTAAAAGAAATATAGGTTAGTTTAGAGGTTGTGTCCGCAGCTGCCATGATGGTCTGCATCTTTTGTTTGGGTCAAACCCCATCATTTGTGTTTGAAAGTGGTCACAACGAACGGAAATTGTGTCAACTCTTTGCAGAAACGTTTTTTGTTAATTTAGACCCTGCCAATCACCAAATGCTGCACCTTGCATGCAGCAGGTCACCTAGAGACTGCAAAATGCTTACAAAAAAAAGCTCTTGTCCTTTCAGCATGGATCCCCACCATACACTTGAAGGCTTCAGCCATTCAGGAACTGGTCATTCCTGTGACCAGTATGATTCGGGCCTCGTAGACACTGTCCACAAGCTTTTCATATGTGTCTCAACCCAAGAATTCATATCCTTAAGCCCTTTGTGAACTGACATTGACCACTTAGGCCCTGACCATAAACACCAGTTCACGTCTAGCAATTAATAAGCTTCAGTCATCCAGGAGCTCCTCTTGTCTAAACAAACCCTGAAAATCAGATTCAGTGAGCAATTTCTTTCAGCTTATATGTAATCTTCCCTTGTCCTTTTAGGCCCTGGGAAGCCTATCCAGTCAACACAGAACCTCAGACTTGTAAACTCAGCAAGAAGGACCATTGTGCCAATATTAACTACAATATGCTGCCACTCAGTGCTTAATTTGTAAAAGAAAGAGTGCAGGTGTCCGAAGCTGTGCTCAGACGCCAGCGGCCGGTGGTATTAAACATCGGTGTGCCGAATACCAAGGCCGGTATTCTTTAATCCACTACCTGCCCCTTTTTCTCGCACTTCCAGGTTCCTGCTTTCAGTTTAGGGCCATTTTTGCCGTCTTTTTCTTCCTCTCTTCTTACCGATCTATGTGTAAGAATAAGAACCAGAGCCACCCTTCTGGCAACCACCTGCTTAAATTAAGGGACTGGTTTTTTTTTTGTGCAGATTTATATAGCGCACACTCGACCCGAAGGTATTGGAGCACTTTACATGAGCACCGGTTACGTTACACTAGGACACATTCATTTTTTTTGGTAGGCACAGGGAGATTAAGCGATTTGCCCAGAATCATAGGATGTGGACGTGACCCCCTATGCTCGAACCTTAGTTTTCCAGCAGCTCTAGCCGTCAGACCACATCCTCTCCCTGTTTCCACGTCTACTTGTAATTTTGGAATAAACACCTTTACACCACTCCACCTCTCTACTCCTTTCAGTATGCTCCTGTCCTTTACATGGGTCTCTTTGTAGTATAGTAATTCAGCGTCACCTGTTATGAAAGTTGGCATTTTAAGTAAGCTTTCTCTTGCTCTTGCCCATTCATGAACTTGAAGCCAAGCAAAGGACCAGACAAAGGCACCCCATGTGTTAATTTCTGAAAATTATTCATAATTTCCCCTTTATATTCCTAATACTTTATTTTGATCACTATTTTCTAAAAGAGGGGTAGAACACCACAGTAAGATCCAACATATTATTACTACAGCTTAATTAATTTATTAAGTATTTCTGTCCAGCAGTTGTCATCAACTGCTCATTTAATACAGTCAAAGGTGGGAAAAACGTTAAATATAAAGTTGATATAATTTTCTTGACCGTCTCAATAGCTCCAGGTCCGTTTGGGTATATTCTCTTTTTCATGTTAACAAATACTGTTAGCTTTGTGCTCCTGTACTATGACAGCTGTAAGATTGCCCGAATAGCCGAGTCACATGTTTACTTAATTCAGTATTACTTCTAATTGATACATATATAGGCTACACTATTGCTTGTAATGGTTGCCATTGAATCAGATTGCCCTACCCTGATTACTTTTTACAGGGTAGGAGATGCAAACATGTGTACAAGTTGCTGCAAAATGATACCTCTTGCATTTTTACTTACTAGTCTCATTCCTAAAACCCACTTAACTCTGACCATTGGCCCACAAGGGACTTCTTGATATTGGGTTATGAGCAGTGAAGCAGCTTTCCATAAACACCTCCTCGCTGCTTGAGAATATAAAGTTAATGGTAGTATTCCCTAAAATGACCACTCATCACTCCATAAAATGAAGTGCTGAAGTAGCTACTTGGAACGTAAGACCAACAAGTGAGCCCCAAAATTAAAAACCAAAGAGAGGCCCTTACAATTACTACACCACGCTTAATGGAATGAAATGTATCAGAAAGTGCATTAATGTAGCATCATACTGAGTCTGTGCAGAAGTAATTTCTTCCTCCTCAGTTCAGCATGCTTTGATTATAGTCTTGCCTACATATCTCTTTTCTATTTCATCTAGGTTTCCATACTCTGGTGTCAGATGGAGTCCACACCTATGTGCAGAGTATCTCATGGTCGAGATGCCCATGCTGTAATATGTGTTCTCCGAAGCCAAGTCTGCACTGTACCCAGTGCAAAAAAATACATGAAATTGGGCCCTTATAAAGGGAAAAATCCCAAATTAATTGCCATGAAACAGTTAATTAATAAGCCTTGGAGTTAATCCACTGCTTAATCTTCTGATCTTTTAAACCAAGGTAGATCAGACGCTGAGTTAGATGTGCCCTGAATTGAAATGTTTCGATTACACGTTACACAGCAATCTTTGTAGTAGGTGTTCAGCATACTACCCTAAGAAGGTAGCACAAGCACGCCTTATTGCCTTCCAAATATTTGTATGTTGAGGATATGTTTCTCTTTCTTGAACAGCCTGCAAAAAGAAGACTATGTGGTGATATTCATGCTGCCATGAGGGTAATTGCATGGGATAGAGAGGACAATCTTATCTCTGCCATTTACAATCTGTCATCACAGAACAGTTAATAGACAAATGTGGGAATAAGGTACCATCAACCATGAATTAGAACATGAGTGTATGCAAGGAATTCATTCGTCATAAAAAGGTCCAAAGCAATCAAAGAGCACGAATACCAATATGGGAGAAGACTGGCAAATTCCTTTCAGACTTGATACAGATACTTGTCAGACAAGGCTACTGGGTGTTGATGATCATAAAGGAAGGCGTCCTTCATCACCTTCTGAATTTCAGAAATCATTTCTTAAACTATTGCTAATAATCAAAACACATTGTTACAAAGGTGTGATAGAGCTGGTTCCAGAAGACAAGGAAGGGGTTAGGTTTCACTTCATATTCACCAAGGAAACAAAAGGCATCAGACCGATTCAGTCTTTGATTGTTCTGGCTGGCACCAAAAGGTTTTCAATTGAAAGCCTTGACCTTTATTTTGGGTAACTGTCAAGGAAACCACTTGGTTGTTGCCACTTGCCACACTATTTAATCCAATCGTTAATTTGTCAAATGTAAATTCTGATCTCTAGAGCACCTTTTTGTGGTATTCTGACATGAAAAGTAGGATGCTATCCTTAACTATGCAAGTAGGGGAGATATGAGCTAGAACCTGATCACTATAGGGAAAGAGGTGTGGTGCAGCGGCCAGGGCAGCTGACTGTGGAACACAGGGGCTCACGGTTCGATCCCTGGTGCCGACAGCAGTTTAGCCCAGCACCTTGTGACTCTGGGCAATAGCTCGCTTAATCTTCCCGATGGCCCCAGCGCCGGGACACATCTCCAGAGGTAGCTGTGCGCTTTACAAATGCTGGTATTTCATATTTATAGATTGAAAGTGAATCTAATATGAAAGGTTACATGTCCCAATGAAGGCTTTCTTGAAAACATATTGCTGGAACAAAGCTGTTGATGTCTTAAGTCCCGTGTTTGTTGAATAAATAATCCAATTGGTGATTCACTGTGTATAATTTTTTAGGTGTCGCCTAGGCAGTGCATGCAATGTCTCTCCTAGGCATGCTGTATCTAGGCTGTGGGCTTACAGTCCACCCATCACTTTTAGTTTTCTTGCTTTGCTTGTCCTCCGCATACGCTTGCTTCTCTGTGGTCAGCGTTTGTTATATGTCCCTCCTGTTTGTGTGTCGACCCCTCTCATGGATCATGGCTAGGGGTGGGCGGAATTTGCGAAATTCACTTTTGCAAATTATCGCGAAAATGTAAAAAATCTCCGCAAACACACGTAAATATCGCGAAGATGCGGAAGTTTTTTTCCCGCCCGTTCGCGGTATTTTCTGCATGGTCACAGCTCGCCAACTTACCCATGTGGTTGCTCGCGGGCGCGGCCATCTTGTTTTCAGTTGTCTCGCGGTGCATGATCGCGAGAAGAAAGACTTAATCGCACGACAAATGACGTCACTGCGGGCGCGAACTGTCGCGAGACAGCGCAAATGGCTACCAACAATCCAACATCTCATGGAGAACGCGACCGGATAGGGAAAACTTGTCGGCGAACGCGGGGATTCAGGTAAGGCGATCGCGCGCACGCGAGAATGTATTATTTTACAGCGCGAGCAAGAAACAAATTATCGCTAAGCTGCGGAATGCGGAAATTTTGACATTTTCGCGCTTTCCGCGGACGCGAAAATGTCAAAATATCGCAATTTCCGCGACTGGAACGGAATTTTAGCCCAGGCCTAATCATGGCCCTATTACTTGTAGTCTTGCCCTTTTGTGCATGTAGGTTTGTTTAAGCACATTATTTTTTTTCTCTTGTTTCTGCCCGTGTTTTCGAAATCTCAACTTTTCTTCCTTTACGCGGTTACCTAACAGAAGTATCAGCATTTGCCATTCTGTTTCTGTTCCATATTTTGTTTTCAAATGGGCATTTTTGGGGGGTTTTGCCATTGTTCAATTTTGTTTACGATCAGTTTTTTCTCCGGTAGGAAAAGGAAGAACCAACGCTGAAAATCGAACCTGGCTCTGGATGTTACACCACATCCTCTCAGACGGAGCTCAAATGTCAGTCGCTGTTTTTTCTCCGACATCAGAGTGATTGCTTAAATGCCAATGTCACAGGTGCTCAGGTGCATTGCTGCTTAGTCTACATTTTTCAAGCAGCCCGGAAATCTCCTCCCGCCTCCCTTCTTATCTAAACTCATCCATGTTTTTGCGTATTGCTTTGTTCCTGGGTTACCTACTTCTGAACGATTTCATTTCAGCAAGCATTATTTCGACAGAGCATGTCATAAAAACAGTACAATACATGTAATAACAAGCATTGGCATAGCCAATAGGTCTCACCTTTGGGACCTTATAAGTGTTTAGCCATGCAACAGTTGCATAACTAAATACTTATAAGGTCCCAAAAGCGAGGCCTATTCGCTATGCCAAGCGGCCGTGCGGCCGCGAAATGATCGCGATCAAACATCAAAGCGGCCGCGAAAGTGTAAGTAATCGCGGTCAAGCGCGGCTCGCACGCCCGCGCACATACATTGTAGCTCTAGGCTGGCCTGGTAGCACTTTTTGGAGCCCTCTCAAAAAGTTTCGCCAGACCAGTGCATGTGCTGGGTCAGGCGAGACCTAAAAAAGGAAACAAGATGTAAAATTGAGAGGTTGACATAGGACATCATTACATAGGTTAGGGTGTTGATCGAATACAAATAAATCATTATATAGCATAAAATCAGTGCAAAGGTAAAATAATAAAAAAACATATATGTATACTGTAGGAGAGTAGGATCTGCTTCACATGTTTACCCCCACTTTTTGTTGGTGTTTCACTGTTTTTCGACATTAGTCTGGCTGGGACCCTGCTATTCAGGGCCCCAGCCTAGCTGCTTCCTCTCTAAAATGATTCCATGTGCTTTAGGTACATTACAGATTGGATCTGAGGTGCCCTTATAAGACCCTAGTATATGGTATACTATGTACCCAGTGCATAGGTACCCTAGAGGCCTACCAGGTTTTCCCATAATGTGATCTAGCAGATCTTACAAGTAGTGTGTCTTTCTGTTTTAGTGCATTACCAAGTCTAGCCCGGGCCTTTCTACAATCGAGGTTATACCATCCTTCTTTTATTTTTTGTTTACAATTACTTTTGGGAATGGTTTTAAAGAAAAGTTTTTTTAGATCCGAAAAAAGCCTGTTGTGAACTTCCACCACTATCTGGCACGGGGTTTGGTCCTTTGTTACATTACCCAATATTTTGAGTGCGGCAGTTACCTCGTCATTTATTGCTAACATGGTCTTTGGATCTACCACGATCCGATCCCATTTTATATGACGCAAATTGTTAGACAAAAGAAGTTCGGGCTCACATGTATTTTGCTGCGATGAGGAATAGCCAATTAAGGACATGTTAAATACTGAGACCATAGCACAGTCTCAGTGGGTGATTGTGGAGAAGCAGCGCATACGTCGTGAATTCCCAACGTTTTTCTCTGTTGCCCTGGTTACCAGTACCCAGATGTGCGTCGTCGCGCAATGTAATACGTCATGAGGCAATATCAAGAAGCCATTTTGCAACTCTGTTCCCAAAGTGTACTTCAGTCCCCATGGTAACGCAGGTTACGAGATAAATGCAAAACTGCCTGCTTAGTGTGTTTCAGCAGTTACACACATACTGCTCCCTATAAAACAAACGGTGAGTGGAGCGCGAATTGTTCCCATGTTATATACTGAGAAGAAGTATGAATTGGTGAGAGACAACTGGCAGAGTATTAAAAGTTCACACGCACGCGATAGTATGAACTATTGGGAACATTAAAGCGCAAGTGGTACCTAATTGTTTTGTTAAAAAAAAAAATATTGGTGCGCTTGTAGACAGACACAGAAATTTTCAGGCATCTGCAGTTTCTGTCACGCTGCGCCATCAAGTGCCTTTAGAGCATAGAGATAACTCAGTAGTCAAAGCGTCTGGAATCATACAGAAACACTTGAGGGGCCTTATCTCGAGAGGATATGCGTCTTCTGTCAAGTTTGTGAAGGTGCATTCACATTTGATTAGGTGTGATTTACACTTCACTCGTAAGTGTGTTTGAAGACAGTTACATCGTGAAATTGTTTACTACATTGCCACCTTGTGGACTTTTGAAGTATTTTATTTGTGGCTCATTTTCATAAAATTAAGAATAGGATAGTCACAATATGGATCTCTTTTGCAAACCAGTACAGAACTAAAGCATTTGGGGTAAAAATGAGAAGGTACCAGAACAAGGACAGAGAGTCCGGAACCAGGAAAGTCAAGAAATGGAACAAGGACTGAGACTAAAAGAAATAGAAGAAGGTCTCACAACTAGGAGCTAGTCAAAAAGTCAGTCAAAGAGCCCACAACTAGAGTCAGAGAACAGAAACAAGGAGTGGATAAACCTTGTCCATGAAGGGACAGAGCCACACACAGTCACATTCGTGTTATCGGACAATGATTGAGGAATTCGAAGCGCAAGCTGTATTGTTGTTATGGGCGTGTGTTTTGTTAAAAGAAGGATGGTGGTGCGCTGGTGAACAGTCACAGAGACATTAAGCATCTGTGGTGTCTACTAGTTGAGAATCACGTTGTGCATAGTGACAATAATACAACAGAATACAAAGTAAGACTCACCAATGTGCACAAATATACCAGAACTAGCCCTGGGCTCAGAGACCAGTGAAAGGACAAAGCGTCTAGAATCAAGACAGGGAAGCACAAATTGGTCTTGAAGTATTTTATGTGGTTCCGTTTCATGAAGTACAATATGGCCCTGCATTTGAAAGCTAAAACTAAACGAAGGCAGTACGAGTGAAAGTGAGAGGAATACTAAAAAAAAAAAAAAAATACACAAATAACATTTAGTCAAAGGTTGAAGATTCTTATCAATATGGAGAGTCCGTCAGATGTTGCTAGTTTGAATGTAATTTATTATATTCATTCACCTGCTGCCGTAAATGTGTGCGTCACCAACAAGAACAGCTAAGAACGACTCCCAGAACCGGGTCAAAGAACCCAGTATTGGCACAGAGGACCACTATGGACTAGAACCACGACAGAGAGCTCAGAACCAGGACAGAGAGTTCAGAACTGCGACAGTACAGAACCGTGGCAGAGAGTCCAGAGACTCCAAAACTGGAACAGAGAGCCTTGACCCGAGACAGTGAACCCAGAAGCGGGTCAGAGGACCTGAACCAAGACAGTGAACCCAGAAGCAGATCAGAGGCCCTAGGAGAGGACTAAGGTTCCAGAACCACGACAAAGAATCGTGACAGAGGTTCCCAGAAGAACCAGGACTAAGGTCCCAGAACCACTACAGCGAATCGTGACAGTTCGGTTTCCAGAACCAGGACAAAGATTTCTCACAGGACCAGGAAGGGCCAAAGGTCATCCCGAATCGGAAGGGACAAATGTCGTCGAAAAACTAAGAGAGGACAAAGGTCATCCTGGAATCGGAAGGGACAAAGGTCGTCCCAGAACCAGGATCAGGAGTGGGCAAAGGTCATCCCAGTGAGTCCCGAACCATGAGGGAACAGGAAGGGACAAAGGTCGTCCCAGAAAACGGATTAGGAGTGAGCAAAGGTTGTCCCAGTGAGCCCAAATGGTCCCAGAACCACTACAGTGAACCCAGAACTATGACACAGAACTGTGACTCAGATTTCCAGAACCAGTAGAGAACAAATATTTTGTCAATACCAGGAGGGGACAAAAGTTCCAGAAAGTCACTTGTACTAGGACAGAGAGGGCAAGGAGGTCAGAGAGGTCTTCCTTCCCCTGGATAAGGCAAGACCACAAAGAGTGGATCATTATCTGTGCACTGGAAACTTGGAACATCCTCTTCACTGAACTGATAATTGTACAGGGTGTATGGATGTAGTCGTTCTCAGTCTTTTGAACAATGCAAGAGTACAAGCGTAAAGAAACACAACAACACCCTCAAAAGAATGCGAGACCTGCAGTGGCTAATCAGTGTGTCCAGTTTTTAAACATAAATCCAAAGGGCGTCTTAGGGAGAGTGCTAAAATCTGCAAAAAAATGGTGCCTAGGACCAGTAAATGTACAACGAGCCTTGAACCAGGTCAAAAGGCCCAGAGACTCTGGAATCAGTGAAAGCACATAGAGTCCAGAACCGAGAAACTGCGGGAATTACCAGAACTGGTACAGAGCACCCACGACGGAGTCTAAGGTCCTGCAACTTGAACCTGGTCAGTGACCCACAGAACTGTGCCCTAGGGAGAGTGCTAAAATCTGGAGAAAAAAAAAAGGTGCTTTGAACATCGTTAAGAACAGTAAATTGTTTTGAGGGTGATGTTCAATAGCACATATATTTGGTAAGTCACAGAAGAAGCGCAAAAAGGAGTACCTGATTGATTCTGTATCGCAAATTATATCGGAAAAGGTTTTTAAGCAGCCACGATCAACTTCTGGAGAGAGTAATTCATTGAATTCCAGCATCGACAGAGAGCAGCTCAAAAGCAAGTGTGGCAGATATAAAAAAAAAAAAAATTAGACTTAAAGTCATGTGAAAAGATGCCACCTTTCAAAAGTATTGAAAGACTGTTAATTTCAAGAGGTGAAATGCGAATGGGAAAATTGGAAAGCAGCAATTCAGAAAATTGTAAAGGAGCAATTCCCATTTCAATATTTACTTAGGAAAATATTGAAACTCTAACCCCACTTCAGGGAAAACTAAGGACTGAGGAAGTGAGCCTTGGACCAGGACCGGGAGAGGACAATGGTAGTCCCAGGACCAGCAGAACCAGAGACTGGGAGAGGACAAAGAATGTCCCAGGACTGGAAGGGGACAAAAATGAGAGAACAATGCTTCCAACCTATTTAGAGGGGGACAACGGACGTCCCAGAATCAGCACCGAGATAGGGAAAAAATGTTCCCTTTGACCGAGAGAGTTCACAACCGAGGTTCGTGACGACAAGAGTTCCAGTACCACGATAGGAAATCGTGACAAGGGGGTTCTCTCAACTGGGGCAAACGTTCCGTGTCTAGAACCGGGCCTTATAGCCCATAGTACTGAGACAGTTTGTCAACAAAGAAATTAAATTCAAAGGTAACTTGGAGGCCCGAACCAGATCTAGAGGCTCATAACCCAAGAAAATGGACCAGAACTTCATCTTGGACTGTAGGAGAACTGGCTCAAAATTTTTATTAGGGAGCATTCTTCCAGTACTTTTTGAGCATGGGAGGTACTTGTTGAACTCTTATATTTTCAACTATGAGCGGTAAGCCGCGGCGGAGTGTAAAGAGATGGTGGACAGAGAAAGTGGACTGTCTTTTCCTGATTTGTCAGTCTAAGGGGGGTAGGTGGTGGTGATACCTATTAGTTGTTTGGGTGATGTGCCTCACCTCACACTTCACTTTTAACACTCTTTGCCCCTAAATTCTCGTTTGCTTTCATGAACTAAAAATAGTTCAAGAAGTCTTAGACCTCCTGCCTGTCTTAATTATTATTGTTGTTTTCTCCCCATACATTAAGCTTCATTTTTGTGATTTGTTTATTTATTTCATTTTTCTGTAAAGGAGGAAGATGTGTTGTAAATTAGTTCTTCGTGTAACATGCCTGACAGTGGTCATTAGTCCTTCCTTTGTGTTCTTACCCCTTAGCCTCACAGAATACCTATGTGTGTGTTCTAACTAATACAGGAGTGTTCTACCCTTGTCGGTTGATGGTCTGGTCAGCTGGCGAGGTGTGCGCTCAGCTGTTTCTACAATAAATCCTACATGTACTTAACTAGAAATGTCAAGTGATTCATCTACAACATACTGCAGGATGACCTAGCCCGGGTCTATGTCCTATAGAACAACCTCGAACTAATCAAGATATCCACACAATTCATTCTATATATCAGAATGATATTTGTGACGATTATTTGTTAATGCTAGTTCAAGAGAAAATGTCCACTGATGCCTGTAATGCTCTTAAGAATTCAGATTATGTAAATGTCAGTAGCCTAGCCTTCCTCCCCTTTCCCTTCTCTTTTCCTCCCCCCTTCTATTACAGTTTACTGCTCTGTTTTTACGGTGATGCATCCTTTGTAATTAAAGAAAAAAGACCTAGTACCCCCAATTTAAGGGCCGTTGGAAATTTATGCATTAACCCCAATTAATCAGGACATTCAACAATTTGTGAATGCACATAATATTCGTCTTTACCAGCATAAATAAACCCCCCACCACCTGCCCTGAATTCCTTGTTAGTAACGCTTCTGCACTGAAAGAAACAAACCCCTCAATAAAAATCGTATAAAGTGCCCAAGTCGTCTGGAAGAAACAAACATCATAATTTCTGCTAAAGGGGTACCTTTCTTGCTCGACAACATTTGGTTTGACTTCAGCCAAATTTCAAGAAATCAGTGAGGGGCCTTCCTTTTGAACAAAATTCTTCTGTGACACAGTACATTCCACCCCAGTCTTGATAACATTAGCTGGATACGGAGTGAATTCACTAGGAGTATTTGAGATGCGTACATTGGGACGTGGGTCAGACTCTGTACTAGCCCCACCAAAGTAAAAAGGACAAGCATTGGGTAGCAATAAATGGGTTTCTTGTATGTCTCCCTGGAATGCTTCTCCAAGTCAATCTAGAAGGCTGAGAGGTGAAGCAGGGCCATTGTAGTAACAGGGGCCCGAGGTTTAGCATTCTTGAGCTGTATGTTGGAATTACCTGGTGGGAAAGTTCTGTGGGCTAGGCCAACCAGATTTTCAGCCATATCAGAAGAAACTAAAACTAAGTCAAGGAAGTCAAAGCCAGATTAGAACAGCCTGATCTTTTAACTCTAATAATTTCGTCCTGTATAGCAGAGCTCACCCCAAAACATGACAAATCCAATGGATTGCCTTGTTTTTTAAGCTCTCTCCTGTCTCCACTGTCGAGCAGGGGGTTAGCTTGGGGATGTTCATCATTGTAATTTAGCCATGAGCGGAATGTTTGCCCTTGCTTCGCGATAAATTGATCTCCGGATGGTTCCCACGCGGCCTCTTAAAACTTTAAGCCGGGTCAGAGTTGGAGACATTTTATTTATGCAGCTGGTGCTTGATGCCAATGAAACTAGTGCCACTGGCAGTCGAGTAACCCACTGCTGCTCTGCAGGTCTGTGCATCATTAATGGGCAAGAATCGCTCCAGATTATGTTTTCTCAAATTAGTTGGTGGATTTTGCTTAGGACATGGGGGCCCAGAGGATGAAGAGACAGAGCTCGGTTGAAGTGTAGGGGTTACTTAAGGTCCACTGAGAGCTAGTAGTGTATTGACTATAGTGGTTGTAAAATACATCCAGTATGTACAATCTTCTGTCCTCAACACAAACATCATTCCACTACCTCTTGATTACTTTTATCCTTATCAATCAATCAACAAGAGGTGGGAACAAGTAGGGAGGGCAAAAATACATACTAACCAGGAAAGAGGCATGTTGCCTATATTAAGTCAAGGTTGGTTGGAGACCATTCCATTGTCAAACAGGTACAGCTGTCTGGATATGGTCGACTGACTACCCCTAAATTATAATGTCGTTGATTATGTGGGGGAAGTCGCAGTCGGTGATAAGCCAACTTCACCGACTGACTTACGGCCCGTACAATTGTCAACTTCCCCAGAGAACAACTTTGAAACTATCCCCATTAATACTGAGGATGATGAGTTAACTGATCATCTCACACTGACGTGCAGCGGATCTTCTGAAACTGTGGCTCCTGGTGCAACTCCCATTGTGATCTCATCCTCAGGGGGCGACATAGGCCATTCTATTACATTTTTATCCTGGAATGTTGCAGGGTTGTCTTCCAGGTTGGGCGACATAAACTGTGCTTCCTTTGTAAAACGGTTTTCGATTGTCTGTCTCCAGGAATGTTGGACGGTCGAGCCCATTCATATGAATGGTTATCGTACCTACCACACGCCAGCTGTACACACCTTGAGAGGGAGAAATAAAGGAGGCCTTTGTATTTACGTCTCAAATCGTTTAAAAGAAACTAAGATTTCTTTTTTCTCTGATTCCATCTTCTACCAGATTTTGCATATAACGTTGGGGGGCAATCAACACATTAACCTGATAAATTTCTACAACAACATACCGAAAGATGTATGGACCTCGACCTTTAAAGAATTACTTGAGACCCTCAAAAACATAGACGAAAAAGAACTTTCTGATAGTTGTGTGATTTGGATGGGCGATTTTAACTACTTTCTATGCCCATTGAGCGACCAAAACCTATGTGGACTGGGAGAGATGGACGGTGTTCCTGTGACACACTTCTCACATACATCTCTGGGAAAACACCTTAATGATATACTTTTCTCCCTGGACCTGGGCTTTGTGAATGAACTATGCTCCCCACCAGTCTCTTTTAACCCCACATTCATTGGACGGGGCTGCAAATCAATAATTGACTTCATGTTAATATCCAAACGTTACTCTCATTATATTCTCGCGTTTGAAACATGCGAGGTAGCAATGAGTGACCACTTACCGCTTAGTATGTCCCTTATTACAATGCTGGGTAAAAACAACACTGTTTTTTTTTTTTTTTTTGAAAAACGTTTTTATTGGCATTTATATGGAAAGACATACACAGGCACAGGTGGTAACGCCATCAGCACAGAGATTTACATAGCAAGCGCGCTCAGTCGTAGCCTTCTGGACCTCACAGTCTCGTGGGCACCCGAGCCACCCAGCCCTATCCTGAGTAGGGCCACCGGTGTGTGTTCCCGGGAGCAGCCATTGTGCGTGTCCTACCGGAGCGCGGCCTGATCTCTGCGCCGCAGGGGCGCCGCGCAGTGTGTTTGGACCCTTGTGCGTAGTGCCGCGAAGGCGAGAGAAATGCAGCCAGTGGATAACTATGAATGAACTGGGGGCAAGGAACCAGGGGGTTGGGAAGGGTGCACTATGTCGGCTATCAGGAATGCTTGTAAGGGTAAAAACAACACTGTTACCATGACTCAGACCCTTTATGACTTTAGATTAGAACTTGCAAGGAAGAACGGTTATACCCTAAAATGGGACAAAGTGGAACCAGTGGCCTTCCTAGGAAATTTAATTCGTTCCAAGGAAGAGGAATTTAATATCTGTCTCACAGAGCACGCTGAGCCTCTCAAAGTCAATGATGCATTCCTTAGTATCTCAGAGGAAATTAAAAAGCTACTCACGAGACCACTGAATTCTGGGGCAAACAAAATTAAGAGATGGTTTGATAGAGAGTGTAGTAAGACCCACGCTCATTTAATGGAACAACTAAAAAGGGAGCCTAGGGTAATGATCGAAGTTAGATCAGCCAGATCTGCCTACCAACAGGCAGTTAAAAAAAGGAAAAAACAAATTAAACAGGAAGCCTGGAGTACCCTTCGGGAAACCTGTATTTCTAAAAATAATACCGCATTTTGGAAAGCGGTGAATGCTGCTTTTTTCTCCAATGATTTAACAGACTCTATCGTAACAGCTATCTCGGAAGAGGGCTGGTTGTCTTTCTTTCGTGAACTTTATACAAAGGACTCTCAGGTCGAGATAGAAGGGGAATTTAACTCAGGTGATAAGGACGTAGTACCCTATCCAATAAATGTTGATTTTAATATGGAGGAAGTTATGACAGCTATCAACAAGAGCCCAGCGGGAAAGGCCCCGGGTCCGGATGGAATTCCCATAGATGTTTTTAAGGCTAACAGTAAGTTATGGGCCCCACTGTTAACTAATGTCCTCAACAGTTTTACTAAAACGGGCTTCCCAAAGACTTGGCAGGAAGCCATTGTGGTACCCATTTTCAAGAAAGGAGATCGCAGTTTACCGAAATGCTATAGACCGATCTCCTTACTTGATTCACTCATGAAGATCGCGGGGAGAGTTATACTTAACAAATTACAAGTATGGGTGAACGACACAGGTACTCTCTCCCAATTCCAATACGGTTTTAGGGAAGGCTTAGGAACAATAGAGCAAGGTCTGAATCTAGCACTCCTAGTAGCCAAATATGTCGAGGCAAAAAAAGAGAACTTATTTCTAACATCTGTGGATTTAAGCTCGGCCTTTGATTGCATCAACCACAATAAACTTTGGCTAACTATGCAGGATATGGGAGTGGACCCGAACCTCCTAATATTTATTAGAGAAATATATCGGGAGGCGGGCGCAAGGGTACGCTATGGGTAGAAGGGGGACTGCACTTCTAAATTTTCCATAGAAAAGGGTGTGAGACAAGGCTGTATTCTAGCACCTTTTTTATTTAATTTATATATTAACTCGGTCGCGTCTCACCTCCTGGAAGATAAGCAGGATTATCCCAAAATTGGTAACTCCTTTATCCCCATTCTTTTATATGCAGACGATGCTGTAATCATGGCCCTGACCCAAATCGGTCTCCAGAGATCGATTACCAGTTTCTCTGAATACATGGGTAGTAGAGGCCAAAGATTAATATAAGCAAAACATTTAACATGTGCTGCACAAAAAAGAAGAATCTCAGCTGTAATTCATTTTTATCTAACACGAAAGTCGCGACTGTCAATACTTTTTCGTATTTAGGTATTACTTTTGATAAAAAGGGAACTTGGACAGCGGCAGGTGAATCCCGAAAGCTAGCATTCTCGCGAGCAATTGGGGCGGTCAAACATTTTTCAAACAAGGTTGGAGGCCGCCCGGTACCAGTCTTGCTTGATATCTATAGGGCTAAGTGTGTATCAATTGCACTATATGGCGCAGGAATCTGGGGGATTGTGAACACCCCAAGTATTCAAATTCAGATCTGTCAGAATGCTTTTCTGCGGTACTTACTGGCTGTGCCGGGGTCAACTTCTTCTTATGCCTGTCATCAAGAGTTGGGCGTGCCCTATATTGCTGATCTCATCAAACTGGAGCCCATCTTGCTGTGGCATAAAGTATGGTCTGGAACTGAGACAGACCTGAACAGGGACATAATTAAGGACTGCCTAGGCCTAGATGGAGCACTGAAAATTCCCTGGTTTAATTACGTAAGGAACTTCTTTACGGAGTTAGGCCATCCGGAGTTCTTTGACTCTCCAGCTAGCATGACGAATTTTTCAAGAAAGAAGCTCAAGCAAATTTGTCTGCATTTTCTTTCAGAGCAACGCTGGATGTCAGAGAAATGTAAGAGCTCTGTTATGGCCAACCAGCTACTTATTACTAACCCGGGTATCCAACCATATTTGAAACTAGTCCCCAGCTGCTATACTCGCATGCTGTTATCTCGTTTTAGGGCTGACATCTTTTTTAGAATGGTCACCTTTCCCGAGAAGAATTGCTGGCTTAAGGAACTTACTCCTTGTCCCTGTGACCAGATTTCTGTCCAATCTTCCCTCCACTGTATTCTTTTTTGTAAATTTTATACAGAACCTAGAAAAAGTATTCTTCGACCCGTTTTAAAAAAGCTAGGGTTGAGACAATGTAGAGCGGCGTTGGTCAGATTACAAATGTTAGACGATGAATTTCTTATCTTTTCGGTCTCTATGTTCCTAAAAACTGTTATTAGATTCAGGATCTCCATGAATTAGATCATTTTTAATATGCTGTTATTTTTAACTTTTAAAGCTTGTCTCATTGAATGAAATGTGATACATGTTTGCTTTTATGGTTTTGTCTCTTAAAAATCGAATAAAGCTGTTTCTGATTCTTCGGATTCCCTATCCTTATGTTCATTTTGTAAGAGGCTTCCAGGATACTTTCCAACTCCGTATCAGGTAATTCTATGGAGATGCAACGAGTCTCCTTCTCCGAATACAGACCGGTATATATTTTAAACTAAGTGAATAAAAAAGAAGGAGAAAAACAACAAAAAACTTTTTGTACTTAAAGAAAATACTTTAGAGATTTAATAAAATAAACAATAAAACTATTTCTGTAATTGATTATTCTGTTCAATATAGATGTTGGGTTTGTGGTAATTCTGAACCTATTATGGTCGCATTAAAAGAAATATAGGTTAGTTTAGAGGTTGTGTCCGCAGCTGCCATGATGGTCTGCATCTTTTGTTTGGGTCAAACCCCATCATTTGTGTTTGAAAGTGGTCACAACGAACGGAAATTGTGTCAACTCTTTGCAGAAACGTTTTTTGTTAATTTAGACCCTGCCAATCACCAAATGCTGCACCTTGCATGCAGCAGGTCACCTAGAGACTGCAAAATGCTTACAAAAAAAAGCTCTTGTCCTTTCAGCATGGATCCCCACCATACACTTGAAGGCTTCAGCCATTCAGGAACTGGTCATTCCTGTGACCAGTATGATTCGGGCCTCGTAGACACTGTCCACAAGCTTTTCATATGTGTCTCAACCCAAGAATTCATATCCTTAAGCCCTTTGTGAACTGACATTGACCACTTAGGCCCTGACCATAAACACCAGTTCACGTCTAGCAATTAATAAGCTTCAGTCATCCAGGAGCTCCTCTTGTCTAAACAAACCCTGAAAATCAGATTCAGTGAGCAATTTCTTTCAGCTTATATGTAATCTTCCCTTGTCCTTTTAGGCCCTGGGAAGCCTATCCAGTCAACACAGAACCTCAGACTTGTAAACTCAGCAAGAAGGACCATTGTGCCAATATTAACTACAATATGCTGCCACTCAGTGCTTAATTTGTAAAAGAAAGAGTGCAGGTGTCCGAAGCTGTGCTCAGACGCCAGCGGCCGGTGGTATTAAACATCGGTGTGCCGAATACCAAGGCCGGTATTCTTTAATCCACTACCTGCCCCTTTTTCTCGCACTTCCAGGTTCCTGCTTTCAGTTTAGGGCCATTTTTGCCGTCTTTTTCTTCCTCTCTTCTTACCGATCTATGTGTAAGAATAAGAGCCAGTGCCACCCTTCTGGCAACCACCTGCTTAAATTAAGGGACTGGTTTTTTTTTTGTGCAGATTTATATAGCGCACACTCGACCCGAAGGTATTGGAGCACTTTACATGAGCACCGGTTACGTTACACTAGGAGACATTCATTTTTTTTGGTAGGCACAGGGAGATTAAGCGATTTGCCCAGAATCATAGGATGTGGACGTGACCCCCTATGCTCGAACCTTAGTTTTCCAGCAGCTCTAGCCGTCAGACCACATCCTCTCCCTGTTTCCACGTCTACTTGTAATTTTGGAATAAACACCTTTACACCACTCCACCTCTCTACTCCTTTCAGTATGCTCCTGTCCTTTACATGGGTCTCTTTGTAGTATAGTAATTCAGCGTCACCTGTTATGAAAGTTGGCATTTTAAGTAAGCTTTCTCTTGCTCTTGCCCATTCATGAACTTGAAGCCAAGCAAAGGACCAGACAAAGGCACCCCATGTGTTAATTTCTGAAAATTATTCATAATTTCCCCTTTATATTCCTAATACTTTATTTTGATCACTATTTTCTAAAAGAGGGGTAGAACACCACAGTAAGATCCAACATATTATTACTACAGCTTAATTAATTTATTAAGTATTTCTGTCCAGCAGTTGTCATCAACTGCTCATTTAATACAGTCAAAGGTGGGAAAAACGTTAAATATAAAGTTGATATAATTTTCTTGACCGTCTCAATAGCTCCAGGTCCGTTTGGGTATATTCTCTTTTTCATGTTAACAAATACTGTTAGCTTTGTGCTCCTGTACTATGACAGCTGTAAGATTGCCCGAATAGCCGAGTCACATGTTTACTTAATTCAGTATTACTTCTAATTGATACATATATAGGCTACACTATTGCTTGTAATGGTTGCCATTGAATCAGATTGCCCTACCCTGATTACTTTTTACAGGGTAGGAGATGCAAACATGTGTACAAGTTGCTGCAAAATGATACCTCTTGCATTTTTACTTACTAGTCTCATTCCTAAAACCCACTTAACTCTGACCATTGGCCCACAAGGGACTTCTTGATATTGGGTTATGAGCAGTGAAGCAGCTTTCCATAAACACCTCCTCGCTGCTTGAGAATATAAAGTTAATGGTAGTATTCCCTAAAATGACCACTCATCACTCCATAAAATGAAGTGCTGAAGTAGCTACTTGGAACGTAAGACCAACAAGTGAGCCCCAAAATTAAAAACCAAAGAGAGGCCCTTACAATTACTACACCACGCTTAATGGAATGAAATGTATCAGAAAGTGCATTAATGTAGCATCATACTGAGTCTGTGCAGAAGTAATTTCTTCCTCCTCAGTTCAGCATGCTTTGATTATAGTCTTGCCTACATATCTCTTTTCTATTTCATCTAGGTTTCCATACTCTGGTGTCAGATGGAGTCCACACCTATGTGCAGAGTATCTCATGGTCGAGATGCCCATGCTGTAATATGTGTTCTCCGAAGCCAAGTCTGCACTGTACCCAGTGCAAAAAAATACATGAAATTGGGCCCTTATAAAGGGAAAAATCCCAAATGAATTGCCATGAAACAGTTAATTAATAAGCCTTGAGGTTAATCCACTGCTTAATCTTCTGATCTTTTAAACCAAGGTAGATCAGACGCTGAGTTAGATGTGCCCTGAATTGAAATGTTTCGATTACACGTTACACAGCAATCTTTGTAGTAGGTGTTCAGCATACTACCCTAAGAAGGTAGCACAAGCACGCCTTATTGCCTTCCAAATATTTGTATGTTGAGGATATGTTTCTCTTTCTTGAACAGCTTGCAAAAAGAAGACTATGTGGTGATATTCATGCTGCCATGAGGGTAATTGCATGGGATAGAGAGGACAATCTTATCTCTGCCTTTTACAATCTGTCATCACAGAACAGTTAATAGACAAATGTGGGAATAAGGTACCATCAACCATGAATTAGAACATGAGTGTATGCAAGGAATTCATTCGTCATAAAAAGGTCCAAAGCAATCAAAGAGCACGAATACCAATATGGGAGAAGACTGGCAAATTCCTTTCAGACTTGATACAGATACTTGTCAGACAAGGCTACTGGGTGTTGATGATCATAAAGGAAGGCGTCCTTCATCACCTTCTGAATTTCAGAAATCATTTCTTAAACTATTGCTAATAATCAAAACACATTGTTACAAAGGTGTGATAGAGCTAGTTCCAGAAGACAAGGAAGGGGTTAGGTTTCACTTCATATTCACCAAGGAAACAAGAGGCATCAGACCGATTCAGTCTTTGATTGTTCTGGCTGGCACCAAAAGGTTTTCAATTGAAAGCCTTGACCTTTATTTTGGGTAACTGTCAAGGAAACCACTTGGTTGTTGCCACTTGCCACACTATTTAATCCAATCGTTAATTTGTCAAATGTAAATTCTGATCTCTAGAGCACCTTTTTGTGGTATTCTGACATGAAAAGTAGGATGCTATCCTTAACTATGCAAGTAGGGGAGATATGAGCTAGAACCTGATCACTATAGGGAAAGAGGTGTGGTGCAGCGGCCAGGGCAGCTGACTCTGGAACACAGGGGCTCACGGTTCGATCCCTGGTGCCGACAGCAGTTTAGCCCAGCACCTTGTGACTCTGGGCAATAGCTCGCTTAATCTTCCCGATGGCCCCAGCGCCGGGACACATCTCCAGAGGTAGCTGTGCGCTTTACAAATGCTGGTATTTCATATTTATAGATTGAAAGTGAATCTAATATGAAAGGTTACATGTCCCAATGAAGGCTTTCTTGAAAACATATTGCTGGAACAAAGCTGTTGATGTCTTAAGTCCCGTGTTTGTTGAATAAATAATCCAATTGGTGATTCACTGTGTATAATTTTTTAGGTGTCGCCTAGGCAGTGCATGCAATGTCTCTCCTAGGCATGCTGTATCTAGGCTGTGGGCTTACAGTCCACCCATCACTTTTAGTTTTCTTGCTTTGCGTGTCCTCCGCATACGCTTGCTTCTCTGTGGTCAGCGTTTGTTATATGTCCCTCCTGTTTGTGTGTCGACCCCTCTCATGGATCATGGCTAGGGGTGGGCGGAATTTGCGAAATTCACTTTTGCAAATTATCGCGAAAATGTAAAAAATCTCCGCAAACACGCGTAAATATCGCGAAGATGCGGAAGTTTTTTTCCCGCCCGTTCGCGGTATTTTCTGCATGGTCACAGCTCGCCAACTTACCCATGTGGTTGCTCGCGGGCGCGGCCATCTTGTTTTCAGTTGTCTCGCGGTGCATGATCGCGAGAAGAAAGACTTGATCGCACGACAAATGACGTCACTGCGGGCGCGAACTGTCGCGAGACAGTGCAAATGTCTACCAACAATCCAACATCTCATGGAGAACGCGACCGGATAGGGAAAACTTGTCGGCGAACGCGGGGATTCAGGTAAGGCGATCGCTCGCACGCGAGAATGTATTATTTTACAGCGCGAGCAAGAAACAAATTATCGCTAAGCTGCGGAATGCGGAAATTTTGACATTTTCGCGCTTTCCGCGGACACGAAAATGTCAAAATATCGCAATTTCCGCGACCGGAACGGAATTTTAGCCCAGGCCTAATCATGGCCCTATTACTTGTAGTAGGTTTGTTTAAGCACATTATTTTTTTTCTCTTGTTTCTGCCCGTGTTTTCGAAATCTCAACTTTTCTTCCTTTACGCGGTTACCTAACAGAAGTATCAGCATTTGCCATTCTGTTTCTGTTCCATATTTTGTTTTCAAATGGGCATTTTTGGGGGGTTTTGCCATTGTTCAATTTTGTTTACGATCAGCTTTTTCTCCGGTAGGAAAAGGAAGAACCAACGCTGAAAATCGAACCTGGCTCTGGATGTTACACCACATCCTCTCAGACGGAGCTCAAATGTCAGTCGCTGTTTTTTCTCCGACATCAGAGTGATTGCTTAAATGCCAATGTCACAGGTGCTCAGGTGCATTGCTGCTTAGTCTACATTCTTCAAGCAGCCCGGAAATCTCCTCCCGCCTCCCTTCTTATCTAAACTCATCCATGTTTTTGCGTATTGCTTTGTTCCTGGGTTACCTACTTCTGAACGATTTCATTTCAGCAAGCATTATTTCGACAGAGCATGTCATAAAAACAGTACAATACATGTAATAACAAGCATTGGCATAGCCAATAGGTCTCACCTTTGGGACCTTATAAGTGTTTAGCCATGCAACAGTTGCATAACTAAATACTTATAAGGTCCCAAAAGCGAGGCCTATTCGCTATGCCAAGCGGCCGTGCGGCCGCGAAATGATCGCGATCAAACATCAAAGCGGCCGCGAAAGTGTAAGTAATCGCGGTCAAGCGCGGCTCGCACGCCCGCGCACATACATTGTAGCTCTAGGCTGGCCTGGTAGCACTTTTTGGAGTCCTCTCAAAAAGTTTCGCCAGACCAGTGCATGTGCTGGGTCAGGCGAGACCTAAAAAAGGAAACAAGATGTAAAATTGAGAGGTTGACATAGGACATCATTACATAGGTTAGGGTGTTGATCGAATACAAATAAATCATTATATAGCATAAAATCAGTGCAAAGGCAAAATAATAAAAAAACATATATGTATACTGTAGGAGAGTAGGATCTGCTTCACATGTTTACCCCCACTTTTTGTTGGTGTTTCACTGTTTTTCGACATTAGTCTGGCTGGGACCCTGCTATTCAGGGCCCCAACCTAGCTGCTTCCTCTCTAAAATGATTCCATGTGCTTTAGGTACATTACAGATTGGATCTGAGGTGCCCTTATAAGACCCTAGTATATGGTATACTATGTACCCAGTGCATAGGTACCCTAGAGGCCTACCAGGGGCTGAAGCATGTATTATGCCACCCCTGGAAAGCCACCCAAAATGACACCACAGGTCTGCTACTGCAGCCTGGGTAAGGTGGTGCATGCACCCCTTACTGAGATATAGGTTCACTATATCTCACCATATACTGCACATACAAACCTATCAGTCACCCAATGGCAGGCCTTTTCAATCCTGAAGGCAGGGTGCTTGTTTATATGTGAGAGGGTGCCCAGGCATGAGCTGAGCCCCTCTGCAGCCTTTGGAATCTCTTCTCTGGGGTTGTCAGTAGTGCAGCCTGACCATATACTCTTATGTACATTATATCTTAAACGGTTAATGCTAACATTGGACTGGCTGCACGGAAACATGTTGTGTTTGTGTCAAACACCTTGGAATCATACCCCCACACCAGTAACTGGTGTGGGAGTATGATCCCACCCTTCTAGAGGGAGAGACATGACAGCACTGGTATACCCGGTAGAAACTTAACAGAGCCCTGGCATCACAAAAATGGATGCTACAGCCACAGACACTGGTCTGGCCTCCTGCTGCTGACCGAAACTCCAGCAGGGGAGGCCTGGACAATAGGTTTCCTCTCACAGAGAGGTGTAAACACCCCCCAGATAGGATTATGTGTATTGGGGCTGGGTGGGAGCACTCACTGAGTGCTTTGAAGTCCTGCACTGGGGGCACATTTGGTGTCCCTGTGTATAGTCCAGCTCAAACCGGTTCAGGGGCTTCCAGCCCCTGCTCTGGCGCGAAACTGGACAAAGGAAATTGGTGTAGACACCCCTCTTTCCAAACCCTCCCATAGGTGGGTCCCCAGAGTATGTCCAACCCCCTACCTTTGTATAAGTATGGGACCCCAGTCCTTAGGACTTAAGATTACCCTGGACTAAACTCTGAAGCTGAATCCTGGACCTTCAACGCTCCGCTCAAGACAAGAGGGCTGAAGAAATCTCCCTTGGGGTCAAGGAGTGACTCCCCTGCTTGGCAGGCACCAACAAAGCATTTTGCCGGTCTGCATCATCGAAGCTCCCGCCGGACTCCGAAGTATTTACAGCCCAGGAAGAGGATTTCCAGACATCTCAGAGGCCAACACGAGTCCCCAGCAAAGCTGAGACCCGCAGCCCTCGTGAGTAGCGTGGAACCAGAACTCCTGGTCCCATTGAAATAGACGACGCGACCCGACACCAAAAGAATGGTATGCACCCGGCTTTCCTGGGTGAGGTAACACGAGTACTCCGGTGCTAGCCCTAGAACTTCCTAAGTCCAAAAGGGTTTGGTCCTGACTCATTTGTAAGTGTCCCTAATCTTTAAAAATCTAACCGCGACTTTCCCCATAGAAGCTAACGGGAGCTTGCGGCTGTGTTCACACACTGCACACGGCCCCGTGGGTCCCCTGTGTTACTACCTTGGGTGGTTCCTTGGGGTCCCAGTGATTCTACAGGCTCTAGGCCTTGTGTCTAGTTAAGTCGTGGTTCTTATACCACTATTTTAGTATATTGTTTGGCTCGCCCCTAGGGCCTGACGTGTATTTGTGCTATTTTACTGTGATTATTGAAGTGTAACTTATGTGTTTTGACCTCTAGTCTCATAAAGAGACTAGGAGGGTGTGTTTAGTAATAAATACATATATTTTATGTAAATACCTGTTGTGGATATCTTTAATTTAGTGACTCAAGAGATTATAGACTGGTAAAACAAGCTGCTTTACATTCCTTCAAGACTTAGCCTGAAGGCTGCTCTCCATAGCTACCACTAGGATAGCTTTCAATAAAGGTTGTCTTTAACCTATAACCAATAAGGGGTTGTTTGGACTGATACAGGGTGCCCACTATAACTAGTGGACAGCATATATCAGGCCAACTTCTCACATTGGTGTGCAGCGTGTGGGATTCCAGCTTGCCAGATAATCTCAATTGAGTAACTAACTGAAAACCACTAAAGGTACCCTAGGTACATAAATTACAAGCTTAGTATGCAGTAAGTTCTACTGAACTTTGAGTTGTGTGTCAAGGGCCTAGCACACCCTTTCTACAACTCAAGAGAGTTTAGTAGGCCACACTAGTGTAGGTAGTGCAATACACCACACCACATTAGTAATGTCTAATCAGCCCGGAACCAGTGTGTCCCTGCAAGAAGCCCCAGGGCTTCTCCCCTATAAATATGAGGATATCACCTTTGCTCAGCTTAGGACCTTATGTACTATTAGGAAGCTGAAGACAGGCAAAAGCCCAACCACCCATAATCTCTTGGAGATACTCAGGCTGGATGATCTCTCATATCCTAGTGGGTCTGGTGGGGTAGGCAGAGTGGGTGGGGCAACAGTGGAGGGTGGACCCAGGGGTGGAAACTCCCCTAACCCCAACCTCTGCTTCTAACCAGACTGATGACAATGATCAGGATCTGGTTAACCCAGCTCCACTGGATGAGGAAGAGGAGCACATTGGCCCTCTCTTTGTCCCTCCAGGAAGAGTTGAAAGTAGGGTTAGAAGGGTGTCAGGGGGTCCCTGCCTGCCACGAGCCGGGTGTGGACTTTAATCCGTGTTCGTTTCCACCCTGACTGCAGGATGGACATGGCCCCTTTAAGACGGAGCGGACTTTCCCGAAGGAGGGAACCCCGCCTCTGACGTCACAGCCCGTTAACCAATTGAATGTCTCGGGGAAGTTCATAGCCTGGCGTCCGGAAGCAGATACGACGACGCAGACAGGAGAGGAGCAGCCGTCCCAAGCGTTTGCCAAGGTCTTCGACATCCAGAAGGAGGAAGTAGCCGAGGAACTGCCGCCGCAGGAGGAGCCGAGAGGAGAGCCAGAGGTCGCGTCGTCCCAAGAGGATAGAAAGCCGGGAGGCCAACGAGACCACTCTCCGCCCCGCCACACTTCAGGAGAAGTGTGGCACCACAAGGTACGGGCCAGGTTACGAGGGCTCGTCTTCCCACGGGGAGGGAATAGGTAGGGGTGGGTGACGGTGGTCGCAGGACCGTTGGGTGGTTTCTTTTTGTCACAACCAGCGCACCTCCCCTACACAAGAAGAGTGGTAACGGTTCCCTGGTGATCCCGTCACTTTCCCTACCCCCTTCTTTCATCTCCGGAAGACCCGGACTGTACATAACCTACGATTCTTTTCTTTATTTGTTGGAGAGACACATCGGGATCCCAGTCGCACTACCCCCGGAAGCGTCCCTGACAGGAAAGGAGAAGCTACCGGACCAGGCTACGCAAAGACGCCGTTAAAGACTGCCCCTTGGGTGTTCATACTACGTTTTGTTTTGAGCTGGACTGGTGTTAATAAAGGCTCATATCCTTTTGAATTAACTACTGACTCTGGGTCCATATATTATAAGGGATTGAGACCCCCCACACCTTCTTAAAAGTGGCGAGCCAGATAGGAGGTGCGACAACCATCCTCTGATACAAGATGGAACACCTCATTCAACAAATGAAGGACAGCCAGGATAAGCTCGAATGGGCAATAGGACAAACCTCCACTCAGGCAGAAGCAGATCGCACAACCTTCACCACTGCCATACAAAATCAAGCCAATAGCCTATTGAAGTTGGCAGAAGATCAAAACCAACTCATCGCAGTACTAGGACAAGGGAGAACAAGCGCCCCTCTCCCAGGAACGGTTGTCCCTCTGCAGAAATTTGCTCCTGGGGATGATCCTTTGGCTTTCTTTTTGAATTTCGAAAGGGCCGCTAGGGCCAGCAGTTGGCCCGGTGAGAGATGGCCTTTTTACCTTGCCCCTCTTTTAACTGGGGAGGCGCAAGCTGCGTATCAAATGATAAATAAAGACGGTACCTCTGGTTATGCTCTGGTGAAACAGTATATACTTGACCGACTAGGGGTAGATGAAGAGACCCATAGACTTAAATTCCGCCAAGAACGTGGCACACTAAGCGACCTTCCAAAGACGCTCTTCTATAAACTAAAGGCAGCTGCCGACCTATGGCTCAAGCCGCAGGAAGGTAATATGGAAGACGTGATGAATAAGATATATCTGGAACAGTTTTTGGAAGCGTTGCCTTATGGGGCACAACTCTGGCTAAGACAACATGCCGGCTTAACGCTTGAACATGCCATTGAGATGGCCACGTCTTATGCGAGGGCCCAGGGAAGACCCCCTGTAAGAGACTCAGAAAGGACCAATAAAAGCATCCCGGGAAATTCGGACAAGAAATACATAAAGCTCCCGATAGAACCTCACAGACCACGTCCACCTAAAACGGACTTTCAACCCAGCCCAGGTCCTCAATGTTATGACTGTGGCGAGTGGGGACATATATCAAGGTATTGCCGAAAAAGGAAAGAAAAGGAAGAAGAACCTATGGATGTGAGCTACGCCCCATACTCTCTTCTATACGCCCAAGAAACAGGTCCAATTTTCTATGTGAGTGTAACCATTTATGGGAGGGTAGTTCGAGCTTTACTTGACTCGGGATGTAGGCATTCGGTAGTTAGAAAGGAACTGGTCCCCCCCTCCTGCCTCTTACCAAGGAAAACTGTTCACATAAAATGCGTACACGGGGACGTAAGGGAGTATCCACTAGCCAACATCACCATCAGTACTAGCGCAGGCACTAGAACAGAAGTAGTCGTTGGGGTTTTACCTACACTACCCGAACCTGTGATCATAGGAACAAATAATCCGGGTTTCATCACCCTCATGTCTGATGCCGTACAAAGGTTTCCCCGTAGTACTCTTCTTGCTTCTGAGCCATGGGCTAGGGACACCCATTTTAGGACCGCCCAACTAAATGATTCCTCTCTTACTAATGCTTGGCAAATAGCCCGTTCAGGTCAGGATCCTGTAACCAGAACCTATCCCACCTTCATTGAAAAAAATGGGTTGTTATATAGGTTGGCCAAACCCGATTCAGTGCCCCAACTCCTGGTACCTGTTGCCTTTAGGGACCAAATATTGTTCTTTGCACACGCACACTTACTTGCAGGACATTCAGGGGTGGAAAAAACAGGGCAGGCCATTTTGCAACACTTCTTTTGGCCAGGGATCTATGCCCAAATTCAACGTTATTGTCAGGAGTGTCAGATATGCCAACGAAGAAACCCCTATGTTCCACCTCCGGTACCTCTGAACCCTTTGCCTATCATAGGTAAACCTTTTGAGAGGATAGGAATGGACCTTATAGGTCCACTGCCTAAGTCAGCTAGGGGCCATCTGTATGCATTAGTCCTAGTTGATTTTGCGACTCGATACCCGGAGGCCTTTCCCCTCCGGGCAGCGACATCGACAGCGATCGCCCAAAAACTCGTCGAGGTATTCGCTCGGATGGGCTTTCCTCGCGAAATAATCACGGACCAAGGAACACCTTTTGTCTCACGCTTAATGACCCAAGTCTGTAAACAACTCCAAATCGCTCATATCAAAACATCTGTTTACCATCCCCAAACGGATGGTTTGGTAGAGCGGTATAACGGAAGCTTAAAGCTCACCCTGAAGAAACTTCTTTCGGGGGACGGAAAAAACTGGGATCAGTTACTACCGCTGGCTCTTTTTGTCCTCCGGAGCCAAAAACAAGCCAGTCTAGGCACCTCCCCTTTCGAATTATTGTTTGGTAGATCCCCGAGAACCCTTTTGGAAATCACCAAGGATAGTTTGGAAAGGGAAGGAGCACATGAAGCAGAAACCTTACTGGACTATACCCGGCAATTACAAACCAGGTTGCACAAACTCCGGACTATGGCCCATGATCACCTGGCTATAGCCCAGACCAAACAAAAAACGTTTTATGATAGGGGAAAGAAATGGAGAGAGTTGGATGTTGGTGAATGGGCGTTGGTATTGTTGCCCTCATCAACGCATAAACTAAGAAAAGAATGGAAGGGCCCGTTTAAGATTATCAGGAAACTTGGTAGAACCACCTACATACTACAAGTCAAAGGTAACAAGACACAAATGTGTCACATAAACCTGCTAAAAAAAATGGTTAGGAAAACCTCCCCAAGCAGTCAATTCCCTTACAGTGGCCAATCACACTGTTTATGACACTCCCATCAACTCTGACATTACACCCAGACAACGTGAAGAAATCGTGTCACTTCTTCTCAGTTATGCCGATGTCTTTTCGGATCAACCCGGGAAAACAAACATAGCCATACATTCCATTCCTACATCTCCAGGGACGGTGGTCAAACAAAAGCCCTACCGTATACCCGAAGCCAGAAGACAGGCCTTCCAAGAAGAGATCAACCAAATGCTGCGCTCTGGAGTGATAGTAGCATCTCACAGCAACTGGTGTTCTCCGGTTGTCCTCGTCCCTAAACCGGACGGCAGTATTCGATTTTGTATCGACTTTAGAGCAGTGAATAGGGTATCTAAACAAGACGCTTACCCCCTTCCGCGGGTGGACGAACTGCTAGAACGCCTTGGAGAGGCTCGTTATATCACCACGATAGACCTCACCAAGGGGTATTGGCAGATTCCGCTTAACCCTGCAGATCAAGAAAAAAACGCTTTCTCTACACCTTCTGGCCATTATCATTTCACAGTCCTCCCATTTGGACTACACGGCGCTCTGGCAACATTTCAAAGAGCAATGGATAAGGTATTGTCCTCTCACATTCAATATTCTTCCGCTTACTTAGACGATATTGTCGTCTACAGTAAAACGTGGGAAGAACATTTGACTCATGTACAAAGAATACTCCATAGTTTGAAGACAACGGGCTTTCACATAAACACCAAAAAAACAGAATCGCCTTCAGGAAAGTGAAGTATCTAGGTTATATCCTGAGAGAGGGGAGGATAGAACCTCAGACTGAAAAAGTTAAGGCCATCCTCAAAGTTCCCTATCCCAAAACCAAAAGAGATCTGCGGGCTTTCCCAGGCCTAGTGGGTGGTTATAGGAGGTTTATTGCCCAATTTGCCGATTTAGCCGGGCCTCTCACTGACCTCTTAAAGAAAACACAGTCATCACCTAGGCTACCAGCACCAACTCCCAGGGAAGCCAATGCGTTTCAGGCCCTAAAGACTGTCCTTACCACTGCACCCGTATTGATGTCACCGGACTTCTCCAAACCCTTCATCCTACAGACCGATGCCTCAGGAGTGGGTATTGGGGCGGTCCTTTCACAGGAAGATCCAGAGGGGTTGGAAAGACCGATCCTCTTCATTAGTCGAAAACTGTTCCCCAGGGAAATAGCGTACTCCACTATTGAGAAAGAGTGCCTGGCAGTCCGTTGGGGAGTGGACAAACTCAGATACTATCTGGAGGGACGTCCCTTTGTTTTATATACGGACCATGCCCCGCTGACGTGGCTTCAAAGGAACCGTGGTCACAATGATCGCATTCTCAGCGGGTTCTTGGCTCTACAGCCCTTCCAAATTGAAGTTCGGCATCGGAAAGGTCTGGAACCGGGGAATGCCGATTTTTTTGTCCCGATTTCCTTGTTCCCCCGATCGGGGAAATCCCGGGGGAGGGATGTGTCAGGGGGTCCCTGCCTGCCACGAGCCGGGTGGGGACTTTAATCCGTGTTCGTTTCCACCCCGACTGCAGGATGGACATGGCCCCTTTAAGACGGAGCGGACTTTCCCGGAGGAGGGAACCCCGCCTCTGACGTCACAGCCCGTTAACCAATTGAATGTCTCGGGGAAGTTCATAGCCTGGCGTCCGGAAGCAGATACGACGACGCAGACAGGAGAGGAGCAGCCGTCCCAAGCGTTTGCCAAGGTCTTCGACATCCAGAAGGAGGAAGTAGTCGAGGAACTGCCGCCGCAGGAGGAGCCGAGAGGAGAGCCAGAGGTCGCGTCGTCCCAGGAGGAGAGAAAGCCGGGAGGCCAACGAGACCACTCGCCGCCCCGCCACACTTCAGGAGAAGTGTGGCACCACAAGGTACGGGCCAGGTTACGAGGGCTCGTCTTCCCACGGGGAGGGAATAGGTAGGGGTGGGTGACGGTGGTCGCAGGACCGTTGGGTGGTTTCTTTCTGTCACAACCAGCGCACCTCCCCTACACAAGAAGCGTGGTAACGGTTCCCTGGTGATCCCGTCACTTTCCCTACCCCCTTCTTTCATCTCCGGAAGTCCCGGACTGTACATAACCCACGATTCTTTTCTTTATTTGTTGGAGAGACACATCGGGATCCCAGTCGCACTACCCCCGGAAGCGTCCCTGACAGGAAAGGAGAAGCTACCGGACCAGGCTATGCAAAGACGCCGTTAAAGAAGACTGCCCCTTGGGTCTTCATACTACGTTTTGTTTTGAGCTGGACTGGTGTTAATAAAGGCTCATATCCTTTTGAATTAACTACTGACTCTGGGTCCATATATTATAAGGGATTGAGACCCCCCACACCTTCTTACAAAGGGATAGATCTCTCTCAAGGGAGTCTGTCCATTCTACCTCATCTATAGGGTCCTCTGTTTCTCCTCACAGAGGGAGGGAAACCTCCCAGGAGAGAAGAGAGAGACTGTTGCAGTATGAGCAAGCTCAGTTTAACCTCAGAAAGCAACGGTTGGCCCTAGATAAGGAAGCCCTAGAGCTCTACAGAGCTAGAAAAAAAGAGGGACTAGAGTCCCTTGGTGGCAGCAACTTCCCTAAAGATAGGGAGAGGTCTTATGACCATAGAAACCTGAGTGAGATTGTCCCTCCCTACCAGAGTGGGGATTACATCCACAAATGGATAACTGCCTTGGAGAGGGCCTGTAAAGTACAGAGGGTCCCCCAAGGGCAGTGGGCAGCAATCTTATGGCTTTCTTTTGCAGACAAAGGTAGAGATAAGCTCCTCACTGTAAGAGAAGAGGATGCTGATGATTACCAGGTCTTGAAAAGTGCACTGATAGATGGGTTTGGCCTAACCACTGAACAATACAGGTTAAAGTTCAGGGATACACAAAAAGCACAAAATCAAGAATGGGTGGATTTTGTGGATTGTTCTGCTAAGGCTCTGGAAGGTTGGTTATTGGGCAGTAAGGTGTGTGACTTCACAGGTTTGTACAATCTGATAATGAGTGAGCAGATTCTTAATAACTGTCAAAATCAGCTGTTTTACCAGTACCTGGTAGACTCAGATCTGACCTCTCCCCAAGAAGTGGGAAAGAACCAGGGTGAGGCAGAAGGTACAGAACCAAAGTGGTGAACCCCAGAAGCAAGATTCTAAGAACTCTGACAAGGGTGGGGAGAAGGGTAAAGACCAGAAGTCTTCACAAGGGCCCCAAAAATCTTTTCAGGTGGGGATTCACAGTCTAACAAAGGGAAAGGCCAAAAGAAACCTTGGTGCAAAGTCTGTAAGCAAAAGACACACTGGACCAGTGATTGCACCAAGTCCAAAGAGAATACTCCAGCCCCCACCAATGCCCCTAAGGCACCTGCTCCCCCAGTGCAGTTATAATTGGTGGTGGGAATACACAAGCCAAGGGTTTAGTAGGGTTGACCATGGGTACTGAGTTGGGCTCTGGCCTAGTCAGAGAAACCACTCGGGCTGTTCTTGTCTGTGATGGGGGCATGGATATGACCCCCTCTGTGAGTCCCAGTAACTTGGGCAAGTACAGGCAACAGCCTTTAATCAATGGAGTAGAGGCGTGGGCATTCAGGGACACAGGAGCAAGTGTCACAACGGTGACAAAAGATTTTGTGGATCCTGAGCAGATTATACTTGGTGAAATGTACCAAGTGACCAATGCTAGCAATGTCAGAACAGACCATTCTCTGGCAGTTGTTAACTTCTCCTGGGGAGGGGTAACTGGCCTTAAGAAGGTTGTGGTAAGTGCAGACCTACCGGTAAAGTGCTTGCTTGGCAATTATCTAGAATCTTCAGCTTGGGCTGAAGTGGAGCTCAGGACACATCCAGAAATGTTACGGATCCCTGCTCATGTCTAAAGCTGGACAGGCCCTGGATTCTGGAATAATGGACCAGGTGCCTCCCAAGAGGAGGAGCAGTAGGGTTAAGGCAGTGGCTTCCCACCTGACTCAGAATGCTGATCAGTCTCCTCAGGGAGATGATCTTGAGCCTGAAGAAGGATCTGTCCCAGGGGAGCTTGAACCTGACCAGGTTGAGTTCTTGGGGACAGGGGGACCTTCCAGGTCTGATCTGAGCCAGGAGCAGAAAACCTGCCCCTCTCTTGAGCCCCTCAGAAAGCAAGCTGCTGATGAGGCTGTTGGGAATGCTAGTGGCACCCATAAAGTTTATTGGGATGATGGACTCCTTTATTCAGAGGGTAGAGACCCCAAGCCTGGTGCATCCAGGAGGTTGGTTATACCTCTGAAGTTTAGGGGTTTCCTACTGACACTAGCCCATGATATTCCCCTAGCAGGACACCTGGGCCAGAACAAGACTTGGGACAGAATTGTCCTTCACTTTCACTGGCCCCACATGTCTGAATACATTAAGGAGTTTTGTCGCTCCTGTGTGACCTGCCAAGCCAGTGGCAAGGCAGGTGGAACCACAAAGGCCCCCCTGATACCACTACCTGTGGTGGGGGTTCCCTTTGAGAGGGTTGGGATTGACATTGTTGGTCTCATGGATCCTCAGACAGCATCTGGGCACAGGTTTATACTGGTGGTGGTGGACCATGCTACCAGGTACTCAGAAGAAATTCCCCTAAGGACCACTACAGCACCTGTGGTGGCAAGAGCTCTCTTGAGTGTATTCTCAAGAGTAGGCTTTCCTAAGGAGGTAGTATCTGACAGAGATGCAAACTTTATGTCAAGTTACTTAACTACTATGTGGAAGGAGTGTGGAGTGAACTACAGTTTCACCACACCCTATCACCCACAATGCAATGGTTTAGTTGAAAGATTCAACAAAACCTTAAAGGGCATGATCAAAGGTCTCCCAGAAAAGCTTAGGCGCAGATGGGACATCCTTTTGCCCTGCCTTTTGTTTGCCTTCAGGGAGGTGCCACAAAAGGGGGATGGTTACAGCCCTTTTGAACTTTTGTTTGGTCATCCTGTTAGGGGTCCTTTGTGTCTGGTGAAGAAGGGATGGGAGTTACCTCTCAAACCCCCTAAACAGGATATAGTGGACTATGTACTTGGTCTCCGCTCCAGGATGGCTGAATAGAGGATGTGGTCTGTCTGCTCAAACTGCCGACTTTGGTGCAGGAAACCAGGGTTCGAGCCTCAAGGTCGCGTCCACATCCTGTGATTCTGGGCAAATCACTTAATCTCCCCATGCCTGAATGTGTAATGTAAATACGGTGCTCATGTAAAGTGCTCCAATACCTTCGGGTCGAGTTTGCGCTATATAAATATGCCCCAAAAATTTTTAAAAAAATGAAAAAGGCAACTAAAAACCTTGAGGCTAGCCAGGAATTACAGAAGGCCTGGCATGACCAAAAGGCTGTACTGACTGTTTACCTGTACTGACTGTTTACCAGCCAGGACAGAAAGTGTGGGTGTTGGAGCCTGTGGCTCCAGCAGCCCTTCAGGACAAATGGAGTGGCCCCCATACAATTGTCGAACAGAAAGGAGAGGTCACCTACTTGGTAGACATTAGAACCCCTATGAGTCCCCACAGGGTACTTCATGTCAACAGACTTAACCCATATGTTGACAGGGCAGATATGGGCTTGCTAATGCCTACTGATGAAAGGAGGAAGAGAGTGACAGAATTGTCCCTCACTTTCAGTGGCCCCACATGTCTGAAGACACTAAGGAGTTGTGTCGCTCCTATGTGACCTGCCAAGCCAGTGGCAAGGCAGGTGGAACCACAAAGGCCCCCCCTGATACCACCACCTGTGGTGGGGGTTCCCTTTGAGAGGGTTGGGATTGACATTGTTGGTCCCATGGATCCTCAAACTGCATCTGGGCACAGATTTATCCTGGTGGTGGGGGACGATGCCACTAGGTACCCAGAGGCAATCCCACTTAGAACCACTACAGCACCTGTAGTGGCAAGAGCTCTCTTGGGTGTATTCTCAAGAGTGGGCTTTCCTAAGGAGGTAGTATCTGACAGGGGTGCAAACGTCATGTCTAGTTACTTGACTGCAATGTGGAAGGAGTGTGGAGTGAACTACAATTTCACCACACCCTAACACCCACAATGCAATGGTTTAGTTGAAAGGTTCAACAAAACCTTAAAGGGCATGATTAAAGGACTCTCAGAAAAGCTTAGGCGAAGATGGGACATACTCTTGCCCTGCCTTTTATTTGCATACAGGGAGGTGCTTCAAAAGGGGGTTGGTTACAGCCCTTTTTAACTTTTGTTTGGTCATCCTGTCAGGGGTCCATTGTGTTTGGTTATGGAAGGATGGGAGTTACCTCTCAAGCCCCCCAAACAGGACATAGTGGACTATGTACTTGGTCTCCGCTCCAGGGTGGCTGAGTATATGAAAAAGGCAACCAAAAACCTTGAGGCTAGCCAGGAATTACAAAAAGCCTGGCATGACCAAAAGGCTGTACTGACTGTTTACTAGCCAGGACAGAAAGTGTGGGTGTTGGAGCCTGTGGTCCCAGCAGCCCTCCAGGACAAATGGAGTGGCCCCATACAATTGTTGAGCAGAAAGGGGAGATCACCTACTTGGTAGACCTTGGAACCCCTAGGAGTCCCTACAGGGTACTTCACGTCAACAGACTAAAACCATATGTTGACAGGGCAGACATGGGCTTGCTCATGGCTACTGATGAAGGACAGGAGGAAGAGAGTGACCCACTCCCTGACTTACTTTCTCAGAAACCTGATGATGGGTCAGTTGATGGTATAGCCTTGGTAGGCAGCCTCACTGTCCAGCACCAAACTGACTGCAGAAAACCTCTCAGCCAGTTCAGACATATGTTTTCTCTGACTCCCAAGTCAGACCACCTGGTGCGCTCATGAAGTGGACACTGGGGACAGTCTGCCTGTGAAGAATAAGATCTACAGGCAACCTGACCATGCCAGGGACTGTATAAGGACAGAAGTCCAAAAGATGTTGGATTTGGGAGTTATTGAACCCTCAGATAGCCCTTGGGCTAGTCCAGTAGTCTTGGTACCCAAACCTCACACCAAAGATGGCTAGAGAGAGATGAGGTTTTGTGTAGACTACAGGGGTCTCAATGCAGTCACTAGGACTGATGCCCATCCCTTCCCCGGGGCAGAAGAGCTAATAGATATTTTGGCCTCAGCCAAGTTTCTAAGCACATTTGACATGACAGCTGGCTACTGGCAGATCAGACTAGCTGATGATGCAAAGCCAAAGGCATCATTTTCTACCCCTAGTGGGCACTATTAATTTGTGGTAATGCCCTTTGGTTTTTAGAATGCACCTGCCACTTTCCAAAGGTTGGTGAATCAAGTCCTTACAGGCCTGGAAGACTATAGTGCAGCATATCTAGATGATATTGCTGTCTTTAGCTCCACCTGGGAGGATCACCTGGTCCACCTAAGGAATGTTTTGGAGGCCCTGCAAAAAGCAGGCCTAACTATCAAGGCTACTGAGTGCCAGATAGGGCAGAGTCAGGTTGTGTACCTAGGCCACCTTGTAGGTGGAGGCCAGGTTCAACCATTGCAGAGCAACATCCAGACCATAATGGACTGGGATGCTCCCACTACCCAGATTCAGGTGAGAGCCTTCTTAGGCCTGACTGGGTACTATAGAAGATTTGTCAAGGGGTATGGATCAATAGTGACACCCCTGAATGACTTAACCTCTAAGAAAATGCCCAAAAAGCTTCAGTTGACAGCTAGCTGTCAAAAGGCATTTGATGACCTGAAGCATGCCATGTGCACTGCTCCCATTCTGCAAAGTCCTGACTACTCCAAAAAGTTGATTGTCCAAACAGATGCTTCTGAGTTGGGGGTAGGGGCTGTACAGTCACAGTTGAATGATGAAGGTCAGGATCAACCAGTAGCTTTCATAAGCAGAAGGTTGACCCCCGGAGAGAAACGTTGGTCAGCCATTGAGAGGGAGGCCTTTGCTGTGGTTTGGGCCCTCAAGAAGTTGAGACCATACTTATTTGGTACTCACTTCATTGTTCAAACAGACCATAAGCCCCTCTTATGGCTAAAACAGATGAAGGGTGAAAATCCCAAATTGCTCAGGTGGTCCATTTCCCTACAGGGGATGGACTATACAGTGTAACATAGACCTGGGAGTAACCATGCCAATGTAGATGGACTCTCCAGATATTTCCACTTAGAACATGAAGACTCAACTGGTCAAGATTAGTTTAATGTACCTGCGTTTGGGGGGTGGTTGTGTAGGAGAGTAGGATCTGCTTCACATGTTACCCCCACTTTTTGCTGGTGTTTCACTGTTTTTCGACTTTAGTCTGGCTGGGACCCTGCTTTTCAGGGCCCCAGCCTTGCTGCTTCCTCTCTAAAATTATTCCATGTACTTTAGGTACATGACAGATTGGATCTGAGGTGCCCTTCTAAGTCCCTAGTATATGGTATAGTATGTACCCAGGGCATAGGTACCCCAGAGGCCTACCAGGGGCTGAAGCATGTATTATGCCACCCCTGGAAAGCCACCCAAAATGACACCACAGGTCTGCTACTGCAGCCTGGGTAAGGTGGTACATGCACCCCTTACTGAGATATAGGTTCACTATATCTCACCATATACTGCACATACAAACCTATCAGTCACCCCTATGGCAGGCCTTATCAATCCTGAAGGCAGGGTGCTTGGTTATATGTGAGAGGGTGCCCAGGCATGAGCTGAGCCCCTCTGCAGCCTTTGGCATCTCTTCTCCGGGGTTGTCAGTAGTGCAGCCTGACCATATACTCTTAAGTGCATTATATCTTAAACGGCTAATGCTAACTTTGGACTGGCTCCACAGAAACATGTTGTGTTTGGTGTCAAATAATTTGGAATCATACCCCCACACCAGTAACTGGTGTGGGAGTATGATCCCACCCTTCTAGAGGGAGAGACATGATAGCACTGGTATACCCGGTAGAAACTTAACAGAGCCCTGGCATCACAAAATGGATGCTGCAGCCACAGACACGGGTCTGGCCTCCTGCTGCTGACCAAAGCTCCTGGTCATCCTCGACGCCTCCTGGTCCTCGTGGCTGAAGAGTCAAGCTTCATATCTTTCACCTGAAATCACCCGACATCGGTGGGCATCTGCTCATCGCCTTCCTGGTCACTGGCTAGTGACCCATACTCTGTCCCCTCTGCTTTCAGGTTCTTCTCATCTTCGATCCAGGCTTGGATCTCTTCGGACACTTCGCATCTTCACGGCAGCAGCACTTCTTCGCCAGCTCCCATTGAAATCGACGACAAGACACCTATGCACCCGGCTTCCCTGGGTGAGGTAACACGAGTAGTCCGGTGCTCCTGTGGGTGCTAGCCCTAGGACTTCCTAAGTCCAAAAGGGTTTGGTCCTGACTCATTTCTAAGTGTCCCTAATCTTTAAAAATCTAACCGCGACTTTCCCCATAGAAGCTAACGGGAGCTCGCGGCTGTGTTCACACACTACACACGGCCCCCGTGGGTCCTCTGTGTCACTTCCTTGGGTGGTTCCTTGGGGTCCCAGCGATTCTGCAGGCTCTAGGCCATGTGTCAAGTTAAGTCGTGGTTCTTATATCACTATTTTAGTATATGGTTTGACTCGCCCCTAGGGCCTGACATGTATTTGTGCTATTTTACTGTGATTATTGAAGTGTAACTTATGTGGTTTGACCTCTAGTCTCATAAAGAGACTAGGAGGGTGTGTTTAGTAATAAATACATATATTTTATATATATACCTGGTGTGGATATCTTTCATTTAGTGACTCAAGAGATTATAGACTGGTAAAACAAGCTGCATTACATTCCTTCAAGACTTAGCCTGAAGGCTGCTCTCCATAGCTACCACTAGGATAGCTTTCAATAAAAGTTGTCTTTAACCTATAACCAATAGGGGTTGTTTGGACTGATACAGGAGGCCCACTATAACTAGTGGACAGCATATATCAGGCCAACTTCGCACATATACAATTTGTTAAAACCAAATACCATGAAAAGTTATGTAAATAAAGTGCAGCAGAGAAAAAGGTGCTACTTAGTAGTTTCATACTCTAACATGGGCATAGCTAAGGTTCACTGTGATCCTTTTGGAAAGAAGGTGACAGGTTCTTAAGCCTTATGGCCCACATCCAAGCTGAAAGCTTAGCAATTGCACAGGCGATGAGCGGCCATGAGTTAATCGTTAACATTCTTATTGGAGTAGCACTGCTTCTGATCCCCAAAAATTGACTTAAAGGTTTCAACCACATCGTGCAGGGGTTGGCATGTGCAGGGCAGCCAATCGGAACGTGATGAATGGTTTCTCTAGCAAAACAGGAGGGACAACAATCACTAAAAGTTACATTGCAGTTTTTTGGTAAATGGGTTTTAAGGGAGCGATCTAGTCCTAAATTGCAAATAAAGTTTCTTTTCTGATGGCGTTGCTGTGATATCCCATTACTGTTCCAAGAGAGGATAGAATTTAAATTCTAGGAACCTTCCAGTTAGGAATCAATCCTCTACCACTCTATATTCTTCCAATAGAACAGATGACCAATAAAGCTTTTTTAGTTTTTCAACTAAAGGAATAGAAGTTCCAGTAGGATTGTCTCAAAATAACTTCAGGCCCATGTCCATCTGTGTGTTTTTGACATAAGTAAGCCAAGCAATCTTATTGGAGCGGTCGGCGTCAGTGATATCCTTTCAGCTTGTAGCATAGTGGGCCAACTCGGGAGTAGACCAAAGTCTTCTCCAGAATAAAATAGGGCAAACTCAGCCCTTATTTGTCACCGATTTCCTTCCAAGATCCAGCATCAATTGTTTTACACGAGTGCTTTGTGGAAGGCGCGTCACACTCCTCAACAACTTATTCTCAGAAGCTGCTAGAGTGAATACATTAGAAAAACCCCATAATTCAGAGCTGTGGATGACGACCCCAAAACTTTAGCTTCATAGATATTAAGAACTGGGCTAATGGGCTTGAAAAAGGAGCAGTTGAATTCTTTTAGCAACGCTCCGGAGATCTGGCTAAACTTCAAAAGTTTTGAAGCTAGTGTTATGCCCAAATAACTGAAGACTTCAGTTTTGTTCTAAGTGCTTATCCCCCAGGCTTACAATTCCCCTATAAGATTTGTGCTTGTTAAATGTCATATATTTGGTCTTGTCGGAATTGATAACCAAGCTCCGTATTTTATAAAATTCTTCAAAACGGAGCAGAGCACCCTGTAAGCCACTAGGGGTTTTTAGAAATTAAAAGCGTTTCATCTGCAAACATTAAAATAGCAATTTCAAAACCTGCCAGAAAAGGACCATCAGTGGGAAAACAGTTAAAAATCTGGACAATGCCATTAATAAACAGAGAAAAATGAGTAGGGGCCAATACACACCCTTGGCACACCCCTTTAACAATAGGGAATCGATCTGTAAGTTCACCCTGAACACCCAGTTATTATCGTATGACTAAATCAAAATAGATAACAGTACCAGCAGCAAAACTAATTCGTCTAAATCTGACCAAACCCTGTTGCGTTGGATGAAGTTGAATGCAGACTTAAGGCTGTCAAAGCTAACATACCTGCTGCCCTTGCAAACCACAACCTTTCATCAATAGAGAAGGACAAACCGAAAGACCTGGTCAATCATGCTGACCCGCTCACAAAATCCTGCCTGGAAGGGTGAGGAATATAATTTTCCGTTGACCACTTCTGTATTTTTGATAGCACCATTCTACCAAATATCTTTTGGACAGAATCAGTAAGGCTTATGGCCCTAAAATTGCCTGGCATAGATTTATCACCCTTTTTGAAAATCAGAGCTAATTCTGCGCCCTGCCATGAGCCGGGTATAGGAGCACCACGTGCTATGGCATTGGCTAGAGTGAGAATGTATCTAGACCAATTTTCTCTATCATGGAGGAATAAGTCAGAAGAGACACTGTCTCACTGTGATCTGGCAGTTGCAACTACATCTAAGGCTGCTGATATGTCTGCTTGGTCAAAAAATTGGTCTGCTATGATCACTGGGCAGGTGATGGCAGGGTATTCGATTCAATCTCATCAGTATACAATATTGAAAAGTGGGCAACCCAGACTTCAGAAGCAATAAGATTGAATGGGGAATACTGCTTCCCACCATTACCCCACGTAACCAGTGATAAATATTTTACAGAATCTTTGGTCTGGCAAGCTTGTTTGAGTTATGACCAACTCTTTTTGGCCCAATTTCCTTTTGTCCCGTCTTGGCAGGATTTGTAGTGCTTCCTGGCTGCTTGAATCCTAAGTAGATCTTTAGCTTTTATGTCTACTGCTAAAGAGGTACGTGCTAATCTACACTCTTTATTAAACCAGTGACACTTTGAAGGAGAGTGTCTGCGATTCCCTGCAATAGTAATGTAGAAGTGTGATTTGATTTATTTAAACAATTTAACATGTAGGATACACATCGCTAGGTGAGATAATAGGAGGTACATTGGGCAGCATTTTAGGGTCGAACAGCTCCAATGTGAGACACAATGAATTGTGGTCACTTTCCAGTCTTTGTGGAATGTACATGTCAACAAATAGGCAATACAGCTTGAGGTCTTTTAAGACATAATCTATATGACTAGCATGAAGAAAGTTATGTTAAGTGTTCGCGCCACCTCGATCAGATTTAGACCTACTGTTTACCGCCCTGAGACCCCACTTGAGAGTAAATGCCTTGAATAGTAGTGCTACTTCCAACCATTTTTTGATGGCGGTTAGTTCTAAGCGAGGGATACCCAACTGCTGATCCTCCTGTAGGGCCAGATCAGTAACTTCATTGTCCAGAGGCTCTAATATTGCATTAAATTCCCCCGCACTCATTATATGGGAGCCCAGGGGGGCGTGTCCAAGATGGCACCCATGCGGTAGCAAAGCTACGGAGCTCATCCTCACTGGATTGCATTTCATTGGTCCCCGGGGTAGTGCCTGCCCCAAACTCACGGCAGAGCGGGCGGAAAGTGAGCGGAGCAGGCTTGTGCAACTGGTGACATCGGCGGATGCTGCTGGGACTGCCTTGAACTGTTACAGTGACCGAGCCGCCGGCAGGACGGTGACAAAATGGCGGGCACTTAAGCTCCAGACCTGTGGCGAGCAGGAAAGACCCTGCAGGTGAACGGCAGCCCGAGCGGACTGGGCGGGGCCCGCGGCGGTGATTGGTGCTGTGAGATTGGGCCTCATATTCAGAACGGAGGCCAGATAGCAGACCTGACTGTGGGAAAGATCACTAACTCAACGAGCTAGAGGGCAAAGGGCTCCACAGGGTTGGCGGCGACTGCTACGGGCGAAGGCGGTTAGCTGAGTGACTTCCCGTCAGTGGGCAGCGAGCCGACCGCTATCCATTGGCATTTCAACCCAAGCGAAGCAGCGCACGCTGTGATAGAAGGTGAGCGGAGATGCCTGGGGGTGCCCAGGGGCATTGGCGGACCCTACCGGAGCCCCTCAATGGTGTGGGGGAGGACGGACAATTAGCCAGTGAAGAGCCAAGATGGTGACGTTTGATTGTCAAGGCCGCGCTGATCAGGAGTGATATAAGACTGCTCCCCTGGGTCTTGTGGAGCTACGCTGCGGTGGTCGCGCTGTAGACCCCTGAAGAAAAAGGGACTGAAAAGCAGGGGCACTGAAGGTGCGGCGGGGCTGAAGACGGCCGTCGCAGATTAGCGCAACAGCCTTGGCGGCCCTTACCCTTCGAACATTGCTGCCTAGTGGCCTTCGCCCACAGCGTCTGAGGCACGAAGCGCCCTGGTGGGACGCCCACACAGCCAAACCGTGACAAGCTACAATGAGTGAAGAGGCAAAGGGCGCTGGTACAGAGAGCTCGGGCCTACAGAACCACTGGTAGCATACCTGAGAATTGACATACAGGCCTTACCGAGTCCTGAATGGTTGGAGTTGGTTGAGGGCCCGCGAGCACCTGCGACAGCGTTATTTGTATTCAGCGTTGGAGGACTGACATTGAGGGACCAGACCTTCATCTTTGGGAGGTTGCCAGGCATTGCCAACTCGGTTGACATCAACTGAGCTGGGATCTCTTAGAGCACGGTCATCACAGTAACACCCTCAGTGCCACCATAACCACCTATAGGTCAAAGAAGGATGTTGCTACCATCAAAGACCTCCTGGTTAAGGGCACCGCCCAAAAAAGCTGGCAACATCTCGACCTCCCTGGATGCCAGTGGAGTTAGCTCACCGATGCGGCATGAGGCGGATGAGGAGGCCCCAATCACATGTGGCTTCATGGAAGTGCTCTTCAGCACTTTGCGGAACGATATAGCTGCCCTCTGAGCAGAAGTGGCGACCAAAATTAAAGATCTGTGTCATGACATGAGGGAATTAGAGCAGAGGGGGGACTCTTTAGAGCGCGCCACGGACTCCAGAGAGGAAGAGATGCAGCAGAGAGCTCTTGGAACTTAGGGATCATAATGCTTCCCTCAACCTGCACCTGGAGGACTTGGAAAACAGGTCACGCAGATCAAACATCGAAATTAAAGGGGTGCCTTTGCAAGCAGATGCAGGTTACCTGGAGGACTACGTTCTGCTCCTCTTTCGACACATAGTCCCGGCCTTGGATGGGAAGGAACCCATTCTGGACCAGACGCATAGGGCAGGTCGCCCCTCCGCCTCACCAGGTGTGCTGCAAGACATCTTGACATGTCTTCACAACTATATACAAAAAGAGCTAATTATGGCAGCGGTGCGGGACCAACCACATGTCCTCTTTGAGGCCACTAAAGTTTGCTTGTACCAGGACTTGTTGGTCATTACCCTCCAGAGACGACGGGCAATGAGACCAGTGACAGCTTTTCTGAGGGACAAAGAAGTGCAGTACAGGTGGGGCCATCCATTCCGCTGGTCTTCATGTGGCAGGGAGAGACACGAGTGACACGCACACCCTCTGAGGCAGCGGGTATTCTGGCAATAGAACTCGATCAGGACTCTTCCCCCCAACGATCAAGCACGCAACTATCATCTCCGCAGTCACGAAGACAACGACGCATAAGAAACCTTCATATATCACAAAATACAAGACCCACGAAAACCGAAAGCATCAAGGAACGCTCAACTTTGTTGCCGCAGCTTTCTGAGCGCCACCAATCTCCGCAACGGGATGAAGAATAATGGCAAACCGCATAGACCTCAACATCAGTGGAAGGGGGCGGGTGGCTCCTCCTGGGGCCTACGTGTATTTTCTTCATATCTGACCAGTTGAGGTGGGGGCCGTGAACCTCTATCACTCTTCACACCTCCCGCGGACGACCAATGACATGGACCCTCACTGCAAAATTGCAAGTTGTGCACCAGTTGGTGCTTTTGTTTTACTTCCTGTTCTTGTCATGTTCACTCAATGTTTCTGTGCTCTACACTTAGACTGGCACACTCCATACACGTGTTGGGAGTGGGGCTAATGAAGGAGTTGCTGGGGGCTCTCTTAGCGGCTCTACCCTCTTTGAACCATGGTGCGCGTAATTAGCTTAAATGTAAGGGGTCTCAATTCACCAGCCAAAAAAATAGCAATCCTTAATCAGCTTAAGGCGGCCCAATGTGATCTATGTCTCCTACAGGAGACACACCTTTTGAAACAAGATTGCCACAGAATGCGGTCGAGATGGTTTGATCGTCAGTACTGGTCCTCTGGCCAAGGGAAAAAGGTGGGGGTTGCGATCCTGGTGGCCTCGCACTTCCAAGAGAAAGTTAATGGGGTACAATCTGAAATTCCAGGGCGGTTGTTGTCCCTGAGGGTATCTCTTGCTTAGCATTCACTCACTATAGATTCCATCTATGCCTCCAATAAACGGCAGGAACCTTTTATCCATCAAGCGCTAGGTGAGGTACTGGCTTCCCCAGACTCCAACTTGGTAATAGGGGGTGATTTTAATCTTGTTCTGGACGCCATCATGGATAGGTCTCCTCCACGTCCAGGGCCCAAAGGGATGTTTTCTCCACAAGGGGTGAGCTGGCTTGCGGAGGCAGGACTTACCGATATTTTGCGGGCACTAAATCCGAGTTCCCGGTCTTATTCCTTCTTTTCTGCTGCCCAACAATGTAATGCTAGAATTGACTATTTCTTGGTCTCAGCTCCTTTATGCCCAAGAGTAGTCCAGGCCACAATTTAGGTGGCAGCAGTATCTGACCATGCCCCGGTCCAGTTAGACCTACGCCTCCCGACAACACATCAGACAGCTTAGCGCGCTGGATATGGACACGGCTGCGTATGCTTTGCTGCGAACGCGACAGAAGTATTATGCGGGGGAAACCAGGCGGGAAAGCTGCTGGCACACAGATTGAGGGCGCAGGTGCACTCTAGTCGTGTACCATCCATCATAGATGGTAGGGGACACCATCTTGCGAGGGATGAGCAGTTGGAGAAAGACCTAACTGAAAGGGAGGTACTGGGCGCAATAGGTCGACTGCAATTGGAAAAAGCGCCAGGGAAGGATGGGTTCATAGCTGCCTTTTACAAGCAGTGTGCATCACTTTTATCCCCAATTCTAGTTCGTCTATATAACTCATTTAGTGACTCGGGGTTCTCACGGAATCAATGTACATGGCAAGAATCACGGTGCTACCAAATACAGGGGAAGTTCTCCAGCACTGCTCATCATACTGCCACATATCACTCCTGAACGTAGATGCCAAGATTTTTTATACAGGGATTTTAGCGGGGCGATTGGGTAGACATATGCCGGGGTTGATAGAGCCTGATCAATCTGGCTTTATACCGGGTCGCACCTGCGGTGATAATACTAAATGGCTTTTTCACCTACTGGAGAAGACCAGGCGTTCACAAGTTCCGACGCTGATCTTGTCAATAGACGCCGAAAAGGCCTTTGAAGGCGTGCATTGGCCTTTCTTGCATAAGGTACTGGAGATGGTTAGCTTTGGACCCAGGTTCCGGCGTTGGGTCGAGGCTGGCTATGCGGATCCAACAGTGCAGGTCCGGGTGAATAATACTCAGTCTCCGATCTTTCCGGTCTCAAGAGGGACCCGCCAAGGCTGCCCTCTTTCACCAGTTTTATTTGCGCTCTATATGGAGCAGCTGGCGGAGCGCATCTCACACCATCCACAGATAGAGGGAATCTGGATGGGTGGCCAATCCCATAAAATAGCTCTATATACTGATGACATCTTATTGACCATCACCAACCTGTGTTCCTCACTGCCTCCTCTCTTAGTGGAACTTGCATGGTTCGGGGAGGTCTCCGGTTTTAAAGTAAATACAGCCAAGACACAAGCTCATTAGCGACAAGAGCACGTATTGTTTCTTTATCCACTGTTTGCTGTTGATTTGTATTATGTTTCCCCATTCACCTCTACCCTCTCTTCCCCTCCTCTCCTCCTGGCCTCATAACTACCGCGCCGGCCAATGGATGTAGGCGCAGGGTGATGTAAATTGAATCAATACCTAAATGCTTATTCCTCGCCGGCCAATGGATGTAGGCGGCAGCTGTTGTTCCCTAGCCTTTCCCTCATATATTCGGCGCATGGAGGCATTTAACCTAATAAAGGAATTGATCATGAACATTGCTTGAGTGCGTTTCTAAGAGAGGGACAACCTGGAGCTTTGACATATAATGCGGCAGTCCTTGCCGTGGGAAACCGGGCTTGGTAATTCACATGGCCTCATATGTGGGACTCTGTTGGTGGATTCATGATGCTTCCATATGCTGAGGCTCATTGTGGGCCTTGTTTCATTGGGTACAGCGAACATAAAATGAAATGCGCTCATACAGGGTTTTATATTCAGACACACTACAAGACCCAGAAGTCTTGGCCCATATGAGGGCGTGGGATCGCTTAAAAGTGGGTGTGTCCGTGAAGCATTTGCCGAGCCTCTTAGGAAGAAGCTACAAGGCTTTGAAACGCGTCAGTCAGAACCAACGACAAGCTGTGATATTAATCGGCGCACCGAGGCATTTAACCTAATAAAGGAATGGATCATGAACATTGCTCGAGTGCGTTAAGAACCTTTGCAACAGTGAGCAGGGCCAAAACGTAATTCATTAAATACTAGCTTAAACATTAAAAGTTAAAAACATTGTGCCATACAGTCTAAAAATTCATTAAATACTAGATTTCAACATTAAGAATTAAAATAGTCATTGTGTCATAAAAACCTCTGTTGCAAGCTACCAGGCCCATGGTGCTCCTATTGTGCCTTGCATGATTTGAAGGTCAGAAGCATGTCTGTTGATCAGTAGCTGATGGCGGTAGTATCAATGAAGAGTGGAACCCAATAGCGGGCAAGTTTCCAGTCTGGCTGCCCGTTCACGTGTCACCTCCTTTATCTTCTTAGAGAAGTGATCTATAAATCTGACCAAAGCACAGTTCAGAGTGGTGTTCGAGGGATCAAAACAGGCCAGGACTGCTCCTCTGCAAAATCTTATGTCTTTCGCCATCCAGCCCCTCTAGGAGGGTGGGGCACAGGCACAATACATGCATTATATCCTTGTTTTGTTGGTGACAGAGCCGACACATTTCCGAGCGTTGTCTCTTTGCCCTATTGGGAGGTGACAGAATAAGGGGATGACCCCCATTCTCAGATTTATAAACTGTAGCAGGGTTCTTTCATTGTAGGTAATCATTAGGTAGCACTGAGGATACAATTGTTTGTAGGTGCGAAGGGTCGTCCAACTGTTGTTCTTTGCGTAGAGGCTGGCCCTCTCTTTTATTGAAGAGAGTCATTTTGTCCAAATTTTTACTAACCTCTTAAATTCCCGTTGGCTGATATGTAGGTCCCAAGAGGGAATGAAGCCAAGTAAACTGAGGGCTCGGGTCAGATAGTGATTTCCCGCCGACATGCGATTTGTGTTCAAATGAATCCAAAAGTAGTGGGCCAGGGTGCATTCTTTGGAGACTCTAAGCTTATGGCAGTTTATTGCGAAAGCCGCCATAGGAGCGAGCGCCTATCTACAGATACCGAACTCCAGTCTGATTTGTTCAGGAGATGTGTGGAGTGGGAGCTGGGAGACCATTCTTTCGATTTTTTCAAAATGACTCGCTATCCCGCCCTTTCAAAGCCTCGCACCTGTATGTTAGGGTTGGGAAAACCTTCACCTGAGCCACCTGAAGAATTGGTGCAAAAGAGGTACCATTAAATTTTTTGTATATGGATCTAAGAGCGAACAACACACTGTACCTTTCTTTTTTAGTTCCGCCAACTAGCTCACATAACTGCCGTCATTGTTGAAAAGGATGCCTAGATGCTTGTGGCAGCTGGTGGTGTCTATTTTCGGCCCCGGTTGTTCAAACCAGAAGGATTTTGTTTTTTTTTTTGTTTATCTGCAGACTGTTCTATCGGAATATATGGTGGTCACGTCCAAAAGGCATTGTAAACCAATCTTTGTGTGGCTGGGAAGAACCAGATCGGAGCCATTAACTTGCAGCCTCACAAGGTCAATAAAAGAGTTATGGTGTTTGACTTTAGGCAAACCGTTGTCCCTCTAGCGTAGATGTTATAAATTTCTATATTGGTGGAGTTTCTTGCCACCAGCCAAATTGCCATGATATTATGATCTTTGATATATAGTTCTCGATTCTGAGGTTTCTTCTTTGTTTTAACCATATGGTCAGGCACCCAGTGTTATATTACAAAGTTAGGTATCTTACATTGTCCTCACGAATAACATTTTCAGCTGTGACCTTTTGCACATATTTGCGTGCATGACAATATTGGATTAGTTTCCCTGAAACTAAACTTGTTTACACATCTAGCTTCGCACAACATTATCACAATGCCCTGAACATCATGTACAAGGTATTGTTCCGCACTATGTACAAATGTCATCACTATTTTCATCCACGGGGTGACAGGGCTATCTACATATCCATAACATCACCAATCTATATGCACATCGCAAGGCTGCTTTCTATTCTAAAAGGTGAGCATCCTGATAGATTAGCGGAGCAGGCACTTCTGCTGGCATCGATGGTCCTTGCATGCTGATAAATTACCACACAGCAGTCTGCCATCTCATGAAGGCTGTCCAGTTTGTGACCAAGACGGGGTCCTTCATTCTATCCCATCAGGTAATGGGGTTGGATCTCCCTTAGGAGTATTTTTGCCTTTACACCTACACACACTCTAGGTAAACTCAGAGTGGAGTTTGAATAGTAGGGGTACGCTCCATTACTGCCCTGTTTTATATGCCTGCATAATACATTGTCTCAGCCCCATGGTAGACCTATATCTACTATTCAAGCGTGTGGTGCTTGTAATCACGTTTATCTGCTTCTGTCTACGAATCATTTCAGCACACGTATTTTAAGCAAGAATAACGTTGGTACAATAATTTATTGAAAATGGCCCACTGTGTATTCTCTGTATATTTCTCTGAGAATACGTAAGCAGGAGAGACTGAGGGAAAGGTTCTGTACTGTTTTCAGATCCCTAAGGGGACAGAGTTGTCATGTTCAGTGGCTGTCAGAAAACCATTCACAGGCTGATAGGTTGGGAGGGCTTACGGTGGCACTGTGAGCTAGCTGGTCTATAGACAAACATATCTTGTAGGTGTGTCCGGAATCAGTCTAGACACCAAGCAATGTGCAGATCCGATGTATTGGTAGGAACTACACGACATGGCGCCACAAACATTGGGTAGGCTCTTATCTAATGGTCAAATCTGAGTAGTTTTGTCATGCTTTCTCAGAGACCCCTACTCACATTTTAAGCAGAGACGTCTGTAGTGGGAAGGGAAACAAACCCGCCTCAGCTAAGTAGGTATACCCTATGTATTGGCTGCAGGTTAATCAAGCTTGGAGGATTTCCACATTGTGCATACCACATCTCTAAAAAATGTTAGCTAAATACTACCACTCTGACAATGAACGAACTAAGCGAGGACGTTGAAGAACAGCTAGTGGCTCTAAATATTTCAGAAAATTGCAGAAAGGCATTTATAATAAACTTATTACAACATGGCCTCCCGGCAGCGGGTTGAGATGTTACCTTCGTGGTTGTGCACACAAAGCATTCAGAACAAAGGTATTCTATTCTTGGGTTAAATTCCCTCTTGCAAACGCTCACAAACTGTTGTTTCCTGAATACATTGAAGTTGAACTACCTGAGGAGTATTTCCCATACGTGGACTCAGAAGTCCCATTAACTTACCAAGAGCACATTAATTGGTTTAAATGCCTCCTACCCCATTCCACAGAACATGCGAGACTCTGTCCCCTCAGCAGAGAAGGAGCGACCCGGCCGGTTTTAGCTTCATATACACCGCATACAGACATTTTTGCTTTATCAGCAGCAGGAATGCGTACACTCTACAGAGATTTAATACATATGTGCAGAAATGTTACACAATACATAATGAGAACATTAACCTGCAAGGGTTGCTCAGGCTACACAATCACACATGGTTACTACAGGTATTAGCTCACAAACACTAAACGCCATAATGGGAAAGGTTCCCACCAGCCAAGAGCAAATCCTGTTCTAGATAACCAGAAAATAGCACAGCTTGAGGCAGTTTTTCCACATACGGGTCCACATGAAAAACACATAATACTGACAATTTGCTTGCCAATGGGGATGGCTCCCCAGATAGAAGATTGTGTCACTTGGGATAAAATCTTCACTGCTGTATATACCAGAACACATGATACCCCTTCAATAGCAGTCATACCAGATGTACTGAAACATATTCAGAATGAGTATGGGGCAGAGCCTGCCTTAGATCCGTGGATTGAACTGATGGGCAATTTTGCCCAGGTATCAGTCATTATATTGAGTAACATAAAAAGGGGAGGCAGCAGCAGTGGCTGTACGCCAACGCCTGAGGCAATTCACCGCTGCCCAGCGGGAGCGAGAATTGCCTAAGTTTCTTGAAGATACAAATGCTTTGCTTGGTAAAGATAATCTGGGAGCCAGACCTGGAAAACCATTAGTTAAGAGCAATTCTGAAAAGGATAACTCTAAGCAAGCACCCGATTCTTCAAAGAAGAAATGAGATAATAAACAAAAAAATAAACAAAACAAAACAAAACGGTCACAGGGTGGGTCTCCTCAACAGGAGCACACCAAGAGAAAATACAATTTGAGAATCTGTGACAATATTAGAAACCCTGACGGGTATCAGGGTACTGATACATGTTCCTCTCATTCATTTAGGTGTCATCCAAAAAACCTTCAGAGAGAGATGGACAGTCAGAGCACAGATCGAAAGAGCACGTCAAGCCGAAGAGGGAGTCACATCGCACTTCGTGCTACATCATTAAACAGGAAGATAAACAAAAGACTTTTATACCTCAATTTAAAAAGAAGGTAGCTGGGACAAAAATTACAAATGCTTAGGCTACTGAGGACTCTGCTTCTGAACGGGGAATGGGCAGTGACGATGCTGGACAGCGCAGGAGAAGTTACAGTAGCTCGCCAGAACCTGATGGATTATCTGGGGGTAGCAGCGCTGAGTGAGCATGCCACGGTGGAAACACCTAATACAAGGGTAAGTGTCCCACGTCGTTTATACAAAATAAAGCTCCAAATGGAGGAGGACATACCCAGGAAGGTAAAAGGTCTCTTTTGGGAGAACTTGACATATGGTTACGATATTCTTTTGGCCGAAAAGGATTGGCCACCTACATTCGTAATGATTGCTCAATGGGGGGAGAAGTTATTTTACCTGCTTTCTCTGACTTCGTACCAGAATCAATTAAGAATTCATACATGCAGGAGTGGGCATCTGATAGAGACATCTAGCCGCAGATTCCTTAACTTTATAATTCTCCCCAGGTGCCAGTCTGGATCCTGAAATTTTTTAGCAGTACCTCTGCGCGCCGTGGGACGCCATTGTACAGCCCCGTGATGTCATCGACTCCGGTCATGATGTCAGTGGAGCCATCTAATTCCCCTCCAGTGTGCAGATGTCAGTTTCTTCTTTTCCACGCTGTAACGCGGATCCGGAGAAGCTGTTCCTTGGGTCGATTTTTGACCTGCTTCGACACTTTGTGTCGGTGGAACAGTGTGCCTTGGTCAAATGTCTACAGGTTTCAAACCTTGTAGGTCTTGTAGCAACATATGTGGGTGACGGACCCGCATACAATTTGTATGTGGTATTTAGGCAAGCACCACAACACCAAGGATTGTGGCTCCTGCCAGAAACTAAAGCCAAAGTTGTTAAAGGAATGGCGGTTGAAGTTGATGGCGGCGCGTTTATCGCGATCCTCTGAGGCTTCCCGGCCTTGGTCTTCATCATCATGAGAAATGAATTTGCGGGGTCGAACTAGGAGCCGAAGCCGTTCTGGAGGATGTCGTTCTCCAGGGAAGTCAAAAAGTAAGCGGGTGAAGTTGTTGCATTCAAAGATTCACCGCGAGGAGACTCTTTCTCTCATGGCTCCTCCCGTTCGACAGTTGAGAAGGCCATACGCGACCCCGCACAGCATCTCCCAGAGTTGATGGCTTGCATGAGGGAATATTATAACTCCTTTCACCTCATCTTTGGTACCCCATTGCCCTCTGGAGCACCTTTAGGCCCCAAAGAGGTGAGTGGGGTGCCATCGGAGGGTTTGCCCTTGGTGATGGTTGAGCCTTTGGATTCAAGGGGTAAACGCCGGTCGACGTCAGCTGGCACCGCTTTGACGCAGGTCAAAAGTCCTTCAGGATCTCGACCTATGATGCCAGACTTCGATCAGCCGACTCTGACACTGACGGTGGCGGAGGTCGAAGTTGCTTCTCCTCCGTGTAGGCTTCGTACGTCGACAGATGCGGAGTCGACTATTCAGACTGAGGGGAGTGTGCAACTTTTGACTCCTTCTCAGGAAGAGGTTGTAGAAAGACAGCCTGTGTCGATTGAGGCAGGTACCTTTCAGCTCATTTCCAACATTAATGTGCCTACAATGGAGGAGAGCTGGTTGTTTGCTCTGGTAGAGGCTACTGGCTTGGATTCATCAATAGCTTCAGGGTTGCTTTCTCCCGCAAGTATTGGTACAGAGGCGAGTTCCTCCTTTGCATACATGCTATTAAAAGTGGCTACAGTTTCAAACGTGTCACTACCTGTGGTGCAAAGGTACACAGACCCTTTGATTGAGGTCCTTTTTCAGGCACAGACAGGAGAAGAACTTGTTCTTCCATTTGGTGAGGCCCTTTTTGATATTTTATTAGGTACTTGGGCCGAGCCCAAGATATTTTACGTAGACACCTGCCTGCACCTGGGGACCCAGTATGTCTACATAGACACCCTTCCACCTATAGCTTAGTAGTCAAATTCCACTTTATTCGATTAATTAAAATCATAAAAGCATTCTACAGCAAATATTAAAAGTTCATCTATAAAACAGTTGATAAATTTAATACAGTATTAAACAATTGATAAATTTAAAAAGCAGATTAAAAGGGCGATAATTGCATAAAATACATTAAAAAACACTCGAATGAGCAATATAGCTGGAACCAAATTCCTATTGTTCTTCCAATCTTAGCCTTATTCTCTTGCATCTCACAGATGCAGCTAGAAAACTAGCAGTGCAGTACATTATTAGAGGAGAGAGCAACATCTGTAAATAAAACAGTGCAGGCTTATACTGGATAAAGCCCAGGTCCTTCAGAATAGATTTTAAGTATCTTATACGCGGTTCGTGATAGAAGGAACAAAAGAACAAAAAATTGGCATTATCCTGAATAGAGAAACCATCACATTTGCATGGGGCCGATTCCTCCAGCTTGCACCAGTCTTTCACATCCCACAGCACTGTATAAATTTGGTTAAACCGAAATTTGGATAAAAGCCATCTATGGAAAGGGTTGATTACCGTAATTAAATAAGGGGCCAGCGCACAGGATGGAGATATCAGAACATGAGCCCTCACAGAGGGTTTACATAAATCGTGGGCTTCGCGCTCAGCCATGCGAATTCTCAGAAAATTTATTTTCACCCACTGCAGGTCAGCTCTACACAAGGCTTCAGGACTACTAAAGATTTCAGGGCGTCCCAAAAGAGCTGTCATAGTTTCAATATAAGACAGCCACTAAATGTCCCTTCTGTGATCAAGTTGGAGACAATCTTTGATGATCCGATGATTAAGGCTAAGGTTTGGGTTAAGCCAAAGCTTTATCCACATCAAAAGTGGGGCTAGATTTAATATGTCTAGAATGTAACCCATTCCCAGCTCTAAGTGTACTGAGAAGGTAGCAGTTGACTGGGGTAAACCCAACAATGAGCGGAAAAATTTGTTTTCCTCAGTCTGGATATCTTTGACATTAACGTAACCCCAGACTGCTGCACCATATCTAGCAATTGCAATTGTCTTGGCTTTATAGATGGCCATAATAGCCTCCATGGGTTTCCCCCCCAATCTCTTAGCAAAACCCAGAATTGCAGCATATGAGCTTCTTACCGCATTCATTTTAGATGTTACCTGCGGTGTCCAGGATCCCCTCTGATCAAAAATCACTCCCAGGTAGGTAAAGACCTTGACACTAGTAATCACCTCACCGTCACAGTAAAAGGATTTTTCTTTACGCATACCACATCCAACAGACATGGTATGTGATTTACTTTTGTTGATCACCAGGTCGAGACTACTCATAACATTACAAAAGGCATCCAGTAACTTTTGTAGGGCAACTGGGGTCCTGGCTATGAGTACCGCGTCATCGGCATAGAGGAGCACCGGGATTGGTGCACCCCCCATGCTCGGGAAATCTTTTGTGGCAGACGTTAGGTAACCCTCCAAAGAGTTCACATAGAGCGTGAACAACATTGGTGCCAGGATGCATCCCTGGCGGACCCCTCTAGTGGATCTAAAGCTCTCGGTGCACTTTCCGTCGGTGGTCATTCTAATACGGGCCCTCAGATCTTTGTGGAGCTCTGCCAGAAAGTACACCAAGGAACTGTCGAGGCCCATCTCCAGCAACATTGCCCACAGCTTAGATCTATTAACAAGATCAAAAGCTGTGGACAGGTCCATAAAACCCAGGAATAAGCTGCCCCCTTTTGCTTTGGTATATTTGGACAGTATGAGGTGGAGGTTGAGGCATTGGTCCTCAGTACTCCTCCCTGACCTAAAGCCAAATTGTGCCTCGGATAGGATGTTATTTCCCTTGGCCCACGCGGAGATCCTCGCCAGGACAACCTTACCTAAAATTTTTACCGAGGAGTCCAGGAGCGATATAGGTCGGTAGCATTTTGGATCTCCTCTCTGCCCTTTTTTAAATATTGGGACGATTGTAGCAAGAGACCAGGACTCAGGGAAACCCACTATTGCGGCAGCGTTAAAAACTCTAGTTAAAATGTTTGCCCAAAACAGTGGATTTGCCCTGTACATGTCTGCTGGCACTCCATCGGGGCCAGGTGCCTTGCGCCCTGCTGTCTCCTCTATGGCTCTAAGTACCTCACAGGTTTCAAAACTCACAGGCTCCATGGGGCTACCAATTGCAGGGGTTATAAAAGGGTCCGGCTCCCTGTAGCTGTCATAAATTTTTTCAAAATGGGATAGCCACTCGACCTCTGAGATGTTTAATTCCTGAGCTGAGTTTTGAGCGCCTGTAAGAAATGGAGAATTTATTATTGTCCAAAACTCAGCACTATTTTTTAGGGTAGCTTTATCCCTTAAGTCCTCCCAAGCTTTACTTTTTAATTCATTTTTACGCAGAATGATGGCCGTGTTGTAATCCTTTCTCAATCGCGCCACAAGCTCCTTGTCCCTTGGGCGGATGTTGACGGCTTTTTTAAGGCGGTTATGGGCTTTACTACAGTTTTTATCAAACCAGCCTTTCGCCGGGTATTGTTTAGCCCCCTGCCCTTTGGCTAAAAGACTGCTAGACACAAACCGACAAATATCTTCAAATGAAGATATAATATCATTGTGCCCAGCTAAAGGAGTGGCACACACCCTTAACTCATCTGCGACTGAATTAGATAAAGTTACAAAAAAAATTTCCGGTACAACCGACTCCCATTTAAGTCTTCTCCCCTGATCCTTTACTTTTATAGGCAATATAGTCTGCTGGAGAACAACAGATTTTGACAATAAGGCACTATTTGTTAGCACCAGTCCAACAGGATTATGATCACTCATGGGCATAGCAATTGCATTATAAGTAATCACGTAATTAAGAAAGTATCTCGAGATAAAAATGAAGTCAATAATCGAATCGCTAGCCCTTCCCGTGTAGGTGGCAACCCGTGTAGTAATGTCACAAAATTCAGGTTCAAATAACTCTTTTTTTCCAGCAGTACATGTTCAAGTGCTCGACCATTCTGTGTGTGTTCTAAATGAGGGGGTGACACACTGCCTGGCCCCTCCAATTCCACCATAACACATTTAGAACACAAATGAACATTAAAATCACCCATTAAAATAAATCGAAACAAAGTGGTTTGCTTGTCTCCGTAGAGAATTAAAAAATCTGATAACCAATTAAAATGCGAGGATTCTGGGTTACTATTGGGGGCATTGTAACAGTTAACCAACAATAATTTACCACCATCCTCTAAGGTTAACTCCAGAAAGATAAAATTTTTGGAAGCACAATCCAACATTATCAATTTGCCTTTTAAATTCACCGAAACCAGCATCATGAGGCCGCCTTTGTTCCGTCCAGCTGGGGAAGGCAAGGCAGGGACAAAGAAAGATGTAAAGCCATCTATCCAGTAGTCACACTCCAAGTCCCAAGTCTCTTGCAAGGCAATAACATCATAACTCTTTACAAAGTTTTCCCAACTTGGGTCTCCCTTCTTAGCCCGCAACCCAGCAATGTTCCAAGATAACAGCCTAACCGTGCCCCCATTGTCACTAGTAATGATCTCAGGTAAATTGTTCTTGACCACCTCAGAAGAAGGTACGTGGACCATTGATGTTGGGGCCGCAACAGCGGCGTCCTCTGTACCCTCTCCCTCTTCCCGTCAATCACAGAGGTCGAGGCCTGAGAGCGCATCAAACCTATTATACGTTGTAATGGGGGGACCCCATGAACTAGCATTATCACGGTCCTGCAAAGAACATTGCTGCGCCCGACTGGGCCCTACCGGGGTAAATGGATAAGGTCTTGGTCTCGACACGGAGGGAAAATTGGCCTTGTTGTAAAAATACCCCAGTGGACGAACACGGATACTATTACTGTCCTCCAACAGGGATGCTGCCCGCAGGAGGACAGTGGCCACGTGTTGTGGGTATTTAAAGTTCACAACCACGCAATCCCCTCTGCAAGATTTCCTTGATGGGCCAATCCAATTCACTCTCCTTGTCGTAATAATATCTCCAGCAAGTTTGGAAGGGAAACCGCATTTAGCGCCTAACCAGGCCACCACTTTGTTTTTAAGGGAGTCATGCGCTTCCACTTGCGGCTCAGTGTTACCTGAGCAAAACAGCGGAACATTTGCAAGTACGATGACGTAAGGAGCGCATTCCGGGGGCAAATTAATAGTATTGGCGCATCTACTTTGTACAACGTTATTGTTATTGCCAGGTCTTTGCAAACCCCATGCCTGAACGGTATCCAAATCTGCTGGTGGAGGATGGACTGCTAGGGGAACAGTAAGATTGTGGACCGGGCTAATAACAGGAGGGATCAAGGATAGAGAGTTGGGAGCTGTTGTAGCACTACCTCCCGTCACTTTAGGGATTGCTAAACTATTATGAGGGGGTAAGGGATTCACCTGAGAGAATTTAACCAGCTGTTGATCCAGTAGAGCTCCAAGTCTTTTAATCTCCGCATTTGCGGAATCCAATTTGACAGTAAGACAGTCAATGGAAGCTTTAAATTTTAGGTCTACCGCAGCCTCCATACATTCGATTAGCAAATCAAACTGCTCTGGGCTCAATGTAATATTAGGTTCCTTCATGGGCTCTGCAATTTGTTTGGATTTGGGGGAATTGTAACTATCCGGCCGGTGATTTTCCACCCTTCTCCTGTGGATGGTCTTACCTCCCCTCTTGCTTTGTTGCCTTCTGCATGATCTAACGAGTCTCTTGCCCCTAGTTTCTTCCAATGTTTCTGTCTCTTCCACAGAGTCAGGGCGTAACGTATCATTCATTGTGGAGACCATTACTGCATTATCATGCTCCTGGAGAATAGGAGCTACTGTATTACAGGTTAGTTCGGTAGCGTTATGGTCTTGTGGCGTACAGTCCAAGATTCTATCGCCATCTAGGAAATCCTCCAGTGTAGCAGCTGTAGCTGGGGAGGGGGCGTAATCCAGAGCGTCTACTTTGCCCAAGGAAGCTCTTCTATCCTCGTTGATTTTGGTCACCCTCTTAACTAGAAAATTATTCATGGAGCCAGCCCCCGTGACCACCTTATTTTTCTTGGGGCCTGACATCATAGAATATGGCCGAAGTTAACTGTCCCCTACGACTAGACCCAGATTACAGCCGAAGTACACTAAAGCTGAACACCTCCACAGCAACGCTCATAGGGCGAGAAAGTAAATGTAACGACAGCAGCAGTACCTGAAGTGGGGCAGATATTCTGGGGTCCGATGTCAGGGGGGATGGCCCCGCCCTGCCTCCTCCTGCCCCGGACGGCCACAGACGGCCCGCCCTTTGCCCGGGCTTAGCCCGGCGCCGCCCGCACGCGTCCCGCGACGCGGAGGGAGCCGTTCGAATTTAGCGCCTCCGGGCGCGGAAGTGCCTGCGGGTGGGGGCGGGGTCTTCAGGGATCCTGGGAGCCGTAGTCCTGTGCTCCCCAACGTGTAGCGGCAAACAAACAAACAGTGGCAGCGGCGGCCGGAAACACAAGCTGCAGCCGTCCCTGCACAGGAATCAGAGCGTCTGGCCCCTCTAACTCCTCTGCGATGTCCAGGTGAGTGGCCTGCACCCTCGCGCTGCAGTTTGCAAAGTTCCCCCGCTCCCCCGAGGGAGCCGTTCGAATTTAGCGCCTCCGGGCGCGGAAGTGCCTGCGGGTGGGGGCGGGGTCTTCAGGGATCCTGGGAGCCGTAGTCCTGTGCTCCCCAACGTGTAGCGGCAAACAAACAAACAGTGGCAGCGGCGGCCGGAAACACAAGCTGCAGCCGTCCCTGCACAGGAATCAGAGCGTCTGGCCCCTCTAACTCCTCTGCGATGTCCAGGTGAGTGGCCTGCACCCTCGCGCTGCAGTTTGCAAAGTTCCCCCGCTCCCCCGAGGGAGCCGTTCGAATTTAGCGCCTCCGGGCGCGGAAGTGCCTGCGGGTGGGGGCGGGGTCTTCAGGGATCCTGGGAGCCGTAGTCCTGTGCTCCCCAACGTGTAGCGGCAAACAAACAAACAGTGGCAGCGGCGGCCGGAAACACAAGCTGCAGCCGTCCCTCCACAGGAATCAGAGCGTCTGGCCCCTCTAACTCCTCTGCGATGTCCAGGTGAGTGGCCTGCACCCTCGCGCTGCAGTTTGCAAAGTTCCCCCGCTCCCCCGAGGGAGCCGTTCGAATTTAGCGCCTCCGGGCGCGGAAGTGCCTGCGGGTGGGGGCGGGGTCTTCAGGGATCCTGGGAGCCGTAGTCCTGTGCTCCCCAACGTGTAGCGGCAAACAAACAAACAGTGGCAGCGGCGGCCGGAAACACAAGCTGCAGCCGTCCCTGCACAGGAATCAGAGCGTCTGGCCCCTCTAACTCCTCTGCGATGTCCAGGTGAGTGGCCTGCACCCCCGCGCTGCAGTTTGCAAAGTTCCTATAGCTTAGTAACTCAGGTTGCGACTTCTCCACAGGATGTAGATTTTGTCCCTAAAACTCGAGTGGATAAGAAGTCTAGGAGACGTGATGCATGTGGTAAACACATTTTTGCTTTGGCAAGCTCAGCCTTAAGATCCATAAATGCATCTTGTGTGCTGGGGCAATATTCCCATGCTTTATAAGATTCACTACAGAATGTGTTATCATCTTTTCCAAATAATCTCCATTTGAAGATTGGTGATTTGATTAGAGATGGTCAGCAGGCTGCTAGGCTTACCATAAGGTGTGGTATGGGCATTACGGACTCTGTAGGTTGCGCAATGGCATCGGCAGTGGCATTAAGGCGTTTGGCTTCGTTGGCAACTTCGGGTTTCTCAGAGGCTGTTCAGTCGACTTTGGTCAACATTCTATTTGATGGTGCCCATCTTTTTGGTAGTCAAACTGATGGAGCGTTAAGACGCTTCCGTGAAAGACAAAGGTCTTGAGTGTCATAGCTTTTCATTGTTTGTTACTGGTGTAACTTCCCCTCATAGTTGAGATGCGGGCTATTTCTTTATAAGCGAGTAAGCTTTGTTAGGGCATTTTACATGTCAGTTGTTGGTTTGGCCTCTTGGTGTCCTGAGAGAGCAGATGTTTTATTCTCAGTTCCATTTTTTTCCTTTTTGTTTTAGGCTGGTATTGATGTATATGGCCGAGGGAGGTTTTCCTTTATCCCTTAGCCTCTGAGGATGAGATGTGTCTTCTTGTATGGAAGATTTTCTGACACAAGCTTCTTTGAAGCAGCTCAGTATGCTAAAATGTGCATGGTGTTGACCTTTCATTGTCTCTCATAGGGTAACGTTGGGATGTCAGTGGTAAGTCTGGTATATAGGGACGCTCTGGTCTTTACTCATTAGTGTAATAAGCGTAATATGTCTTTGGGTGTGCATCTTTATTATAGCGCTGTTATTCCTACCTACATTTGGTTGTTTGTTAGTCATGACCGGCTGGTTCTCTTTGAGAACAGTAGTTAAGATTAGTTTTCAGACCCTCCTCCAGGGGGATATACCTATGGTATTTAATTCAAAAGTAAAGGAATCTGCGGCTAGATGTCTCTATCATATGTAAAGGTTACTTACCTTCGGTATCGTAATATCTGGTAGAGACACAGACTAGCTGCAGATTTATTAACTCCCTGTCCATCCTCCCCACTCTTTGAATGACCTATGAGGTAAGGGTTATACCCTATTTTCAGTACTGGTTTTATATACTGGTATCACTATCTCAACTTATGTTGGGACTCAACAAACCCCTTGGCCTGGCCACATAGCTTTTGTTTAGATGTTGCTCTACCATCTGTTTCCAAATGTGTGTGGTCGGTAGGGAGGGGGTGTTTTCTCATTCACACTGGATTAAACACCAGTGGACAGTTTTGGTTTATTTGTTCTCTTTGAAAGTCTTTGTTTGGTATCATCATACCATGAATTGGCACTATCAATATGTCATGTAATGGTGTGATTCAACAAACAGCTTGGTGGTATTTTTGTAGGTTTTGTTTTGCTATTGCCATGCCATTCATTACCATTGATGAATGGTCTATAGAGTGTATGGTTTTCTTTCTTTACATGGGGATTATTCACCAGGGCGCAGGGTTTCATGTAGCCCTGTGTTTTGTTGATTTTGTTGAGATTTTCTTTAAAAATCCATGTCTGGTATTAACATTTCATTTGATGTTTCCTCTTTATTAATGTTTCAAAGATGTTTGATCTTTTTTGACACATAGTTTCTACAACCAGCACCAATAGTGGCTTTGCGTTTTGGCGCTCAAGGTTTCACAGAAAAAACTGACGTCCGCGCGCCGGAGATGACTTGTATGGCTCCACTGATGTCATGACCGGAGTGAATGTCATCATGGGACCGTACAACACTGTCCCCCGCCATGTAGAGGTACTGCTGAAAAATTTCCGGATCCAGACTGTCTCCTGGGGAGAATTCAAAAGTTAATGAATCTGCAGCTAGACTGTGTCTCTACCAGATATTATGTTACAGAAGGTAAATAACTTTTACTTTAGCATTAGCTCCTGTACTTTACCGCAATCATGTTGGGTGGGAGGATGATTCACCTCATCATGAAATCCCATTAAAATCCGTTCCCCAACCACAGAGAGAATACCCAATTAAACATGAGGCAAGGAAACAAGTCCGGGAGATCCTTCATCAACTTGAATACCAGGGTGTGATAGAGAATTGCACCTCAGCTATGAATAATCCCTTGTTTCCAGTAATGAAACCCAATCATTTATGTCATCTGGTTTTAGATTATAGACATGTAAACGCACCCAAATGCACATTTGCAGTATAAAAATGCACATAGTGCCGCACTAATGAATAAAATTGTGCGGAAAAAATACAAAACAACACTAGACATCTCAAATGGATTTTTCGGCCAAAATATAGCCCTGAGAACAGATACTTGACAGCATTTTTGGCACTGGGCTTTGACCGCCAAATTTGTCAATTACCCTAGGGGTATAAGAATAGCACGGGTTGTTTTCAGCCAGGGTAACAGAGTTGCTTCAAAATTTTGATGAGGTGGCATTGGCCTATGTTGATGACATTTATCTGACGGATGATGAATTAATGGATAACTTGTCTACGCTGAACCACATAATTCTTGGAATTATCCTCCAGGGATACAAATTTAAATTGGAAAAAAAAAATTGCCCACCTCCTCCCGGTTGAGCTTTTCAAACCAATGGCGTTCAAGCTCTCCCCCCACCTGGTGAACATGTATATGGAGAGCTTTGACAAAGGAGTGTTGCCCCCTGAGGTCAGGATGGCATCCATAGTTGTAATACACAAGCAAGGCAAACCTGCAATGGATTGTAAATCCTACCGTCCTATATCCTTTCTCACAGTTGAAGCTAAAATTCTGTCTAAGGTATTGGCCAACAGGCTCCGCCCTTATCTGACCGGACTGGTACACCCTGACTAGTCCGTATTCATGCCAGGCCGCAACACTGCCTTAAACCTGCGTCGTTTGAATGGGGTCTTGGGACGATCGACACAATAAAGAAAGAGGCCATTCTGCTATCACTTGACGCAACAATGGCTTTTGACACCATTGAATGGGACTTCTTATTCGCGGTTCCGGATGGGCTTTGGCCCCAAATTCGTCAAATGGGTTGGACTCCTTTACTCTCAACCGACTGCGCAGGTAGTGGTAAACAACCGGGTGTCAAAAAAGTTTCCGCTGCAACGGGGTACCAGCCAGGGATGCCCCCTTTCACCCCTCCTCTTTGATCTGGTTCTTGAACCCTTGGCGGTTTGGATCAGGGGAAATCCGATGATAAGAGGGTTGAAATGGACCGACGAACATGAAGATCGTATGTCCCTATACGCGGACGACATCCTCCTGTACTTAGCCTCACCCACGCGATCTCTCAACCAAGCCCTAAATATCTTCTGTGTATTTGGAGCGCACTCCGGATACACGATCAATTGGTCCAAGTCGCAGCTGTACGTTCTCTGGGGCGACTCACTGCGTAGCCCAAGGGGCTACGATATACCAATAGCTTCACAGGGCCTTAAATACCTCGGCATCTTTGTCATCCCAGACCCGGTCCTGTTCCATGAATCTAATCTACTCCCGCCACTGACCCGCCTCCGTTCTGACATTAAGCATTGGCAGTCTCTTCCCCTTACCCTCTTGGGACGGGCTGCCCTTTTTAAAATGCTGGCACTGCCATGCTTTTTGTACGTGTTACAGAACTCCCCCAACAAGATCCTCAACGCCTACTTTACGGGGTTGGAGTCCACAATACGAGAACTACTCTGGGAGGGATGAGCCCCACGAATTGCCACTAACAAATTGACCATGGGCTGGTATGACAGGGACATCGCACTGCCTGATATTAAGTTATACTACCATGCTTCTCAATTAATCGCTATCAATAAGTGGGCACACGGGGAGCACGACGACCCGAACTTTCTCATGGACCGTTGGCTATTGGGTAAAGTTGGTTATAACCGGGCCCTGAACACAAATCCACGCACACTTTGCCTCACTGGGCCCACAGCTTGCACAGTGGAGATCTGGCATGGGGTCAACAGGAAATGGGGCTGGAGCGGCACGCTCACCAAGGCCACCCCACTCTGGGAACCCGACATGTTGGGTCAACTTAATCAGTGCCTGGGATTTTGACAAGTGGGACATGATAGGGATCTTGTCGGTGGGCGACATGTGGGGGAAAGGTAAGCTGGGAACATTTGAGGACTTGCAGGCCAAATACCACTTAGCTCGCACAGAGACTTACAGATCAGCCACGCGATAGCCGCTGCCCTGCCTAAAGACGGCCCTTTGGCTGCATCCACCCCGCTGGAGGATAGGCTGCTACTCGACCCGATGCCTTTGAAGGCCATATCCCTCACGTACAAAAAGCTGCTGAACAATCGGCCTGACCCTATGACCCAACTGCGCCAGCACTGGGTGGGGGATCTAGGGGAGATCGACGACAAAGACTGGCGTGACGCTTTGGCGTCCCCTAGACAGGTTGCCATTCCCTTGCGCCTACGATTGATACAACTGAAAATCCTACATTGCGTTTATTTTGACTCACGTACACTGTTTAAAATGGGAAGACGACCAGACCCTCTCTGCCTCTGGCGTTGCAATCAGCCAGGCACTTTCTTTCACATATTGTGGGAATGCCCTATAGTCCAAACATATTGGGGTAAAATCACTAAGCAGATGGAGAGGGCTTGTGGCAAATCTTTGAAGGCTACCCCCCAGCTCTGCCTACTCAACATGTGGGATGCTACGGATCTGACAGAAGCAGAACAGGCGTGGGCTTCAGTTGGGTGTGCTCTTGGGAAACGCAATATTGCGCAGAAATGGGGAGCTGAGGCGGTCCCATGCCGAAGAGATTGGACGATAGACATGGCTAGGGCTATGATTGCCGAAAAAGACGTCTTCAAACACAGAGAATGCCCCAAAAAGTAGGACCACAAGTGGGGGAGATGGAATAAATATAGAGGTGACCTTTGTGTATCCCCTACCATTGAACTACAGCAGGACCGACACCTTATGCTGGAGGTATCCGGCCTTGATAACACACTCTCGCCCTGGTGCAAATATCATACTGTCTCCAAAATATGTTACCTAAAGGGTTGAGATGCCTATTGCGAATGTTAGTGAGCCTGGGAGCGGGTTGCTGCCTAACAGTCCTGTTCGTGCATAATTGTGTGGGGTAGAGGGGTGGTGGATTGTATCTAAATTGCATCATACAAGCTCTATTTGCTATGTTTTCACAGTGGACCCAGCTATCGATTTATCAATGTACTGTGCCGTGTCTTTTCTTTTCCCTTTTTCTTTTGTTGCTCAATAAAAACTGTTTAATTAAAAAAAAAATTGCCCACCTCAGTGTCCTATTTTTAGGGTACGATTTGTCAAGTGAAGGCAAAAGCCTAGGAGCACATTTGTTTGAAAAATGTACATTGCTCCAACCTCCAATGACTCGGAAAAGACTACAATGCATTTTAGGATTTTTGAATTTTGGCAGGACATACATTTTGGATTATGCAGAAAGGGTAAAACCTTTCTACGACTTAATTAGACCTGATTTTTCAGTACATCATTAAACACAGGAACATACAGATATTCTGCGTTCTGTATAAGCTGACATGATAGCTTCCATATATTTACATACTCGTGTTAACACACCTAAGATGGTGATCCGCGTAATCACCGGACCAAACGGGTACACTTACATCACGTTCAATAAGGGCTATACAGTACCTATTGCATACAAATCACATTTGTACACGAATGCTGAAATGCATTTTGCACCGGCTGACAAGATACTCACAGCGGTACAGGCTGCTGTAGTGAGAAAGAGAGAACTAGCACAGGGAAAACGCATAATTTTCATGACCCTGATACCGACCCTAGAAGCCGTTACAAAGGCAAGCATCCCGAATGCTATAGCATTACAACCAAGATGTAGATTACAGATTTGAATCTACATTACAGACACAAGCATTCTTGCTGTATGAACAAGAATTTTGTCTGCTAAATGAAATAATGCCTCTAGATCGATAGGAATGTATAGTTTATACCAATGGATCTGCCCAACTGGCTGTAGGAACGAAACAGCAGTATTCCGTGACATGCGCAGTTGTAAAAGGGCGTATGCAGGATGGAAAGTTCGATCCTGTAAAAACACATACCCAGTCCCTAGGGAATTGTACAGCTCTACAAAATACAGATCGCAAATTCCCCACACTTATTGTGTGTGATTCATTTTACTGTGTCCACTCCTATAACGAAATATACATTATTGAGGCCATAATGGATTTGGGATTCCAAAGGTTGCACAGTAAAGCACAAGATGCTTTGGGAACAGGTGGCAAAGCTGAAAGAAGTCCTGCCACTGGATCATGTTATTCATACATTGAGTTATCAACGTGTTGGCGTTCACTTTGAAGGGAATTCAGTGGTGGTGCTGCAATAACTCACTCCAGTACGAGGATAGACAGAACAACTATGATAGCTGTCAATGCCAATCGCAACAGCTCAGCCCTGCCAAAAGGCTTTCCTCTCAGGCACTCCTACAAGTTAGATCCACAAAACATTGCGTATGCTCAGATTCCAGGAGTGGGAGATAGAGTAATACCAAACACTGATCGCAGATTGGGATTGATACTAGCTGCACACGAGTGTCTGGGTTCAGTGCATGCAGGGATCTCTGCTACAGTTTCACTCACTATTAAAGCAGTGCTATTGGTGGCCAGATCTTACTAATCAGACCATGCAACATCTGTCAGAAGATGAAGGGCTCCACCATAGTGTGTCTACCACAAACACCTTTACTGATTTTAGACAAACCACTTGCGTGTATATATTTGGATCACTGTGGCCCCTTACACTCAGACAGAGCTTACATCTTAGTGGCAGTAGATACATGCTCCAGATTCCTGTCAGTTTTGCCCCAGCACTCTGCTGACGCTCCAACTGTTATAAAGTATTTGCGAGTCTTATCGGCACATAGGCAAATGGCACACTACTTTCCACCAAGGTCCGGCACTTAGCTCTCAGGCTTAAAAAGAAGTCATGAGAAGTTTTGGGTGTGGCCTTGATGTACACCTCCCCGTACCATCCGGAGGGAAATTTGGCTGTTGAGAGGAAAAACCGTGACTTAAAGCAATACTTAACAGCGAGGGTATTAGGCTCGGGTGGCAGTTAGGTCAATCATCTATATTGAGTCCAGGGGGCACTTAACCACATGCCAAGAAAATCCCAGGTGGGTCGAACACCTTATGAACTCCTGTTTGGGATGAGGATGTGGGTACACGACCTCGACAGTGTCAGCACGGTGGCGGCTGAAACCCCATTTGACATCAGTGATCGTTTGCATGTTTTACAGAGCCTTAAAGAATACCGAGCTTTACAAAGCAACGTCCAAGTGAAATCCACCGCCACTGGGCAAGTGGAAGCAGTTCCAGCAAGACCTGCCTGGGACCCGAACATTGGGGACCTGGTCAGAGAGAGAGTTGTGGACAAATAAGAATTTGGGCCATCTTACAGACCGGTTGTACCTGTCCTGACTGTCGAAGGTACCAGAACTGTACTTCTTCTGCCGCTTGCCGGTCACCAAGACAAGAGGTTTGTCTCAATTGATCTGATCAAACCACACTATGTTGCAGATTCTCAACAGTATCGTTCCTGGGTAGCCGCCGCACTCCTCTTGCTACCATACAGGAAGTTCAGATGGAAGCTTTAATAACGACTGAAGACTCCACTTTCCAAACAGAAGCTGTAAACGACAATGAAATTATACTTCTCGCTGTTGAAACAAATGCAAATGTACAGTCAACAAGTACAGAAATAAAAATTAAAAAAACGGAAAATTGACGACGTCTATGTAAACATGCCATAGATCGAATCATCTACCAGTTCTTCAAAACCTGCTGAGCTTCCAAGAATAGATTGGATGACATCTGGCTACTTTGTGCATTATGACGATTTCTCATCAGATCCAAGTGAACCTGGACTGCAAACACCGCCTCTCTCTTTCAAGCTACGAGTGTATGCTTTCTATCTTTGGCTGAAAAAGACTTACTTCGTTGTTCCCTGGATACATCTCTGGATTACAATTGGATTACTTTTCCTGGTACAGTGGATTGGTATATTGACTGTCTTTTTCCTGCTTCTGAATGGACACTTTCTCCCAGTACGCTCTGCAGTACAACTTGTGAGCTTAGTCCTTAAACCACATGCATCATCGCACCGTGAACTGAGGGACCTGCCCCTGGTGAACATTACAGCTGTTCCAGTTCCTAAAGAAATTGTATGGGACAGGGTATCATATGATGTGTATGGTCCTACTAAGCTTTTTCATATTTCTTATTTGCTTAAACTTTCTTTAAATTACATCATCACCTCTATTACTTTCTCTGATGATTGGGACATTGAAACTGTGCATACCTTGCTTTCAGTTTTAGAGCAATCAACTGCATTTTCTAATGGTGAATTGTATGATTCCACAAATAGTTTTGGAGACATGCTCTGTTACCAGCATTTTGGTCACTATTTTTTACATGAAGCTAGTATCCCACGCGCTGTTCATAATTACACACAATGGGAACACTACCCAACACCGCCAAAAAGATGTTCTAAGTTTGCTTATTTTTCAGGTTTTGCCTCGCCTTTTTACTATAGCTTGCACCTACACCTGCAAAGAAAAATATGCCAACAAACACCAAGCTGATTTATTCTGCTTCCTTTATTTCCCAACTGTCTATACAGGGTTTCGACTTTTATAAAGATACCATAGACATTAAATCTATCTGGGGGACAAAAGATTAGCAGGTTTAGGGGACGGAGGCCTTATTTAGAGCATGGCTCATACCACACCAAATGATTTTCCTGAACAAGATAGTGCAACAAACTTCATGTCTTCTTATAGCAAAAAAATAGGATTTGAACACACTGAGTATTCCCGCATTCTCATGCTTTGAGGATTGGCAGCACTTTACACACTTTAGTGAGGATACACTGTATACCATGATACGTAATGGTTCTTTCAATTCATCAGACCCTAATTGGAAGGGATGGCTGGTTTGGTCTGTGGACACATACTGGTGTCTATCTAGATTCCTGAGTAACACCGAAGGATCAATAGGCCTGATCAGTGATATGTACAAACACAACACTCTGAGTGGTGACGTCATAAAGTGTCGGGAAGTTATGCCTAGATTGGCTACAAACCTCAACACCCTCCCAGGTGAAACAACACTTGTCCCTTCTTTCTGATGACAGAGATCTCAGGGATTTTTTAATAGGCCCCAGGAATCTTCATCGAAAGTGCTTTTTTGTACGGAATATACAACAAGCTGTGGAAGATATCTCAACAGGAAGCTGCTGAGAGATTGTGCAAGATGGATAGGGTTAACTTAAAAAAGGCTTTGGCTGTGGTTGACAACCGTATGACAAGTTTATCATCCAGAATGTATTCACCGGGCAACATAGTGTCTTCCGCAATTTACATAATGAGCAAGACATGTCTTTATTACAGCATGTTTAGTCACAATTACGGTTAATAGTAATACTGAGCTGGGCGTTACAAACGTTATGTTGTGGCCACGTGCCATGGCATTACATTAACAGTACAAATCTGTTTTCAGGATACGATCTGAGAGAAAGACAGATAACAATGGCACTTAGAGGTGCGAAATATAGCATGTTGCACATTGAAAAATTAGATCAATTGCCTTTCACCGTGGCTGAGTCACCATCCACTGACTGGATAATCCATGGTTACATCACCCAACCAGTTACAACTTTCTAATTCCAATATTGTCTCCAATACCAACAGGTAGGCAGATATGAAGCGCCAGGGGAAGGCTATGTGCACGAGTGTTAGGAATTACCATTGAGGTTTAGGTGCAGGAATGGGGACACAGATGTTTTTCTTAGTGGCTCCGAATGTGACGATGCTTTAAGCGGCTCCTTAGTTTGCAAGGACATTTCTCTCTAAGGGGCATGCAATGCTTCAGTAGCGAACTTGTATATGTTATTTATTTTATTTAAAAGGTTTTATATAGCGCTGGCTGGACCCTAGGGTATTTGAGCACTTTACATGGTTACATCAAGATAAGCATTAGGTTACAGCGAGTCAAGAGTGGTAATGCAAGAGAGGTGAGGTAACATTAGTACAAAGGAAAACAATACAGACCAATAAGGTCAATAGAAACACTGACACACATGAGTACCGAAGACTAACGACATCCAGAATTACAATATAATATAGTGAGTAAAGAGAGAAAGACAGCAAGTGTGGTTGGGCAGGCTGAAAAAGGGAGGGGGGAACTTGGATGGGGAAGGGTGAAGAAGCACTGGGTCAGTGAGGACTACGGCTTAAAAAGGTGATTAAGGTTGAATGAGAGGGGAAGGAAGATTAAATGGTGTGACTGGAGGATGTGGGGGGACGAGGCCGTCAGGAGATTAGTAAGGAGGGGCCAGGACAGAGAGACGAGGGCAAAGACAAAAAGAAGACTTGGTGAAATAGGAGGGTAAGGAAGTAGGATAGGGTAGATTGTGAGAGAAGGGGGGAGGAGGAAGTCAGCAGAACGATGAGTGTGTGACAAAACAGTGAGACGCTGAATAGGGACATGTATCGAGTGCAGAGATAAAGGACCCCAGTAGTAGTTGAGAAGGTGCAATTTCAGGGCTTTTTTGAAGCTGTAGTAGGAGGGGTTGCAGCGTAATTCTATGGGGAGTGAATTCCAGATGGTTGGCACATTTCCAGAGAAGGAGCGTGATTGTGTGGATTTCTTATTTAACAGAGGGGGAATGAGAGCGAGAGTGTCGGTGCTCCTCAAATCTCGGAGCTGCCACCTTTGTGGAGTTTCTCCGATAGGTACTGAGGGGTGTTTTGATGAAGGGCTTTATGCGTGATGCAAGCGGTTTTGTAGGTGGATCTGCCTTTAACGGGGAGCCATTTGAGGGATTTGAGGGCAGGAGAGATGTGATCGAATCGTTTGCAATCTGTGATAAGCCTAGCAGCAAGGTTGAGGACAGATTTGATTGGGGCTAAGTGGATTTTAAGTGTTCCTGTGAGGATGGCGTTACCATAGTCTATTTTAGACAGGAAAAGTGATTGGACAGATTTAAAGTCCTCAGCAGGAATGATCTTGCTGACATCAGCCTTTATGCTTTCCTTGACTTGGTCAGATTGGCAATAAATGTCTGTTTTGACAGGCGAGCTGTCTCCGGTTTCCCCATCATGGGTACACCAGGGAGCCTGACCAGGGGTCAAGGAAAAGAGCTGTGCATACTGTTGCAGGACCTGTCTCCAATCAGCCTGCTTTTAGGCAGAGCGTGCATCTGATTAGACAACTCCATCTACTGATCCATCTAAGGGGGCTGTAAGAGAGGAGGTCAGGGATAGGTTCACTCTCTGTCTCCTGGTCCTTATCAGTAACCATTAACATGGTCACATTAGCCCTGTCACAGAAGAGTTTTAGGCGGTTCACATGTATCACCATTTTGGGGGACCTGCTAGTGCCCAGGTCCACCAAGTAAGTGACCTCACTCTTTTTCTCTAGCATAAGGTAAGGGCCACTCCATTTGTTCTGGAGAGCTCTTGGCTCTATAACCCCCACCTGTTGCCCTAGTTGGACTTCTACAAGTGCCGCTTTTTGGTTATACCAGAGCTTCTGGAGCTCCTGGCTATCCTCGAGATCCTTGGTTGTTTCTGCATGTACTCTACCATCTTAGAACGAAGGCATAGTACATAGTCCGCTACACAAAGAAAGGAGTAGGAAAGTGGGTAAGAACTGCCTCACTCACAAAATTGTGACATGCTTCATCATTGGGCTTGCTTACTAACATCCCTGCGCAGACCAACGCCTAGGGTGGAGCAAAGGGGAGGGGAAAACAATACAAACAAAGAAAATTTGGGATCACCGGAGAAAAGTGCAGCTAATGAAAGTTAAAACTAGCTTGGATGTGTACCCACTCGAAACTTTATTCCTGGGCCATCCGGCAAGGTATAAAAACGTGAAGGATGGTGGTGACAGGAAAAGATTAAGATTCCTTCACCCCTCAATACTGCCAAGGTGTCGACATGTTTCTGCAATTTAAATCGTGCCCACAGTGTCGGATCATTCTGGCATTCATCAGGACCCTCCGGATCCCAAAACGTATTACCCTCTGATCCTGCCTTAGGTATCTATAGAATGCATTCCTTCCAACATGGGGTTCCCTATTATACGCACACTTGGTAATCTGTGGGGAAAGCACATGGAGGGGAGAGAATTATGACTAGATTGCCATTTGACCCTCCACAAAGTATCAAGGAGTGGAAAATCCAAACCCCTTGGTGCTTAGTCCCTCTTTACACCGCATCTACGCACCACCTCAATGCTCACAGTACCCTATTGGTATAATATTTCAAGCATTGCGTCCAAATCTGACTAATCATCGTGGAACTGTGTCTACACCACATAACACACAGGAAAAAGTTTTTACCATAACCAAAATCTGTTTTAATCAAATGCGCCCACTAATGCTGCGCAAGAAAATCTCACTCACCGAGTTTCACCAAACGAATCGCTAGAATTAGCGAAGTGTTAGATGTTCCATCCCACTGAACCCCCAACCCTAGCTGCTTACTTCGTCAAGGTGGGTGCACTTCCTTGACAGTCTCCAACTCTTGCCGTGTAGGTGACGACTAGCTGTCCTCCTCCTCCCCTAACATGAGAGAAGGTCCGGTCACGTGGGGGACGTAGGAGTCACATGATCTCGACGTCTACAACGTCATGTGTAAGATCCTAAGATCTATACTGTGATTTTTACAGGTAATTGGAAAGATACCTTTATTAAATGTTTGTCTATTCCTCAAGGTTCCATGGTAATATAAACATATATGCTCCCTAGCTCGTCACGGATAAATTCTGATGGTCTGGTATCGCGATTGTAATAAAAAGAACCCCTTCAGGAGAAATGTTTCTGGCTGGGGGTCACCCTTCACAGTGTTTTAAATTACAAGTACAGTCCCTGATGTGTAATTATGTCTATTAGTCGAACTGACAAGGGGATAATTCCCATACATGTTTTTTTTTTGTTTTTTTTTTAAAACCTTTATTGCATAAGTCAAATTGTACACAGCTTGTTACCTACATCCTGCATTGATACAGGCCGGTAGCGACAACTCAGCATCTAGAGTGATAGGCATTGCAGGGCAAGTATCGACCATTTAACACAGCTCTTATGCCTACAACCCTTATGGGCCGGCAGCAGAATAGAAATAACAGGCTACCTATGTGGGAAGCGAGTGCATAGGAGAAAGCCAGATGAGGTCAAACAAGGAGTAGTCCAGGTTTCGGTTATCTATATTAACTAACTCAACGAAATCACAACAACAACACCCTCCCAGGGTGTGTCCACCATACACAGTATGTGGAATGCCGTATCTTACAGCACGGGGCTGCGGCACCGCGCAGCACATCACGGAAGAAAGTAGGAGCAGGAAGTGGCGCAGCGCAGTCCCGGCCAGCAACGCCGCTGTTCTGGGAGGGGGGGGGGTAGGTATGAACCAGTCGGGAAGCCAAGAAAGTGGAGTTACCATTTAGGATGCCATGCCATCTATCCCAGTAGGGAGCAAGGGTCACCTGTCCCCGGAGCCAGGGGGGACCGCAGAGCTCCCGCACATCTCCCCCGAGCCGCAGGTCTGCGATATGTGAGTACCCCGGAGAGCGTGCAGCCGACCCGGATGTGTCAAGAGGCGTCGTGTGCGGTGCGTGCCAGGAGGAGGGGGGGAAGCGGGGTGAGGAGGTGCAGCAGCGAGGAGCGCAACTGGGGCTAGGTGTAGGTCAGTTTGAAACGGGCGGGCCATCCCTCCCCGAATCTCCGCGCGGGCTTCCTCCCGCCTCAGTCGCGTCCGGAGAGTGTAAAAGATATGCCTTGAGGGGTCCCCATAATTCTTTGGGACGAGACTTGCGGGGTAACACGTCCGCGTAATTGTGAAGTTGTTCCTGCCAGGTCGACATCGATGACAGCCAAGTCTTAAATTTGGGCGCTCGTCCACGTCCCCATCTGCACGCCACGTGCCGTTTAGCCAGCAAGAGCCCCAGCGCGAGGAACCTCCGATGTGCCTTTAGCTTGGGGCAGGAGCGACCCAGGAGGGCAACGGCGGGGCAGGGCGCTATGTCCATCCAAACCATCACGGACAGGGCAGCGAACACCTCAGTCCAATACGTAGCCACTGCACGGCAGGACCACACCAGATGTATAAAATCCGCACCCGGTTCCCGGCACCGCTGACAACGGTCGTCATCCCGGAGTCCAAAGCGGTGCAATTTGGCAGGGGTATAATAAAGTCGATGCAAAAATTTATAATGCACCAATCGAAGACGCGCATTTCCCGTCACTGCAGTGATGTGGGTGCAGCTGTCCTCCCACTGGTCATCCGACATGGGATCGCCCAGATCACTGTCCCAATCCCTCCGCGCCCTGAGCGAGGGGGGGGGTGGGAGCCGCCTGCACATGTGTATATAGCAGAGAGACCACATGCGTCGGGGCAGGTGTCTGGAGCAGAGCATGTAGTGGCGCCACAGTCTCTGGCTCAGCAGGGAACTGCGGCGTGACAGCTCTGATATTTTGCCGAAGGCGGACTTAGAGGAATGTGTCCATTGCCGATGGGGTAGCGTCTCCAAAAAAGTGCGCAGCCGATCGAAAGCTCCCCTGGTGGTATAGGTCTCCCCACGTGTGGATCGCCAACCGAGTAAGCATTCGGCGTCCCAGCTCCTCGCAAGTAACACTCAGTCTGGGGTCATGCACCAGGACCATACGGGGAGAATATAGAAATTTGACAGCCATGTAGTCTGCCAGGCGCCTCCAGGCCTGCACTGTGCAATCGACCGTAGTGGGGTCGCGGGTCCCCGGAGGAACCACTGTGTATAGATACCCCGATGGTTGCGCAGGCCTCATGAACCCATCTTCAACTGCGAGGTGGGCCATAAAGGGGGGAGGGTGGAGCCAGTAAACCGCGAAGTGGCCCTGGGCGCAGTCATAATATTTCTGAAAATTCGGGACGTCGAGCCCTCCCTGATGATAGGGCAACATAAGTTGCCTGCTTCCCACCCCAGATTAGTCGAGAAATCTGGGAGTTCAGGGTCTTGAAAAAGTATGTCCCCGGGTTATAGGGGATGTTTGTAAATAGGTATAACAATTTGGGTAGCACCACCATCTTGATCAGGGAGATGCGTCCCGCCATGGACAGGGGGAGGTGGATCCACTGTGTGATTTGATCCGAGAGTTTATCCAGGACAGTCCCGTAGTTAGCCCGTATCATGGCTTCCTTGTTCCTGGTCACCCGAACCCCCAGATAAGTGAGCTTGTCCGCTTCCCACACCAAGGGATAATCCAACAGGAACCGCGGAGTACTGTCCGTCAGGGGGAATAAAGCAGACTTTGCCCAGTTAATTTGTATGCCCGCTATGGCTCCAAATTTAGTCACCTCACGCAGTAGTGGGTTAAGATTTTCTCGCGGCTTGTGGACGAACAGGGTCATATCGTCCGCATATAGCGCGATAAGGAGTTGGCGCTCCGGATAAATAAGAGAGCGGTGTTTGTGGAGTTGGCGTAGCTTGGCCGCCAACGGCTCTATGGCAATGGCAAACAAGACGGGAGAGAGGGGGCATCCCTGTCGGGTGCCTCTGTGAATAGCGAAGGGGGCAGAGCGTGACCCATTCAGCAGAACCGTGGCCTGAGGATGTCGATATAACAACCGGATCCTGTCTAGGAAATTAAAGGGCACTCCCATCCGCTCCAACAACGCCAGAAGGTAGTCCCACTCCAGAGTGTCGAACGCCTTGGTGGCGTCCAGGAAAACCGCCGCGGCTTCACAACTGGGGTCGATATCCTGCAACACCGCTTGCAGGGTGCGCAAATTGTGGGAGGTCGCCCGGTTGGGTACGAAACCGGCCTGGTCGGGAAGGACCAGACGTTCCATAAGCAGATTAAGGCGCGTGGCCAGCACTTTAGCAAGGATCTTGCTATCCGTGTTCAATAAGGAGAGGGGTCGATAAGAGTCGCAATGTTCCGGGGGCTTACCCGGTTTCAGCAGAGATGTGATTAGGGCTTCGCGCATCGTTCCCGGCAGGATGCCCTCCTCCAGGGCAGAGTAGTACACCCTTTTCAGTATAGGGGCAAGAACATGAATGAAGGCTTTATAAAAGTCTATCGGCAAGCCGTCCGAACCCGGCGCCTTGCCAGATTTCATAGACATGATAGCCTCCTTTATCTCATCAAGTTCGAGTTCGTGGTGCAGGAATTTCTGCTGGGATGGGCCCAGCCACGCTATCGCGGTGTCCTCCAGGTAATCCTGCAGGACTATCGGAGTAGTCCTGTGAGAGGTGTATAAACCTACGTAATGGTCGGTAAGGACTTGAAGCTGGGCCGAAAGGTTCCTCTGTGGGACACCCTGGCCATCTAGTAGGGTGGAAACGTAATTTCGATACATAGGGGGACGGACCGCAACGGCCAATGCTCTGCCGGGTCTGTCTCCCTCCCCATGTATCCGTGCCAAATAAGGCTTCCCCAGGAATTTACACTCTTTGGCAGCCGAGTCAGTGTATTCGGTCACTTTTTCCCGGAGACGTGCCGCGACAGCGCGATCATGTGGGGCCCGTGCCATTTCTTGTTCCAAGAGGAGTAGTTCAGCTTCACGTTTGCGCACGTCCCCGCGTAAAACCTTAAGAACCCCCCCTCCCCTCGCAATGCACCATCCCCGCACGGTAACCTTGAAAGCCTCCCACACCGTAGTGAATTGGGAGACTGAGGCAGCATTACGATCAAAAAAGTCAGTGATGTCATCCTCCATTTCTGCCATAAAGGCAGGATCCGTGAGGTGCGCGGGGTTGAGACGCCAGCTCAGGTATGGGGAGGTATCAAGGGGAACGTGGAGCGACAGTAAGACAGGGGAATGCTCGGAGAAGGTCCGGGCTAGGTGACATGCCCTGAGCAGCCATGGGGCGATACCCGCTGAGAGGAAAATATAATCGAGACGGGCCCATGAAGAGTGTACAGCGGAGTGATGAGTGCCCTGGCGAAGCGTCGGGTGGAGGTGTCGCCACGCGTCTACCAGCTGGTGCTGGTCCGCTAAGTATGCCAAATTGCGCTGGGTTTGCGAGTAGTGTGACGGCTGTGGGTGCGACCTGTCCATCGCGGGGCTAAGGGCGGTGTTGAAGTCCCCCCCCAGTACTACATGAGAGATACCCAACATGTGTATCTTCCCCCACAGATTCAGAAGCGGAGCCGGGTCATCCACGTTGGGGCCGTAGTAACAGGCAAACAGTATGGTGTGTGAGTGTAGTTTCCCCCAGATCATGCAATATCTGCCACACGTTCCCACCTCAGTACCTGCTGGTATAAACCCTGCCCCACGCCGCACCAATATGGTCACCCCTCTCGCGTAAGTCGAATAAGATGAAAAGACCCTGCACGCAGCCCACCGCGACGCGAAGGGGGGGCTTCCTCCCGGCCACAAGTGCGTCTCCTGAAGCATGGCAACAGATACTTTATGCCTATCTAGGTAGCCCAGGACCTGGCGACGTTTCCTCGGGTCATTCAGCCCCCTCACGTTCCAGGAGACTATCTGAAACTGTTGTGCTGGTTCAGTGTTCGCTACGCTCCCCATGGATCCAGGCACAATAGCACCTGACCGGCATACATAGCTTGGGACAAGTCATAGCAAGCATGGTAACGATATAAAAGGACATTCTTGGGGATAACTTCTAATATCCAACTCCACCCCTCAGTAACTGGGGAGTACGTGATAGGAAATCGAAAGCAGAATACATGCCCACTCACACCGGCAACCCCAACTGGCCAGGAATAAGGACCCCACCCTGCCCACCCATTCCCAAACAATATCATCCCAACAAAAAAAACCTCATCCCCTGCCCCGCATGGGGGGGGGGGTGCAATGGGGTTCGCCCGACGGGGGGATAGTGCCCAGGGGGCGCCCAACCAGCCTCCCATCTCCCTACTTACACCCACGAGAACCAGACAGCCAGTCCAGCCTCTCAGTGTGGGACGGAGATGGGTAACCGGGCAAATACATCTACAGTGACCAGACCAGGCATTGATAACAGTAGAGGGTTACCTCACCGGGATGCGTAGCAGTTCCAGCGGATATAGGCAGCAGTGGCACATAAGAATGTCAGTGTCCCCACAGCGGGGGGGGGTCAATCTTGCTGCGCCATCGGAGAGGGCGATCTAGAGCGGTGCTGTCCATCTTTATCTCGAGCAGTGTCTCTCTTGTGGCGCTTAAGAAAGTCTTCCACCTGCTGAGGCTGCTGAAAGAAGAGTTGTTTACCATGGTGTGTTATTTTCAATTTTGCTGGATACAGCATGGCGTAGGGTATTTCCTGTGTTTGCAATTTCTTCTTGACAGCAGCAAATTTACGCCGAGACTCCTGGACAGAGGCGGTGAAATCGGGAAAGAAGGATAGGGTTTCATTGCCGTAGCGCACGGTGCCCAATTCCCGCGCCCGGCGCAACACGGCATCTCTGTCCCTGTAATTCAGGAAACGGGCTATGATGGGCCGCGGAAGAGCTCCAGGTGGAGGGCGGGCGGCCAAGGATCTGTGTGCCCTCTCCACGATAAGGTGTGGGGAAAAGGAGTCCCTTCCAAAGAGCTCGATCACCAGATTTTCAACAAAGGTCTCAACCTTCCCAGTATTAGTGGATTCCGCAAGACCCAGAATGCGAACGTTATTGCGTCGGGAACGGGCCTCCAAGTCCTCGTTCTTGTCCGCGATGATTTTTAGGAGCCTGTCCATTTGTGTCAGCTGTTTGCCCGAGGAGGCAGCGCCATCCTCAAGGGAAGATGTATGTTCTTCAGTCTCCTGGATGCGGGCGTCATGTTGATCTAGTTTAGCCACGACTCCATCCAATCGGGCATTCATGGTGTCGATTTTGGAGTCGATGGAGGAGAGGCTTTGTTTCATGCCCAGCAGGAGGGACTTCCAGTCCTCGTCCGGGGCCTCGGCGAGCGGGGGTCCCCCCTCCGCGCCACCCGACGGCGGGGGGTTTCGTTTGGCCTCATAGGGCAGTTTGGACTGACGTGTGTCGTTGCGGCCCATGGCGCGGTGAGGGGTCGACCCCACCGTCGATCTTCTATTCCACCAGGGGGGGAGGCTCGGCCGGGGCCCAGCGGGGAGAGCCCTCCGCCCCCAGTCGTCCAGATGGCGATCAAGCCCGGCCCCAAAGCAACTGACAGGCGGCGTGGGTATTAGACAGTCCAGGCGCAGGCAAGTGTCCGGTGGGGCCAATGGCGGCAACGCAAGCGAGGGCGAAGAGGATAGGAAGCAGGGGACTTCGCAGGCACAGCCGGGTGTATAGGTCCAGGGGCCGGCAGCAGTTTTTCCAGGTTACCGCTGCACTCCAGTCGGGGGGCACCAGCGTCAGAAGTGCGGGCCGCAGGCTCATTGAAAGGAAGGGTCAGAGCCCATCAGGGGTCCCATGAGGCAATCCCAGGCGGGCGGGCCTCCACGCAGTTCCCGAGATGTGGTCGCTCTTCAGGGTCCACCACTCACCCCAGGGCGGTGTTCAGGGAGGGTACCGCGAATGGGGGAGCAGCTCCCCCGTCTCGGGGGGAGGGGGACCATCCCAGGCCACGGACGCGTCCCAGGCCCCGATCAGTGTGGAGCGGCGGGGGCAGAGAGGGTCCCTCCAGGCCGGGGGGGGCCGCACGATGCAGCAAGCAGGCAGTCAAGATGGCGGGCAGGACGCGGCAGCCTCTCTGGGGGTCCCACGCGCTCCCCAGCTCACAAGTCCGAGGTAGCGTCTCTCCCTCCACCAGTGGTCCTCCTCCCGGGCCCAAGGGGCGACTGGCAGCTGGCGATCCCGGTCGGAGTGGACGGGGTCTGTGCAACGGGGGGGGCGCAAAGCCCCGTGGCGCAGGAGAAGGCCTCCGGGGTGGGGATTCCTCAGCCAACGGTCCGGGACAGCCGCCAGCGGCCGGGAAGAGTCCGCGATGTGTCCCGCCTCTCAGCCCCGCTCACCTCGGCATCAGTCAGGCAGCAACTCCGCAGGCAGCACGGCGCCTTCCCCGCAGCAAGCAGCGCCCTCAGCGGTTCCCAGTCTCCGCAGTAGGGTGCAGGCCCCCGATCCCCGGGGTTTCCCAGCGTGCAGCAGCCGGCCAGGTCAAGTCCCGCTCTGAGGCCGTCCTCCGCTCCCCAGTACTCCAGCGAATATCTCGGCTCGCCAGAGTGCGAGCGCTCCGCTTTTTGCGCCGATGGATTCAGCAGGCTCTCACCAGTGCATCGGCGAGGGTTGTGGAAGGAACAGGCTGGTCAGGATAGCTTGAAGGATGATGATAATGCCCGGTCGGGCGGGAGCCTCACTACAGTGCGGCCATCTTGGTTTAGCGCCACCTAGCGCCCCCATAATTCCCATACATGTTTAAACTTGTATTGGCACCATATTAATTTTAAAAAAAAAAGAGGTTGTGGGGAGGCGGAAGATACAAACGGCCTCAGCAGGGGCAAAGGTTAGCTCTAATTCTACTATTACGACTATGGATTCTTTTCTGCTGCGGGCGGCAGCTGTAATTGACAAGGAGATCGAAGTAGTGAATACACGTCTTTCTAGGTCACCATCTAGTAGATTGTACCCAACATCAGTCGGCTCTAGTGCACCCTTGGCGGAGGCTGTCACTAAACCCCTAAGCTTAATCATCTGTTCAGGGTCGCGTGATGGCTCTCAGGCCAATGTTGGGTTACTTTCCTTGCAGGAAGCCCCTTCTAAGGCCACGTACAGACCTCTTTCTCCCATTATTATAATAGAAAACAGGGAGAGTAGTGTCAAAAACAAGCAGAAGCACACCTAGTTCCTTGTAGTGAGAGCCCCCAACTGCCCGCAAAGGGGACTCCTAGGACCAGTGGGGGCACTAAAAGGAAACTTCAAACCATTCGGGGCAAAGCTAAGAAACCCAAATCTAATCCAGTCACTAAGAGAGTTACCAAGCCCATGGCATCTGTGCCGGTAGCTACGAATATAGATCCCTCGATAGTAACAGAAGCCTTCCAAGCTATACTGACTAGCCTGCTGGACACTAAGCTGGGTCCCATCCTTGAGAGGTTACTCTTGATCGAGAAATGTCTAGCAGTGTGTAATCGGCCTGATGAATTTGCGATCTCAGATGTGCCTAGTGATAATTTAGGACCCAGCACTGTAATAGATACAGGTTTACCTACACGCCCACAGACTACCAACAGGGAACAGCCACGTACCCAGTGTCCGACGATTCATGCAGCACGGCGGGAGGCAGACAGTCCAAGTGAAAGCCAGGTATCCAGTAGGGTTTTGTCTGTACATCAGCATGGGTTGGATCCCCAATCTACCGGTGGTCGGTTAGCGGGCCCGCAGGGGCAGCTAGTGGAAGAATCTCAGCTCTTACCAGTTATTCATCTCCCACCAGAATCTACGCCCTACGTAGTGATCCTGGGGAACGTGCCACCGCTCCCACCGGGTATTAATGAGGATTTTAACCAGGTTAAAAACAAAGTACTTCACTGGTTATCTAATAATACCACTGTGGGTTTAAGGGCGGAACGAAACATTATCATGGTGCGTCGAGTTGGCTGGATAGGCAGCTCGCGGAAACCCGGTGGGGGTGACTGTGTTATTGTGAATTTTAACAGATCATCTTTAGCAGAAAGAATCCTGTCCAGGGACTCTTATTCTGGCCCATCAAATCATGGGTCTGTAGTACAGGCACTACCGTTAAGATTTGTTTTACAAAACAGATACACAAAGGTATATTCCAGGGATTAACAATATGGATGCTCCTCGAGATAGGTGGATTCAAAAACCTTCTGCGGTAGAATATCAATGGTGCCCACAAGTAGCACGCAGTCTAAACCAGTCAGTTGGGCACTACACTGCCCCTCCCCCAGAGTTATCTAATAGATTCTCTACACTATCAAGGTTGGAGGAGTGCGATTGACTGCATAATCCTGTAAGGCCCACCATAGAGATAAAGTTCCAGCAGAAGGCTCGCCCTCCAATTGCGCAAAGTGTGATGGTCCCCCGCCTATCTAACAACAATGTTTTGTCGTGGAACATTGCAGGCCTGGCAGATAAGTTCCAGGATCCCACATGGCAGCAGTTCGTCAAGCAATTCTCTGTGATTTGTTTTCAGGAGACATGGTTGGTGAACTGTAACTTATTTTTGGAGGGATTCAAGGCCTTCTTCGTCCCAGCTTCCCCGTCGGCTTGTGGCAGAGCTAAGGGTGGTCTGGTTATTTATATATCTCTGGCAGTGGACTGCCCGATTCAGATCCTCCCATCTCCAAGATTGGGTCTTCAAGCCATTGTATTGAAGATGGGGACTACTAGTATGTGCCTGATTAACTTTTACAACGAGACGACAAGTACCCTGGGGGAATGTAATATCACCCAGCTGGGTTTCTACATAAGGCAGTCTTGTGGTTTTATAACACATAACCTAATGGTGCTGGGCGATTTTAACATCCACCCTTGTGGAGATTCAAGGCACACAAGTATGGCTGATCTGGGTTGCCCCCGAATGCGGGTGTTTCACTTCGAGCATTCTACTCAGGGGGAAGTTTTGAATAATGTACTCAATTAATTTGATCTAATGTCATTAATGTCTATCTCTGCCCCACAAAGTAAAGCCCTTGTTCCTTCTTTTAAAGGGAGAAGTAGTGGATCTTTTATTGATTATATTTTAATTTCATCTACCCTTCAGTCTTTATTTTGTGGGTTTACTATTATGGAAAGTGTTTACAGTGACCATAATCCTCTCTGCGTGCAACTGAGTGGCCCACTTTTATCTAAAAAATCCAGGGTGTTGATAGCGGGCACACTAAGACCAACGAACAGTAGGCGCCATCTTAAATGGTCACAGGTCTCCCCTGATGTCTTTTATGGTGTGGTAAGAGACTCTTGTGCTGCTGAACTAGCACTCTGTGTCTCGCCGGGTACCTCATCAAGGGATGTCCTTAGTGCCTTTAATGTTATCACCATTAAGATTGGGGAACTCTTAAGTGCACCTGCACGTAGGGTAGTTACTCCAAATCCCAGATGGTTTGACTCATCCTGTTCTCGGGTGGCGTGGAAGCTGAAGGAGGCTTTGAATGTTACTCCGAGAAACCAACTACAGATACGTACCTGTCGCAACGAATATAAACAGGTTCTGGCCATACGCAAGGGTGCCTTGAAGGAAGAGGCTTGGAGGGAGCTGTTGGAGACGAGCACTCTAGGGAATAGTTCAAGGTTCTGGGGTATCGTTAACAGACCGCTGTTTGAGAAAGATACAGGTGGTGACTTAGGCTCCCACATCTCTGAAGAAAAATGGATGTCCCATTTTCAATCTATGTTTAAGAGCCCTACGGATCAATCTCAACAGATAGATAGGGTCACTAACACCGCCGCAGTGGTTTTCGAGCAGAAAGAGGTTGAGGCTGGGATTGCCGGCCTGACATGTAATAAGGCACCAGACCCGGACGGCATCCCATCGGACCTCTTTAAATCGGATCCACTTTTTTGGGCACCGGTTCTTGTGGCTGTGCTTAATGCTGCAGCCAGGGATGGCTGCTCTGACTCTTGGGCCACTTCAACTATTGTGCCGGTGTTTAAAAAGGGGGACCGCAATAGCACTTTTTGCTATAGGCCGATCTCCCTTCTTGACTCAGTGGTAAAGGTTGTGGGAGGGGTGATAGTAGAAAGATTATCTTCCTGGGCAGAAGACCACAAGATAATTTCTGATATTCAGTATGGGTTTCGCCCTGGGCGGTCAACCGTGGCCCAATGCCTCAATCTTTATATGATCCTCGGTAAGTACACGATTGCCCGCCCAGGTACGATCTACCTGGCCTCCATGGACCTTTCATCTGCATTTGACTGTGTCAAACGGGACAAACTGTGGCAGTCCATGCGGGCCATGGGGGTGGAGGACAACATCGTTGGCTTCCTAGAGGATCTGCACAGGGCCACCAAGGCGAACGTCCAATACGCTCAGGATCTTCGTGCCTCTAGGGATTTTAAAATCGAGAGGGGGGTACGGCAAGGCTGCATCTTGGCCCCTTTTCTGTTCAACCTCTATATAAACGATCTGGACAGAGCCTTGGCCAACACAGGGGCAGATTTCCCATATGTAGGGCGACGGGGTCTCCCCGTCCTACTATATGCGGACGATGCGGTCCTCATAGCGAGAACCGCTAGGGGACTTCAATCCCTGCTTGACACCTTCTTAAAATTTATGGGGGCCAGAGATTTAGCAATAAACAACGCCAAATCCTATATATTGCAGGTAGGGATGTGGCCCAAGAAAAAGTATATCTTCACAGTAGGTCCCGAGAAGGTCCCTCTGACGACTGTCTTTTCATGCTTGGGAGTTTTAGTGGATGACCGTTTGAAGTGGGGGCCTCTTATTCAGAAGAAAAAGGGGGAGCTTACAAGGGTAAATGCTGCTATTTTCAACTTTGCCGCAAAGATGGGCAAGCGCCCAATTGCAGCCATGTGGAAAGTTTATCAGGCCAAAAGTGTAGCAACAGCTTGCTATGGTAGTGAAATTTGGGGGCACATCGCCACAGTTGCATTGCAGATGGTTGAGAATACTTTTTTAAAGCGCCTGCTGGGCGTGCCAAGTGGTTAATCGAACTTGGTGGTTCACGAGGAATTGGGGGTGCCTTTCCTATGTGACACCTTGGCTTTGCGCCCCTTAGTGTTCTGGCTCAAGTGTTGGCTGAATAAGGATTTAGTCCTCAGCCAGCAGATTATAACCAATTGTATGAGCCTTAATCACATGTCCTGTATACCATGGCTGAAATATATTAAAGGTTGCTTTGAAGAGTTGGGGTGCCCTGATCTTTTCTCAAAGCCTGATTCTATTGTACAAAAGGATGTGGAGTTTGTCAAGAAAGCTTTTAGCAGCCTAAGGAAGCTAGAAAGAGACAAGCTAGAAGTGCGAAAACCTAATGTTCACAAATTCCTGGTGCTAAACACAAACCCATCCACAGAGCCTTATCTCCTGGGGTCATTGTCTACATATAAGCGTTTTTTATTGTCTAGGTTTCGCCAGGATCTTTTCCATTTGCTACTCACTGTTCCTAAAGGGTGCAGTTGAGGACAGGTGTTGGCACCCTGTGGCTGCGACGGTGTGTCTCCACAGGCTCTGCTACACTTTATGTTATTTTGTAAATTTTACGAGGTACCCCGGAGATATTTTTCATTCCCCCTTTTAAAGAAGTTGAATTTTAACCAGGTTCGCCCAGCGCTTCTGTAGCTGCAATTGTTGAAGGCTGTATCTTTTTCATTGTGGGTTACTGGAAATCTACGGTGAGAAACAGGGCTTGTCTGGAAATTTAGCATCCTCACTTGGCAGAAGGTGCTCTCTGTTTTAATGTTTAGTATATGAGTTACACTTATGGGGCCATCTTTTTTCCCCTTTTTACTGATATGAACTGTATGTAATTTTATTGTATCCTGTTTTAAATGAGATTCGGATGCTGTCAAACTTTTATGGTTTTCTACTTGTGAAACCGAATAAAGTTGTCTTTGATTTGATTTGAATTCCCATACATGTTTAAACTGATACAATATATAGATAATTTTAAATGTAGGGAACCTTCTTACACCTAAGGGTCGCCATTTCTTGTGTCTCTCCTATGCTTCCCTGCATCACGTTTTTTCTATAGCCACCTAGCACGTTCAGTTGTTTCCATTTCTCATATTTTATTTCGTTTTTTTTCACCGATAGATGCTCATGGGGCAAGAGGGCCACTAATCAAACGGGAATCGATATAGTGGTCAACCTTATCGATTCAGGGTGTTCAAAGGAATATCATCATTCAATCCCAGCACATGGCTTGTTAGTCTGTACACCCACTTCTGTTCCCTCATCAGGAGTAATCTCTTTTTATCTGCTGTAGATTGGCTGATTCCGAGTTTGTCCAGCACCGTCCAGGATAGGTCATTTACGGTGTGGTGTTCCTCTAGGTAGTGTGTAGTAAACTTTGTATTCGATTTCTGGCATCTAATGGTACTTCTGTGTCCCATGATGCGTACTTTACCCTTCCTGGTTGTCATGCCTATGTATTGTTTCTTACATAGGCATATTATTAAATAGATTACATTTTCCGAATTGCAGTTTGTGTGGACCTTCTGTTTCCATGGTTAGGGTAGGCCCACATCAACACTTTTAGAGTCCCTTGTAAGATGGCATACATCACATGAACCACATCTAGTGTGTCCTGTAACTGGAGTCAGAGCTAATTGGCCTTCTGTTCTACTAGGTCTAGTCGTGTAGGGTCGTGTGTGAACAAGTAACACCTTCAAGTTAGTGCTTCTCTTGAAGGAAAACAGAGGTTTTGCCAAATCCAAGCCTTTTATACTCCAATTCTTTTAGTAGCAGTCGTTTTATGTGGTGTGAGGCTGTGTAAAAGGTAGTAACACAGACAGTATTGGTAACTGTTGGTTTTTCCACCTTCTCCCGCAGGTTCTCTCTGTTGGTGTTCATTGCTCTCTTTCTAGCTCGCTTAACAACTTTTTCCGGGTATCCTCTATTGTGGAATTTCTTGGTCAGAAGTCTTGCTTCATCGTTGAAAGCCGTCCTGTCTTTACAATTACATTGGAGGCGAGAGAATTGTCCCACTGGTAAATTCTCTCTTAGAGATTTAGGATGGAAACTCTCAAAGTAGAGTAGGGAGTTGTTGTCTGTGGGTTTATGGTAGACCCAGGTGGAAAGTCCTCCTTTTCGTTCGATGACCAAGTCTAGAAATGTCAATTCCGTTCTGGTGATGGTGGCGGGTAAAATGCAAGAGTGGGTTGCGGCCGTTCAGCCATTCCAGAAATCTCTGCACAGTCAACTCATCACCTCTCCATATCAAGAGGACGTCATCAATAAATCTACGCCATAGTCTGATGTTCTGAGAACACAGGTTTCCCGCGTTGTAAATGTGTTCATTCTCAAATGCTCCAACGTACAAGCCTGGCAGACTCGGGGCGAAGGTACTCCCCATGGATGTCCCATGGGTCTGTAAATATACGGTACCCTCAAATTCAGAAAAGTTCCCTGTGAGAGCAATTTCCGCCATGTTCAAGATGAAAGCCCTTGGAGTTTGGTATAACCATTCTTCTGCATATAAGAGGTCCTCCAGTACCCTCAATGTTTCTCTCTTAGGGATGTTTGTGTAGAGTGCCTTGGTGTCAGGGCCCAGCAGTTATTCGTTTTGAGGGTTGAACTCTATCTCCTTGATCAGGTTCAATATGTCCCGTGTGTCCTGTAAGTAAGCTCTCATCTTTTGCGCCAGGGATTTGAAATAGAAATTACAAAACTGGGATAAGGGTTCCAAAATGGACCCAATCCCTGATAAAGCGGTCTCCCTGTGGGTGGTCACGCGGGCTTGTGTATTTAAGGGAGTATGTAGAAGTAAGGTGTGGCCTGGTTGGTCCTTCTTAAGGTAGTCTGCTTCCTGTTGAGAGAGCCAGCCATTTGCCAGGCCCTCTTCCACTAGGGAGCATATCTCCTTTATGATTTCAGTGGAGAAGTCCCTCCTCAGGAATTAGTCATTTCTCTGATCGGATAGTAGACGTAAACACTACCCTGTGTATGTCTTTTTTATCTAGGATGACAATAGCAGCCCCTTTGTCGGCTGGTTTTATCATTAGCGTGGGGTTCTCTTTCAGTTGTTGCAACGCTTCCTTCTCGTTGTTATTCAGATTCATAAAGGGGCGGCCCTGCGGTTTAGTCAGTGCCTCAAAATCATGCATCACTGCCTGCTCAAAGTTCGCCACTTCAAGAGGTAGTGAAGCAATAGGGGGAGTAACGTTCGATTTAGGGCATAATGGTGTGTCACCAGTCCGTGACTCCCTCTACTCTTTTCCTTAGAAAAGACTCTAATTCATATGTTCATGAAGAACACCGCCAATTCCATCCATCTTTGAAAGGTATTTAGCAGGTTGGTTGGGACAACACCCAACCCTTTGTATAGGAGTTTTTCTTGTGATGGGGTCAGTGGTGTTTCTGTCAGGTTTACCAATAATAAACTTCCCGCTCGTGCCTGGTACTTGGTTCTGCGCCGCACTGCTGGTCACCTGTTGGTCCACATCCTCCCATGTGACTCTGTTGTCTTTTCTGTCTCCCTCTGCCCTTTCCTCTGCCTCTGGCTTAAAAAGGTGGTTGTGGCTGTGGGAATTGGGGGTTCTGGAAACCCTGTTGTTGTGGCTATATCATTCCTGGCCATCCAAACCCGGGGTTCATGTAGCCTTGGAAGGGGGCTGGGAGAACGGGACGCAGCGCCCTCTTGGATCCTCGACCTCTTCACCTCCTCTGTCGGTAGGACTCGTAATCACTGACATCACTGCTGCTGCTCTGGGTGTCTAATATCCTCCTCCCTGACTGTGGGCCCCTCCTCATGTCTGCCTGTTATTGTTGGATGTATTCCTCATTCGTGTAGGGGTAAACTTTCTCCTTCGAGAACCGTTTCAAATCTTTTTGCAGTTTAGTGATCTTTGACTGCATAAGATATTCCTTATATTCCCGCAATTCATTGTTGACTTCCTCTAATTTGCGTTTGTATGTGGCTATGATCACATTAGTTTTCACGCCTTGTTCACTTGTCTGTATCTTAATAATCAGTGTGTCTGCTAACCTCTTAGCTGTGTTGATAATGAGAATTAACCAACCTCTGGTACATTTCCAGGCTACGAGGGCCCAGTCTTTTTGAAAAGCTCTGTCTCCCAGGAAGATGAGAGGTTCATTCGTCACCAGAAGTCCTCGTGGTGCAGAGTTACCCCTGAGGTACTCCATGAGGATTGCCCCATGTAGGATGGTTTTTACATGTGTTTTCTTTAATTCGAAAAATGTATCACAACCCTCACCCCGAGTAAGGACTTGATTGATCCGGGTGTCCCCCAACAGTGAGGGTCATGCTAATATTTCTGCTACTGCTTCCTCTCCAAATGATAGGCCCTGGTCTTCTGCCATGATTATAACTGGAGTATGAACTGGTAGGATAGTGATCAAATAATAGGAAAACGGGTGGAAACAGCATAACCTGTGGGTGCACAATGTCACACAACTCCCCTGCGGCTTGGCTGCCGATTTAAATAAATTCAACACAGCCTGAAGATAGGAGAGGTGACATCCCTACTCCGACCTCCCCAATTTAAGACTTGGGGAGGTCGGAGTAGGGATACCACCTTTACCCCCTTCAGGTTGTGTTAAATTTATAGTACATAGTCCACCACATCTTGCTTTGGTACATGATGGGGTTTCTCCTAGCCTTCCCTCACAAGGGAGAGTGGTCCCATTATAGGGTGGCAATTAGCAGTTCGAATGGTGAAAACCCCACTCCCGTCGGAGGCACCTCGCTGTAGGCAAAAGGCAGGCAGGGCAACCGAACATCCCATCTCCTTTTGATTTTTTCAGGGAGTCCCATTATCATGCCTTTCAATGTCTTGTTGAATCTTAACAAGGCCATTGGTGTTGTGAACTTATAGATCACTCCATATTCATCTCACATGTGTTTTAAGTATGCCGACATGAAGTTGGAATCTCTGTCTGATACTACCTCCTTAGTAAACCCTACCCCGGTGAACACACCAATGAGGGCTTTGGCTACCACAGGGGCTGTAGTAGTCCTAAGATGAATGGCTTCAGGATACCTGGTGGCATGATCCACTACCACCAGTATGAATGTGTTTCCTGAGGCGGTTGGAGGCTCAAGTGGACCCACTATATCCACACCTACCCTCTCAAAGGGGACCCCAACCACTGGTAGTGGAATTAAGGGGGCCTTTGGGTATCCTTCTGTTTTGCAACTGACTTGAAAGGTAACACAGGAACTTACAAACTCCTTCACTCTTTGAGACATCTGAGGCCAATAGACGTAGATGACCAATCTTTCCAAAGTTTTGGTCTGGCCCAGATGTCCAGCTAGGGGGATGTCATGGGCTAGAGTGAATAGAAACTTCCTATACAGCTGAGGCACTACCGTTCTCCTAGTGGCACCAGGTTTGGGGTCTCTGGCCTCAGTGTACAGGAGTCATTCCTCCCAATACACCATGTGGGAGCCACTGACATCTCCCTGCTCCTGTGCAGCATCTTGCTGCCTCGGGCCTTCCAGAGTGGGACAGGCCTGCTGTCCAAGGCACAGCTGTTCCATAGAGGGCCCACTGGACCCAAGAGCTCTACCTCGTAAGGTTCAAGCTTTATGGGGTCAGTTACCTCTAGGGCTGACAAGTCCTCACCCTGAGGAAAGGGGTCCTAATCCTGTTGCTGTGTGGAAGCTGTTCACCAGTCTTCCCACCTTTTCTCTCGGGAGGTTGGGCCATCATTTCAGGCTCCAACTCTCCTTTTTCACCCAATGCTAGGCAAGGTGCTCTTGTTTTCACACACACACTGTTTCAGAGATGTACAGCATGGCTGCATGTGTCTTTCTTTCTACCTCAGCCCATGCTGAGGTTTTCAGATCATTTCCAAGCAGACAGGCAGCTGTGAGTTTTGGAGAGCCCACTACCTGTTTCAGGCCAGCAACCCAACCCCCTCCGTCTAATATCACAATAGCCATGGCACTGTCAACATTGATAACTGGATAAGATTTACCAGTTTGGTATTGCTCTGGGGTATTCAGTGTATTTCTCACCATCGTGACACTGGCACCTGTATCCAGCAGGGCTTCTATCTTAGTCCCATTCACTAAGGGGTACTGCAAGTAATTCTTTAAATTAAGGATCCAGACAGCCATAGTGGCTAACCCTTCCTCCCTTTGAGAGACTAAAACAGACTCTGTGTGGACCATGATTTGCTCTGGGCACATTATTGATTCCATATGGAGATTTGCCACACCAGTAGAAACTGGAGGGGGGTCTAGGGGTTGGTTTATTGGGACAATCATGATCTCCAGTTCTGTGTCCCATCTTGTTACAGTGGAAACACCAGGCCTAAGTTTAGTTGTTTTCCCTTGTCCCACTAGTAGGCTTGGAAGAGTTCTTGGGAGTAACCCCTTGACTAGGATTTTGGGGGCCTTTAGAAGACTCTTGTATTTTATCTTTGGGTTTCTCATTCTCTTTCCCCTGGAGAGGCTTTTTGACCCCTTTCTTTTGCTCACACACAGTGGTTGACTTGTTCACCCTTGTCTTGACCCAGTGGTCCAGCTTCTTTCAGAATTCTTGGGGAGAAATTAGACCTACGTCTACTAGATGCTGATGCAACTTTTCATTGATGCAGTTACTTAAAATGTGTTCCTTCATAAACAAATTATAAAGTCCTTAATAATTCTGCACTTTACTTCCAGTTAACGACCACCTAGTGTCTTTACTGAGTAGTCCACAAATTCCACCCAAGACTGACTTTGGGAATTCTGGGCCACCCTGAATTTAATTCTGTACTTCTCAGTAATGAGTCCTAATCCCTCAATCAGGGTACCTTCATGAGCTCATAGGACTCTGCTTCTGCCCGAGTAAGGGTCAGATGTCTTTCTCTGCACTTACCAGAGAACAGTTCCCAAAGAAGTGTCCCCAGTGAGGCCTCCTCACTTTTCTGGCTTGACAAGCCCTCTCAAAGTCTGTGAACCACTTGGTGATATCATCACCATCCTCAAATTTAGGGACAATGCCTTTGGGGATTTTATGATAGTAGGGTCTCTCTTGGTTTTTAGTACTGCTGCCACCATTGATGGGACCTAGGCCCATATCTGCTCTCTCTTCTAGTGCTAGGAGCCTAGTTTCTGGCTCTAGTTTCTTGGTCAACCTTCTAAAAGGTTGGCTTCTTCTGTAAAGTCGGCTTCATTGTCTTGTACATAGTGTAGCCTACCTATGTAGATTCTAGACCTTCTACTCCCTCACTTGGAGGTGGTAGCTCAAAGTTCAGTTCCTTCCTAAATAGTTGAGGTGGATCTCATCCCCCTCACTACCTTCGTCATCTCCCTGTGAGTCTTTCACACCAGGAAAGGGGTGGTCCTTTTCATACTCTGCCAGAAACTCCAGGAGTTCTTTTCTGGTAGGGTTGTACCCTGTTCTTATTTTTCTAGCTTGACAGGGAAGCCTTAGCGCCTAACCCTTATGTTGGAGTAAGGGGTGAGGTTGAGTTCCTCAGCCATATTCCGTGTTGCTCATTATTTTCCTAAAGTGGCGTTCTTTTTAGAAGACCTACACAACAAAGTTCTAAGTACTTCCCCCCCTAACTTCAGTGACTTTTACTTTTTCTAAAAATGCTACAGGGATTAAATTCAAGACTCTATCAAAACTTTTAGTAATTTTGAAACAAAATTGTCAATTCAAAAAAATGAGTTTAAGTAAAGTCAATTTTAGTATTCTTATCTTGTGATCAGAGGTTAACTAAGTTATTCCAATAAATGCAGGCTTTACATACCACCGCTGATCTACCAATGTAGGAAGCTGGTTCGGTATATACTGTACCAAAGTAAGGTATATTGTGCAGAGAGTCCAGTGGATCCCAAGAGGTATAGCAGAGGCTAAATTAGGTAAGTACTAACAGCTCTCTTTGTGGTAGTGTGGGCAAGCAGTTAGGCTTATCCAGAGGGTGTGTTAAGCATTTATTGTATTTACTCACTCAAGACTGAAGGCACACACCCAGAGACTGAATCCAGACCAATTTGGTTAGTATCAAAAACGGTATACTTATGTTTTATTTTCTAGAACAAGCAGATCTTGGTACAGGTATGTAAAATATACTTTCCATCATAGAACGTTTCAAGAAGTGCAATTGGGAATAGATTTGCAATCGTTACAGGTTTGTATTGGTTTAAAAAGCAGTTTAAATTACACAGTAATTACTTTTGGAATACATTGGCTATTCGGGGTGGTATGCCTAGATGCCACTCAGGGAATCTCACAATACAAGGTAAGTAAGACTTTTCAAGATTTAAGGTACAGTTACTTCTTTCATAGAAAACAGCGGTTAAACCCAGAACATTTTGGAACAAAAACTCATAACATTAGTTCCTATAGGAGAAAAATGGTTATCGGTTTTACAAGTAAATATTGGACTTACGAGTGGGAGTTTTGGGGGTCAGGACAAAGGTTCCCCAAGGTTTAGGTACGCACTCAAGTTGCACCACCAGCGGCACTGGGGCGGCTGGGTGCAGAGTGCAGGGGCCCAATGTTAGCCAATGGGGCTAAGGGGGTGTTAGGTCAGGGACTGCCTACGAGCAGACCACTCAGGTTTTGGAGCAAAGCTCCAGGGTTTAAGGTCAGCACTGCAGGTGCCAATGATCAGCACAGGATCTGTACCACCAGCGGCACAGGGGCGGCTGGGTGCAGTGTGCCAAGAAGACGTCGAGACCCTGTGGATGGCATTGGAGGCCTTCAGTTCGGTAAAGCGAGGGGGATTTCTGAAGGCGGCCACCAGCAGGAGAGGTAAGCTGGGTTCTTGGGGGATGCCTGGACACCGTCGGTTGGGCCACCCAAGGCCGTGGGGCATCAGGTGCGGGGTGTCTTCTGGCATCTGGTTCTTCTTGCCGGCTTTGGTCACGGTCATAGGGACCCTTCAGGTTGAGGTTGCAGACTTCTGCTTGAAGCTTGAGGGAGGTCAGGGTTCACCAGATCCCAGGTCAGTATAGCTGGGGAGACCTCCTCATGGTGTTGGGCAATTAAAACTCGGTCCGTGGGCATCTGGTGCAGAGTGGTGCAAAATCGCGGAGTCGCCTGGATCTAGATACTGTGGGTGAGTCTTGGCTTGGCAAATCCAGTGGTAACGGTATACAGAGTCTTAAAGATGGTTGCAGGTCAGGTCCTCCGGGCTCTGAGGGCTGCTGGACTTGCTGAGGTTCTCGCTGTAGGCAGGACAAAGTCAGGACAGGCTGATACAGCTGGGGCAAAAGTAGTAGGTGTCCTCTTCTTCCTGGGTCAACACGGCTCTTTAGTCCTTCTTCTTTCTTTCTTGAATATGAGCAGGCAAGGTTCAGGGTTGCCCCTATATACTAAATTTAGGGGTGTTAAGGGGCGTGCAAGCCGGTACCAATGGATCCCTTCCATGCGGTGAGTACCCCCCCTGTTACGCCACCCTCCAGTGGGAGGGGGACATGAGCTTCTCGCTAATTGGCTGGGTCCCCTCATCTTCAAGATGGAGGGGACTGAGATGTTTGCTTCACCTCGCCTCCCCCACCTGAGGGATGGGGCTGTCAAAGGTGGGGCCACATCTCCTCCTATCTTGGTTTTCCAGCCGATTCTCCCACCTAAAGTACGGGGCACAACTGGTGGGAGCCAGTTTCTGGGGGAGCAAAAGGTAGGGACAGCTTACAAAGAAGGCAGACCTTTGAAGCTTCTCCTTCTTGTTCCCAGACCATCTAGGGGGAGGAGGCATGACACCTCTGCCCAGGATGGGCTTTGTTTCTGGACCCAGAGAGCAAAGGTTCTCTACCCAGGGGTCCAGAAACCTCTCTGGTGGTGGCAAATGGTGGGTAACCTTTCAGGCTGGTCGTGGTTCAGGGGACATTACCGGCCACCTAAGAGACCTCCACTGGCTCCTGGTCAACAAAAGATCCCCTTCAAGCTCCTCACACTCACCTACAAAGCCCAACACGATGCAGAACCTATGTACCTCAACCACCATTTTGCATTTCACGTACCCACCAGAGACCTTCGCTCTGCCCAACTGTCGTTGCCACTGTCCCATGTATCCTCAAGACCACAGCCGGAGGCAGATCCTTCTCCTACCTCACAGCACAGACCTGGAACACCCTGCCTCTCCACTTCAGGCAATCACCGTCACCGTCTCAATTCAGGAAGGACCTCATGACCTGGCTCTTTGACTGAACCACAGTGCCTTCGAGGGACCAGCAGCCCCACCTTCCCCCAGTGCCTTGAGACCCTTACGGGGGTGATCAGTCGCGCTTTACAAGCCATTGATTGATTGGTTGATTCTGCTCACGCAGGCCTCCAACTTCCCCTCAGTGCTACACACAGGTGTGTCCAATATGGCAATTTTGTCCTACAGATCAGTTTACAGGTTCTGTATTAATGCAGAAGCACTGGTTCCCCTTCAAAGAGATGCAGTCCCTCATCCAGCTCCTCTACAACATCCTTCTTGGTGGGTCTCAAGGCTGTACCTTTGAGGCTAAAGATGTCTTCCTTCCCTCTCTTTTTATTTGCCATATTTCCCAACTGTGAGAATCGTAGTGAAGCTCAATATCCCATTGAGGACTCTAGAGGGGTTGGCGGTGTAGGGCCAGAACCCCTGGTGGGGTGTTAAAAGCAACCCCTGACCTCTGATGGTCAAAACATAGGCAGCAGTCAATCTCAGGTAAGCAAGGCTGCCATGGCTTGTCCAGTCCCAACACCCCACCTCCTTCAGTCCAATATACCCCACTCTTGCATCCTGGCAGGGCCCAGGCAAGTCTTCTACTGATGCTTCTCCAGCTTTACCCCACCGCTCACTAGAAGCGTTGACTTTTGGGAGACTGGCATCACCAGCATACTCCCATTGCTCAACAGTGTTTGTCACACCACCTAGATCTAGGCAGTGCCAGGAGCCTCCAACAATGTTGTGCCACCACCACAGCTCTGCAAAACAGGCAAAGTGTCACTAAACTGCCTTTACACTTTCTGTGAGGGTGAATGAATTTCTGTTGTTGGCCATTTATGCTTATTAATGCTTGGGGACACTGAGGCATCTAACTGCCTGGGTGATTGCTACAGGAGAAACATCAATCGAATACTTTGCTATTAGTCACGACCTGTGTAGGGATTTATCTATAGGGGTGATTGGATGCCAGAGAGCCCTTTCCATGGGGAGAAGACATGCTGGATGCCAACAACCCTTCCTCAACACTTAGTCAAGGCTGGGTGTATAATTGTACTGCCAAACCATACGCTAAATGTCATTAACTGTGCTCCCCATATTGCTGCTTTCCCATGATGCTGCCTTTCTTTTGACACCGCTCCACATCACTATTTACTCCGCTGCAGCCCTCACCACACTTTCAACCTTTCATTTTGTGCGTGTCCTCACATGGTCAGAATTAATTGGAGAACCCTTAGTTAAGTTTTTAATAGAGTTGATGTGGTTTATCAACCATACAAAACCTGAAAAGTGTGGCTAATCGCCTGTTAAGGTATTGAATTAAATCGGCAAACAATGTTTTGAGTCCTCTCACTATTTGCCTTGAGGTTTCCAAAAGTAATGCATGTAAAGTGGGTAGGTCTCGTAGTATGCTTATTTACATTTTATGCCAGTTAGAAATCACATTGGATCATCCATATTCTCCAGCTACTCAACTACTGCAGGTCCAGCCTAACTGAGAACTGCCTTTATAATTAGGTTTTCGTTTTTGTAAGTATTTAACCAAAAGATCAAGTTAAGAGCCTATGTATCCTCCATCTGTCTTAGTGCAGTTGAAGCATGGCAGCTGGTGGATTTGAAGGCAGCTATTTAGAGACTGCACCAAAGGTATGTAAAAAGGCAAGTCCATCTGCGCCCATCTGCCCTGATTCCACGTGGGATGCTGATGTACTACCTTTGGTGCTAACCTGGTGGGTCAAGCCATATAGCTTGCTGCTGGCTCTCTGGCCTTCTTGACCATGTCCAAATGGGTTTTCCTCACCTAATGTGACATGGAGACCGTGTTATCACAGTATTATTGAATTGTCTGAGGCTTGGTAGTGACAAAGGTTCCCCAGCAGGTCTGATCTCATTAAATATGTTGGCCACTTTTCATACTGTGGGCCATAACTTTTAGATCCACCAGAAAGCAGCAGCTGGCCTTCAGGGTGTTGCTCTTTCACAGTTCTCTTAATTCTAGTCCAAATGGACACAGTCTTTGGGTCTTCCCCCATTCAATCCAAGTCAAGAATGGTCACTTGCAGTGCTCTGTACTCTTCTTCCTTCTCTTCCATCTTTTTTTATATTTATTGCAAATGATCAGCAGGTCTGTGTTGATCCTTTGGATAACAAGCTGCTTCTTATGCAGAAGACACTCAGTTGATCTTGTGTTTGGACCTCCTCTACAAAGTGTTCCAGATAATGATTCAGGCCTACCTTGCCATCATTCAAGGTTGGATGAGTACAAGCCCACTAAACTGCAATACTAGTATGACTGAGATCTTAATTTACAGAAGAAATAAGTTGTAACAGTCCGCTTTATGGCATATCCACATGGACCCAATGCACTGACCTTAACCAGACATTAACCAGAGTTAATAATCTTGTCTTTTCTTCTGATAAACACCTGTCTGTGAAAACCCGGATTACGGTGAAGACTTCTTGTGGCTTTTTTCAGCTGTGCATATTAAATGGATACTTCCTTTTAAGCCCCGTTTTCTCAGGGCCGCAGTAGTTGCATCCAGTGTTCTGGCCAGACTACATTATGCTAATGGCTGCTATGATAGGCTGTAGAAAATGTCTGTCAGGCTTGCTTGCTGTAAGTCTTTAGAAGGTCAACCATACATCTATCTGAACGGTGCTGAAAATTTCACTGGCTTTCTTTCTCAGAGCATATTCAGTTTAAGATTCTCTGCATCGTCCATCTGGCCTTCTAGTACACAGGAGCCTTGTGCTTTCGGACCAGGAACATTTATTATGCTCCAACTAGATGCTTGCACTCGGACAAACACATCCTTCAGTTACTTGCCAACAGGTGGACTTGCATCAGTGGTATAGCATTTTCTATTCCCGCTTCTCCATTTTGGAATCATCTGCAAATTTTCTTCTGGTTAAAAAAGTCAACCATGTGCCCTTTCTAGGCGTGTGAAGGTAGCGTTGTCTTTAATGGGATCAACGTCTCAAGACTCATTTTATTTTTCAGTTGCCTCCTGTTTTTCTCCTCTTTAGCAGTCCTGGCTTTAAACATTTTCCACTGTGTTTTGTACAAATTTCAGCTGTAACCTTGACCTGATTGACAATGTACTCCTCAATAATGTCAGATAATCATCCAGACAATTATTGGCTCTGTCCTTGTTTCTCACAAATGACATATAGGTGCATATCTGCTAAATTCCAATTAGGTTGATGCTTTTCTGACTATGTTTTCTCTTGTTGTTTGCTACTTGGTATCGTTTTAACTGTTTGAAGACTGCAATTCCAATGCAAAGCAATACAAATTTCTCTGTCTTATAGGTGAAAACAGACCAGGATTGATCAACGGACAAAACCAAGTAAGGACTTGATTGCATAAAATGTTATAGAGCGAGTTCATTTTCCTGTGTGGGATGTGACATAAAAATATGCTAAATGATTGACGTTTGCCTTGAGAACTGGGTCTGTGTGCAAAGCATTAAACACCGTGTGTTGCCGTGTTCAGAGCCGTGCATAGTTTTATAATGCATGGGAAATCACAACCCTTGTACAAAAGCTGATCTCTAATTTCAGTATTACAAAATGATGTAGTAACTTATTACAGTTGAGATGGTAAGTCACAATGTCTCCTGCCAGGGCTAGCACCTAAGGTGAAATTCAGGTCACAGAGTTTTTCTAAAATGAACAACAGAAACAACATATGAGAACATGTTTATTTGTTGCATGGTGGTCAGTGGTTCCCAACCTGTGGTCTGGGGACCTCTAGGGGTCCACAAAGCCTCCTCAGGGGGTCTGCTACTACTTAGGAAATTAGATATTAACAGATTAATAAAAATGTATCTGTAGGAAAGTAGGATCTGCTTTCATGGTTATCCGCACTTTTTGCTGGTGTCTGTATGTTTTTTTGACTAGCCTGCTAATCAGGACCCCAGTTACTGTGCTTACTCCCTTAATTTGACTACTTTGGTACCTCGACTACTTTAAAGGGCACAAGTGGTGCCCTACTTATATACTCTAGTTAGAACCAGTTCTGGGAGCCCTTGGCTCCAGCTCTGGCAAGAAACTGGACCAAGGACATGGGGGTATCCTACCCTCTGTCCAGCCCCTCCTCTGGGAGGGACCCCTGAGTCATCCTAACCCCTTTCCTAAGGTATAAAAGGGCTTACCTGTGGGTGGGTTCTCAGATTCATAGTGGGACAAGACTCAAGCTTGAAGCCATGTCACTCTTTGACCGTCTGGAGACTTGGACTTCGCCTGGAACCGAGACTGCATCCTGCTGCTACTGGTCTCGGTGTTCTGCAAGTCCACTTCATGGTAAACATTGTTTACTGCGATCCCTTTTTTCAGCAGGCAATTACAACGCGGTTGTTACCATGACCGCGTTGTAACAACGCATACCATTTCTCCACAATTCAGAATAACGACTTGCGGAGGGGGCAGAAGGTGTTGGATTTGAAATCTAACACCTTCCCCACTGTTGCACATACTGGAGTTGGAATAGTAAATTATACTATTCCAACATCCAGCGCCCCCCTAGAGCAAGTCCTTGTTACGACTTCCGGGGTAATGGTATGCGGTTTTACAACGCGGCGTTGTAACAACCACGTTTTAATTGCATGCGGGGAAAAAGCATGCAGAGTACAGTGGTATATTACTACTTCATTTTTTGGGTTTCATCCAGGATCTTCAACAGACCTGTGGGTATCAAGGAAACCGGAAGTAATCACCCTTGGAGTGAAGGAGTCACTCCCCTGCATCTGCAGGCACCGCACCAAAGCAAACCAGTCTGCTGCTTCTGATGTGCCACGGGCTTCAAAAGGCTCAGTATGAATCTGTAACCTGTGAGATATGACTCTTTGAAAGAAATTTAGCACGTCGATGATACCGTTGACGACCTCGACGTCGGGGGGGAATTAATTAATGGAGAAAGGAAGCGTCATGTAACTCCTGAAGTCACTTCACCTATACTACCTTCTCATCTCCTGGAAGAGGAGGAATCAGACGATGAGGGACCTTTTGGTTATGCTCATAGCCCTTCAGAATTGAACGTTAAGTGCCAGGAGGACGATTTTGAAGAGGGCTATGAGGGGGAACATTACTATAATCCTCCCCAGGAATACCATGGTGGATATCAGAAGGAAGTAGTCTGCCTGCCTTCCTCTTTAATTTCGGACTTGCAATTCATGCTGTTGGGTTACAAGAAAAGGTTTCCAATGCCGTCCTTGATTTCGAGTCAGGCACCAGTTCCCCCAAGACAACACTCAGTGCCTTCCACTCCTCAGGCACCACCATCGTTGCATACAGTAACGGACCCTCCACCAACGCCACCTTTTGTCCGTCACCAGGATACCTCGTATGACGATCAGGAGGACATAGATCTTCCAGACCAACATGATGGATGGGATGACTATGTTATTCCCACTCCTTCTTTTCCTATTATAAAGGGCGGGCAATATGTTTGATCTGCGGATGCCAACTTTGCAGACAAAGTGTTTTTTATATGACTTTAAGGAGCCTTTTAAGAAGTTGGTGCGGGCCATCCCCATTGTTAAATATTTATGGGATGAGGGTCTTAAGGTCATGAAGACCCCGGCCACGGTGGTTCCTGTCTTTCCATGATTGGAGAAACAATAGAAGGCCCCAGAAGATAGCCCGGATTGCCTGGTGAGTCATCTGAAACCAAACTAGTTAATATTGCAGGCGGCGCAGCAAAAGTCGAAGAATCCGGCAGCCCCTCTAACTATACCTCCAGACAAGGAAGGTAGACGCCTGAACAACACAGGCAAGACATTTTCTTCTATGTCAGGTTTAATGGTCAGGGCAGCTAATGCTTTAGCCCTTTTGGGCCGCTACGACCGGCAGATGTGTTATGACCTTTCCCTTACATCGACCAACTCCCAGAGGCCCAGAAGATCCTCCATGAAGGAGAGAGAGCTTCCTCTGAGTTCTTAGACTGTGCGATGGACATCGCTACAACGGATTTTCGATCTTTGGCTGGAACAGCGGTCCTACGTCGACAGAGTTGGCTTAGAGCAACCTCGTTCAGACCAGCGGTCCAGAACAAGATACTGGATCTTCCCTTTGATGGGGAGGCTCTCTTTGGAAAGCATGTGGATGATGCTCTCCAAGATATAAAAAAGGTCACTGACATGGCGAAGTCATTGGGGATGCTCTAGTACCGTAAGGTTCCCTTTCAAAGAGCTTGGGGAAGGGGGCTACCCTCGTACAGAGGAGGATTTCAGCAAAACAAATGTTCCTCCTATACGTCTGCCGCGCAGTCTTATCACCCGCAATAAAGTCAGAGACAAGGTCAATCTGCAGCCTTCTCCAAGTCGGCACCCAGAGGGAGAGCAGGATGTCAGGGGAAGGATCCTTCACAATGCCAGCTTATCGGCTCCGGCCACTGTTCTTTCCCAACACCATACACCTGTAGGGGGAAAGATTTCTTTATGCTTACGAAACTGGCAAAAGATAACAACGGATCAATCGGTGCTCAACATAGTTCAATTTGGCCATACGTTGGAATTTGTTCAACCTCCTCCACCCACCCCTCCTCGCATGCACGTCGCGAAACATCCACGTCTCCTGCACCTAGAAGTCCAAGTAATGTTACATAAGGGGGCAATAGAACAAGTCCCGTTATCTCAGAGAGAAAAGGGGTTCCACTCCCGGTTCTTTCTGGTTCGAAAGACTGTCAAAAAGTGGCGTCCTAGCCTGGATCTGAGGGTGCTCAATGCCTATCTCATCAAGCAGTCACTTCGAATGGTCTCCTTACAGGACATACTTCTGCTTCTAAATTCGGGAGATTTCATAGCCACTTTAGACCTAGAGGACGCTTATTTCCATGTTCCCATTCATCCATCCCACAGGAAGTTCCTCCGCTTTATGGTAGCCAGGAGCCACTACCATTTCAAAGTTCTCCCTTTTGGCTTCAGATCGGCACCAAGGATCTTTACAAAATGTCTGGCTCCTGTAGCGGCCTTCCTCAGAAGTCAACAGCGCCAGGTATTTTCCTACGTAGACGACTGGCTGATAAAAGCTCCTTCCAAGGCGGCAGCCAGGGAATCTGTGACAGCCTGCACAAGGTTATTCAGAGATCTAGGTCTTACCCTCAACAGGAACAAGTCAAACTTGCATCCTTCCAAGAACGCCGTTTTTCTGGGAGCCATATTAGACACGTCCCTGAATAGAGCATTTCCATCACTAGAAAGACAGGCCAAGCTTGTGTCAATGGCTGCACTACTTCTAAAAAGAAAGTCACTTTCAGTTCTCCTCTACAAATCCCTCCTGGGATCCATGTTGTCCTGCATTCCTCTGATACCCCACTGCAGGCTGCAGATGCGGCTTCTTCAGGAGCAACTGGACTTACAGTGGCCTCAAGTGGAAGGATCTTTCGAGGACATGGTCATGGTAACATCACCAATGAGGCAAGCCACTTCATGGTGGACTCACCAAGCAAACATTTCTCAAAGTCTCTCTTTTCTGGCCACCCCAGCTCCACGGATAATTACAACAGATGCATCTCTAGAGGGTTGGGAGCAGTCTTACAAGACCTTCATATAAGTGGCCGTTGGCAACAGCATCATCGTCTTCTGCACATCAACTTGCTGGAGCTAAGAGCAAATCGCTTGACCCTACAGGCATTTCTCCCAAGGGTCAGAAACTCGTCGGTCCTCATCAGGACAGACAATACGACGGCCATGCATTACATCAACAAACAGGGCGGCACAACGTCCCGTCTGTTGCCCTTAGAAGCTCAAAGTATCTGGGAATGGGCAATCCAACATGGGGTTTCACTGAAAGCCGGGCATCTTCCTGGAAATCGCAATGAGACGGCAGATACACTAAGCAGACTAAAGTTGGTCTGTCACAAGTGGGAGCTGGATCAGAAGACACTGGTCAACATTTTCCGGCTATGGGGCAAGCTGTCCATAGATCTGTTTGCGACACCGGAGAACAAGAATTGCTGGTGCTTCGCAAGCTGGCATCACCATCCTGGATCCTAGGGGAATACGTTTTCGATGGCATGGTCAGGGGCCTTTGATTACGCTTTTCCTCCCATTCCTCTTCTGCCCAGGCTACTCATGAAGATGAAGGTGGAACCCTGCAAGATGATCCTCATAGCACCGTCTTGGCCTCGCCAGTATTGGAACACAGAGCTTCTTCTTCTGTCGGTGGAACAACCGATTCTCTTGTATCCTATCCCATCATTGCTGACGATGTCCCTGGGCCAAGTGCTGCATCCGGATCCCAGATCTCTTCAATTGTCAGCATGGCTCCTGAACACAAAGAGTTTCTCGGCCTGAATCTGTCCACGAAGTGTAGAAACATTCTTTCTCAAGCTCGAGCTGATAGTACGAACAAGACATACCAAATTAAGTGGAAAGGTTTCTGTCTCTGGTGCCAAGAATCAGAAGTTCATCCTTTCTCTTCTTTGGCTTATGAGATTCTTTCTTACATACCTTCATTGGGCAATGCAGGCTTAGCTCACATATCCATTCAAGTTCATCTCGCATTAATCTCTCATTTAAGAAGAACATCTTCGGGCCCTTCTCTATGGTCAGCGAGAATAATAAAGCAATTTATGAAAGGGCTTCTTAGGGTTTTCCCTCCGATCAAACCTCCACCACTATGGCACCTTAATGTGGTCTTGGCTCAGCTCATGAAGCATCCCTTTGAACCTATCCATAAAGCAGAGTTAAAATTCCTTTCATGGAAGGTGGCGCTAACATCTTCAAGAAGGGTTTGCGAATTGCAGGCACTCACTATCCAGGAGCCTTTTCTTCAGTTCAAAAATTACAGAGTGGTTCTTCGTACTAACCCCAAATTCATCCCTAAGGTGCCTGTGGACTTTCATCTGAATGAACCTCTGGTTCTTAAGACTTTTTTCCCCCAGCATACTACACCAGCTGAGAGATCACTTAATTCTCTGGATATTCAGCGTTGCTTAAAATTCTATCTCCAAAGAACTAAGCACTTTAGAAAGTCACCTCAGTTCTTTGTAACTTATAGTGCTTCTTGTAAGGGTTTTCCCCTGTCTAAACAGGGCATTGCACGTTGTATTTCCAGCTCTATCCAATACTGACATCAATTGGCTGGGAAACCCCTCAAGGGAAAGGTCCGTGCTCACTCGACGAGGGCAATCTCTTACTCTACGGCCCTCTTTGGTGGGGTACCTATTCGGGGGACATCTGCAGAGCAGCCACCTGGAAGAGTATCCATACCTTTACCAGACATTACTGCTCAGATTCTTCGACACGCAGTGATACTGCAGTGGGCCAAGCAGTCCTGAGGAATCTGTTTCAATAGCGGTGAGCTTTCTGTTTCATCCCTCCTTCCTTTTACTTCCTAAAAACCTTGCATATTCTTTGATAAATGTATTGTTTCCTGGTATACTGTCTGCATATGAGCTTTGCACATTCTGAGGATGCTTATTGCTGCACTGGTGATTCTTTGTGTTTAATTGTATAGTTAAGGCTTAATATTTAAGGGTTGTCTTGAGGTATTACAGAGTCCAGGCTGAGGAGATGGTTTCCTCTTTCTACTCTTTTCTGTGCTTATGGACTATTTTAAAGAAGATCAAGACAAGAAATGTGCTCATAACTGCTAGTTGCTCTGATTCACGTATGTGAATCTATGAAAGTTCTAATACTGGAGTAAGAAAATAAGGTACTTACCTGTAACTCTAGTTCTCCAGTATTGGAATCTTTCATAGATTAACATGCGACCCACCCTCCTCCCCTGGGAAAGCTCAACCTTCTTTTTTTTTTTATCTCTATTGTTTATCCTATGGCTCTACTGCTACGAAAATCTGAAGGAGGATTCTAGAGGGTGAGGCTGATCTGATTGGTTGTGTGCTTTGTTTGGTCTCTTTTCAAAAAGAGGTAGATATGTTACAAAACTGAAATGGGCCTGAGCCTAGTTTCTAGTTTGTAATAGCTTTGCATTGCTGTTTTGATGTACCGGGGACTCCCATCTAGACGACGGGGAAGGATTCAAGCATGTGAATCTATGAAAGATTCCCATACTGATGAGCTAAAGTTACAGGTAAGTAACTTATTTTCTTCCCTGCTCACTTCACACAACACCCTAATTGCTTCTCTAACCACTACCACTTAATCTGCCATGGTAAAATATAACTCACTAATAAAGGCCCTACGCCACTTATTACAGGAAAAAGGAAACCCCCTACCACCTAACAGGACCACAGCGTCGGAATGGCATAAACACTGAGGGGAATAAACAAACGGTTATCTAAACCTCGTCCCCTGCATAGAAAAGGACCAATGGGAGCTACTCAAAGGCCTGGGGTACACCATTTGCCCAAAGCTGCCCTGGGGTGGACATCCTATAGATGCCACCCCCTGGATCCCCCAGTCTTGCCCAATGACTTTGCCTTACTTTCCTGAAGATAACATGTGTTTAAAAGAAATGGAATTAGGGGTTTTACCCCGTGTGGAAACTATGCAGAATCAGGCATTCCCTGTAGTAAGTAGCTAGCATCAAAGTATAAGCTCCTAGTATCGAGGAAGATGAGATGGGCGCCGTTAACTCTAAATGTCATTCATATCCTTTCGCTCATTATAAATATGCCTTAGTTAGACCACCTGGCCCATCTAGGATGTTTGCCTCTTGCATCTCTCGTATCGCAAGAATTATAACATGCATTCACAGAGCTGTTGTTCTCCATTTAAGGAGTGTAGGCTCCTGTCTGAAAGAAGGCAAACATGTTCTGCTAGTGAGCTGAGAGTCTAATGTGAGCCTCAGTGGGATGAGGCATGCCAGTTTGCTCCTTGTTGCCATCTTTGGTTATCATTAGGCCAGTCCTAATGTGTTCAGCAGTGCCCATTCTCTCTGCCATGTGTCACAAGTCGCAGCCCTCGTAGCCGAGGAGGGCACGCCTAGTTTGTCGGCCTCTCACCCTCAGGCCCATTTCCTCTGTTGGTGCTAGTATTATGATGCACATTTCAGCGTTCTCGCTTTCTTTTTTAAATTCCTTCCCTCCTTCCTTTGTTAAAAATAAAAAAGAATGTTTGCTTTGACCTGTGGAGAGGCTGAGGTATTTCGTTTGTGGGTCAGGGGACCTGTCCTGACAAGTACCACGCATCAGGCGTTAGACTAACGCATGTTAGTGTGGTGGTTAGCATCATGTATTAAAATGCATTATTCACGCATTTTGACCACCTGCGCGCTGAGGGTGAAGCAGGTAACTGGCCGCGCCAGTCGCAACTGCATTTACAGCAGCGCGTCGTCCCAGTGGTCAATGAGAACTGGGTAGCTCTGAGAGAGAGCACAGAGCGAGCTCCTGCTGTGGCAGGGCATCTCTAGAATGACAGGAGTGGAGCCCTGGAGTTGCCCCCTTTCCCCCTACGGAGCCGCAGCGTGCCGCCACATAAGCAATCTGAAACCTTGGCAGCTATGCGTCGCATCCTCGCACATGGGTGTTTTCTTGGTCAACTTCTGAAATTGCAAGGGACATCGAGCACAGCAATCGTCTGTATCCCCTGTCTTCGCATTGTAGTCACCTGAGTTTGGCTCCATCTTAAAAATAGCTCTTTTAAGGGTCTGTTCTGGAAACTGGCCCCATTCAGAATCCTAAATCTGACTTCTGTTGGTCCAATCGAACATGCCAGTAGACTGCTTTTGACGCTCACGTTTTTAGGTCGAGCCTAGCGTGGCAGCGCATTCGCCGCTCGCTTTGCGCAGCATGCAGTATTTAGTATAGCCTGGAAGCTCCGCCCACTCTCCACCCATCTTTTTCATTGGCTTAGGTCCTAAATGCTGCCTTCCAATTAGGTTTAGGCTTGTTAGTCCCTCCTCATGACAGTCATGTCATCATTTGTTGCCTTCCATGGCTACTGGCCCCTTTACTCCGAATACTATATTCTTCCCTGTCTCCTCCGCCCCTTCCTGCAGTCTGTGCCTTCTCGCCCCCCCCCCCCCACTCCCGTCCGTGCCTTCTTGCCTGCCCGCACTCCCGTTTCCAATGCAATAGGTTCTGCGTAAATTCGAGTCATATTGCATTGCAAATGCTTGTTTATTGCTATCCTTTCTCATTCTCAACAGGAGTTGGGGAAGGGCTGCTTCAATGAATGTCATGCTCTGGTATGCCACCTGTTGTTTCTAAGGCGCATCTGCATTGCCATGCTAAGGTATGCCACCTGTTGTTGTAAAACTCACCATTGTCATTGTGTTAAACGGCGCAAAGTTTCAAATTAATTCCGCGCCTCTCATTGTCACCACATTCAGTTATTCAAGGCACATTGTTTCATCCCTCTGTTCCTCACTATAAATTGGAAGCTCTGAAAATCGGCTAATTCAAGTTAAAAGTGAAAACATAAAAAACGGATATTTAAATGTACAATTCGCCTGAGCATTCCAAGCGCAGTGGTGGATAGTCTGGGAATATGTCACTGCCACGGATGGTGTTTGGCCGCCCCACTCTCATCCCACATCTTGCAGACACTGAGCCATCCCGCTAAACTCACCCAAGCCCCCAGAGGCGATTAACTCATAGTGTGCATTACACAAAACTCACCCCATTCCCCATTGCGCCAGTGTTTCTCCGGCCAGAAGTACCTAAAATTCGACATGTAGAGAGCCTAGAAGCAACATTTTGTGCGCATCGTGCTATAACAACTTAGTTTACTTCTACAGAGCACTGACAAGCACTGTCAAATTTAGCAACGTTTTTGTGCATTTTAAATGCTCGTGGACATTTACAAAGGATTGTGTGCAGTATTAAAGGACCTCGAACACGTGAAAAAGGTTTGTGTACTAATTTTAAACGCTGTAAAGTTTAAAAATACTCAAACACTTCTTTCACTTTTAAAGAACGAGATGCAGCTTTTCACGATTTCTTTGTAATATTACAAAATGAGGCACACTATTAAATTATTTCTCAACACCATTGTTTATTTATTTATTTATTTATGGGATTTTTAATGCGCAACTAATACCCTAGGGTGTCTAGGCGCAATGAGATGCTCTAGGATACACAAAAATTGAGGACAGGAACTTATTGATTAAATAGCCAAGTTTTCAGAGCCTTACGGAAGGCAATGAGTGTTGGTGCTGTTTTAATATACAAGGGGAGTGTGTTCCACAGTATGGGGGTCGCTACCAGGAAGCGTCTATCTCCCCATGTGGCCGTTCTTGTTCGGGGAACATGCAATAGGTGGCTTGCTGCTGATCTTAGATTCTTTCCAGGTATGTACACCTGAAAAGCTTCCTTTAAGAACTTTGGTCCAGTCTGATGAGTGGCCTTGTAGGCGATGCAGAGAGCCTTGAATTTAATTCTGCTCTCCACTCTTAGCCAATGTAGATGGCGTATGGCTGCTGAAGTAGAGTGTCGCCAAGGAATATTAAGCAGAATTCGTGCTGCCACATTTTGCACGGACTGCAGTTTGTTCAGGATGTATTTGTGAGTGCTAAGGAAGAGGGCGTTTCCATAGTCCAGCTTCGAAAATACTAAGGTGGTAATCAGTGTTTTCCCTGCCGAAGCGGGTAGGTATGGCATGAGTTTTTTTATTTTCTTCAGCACGAAGAATGCAGCAGAGACCACCTTGTTGACATGATAACCAAAAGATAGCCTGTTATCAAAGATCACTCCCAAATTCCTAACCTTGACAGCTGGAATCGGGGGGGAGCCCATCTGACTGGGCCACCAAGTTGGGGACCATTCGGGGGAGATCTTACCGAAAGTCATAACTTCGGTTTTCTCTGCATTAAGTTTCAGGCAGTTACTGTGCATCCATGATTGTACATCCAGTAACCCCTCCTGAAACTTAGCTGCTACCACTGGACCGTTCTTATGCACCGCCAGCACAAGCTGGGTGTCATCCGCGTAGGTAGTTAATCGCATCCCATGTGATTTAATAACCCTCGCCAAGTCCGCAACATAGATATTAAAAAGCGTGGGACTTAGCGAGGATCCTTGAGGGACTCCACAAGGCAGTTCAGAAGTGGGCGAGTAGTAGTTGCCCAGTTTGACTGCCTGTTTGCGATTAACAAGGAAGGAGGCTATAAGGTCTTTAGCCAGATGACTAATTCCAAGGGCTGCGACACGGTCGACCAAGATGACGTGGTCGACCGTGTCAAAAGCAGCTGACAGGTCCAATAAGATGAGCACTGCAGCACCTCCCGAATCCATGATCTCTCGAATTTCATCCGAGGCCTTTATCAATGCTGTCTCAGTTCCGTGTCCCTTCCGGAACCCGAACTGAGTGTCATCTAAGAGCTTATGTTGTTCAATAAACTCAGAGAGCTGTTTATTCATTATTGCCTCCACTATTTTGGCAGGAAATGGAAGGCAGGCAATTGGCCTGTAGTTGGAAGTGATGGTAGGGTCTAAAGATGGCTTCTTAATCAGGGGTTTAACAATAGCCTTCTTCCAGGTCTGTGGATAGACACCTGTCCTAAAGATGGAGTTGCATATGTTGGTCAGCGGCTGGGTAACCACATTGTGTAGTTGGTTCATTATGGTCGGAGGACATGGGTCCAACGGAGAGCCTGATTTAATTTTGCCAACAAGTGCGTTGACCTGTTCTTCGGTAGCTGACTGAAACTGAGTAAAGGAAGGGTGCTTCAGTGCTGGTTGAATAGTTAAATCAGTGGTTCTTCCTACCGGCTCTTTAGAAAAAGTGGAGTAAATATCCATTACTTTAGTAGTAAAAAATGTGGCTAGGGAGGTACAGAATTCCTGCGAGTTCTCTATTGTGGAGCCAGCTGGAGGACTAGACAGAGAGTTCACCACCTGAAATAACATCCTAGCTGAGTTCTGGGCGTGCTCAATACGACCAGTGAAGAAAAGATTCTTTTGTGTGGTGATAGCTTTCTTATATATAGCCAGAGCACTTTTGTATTCTTGCTTAGCCAATGGACTATAGTGCTTTCTCCAGCGCCTTTCTAAATTTCTGCAGAACTGACGCTGAAGTCGCAGCTCTTCTGTATACCACTGGGCAGATGGAGTGGTTCTATTGGGGCGATAAGTTTTTTCAGGAGCAACTTCGTTCGCTGCTTTTAAGATCCATTCCTGAAATTTAATGGACATAGTTTCAGTATTGTCTCCGCTTTCTGGAGCAGATGACAGCAAGAGATTTGAGAGATGTGGTATGTCTGCGTTTTTCCACATCCGCGCCCCCACTGGTGCTCTATCTTTGGTCTGAGGGGGTTTGAGTGGTAGCATCCGGATCCTAAAAATAATGGCTTGGTGGTCAGACCAGATCAAAGGTAGTGTTGCTACCAACTCAATGCCATGGTCATTCGTAAACAGGCCATCCAGCGTGTGTCCGGCTTCATGCGTGGGGCCCTTCACCAGCTGCTGCAGTCCTATTGCCTGCATATCAGTGATAAGTTGGAGTGTATCTTTGTTTTCCAAGTTTTCCAGAGGAAAATTAAAATCCCCAAGAATTGTATAAGTCGGGGATTCTATTGCTGATTCCATAATTTCAATGAGTGCAGCTAGAAATTTAGTTCGAGCTCCAGGTGGCCTGTACACCAGGGTTCCTTTAAACGCCTGTTTGTGTGTAAGATTGATAGTAAATGCGAGAGCTTCGCAATTGGTACTTAGAATGGGCTCAAATTTAGCGCGATAAGTGTCCCTATGAATAATGGCTAAGCCTCCGCCTCGCCCCAAGGCTCTATCTTGTCTAGCTACACTGTAACCTTCAGGAGTAGCTTGAACAAAGTCAGGGCCAGATGCATCATCTCCCCATGATTCTGTGATGAATAAGATGTCCAGTTCATGATTAATAATGCTCTCCCTGATGTCCAGACTATGTTTGGGGAGAGAGCGTGAATTAATGAGTGCAGCTCTAGTATACTGTGTCGCTAAGCGAGGATGTCAAGCGCATTTAAATGATGTCTGTGCTCCACTTAAATAACGAAATGCACTTTTAAAGGCTTTCTGAACACTATTAAATAATAATTAAGATTGTTTTTTGAAAACTGATTTTATTGCGTCAAGTTCTCTGTACCCCAGAGGTAACTGCACAATCCAACAGTTCAATCATGGTGACTTTGACTTATTTATACAGAATTCCAAAACATATACCAACAACACCTCCCGCCCCCCCTGATCGCACCACAGAGATAAAGCAGAAAGGGTGGACCCCTCTGGGCCTTCCCATACCATGTCCCAATAGTTCGAGGATATGAACATATCTCAGTCCACTGGTTGATCCTCTGCCGCCGGGGGTGGATCCAACAACAGGCCTCGATAATCCGCCCACCGTTTCCATATCTTGTAATGTTTGCATGGGCACCCCCTAGCTACAAAAATAGTCTGTTCTAACCCCATGCAAAAATCAATACCATTCTTCCATGCGGCTACCAATGGGGCCCTTGACGCCATTCATACCCTGGCAATATCTATTTTCGCCAGAGTAAAGCGCAATTGCATAAGGTGTCGCTTATAAATATTGCCACCTATTCCCTCCATGACATGAAGTAAGGCCAGCTGCGGTGTGCGGGGGAGCTCCCTCCCCAGAACCTCCGAAAAGGCAGGAATATACCCCTCCCCAAAAGCGCGTAAGGGACTGGCAGGCCCAAACCGTGTGGATAAATGTACCCTCTTCACAACCACAACGAAGGCACACCAGGGAGGCAATTAACCCTGCCCTCCACAGTCGCACCCGGGTGAAATAGACTCTGTGTAAGTACTTAAACTGGACCAGGCAAAGCCGCATCACTATGGCCGCCCTTCGCGGGGCTGCCAAAGCCTTGGTCCAGTCCTCCTCCAGCTCGCCCACATCCTCCTCCCAAGCACTCCGAAGCTTCTAAAGCGTAGGGGAGCAATGGGTGACCAGAGATTGATAGATACGAGAGATTTTCCAATCAGTAAGATCACCCATGAAGACCTTCGCTTCCAGCGGGCTGAATTCCGGCAGTGTCTCCAAGCCCTCCAGGTAGGGGGACAGGGCAATGCCGAAATTGAAGATAGCGATAGAATTGGGAACGTGGCATAAGGAATTCTGTCTGCAAGTCTTGGAAGGATTTAAGTGTCCGACCCCTCACAACATCCCCAAGCACCGAAATGCCTATTGTGGCCTAGCCCCGGAAGCCCTGCAGAGCCGCCAGCTGAGGCAAACGCCCATTGCCCCAGAGGGGTGTCTCCTAAGTCAAGGTGTTCCACCATCCCCTTCGACGCAAAGCCTGCCTCCAAACTAGAAACCCCACCCGTGTGGCCGATGGCAACGGCCCTCGCAGCGGCGCCGAATATAGTATAGTGTGGAGGGAATGGTGTCCCATGAGTTGTCGCTCAACAGCGTAAGCCGGGTCTCCCCTGTCACCGTACCACCATTCGTTAAGAACCAGCAAATGTGAGGCTTGGTAGTATGAAAGAACATCCGAGGATGCCAGTCCCCTGCAGTAGGTAGACAAGAAACACGTGCGCATAGCTACCCGCACCTTACCCCCCTCCCACAGGAACTGCCCTAGAGCTGCCTTCACCTGTCTGAACCATCGGGGCAAGATCTGATATGGATGATTCTGTAGTTGATAGAGGAGCCTGGGAAGTGCCACCATCTAAAGATCGCTGATCTGCCAAACAAAGACAGGGGCATCCGGGACCAGGACTTCAGATCCTTGCGGGTCCGCTCCCACACTGGAACTAGGTTGCGCTCCCAGGAGACTGCAGGGACATCCGAGAGGAATACGCCTAAATATTTCAGTCCCCCCGCTGCCAGCTGAACCGAGGAAGCCCATGCTCCAACTCCCTCCCGATCGCCAAGAACCCATAGTGTGAACTTACGGGGGTTCATATAGAGTCCTGAGGTTTCCCCCAAAATTTGCATAATGCGCAACATCCGCGGCCCTGTCCTGTCTAGAGCCATAAGAAAGAGAAGAACATCATCCGCATATAGTGCGATCCTATCAGATAGGCCCGGCGCCCACTTAAATCCCTGGACCTGTGCATCTATGCACACCCATGCCGCCAGGGGCTCCATGGCCAGCGCAAATAGGTAGGGGGACAAAGGGCAACCCTGCCGCGTGCCCCGTCCTATAGAGAAGGACGGCAAGAGCGCCCCAGCCACACGCACTGACGCTGTTAAGTCCGTATATAGTAGTGTCAGGTTGGAGAGGAAACGCAGGCCGAGGTTGAGCCGTCGCAACAGGGAGAAGAGGTACACCCAGCTCAAGAAATCAAACGCTCTATCCATATCGCCCAACAACAGGGCAGCTGGCTCCCCCAAGTGCCTGATGGCTGCCACCACCACATGCGCTCGTCTAATATTATGTCTGGTCGCCCACCGGGGCATGAATCCAGCTTGATCGAGGTGCACCAGTGTGGAGATGTGGGGCCAGAACCTTCGCCTCCACATTCAACAAGGAAATGGGACGATAGGAGGCATGGTGCTCCGGGGGCCTGCCTGGTTTGTGGAATACCACCACCTCCGCATGCCGCCAGTCCAGGGGGAGCGAGCCTCGTTCCTGAGCCTCCTCCACCACCGGTCGAAAGTGGGGGGCCAATTGTGTGAAGAAGCGTCTAAATAATTCAGTGGGAAACCCATTGGGTCCCAGCACCTTCCCGGGATTAAGTTCTCCCAGGGCCGTACCCAACTCCTCTTCCGTCAGCGGTCGATCCAACTGGTCTCGCACCTCATCAGACACCGCTTTGGGTGGTAAATCGGTAATGAATTGGTCTACTACGGTGGCCGCGAGGCATTCTTTCGGAGCATACAGATCTGCATAATAGGTAGCAAAACTTTCCGCAATAGCCAGGGGGTCGAGAATCGGCTCCCCTGCCTGACCTAGAACTCCTGGTAGGGCCTGCGAGTGAAAGGTTCCCTGGCAGAGCCGGTGTAGCATCTTGCTGGACTTATCGCCCCATTGATACACCCTGCTACGTGTCGCCAGCCAGACTTGGCGAGCCTCATCCATTAATAGGGCCGCATAACTCTGCTGTGCCAACAACAATTGTTGTCTAGTCTGACTGCCCTCCGCCTCTCGGCTCCTGTGTTCGAGTGCCTCCATATCAGCCTCCGCTCGCAGCAGCTCCTCTCTACGCTCCCTACACGCTGCCGCGCACCAAGAGATATCCACCCCCCTCAGTGTGGGTTTTAATGCCTCCCATATCGTCTCGGCCCGAGAAACGGACCCCACGTTGGCCGTCAAATAATGATCTATGGCTACCTTCATGCGTTCCCTGTAGTCGTCATTCTGCAGATGCCATACAGACAGCCGCCACTGGAACGGTTGTCGCCCATGACCCATCTGGAGCGCAAGCGCCACTGGGGAGTGATCGGATAGGCCTTGGGGCAGGATGTCTGCTGAAACTACTCTGCTCACTGCCGCTCTGGGGACAAAAAGAGTCGAGTCTGGAATAGGAGTCATGAACTGCCGAGAGATAAGTGAATTCCCGTCTCTTCCCGTGGAGGCGCCTCCATACATCTACCCAATCCAGCCCCGTCACTAGGGAATGCAATTTTGTGGAACGACCACCCACCGAATCACCCCCACCCCGCCATCGATCCCGGTTCAGCTCCATGACATCATTCCAGTCCCCGCTGATCACCGCGGGTGCATCTGGCATGTCTGCCCAGAGGGTCATAATCCGTTCTGCCAGGTTCCATTGCAGGGGAGGCGGCGCATAAACACTACCCAGTATCAAAATGCCCTCCCCAATTTTGCCCCTAAGGAATATATATCTCCCCTGCGTATCTGTCCACAGTTTATCATGTACGTAGGGGATCCTGCGGTGTATCAAAATAGCCACCCCCCGGAACCCCTCGTGAAACCTGAGTGGAAGTCCTGCTGATACCCATATCTCTGAAAACACAGGGCCTTCATTCCCAATAAGTGAGTTTCTTGTAGTAGGAGTACATCGGCCCGGCCCATTTGGCCTGGTGAAGTATGGCCCCACGTTTGATCTTATTTAAGGCCCCACAAACATTCCAGCTAACTATGCGGAGAGTACCAGGGTCACCTGTATCCTATTCGATGCGTGGGCCATCCGGTCAAGCTACCGCTGCCATAATCTACATGAGGACGTACCAGTGTGCGTGTGGGACAGTGTGGACCTACAGCAGGTGTGCGATCAGAAAACATGAACAACCCCTCTCAACAAACCCCCCGCCCTATACCTCAAAAACACTGAAGTATCTGTTGCGGCCGGGTGAGGTCCCAATCCCCAACAGGGGGACGAAAGCTGCTCCGACCAATGGATCCCCAAGTCACTGTCCATATGTCAGGACTGATGCTGGAATGGTTAGATTCCCAAGGTTAAGCATACAACCCAGGAGTCGGGCTTGGCGTCTGGTGGGGAGGCGAAGAAGTGTTTCAGTGAGATCGCTCTCCGCACTCCTACGTTCCTTTAAAGCTTAGGCTCCTTTTGTTTTCCCCTCTCCCAAGATGGCCGCTGGCTTGGTCATCTACTCCCCCTCAGTTGCTCGCTCGGTCAGCAGTGCAGTTTTCCTGGTTGATGTGCGCGCGCGTGTTCAGAGCGCGGCGCACTTCAACCGTTAAAATTTTTGTGGCGAGACGGAGTTCTTGTGAGCTCCGCATACTTGTGCAGTTTTCCAGTCAGAGTACCTCTAGTATCAAAGAGGTTTAGTCGCATTCCTGTTGGGTCCGTTTTCAGTCCCAAGTCCGGGGTACCTTCGCATAATTTCCCACCTCAGGTTTGGTTGGTTTGTATTCAGAGACTTCAGGAGGGTGGCAAGTCTTTAAACTCGACGTGTTTCCTCAGCGTTTCAGCAGTAGATGAAGAGTAGAGGCAAGTCTTGTAAATACTCATCCGGAGAAGTAAGTGCTGCTTTCTGTTTTCTATGATGTGCCTGCATTCCGATTGAAAGCATTCAGTGACTTAATTTTATTGAAAGCGACAAGTGGAACACTCTGCTAGTAAAGTGTGAGATAGAGAGAGTTTCACTAGAGCAAGTCAACAATCCAAGTACCGTATCGCAGCAGGAGTAGTTCAAGCAGCAAGTACAGTGTTCAGCAAAAAAATAGAAAGAAGAGACAGGAAGAAGTAGAAGTGAGAAAAGGACTTTCATTGTGTGACCGATGTAGATGCAGTTATATATATATATATATATATATATATATATATATATATATATATATATATATATATAAGGTACTTACCAACTTAACATCCAACTGCAAGGTTCTGGAACCTGAAAGAAGAATTGTCAGCAATTTGTGAACGTGTAATCTTTCAATGAAAAGACAATAAATCTTCTAAGGTGGTAGACAGGTAATGGTAGACATTTAGAGTTGGAGGAGGGGTAATCAGGCAAACTGGGATTACATGTGATTCTATTTGCAGGAGTCGTTACACGCCTTCTGTTCTACACCTCATCCACTTAGCAGGTATTCCGCAGAACGAGTTCAGAGAGCAGCTACCCACTGTGTCAGGACAGGTATAGTTTGTGAATAACTAAGAAACTCATTTAGAGTAGTCAATTGTAGAATTGTTGCTGAGTTACTCTCATTGCAGGAATCAAGAGAAAGAAGTTCCGAGTCCAGTCCTGGAAGAAGACGCAGTGCAGTCTCTCTTGTCTGTCCAATTCCCCTTTCCCCCTCTCTGCTGCTCGCGAGATTTAGTTCGCGGTAGCGGAGTGGAGGAGTGGAGATCAAGCATCGGCTCCTGTGGAAAAGGCACGTTCAGCTAAGGTTCCTGACACCATACCCCTCGGGCTCGTCCCCCAGCCAGCACGAGCCTGGTGGAGAGACCAGCCCAGAACCTCGTTTCTCTGATAATCAAACAGCAGTCTGGAGCCTCTGCTGCGCCCCGCGACCCCAAGGATCAATCCGCTGACGCCTGCTGCCCAGTGGTGGATCCCCCCGAGAAGAGGTGCTGTGGGACTGGGAGGGGCGTCGAGTTCGTGACCACCTGGTGCCCTGCCGCTGGCCCCGCGGGCCCTGCCGGGCCATCTCGTTCGATGATGAGTCAGAGTCTCTGCCAGGCGGTGTATGGGCTCTCACTCGCATCTTCTCATCAGTCCATTTGAAGACATCTTCCGGGGTGTCAAAGAAGTGTGTACGGGAGCGGTACACCACCCGCAGGCGGGCGGGACACAAAAGGGCATAAGGGAGTTTGAGGTCTCAAGCGGGCTTTCGCCGCCATGAATGACTGTCACTGCTGCTGCACTAGCCTGGTATAGTCAGGGAAAATGAGAATACGTGCATTGTCATAGATAAGGGGTTCCTTGGCCCGGGCCTGCTTCAAGATGGCGTCGCGATCAAGGTTGTTTAGGAATTTCGCTATCACTGGCCGGGGGCGAGCCCCCGGCTGCGGCTTCTGCACAAGTGCCCTGTGGGCCTGTTCCACTATGAAGCATCGGGACATGGCCTCAGGGGGAAGCCAGCCCTCCAGCCGCTGCGTCAGGAAGTGCTCCATGTTGTCTCCCTCGCAGCCCTCGGGAAACCCAACAAAGCGGAGGTTGTTACGTCGGGCCCGCTCTTCAGCATCTTCCACTCGCATCGCTAGCCCTTTCTGGAACGACTCCATGGTAGCTACTTTTTTCCCCAACGAGGCAACGTCGTCCTCCACCCCTGATATACGCGTTTCGGCCTCCGTAATGCGCGACACGGCATTGCGCAGGTCTTGTTTCAGCAGCATGACATCCGAGCCGACCGCCCCAATTTTTGCAACGAGCATGTCCCTAGATTGGGTGATGGCTGCCATAAGTGCCGCATTGTCTGGCACCACTCCCCGTTGCCCTCCCAATGCTCCACCGGCTGCCCCTGTACCTGTGTATTTATCGATGGGGCCCTGCTTGGTCTGGCCGCCACCACCCTTGTCTCGCGTCATGGACGCTGTCGGGGACACACTCCGGTGGACACTCGCCGCCTGGTCCGACCGCCGAACGAGGGCCCCACAGAACCAGCTACTGGGTACACCCCCAAGGAGTGACCCCTCCCCTCGCAGCCCGACACGACCGCCGGATCCCCAACCGGCACCGGTTTCAATGCGGGGGAAAAAGAGGTGGCGGGTAGATAGTCCCCCGCCAACACTGCGGCAATCGTGGGCCCCCAGGCGGCCCACTGTCCCAGCAAACAGGCCCCTGGCGTCCCAGATTCTAATGGGGTCACCTCCAGAATGCAGCCAACGCTGCAAAATAGCCGATGGGTAACTCCTCTACCCATGTCCAACCACCAAAGCCTCCGGTGGTGCGCAGAGCAAGGCTGCTCAACAGGCGACACACAACAGGGGGGGCCGTATTACTGCAGGTCCCAATCTCGGCTCAGTCCCCCGCCGTCCTCGGGATCCACCGCGGGATCCTCACGAGGCAGTCACACCGAGCCCCTTCCATCTCTCCCCGTGGTCCGACACGACCGCCGAGGCCCCAGCATGTGCAGTCACCGCCAGACAGAGGGGGGGGGAGGGACAAAAGCGAGGCGCAGTTGTGGACGTGGCCCCCAAAGTCCAACGTGTCAGCCTCAGAGGGACGCTCAGCACTCTGAAATGTTTGCCGGCCAGCAGCACCCCTCACTCCCACTGCCTCCTACCTCTGTTGCCCGACAAGGCCACCGAGCCGTGGTGCACTCTGCCGGTAGCGGTTGAATCAGGGGACACCAGCCCAACCAGGGGCCCTCATTCAGGCCCTCAGAAGACCAACAGCCGATCCGCTGCTCGCACCGCTGATGCGACGGCTCCGCAGTCTGGCCGGGCGCCAGGCAACTCCCCGGCTTCTCTTGGGGCACGCCTCCCACAGGCGTCAGTTTCGCGCTGCGGCTCCGTCCGCCAGGCCCCCACAACGGGAAATCGGTCTGGGTGCAAGCCGCTGTGCTCCGACAACGGCTGGGCCACTGGGGTCCCGAAGTTATGTCAGAGAAACAGGATTATTGTACAGGATCACTTAGGGCTGGACGGAGCGCACTCAGAACGCAACCGCCATCACGGCTTGCTAAGCCACGCCCCCCAATATTTAAGATTTTTAAATAACTTTTTTTCACAATTCTATAATGAGGTGCACTTTTAAATAATTTATCTGCACTATTACAAATGATGAATACTTTCAAGTTATTTCTGTGCACTACTGAAGAATTCCACCCGACTTAAGAATTATTTCTTTGTACTGTTAGGGAATCATGAAGATTGTGGCGCACTGTTAAAGAATGAGATGCAAGTTTTTATTAATTTCTGTCCAATGTTAGGGAATGTTGAGGATTATGGTGCACTGTTAAACAATGGGATGCACATTTTATTTATTTCTGTGCACTGTTAAGGAATATAGAGCCCTTAATGCACGTGTCCCTCTAAATAACGCAGTGGTTTGAAATAAATTTAATGCACTATTAAAGAACCGTGTCTACTTTAAAGTGACTTATGTTCCATCTTAAATACCTTTAAGCACCTTAAAGTGGTATATCTGCCCTTTCATGGAATAAGATGCACTTCAATGATTTGTCTGCCCTACTATATCCTTAGAGTCTGCTCTACCGGCCATTAAAGACCCGTTCCAGAGTTTGGTGAGGGCCTTTAACAAGGTGCGAGTGGGCCGTTAATGGCCATTAGAGCCTGCTATGGAGGGCTCTAAAGCTATATTAGAACATTCTGCCCTCCAGGGGCGTAATGTTCTAATACAGGATGAAGTGCTCTCTTAAATGATTTCTTTGGGTATCAAAGAATGCAGCGCACTATTAAATGATTTCTACATAAACGTTATGTACTTTAAAATAATCGCTGTGCTCAGATTAAATATGTCTGTGCGATATTAAAGAAAATTGGACATTTTGGAAAGTTCAGCACATTATAATATTTTCTGTACAGGATACTGATCACTTTAAAATATTGCTGGGGACTTATAAAGATTTCTGCGCATTGTTAAAGAAAGCTGAGAACTTTAACTTGGCGTCTGTACATTCTTTAACAAGCATTTGCAATGCAATAGGTCTCGCATTTACGCGAGTTTCAGCAATAGACATTGCAAATAACAATGCCTTTTATTTATTTTTTTAAAACATAAATAAAAGGCATTGTCATTTACAATGCCAATAGCTTAAACTTGCGTAAATGCGAGACCTATTGCACTGCAAATGCTTGTTTTTCCTGTACTGGCATGGCGGCGGCTACGTGGTCTTGGGCTCCCAGCTTGGCTCGGCTGCCAGCAGAACGTTCTTGCCGGAACAATGAAAGCAAAGGGGTCGAATCCAGCTACAGCCTACTTCAGGTATTCCCGAAAAGTAAAAGTAATGACACATCTCAACTCGGTCTACCTGACAGACGGGATGTTTTTCAATTCCGTTTTGCTTGGTTTAACATTTTCTTTTTCGAGACTGGGATTTCTTGCATGGACCGTAAACTGTCATTTCTTTTTCAAGCGCGTGATTTTGGTATTTTAACAACAGCATAGAGGTTGAAATCCACTGGCTGCATATATTTTGGAGCTCGTTGTTTGTCAACATGCAATAGTGTAAAGTCCAGGCCTAGGAGAACTCGGGCTGCGCTGAGGCTAGGCCTCTGACGTATGTCGCAGCAGTGAAAGGCACGCATACACTGGTGACTATGTATGAGCCAAGACCCCGAGCGGTCTTGCACTTCTTTATTTAAGCCTTCGGGCGAGCCCGCCCTCCGGGTGCCTGCAATAGCGTAACAAAGTATAGTGCGGGCTGGGTGGCACCGTCACTACATCCCTCCAATCTTTCAGATGCTACATTATTATGATGTTCATATATTAGGCCTCCAACATGCAGCACACAAAGTCTCTGAGTCTTTGGCTAGGGACAGGTTTCGAAGAACATACTTCTGGCTCCGGGAGTTGTAATCAGCCCTTGCCCCCGCAGAGTCGTCTCCTGATGACGGCATGCTTGCACTGGGGCCAACACCAGCCGGTGTTCCTTCTTCTGGACGCGTTGGTCCCCTGACATGGTTGTCCCTTGAAGTACTTGGTGGAAACATTTGATTTCCCCATTCTTCCGTTCCAGTCTCTTCCCCTTCTGCGAGGGGCCTCGCCTCCACTTTCCGGAACCAGGAGACATTTCCTGTGACTGTCCGAGTCCCCCGTTCTGCTGGCACCATGGTCCCCTGCACATTTGTGACCTCCCACATGTCTGGCTCATACAGGGTGTGATATTTCCAACCTGGGTACCGGTTCTTCACAATGACTCAGTCTCCTACTTGAATGTTTGCCATTTGTGCCCTGCGTGCTTGGCTTGCCTTGTCATTGGTGACGTGTCTCCTGGCTTGCGCAGCGGCTTGATCAAGATCTGGGGGACACCAGGACAGGTCCGCGGAAACGCTATCCTGAGGCGCCTTCCAGAACAACAAGTGGGCCAGGGCACATTTTGTTGTACAGTGGGGTGTCTGGCGGCATGCACTCAAGAATTGTTGGAGGCAGTGGTCGACATCATCACCCTTTTCGACACCAATCCTGAGAGCCATGTTCAGGGTCCGCATGAAATGTTCTACCTCCCCATTCGCCTGTGGCCATTGCGGACTGATCTTGCGGTGACAAATAGCAAGGGACGTCATGTATTCCTGGAAGTCCCTCCCTTGGAATAGAGGCCCATTATCTGACTTGACTTCTCCTGGAAGTCCCATCATCGCAAAGACGCGGTCTAGCGTAGCTTTGACCTTGGGAAACGCTGTCGACGCCACCACCTCTACTACAGGGAATTTAGAGTGAGAACGACCCAAAGTCAATGCTGACTTCAGTCCACAGTTTGGGACACGGTGCTTCTGTGATTACCGGATGAGGAGCCGGGTCTTGGCTAGTAATGTTGCACGAGTGGCAGGTGCGGATGACTTCCTCGGCCATGGTGTCCATGCCTGGGAACCATACTTTGTGTCTGAGACGGGCCTTTGTTTTGGCGATCCCTTGATGACCTTGATGTGCCAGATCGATCACTCTCATTTGAAGGCTCTGGGGTATCACTAGGGTCATGCCGCGCAGGACAACCCCATGCAAACCTTCACTTAGCTCACTGCGTGCCCTCCATAGTTGTTGGCGTGACAGTCTTTCCTCTTCAGTAAGGGCCTGAGTCCTGTTGAGAAAGTGTTGCCAGCTCCGTTTCCTTGACTTTGAATAAACCTTCATCGTCCTTAGTGGCTCTTCCCTCGTCTTCAAGCATAAGCGCATCTGGGCACGCTTCCTGGGATATCATTTGGACAAACTCCTCTGTGTTGTCCTCATCGGCAAGCCGTTCCGTCGAGGCAGTCTTGGCAGGGTGACGCAATAGAAAATCAGCCGGGTTGTTAACTCCGGGGTGAAAGACTACATCAGATCGATAGGCTTGCAATTGCACTGCCCATTCGATTCTCAGGGAAGCCAATCTGGAGGTACCGGCAAAGAGGGGAACCAGAGGTTTGTGGTCCATGACCACGTGAAACTCCTGCCCGTAGAGATAGAGATGAAAGTGTTGACACACCCACTTGATGGCCAGTGCTTCACGCTTTATCTGGGCGTATCACAGCTCCGTTTCTGTTAGGGCTCTGCTGGCATACGCAACTGGGACCGATTCCTTCGCTGTCATTTCTTGCATGAGAACAGCTCCTAGTCGAACTGGACTAGAATCCACCACCACCTCAGTGCGTCTGCATGGTTGAAAGTACACCATGACCTTATTATCCATGAGCACCTCCTTCACGGCATGGAATACTGTCTTCTTTAGCGGTCCATGCCCACGGTTGTCCCAACTTTGTGAGGTTCCAGAGAGGCTCAGAGAGAGACACCAAATTCCAAATGCCCAGGAAGCTGCGGACTTCCGTGGGCAATGTGGGTCTCGGGGCAGAGCGTATGGCAGCGGCCTTCTTCTGGTCAACCTGGAAGCCATCTCGAGAGAAGATGTAACCGAAAAACTCCACCGACTCTTGATAGAATGAGCATTTGGCTCGGTGGAGGGTAAGTCCACTTTCCGCAAGTCGTTGAAGGGTGTCTCTAAGAATCACATGGTGTTTCTCTAGTGTCTTCGAGAACACCAAGATATCATCACTCAAGTTGAGTGTTTCCCTTATAGCGCTCTGGAACACTTCAACGGCGGATGTTACCCTGAAGCTCAATCTCTTATATCGTCGTAGACCCACATGCGTGGAGAATGTTGTGATATTCCTGCTCTCTGGATGGTGTATCAACTGGTGGTAACCAGCTTTGAGGTTGCGTTTCGTGAACCACTTGGCTCTGTTGAGGTCCGCCATGATATCATCCATGGTGGGCGTGAGTTGCCGCTCCCGCTTCACGGCTTGGTTCGGAAGGCCCATGTTGACAAATAGCCGAACGGCTCCAGGTTGCTTTGGCTTGGGGGCTACGACCAAGGGTGACACCCACAGGGTGGGGCCCGATACCTTTTCTATTACTCCCAACTGCTCCTGCTTCCGTAGCTCCTCCTCCACTTGGGGGCGTAGGTGGAATGGCACCCTCCTGTGCCTCAGAGCCATAGGCTTGACCGTTGGATCAATGTGAAGTCTGAATAACTTTCAGGCACACAAGCCCTTCGAATAGCATGAAAAATTATTTGAGAATGTTTAGGGCATGTGGGTCATACACCTGGTTGGCGAAAAAAAACAGCTCCAGGTCTTCCGCCGTGTGACAGCTGAGGAGTGTTCCTCGCTTTCCCTCGGTGACGTGAAACCGCGTGTGGATGCGGTGCACTTCTTAGCTACTTCAACTTCCGTGACTCTTCGTAAGGGAAGTGGCTCCGTCCCTCCATAGTTGTATATCTTTGCCCTGGAGGGTGTGAGCTGAGGTCACGGGGATAGTCGTTCATATTGGTCACTGTCCATAACATTCACTAACGCCCCAGTGTCTATGAGCGCTTTGACTGAGGAGCCTGCCACTGTGATGGCGCACAAGGGTGGAGGTCGACATCTCGGACCCTCTCGACACTATGAATACGTCATTGTCATCTGCGCCTAGGCCATAACCTGGCATGGTGGCGTCCGCTTGCTCCAATGGGTCTTCCAGCGTCAGTTGTCTAACTGCCGTTGATGGTCCACGCTGTCCCGTAGTGTTGGTTCTTGATCTCCCTCCTCGGCACACCTTCACAAAATGGTTGAGCTTTGCGCACTGGGAGCAGGTCTGCTCCCTTGCAAAGCATCGACCAGATGGCGGATGATCCAAACCGCAGTTGCCACATACGCTCTTCTGTGGTGGTCTCCCATTACCTCTTGGTGTCGCTGGTCGTCTTTGAATGTCGTCCACCCTCTCTTCTTTTATCACCGGAGGTCGAGAGGCTCCTGATTGGTTTGTGTGCTGGTTAAGGGCCGCTTCCATTTCGTCCACCCAGGCGTTGGATAACTAGTGCTTGCGAGCACTAGTATCTCATCCAGAGTGATACCTGGTTGCCTGAGTATCAGGTGGCGCAGCGTCACCCACCGGCACACTTGTATGATTTGCGCCCTGATTTCTTCCCTCTGGTCGTACAGTGTGCACAAGCTCGTCAGTTTCCGTAGGCGGGCATAGAAGATGTCTATGATCTCTGCTTTTCTTTGCCTCGCTTGGCGAAGTTTGAATTGCTCAAAAGCAGGGTTTAGTTGAGGGTCAAGTGCCTTTTAAAGCCACCAATGCTATATCATAGTTGTCGTCAGCCCCAATGTTTGGCAAAGTTTCGAATAAATCGTATAGCCCATTATCCCAAAACCCATCCTGCCTGTACCAGTCTAGTCCAAAAAGCTTACAGACATAAAGACCGTCTGATACAGTTTCTGGATTTCATTCCAGCTGTCCTTACTATGATACTTTGAGTATCATTGCTCATGCATAGTGTAATTAACCAGTTTCAGTTCCAAACAAGCTTCATTCAACATATTAATCATAAAAGCATCGCACATAAATATATCATAAAACACAGAATATATATAAAAATCTAATTCCAGAGCCTGTTTGATGAAGGTGAGTTAAAAAAAAGGGTAGCAAATACCACTAAAACCAGTTTGACTCTTTTTTTTCTAAAAAAAAAGACTTTTTCAAACATTCAATACCAAAGGGGTACAACAATTTAACCATAGATAAAATAATCCATCTGAATGGTTGGAACTAATATCTACATTGCATATTTATGATTACCTACCCCCTTAATACATGTACAAATGAGCCATTTCAAACTTTCCCTTATTATACAGAGAGCGAACGGGTTCTTATAGCCCACGACCACCCCAGAAATGTTGCTACTGCAACAACAATAGGAGATGACATGTCGGAGCATAGGATTCTTAGTGCTTCATCGCTCCTTCTAGTGCCTAGTGATTTACAAATTGACACCAGCCATACACGTCGTGGGGCAGCATAGGCAGGGCAGACGAACAATAAGTGCGCTAGCGTCTCCTCGTTAGCCTGGCATTTGGGGCAAGTAATGCCACCTCCTTGCGCCCATCTAGCAGTAAATGCTCTGATTGGCAGTGAGCCCACCCTAAATTGGAAGAATAGTTCTCGATCATGCGGCTTTGATATTAAATCCCAATATTTTTCTAGACTGAGGGTTAATTTGACTTCCAAAAAGCCACCGGTTAGTGAAGATGACTCACTACTTCTCCATGTGTTGTGCACTACCATTTCCCAGTACTTTTCTTTTAAGATCTATTTCGAGGGGAATGGGGAGCCTGTTGGATCGTCCCACAGTGCTGACATGCCAATGTTTGTTAAAGTGGCTCTAACCTCCCTTAGCCTATTTTCAGCTACAGTGCGCTTCGACAGGTTCTCACAGCCCCACAGTTCTGCCCCGTACAAGGCTGAGCTAACCACCTTCATATTGTATATCTGGAGCACCAGACTGATTGGTTTGGTGAGTGAAGTGTTATACTCGAGTTGGAGCACTGCCGATAATTGCTGATGCTTCAAAGTTGCCAGGTCAATCTGTTGGTTTCATTTAAAATCATTCTGTATGTTGACCCCCACATAGGTAAAAGCATTAACTTGCTCCAAGGGACGGTTATTCATTAAAATGCCACCTTTAAATGCTCTGTGAGGGTTAAAAGCCATGCTTTTCGTTTTAGACACATTAACTTCCAGGCCCCTTGTACAGCAGAACTCCTCAAATATCCAAAGGGCTAGTTGGAAACCACTCGGGGTCTTTGAAATAATTAATGTGTCGTCTGCAAACATTAAAAAAGGGATTTCTTAACCTGCTAATGTTTGGGCATCTGTAGCAGTAGATTCCATACAATTCACAATTCCGTTGATGAACTAGGAAAACAATGTAGGTGCCATGACGCAGCCCTGTTGGACGCCTCTCTCAATGAGAAAGGGACTGGTGACTTTCATTTGTGTGCCCCAGCAGCTATTGGCGTAATCATCCTCATAAAGTCTAACAATAAGGGTTAACAGTTCAAGAGGCGGCCTAGCGCGCATCCAAGATGGTCGCGTGAGCACAGGGCTCCCCGGACCCTCTCTGCTCCTCGGAATTTATCCTGAGAATATCCTGACTTGGCTTATGGAATCTGGGAGATAAAGACCAGCTGAGCGTATATCTCTTTTCAAAACTCAAATCGGACCTGGGAATCCTGAGTTGTCGTCGTCGGAACTTTTGGGACCCACCCGACGGAGGTGATCGGGGTGAAGGTGACCCGAGGGACCGGGCTGCAATTGAACAACAGCGGCTTCAGCGCGGTGCCAGCTGCCGATCCACCACTTTCGGTTTCGGTTTGGCACTTCAGGAGACCGGCAGGGAGGTGCGCTCGGGGTGGAGAGGTGCTTCCTGGGCCTCTGCATGAGGTTTCTTTCATCTGCCACTAGAGCGCCTATCGCCTCGGACCCCCTATACCGACATTTTGTGGTCTTCTTGCTGGTGCCTTACACCTCTTGATTGGAGGTCCCCTCGGGTGACCGTGTTCACATGGGGGGCAAAGGGGGTCCCGAGGGCCGCAAGACCAAGGCTTCCCTCCGCGGGGGGGCAGTCCAGAGCAATAACATGGACCGTTACACCCAGGGCAGGGGGCCCTCTGGCGCTGCTGGCCTCCCCTCGGATACTGCGGAAGGAGGCGCGACCGCCACTACGGAACTATCCTTGCGGGACATTATGGGCGCCATTGATGGCATCAGGGAAACCATCGCGACGCAATATGAGGCCCTGGCCCGTAAGATTGACACTGTCGCGATCGATGTCACCCTGATCCGGGCCGACCTCTCCAAAACTAACGAGAAGGTCCAGGCTCTCGACGCACGGACCTCCACCCTCGGTGCGGATGTGTCGGATCTGCGGGCCGCGCTTGGAGACATTAGGGTGGTTAACGACCATATGGCCCGGCGGCTTGAGGACTTCGAGGGACGGGCCCGACGCAACAACATCCGCGTCATAGGTGTACCGGAGTCCTCTGACGGCCGCCCGGTTGACCTCGTGGTCGAGGAACTTATCCTGAAACAGTTGTCCTCGGCTGGCCTAAGTAAGTTCTTTGCCGTGGAGCGGGCCCATCGAGTTCCGGGCGGTCGGCCACGGCCGGGGGCCCCCCCGAGGCCTATCGTGGCCAAACTGTTCTACTACAGGGACCGCGACGCTATTCTTCAGGCCTCACGGACCCACGGCCCGGTTCGCCTTGAGAACTCGACCATCAATTTTTACCCGGACTTCACACAACTGGTCCAGAAACAACGGATGGGATTCCAAGGGGTGAAGCGTCGTCTCCGTGAGCTGGGCCTAAAGTATTCGATGCTCTACCCTGCAAAACTCCGAGTGGAACATGGGGATCGGACAGCCTTTTTTGACTCTCCTGTGGCTGCAAGTGACTGGCTGGACTCTCTGCCGGACGGAGGTGGCCGTCCCGGACCCTCTGCGGGCACCGCAGGTGATGGGTCCTCTTTAGAATGACTTTTGGTCCTTGATTTTGCCTTTTTGCACAGTACAATCGGGTCTTATTTCATTTGCATATTGTGTTTTACCAGGACCAGTGAGGGGGGCGGGCGGGGACGGGTCCCTTACCTCCTCGGGGTTCTTTTCGTAGAATGGGGTTAGTGGGGCGACAGGCACACTGCAAGTTGGGGGGGTTTTTTGGCCCGCAGGGGTGCAGGGTGGGGGGAGTTGGTCCTGGGGTGGGGTTGGGGGGGAGGAGGGTTTGTTTTGCTGTGTGTTTTTTGTTTATAGGGCGAGGTACTGATTTTTGTCCACATTTGGGAACTGTGCTGCAGGCTGGGGGACCCTTGATCTATTGGGGGGGATGGGGGGGGACGGGTTGAGGCTTATGTCATGGAACGTCAATGGGTTGGGGGACCGTATCAAGCGGGGTGTAGTACTGCAATATTTGCGTCGTCTGACTCCTGATGTGGTGTTTCTCCAGGAGACGCATCTGGTGGGTAATGTTTGTCATGCAATGAACAGGGGGGGATACCGCCTCGTGGCCCATTCTGGTTTCACAACTGGTTCCAGGGGGGTGGGCATTCTGCTGCGAACCTCACTTCCGGTGGAGATCACTAAGATAGTCTCGGATGACAGAGGGCGCTATGTGTGTTTGATTGGGAGGTGGGAGGGGCTGCCCCTTGCCCTGGTTTCAGTTTACGTCCCCCCGGGCCTCCAGAACTCCACCTTCACTGACTTGGGTCGACTGCTGCTTGACCTTCCGGACAGCCTCCTGCTCATGGGCGGGGACTTTAATTCTGTGGTTTCGGGTGAACTGGATCGTCACCCACCAAGGACCCTCCCCGCTGCCCAGGCATGGCTGGGTGGGATGCTGGAGACCTTCGGCCTGGTGGATAGTTGGAGATTGATGCATCCGACCCAATGTCAATTCACCTTTCACTCGGGGGCGCATGGGAGTTTCTCTAGGTTAGACTACTTCCTTATGCCCGCGGCGCAGACTGGTCGGATTCGAGAGGTCAGGCACCTGGCGCGGGGTATCTCCGACCATTCTCCGCTGTGGCTTGTTTTTGACACCGGGCCGCGGTCTGCAGGGCGGATCGCTCCCATTAACCCATGGTACCTGCGAGACCCTACGACTCGTGACAGCCTGGTTAAGGCTATGGACCAATACTTCCTGGATAACGAGGGGTCGGTGTCTTCTGCAATGTCCCTGTGGGAAGCCTTTAAAACCGTGGTCCGCGGACACGCCCTTTCCCAGATAGTGGTGGCTAAGAGGGTCAAGAGTGAGGCAGTGGTGAGGCTGGAGACTGACATCTTGGGGCTGGAGTCGGCCTTGGAGGCGAATGTTACTCCGGACGGGCTCCATGCCCTCAGCCTGAAACAGTTTGAATATAGGTCCCTGGTCACTGACGCGGCCAAAACTATGTATAGGGAGCAGCAGGGTCGACTGTACGATGCCGGGGACAAGGCGGGAAAGTTGATCGCGTGGCTGGACAGGAAGGAGAGAGTGAATCGTGTGGTCCCGGAGTTGCGTGCTGCGGATGGTGTGTGTGTGACGGAGCCTGACGAGATTGTGGAATGTTTTGCTGACCACCTCCGGGCTGTGTACTCCCCAGTGACTGACAGGGATGAGGACGACTCTCGCCTTCTACTGAGGGATATCGCCTTGCCCTGCCTGTCCGTTGAGGACCGTGAGCGGCTGGACGCCCCCTTGTCGGTGGATGAAATAGCGACCGCGATCCGCTCCCTTCGCTCGGGCAAGGCTATGGGTCCCAACGGTCTGCCCATTGAGCTATATAAATTGCGCCCTGACAAGCTTGCGCCCTTCCTCAGTCGCATGTTCCGTGAGTCTCTGGCGGCGGGTTCCCTCCCGGCCGATCAGCGTTTGGCCACGATAGTCGTTATCCCCAAGGAGGACAAGCCGCGAGATCGCTGTACTTCTTACCGGCCTATTTCACTGCTAAATGCGGAGCCTAAGATCCTGGCGAAAGTCCTTGCCAATCGTCTGTTGAGCGTCGTGTGCGATCTGATTCATCCGGACCAATGCGGATTCATCCCGCATCGTAACACCGCTCTTAACTTGCGGCGTCTTCATGGCTCCCTTGCCAGGGCGGAGCTCCTCTCCGAACCGGCCGTGCTGGTTTCTTTGGATGCCACGATGGCTTTTGACACCATCGAGTGGCCATTCCTCTGGGCTGTCTTGGCTAAATTTGGCTTTGGGGAAGGGTTTATTGGCTGGGTGAAGCTTCTGTACACGGGGCCCATGGCTCAGGTGGTGGTGAACGGGCGGGTCTCTCGGCCCTTTGCCCTCGGCAGGGGCACGAGGCAGGGATGCCCGTTGTCCCCTTTGCTCTTCGCTCTCGCCCTGGAGCCACTCGCGGCTTGGCTCCGCTGGGAGCCCTCGCTTCAAGGGATCCGGTGGGCCCCGGGCTTTGAAGATCGGGTTTCGCTGTATGCGGACGATATTCTCCTATATCTCACCTCACCGCGGCAGTCGCTCAACGTCCTCTTTGACGTTCTGACTTCCTTTGGGAATAATTCGGGTCTCACGATCAATTGGTCTAAATCCTGCGTCTATCCGATCTCCGGTGGTCCTCCACTCCTACCGCCTCGGCTTCCGATCCAGGTATCACTGAGCGGCTTTAAGTACCTGGGGATATACGTTTCGCTGGACCCGGTGGCTCGCTATGAGCTGAATCTCCTGCGACCGCTTCGGCGATTGCGAGAGGATACGGCCCGGTGGTGCAGGCTGCCCCTGTCCCCGCTGGGTCGGGCCGCGCTGTTCAAAATGATGTACCTTCCCAGGTTCCTCTATGCACTCCAGAATTCCTTCGACGTCATCCCAGTGGCCTACTTTCGGGAGGTAGAGAGCCTGCAGAGGAGACTGGTGTGGGACGGGCGGGCGCGTATTGCTCTTGCTAAGCTTACTCTCCCCTGGTATGACGGGGGCATCGCGCTTCCCGACATTCGCAGGTATTATTGGGCCGCGCAGCTTTCGGCCATCAACCATGCCACGTATGCGCCTGGCCTGAACCCGGCGTATGAGATGGACAAGTTCCTGCTTCCCGGCGGGGACTATAACAGGGCGCTGTACTCCCGCTCGGCTGGCCGGACCCTTACGGGTCCTACTAAGATTGCTGTGCGGACCTGGAGGGCCGCCACTGCTGCCACGGGCTGGGGTGAGCGACTGACATGTGCTACTCCTTTGTTTGCCTCCGACCGCCTGGGGAGCCTCTGGACTACGAAGGGGTTTGACCAGTGGGACACGATTGGCATCAGCAAAGTGGGAGACCTGTGGCATAAGGGCGCGGTTAAGACTTTCGCGGCTCTTCAGGCCGAATATGAGCTCACGGACAGGGAGTTCTTCCGCTATGCCCAGGTTCGACACGCCCTGCTCTCGGTCTTTGGAGAGGGGACCACGATCCCGGTTTCCTCGCCCCTCGAGGACCGCATACTTGACGGACATGTCCCGGACAGCACTATTTCTTTAATTTATAAGAAACTGATTAATCATCGGGCTGACCTCTTGGTGCGCCTTCGGGAGGCGTGGACGGGGGATGGGGTGGAATTGGACGACGAGGACTGGCAGTCTGCACTGTCGTCCCCCAAAGAGGTCGCCATTCCGGCCCGTCTCCGGTTGGTACAGCTTAAGATTCTTCACCGGGTGTATGTGACGGGTCCTCGCTTGGTCTCGATGGGATATTCCGACGATGGGCTCTGTAAGCGGGGTTGTGGGCTCACTGCCACCTTTCTCCATATCCTGTGGGAGTGCCGCGAGGTGGCGGACTACTGGCGCCGGGTACATACGGTTATGGGACAGGTCACTGGGGTTGTGCTGCTGCCGGAGGTGCGTCGTTGTGTTCTGAATGTGTGGGAGCCCAATGATTATAGCGCGGCTCAGACTCGGTGGGCGGCCCTGGGGAACATGATTGCCAAGAGAGATATAGCGCAGCTTTGGGGTGCCCAGCGGCCGCCCACCGTGTCAGTATGGAAGGAGAATATGGACTGGTGTATGTTCAGGGAGAAGACTGTGTATGTTGCCCGTGGTAAGCCGGGGGCATGGGGCAGAATCTGGGGGCAATGGAATGCTTATCGCGGGGATATCTGTACGCCCCCCCTGGTGGACACCGATATCGCCATGTCCCCCTGACCCTTGACGGTTCCGGGCACCTTTTGGAATGACTATATATGGACGTTCAGTTCCCTTGGCCCCCCCCCCCCCCGTCCCCAGCCTCCCGGTACTCCTTCCTGTCGTGTGCTGCTTAATGGTCTGACCTGGAGTTCCCCGGAGGAAGCCTGCCCTGCGCCGTTTGTCTTTATGCCTCACCTTTTGTTTTTCTTTTAGTTTTCTGTGTTTGTTTGATCTAAGTCTCCTGTGCCTCCAGAACTATCCGGACTCACTACGGGGCCGACCCCCGGGAACCGACTGCAGTTTTGATAAATGTATATTTCATCCTGTACTTAGCGGCCGGCCCTGGTGGTTGTAGGCCCGTGCTTGTAATCGACTTATTGTTCAATAAAACTTTTAAAACACAAAAAAAAAAAAAAAAAAAAAAAAAACAGTTCAAGAGGCATCCCCATATTTTTGCAGGACACCCATAGTTTGGTACGGGGGACCAGGTCGAAGGCTGACTTTAGGTCAACAAAGTCAGCATACAGCTGCCCTTGTCCAGGACCACCATCTTCCAGTAAATTAGGTTAAAACGAAACACCTGGTCGATGGTACTGGTAAATGCCAGAAAGCCAGTCTGAAGAGGGGATAAAATACTATGTTCATTTATCCAATCTTGTACCTTATTGAGGACAAGCCGCCTCATTACCTTTTGTAGGGAATCTATTAAGCTAATAGGTCTGTAATTACCTGGGTGTGATTTATCCCCCTTTTTAAATACGGGGATAATTTCAGCCCCTTACCAGGAGTAGGGGACAAGCCCACCACAGGCAACCGCATTGGCCAGCAGGAGGATGTATCAGCACCATCTGGTGTTATCATACAAAAATATGTCCGCCGAAATGCCATCTGGACCTGGTGCTCTACCCCCCATTACTGATGTAAGCGCTGCTTCGACATCGGCCCTACAAAAAGCCTTGTCTTGATGAAATGTCAAGAATTCCTGTCATGCGAGGGGAAGAAAGCGGTAACCAGCGAAAACGGACTACATCTCCCAGGATGCTTAGCGGTTGAGAGGTTATGTAAACAGGAGAGCTGTTACATAACTCCAGGAAAACACGCCCTTATGTAAACAGGAGAGCTGTTACATAACTCCAGGAAAACACGCCCTTATGTAAACAGGAGAGCTGTTACATAACTCAAGGAAAACACGCCCTTATGTAAACAGGAGAGCTGTTACATAACTCAAGGAAAGCACGCCCTTATGTAAACAGGAGAGCTGTTACATAACTCAAGGAAAACACGCCCTATAAAGGGAGGAACCGGGAGGTACAACGCTGTCGGATATTGTGTTTACACCGACGTACCTGCTTCGTGAAGAGCAGTGTTCCGGAGTGGTGCTCCAGTAAGGCAAGAACGGAGGTAGGTCGAGTCGTTACTCCCTGGGCCGTGTCTTGCCCCATCGTCACCTGTGAAGGACCCGGAAGCTCTACCGGTCAACCATTGAGCTTCGCTTTTTGACTCGGCTGAGTCAAAGCGCAGTGGCGCTTTTGCTGGTTGGAGTCGTAACTCCCAGCCAGACCAGAGATACAGGGACTGCCAGCTGTAACGCACACCAGGAGGTGTTTGCCGCGTTACAGACTCGGAAGTCTACAGGATCGATCGAGCGGCTGCTCTCGGTTCAGTCTTCTTGCTATTTGATTGGGGTATCGGTGACGCATCACCAGGAGGTGACTCCGCGTCCCGGTGCAGTCTGAGGAAGAGGTTGAGCGGCTGCTCCCTTCAGGTAGAGACCCCGGCTGGGTGTTTCCCTGACTCCTCGATTCTCCCCAACACTCTTCGTGCCCCTCACAGCCTACCGATTGGCATTGTCGGCCATTTCATTTCTGCCCTCTGTTGGCATACGCCGGGATCGGCGTATATGCAGAGGTCGGTTAGGACCATCCGTACTGTGGGCTGGTAACGTACTTAGCCTGGAGGATTCCAGTGACTATAACTTTTGTTTATCTTTGTATTATTTTTGCCTTCATTAAAATAACTAACCCTTCACAAGTGGTTGCGTCCTCATTATCGTGTCTGTTAAACGATCCTGAGGCGTTCAGGGCGTTACAAAATATCCGACCTTAATACACTAACTGTCTCCCGGTCGATAACAGACATGGCAACACTTGATGATGTGCTGGCTGCTTTAGCGACCGTGCAAGTTGAATTGGCTGCCTCTAGGCAAGAAACAGCCGATGTAAAAGCCAGACTGGATGCTATCCACTTGGACCCGCTCACGCCCAGCACCTCCCTCACGGACCAGACCCCTGCTGTAGTAGTGGAAATGCCGGTAGCCGTCCCCTTGGCAACACCGGAGAGGTACAGTGGGGATCCTAACACAGTGCAGGTATTCCTCACACAAGTGGCGCTACATTTATCGTGCAAACCAAAGGCGTTCCCCACGAGTCAGGCTCGTGTGGCTTTCCTTATTTCCTATTTGGCTGGAAACGCGGCACAATGGGCCGTACCTCTGGTGAGCAGGGACGACCCCATCTTATGTGATTGGGGTGCTTTTCGCGAGGAATTCCTGAAGGTATTCGACAGAAGGGCTGACTCGTACACGGCGGACCGTGAAATGCTTGAGTTGAGACAGGGATCCAACGACCTGGTGCAGTATCTCAACGCGTTCCGACGGCTGGTTGCGGAAACCAAGTGGCCTGTTGCTAAACAGACGGCGCTCTTCCATCACGGGCTGTGCAATGAGCTCAAAGACGCCGTGGCTCATATTGACCCTCAACCCAAGACATGTGATGGCCTTATCAACCTGGTATTACGGCTGGAACATAGGCTAAGTGAAAGAAAAGGGGATCATGGGAGAAAAGGAAAATCCCTTCCATCCTATGTGACGGTGGGAAGTCCTGAAACTTCCACCACATCCAAGGGAGAACCCATGGACATCGGCGCAATACGAGCGAGCCTCACAGCCACGGAGAAAGAGTCACGCCGTAAACAAGGATTGTGCCTATATTGTGGCAAAAAAGGCCACTACGTACGGGAATGCCCTGCCAAACCGAAGACGTCTATGCTGTAGACGGAAGGCGATTGGTGACGGGGCCCATCGGGCAGCACACGGGGGTCCTTCCGATGAGATATGGGAGGAACCATTTGGAACAAATCGATTTTAACATCATCCGAGCGCCCCAATATGGCGTCATATTGGGATTGCCGTGGCTACAGAAACAACCCCTCTGTGGATTGGCCAACACATCGCGTCGAAATGACGTCACCGTATTGCATCCTGCATTGTGGAAAAAGAACGGAATCCCTTGACGCAGATGAGAGCGGGAGTCAGACGGTGGCTACAGCGGCAGAAAAAGATGTGGCTCTCCCCCAGGCTTATCACAGTTTTGAGGATGTATTTGATGAGGTGAAGGCGGAAGTGCTACCACCACATAGACAGTTTGACTGCCAGATCGACCTGGTGCCAGGGGCCAGCGTTCCCAGCGGCAGGCTGTATGCCCTGACGGAGCCTGAAAACGTGCATCTCCGGGGGTACCTGGATAAACTCCTCAAGCTAGGATTCATCCGCCCGTCCAAGTCTCCGGCCGCCTCGCCACTCTTCTTCATCCCGAAAGCTAATGGGGAGCTGAGAGCCTGTGTGGACTTTAGGGCATTGAATGCGATAACCATAAAGAATCGGTACCCCTTGCCTCTCATCAGTGTACTTCTGGAACAGGTCAAGAAAGCTCGTATCTACACCAAGTTGGATTTGAAAGGGGCATACCATCTGGTGCGCATGAGGGACGGAGACAAGTGGAAGACCGCCTTTAAGACCAGGTTCGGCCTTTTTGAGTACCTCGTCATGCCGTTCGGTCTGTGCAACGCCCCGGCAGCCTTTCAGTACTTTTTGAATGAGGTATTCAGAGAGGAGTTGGATATCTACGTGGTCGTATATATCGACGACATCCTCATCTACTCGTCCAGTGTGGAGGAGCACGTACACCACGTCAAAGCTGTGCTCCAAAAGCTGAGGGAAAACAAGCTGTTTTGTAAACTCAGCAAGTGTGACTTCCACGTCACGTCCGTGGAATTCCTCGGAGTGATGCTGAGTCCAGAGGGACAGGAGATGGCAGAACGAAAGATCAAGGCGGTGAAAGAATGGCCGGTGCCCCAAAGCGTGAAGGACGTCCAAAGTTTCATTGGCTTCGCCAACTTTTACAGGCGGTTTATAGATGGATTTTCAGGATTGGTGGCCCCAATCACACAGCTACTGAGGAAGTCCAAGGAGTTTGTCTGGTCCCCTGAAGCGAACACAGCCTTTGAGGCCCTGAAAAGCGCCTTTGGTAAGGCGCCGGTGTTGGCTCACCCCGATCCGGATCTCCCCTACGTGGTGGAAGCGGACGCTTCGGATGTGGCGCTGGGGGCTATCTTGTCCCAACGCAACCACGACACAGGGGTGCTTCATCCCGTTGCGTACATGTCCCGCAAACTCAACGACGCCGAACGCAACTACCATATTGCGGAGAAGGAGCTTCTTGCAATCAAGGACGCCTTCACCGAATGGAGGCATTGGTTGATGGGGGCAAGACATGTGGTATCGGTGTACACGGACCATCGGAATCTACAGTTCATGACGGCCGCAAGACACCTTTCTCCCAGGCAGCTGCGGTGGATGATCTTCTTTGCGGGGTTCAACTTCCGCATCACATATCGGCCGGGGACGGAAAACCGGAAGGCGGACGCCCTGTCCCGTCAATCTGCAGTTAAGGAACCATTGCCTGCGACCGAGCGTTCCATCATTTCCCCGAGGATGGTATTGGGGGTTATCCAACCGGATACTTTCCTGAGGGGAATAAAGAGAGGGATCAGGTCGTTCGCATGGCGGAGGTGGCTCCTCAGTCACAGAGAATGGCAGCTGAAGGACGGGATACCCCTGAAGGGCAGGTGCCTATTGATACCCACGCCTAGGCGAAGGAAACAAGCATTCACCTGGTGCCATGACTCTCCATGCGCAGGTCATTTGGGCTTTGAAAAAACGGTGGCTAGCATGGGACGGCATTTCTGGTGGCCAACCATGAGAGTGGATGTCAGGAGGTGGGGACAGGAGTGTCCTACGTGTGCTACCATGAAGGCCGACCATGGCCGAACCCAAGGGCTCTTACATCCACTTCCGACCCCGGATAGACCATGGGATAGCATATCACTGGACTTCGTGGTGGGCCTACCGGTAGACCAGGGGATGACGGCAATACTGGTGGTGGTGGATTACTTGACGAAAATGGGGCACTTCATCCCCTGCAAGAGAGTCCCTACGGCCGGGGAATTGGCGTCACTACTTCTAAAGAATGTGGTACGACTGCATGGATTACCTGGGGTGATCGTGTCGGACCGGGGGTCGCAGTTTACTGCGCAATTCTGGAAGACTTGGTGCACTGCGCTGCATGTTAAGACCGCCCTGTCCACCAGCTACCACCCTCAAACGGACGGCGAAACCGAGCGCCTGAACCAAACGCTCAAACAGTATCTGCGATGTTTTGTGGACCAGGGCAGGGAAGAATGGGTCGACTTGCTATGGGTTGCAGAGATAGCCTATAACAACGCCACTCACAGCTCCACACAGTCATCTCCATTCTATAGCAACTATGGCCAACATCCCAGGTTCTTGCCATTTCTACATCCGTTCAGAGAGGACAGGATTCCCGCCACAGCGGACAGGGTGGCACACATAAAAGACACGTTGATGCGCTCAAGGGCTGTCCTAATAGAGGCCAAGAGAAAATACAAGGCTGCGGCAGACAGGAAGAGAAGGCCCGGGCCACTGTACCGCACTGGAGACTACGTCTGGATATCCACAAGAAACATGAGGTTTCGAAAGAACAGTGTGTTCCATCCCAAGTACATGGGCCCCTATCGAATTGCCAAGTGTATGGGTCCCGTGAACGTGAAGGTGTGCTTGCCCCAGTCCTTGCGGATACACCCGGTCTTTCATGTATCATTGCTCAAACCTGCACCCTCCAAGCCGTCTGGGACACCTAGGCCGGTATGCGTGGAGTCGGAGGTGGAGTATGAAGTATCGGGCATACGGGCGTCCAAATGGCGCAGGGGGAAGCTGTGGTACCTGGTTGCGTGGAAAGGCTATGGCCCGGAGGAGCAATCATGGGAACCGGCTGAAGGGGTTCATGCTCCGCGCTTGGTCTCCTTGTTCCATCGGCGTTTTCCTGCCAGCGCTGGACCCGTGGGGAGCCGCTGAGAGGGAGGATGTACTGTCAAGAATTCCTGTCATGCGAGGGGAAGAAAACGGTAACCAGCGAAAACGGACTACATCTCCCAGGATGCTTAGCGGTTGAGAGGTTATGTAAACAGGAGAGCTGTTACATAACTCCAGGAAAACACGCCCTTATGTAAACAGGAGAGCTGTTACATAACTCCAGGAAAACACGCCCTTATGTAAACAGGAGAGCTGTTACATAACTCAAGGAAAACACGCCCTTATGTAAACAGGAGAGCTGTTACATAACTCAAGGAAAGCACGCCCTTATGTAAACAGGAGAGCTGTTACATAACTCAAGGAAAACACGCCCTATAAAGGGAGGAACCGGGAGGTACAACGCTGTCGGATATTGTGTTTACACCGACGTACCTGCTTCGTGAAGAGCAGTGTTCCGGAGTGGTGCTCCAGTAAGGCAAGAACGGAGGTAGGTCGAGTCGTTACTCCCTGGGCCGTGTCTTGCCCCATCGTCACCTGTGAAGGACCCGGAAGCTCTACCGGTCAACCATTGAGCTTCGCTTTTTGACTCGGCTGAGTCAAAGCGCAGTGGCGCTTTTGCTGGTTGGAGTCGTAACTCCCAGCCAGACCAGAGATACAGGGACTGCCAGCTGTAACGCACACCAGGAGGTGTTTGCCGCGTTACAGACTCGGAAGTCCACAGGATCGATCGAGCGGCTGCTCTCGGTTCAGTCTTCTTGCTATTTGATTGGGGTATCGGTGACGCATCACCAGGAGGTGACTCCGCGTCCCGGTGCAGTCTGAGGAAGAGGTTGAGCGGCTGCTCCCTTCAGGTAGAGACCCCGGCTGGGTGTTTCCCTGACTCCTCGATTCTCCCCAACACTCTTCGTGCCCCTCACAGCCTACCGATTGGCATTGTCGGCCATTTCATTTCTGCCCTCTGTTGGCATACGCCGGGATCGGCGTATATGCAGAGGACGGTTAGGACCATCCGTGCGGTGGGCTGGTAACGTACTTAGCCTGGAGGATTCCAGTGACTATAACTTTTGTTTATCTTTGTATTATTTTTGCCTTCATTAAAATAACTAACCCTTCACAAGTGGTTGCGTCCTCATTATCGTGTCTGTTAAACGATCCTGAGGCGTTCAGGGCGTTACATGAAACAATAGGTGATCTCACCCGGGTCTAGTTCTACTGGGTTACGAGTATATTGGGGTTTAAAATGCTTAACACAGTTCTCTTGGGTCACATGATTTTGTGGCTGTTGCGGCTGGCCTCCTCTGTTCCATTTTACGATGTTCCAAAAGTGCTTGGTGTTACCCATGCGCAAGTCTCCTTAGTCCTGCCATCTCTTTTTATCCCAGGCTTTCTTGGCCTTTTTCTGAGTGCACCTATACATTTGCCTACCTGTTTGGACAGCGGGGGGATCACCTACTCTAATAGATTGACCTAACTATTCGCGTGCCGTTCTACATGCCTTATTAAACCAATGGCCGTCTTTCGTGTTTATAATACTTGGTGTCTTGCTATGTTTAAGGAAATAAGTGCGCAAGAGGGCAAAGAAATTATTATGGGTATAGATAGACTCAAGGACCTCGGTTTTAGCTGTACAAGCCTCTAACTTAACTATAGCATGGTCAATGTCCTTAGTAATATTAGATATGAGTTTGGGCTTCTCTAGTATCTTCACCCATTTTAAGCATCTCATATCATTGGTGGGGACAACATCAAGAGCTAGCACTCCGCTACCTATTAAAGTTTGTGCCTTCTGTCATGGTAGCCTCAAGGAGGCACACAAGGGATTGTGATCACTCTCTAGCCGGTCCCTTACGATCATATCGTCCAAAGAATGCTATAGCTTCAGACTAATTAACAAGAAGTCTATCCGATTAGCATTAAATCTATTGTTAAATGTATTTGCCCCACATCTGTCAGATAAGGATCTTCCATTTGCCGCCCTTAGAACTTTCTCCAGACAAATTGAGTTAATTTTGATAGCCACATCCACCCATTTTCTTATGGGTGCAAGCTCCAGCTTTGGGATGCCGCACTGGTCCTCTTCCTCTTCTGTGAGGTATCACTTATCAATTCATTTAGTCTTTATTCGATTAAAAATCATAAAAGACACAGCGTCACAAATATATAAGCCACATCAATAAATTAGATAAAAAGGTATTAAATACACCAAGACTAATGTAATAACAGTAGATCAATAATAACAGTATACTCTCATAAAACCCAATAATAGCTTTTAAGTTTGCAGATGATTCCTCCTTATAACCCAGCACGTGGACCAGAACTTCGCCATAGCAACCACAATCACCTCCTTGGTATCACACTTAAAGATACGCAGAGCTGTTTGCGCTGAACTTATGCCTAACTGTTTACACAGGGGCTTGATCCATTTCATGCGGGGAGCTCTATATGCTGGGCAAACAAATAGCACATGCGGAATAGTCTCAGGAAACCCTGGGCAACAGTGACAGGAGGTATCCGTGTTTGGACCCTGATTATTGCCCCATTTTTTTGTCAAAATTTTTAGGGGTAAGCATCCAACTCTCTAACCTTCCCATGATACAGCTTTATGACTGGAGCTATAGGTTTTGTTAGGGAGGATCTATGTTCTTTTAAAAGGGCTCCCACCAATTGATTATGTTTAATTACTGAGAGATCCAACTGATGATTCCAATTAAGTCTCCGACCCAGAGTCACCCCTAAATATGCAAAAAAATCTGTTTGCTCAATAGGGGCATGTAGTACTAATTTTTTTCCTCTTATGAAGGACCATAAAGTTTGTCTTACCAACGTTAACCTCCAACTCATTGTCACTACAAAAGAGTTGGAAGCGATCCAGAGCACGTTGGAGGCCGGGTTTCGTTTTGGACAATAAAAGGGTGTCGTCTGCAATCATTAAAATCGGGACTCTTAATCCATCAAGTGTGGGGGCATCGGTAGGAAAATCAGTAAAATAGGGGACGACATTATTAATAAAAAGAGAGAATAGAGTGGGGGCTAGCACGCACTCCTGGCGCACACCTTTGGCAACTTTAAAACTATTAGTAGTCTCCCCTTGCCCTCCCCATCTCACACAAGCATGGTTATTTCCATGGAGCCTTACAATAAACGATAAAATCCCTAGTGGCATCCCAGCCCTTTCCAGGGATTCCCAGAGCTTATTACGTGGAACTAGGTCAAAGGCGGATTTGAGATCCACAAAAGCTGCATATAGGACACCACCGCCCAGCACTACTGTATTCCAGTACAGCATCATAAATCTAAAAACCTGGTCAATAGTGCTGACATGGCTCCGGAAGCCCGCCTGAAAATTGGATAGTATACCATTTTCCTCTATCCACTCCAATACCCGATTAAGTACGATTTTGGCCACCAGCTTCTGAGTTGTGTCAATCAGGCTGATAGGCCTGTAATTAGATGGCAGGACCCGATCACCTTTTTTGTAAATTGGTATAATTTCGGCCCCAAGCCATGAGTCGGGTATTGGGGCACCTCCTGCGATACCATTAATCAATAATTGAATATATTTGACCCAGTTTACACGTTAAATTTTAAATATATCAGATGGGATCCCGTCCGGGCCTGGTTCTTTCCCGGCCGGCAGACCATTCAGTGCATGCTCCACCTCTGCATAGGAAAATGATAGAGTCCCCACACTGGGATCGGACAAAAAGGAGAATGGAATCGGAGTATTAGAACAGGCGAACTGCGTTTCAAAAAAGATAACCCAGTCCTCAGGAGATACATGGTTTACCGGATTTGGATCATCAATACCACTACCCCATTTAATTTGGTGCCAAAATTTACTCCAGTTCCTATCCCTACAAGATAGCAACAATTCCCTTCATCGTGACTCATCAAACATCCGCTTAGCTAAATATTGGATTTGCTTGTATGCCACACGACATTTCCCTATTTCTGGAATTATCCCCGTTTTAATTGCACAAGAAAGAGCTCTGAAGGCCCTCCTACAATCGTCATTGTACCATTTGGCCGACTTGTATTTATTATTATTGGTACATTTGTGACTTTGACCCAATTTAAAAAGGATTAATCTCATCTTCTTAACCATCTCTAAGTGATATGCAGTTAACCCATGAACATTACTTCCTGCAACATCTAGGTTTAGCTGGGTGACAGCAACTAGGGTGTCTAATAAAATTTGCCTAATCATAGAGCAACTTACTTCATTACTTATAATCTGGTCCCACTTAACTCTACGACTATTGTTAGTGAGTGAAATAGAGGACGGAACACCAGCTCTATCAGTGTCTACTCTCACATTCGTGGAGGCTTCCAACTGTACTTGGAGAGGGTCACGATCGCTCTCTGTCCTGGATCGCACCTCCATATCAATCAATTTGGGCCACAATTCAACACTTAGGATAAAATAATCTATCCTACTATGTTTACTACCCATGTTATACGTAGATTTACCCTGGAGATCTAATTTAGACCTGCCATTGACTGCCCGAAGCCCATATCCCATTGTGAGTGCCTTTAGCTGGAGTGCAACTGGCGACCAAATTTTAACAGGATCTAATGTCAAAGACGGGATACCCCAAACTGGATCCTCATCACACGTAAGATTACCATCTTCAAACCCAAGAGGTTCAAAGGTACAGTTAAAATCTCCAGGAATAATTAAATTGCCAGGATTTTTTAGGGACTGTAAGAAAGTGTCAAGAGCAACCACTGTGGGAGATATTCTTCCACCCGCCTGGCCTCTAGCATATACATTCACTAGGGTACACTTGAGGGCATTACCAATTGAGATAGAGAGAGCCAGGATATCCGAATCCTCTATTTCCATCTCCTTAACTATAATATCAGCCCGTTGGCGAACCAGGATTAAAAGACCTCCCATAGATCTTCCCTTATTCCTAGGTGCAGGAGTAGCCTGCTTCCCAAAAGACAGAAAACCTGGCCTGAAATATATTTCCCTAGCCCAGGTTTCTTGTAACATTATAATATCCGCCTCTTCTATAAATGAGGACCAATCCTCTGAGTTAACTTTGGACCCTAAACCCGCTATATTCCATGAAAGTATTTTAAATGTACTGGGCACAAGTGAACAAGATAACCCCGAAATGACAACTCTCTCGGCAACAGAAATAACACTAGAGAAGTCATTGTCAACAACCGGGCTCTCAGTAGGGAATCACACTCTTCAAGCCCTGATAGCGGAGCAAACCTGTTAAAGGTAGGAACCCCCTGTGATCCTTCCTAAAGCACCCCTCTATCTCTTGTTAAACCACCCTGCCTTCTATAACTTAACGAAAGTTTGCTAGGAGAGTTATAGAATGCACTTAAGGGGCAAACCAAGATATTGGATGGATAACAACCCCCAGTATTTGGACTTAGATAATCCAATATCATGCTTGCTACTTCAGGATTATTAAAATTAACCACAACACAGTCTCCACTCTCTGTTTTAGCTACAGAGCCCAGCCAAGAACATCGCCTCGCCATTATAAGATACCCATTAATATCCCACTCCGGGCTAACTCTTCTTTTCATTTTGGTATTGAGCCAATGCATCACTTTCAGCATCAGCTGTTCGGTCGATTTGCTCTGTCCCTCTTGCACTGGGGGCACTTGTTTAAGTATTACCACCAACGGTGCTGCTGCCGGGGGTAAATCAAGAACTCCCGGCACGCGCCCGTAACCAGATCTGGCTTGGCCCAAGTTTTTTGACGAGCTTGCTTGAGCAGTGTTTCCCAATATCCGGGTATGCCTGTTCTCTAAATCTATATTAGGCCCTCTTGGACAAACGTCCACAATTTTGGGGGGAGAGCTAGAGATAAACAGCGCTGATTCCCCTGACAAATCTGCAGCTTCCAGACCCTTGTTTGAAATGCAATGATTCAGAGGACACATATTAGGACCCTCGACCAATTGACTCAAAGATGAAGGAGCAATAGAAGGGAGCGGAACAAAAAGGTTAGACGAGGCAGTTCCACTAGTTGAACAAGGATTAGAAGCAAGAGGAGCCACTAAGGTAGTTTGAAGGGCCACAGATTTAACCGCTCCTGAAGCTAACTTAGCCTTAGCACATTGGTCACAAAGCAGAAATTTCTGCTCAATCTGAGCCAGTTTATCCAGAACCGGATTAAGCATAAGGGTTAGCATTTCCTTTAATTTTGACAAGAGGTACTCGTCATAACCACTAGGCAGGGTAAAGCTCAACAAGGGAGAATCTAAATCAATGTTAGTCACATACGGACAGTCCGTTACCGAAGGAGATGGCAAAATAGTAGCATCGGCAATTTTTGCGGGCCTAGGCATTTTAGCAGGTTTTTCCGAGTGAAGCTTCCCACCTCTCTTCCTCTTAGTAATAACAGGGTCCTTGCATGAAATTTGTGGCATAGGCTTGTTAATCGTCTTAGATCTCGGGGGCAACATTTGGGCAGATATTATTTCAGAATTAATAGGAGGTAGAAGTCTGGTATTTGGGCTAGAAACGGTATCTACATCTCCCATGCCAGGGCAAGGAGGGTGCAACAAGGAAGGGGCACTAGCTCCTTGGGAAAGCGAAGCAAGTACGTCAGTTATGGCAGGCACCCTATCAGGGGTAATAGCAGACGCTAGACGGCCCAGAGACGATCTCCTGTTCCCTTGGGGATCCAAAGACAATCGCCTCTCAGTTAGAGTAATTTCCCGTTCTAATAGGGAAGCAGCCCTAACTATAAAGTTGTCCAAAGTCCCTGTAACACTCCCTCCCGAATGACATTTTGTAGATCTGCCATCCCTCAAGTTCATGATCAAAAGGGGTTGAACAACAACAAAAGAAAATAAAAGTAAAACAACAATAACCCTGTTTAGCGTGATAAGGTAGATCTCCAATATCTCACAATCTACGCAACGTACCAGTGGAGCACTCTAACCATACACTTATATGAGGGAGAGTCCAGCCCAGCCTCTACCAGTCTCGAACGGGCCCGCCCTTGGCCCAGGCTTCGCCCGGGCGAGCCCGCGCGCGTCCCGTGCTGCGGGAGGCTCTCGCGGTATTTGAAGTCTTCAGTGCACTCCAATGATGCGCTGCGTCACCCTCACACGGCCCCCTGGGAAATGTAGTTGAGCAGCAGTCCGTTCCCCTCACGGCAGCGTCGTAGACAGCAAGAAGGCGGCAGCTGAGATGGAGAGTCAAAAGGGAAGGTGAGATTTTCCGCCGTTCCCTCACGGCTTAACAGATTCAAATGAGGCGCGTCATTTATCATTAGCAAGGGGCTCAAACGGCGAATTGAAATAGCCCGCAATTAAAACATAGGAATCCCCCGAATAGCGGTCGAGAAGATCGTCGAGAGCCGCTAAAACTTCCGACTTCTTCCCCCTAGTTCCTCTCACGTAAACATTGTAAATGTCTACATTCTCCTGGGGACCCATGCTCCGTCTGATGGCCAAAATATCATTACTTTAGGTCATGAGTGCCTGAATATTATAGCCTAATTCTTGTTGAACCCAAATTGTCAGCCCCCCTGATGGGCGGTCGCTTGCTCCTCTTATAGCCGGAATGTAATCATTTAGATAACCTAACCAGTGGAGGGGAGCCACTAACCAGGTTTCTTGGAAAAGGCAGATTTCGTAACACTCAATGAAAAACTGAGAACTAGGGGGGCCGTCCCTGTCAGATATACAGACTATTTGGGATTCTTGATGCATTTGAGGCACATGCAATGAGGAGTGTTCCAACTGGCTGGTGTAAGTCTGCCTAAGATGTTGACTACACTGTTAATTCGGTAAGGATCGCCTAAACTGAATGGATGATGATTCCGGAGAACTGGTTCTGAACTCCAGAGCAAAGAGATGTTCACCAAGATCTGCCCTTTCTAGCGTAAGCTCAATACAATCTGTCTGATAGGTTGGGGAGGTAAGCCTACGAGCCTTGATGATATCTTCCCTTATCACTGAGCGGCATCCTCTGACATGCCATATCCAATGGATGGCTTTGTTTGTCAGGGATTCCACAGTTTCTGTACCTTTGCTGGGGTCATGTTTAGGTACATTCAACATGTAAATTCTGTGTGTGTGGGACACACTGGAAAAGTTCGGACCAGCCAGGTCAGTTCGGGAGCAATCCCAAAGTTGTTTAATCTGGGAAGAGTAGGTGTGTCTGCCCTGTGAAATCTGGTCCCTTGTGGTTGCTGGACTACGGTAGTTAGCAGGAATTCTTACTTTATGATGGGGTAAGTTCATAGCTGAAGAGGGTGTTGGCACTGGATTTTGGGACGGGGCTACGGCGGAAAACAATGGAACGACCGATGGAAACAGTATCTTTAGCAAGGGGAACTATTTCACTCCTTTTGATGGTGGCCTGGCAAGGTTGGGAGGGAGGTCTAGATACAAGGTTGGCATTCTCTATACAGGAGGAATCCATTTAAAATAAAAGCTTAACCATTTTGGTTAGAACCTGAATCATGGTTTTCATCGTCCCTATTTCAAGCGGAAGTATGTTGACCAGTTGGGTCAAATCAAATTAAACTTTATTCGGTTACACAAAGGCAACCATAAAAGTTACAAATCAACATATACAAAAATCAGGCATGTTAAAACACGACATAAAAAACAAACCCGCTCCAGGATATTTCACGTTAATAAAAGAAAGGGGCCAGAAAGATCGGAATATGCAAAACTACTAATTCATGATGAACAAACATTCCATAAAACATCGTAGAAAGAATACATTAGGGCTGCTTTTCATTTTACACCCTAAAAGGGACGTAGGCCAACATGCTATTATCTACCCAAAGAAACAACAACTACCACGTTATACATCCATACAAGCCCTTGATTTCATTATCGATTTTAAATAACCCACGACAAAAAATATACAATCCTCATTCAGTAGTTGTAAATACAAGAGGGCTCGGCGAGCTTGTCTAAAATTCAGTTTCTTTAGAATAGGGACCAGGAAATGTTTCCGTGGAACTAAATAAAATTTGCAGAACATAAAGTGCAGCAAATCCTGTGGAGACTGGCCGTCGCAGCCACAGGATGCTAACACTTGTCCTCTGTCACAGCCCTTGGGTCTAGCCACCAGAATATGAGAGGTTTGTCCGGAACCTGGTTAAAAGAAACTTCTTATGTGTGGACAGGGACCCTAGGAGGTAAGGCTCAGTAAGTGGAGTTGTTTTGAGCATTAAAAACCTACAGACACTTACTTTCTTGAGTTCCTGCTAGTCCCTATCCAGTTTCTTTAATGATAGGTAGGCTACCTTAACTAGTTCCACATCCTTCTTAGTGATAGTAAGGCTTATAGAATAGCTCTACGCGACTTACCTCTTCCAGGCTTCTTTTAATATAATTAAGCCATGGAATTTGGATTGCTTTATCAAGTGTCAAGCACTCTCTCATTATCGTGTGGGTGAGGTTTAACTCCTGATTCAACCAACATTTTAACCAGAATACAAGAGGGCGCGAGGCCAAGGTGTCACTCAGGTACGGGACCCCCAATTCTTCATGGGCTGCCAAATTAGAGAGGCTTTCGGGGGCACACAACGGGCGCTTAAGAAATTTCTCTGCCACCTGTAACGAGTTCACTATAGTGTGACCCCAAATTTAACTCCCATAACTGGCTATAGCCAGGCTTTTAGCCTGATATCCCTTTAACATGGCACCTATTGGTATCCTCCCTATCTTTGTGGCGAAATTAAAAATTGCCGCATTTGCCCTGGCCATAGCCCCCCTGTTCTTGGTCATTTGGGGCCCCCATTGTAACTGATCATCCAGGAGAACCCCTAAATATGAGAAAACATTTGTACGGGGGATGGGGGAAGAGCCAACCCTAAAATGGAAGGTTTTTTTGGGGCGCAATCCCACTTCCATGACATAAGATTTCGTATTGTTAATGGCCAGATCCCGATCCGACATAAAGCTGGAGAGAGCCTCAAGTAGAGATTGAAGGCCTAATGCCGTCCTCGCTAGGAGGACGGCATCATCCGCGTGCAGTAGGACAGGTAGTCCACGCCGCCCTAAGTATGGGAAATCTACCTCCAAACTGCTTAATACTTTGTCCAGATCATTTATATAAAAATTTAATAAAAATTGAGCCATTATACACCCCTGTCTTACTCCCCTTTTAATATCCAAATCCCTGGTGACCCTGAGGTCCTGGGAGAACCTTACATTGGCCTTGGATGACCTATGCAGATCTTCCAAGAAGTCAACTAAACTGTTCTCTACCCCCATTCCCCTCATGGCCTGCCACAGCTTGACCCTATTGACACAGTCAAAAGCTGAGGACAGGTCCATGAAGGCAAGGTATACAGTACCTGGGCGCGCAACTGTGTATTTACTCAATATCAAAGAGAGATTAAGGCATTGAGCCACAGTAGAATGCCCGGGGCGAAAGCCAAACTGGACATATAAGATTTTTTGCTCCTCCGCCCAGCTAGACAATCTGTCCAAGAGTACACGTCCCACGACCTTGACCACTGAATCAAGAAGGGAGATTGGCCTATAGCAATAAGTGCTATTCCCGTCCCCCTTCTTGAAAACAGGGACAATGGTCGAGGTCGCCCAGGACTCAGAGCACCCATTTTTTGTGGCTGCGTTAAACACTGCCAAGAGTATTGGCGACCAGAAGGAAGGGCCAGACTTAAATAAGTCTGGGGGGATACCGTCCGAGCCTGGGGCTTTATTGCTTGTTAAGCCTAAAATGCCTTCCACCACCTCACCCAATTCAAAATTCACTACAGGGGCATTCATATCACGACCAACCTGTGGGTCGTATCCTGGGATTCATTATTAATCCTTGTAACTACCCCGACGTTGCCAGGTAGCAGCGCTTGCGGTAGCTGAGGTCTCTCTTCCCTGTCCCCCTCAGGCACTACCAGCAAGGGCAAAAATCTGTTTGTGCAGGTGATTACAGGATCTATTTGCAGAAGGTTAGTACCAGGGAAACTAATAGGGGAATGATCAGTCCTCGTTGTGTCTTGTTTTCCCTCAGCATTCGTGACAATGGGCCCCTTTTTACATGATTTAAGAAACATAGCTGGGATGGCGGGATTGCGGTTTGGGCTTCGGTTAGCGGGTTGAGTGCTTCTAAGGGGGGATTTATCAATGCCAGGTTGTGTGTTAGGCTCTGCCTCTAAAATGTTCTCACACTCACTAATAAGGGTGTCAATGTTGTCTAGGACACAGTTGCTGCCTTCATATTTATGCAACTTCCTGTCTTTTTTCCCCTTACTACCCCTACTAGTACCACTACCTTCTCCCCAACATCCCTCCATGGATTTTCTTTTTCCCATGCTTCTGTAGTAAGAAATAGCTTAGCCCACTCAGCTTGTTCGTGGGTATTCACGGATCAACCTTATGACCAGATTTACAGAACAAGTATTTTTTAACATGCAAAACCTCAAACGGTGAATACAGATGGGTATACTTCAAATTTCAGCACAGGAACTCTCTTTAAGAATACAAGATGGGAGCGCAGGGATAATCAGTACCGTAGTGCGGGTCCATATAACAATCCAAAGTCCAGGTGCTAGATGAAAGAGGGGTGGCCCTGCCCTGCCTCTTCCTGGCAATGACGTGGGTCGGGCTTCGACCGGGCGCGGTCGCGCCACTGTGATTCTTAGCGCTATTTGAGCGCCAGAGTGGTGTCACCATCCGCCCTCCAGAGAGAGCGAAGGATCCTGGCGCTTGCAGTCCCCCAACAGCAAGGCAGCAGAAGGTGGCAGGTAGTATGCGCGTGTCCCGCGCCGCGGTGATTCTTAGCGCTATTTGAGCGCCAGAGTGGTGTCACGCTCCTCCCTCCAGGGAGAGCGAAGGATCCTGGGGCTTGCAGTCCCCCAAAAGCAAGGCAGCAGATGGTGGCAGGCAGTAGGCGGGTCCTGCGGTTATTCTTGGCGCTATTTGAGCGCGAGTGGTGTCACGCTCCTCCCTCCAGCGAGAGTGAAGGATCCTGGGGCTTGCAGTCCCCCAACAGCAAGGCAGTAGGCACGTCCAGCGCCGCAGTGATTCTTGGCGCTATTTGAGCACGAGAGTGGTGTCACACTCCTCCCTCCAGGGAGAGCGAAGGATCCTGGGGCTTGCAGTCCCCCAACAGCAAGGCAGCAGATGGTGGCAGGCAGTAGGCGCTAATTAACAGAACCTTTGAGTACCTAAGTGTGTATAATCTCTCTTAGTCTCTGCTAAATTTGGTTGCTAATGGTTTATAGCGGTTTTAGTGCGGTCATGATCGGCCGCCTGCCAGTGCCCTGTGTGTTGCTGACGTTCACACAGTCTAGTCTCTCTGCGGTGTACACAGTACTTTTCAGGAGCCCTGAGCATCATAGTTAAAGTCACACTTACTAACTCGCTTTGTGCTGCCCGGGTGACGGTCAGATGACTCTAGTCACCGGAGAAGGAGTTAGTGTCACTCATAGTCATTGAAATGTAACTCATAATTACACCGAAAATGTCACACATAAGCAATCTGAAACCTTGGAAGCTATGACGGACTGGTTTCAAAAGTGTGGACCTTAGTTGGACGGGAAGCGTTAGATCCTTTCATTTTGTGAGCTCTTGGTGGCCATCTTTGCAGACTCTGCTGAGCAACGGGTCTGGAGGAACATCCGACCACTCAACCACCTGCATTATCAGCATTCCTGCCACCTGGCGTCTCCACTAAATATTACAATTTGCAGCCACCAAAGCTCGAAAGAGGCTTCATGGACGTCCCAGCTCGGAAGCTTAGGCGATGTCTGCCATGTTGGGTCCTCTCTCAGGCCACACCCTTCAGCATTGGGTTTGGTTTGACAGATACATGGAGAGGCAGTTTAACACCAAACCTTCAATGCCCATTCAATTCATCAGGATGTTGATTAGGAAATGGTTGAGCGAACCAAAATCTCAGAAGTGGCTTGCATCGTCTACAACTTGCAGAAATTCATTCTCACATGTCCCACTCTGCCTGAATTCAAATGGAAATTTGTCCAGTAGGTTGTTCACTTGGATGTTGGGAGGCAACACAGCTTTCCATTATCTTCCACAGGAATGGTAGAGCTGATATAGGGTGGATGTTGAGGTAATTAGGTCAGCTGAGTGTTTTTTTGAAATGTGTGGGGCTTGACCTGTTTTCAAACAGTACGGAAATACCCTCTCTACAACCAACTAGTTCACTAAGGGGGTTCAGTATGTTAACAAATGATTTGGCATGTCTTAACTAATTTGATCAGGCACTGCATTAGTGAAGCGGTTTGAGGGTGTGACAGGCACTAGTGAGAGTCAAACATGTGGCTTAAACCAGGCTCAAGTCTTCATTGGCATACCACCCTATTCTGCTCACCTGTCCCAACAGTGGGTGACCAGGCCTTCTTCAGGGCAGTTTCTAGAATTTGGCATACTTTTGCACTGCATTTATTTTCCAAACACTCAAACTGTTCTGGGAGTGGTGACTACATTTAGTGTCATTGCTGTCTTCTTGTGACTTTTTGTCACATAAAATTGATTGTATAATCTTTGTTTTTTTCATATGTGTGTTTGTTTTCCAGTGCTCCCATGAACGAGTCGTTTAGTATTTACAAAATAAGACTAATGAAGGAAATCTACTGTTGCTTAAATTATAATATAATATAATTAATTTATATTTATTATTATATCTGAACTCTTTATTATCCATTATACACATACAGTGAAAGAGGCATATAACGTCATAAACATTTAACTAACTTCAGAAAAGATTTCTAAAAAACACAGAAAAAAAAGTATCTGCTTCTCAAGCCCCCCTAAGATATGCTTTGTCCTCTTAGTGTAAAATACTTTGTAAATACATTAGCCAATCTACCAAGGCACAACCGTGTACAATATTACACTCACTTGAAAAACAAATTTTATTCTTAGGGTATGGTGGGAACCTTGAGAAGAAGCGGTTCTTTTACAAAGCTTCGAGAGTCTATCCGACGGAGCAGTGAGAAGCTTGTACGCCGACTCAAGGGCGAGGCAATGCAGGATACAGCACCAATCAGCGCCGGGTAAGACATTGTTCTTTGTGTCGTTCACAACAATCTCTACATTTCAAAACATCTTGCTAGCTCTGATTCATAAGGTACTTGGCTTAAAATTTTTATTTTTACCTTGGACAGATCCATAAATCCATCAGAACCTTTCACAGCTTTAGGCTTAGGACCCCCAAAGAGCTGCCAAAGGACCCTAGTGCTCATTCAGAATTTGTCATTCATTGCCCTAATCGAAACAGAACTATAATCACGCAGTTCTGTAAATATACCTCAGTTCTTGACCTGTAGCACCCTCATATTCCAGTATAGAGATTCACAAGTGACTTTGTCAATTCATCTCAGTCATGACCTACATCATTGTCTTGCTGTATCAGTACTGCAACATATACACTGCACATTCCACCCAAGCAGGCTAATGCTGTATAGTGCCCCTGCTGTTCCAGCTTTGACCTATACACATCTTTTCTAGTGCATCCCAATACTGACCTGAGGCATCCGCGCTATTTTACTCTCACCCACATATATTCTGCCTCTGTATTTCATACTTGGCCTTAAGTACACTCTGCAGTTCAAGAACTGAAACCAGTCACTGGTTTGACAAGGCACCTATTGTAAGAAATTGGGTTACTGGTTGAGGAAGGGGAAACCCTACTCAAGCAGAAACCACGATCCTTGTCAGGGTGAAGTCACAAGCAAACCCTGAATAAACATGTGTCAAACCTCTGGTAGCTTGGCAGAGAGCAGTCAGGCTTAACTTGGAAGCAATGTGTAAAGTATTTACACAGCACTGTAAACAGTAATAAAGGGAAACATAACACAAGGACAATCCCACTCAAGATTAGAAAAATAGAGTAAAATTTAATAGCTAATTAAAGACTAATATTATCCAAGTCCAATCCAAACCAAATCCAATCAATAAAACGGGAGGTATGCAATTTTAAAGAGTTAAGTGAAAATTGAGCCAAAAAGCACAAAGTGCCATCTTTGGATACCTAGTCATATTAGATCGGTATTAAGTCACAAGTTCAGGGTGAAGAGGCTGCAGGGCTTGTGATGCAGAGTCCTGCTTCGTTGCCTACACTGCCATCCACAAGAGGCTTACAATGTGAGGGCCTACCTCCAGGATGCATTGCGTTGCAGCAGTTTTGATTAGGCTGCAGGCTGCGAGGGCAATGCAAATTCCTGGCGCTAGGAAAGTCTATGCAGCAGGGACGATGTGTTAGTTCTGCTCGGGGGTTGCCTGCGCAGAAGAGGAGAGGCAACGGTTCTGCTGGGTCCATATATGGGCTGGCAGAGCACATTTAGGCCCAATTCCAAGGGTCCGAGACTGGGGTGGCACCACATGGCTCACAGATGGCAGAGTACAGGTGCTGGGTTAAAGGTTTTTGGAAGCCTGTTATGTCCCTAAGGCATCTGATCAGGAGGTCAGCCAACTAGCCCTTGGAGTCACTCTGAGGTCCTGGGTTTAGAGATACAGGTTAAATCCTTCTCACCCAGGCATGAGGGTAGCAGGCCAGCACAGCAGGGTAGCAGTCCTTTAGAGCAGCAGTCCAACAGTGTTGCAGACCTTTCAGCAGCACAGCAGTCCTTCCTGGAAGAGTCCACAGGGCTAGAAGTGTACCGAAGAGTTGGTGCCCACTTTAAAGTAGGACAAGCATCCAGAGGTGCTTGGAATGTCCTGCCTCCCTGCCTTGACCCTATATTGTCTGGGGTCACAATAGACTAGTGTCATACCCCTTTGTGAGAGTGCTCAGGCAGGATCTTTGTGGTGTGCAAGTGTGGTAGGTGACAGCTTCTCCCCCTCATTAACTCAGAGTGGCCCATCCTGCCAATACCTAGCTTCCATTTGTCTTACTGCCTGGGAGCAATACTCAAAGAACATCTGACAACTACACCTAGTCATGTGACCCAGGATACAGGCAGCAGACACCAAATGGTTGGGACAAGAAAATGCCATATTTCTAAAAGTGGCTTTTTTATAATTGTGATTAAAAATCCGACTTCACCATTAAAGTGGGCTTTGGACACCAACCTTTGTTGCAGGGATTCTGCTTATACACAGAACTATGCGTAGAACCCCAGGACCTCAGTGAATTGTGGTGTACCAGAAACTCACCTCAGAACCCAGAACCCAGTATCCGGCTAGCATAAGTGTCCCATTCGTTATCCGAGATTAGGCTCGGCGATCCCAATGAAAAGACAACCCAGAACAAGCTACTCAGTGTACTCTCAGGAATGGTGGGAATCGGAAATACCTGTTCGTATATTATTCTCACATCAGTCCACAACAAGAATCAACACAGACACGGTGAAAATATAAAGAGTTTATTTTTATAGACCACGTGTCCTAAGATGCAGTACTTTGGCTAATACAAGCAGACAAATGATTATAATCAAAACCATCCGCATTGTTACAATACCATAGAATATAAAAGGAGTGATCATGTTATAAATGACAGTGGATACTACCACCTTCCCTTTACTAAGAAGCTAATATTATTATTATGCTAATAAAAGGTCTCTTAGGCTTGAATAGGGGACCCCATACCTCAAAGATCAGCTTAGTGAATTCACATCACAGGAGCATCAAGAGTCTTCTCGCAGGAAGGCTCGTCTTCGGTCTGAATATTAAACATGATGTCTGCAATATTAAAAGCCCCAGCTTTCAGGTATTCGCAGCTGCCTGTGTGTTATGGCTAAATAGTGGGTCGATCAACTTAGAGTGGAAAACATGCCTTGTCTAACAACCCAGACTGTTTGTCACACCATGTACAGACCAAGGTCGCTGCGCAGAGCTCGGGATGGTAACAACAGATTGCTCTCATGTAAGGCAAAGCTCGAGTCAGCAGTTTGTTTAATCAATAACGTGTAAACGCAGTGTCGTGCGCAAAAGCAGCAAGATGGCTTTCTAACATCTAACGTGGTTATGCTAACTTAACAATGCATGGACGTATTAAGGGATTCCTTACTACACCTTGACATATCCACCTGCTCCCAATCGGAAGTTAGAGCTTGTTAAATGTAAAAAGGTAACTCCAATGTTATCCTATATCCTTGCAGTAGTGAAAAATGTATTTTAGGGTGTTTCGCCCCCAGGAAATGTTTAAAAGTATATATCTAACTTTTTAAATACACTGCACCCTGCCCTATGGGCTGTGTAGGACCAGCCCCAGAGGTGGCAATTGGGTATAAGCCAATTCCACCATGTTTTAAGGAGAGATCACAAACATATCAGCAGTGTTTAGCAGTGGTAAGGTGTGCAGAGTCCTAAAGCCAGCAAAACGAGATCAGCAAAAATAGGAGGGGTGAAGCTTGGCGGAAGACCACCCTAAGGCTTACAGGTTCAAAACCTACAAAACCTACATATTGACTTGCAGCACACCCTGCTATTCAAGCACAGGAGCATACAATAGCGGTGCTAAGGTACCTTAGTGCTTACCTCAGCACCCATTGCTAAGGACCCAACACACAACTCTGTTAGTGACACTCAGTTCTCCCATCACACTACAAAGAATGTCTGATAGAATGATCACTGGAAAGTATTCACAGTGAAGGTCCTGTTAGCAACGTAAAAAATGGCATTGCTACCTTCATGAAGGGAGAACAAACCTAGCTAACCAGTGTGTCTTCGTTAAAAAAATATAATTTCAATTTTTTGCTTTGGTGCAGGATGAAAAGAGCCAAATCGTTAACTGTGCTGAATGTGCACAGCAGGACAGCTGCCGATCCTCTACAGGTGAGCACTAGGTATATGGTGGGTACAAGAGCATATGGGGGCTTATCTATTCCTTAGGTGAAGATCAACTGCTCACCTGCTGCATGTGAGTGCTGGTGGGAGTGGGATGTATACTGCCTTTGATAATGACCTTGGATTTGTCTGAGTACCAGTTAATGGGGGGTCAACAGCTTTGCTTACATTTTGAGGCCACTAGCTCCCTATTCTCATTCTCTTTTATATCTGGTATGTACTTACTCATGAAAAGTAATAAAGGCTGTTTTCATTCCTTTATTTTTTGGCATTTATGACAGGGAGGAAGAGCTGTTTCGCATTTGTTTATTTTTGTGTGGGCTGGGTAGGAGTGGCATTCTTGAACATGCACTCTTGATTCCTTAGAATATGGTGAAGTCCCTGTTTTTTCCCCAGTAAGAAAGTATTGATATAATAATTAAATTGGTTTTCAAGGGGGGAGGGAGCAATTTGGTCAAACCAAGGTGTGTGGGTAGGATAGTACTATTTGTGTGACTGTGTTGAACATGCTTTGGAAGTATACTCAGTGAATGCTAGAACCACTAGCTGAATTGCAGACAGTCATTGAAGATGAAAAGGTACTAGCTCATATAAGGAACCTTGTGTGAAATACATAATTTGTATAGACATGCATGTACGAATATCTGTGTGCAAAATATTGGTCACAAATTACACCCAGTATTGTTGGGTCCAGTAAAGATTTTTAAGAACTGACCTATGTACTAATCGGTCTATCCTTATTGCACAATTGGAGGCCATCACAGGGATGGTCGCCTTCTGGGCCAGCAGATCAGTAATTATCAGGTTTACAAACACCAAACCCAATTACTCCAGGCCCAGAGACTATGGGCACGGTCTCCTCTATAGAGCTGTGGGGGCCACAGGGAGCTGCTATGTCCCGCCCTGCCTGCTTTCATATCGGAAGTTCCCCCTGTCTAAAGTAAAAGGAGGACTGCCCTCTTGCCATCTCCCATCCTTTTCGCTCCCTTCCATGGGCAATTGAAAAAGTCCCCACCTTATCCAAGCAGTTGATACATGGCTGCCCATTTGGACTTGTTGATTTACCCTGGAGGGTGAAGAAAATGTGGAATTGGGCCATGTATCCCAGGGACCACATGTTATTTCCTATTCCAGGGATACGCAACTTGTAATCCCCATTAGTTTATGGGGCTGTACTGGCCAATCTTGTATATTTCAGCCCTGGTATCTCCCCAAGGAGATAATGGGAAACTTGTAATTGATCCTTGGTGTCCTCTAGACAGTTCACCTAGGAACCTAGGCACTGGCTTTGGTAACCCATGAATGCATGTAGTCGAATATAAGTGGAGAGTTTATCACAGTGAAAGATTCTGTCTTCACATCCATAAAAATTCAAAGAATTTAAAAATTATCCCCCAGGAACAACCTTGAGGCTTTAGTGGATTAGAGTTTCTTGAGGACAGGTACCTTTTGACAAAAAGCTCCACTCTAGAGAACGTCAGAAATTAGGCTGACCTTAAAAGTGTATTCCAACGGTTGTGGAGTTGTAGCAATTCTCTTGTAGCTTGTACCCAGGTGTCACCCTGTTTTGCTGACAGGTTTTCTAGTGCGCCGCACCACAACAAATTGCACTACATAGGTCATATTGCTTTGGATTTATTATGTTATAAGGTGGTAGATGATTCCAAAGCAGGCAAAGAGGGATTCATTGAGGGTGGATAGCAACCTGTGCTGGTGCATATGCAAACACATTTTGACGGGCTGAGAAATAGGTTGTCAGTTGAAGACTTGGCATTAATATACGTTTTTTTACAGATTTTGGAAGTAGGGATAAGAGGGCATTTCTTGCAGATTAGACATGCCAGGCAAGGGATCATTTGATGATGTGTTTCGATGGCACTGAAAAAGTTAATAGTAGCGATCAAATGCATTTTCTTTCAGCTTATGGTGTGGACATTGATATGGAGATATTCATGCCATGGAGGTCCTTAACTTCACGTGCCTGTATACATCAACTGTAACATGTTGAATGCACAGTTTTTGAAAATAAGAAATTACGTGGAGGCTTTATTCAACTCTTATATGTGTCTCTTGCAGACGTCCAGAGGCAGCCTGGCTGATACCCGCTCACTGAGTTCCAGCACCCAGAATCTAACTTGTCAAGACACCTTCTCTGGCTCCAGCTAGAACAGGCAATGAGAGACTTTAACCAGAGCGAAATACCCCATACAACTGCAACAGAACAAAATGCTGAGCGGGAAGAAATGGAGTTCAAAAAAGCATCACGCCACTCCAAAAAGTCTTCTGCTTGCCACTGCTAAATACACAGATACACCTCACCAAAGAATATGCTTGGGAAACACAGGTTACTTTCGTTGACACTGCTTCAAAGATAATGCACTCCCTCCAGGACACTGGGCACAGAATTACCTACTGTGGTTCAAAAATCAACACTCACATATTTTCTTTATGTACCTCACTTCTCCAAATCCTTCAGTGCCTGGATTCAGTCTTTCTAGTCAGTCTCACATTAGACCTCTGAAAATAATGCAGTTACCCCGCCTTCAAAAGTAAGCTCCAGACTAGCCTTTTTTGCTCCAGTGCTGCTCCTCCACCTTTTAGATTTAATCATTCACATGAGAGGAAGATGGAGTATGTGTATCATGTATGGCCTGGTGGTACATCACCATCCCCTGAAAGAAGAGGGCACTTATGAAAAGCAAACCGTTCTGTATATTTGGGAAGAAAAAAAATCCCTTCTGAACAGCACGGTTGGACTGGCCTATGTGGCAATCTGGCAGCGCCACAAGGGCTGGTCTGAGAGGTCAGTGTATGCGCTGGCTTTTTTGCTGTTTGTGGGCCAGTTTTATGCACTGGTGGGCTGGTTTTTACTGTTAACTTTGCCTGCACAAGGGCATAGCTGCCACTGGTGCAGGAAGTGCAGTGGCACCTCAAGCACAAATGCATGCATTTAAAACCTATATAGCTTGTCTTTACATGTTCAAAACTACCACTATTTGTAAGTGTGGGTCACGTTTTTCAGCTGTTTGATTTGCTAATAGGGGACCACAATTATTTTGCTGCCTGGTCCCATTTTCTGTCCCAGTCTGACCCTGCTGAATAGAGATTATCTCTTTTTGACGCCAATGGTACTTTTCAGACGGGGACACTGAGAGGCATATTTACAAAGAAGTGGCGGAGCGCGCCGTTAGCCTTCTAGGCTTAATGACATGCTCCGTCAGTTCTGAAACACAGGGCTGCACCATATTATCTGAAAGAAACATGTTAGTTGGATTCCTTACCTTAGAATATCCCCAGGCGTCAGGCTGGATCCGGAAAGATTTTTCATCAGCAGCACCCCTGCGGATTGGTAGGCATCGTCTGCGGCTCCACATCCGTCGTCGGCGTCGTGATCGCCGGGATGACGTCATCGGAGTACTTAGACGCCGCCCTCGTGCACTGACGTCAGTTCTTCTTTTTTCCGCGCCAGCAAGCGCAGATCCGGGAAGAGCGTACCGTTAGTAATTTTTTAACTAACTTTTTGGACATTTTGTCTATCTTTTTCGAGTCGACTTCGACTCTTGGTGCCGGTAGGGATGCCCGGGTTCAAGCCGTGTGACGTCTGTCACCGACTGATGTTGGTAACCGACCCCCACCATCGGTGTCTCTACTGTCTTGGGGCCGACCACGATGACAAGTCGTGCCCCGACTGCCGGGCCTTGACGTCGAAAGCTAGGCAGGAGCGGTCCCACAAGCTCCTCGAGATCCAGCAGTTGGTTCTGCGCCGCTCGAGGTCCCAGTCGAGGAGGAAGTCGAGGGAACGGTCGCGGAGCCGCAGTCATCACCGCTCGTCGGGATCCCCAAGTCCTCGCACTAAGTAGAAGAAGCGACATCGCTCTTCTGACTTCCCTTGCCGGTCACGCGGCTCGGCCGAGGGTTCGGTTGGCACCACCCGCGCGGATCCACCAGAGCCGCAGGAGTCGCATCCGGCCACACACCCTCCGGTCCCTGGGCTTCATGCGACTCTGGGCGAGATTCAAGACTTCCTCGTCGCCATGAGGACTCTCTACTCGCCGTCGAGACCTGCCGGAGTGCAACCGGGCCCTGCAGGTCCGACTGGGGGTCCTAGCAAGCCGGCGGCTTTGGCCCTGGCGCCACAGGCCCCTGTGGGATCCAGGCCTGGATCCTGGTCGACGCCAGTTGACCTTACGACTCCTCTGCTGGCGCCGACCCCCAAGGAGTCGCTCCCGGCGCTGTCCTCGGATGACGCCGTCCCTGGTTTCAGCCCCGGTCCGGGTCCGGCGTCGATGGGTGAGCCTTTCGCCTATGACCCGAATCCGTCATTTCTACCTGTTTACCAGGACACGGAGGAAGGGGAGGACTGGGAAAGGTCTGAGGACCCTTTGGCACAGCAGTGCCAGTTAAGTCAGGACTGGGCAGATGAGCGGGGGGACGCCAGTGGTCTAGACACTTCGCTTGACACTGGTTTCATCTCTCCTCCTTCCGTTGCTACTTATGCTGTGGTGCTGCGCAAGGCGGCCCAGGCCTTACACCTGGAGCTCCCTGCAGCGGCCGTGAGGACTAACCTCCTCATTGAGTTGCTTCAACCGCCAGTAAGCTCTTCGGAGCCTCTGCTGCAGTTTAGTGAGGCCCTCACCGACGTTCTGATGAGCACTTGGTCCAAGCCCTTCACAGTCTCTCCTGTGGATCGGAACGTGGCCCGGCGCCACCGCCCAGCTCCAGGCGACCCCTGCTTTCTGTCTGTACACCCCACCCCTGAGAGTCTGGTTATCCAGACCTCCACGTCCCAGACCGCCTTCCCGTCTGCACCTCCGGACCGGGAATCCAAAAGGATGGAACAGTTTGGCAAGAAACTGTTTTCCTCCCTCAGTCTTGGGTTGCGGTCAATTAATACCGCATGCCTTTTGGACCATTACATCCACTCTCTGTGGGATACGGTGGCGGACGTGCTGCCCCAGTGTCCAGAGGAGGCCAGGACACGGCTCGCCTAGGCTCTTGCTGAGGGGCGTGATGCAGCACGGTACTCCATTAGATGTGGACTTGCTCGTTGAGCAGAGGGATTGCAACGACTGTGGCGATTCGTCATCACACCTGGCTGAGGTCCACAAGCTTTTCAGGGGATGTCCAGAGCACTTTCATGGACATGCCCTTTGATGGCCGTCGCCTTTTTGGCAACAAAGCAGATAGCGCACTGGAGCGCTTTAAGGACTCCAGGGCTACGGCCAAGTCCTTGGGCCTGTCGGCCTAGTGCCAGCAAACTTCTGCTTTTTGCCCCTTTCGTGGCCAAGGAAGGGGCACCCCCACACGTTTGTCCAGCCACAGGCTGCAGACTCAGCCTTAACACGGACGTGGATTCCGCCATGGCGGAGCAGGGGGACAGAGGGCCAGTCAGTCCACATCCGCTCCCGCAGCATCTGCCTCAAAGCCTTCCTAGTCCGAGCTTTCAGGCCCATTCCACGCCAGTTCGCCATCACCTACTCCACTGGTGTGCCATCACTTTGGACAGGTGGGTGCTGCAAATCGTCCGAAGGGGCTACTCCCTCCCCTTCGAGGTGACCCCTCCAGCCATGCCACCGCAGTACCACCGCATGTCGGGGGATCACTTGCAACTTCTGCAGGAGAAAGTTACAGCCCTCTGGGCCATCGAGTGCGTTCCTTGCCCAGAAGTAGGACGGGGTTGTTACTCTCACTACTTTCTGGTTCCCAAGAAGGGCAAAGGGGGCCTACGCCCTATCTTGGACCTCAGGAGCGTCAACGCCTTCCTCCGGAAGGAGAAGTTCAAGATGCTGACAATAGCTCAGGTTCTGGCTGCCCTAGACCCTGGAGACTGGATGGTAGCGTTGGACTTGCAGGGCGCTTATTTCCACATCCCCGTCCTGCTGGCCCACCGGCGTTACCTGCGGTTCACGGTAGGCCACGAGCACTTTCAGTTTACCATGCTCCCCTTCGGCCTCAGCAGTGCCCCTCGGGTGTTCACGAAAGTGATGGCGGTGGTTGCAGCTCATCTGCGCAGATTAGGGGTTCCAGTCTTCCCCTATCTCGACGACTGGTTGTTGAAGGCGGGCTCACCCCGAACAGTCGTCTACCACCTCCAGACTACGGCCAACCTCCTGCATTCGCTGGGGTTCTCCTTCAACGTGCCGAAGTCACATCTGAGTCCCTCTCAGAAGCTCCTCTTCATCGGAGCGGTTCTGGACTCAGCGCAGTTTCGAGTCTATCCTCCCGAACAGCGGGTTCGGGATATTCAGGCTCTGATTCCGATCTTTCAACCTTTATCACGGGTTTCGTCAGGATGGCCCTACGGCTGCTGGGTCTGATGGCCTCCTGCATCCTGCTGGTAAATCACGCCAGGTGGCGGATGCGGGCTCTGCAGTGGGACCTGAAGTTCCAGTGGGCTCAACATCAGGGCAACCTGTCCGACCACGTCCTGATCTCGGAGGGCACTACAAGACAGTTGCAGTGGTGGCTCACGGACCGTGATTGGGTCAGTGGCAGATCCCTCTCCCTATCCCAACCGGAGCACGTAGTGGTGACGGATGTGTCCCTCCTGGGATGGGGGGCCACATGGGAAAGGCGGAGATCAGAGGCCTCTGGTCTCCGGCGGAGTCCCGGATCCATATCAACCTTTTGGAGCTGCGGGCGATCCGGCTTGCACTGAAGGCATTCCTTCTCTCTGTCCGGGGAAGTGTAGTGCAGGTGTTCATGGACAACACCACCGCCATCTGGTATTGCAACGGGCGGGGTGGGGTCGTGGACCCTTTGTCAGGAGGCTCTGCACCTCTGGACATTGCTGTAACATCAGGGCATCACCCTGGTGGTTCAATACCTCGCGAGCCAGGGCGGACGAACTCAGCCGCCGGTGCATGATGGATAACGAGTGGTGGCTGAACTCGGACGAGGCGCAAGGTCTCTTTCGTCAGTGGGTAGAGCCTTGGTTAGATCTATTCGCCACCGAAGAGAACGCGCAATGTCATCAGTTCTGCGCGTTGGAATTTCCAAGGCGGCACTCGCTCGGACATACTTTTCGTCGCGAGTGGAGTTGCGGTCTGTTATACGCCTTTCCGCCTATACCACTTCTGCCCAGAGTGCTGAAGAAGATCAGGCGCGACGGGCCCCAAGTCATCCTTGTGGCTCCGGATTGGGCACGAAGATACTGGTATCCCAAGCTACTCAGTCTGTCAATCGATCCCCCGATTCGACTGCCTCTTCAGGAGGACCTTCTGTCGCAGCAGCAGGGGACGGTCCTGAACCTGAACCTGTCCAGCCTCCACCTCCATGCTTGGAGATTGAGCGGCGGCAGTTGATGCCATTTGACTTGCCTCCTGAAGTCTGTGATGTCATTCTGGCAGCCAGGCGTCCCTCTACTAAAACGGTATACGCCAGCGGGTGGAACAAATTTGTGGCATGGTGCACAGCAAAGGCTGTGGATCCCCTTTCCGCCCCTCTTTCTGAGATTCTCCGCTTTCTTCTTTCCCTGGCCCAGCAGGACTCTGCTCTGGGCACCATCAAGGGATATCTTTCCGCTGTTTCAGCCTTCTTGAGGCTTCCTGATCAGCCTTCTTTTTTCAAGTCCCCTGTTGTAAATAGATTCTTGAAAGGCATTGCTCACATGTTTCCTCCTGTTCCCTTTGTAATTCCTCAGTTGGACTTGAATCTGGTGTTAACTTATCTGATGTGCGCTCCCTTTGAGCCACTTCATAACTGTCCTGTTTGTCTTCTGACTCTCAAGACTGCTTTCCTGGTTGCCATCACCTCTGCCAGAAGAGTGACTGAGCTCCAGGCTCCTTCTTCTAAACCTCCTTACCTCTCTGTCCATCCGGACAAGGTTGTTCTGAGGACTCGCCCTTCTTTTCTTCCTAAGGTGGTTACTGCCTTTCACATCGGGCAGTCCATTACCTTACCCACCTTCTTTCCGCCTCCGCATCCCTCGAAAGAGGAAGAGAGGCTCCACCGTCTGGACCCAAAATGTGCGCTCTCCTTTTATCTGGATCGCACAAAACAGTTTCGGGTGGACGACCAGCTCTTTGTTGGCTACAATGTCGCGAAGAAGAGGCGGGCAGTGCACAAGGGGACCATCTCTCGGTGGTTCGTTTTGTGCATTAAGGTCTGTTATTCCTTGGCTAAGAAGGATCCTCCTGTGGGGCTGCGGGCCCATTCCACTCGGGCCACAGAGGCTACTACTGCCTTGGGACGGGGAGTCCCTCTTCAGGACATTTGTCAGGCAGCTATGTGGGCCTCGCTGCACACGTTTGCCAAGCATTACTGCCTGGACAGCCAAATCCGTAGAGACGGCTTCTTTGGCCGTTCCGTTCTCCAGGACTTCCTGGTGTGATCGTGGATCGCAGACCCACCACCGGGTTTGGTATTGCTGGGGTATCTATTCTAAGGTAAGGAATCTAACTAACGTGTTTCTTTCAGATGCACAAGTTACTTACCTTCGGTAACGATATATCTGTAACAGACATTAGTTAGTTAGATTCCTTACCGCCCCACCCGTCCTCCCCGTTCTGCGAACTGATTTCTAGGGTTAAGGTCATCCCTTTCAGGGCCCTAGTTTCATGGCACCAGTGTCGGTTTCTTGCATGGCTCTGCGATCCTGGCGCGGAAAACTATGTACAGAACTAACGTCAGCGCGCGAGGGCGGCGTCTAAGTACTCCGAAGACGTCATCCCGCCGATCACGACACCGACGACAGACGCGGAGCCGCAGACGACGCCTACCGACGCGCAAAATCTTTCCGGATCCAGCCTGACGCCTGGGAATATTCTAAGGTAAGGAATCTAACTAACTAATGTTTTACATATATATCGTTACCGAAGGTAAGTAACTTGTGCTACAAGCATATGGTGCAGCCGTGTGTTTCCCCTTGTGCTGGCGCTAAGTATAGTCTAGACTAAGTCTAGCACCAACGCAGGCTCCCTTGCACCATAGTGCAAAGGTGTCTGCATTCAGGGGAAGATTGTTTATGTGCAGGAAGGTCCCCCTTTCTGTACATAAACAATCTTTAAATGCCGCTTTGTAACTTCTATGTGTGCTGCTTAATGCAGTGCACACAAAAGTTTCAAAACGGCGTTTTAAAAAAATGATTATTTATGTGCAGGAAGGGGGACCTTCCTGTACGTAAACAATCATTTGCCTATTGCTGATTTCATGTGTGCTGCACAACGCAGCACACGTGAAAACAGCAAAAACGAGGAGAAACATTTCTCCTCGTTGCGCCAGGGTGAGACCAGGTTTTCCCTGGTCTTAATTCTGGTGCTGCCTCCTATTTACGCCTCCCTTGTAAATAGTCAACAGCATCAGACTCAATGGGTGTTGCAGTGGAACACCCAAAGCAACACCCATTGCCCTCCCCTTTTACGCTAAGCATAGCGTAAAAATGGGACTTATTTACAAGGCAGTGTTAAGCCACGTTGAGTGACTTAATGCTGCCTTGTAAATAAGGCAAGGCCCCTATCGCCATCACAACGTCACTGAAAGTGACGACATGATGGCCATAGGGGTTTGTAAATATGCCCCTGAGTTTGTATACAGAGTGGGCAGACCGGATTGATTACTTCAAACAGCCCTGACAAAAATGATAAGTTCAGCCCACATGTGCAGAAGTGCTAATGCACGCTAGAACGACAGCAACTCTTTCAAGTTGACCCCGGGAGAGCGTAACGTGCACCACCACTCCTGGAGGCCGAAACCGGCCTCCAAGTGTCAAAACGGGGCTCCAGTCTCTCAGGAGATTGCACGCTTGCCCGGCGGCCAGTCTGGCCATGAGCATGGGGACTAGTGAGTCCACCTGGACTCCTTGAATGTCAGAGAGAAGTGTATACAAGAGAATATGGGATGAGTTTTGAAACTGTGTCACCGCTAGATTAAGCCTGAGCTAATGGGAACTTTCCAACCAGTCTTCCTCCGTCAAAATCTGTGAATTTTGGACTGGACAAACATGTTCTTTTCTGTGCATATTAAGGTGAAGGCCACTCGTACACAACTTAAGGAGAGGCTAAACATCGGCTGTTTACTGGAGAGGCTGCCCCCAAGACTCAGACGTGTACTTGCAAAGAAAGCATCCTTTTCCTGGGAAATGTTAGGCAATTAGACTGTTCTCACTTCTCACCTGTTTATAACTACTTTGATTCAGTATGCATTTGGATATGCTTTGTGACAGTTTTATGCTACTGCTCAGACTGCCTCTGCTCTGCGTTTTATGGCTTTGCATTGTTGCTTCATCACTGTGTGTTTCTACTTGAAAGTTCTCGGCATGTCTCTCTCAAAGAGTGTGAGTCATATGCATGGAAAACAGCCTCAGTCACCCCATACAATCTGACTATGGTTAACTAACAATGATTGGGAAACAGAAGACAGGTCTAAAACTGGAACAGAGGTTATTGAAACTACGGGAGAAATCAAACAGTAAACAGAAAAGGTTGTCATTTGGCTTTGCGTGTTATCCAAGTCAGTAGCTGGAGGATTCTCCTTTGTAGATTAAAAAAAAAAGATGGAGGGACCATGCAGTCACTCGTTGCAGCAGAGGTTACCTCCATTCTTGGAAATGAGCTGAGCTGAGATTGAATAACAAACATATTCAGGTGCTGCATTCAAAACTCTGGTGTGGGGCAGAGGTAATGCTGGGGAATTGAAGGTAGATCCTGTGCAGCTTGTTGAAGGACACAGTTTTTAATGACCCTTCTCGATATCTCTTCAGTTTATAAAATAGATCATAACATTTTGCTCACCTGACTGAAAGATTCTTTTTTCTGCAATCTGGCACCCAGCAGTATGTATGCTTTAAGTCAATACTCTCCCCTTGTGAATCACTGTGATCAGCCCGTCTCCGATCAGGTTCCAGAAAGACATGAAGACACATGGGATAGGACCAACTGAACCAATCTAACATTACCAACCAATTGCATTACCTCCAACTGTGGGTGGGGACACTTTTTAAATGTATTTAGAAGTTTTATATTGGCATGAATTAGGATATAAAGAGGTCAAAGTGCCTCACATGTTAGACATTTTTGATTGAGTCATTAACAGAGCTTGGAAGTTATATCAATTCATAAGAATAGATCTTTCAAGAGTAGTTACATGGATATGGAGGCAAGAGTTAACAAAAGTTAAGCACACAAAAACATATAAGAGACTGTGGGCCAGATATACGACCCTATTTTACATGCGCAAACGGGTTTACAACCCGTTTGCGCATGCAAAAATCATTTGGGCCATGTACACACCCTATTTTGCGAGTCGCAAAAATATGCGATTCGCAAAATAGTGTTTTGCGACTCACAATAAGGAAGGGGCGTTCCCTTCCTAATTGCGACCCCACAAGCCATGTAAGAATGTTTTGCGACCGCGAAAGTACTCACAAATGGGAAGGGGTCCCCAGGGGACCCCTTCCCCTTTGCAAATTCAGGGGAAAATTTTTTTTTAGGGTCATGCAGTGGTCCCAGGGACCACTACCTGCCCTTAAAAAATTAAACGAAAACATGTCATTTTTTTTTTTTTAAATGCATCCCGTTTTCCTTCAAGGAAAATGGGCTTCATTTAAAAAAAAAAACCTGCTTTATTTAAAAGCAGTCTCAGACATGGAGGTCTGCTGAGCCCAGCAGGCCACCATCCCTGGGAGGACCAGCCATTCTAAATGGGGTCGCAAATTGCGAGTGCCTCATGAATATTGATGAGGCATGCAATTTGCGACGCCATTGGGAATCGCAAACAGTGTCTGAGACACTGTTGTACATTGTGATTTGCGACTCGCAAATTGCGACTCGCAATTTCTCGCAATTTGCGAGTCACAAATCACAATGGTCGTACATCTGGCCCTGTATCCTTATGCCACTTCAAAGTTAGAGTGTTTCCACATTAAGCATACTTGAAACACCATAACATGCTATCATTTGAGAACCAGATTCAATAGAGTTTCTCAAGAAATTGTAGAGGAGGACTGAGATATTTATATGGAAGGTAGCTTTTCAGGGAGTGCTTAAAATGGCTGAAGGAGTTAGCTAGTCTCATAGATTCAGATAATGGGTTACATAACTTAGACGCATGTGCTAAGAAAGCCCGAGAATCAGAGGATCCTTTCTTTGAATGCCGAATCCAGGATCAGTAATATTCTTTGCTTCTCACCAGCCTGAAGCCCCTGGATATGGTCAGTTTATTTGAAAGGTATTTAGATGCGGTGGCTTATAATTTAGACATGGTTGTAGATGCGACTCTCTGCAGTCAGGAGCCACTTAGAGGAAGAGGGGGCAGGTGTAATGTGGCGGAGGAGACTAATCACATAGCAGAATGCAGGATAGCTTTCAGAAGTACCAGACTGTTTTAAGTAATTCAGGGAGAAGGGTATTGCCGTAATCTAAGCTTAACAAGATAAATTACATCACTTATATTTTTAGATCTTCAGTTTGTAAGGAATGTTTACAGTTCTGAAGTAGTTTAAGTTGATAAAGTTCCCCTCTTCTAGATTCTTCTTAATATGGGTTTCAAGGTTCCGTTTCTTTATTGTCCAGCTTGAAGCCTAGGGACGTAGCTAGTAAGACAATTTTAAGCTGTAAACTAGAGGAGTGTATTGCATTTCCAAATGTAGTTTATCTGTGTTGCTTTTAGCAAAGGGGTTTCAGAAGTATCATGCAATTAATTTATTTGCAGTCCAGTTCACCACTGACTTTTCTGAACGACTGCTCAAGTCTGCTTCCCGACACAGTAATTAAGGGTCAGAGCGCTGGCACTGTGGTCTGTTTAACATGCCTCAGTGCACTTTCAGAGTCGAAACACAAGCAGCATCAGTCCAAACAATTGGGGGTGATCATGCAAAAAGAAGCATCTCCTTACATGGCTCACCCTCCAGGTAAAAGGTGATAAGCAACTAACCCTCACCCTGGATGTACTCATCATCTAAGTGGAAGATTGTGGAAAATCCATCTGCATTGGCCCAGGCCTGTGTTCCACTGTAAAGTCCATACCGTGTAGGGAAGTGGACCACCTCAAAAGTTTGCGGTTCTCTCCTCTCATCTCCATAAGCTATCCGAGAGGTCTATGGTCAGTTTGAACTCTGAAGTGAGTCCCAACAGTTAGAGTCTCCGCTTTCTTCAGGGACCAAAACGCAGCAAAGGCTTCTCTCTCAATGGCAATTCAATGCTGCAACACTGCTTTCAGGGGAGGAGTCGCCTACTAATAAAGGCAACTGGTTTATCTTGGCCCTCATCATTTACTTGTGCTAAGACTGCCCCAGTCCCATGTTGTTAAGCATCTGTCTGGACACGAACGTCTTTAATGAAAATCAGGTGCCTTTAGGGCTGGTGCTGAACATAAAGCCTCCTTTAGGGTGTCAAAGGCCTTTTGTCACTCCTCAGTCCAGATAACGTTTCTGGGCTGCTTCGTTGAAGTGGGATCTCTCAATGGTGCTAAATGCCACCACACCTCTTAACAAACGTTCTGTAATATCCAGTGAGGCCAAGAAAAGCTCTGACCTTAGTCTGAGTCCGAGGAGCCTCCCAAGCCAGGGTGGTCTGGATCTTAGGTTGGAGAGGTTATACATGTCATCTACCCTCAGCTTTGAAGAAACCTTTGACCTTGTCTGACAACCTATACATTTTACTTTTCAGACGCAAGCTGTCCACTGTATCCACATCATGGACATACCAAATTGTCAGGCCTTGGGTCAAGTAGAACAGCCCAGTAAACAATTTCAACAAGTTGTAACAATCACTTTGCTGTTGTTCTGTCAAAGTGGAGGAGACGACTACTTCATCCACAGATCCATCTTTGGCATTGCTTGAGAGTAGGTCAAGGAGAGGTTCACTTTCCTCTAAGTTCCCTCCATCTGTCATCATGAGTATGTCTTACCAGTCGTGGTTTAATTTTAACCTGTTGACGTGGGTTATCCTATGAGGGTTCCTAGGGGTGCCTGGTTCTACCAAGTAGGTGACTTACCCCTTATTTTCCAAAGCTGGACAGGGTCCAGTCCAGGCGCGCAACACCCATTGGGCTGAAGGGCTTCAGCCCCCCCCCCCCCCCCATCGTGTGTGGCAGCCCGGGCTGAGACAGTTTTCCAGGCACACATACAGGCACCCCGAGTACTTCACAGGTCTTCAAAAGACTATTTACTTGCTTACGAGGCTTTGTTGTTTTTTCACCTCTTCTTAGAACCCCTGCATCTCCACTCTAACTATCACTGGATTAGTTAGCCCCCCCCCCAATTTTGTAGCGCCCCCCCCCCCCCCGAAATGTGGCTCTACTTGCGCCTCTGGCCTAGTCCACTTGCCTTCGACCGCTCCAAAACTCACCACAACCTTTCTGATTGATAATCTACTGAAGAAGACCTCTGGTCATACCAGTGCTTGAAAAGCTCCTGGCTAGCCTCCAGATTCTTGTTTGCCATCCTCGGGTACTCTGCCATCCTGGAGCGAAGGCCTAATACATAGTCCCCTATTTCTTCCTTTGGTTCTTTGATGGGCTTCTCCTATCCCTCTCTTATCAAACTCAGTGGACCTCTTATAGGGTTACCAAACCAGGAGTTTAAAGGGGCTGAATCCCACTCCTTTGTGGAGTACCTCCATGTAGGCAAACAGAAGGCATGGAAAGAAAACATCCTATCTCCTTCTGAGTTTCTTTGGCAAACCCATTATCATTCCTTTCATAGTCTTGTTGAACCTCTCAACCAGACCATTATCGTGTGAATAGTAGGGAGTGGTGAACTTGTAGGTAACACCACACTCATCCTGCATTGTTTTCATGTAGGTGGACATAAAGTTGGTGCCTCTGTCTGAAATGAATTCCTTAGGGAAACTCACTCTGGTGAAAATACCAAGTAGGGCCCTGGCCAATGCAGGAGTAGTGACAGTCCTGAGTAGACTGGTACCTAGTGGCATGGTCTTATACCATCAGGTTGCACCTGTTTCCAGATGCAGTCTGAAAGTCTAGGGAACCAAGAATGTCTATTCCCACCCTCTCAAAAGGGGTCCTCACCGCAGTTAGTGGTTTTAGGGGAGCCCTTGGCTTGCCCCGTCTCGCCACTAGCTTGACAGATGACACAGGGCCAACAGAACTCCTTCACCTACTCTGACATCTGGGTCCAATAAAAGTGATCATCTTTTCCCAGATTTTAGTCTGCCCTAGCTGACCAGCTAAAGGAAGGTCTTGGGCTAGACTGAGGAGGAATTCTCTGTCTTACTGGGGGACCACCACTTGTCTGGTTGTCCCTGATTTGGGGTCCCTTGCCTCACTGTTTAGGACTGTACAGTATACCATTTTTTTTATTTTTTATTGAAAACAGCTGTGTGTACAGTCCAGCGGTTAGATCACTTGCATACAGTATGACAATATGTGGAATTACATAAGTTGGATCAACAGTGTACATAGTGGCTACCTGTATAAATATCCTTTTTCCTTCTTCTTGTGTAACCTACATTGGTATCAAAGATTCACTATCATATCTGCAGTACCGGGCAGGAATGGGGAAACCAAGGAAAGAAGAGGTTGTGAGGGGGGGAAGCCGGCCTCATCGAAGTATGCACCAATATGCCTTCTTTATTGACCACCTGCCCTACAGGCGTATTTCTTTTAATTCTATGTGTCTATCTCCCGGCCTGAGCCGGGAGGATCACTTTGATCTTGTGTGTTCATTCTGAGGTACCTCTGCAACGGTTCCTAGATGTCTCTGGGTCGTGCCTGTGTGGGCATAAGTTCCCAGTAGACTGACAGCTGCCCATGGCAATATGCCGATCCATAAGCCAGTCTTTAGCTCGGGGTGTCTGGCGGCTGCCCCAGCACATCGCTATTCGTCATTTAGCCAGCAGCAAAAGCATGGACACTGGCTTTCTATTTTCCGCTGGTACATTTCTCACATAGCCAAGCAATGCTACCACGGAGGATCGTTCTATCTGAAACGCCATCATCTTATCCAGTGCATCAAGAATGGTTTCCCAATAACAAGTAATATCAGGGCAGTCCCAGGCCAGGTGTAGGAAGGATGCCTCCTGGGCACGGCATCTCAGACATCTCGCATCCGCACTCAAACTGACTTTATGTAACCATTCTGGCATCCTGTATAATCTATGTAGAAACTTGAAGTGACTCAAACGTACCCTATAATTTAGGGGACAGCTCCCGAGCCTGTGCGCAACAGTATGCCCACTGGTCTTCTGCTATAGGTAAGGAAAGCTGTGTCTCCCACCCCCGCCGTACCCCAGGAACGCAGATCGCTGCTGTGCGATGCATGCCTGTGTATAGTCGAGTGATCAGTTTGCAGGGTGACGGGTTTGTCAAGAAATCTTCCAGAACCTGGAACGTGGGCGGCGCTGCCGGGGAAGAAAGTGAAACCAGCACGCAGCATCGCTTGGAGCTGGTAATATCTCATTCTGTCAAGCAGCCCTAGGTCCTCCCCTGCCAGCACCCTGCCTGGCTCTATGAAGCTTCTCTCCGGGAACGCGTCCCCCATTGAATGAAGTTGGAGTTTCCTAAGTATACTGCAGACTCCCACCCGGCTGTGCTGGGTGCCAGGGCATCCGCATCGAGGGAGCATATACCACCTCCAATTGAGCCCTGCATCGCAACCCCTGCCAAGCCCATACCTTACAGCCCACTGTATCTACCCTAGATTGGTCTAGTCTGTGGTCTGTAAAGGACCGCATTCAGCAGTAGTGGAGCCGCTTGGTCGTACTCCGGCGCTGTATGCGCCATAAATTGCGTTGGGACTATCCAATGAAATCCAAACTGAGCTTGAGCCTAGTTTTAGTAAAGACCCATGTCTGGGGCACTTAATCTGCCCTGTTCAAAGAGAAGGGTTAAGGTTTCCCATGAGATCCTGAGTTGTTTTCGGGCCCAGGCAAGGGATATCAGGTTTGATCGCAGTCTACATCTGAAGCTACTGCTGAGAGGGAGCGGAAGGTTAATAAACATGTAGAGGAACTTGGGGAGAACAACCATTTTAGCTATGGCCAGACGTCCAGCCAGGGAGAACGACAGACTCGCCCATTGTCCAAATTGACTCTCTAGCCAGTCCCATGAGTCACCCGTAGTTGCATTGCCATAGTTCCTCAATATTGCGACTCCTAGGTATTTTACTGGGCCCTTAGCCCAGGAGAGTGGGTACTCCGATTGGAACCGCTCTGTGACTGCCCATTAGTGGAAAGATAACCGATTTGCCCCAGTTAATGTTTATGCCAGTGTGAACGGGACATCCCGGCTCGGGACGAGGGGAGTGTCAAGCAGGACTGGTGGGCCCCCGTAACACCGCTACCTTGTACTTTTCCCTCCCAGCAGGAGGACTGGCGGGACTTCGATGACGCTGAGGTGTTCCCCGGGGCTACGTCGAGTCCCTTTAACCAGGACTGTCTTTTCACCATGGGCACACCCCCTGTACCACGTGGACTCCGCGGATTGGATTTAGAGGCGGATGTCCAGGAAACCAGGTGTGACGTCACGGAGGAGAGGAGAGACGAGACGAGCGGACAAGGACGCGGAGAGTGAAGCACCGGAGGAGGATCAGCGAGATGACCCGAAGACGGACGCAGGGAGCAAGCCTGGAGGCCAACTACTCCGTGTTTCGCCGAGTCACGTTCACGGAGGAGCGTGGCTTCCCCAGGTACGGGAGCGAATAAGGAGCTGGATGGGGATGCGGGAAAGCCGCTAATACTGTGCATGATTTCCTTCGTCTCGAGCCCTGCCCCCAGCTCATTTCCCCTCACACCGTGCACCGATAGGCAGTAGCCACAAGGTTGTCACACGAAACCACAAGAAGAGGTGTTCCCCACCCCCCCGGCCCTGGTCATAGGTTAGAATCAAGTAATCTACCTTACCCTAATATTCCCTTTCTCCTTCTTTCCACCCAAATGCACCGGGGTTCCTGGAGCACAAAGGAGCGCTGAAACCAAGCGTCTTCACGCCAAGAAGAGAGACCTAAGACACGGTTTTCACCACGGAGCCACCCAAGAGAGAAGAGAGACTTACCAGCAAACACAGCCGTGTATTCTCTTCAATAAAGCCTTATGTTAAAAGACCTGGTTTACGTACAGTTCCTCACACCCCTCCACAGCCAGAGACCTCTGAATCTTGTGATCTCCCTGATCAAGGGGTCTACGTTTTCGCCGGGTGTTTGACACACAGAGTCACATCATCCGTGTGCAGATAAAGTAGTATTACCTGCGGAACGAATACCAGACCTTGGTTCGCATGATGCTGCTGCAATCGGTCCGCTATGGGCTCCATAGCGATGTCAAAAAGAAGGGGAGACAATCGGCATCTCTGTCTTGTGCCCCGGGATACGGGGGAAAGGAGGGGATATCATCCCATTCATCTGAAGCCTTGCCTTAGGGAAAGCGTATAGGGGAGTGATCAATTTGATGAATTTCTAACTAATGCCCAATCGGGAGAGAAGTGCAAATAAATGCAGCCATTCTAAGGAATCGAATGCCTTAGTGACATCTAAAAATATTGTGGCCGCTTGGAGTGAGGGGTCAATTTCTTGCATTGTTGCAAAAAAGGTATGTAGATTGTGAAATGTAGCCCCTTCGGGAACTGGTTGGGGTGCATTACGAGGGGCAGCAGCGGAAAAAGTCTTGTAGCAATGAGTTTAGCCAGGATTTTGTTCTCCAACTTGATCATAGACAGTGGCCTATAGGAATCACACTGCAGTGGATCTTTATCAGGTTTTAGAATCATAATAAGCGCTTCTCGGAGCGATTGAGGAAGTTCTCCCCATTCCAGCAATTCCTCATACATGTTTATAAGATGCATGCTAGCAGAGATGCATATTCCTTGTAAAAAGTGGCTGTCAGGCATCCAGTCCGGGAGCCTTGTCCCCGGGTAAACCTCAAATGACCCTGACCACCACCTCCTCATAGAATGGCTCATCCGGATAACTGCGGTGCCCGCTCTCGAGCCACAACAACTGGATGGAGTCAAAGAAATCGCCCAGATCCAGAGGTTGGTGCTTTGCCTTGCCTCATAAAAGGAGGAATAAAAGGATATTATTTTGGTCTGCACAGCTGTCTGAACAATTGCCGCCTCATTTTCCGAGATGCGTAATTCACTGATATAGTCGCAAGCCCATTTTTTTCAGTAGTCTAGCTAGTCTCTTGCCAGCCCTGTCCCTCTCTCCATATTTCCTAAAATGCCTCCTTTCCAAGATAGTGAGTCTCATGCACGGCCGCCTCTTAAAACTCCCCAATCTTACCCCTAATGTCACCCAGGGTCTCGGTTTTGTTGGTAGCAAAGAATTCGCTCTCTAGACATTGTATCTCCTCTTCTAGGTGCTTACGGTCTACTCGCATTCTCCCCGAATCGCGGACTTAAATGCCTCCTAAAGCATAGAGGGGGACTCGACCGTACCCTTATTTAGCTCAAAGTACTCTAATATCGCTTATCTGATGGTGTCTTAGAATACCTGATCCCGTAGTGCACCTGGTGGAAGTTGCCAACTGAATGCTCTGCTTGGGAATTCTGGCAGTGCCAATTCGACAAGTACTGGGGAATAATTTGACAGGGCTCTAGCTAAATGCGTGACCGTAGAAACCCATGCGAGTGCGTCTCTCGAGGTTAGCCAGAAGTCGATTCTTGACCATGAGGGGCCAGCTGAAGATATGCATGTACCCTCCTCCCGTATTGCATTTTGACTGCGCCATATATCTATCAGTTCGAGGTCGGCTATGATAGTGTGTAATTGTGCCACTGTTCTTGGGTGAGGGCAACGGGCACTGCCCGATCTGTCTCTGCAAGGATCTAAAACTAGGTTGAAGTCCCCACCCCACATATTGGCTCCAGGGTCAAGGATATCTGCTAACCTCCAGACCTCTCAGAAGAAATCCAGGATTGGTTGTCCCCCCAGCGGGCCCACTAGTATCACATATCTTCCCTGTGTATTGCATAGGGCTTTTCACATGGCCATAGCAGTCCCTTCCTGATGAGAATGATCACCATTCGCGCATAGTTAGAATAGTATGCAAAATGTTTCTCCCTCAGCCAGCCTACCCAAAGGTGTGCGCAAGTGTGCTCCGTCAGGTGTAGTTCCTGCCAAATGCAACTGTCCGCTTCATGGCAGTGCAATTATGCAGCTACCAGTCTCACTTTCTGTCTGTCATTCAGGCCTCGGGCATTCCAGGTTATTACTTTTAGTCAGTTCATTCCCTCACCTCGTACATCCAATTGTCCAGCAGTAGTCTCACTTTCTCGCATAAAGGTAAATCACCAAATGCCTTATAATAGGAGGAGGCCAGTAGGGCGGCGGGAAGGGAAAGGACAGCAGAGAAACATATTAACCACCCAACTGAACCCAGAATGAACCACCCCACTCCTACTACAGCCACCCAACCTGGCTGGATAAAGCCACCACAGCCACAATACGGCCACCTGTGGCCAACATATGGACAGAAAATAGGAATCATCTCTGAGGGGAAACCACTAGGGACCCGGCTCATCCCAGCTGTTGGTAGCTGGGCGGCTAGGCAGGGTTAGCACAGCAGGGAAGAATCTCTCCTCTGCTGGTAAAGCAGACATCAATTTAGACTGCATAGCATATAAATAAAAAAGGTGGGTAGTTACGTCCCTGTAGATTAAGAGTAGACACACTTCGGGCCGAACCCGGTCCCCAGTTCACATAGGGCCGGCGTATCTGTCCTTTTAGTCATTGTCACTGATGCAGCTATCTTCTCTAATGTCTTTCTCTGGTCATGGGGACTGTCTGGCCGAGCGAAGGTCTTGCACGAATTTGGTGGCAGTCTTTGAATCGGTGAAGTACGAGGTCTTGCCCACGTGAAAGATACACAGTTTCGTTGGGTAGAGCAGGGGGTACATAATGTCCTGTTTTTGAAGTAGCCTTTTCACTGGCACAAACTCTCGTCTTGCTGCTTGAATTGCAAGAGTGAAGTCTGGATAAAACGACACAGTGTTCCCTTGGTACATTACAGCTTGCTTATCTCTCGCCATCCGGAGTACAGTGTCTCTGTCCCTATAGTTTAACAGGCGGGCAATTATCGGTCTGGTGCGGGTCTCGGGGCGAGTGTGTTGTGCTCCCTCTCCACAATACAAACTGCAGACAATGAATCTCCATAAGGCCTCAGCATTCCTTCCAAATAGTCCTCCGATCGTGTCATGGCGGTAGATTCCGGAATTCCCACTATTTGCAGGTTATTTCGCCTGGACCTGGCTTCCAAGTTCTCATTTTTGTTTCTGATCACTTCCAAGACTTTTTCCATGTTTAGCAGCTTTTCCCGTATCGCCAATCCATCGTCCTGTAAGGTAGAAGTGGGTTGCTCCAGTTGTCCAATATGTTCATCATAGCTGGAAACCTTGTCTTTCAGACTATCCAGTCTATCCAACATGGTCAATTTTATGATCAATGGCCGTGAGAGATTGCTTGAGGTCCTTAAACATCTCTCAAATATCAGGCTCCTGTGAGGATGCTTCACCCATGTCTGTCTCTTGCTGTCCATCCTCCATCAGTGCCGTGCTCCTAGATGGTTTGCGCAGCTCAAATATCAGCTTGGATTGTCGAGCGTCCATCTTCCCCATGGTGGTCCTGCTTTGTTGTACTTTCCCAGGGACCTTTCACAATCACCCCTCAGTTGTCGGCCCTGTGTTTCTGCTGTTAGATAATGGGACAGCTGCACAGGTCCACCCTAGTGCCCCTGGGCCTCTGCTGTGCACCCTGGACCTTAGGTAGAGCGTACGGTCAGGTACCATCCCCAAGCTAGCCACTAGCCGGGGAGCTGGTATCATGCTGTTCTAGTCTGGCCTGCTGGCGTCCAGAGGAACAGAATGCCTCAGCTCGCCAGGCACGTCTTCCCTTGAAGAAAGGGAGAGTTGGCCCACCTGCCCACCGAGGCACCCCCTGGGGCAAGTTGGTGCTCTCTGGGGTGACAGCTTTAATAAAGCGGGCCTCACTTCATATGTTGCCCCTTCTCTGCATCTCTATTTTCCCCTGGGAGCCCTCTGAGGTGCTCTCACCTCCTGAATCGTCACTGCTGGCTGCCGGAGTTTTTACGCCTCTCTGGCACTTGCTTGGGCCTGCCAGAGTCTCCTCACCGTCTAGCCTCTTTTTTTGGGCCTCACCGTCATGGCCTCAGCTCAGGCCGGTCGTCTTCCCAGGCCTCCTCAGGTGCATTGCCCTCCAGCAGGCCCTCTTTCCTTAATTGTTTTCCCCCCTCCTGTTGGGGTTCTTAAAGTCATTGAGGGTTGTGTGGGCATTGGAGCAGGGAGGCTCCCGCTTCCGCTCGAGTGGTTTCAGAGGGCCGTTCTCTTCCGCCTCTCATCCGTCAGTCTTCAGCAATGAAGTTCGGTGTTCCTCCTTGCCAGGCCATCCCCCAGTCCGTCTCACCCCCTGTCTTCTCGCTCTGCCTGCAGCGTGACGCCTCAAGCCACTCCGCCAAGCCTCCTGCTGGCTGCTACCCTCTCTGTCTTCACCTGGGGTTCTTGACCATCCTGGGCAGGCGTGGTGAGAAGCGCGTCGTTACAGGCTCCTCCACTCCACCGCAACGCTAACCCGGGGCTTCCCAGGGCGCCAGCACTGCACACTAATCACCCAGTGGCTGCTGCGGATGTTCTGTCTCTCGCAGTCTCTCTCCCTGGTTTTGTTTTGCCCTCAGTGCAGGGTTCCGGCGGCCTCTCCTCATCTCTGTCTGTGCCATTCCACCATCAGTGCTTCCCTTCAGGACGGGTCTCTGGGCCTCACACTACACACCAGTGGGTCAGTTGCCCGACGTGCCAAAAGCGCCTGATTCGTTGCACCGCTGCTGTCGCTGGGGATCCTATGTGGCACGCCGTTACAGAGGCCTCACTAAGCTGCCATCTTTGGTTGCATGGCTGCTTGCTGTCCACTTCAGCTCTTTTGCGGCATCTATACGCCCACAGACAAGGCCAGTCAGGCCTCTGAGAGCCACAGGGCAATCACCTTTCTTTTGTTAGCTGCGATATCTGCTTATACTGCCGGATAACTTGCGAATTAACAGTCCAGTCAGCAGAGCCTCACTGAGTGGCGGCCATCTTGCGGTACCAGCCCTTCCCCTCAGAGTTAGGCTCCTTCTGGGCCTCAGATCTCTGCAAAGCCAGCTGACCAGGCTTCCTGCCCTTTTTCCTTAGGTTTTGGGTCATTCGTCCAGACTTCAAAGTCTCTTGATTCCCCTGTAAGGCTGCTTGTGCTCTATGTGTCACACACACACACCCATTCAGGGAGGCCAGTCATTGCTGCACGAGCCCTCCTTTCCAGACCTGTCCCCAGGCAGATGTACTCAGGTCTTTTCCCAGCATCCCTCTGGGATGTCAGGGAACACAGCCACCTTTTTCAGGACAGTAACTCCTCAGCACTTAAAGTCCACTATAGCAATGAGATGAGACTTTTTCTCATTGTCACAGTTCAGTATCTGGTGCACCTCACTGGGAATGATTTGCTCAGAGGAAACCAGCTTAGGCATGATCATGGTTATGCTGGCATCTGTATCCCTCAAAGCCTTGAATTCAACCCTGTTGATTCTTGGCCACTGGCTGTACTTTTCTGTGCTGGGAGGCCAGGTATCCAAGAGTTCAGTTTCCACCATATCCACTGATACTAGAGTGACCTCAGTATACCCTCTGGAATCTTCAGGGTCAATTTCCACCCCATCCCTATCCTGGAAATGCCCTTGGGAGGACCACCAGTGGATGGTTTCTTGGTGCAATCAGAAACGTCCCTCGTGTTCCCTAGCTGCTGATAGTCATAACACACCCTGGCCTTTGAAGGGTCATAATTATTTCCCAGGTAGCCCCTCCCTTTGGACTTGGGTGGACCTCAGGACTTTCCCGCTTTGGCATTCTTTTGGGGCTCTTTAGATGGTCTCTTTCTTTTTATCTTTTTTTCATTCTTTCTGTTAAGGGGGGCGCTTTCTTAGGATCTCCCCCATGGAATTTCTTGGGTACCCAAGTGCACACCCATTCATCTGCTATCTTGCCCAGCTCTCTGGGGCCAGTTAGCTCAGTATCTACCAGATGCTGTTGTAACTTTGATGAACAATTTGTAAGGGTATGCTCCTTAACCATCAAATTATAGAAACCATTATAAGTATCCACTTTGTTACTTCTTAATCCAGCTAGCCAGTATCTTTACTGAAGCATCCACAAAGTCCACCAAGACTGTGTTGCCTCTTAATTGTGTTCCTGAACTTTTGTTGATACTTCTGTGGGGTAAGAACAAATAGCTCTGTATGTGCTGCTTTCATGTGAGTATAAGACTCTGCTACCCCATTCTCTAGTGTCATAAGCCTATTTCTCCCCACCAATACACCTTGTTCCCACAAGAAGGACCACCAGTACTTGGCGCTCCCCCTGAGAGCTCTCTCATGGGATGGCAGTCACTTATCTATGTCATCTCCCTCGACATATTTAGTTACAATTCCTTTGGGCAATCTAGAATCATAGGCACCCCCTGCAGCTACTTCAGACTCTTTGTTGCTACTACCATTCTCTTGGGACTTCAAGCTCAGCTTGACACCTCTCTCCTCAAGGGCAAGTCTCCCTTCTTCCAGGGCAATCACCTCTCCTCCAGTTCTAGAAGGCTAAATTGGGTCTCAAGGTCTCTTGGCACCTTCTCTAACATGGTGCTCCTTTGACTGTCAGATATAAAAGGGAGCCTCTGGTGGAAGCCAGGGGTCAGGGTGTTATTGTCTCCCTCATCCTCGTTGTGGATGCCCCTCTGTCCTCATCCTGTTGCACACTGTCTGAGGTAATCTCACTCCCCACAGGTGCTTGAGCTCTGCTTCTCAGGCCCTGAGGGCTCTATCTAAATTTTATTACGTGGTGTGGTTGTGCGACCTCACCAAGTAATAAACATACTACCTGTTCTTGGTCCAGTCAGATTTGTTTGAACAATCTTAGCTCAACCCCAGTAGCTGTGTTTCGTAGCAATCAGGCTTTATTAAAGGCACAAGGGTGAAGCATTTAGAAGTACCAAACCATTTGAATAAGAAAGAAACCATACTGAATAAAAAACACCAATTTATAGACATGGGGTTGTATTTTAACTTTAAAATTACACCTCAACAACAAAATTCCACTGAAGGGTTCCGAAGAAATATTATTAACCAAATAATAAATCACTGCTTTACTTTGAAATGCAAACAAGCATTGGCAATTACTGCTGTTAAGGGTTCACTTTGGAAAACTTTATAGTTACAAACTACTACTCCGGCCCACTGTGGGTGACCAACTCTGGCAGGAAGCAGGGCACAGAGTTCAATGAGGCTTAGTAGGACAGTTGCCTAGCAGTCAAAGCTGTCACCAGTCCAGCTCCAGGCTCTATGTGTCCTTAGTGCCATATACTAGGGCCTTATAAATAAGTTATCTTATGGCAGTTGAGGGTGAATCAGTCAGACATATACCTTTTAAGGGTCAGAGCAGTGGCACTGAGATCTGTTTAGCAGTCCTCAGTGTACCTTCAGAGTAAAAAAAACAGAAGCATCAGTCCAAAAACCTGAGGGCGGTCATGCAAAAAGAGGCATATCCTTACACTCACCTCGTTAGCTTCACTACATACTATGACGATCTGACAAAACACATTAAAGCCACAACTCTGGTTCTTGTACAGGCTATGAGAACACTACTGGCTGGCTCACAAGGCAGCCAGACAATTCTTTCACCCCACAACTCTCACAGAGAACGTTTTACCCATCTGCAAATGTGCTTCAGCACATCTTCTGGGGTATGCTGTAACTACAATACAGTACAGTGTAACACTGCTGCTTGGTTAGACAGCCTGTAGTTTCTGTTAATGTGCAACTTCAGAAATGTGCTGCCATTATTCTTTGACTGTGTGTTGCTCTGCTCTTTGACTGCCTACATGCTGCTACTGCTCTGTGAGTGCATGTGTACTGCAACTTCTTTCCAATTGCATGTACAACGTGTCTGTGAGTGTCCTTATCTTGCTAATGACTGGCTGAGTCTGATCCCACTCTGTAACTGCCTGTATGCTGTTGCATCTCTGTGATTGCTTGTGTTGCTACTCTTCTTTTACTGCCTATATGAACAGCTGCACATGGCTGCTTCTATCTGCTGTTTCACTTAACTGTATGCGGCTACAGCATTCAATAATTGCAAATTGTTGCACCTCCTCCAGTTTACAAGTTGGTGGTTAAACTATGTCTTCATGAAGACTGAAAAGCACCCACAACCAAAGTTCAAGAACCCCTTATAGAGATGTGCAAAGAGACCTTCTTGCTGTAGGATTTCATATTCATCATTCTGAGGGTTACCTACTGCCTGGCCTGAGACGAGGTTAACCTGAGAGAGAAAAATATAAAGTGTTCAGCAGATGTAGTATGCTGCGTCAATTTAAAATGTTTACAATGAATTGTGAAATCTTCAGTGACTGCAGAAATATGCAGAGACAGAAGTTGTTTTCAATGCCTGGTAAGAGTCTGCAATAACGGGAACAGTCTGCAATTATGGGGGGGAATCACCTACAGTGATGTTAGAAGTTTCCTTGCGTGTCAAACTCTGCACTAAAAGAGAAATGGCCTGATTTAGAGTTTGGCGGATGAGACCATGCGACCTACACGGTTCCGAATTTTACAGTATCACACAATCCTGCCTACAACGTAGGCAACCTTGCACCACAGCGCAAAGGGGCCTGCATTGGCACAAGGCAGCACATTGTGCGACAGGACGGGAATGCACCATATAATGTTAACTATGACACATTCCTATTCTCTCACTTTCATGAAGCGCAGCAAGTTGTTTGCCACGTTGTGCTGCATGAAAGTTTGATAAATCTGTCCCTAATCTATTAGACACCCAAGACAACTTCTGTGAGAACAACTTGACTACTCTCAGCAACAGTACATCTATAAAAAGAATTAAGAGAAACACAGGATCAATCATTGAAAAAATGGAATTAAAATAATTTGCTTAATTTAAGAGCGAGGTCTGGTGTAAAATAGAGGGAGATCAATAAAGTAGTCAGTCAAAGAAAACACTATACTATCCTAAAATATCAAGACAATAACTAACCAGTTACAGAATTTATTTCTATTTTCTGCCAATTTTGGAAGACTAAAAAGAACTTGTTCACAATCCAACAGCTAGGAAATGGTTTACACTCATTCTGTGAATCTTAAATATCTCAAATAGAAGCAATATTAAATAAACCATATTATCTCTTTAATCACCCTTATCATTGCCCAGTCCTCGTTGAGGGCTGACATCTATATCGCTACTTTGAAAACTGATTGTAAAACAAGAACATAATTTTTGGATGCATATAGTGTGTACGCTGCTAGGTTCTTTATGAAGAATTGTTTTGTCTAAACCAACCCAAAGCAACAGAAATAATGTTAGTGAATGGCAGTTGAGATTGGGATCATCCATTTGAATGCAATTCATCAATGGGACATAGCACAGAACATCAAAACTTTGACATTGCTTCAACTCTGACGGTATCATCACAAATAAAGTGGCTTAAAACACTGACTTTCAGTACTTCCTGCTAAAGGTAATCTGCTGTTTTTAGAAACTGTACATTAATGAAATAGTCTAGTCAAATTAGTTCAAAAAATGGGCTAACCTAGAACTAATTGCAATACAATTTCTGTGAGTGGATTGTTATTGAAATGTTTCCGTAGAAAACGATGGTGAAAAGTCTACCACTCTATCATGACGCGTTAATCCAATATGGCAGATTTTTCAAAATGGCTGCCCATTATTTGAGATATAGGGTATAACTGTTTATATGCCCATGTGTGGTATAATTTTATATGTTTTTAGAGACGGGAAAGTCAAAAATAACATCAAAAATAGTTTCTGATGACTATAACATCAAATTGGGATTAATACAATAAACAACGATAATTATATGTTAATGTGCCAAACATAGTTTTGACATTATTTTTTATTTACATTTTTTTAACATCATTTGAAAAGGATAAACAAATTTCAACTAGATAATATAGCACTTCTCAATATGACACTGACAAATGAAAATTGTTAAAGAGATAGATTCAAACAGCACTCCTCAGTATAAGAATAGTATGATTTCAATCATCGTCCATCTCCACTTCCATGGAATTGCAACAGCTTATTCCTCGACAATCCGTGCACGCATCTGTGCACACTATTCCCTGTCTTTTGCATATACATTTCAGAGTCGCACATTGACTCTTGCTACAGCCACATTTCACAAATTGTAATAAATGATCTGGTGCTGGTGCTTGACGCATTCTAATGGGAGCCAATCTTCCATCTTTCACTTCAAATCCCCACTGTAATGGATCCATATGAATACCCATCCACTGCTGCACCTGATGATATACTCTGAGTGAATGAAATTTGCAGGCATCCTCTGTAGAAGGCAAGACTTCCGGTTTCACATGTATTGTTGATTTTGTTGCCTTTGAAGTGAAAGTTCGAAGTCTCATATCATGTAGTGTGCTGTCTCCTGTTATTCCTCCATACAACTCTATAATAGCATTAAGACCAGCATTTTCAATTTCTTCTGTTGATTTTTGTGAAGTTTGGAATATGGCTGCACTTTCTTTGAAGCTGCCTGATTTTCTTAGCAACTTTGAGTCACGTTTTCCTAATCCAAATGGTTTGGCGGTGGTATCACATCCTAATACGGCGTGAGCAAATAAGATGTGAGAGCAGACGTCATTACTTAAAGCTTTTGCTAATTTCCTAATATCATACACAGTTATGTTTTTGGAAGATTTCTTAGGTTCTGGGCAAAGGAAAATATCAAATTGGTTTTCTTGAAAATGATGAAGGAGTAGTATGAGAAGATAGGTGTCCTAGCCCACAATGTCTGTAGGATGAGTTTTGGCCGACTCAATAGCCTCCAAAACGAACATGAAGTCTGCATCACTATGAGCTTGCTTTGTTTTACACCCAGCTTCTTGTAACTTTTGCGATAATTGATCAATGAAGGCTTGTTTATTCTCATTATTACTCAGAAATAATTGTTTCTGGATGGCGATGGAGGTAGAAGTTATGAAATTTACTTTAGGTCCTACAATACCTCTGTTTCTTTTTAGATGGGCTTCTGATTTTGTAGAAAACGTATCTCCATATCCGTCGAATACTATTATTGCCTGGCCATACTTTGCTAGCACATATCTCTCATAGGCACAAAGCAGCTCATGGAATGTCTGATATGGACTCCAAGGAAGGCGATGTAGTAACCACCCACCATCAATGATGAACTGCATATTTTCGGGCATGTTAGCAACGGCTGGTACTTGCTCTTTAATATAATTGGCAAGCTGCGACTTCCCAGATTCCCTCATAAGTCCATGCTTCTTGAATAAACTAGCTGGGTATGAGTAAAGCTCATAACGAAACACCTCCTGCAAATCCACGCCACTAGTCTGAGCACAAAGCAACAAGCGCTGAAACAATATTTCAGGATCCATAACAAAGGTTTCTTCTTTCAATTTAACAGATTGAACTGATTTCATTACCTTCACCTGGTTGCTTTTTCTGAAAGAGAACTCAGAGACTCTTTTGTCCGTCATCTCAATAAGAATTCTATTTTCAATTTCTTCTGCAAGTTCAGGATTAACATCACTGCCATAAATAACACACGTGACAATGTTACGCAGGTTGCTGTCTCGCTCAAAAACATTGAGCTGTTCTACATATAACAGTACTTTCTGTGTATCTCCTTTATCGCGTTCAATTCTTGAACTGGTCATAGTAACATGTTGCTCACTTGCTGCATGGTTCACTGAAACGAAGTCCTGCATGCATTCATTCAAATGGGTGCAAATAGGGCGTGACATAACCCAGACAAGCTGCTGCTGTTCTGTCATACCTTTTCCATGGGAATGAATGCGTTGTCTCCCATGGGAGTAACGTCCTTTCCTCAGCACTCCGTTGTTATCAAAATTCAAATAATGATGATCCGATTGATAATGAGTTGTTTCGCAAAATGTTCTTTAATTCAAGTTGTAATCAATTTCTTTAACATTCATACTATTTCTTGCATAGTATAACCCATGTTGATTTTCAACAAGTTCAAAGCCAAATTCAAAATATTTCAGCCCTATGCATTTCGGGCGAACCCTTCTTCAGGGGACTTACATTTCTGAAAGCATAAAACATTTTATTCAAATAACTAGATGCAACACGAATTTCATGAGAAAAGTCAAAAATGTTATACTAGCAACCATATTTGATATTTGAGAAAATACAATGGGTTGTGAGCGGAAGAGTGCCGGATTATGAAGATGTGAAATTCATGCATTAGATGGTGGCAAACTGATTATGTGGATGTCTATATTTTGTGTGTTTGTGCGGGAACTATTTCAAACAAAGAACGTGAGTTGAGGCTGTAACAGCGTGAAGAAAGGATAGGACAAAACTCCTGTTTAAACGTTATTCGTGCGGGATAAAAGTAAAAAAACACACTTAGGTGTTGTGAATGGTAACAGAACTACCGGGTGAATCGAATCGAAGTTCCAACTGACCTGTCAAAAGGTGAGCGTCAAATTCTATCATACTGTCGTGGCGAACCATAAGCATTGAAAATGATAGATAAGTTTGTCTGAAAAAAAGATTACAGGTACTATTCAGTAAACGGAGAGTGCGATAAAAATTCTGAAAGCTGTATTAACCGTGAAGACGGTTGTTTGAAGTCTTACCGCGACGGGATTTCAGTCAGGTGGCGTTGTGAAGCCGTTCGTTGGAGATCGGGAAGTGTTTACTTCCTTGTATGTTCGCGGTACCATGAGTCACTCATCACGTGGTAATAAAAAGTGAGAAAAGACTGTGCCGTCGTGGATGTAAAAATGCCTGTCTAAACTGTTGTTTAGATAGCGAAAACATGTGTTGGCTAAAACTGTAATTATCTGTGCATTGGCCTTTGGAATGCGTTAAAATTGACGGTAATAAATGAAAGTTCCAGTATTGTGCTCGGAGAATAAAAATGTCTGTGTGTGTGTTCAATAAAGTTTTGGGATGATGAAAGGGGAAAAAAGAAGAATAATGATTGTGTCTCCTGCGTGTAGATGTGTGAGACATCTACAACACAAGGATAAATATACTGAATATTTGAGAAATCGCCATTCTGGTGTACCCAAAACTTTATTGAACACACACTCAGACATTTTTATTCTCAACACCTAAGTGTGTTTTTTTACTTTTATCCCGCACGAATAACGTTTAAACAGGAGTTTTGTCCTATCCTTTCTTCACGCTGTTACAGCCTCAACTCACGTTCTTTGTTTGAAATAGTTCCCGCACAAACACACAAAATATAGACATCCACATAATCAGTTTGCCACCATCTAATGCATGAATTTCACATCTTCATAGTCCGGCACTCTTCCGCTCACAACCCATTGTATTTTCTCAAATATCAAATATGGTTGCTAGTATAACATTTTTGACTTTTCTCATGAAATTCGTGTTGCATCTAGTTTTTTGAATAAAATGTTTTATGCTTTCAGAAATGTAAGTCCCCTGAAGAAGGGTTCGCCCGAAATGCATAGGGCTGAAATATTTTGAATTTGGCTTTGAACTTGTTGAAAATCAACATGGGTTATACTATGCAAGAAATAGTATGAATGTTAAAGAAATTGATTACAACTTGAATTAAAGAACATTTTGCGAAACAACTCATCAATCGGATCATCATTATTTGAATTTTGATAACAACGGAGTGCTGAGTAAAGACGTTACTCCCACGGGAGACAACTCATTCATTCTCATTGTCTTCACCTCCTGGCTCAGGAGGTTATTTACCAGGCACCCTAAATAAATCCAACATCACCTACTATATTCACAAGGAGTGCGACGTTCCACAATCCAATTGGAGTTTCACATATACCTTTTCCATGGGTCATTCCGCCGAATCCTTTTATATTCTTCATTAGAACTTGTTCAATTACCAAATCAGTGGAAAGGCCACCCCAAAACCTATCACTTCTTCGGACAACATGCAGACCATTTGTAAATGCCGTGTATACATCAGGAGCTTCAAATTCAAGCTCAACCATTCTCTCATAATACAGTCGTGCAGAACTGCCATATAAATTATGACCACATGCTGCAAAAAAAGGTAGCATCTCCTTTACCATTGCAAAATGTAGATGCCAATTTCCTGTTCTTTTAGCTTTTAAGAATTGTTACAGGATGTTGACCATTTGCAAATATTGCAACCAAAGTCGAGGAGTCCTGTATAATTTAAGTTCATCTTTGGCCTTCAGCAGTTTGGTTGCAATTTCGACAACAGCATTATGTGTAACATCCTCAACAGAAAGCTCCCCATAAAGAAGATTATTAAACAATGATCTAGCTGCCTGTAAATCATCGTTATCATCTAGGGCTTGCGTTGCTAAAATCGTGTTGAAAACTGATGAAACAATAAGATTACCACGAATCGCTCTTGCAATAGCTTTACCAGAAAGCATGTGCTTTACAGCATTTCCTGCATATATGATCTCAAGTATATCAACCAAGCCTGCTCCACTCATCAACAAACCAATGCATCCAAGAAAACTCATGATTGTGTGCAGGCCTCCTAGTCTCAGAATGACCTTCTTCAAAGGACTATCCTGTGATTCATTGGCTATCATGCTAAGTGCTTTGTGGAAAAGAGGCTGGCCCAATGTTATAATAGGGGTCTGGCTGTATCTCTTGGCATGGTCAGAAACAAAAAACAGTGTTGAGAGAATACACGTCTCATTTGTTGGATCCATGTTAATCATTGGCAGAAAGATGACAGATGATACACGGGGATGGTTACCTTTATGTAGTAGTTGGCATACTCCTTGCCATCCTGGAACACTGTTGCTGAGTAGATGTGAGATATCCAGGTTTGCAGATGGGTCACTGTACGCGATTTTCTTAATGGTATTATACTTTAAGAAAGGCATCCCACTGGCCTGTGAATGATATGTTTTTATTGGGATTTGCCTCAACCTCCTCAGTTCTTCAAATGAAACTTGACGTTTCTTAATGACCGTTGAAAATTTTCCAGTTGGAGTCACAGTGGCGATAATGCCCATCCCATGAAAAGTACCATGGCCATCTATTGTAATAATATTGTGATCAATATTATCAGCTGCATATTGAATGAATTTCGGAGGACTTTCAGAAGGTTCCACAAGTACAGGTATAGTATTTCCTCTTTCTTCTGCAGCTGAACGTTCAAAACGAAGAACTTCTGAATAGGAGTTGCAGAATCCCATATGATTTACTGCTTCAACTACAAATCTCGAGCTTGTGTTGTCATGTAATTGAACTGCCAGCCCTAACTGCAACGGTGCAACTAAGACTCGTGGGCGCACAGCTTGCATAATTGCCTGTCCTATAGAAGCTACTTTTCTCTCTCTGTTGGTTTTATCCATAACAAAGACTGATAATAAGAGCCTTACCGAATCAGGAATATAGCTCACATTGTAGAAAACACTACTCATGTTTTCAATGGGTGGATATGTTTCTGGTTCTACAGGGATGTCTTTAATATAATTTCTTATTATTTCAGCAGCTGCCATAAGGAGATTGTTTCGATCCTCTTCAACATCTTCATGGCTATGACTGTGGTACTCTTGCAATACATGAGCAGCTGTACTTTTAAAAGTAACAACATCAGCAGTCCCTGCAACTGTTCCTATGAAGATTTCATCTTCAAAATGCTCTTTGAGTTTTTGTTTCATATACTTCGAACTGTATGGTTCGCTATCTTCTGGCAGTAATTCTCGCATTTTATTACCAAGTTCTTTAACAGTAGTTTGTTCTTCATCATTTGCCTCCATTTATTTAACTACTTGAAGAAAGGTTTCCTGGCAAACTGATTCCTCTGGTCGACCTGAAGATATTGGAGGGTTATCAGTGAATTGGCCGAGAATGAATTTCCCAGTATAAAAATTGACGTAACACTGTTTGTGGTAGCATGCATCTACAGCATGTAAATCAGACACATTTTGTATCCGTCTCTTAACTTTGTCTGTCCATTCATCATTGCGTTCATTGCATTTTTGTAAAACTGATGATTTGAATTCAACTGTTCGTGCATTAAACCATGCATTTTTTTTCCTCTCCCTGAAGTATAAACTTAACTCAGTACCACAGAAAAAAACTATTTTTCTAAAATCAAACGGGGTTTCACATGACCGTAGAACACGAGAAGTTGTGGGATCCAATTCTTTCTCCTGGAACGGAGTTTTCAAGTTAACAAAACGCGCTCTACATTTCTTGTGAACTTTCTGCCCAAAACCAACATGAAACTTAGATATTTTTCTCTCCTTACATGTTTTTTGAATTCCAGTCACTCCTCTTTCAGTGAGTACAGATACATTGTCATCTTCTTGAAACACCACATCACAAATGAAACACTTTTCTACGTCCATTTTCACTGTATCTCACAGCAACTCGCAAGAACCTGTAACACATAAATGAAACATTTTTGATTAACAAAAAAACAAACCATAACAACAAAGTTACAAAACAAAACCGAAACAATAGCAAACTTTTTATTTCAAAAGTTAATTGTAATATTTACGTTCCTTCACACTTTGTCATATAAGTCAACGAAAAAATTATACAAACTTTGTCTGACATATTCCACGATTATTTGATATTATGGTTATCAGAAACAATTTTTGATGTTATTTGACTTTCCCGTCCCTCAAAACATATAAAATGATACACACATGGGCATATAAACAGTTATACCCTATATCTCAAATAATGGGCAGCCATTTTGAAAAATCCGCCATATTTGATTAACGCGTCATGATAGAGTGGTAGACTTTTCACGTTCGTTTTTGACTGAAAAATATCAATAACAATCCACTCACAGAAATTGTATTGCAATTAGTTCTAGGTTCCGCAACAAATTGACCAGTCTAAAAGCAATAAGAGCCTCTGCTTCACGAGTCTACTGTGATATAGGTAAAATGTTAAGCGGAGCCTGCAGCTAAGAGAATCTGGCCTCCTAGAAGTCTCCTAATCAGACTACAGTGACTACAAAACTAGACAGATAGTCACAATTTCAGAAAACTTAACCACATCAAACCATTGCTGCAGCCTCTACTACATCCAAGTGATGTTCAAGGGTAACACAATGCAGAAAGCACATTGGAGCTAACGCCTTGTGCGGTTAATGAACTAATTTGCCTACCACAGTCCTCAAGCCAGCAAATTTTCACTTGCTTCTTCAACCAGGATTTAATCGGAAGAAACCTAGAGACCTATGACTAGGAGTTGAACATATGAAAATCTGGAAAGCTCCCAAATCAATACCAAGCACAACCCAACACCACTGCATTAATGGAGAACATAAAAAATTGAGCTGTTCAGGAAAGCAAAAGAAAAAAAAAAAAGAATGGAGATTCAAATGACACACAACCGTATTCATGTAACAAAATTCCAGTATTGTAATTGCGTTTGTATAGCGCTTAATACCCCTAACGAGGCATCAAATTGCTTTTTCGGCGAGTAGCACGCTATTCCTGAACCCAACAGGATTAGTGGTGAATTAGTATAGTACAATATGAAATTAGTTTGAGCGGCAGATATGTTAGTTTGCTGTTTGGATTGAGAAGAATAGTGGAGGGATAGAAGAGGGAAAGGTTTGCATTTATGTAGCGTTTGCTACCCCTGATGACCTGTCAAATCGCTTTTTCAGTGAGTAGCACGCTACTCCGGAACCCAAAGGGATTAGTTGTGAATTAGTATGGTGAGATATGAAATTAATTTGAGTGGGGGAAATGTTAGTCTGTTATTTGGATTGAGAAGGGTAGTGGAGGGATAAAGAGGGAAAGGTTTGCATTTATATGGCGCTTGCTACCCCTGATGATGTGTTGAGGCACTTTGTAGCGGGTAGCACGCTACTCCAGAATCCAAAACAGGGTTGGTGGGGAATTAGTATAGAGAAATGTTAAATTGATTTGAGCAGTGGACATATTAGTCTGTTATTTGGATTGAAGAGAGGGAAGGGTCTAGGAAGTTTTTTTTTGTTTACTTTTTTGGGGGGGTTCATAGCAGTAAGAGGGGGTGTGAGATGAGGAAAGGCGGCGGAGGGGGAAGAGTCAGAGCGAAGGGTTTAGAAAGGCTTGTTTGGGAGATCTAAATAATAAAAGAGGTATGAGATGATGCAAGGAGGGGTAGAGGAGGGAAGATTCTAGAAAGGGTTATTCTGGGGATTATAGTAGTAGTATGGGGTTTGGTTTGAATGAGCGTGTGGAGATAGAGGTTATATTGAGAGTGGTATAGGGTGAGAAATAGGGTAGTGCATTGGAGAGAATAGTAAAATGAGGTTGAGATGAGTCAGAGTGGAGGTAGAGGATATATTACAGAACTCTCTTCATAAACGCTCATGGAAGTTGGAGGACAGAGAGGGAGAACAAGGCACAGGCAGCCATTTTAGAGAGCATAAAATAGCAGAAAACAGACATGGAGGAAGGGTATGGAGGATACAAACCTTGCCCTTCAGGATAACTACAACCCAACACTGGGTACACCCGAACTCTGTACCGGGACTCGTGCACGCTTACAGATTAGCTACACTCTGAAAAGCGCAAGCACTAAGGCCACCCCAGCAAACAACTCTGTGCACAAACCAAAACCATCATGGAGCTTTCAGGTAAAGCCCTACCCACTTAACGCTGCTTGTCACCCTGAAATGCTGCTGACCTGTGTACATTAAGAGACCCCCAACATCATCCTGTGTGCTATTACTTATACAACGCCTGATCTCAGAAAGTTGCAAAACTGCACCAAAAGGCTACAGTTTTGTGGTTGTTTTAAAGTACTAAACCCTAAACTTAACAATGACATATCAGTATAATCCCCCCTGTATAGTTAGGACAATACCCTACCTTCTCTGTTCTATGAACACAGACCTCAGTGCCTCGAATCTGCTCACCATTTCAGCAACAAAAATGCATATTTAGGTTAGTGCATACAAGCCCCAAATAGTTGGTCTCAACAACCACCAGATATCATGTACGCACTGACAGCATGCTTGAAAAACCTGTTCCCTTGATGACCATGACCCCTTTACATACCGGGTAACAGATTTTCAAGATGTTCCTGGAGTCTCAACTACTGCCCAGCCTTTCATTAGAATCACGATTTGAAGCCAATAATAGGGCCCCTTTTAAGCCCCAACCCCTACCTAATACCGGAGACTTCTTGTCCCATTATTCCATACCACCTCCCACTCCCGTTCCGTTCGCCAGCCATACCTTCCCTTGGAGGCACACAGCCCTATAAATACATTTTCTTTGTAGTTGTGCCCCATTTCTCCAGCCCCTTACCTGCCGAGTCCTGGGCAAGGGCTGCCAGCTGTTGCCAGAACTGGCGGGCCTGTGGTGTCCCCCTTGCTCCACAGCCTCCAGCTCCAGGTGGACCTCCATGTTGCGGGGCGGGGGCTCCGTCAGGACCCTTTGGTGGATAGCCAGGGTAGAGGCAGGTGGGGGCGGTCAGCAACTGGTTCAGAGTCGAAGTGGCATTGGGGGAACCCCAGAGGAAGCTTCCAGGGTAGGGCAGGTAGGCTGGGAAGTATGATTCAGGGGGTTTGCGGTAGGGTGCGCCATAACCACTGGTTTGGTAAGCAGGAGGGCCCAGGGGGCTGGTGAGTCTGTTGCTCTCGGGAGCGGCCGGCTCTCCTCTGCTGGGTGGAAGAGGCCTCTTCCTGGTCTGAGCCGCTGTCTGGCCCACTGTCTTCAGCCACCTCTCCTGGCTCCTCAGGGCCCCCGCTTGGCTTTAGCTCCTTGGGACTGTTAAGCCCCGAAGGGGGGGCTGCAGCCAAGGCCACCTGTATGACCATCAATCGAGGGGGGCTCAGTGTGCGAGAGACTTGCTGACGGCCCGGCACACTCCCCCAAACTGCCTGGGAAGGGAGTCCTGGATCCCAAAGGAGAGGACATACACAACACAGAACATCAACACACCACAACAACAACACAGTGATACAACCCAAAAAGTGTCACACCTCAAAAAAGCAACCAGCACTGTGGCACAAAATAGCTGGGGGCGTAGCCCCGCGGAGCTCCGGCTTGGCATCCGATTGCCCGATCCAACCCTGGTGCCAATCAGTCCCCCTACTTCACTGCACTGTGCCTCCCCACATCATGGGCATAGATTGGAGAGAGCCCGGTGCCCTGTAGACTCTGTTGTGGCCAATCGCCAAACTGCAGCCTTTACAGATCTGCCCTGGGACCAACAAAATGGCGGGCGCTGGTCCTGCTGGGAGATGGGTCAGGTGGCGAACCCCTCTCCTGTCTGCCCGCTAAAACCTGGAGTGCATCATCTATCTTTGGATGCTCTTTACGGTGGTGCCAGCGCCAGCATAACATCTGTCATACTTGTGATACTAATTCTCGTAAGCAAAATCAAGCAATGAAGAGGAGGGAACCATAAATAGCAGAAAGTACACCATAAACAAATAATACTGCCAACTTTAACCAGCCTTGTATGATAACTCACTGGGCCTACGGTAACTGCTTCATGGCAATCAATCAAATAAATGTAGCAGAGGAGCATCAGGATTGCAGGCCGCTCTCTCTGTCCCACATAGAGATCCGCAAAGGTTGTAACAGATTAGAGAGGCCACAATACCAATTTCAACGGCCTCAGTTTGTATCATAATTATCATATCAGCTGACTCGCGTACTCCAGTTGCTGCAGTCAGTTTAGCATGATTGGGCAATCCTTGGGAGAGGCTGTGGTACACATAGCATTGTGGTCACATCCAGGCAAGCTGTATTACTCAAAAAGAGACAAAGTCACAGCTCACTATAAAAACAGATATTTTAAGTGAGCAGCCGGCGCCCTGCCCGCTATCTGTGAGCTGCAGTAGTGTCTCGAAATTCCAAAAATACTTAGGTCACTCAATTACTTATAACAATAATCATTAAGCCTTTAACTGAGTGAGCGACTGCCCTGGTGTCCGTCTGGCACATCGCTGTGCCCACTCTCTGTGCATCACTAATTATAGCAAGTTCAGGCCCTTACTTTTCTGCAAACCGCCACAGCTCGCGGCAACACTCAGGTAGGCCCACCAGTGGCCGGCTCGCTACTACTGGAGGAGCGGTAACACCATCAGTATAACTCATTTTTGTTAATTCTGTTCTAAGCCATAGTACTCCTCGCATTGTTATTCTCTCTACTCTTATTCTACATGATATAGTGCTCTAATGGGCCTTAGTAAACGCACAATTATTAAATTAATTAACTAATTACTAACATGATTCACATTGATTTGTTGCCAGTAAAAATAAACCTGTATTTCTCTATGTAATCTCTCTGCATAGACATGTTGTTTCTGACTGTGGTCCTGCAAGATGTTTTACTCTGAGGTTGAGTGTGAGTGTGTGTGTGTGTGTGTGTGTGTGTGTTGAGAGTGCCACTGTCAGCATTTACGGTCTGATTCACAATTGCATTTTGTAGAACGCAAAGTAGTATTACTCACTTACAACATAATGCAATTCACAAACCTAAAAGTGTAAATCTCCAACTCTCCTCTATTTTCAATGGGGAGATTGTCACACATATAAGTTCACTACTTAGTAGTAAATGTGGGAGGGACATGAGGGAGTGGTTGTAAAAAGAAAAGAAGGGGCATACTTACAATTAAATGGAAGTTTAGGAAGAAGTACGGAGGGGTTTAGGGAGTTTTAAGGAAGAGTTTCATGAGGGAGTGACACCAACCCTGTGAGAAGCTGGCTCCCAGGTGGAGCTAAATACAGCTATATCATCTAGATATGCTGCACTATAGGCTTCCAGACCTGTTAAGACTTTATTCACCAGCCTCTTAAGTGTAGCAGGTGCATTCCTCAGACCAAAGGGCATCACAATAAATTGATAATGCCCACTAGGGGTTGAGAATTCTGTTTTTGGCTTGGTATCCTCAGCTAGTCTAATTTAACAGTAGCCATCTGTCAGGTAAAATGTGCTCAGAAACTTGGCTGAGGCCAAAGTATCTTTGAGTTCATCTACCCTGGGAAGTGGATGAGCATCATTCCTAGTGACAGCATTGAGGCTTCTGTAGTAGGACTACTGGACTAGCCCAGGGGCTGTCTGAAGGCTCAGTGACCCCCAATCCCAACATCTTTTGGACCTCTGTCCTGATGCAATCCCTGACATGTTCAGGCTTTTTGTAGATTTTACTCTTAACAGGCAGACTATCCCCTGGGTCCACTTTATGGGTACACCGGTGTTTTGAATGTAGCTTCTCACCAATAAGCCACACCCAATCCCTGCACTCCCACCTGGGTGGCAAATAACAAAATGCAAAGACTATCACTTTTAGAATAAGGCTTGGGGTTTATTACATAATACTCTCTAAGCAAAGGCTATCTCAGATACCAAATGCATAAGATTCAAATATATGTAGCAAACTTATAATCTAAAGGCATGAATCAATAACTGAGCAAACTATAATACTGATTAATAAACAAGCAATAACTGATATAAGATAAGGTACACTGGACGTCCTGCAAGAGATCAGAAGGATATACATATATAGAGAGCAGAGGAGTACTCTGGATGTGCACCTCCCACACCACAAAGAAAACGCCTCCAATGATCAAAGAACCACTCAACTCACTACATCACCTGGTGCATACACTGCCCACTTCTGACTGGGGGAATTACAGCCGGGGATCAGAGCTCAGCAAGCCAGGGTTCAATCCGAGATAGACACGTCTGCCCTCGCTCGGAATCCAAACTCCCAGTTTCTCAGCCTGCAACCCTCAGCTATAAACACACTAGAAGATTTGTGAAAGACCTCCTCCCACCGCCAGAGGAATTTTACCAGAACTGGCCAAGTTCCAAGCAAGCATCTCCATGGCAGTAAGGAGCTCTCAAGTCTCTTCCTCCATTCGTACTTCTTCCAGCCTCTGTCTTGACGAAGCTCTCACAAGGCCTTCCACAGTACACTAAACAAAAACAATCGCTCAGGAAAACACCAAGACCTTGAATGTGAATAACCCAAACAACTTGCAAGCATGGCTGTGCACGCAGCAGCAAGGCAGTCAGACATGAGGCCCTGTCAAAGGCAATAGTCCGCACCTATAATTCTCATCCACACAATTTACAAGCACCACTGTGCACACAGAAAAGTTTGAAGCAAGGTAAAGTCAGAAGGCAGAATGACATTAGACTACGTCAAAGCCAAAAGGTCAAAGTCATAATTCACCTAACCCAAATAACATTATACACTTAATCCCTCAGTATACAACATTGAGCCCATGTGTGCACCACCACCCACAAGACTGCACCTCAACATCCCATACCTTCTATTCTTGGAAAGACTATTCCACTAAAAGACAGAAGAAAAGCAGGCATATGCAAACCCATCCTACATTAAGGCTAAGGTAACATAACACATTTAAGTCAGTACAAAATGGTGGTGGTTGAGGGTCATCATAGGGTGTCAGACCACAAAAGTGGCTGATTCACTACAACCGGGTGGTTTGACTAGGTGTCAGGGAGAACATATGTATGTCCTGATTGAGGAACTGCCTGCAATCAGCTTGTTGCTGGAGAGTGAGGCTGCCTGCCAAGGCTACTCCTTCTAATGACCCATCATCAGGGTTCTGAGAGAGGAGATCAGGGAGAGAGTCACTCTCTTCCTCCTGTCCCTCATCAGTTGCCATGAGCAAGTCCATGTCAGCCGTGTCTACAAAAGGATTCAGGCGGTTCACTTGAAGTACCCTATGGGGACTTCTTGGAGTACCTAGGTCCATCAGGTAGGTGACCTCACCCTTTTGCTCAAGTATAGTGTGGGGCCCACTCCACTTGTTTTGGAGAGCTGCTGGGGCCACAGGCTCCAACACCCACACTTTCTGGCCTGGCTGGTGAACAGTCAAGAGAGCCTTTTAGTCATGCCAAGCTTTTTGAAGTTCTTGGCCTGCCACCAGGTATTGCTGGCCTCTTTCATGTACCCAGCCTTCCTTCATTAGACGCAATAGACTCCTAACTGGGTGTCCAAACAGAAGCTCAAATGGGCTGTAGCCAACCCCCTTCTAAGGAACCTCTCTGGCAGGGTAGTAAGACATCCCATTTCCACCTGAACTTTTCTGGAAGTCCCATGATTATATCCTTCAGGGTCTTGTTGAATCTTACAACAAGTCCGTTGCACTGTGGATGGTAGGGTGTGGTGAACTTGTAGTTCACTCCACACTCTTTCCACATGGCAGTAATATACCTGCATGTGTACCATCAAATTATAGCCCAAACAGCCTAATCGATAATGCCCAAAAATAAATTGCCAAACAAATCCTTGATAAATTACATCACTGGATAGACACTAATAATATTATGTCAAATCTCCAAGCAGGGTTTCACTCTAAGATGAGCACTGTAGACCAAATGTATCATATTACACTGGAAATATACTCTACTACAACAGCAAAATCTTTATGTGGCATTCATCGATCTTAGAGCCGCCTTTGATCTAATCCCCCGTACAAATTTGTGGTCTGTTTTAAATATGATGGGGGTCCCAGGGAACTTAATTCATCTCATGTCCCAGCTACACAGCAATAACTTTGCTCAGGTACGGTGTGGGCATGCAGGAGAGTTAACTAAGCACATCCCCATATAGCGAGGTGTGCGCCAGGGATGTGTCCTTGCTCCTACGCTCTTTACTCTCTACATAAATGATGTGGTAGATGTCTTGAAAAATTGTAGAAATAACTCTCCTCTGCAAAACGGTAATAAGGTACCGATTCTTTTATTCGCAGACTATTCCCTTCTCGTCTCCAAGACCCCAATGGGGCTTCAGCTCCTTGTAAATACATTTACTGACTTCAGTGTAGCAAGGGGCTTGGAGTTCAACGCTAACAAAACCAAGTATATGGTACTTGGTAAGGGAGCGGTTAAAAACTCAATCATACGGGCTGGGGATGAAATACCTGAGAGGGTTAAAAGCTTTGACTACCTAGGAGTCAAGGTAATGGGGAACATGAAGTGGAACGACCAGCTAAAGAAAAGTTCACTACTATTAGGGCATAGAGCCAATTGATTAGTAGAATGAACAGGCAAACAAGTTCCCGTGCAGTATTGCCTGCCCTGGAAGTTTATCGCGGCAAAGCTCAAGGGGCAACTCTATATGGAGCCGAGACCTGGGGATGCACTGATTTTTCTCAACTTACTGATTTAGAAAATAGATTTGTTAGAAGGCTGGTCTCTGTCCCCAGTAGCACACTTTTAATTCCTCTGTTTTTTATGATTTGGGGCTTAAGAGAATTGCAGATATGGCCGCCCTTAGACCACTTGTCTACTGGATCTGATTATGGGTCACCCCTGAGCTGAAGAAATTTAGAGAATGCCTTGTAGATCTGTTGGGCATGAGGGGTGCCAAACTAATACCTTGGGTCAAGTTTGCCTCAGATTGGTTTAAGAAGTTAGGAATGACAAGGCTATGGATCCAACCGGAAAGATTGTGCAAGACTGATCTTAACTCTTTAAAATCTAGTTATTGGATCAATATCCAAGATATCCATTTAAATAACCATTCAATTGGCAAACTAACAAACCGATTTTTAGATATTAAGCTGTTCACTCGTTATGAGGAATTTTAAAATTTAATTTCCTCCCTTCGAGCCAAGAGTATTTACATCCGTTTTCCTCTTGGCACCTTGCCCTTAAGATCTGTAATGAGTCAATGGCACAAGTCCCTCGGCATTAGTACTTGTCTGGCATGTGGCTTGGCAGATGAAGATGAGGCTCACATATTATTCTTCTGTCTAAGCTACTGCAGCCCGCGCCAGAAATGGATTATCCCCGCAAGTAAAAACCTGAAGGTCACAAAATATTTAGTGGCCCTTAGAATACTCAGAAGCGACACAACTCCAGAAATATATGTGAAAAAAACAGAATACCTCTGACACCATAAATCAAAAATCACTTTTTTCCCAAAAGGATTTTTTAATTATCCCTGGGTTACAGTTATATATATATATATATATTCACTGAAAATACCATAGGTTTCAGGCACGTTATAGTTAGGAATTAGCATTTAAAAAACCTTAGAAATTCACTGAAAAAACCATAGGTTTCTGGGGCGTTATAGTTAGCTGGACTTTTCACTCGTACAAAACCATTGAAATTCCCCCGTTATAGTTAGTTCAGATAACTATAACTCGCGCGCCCGCAATGCACTGCTGATGACGTCACATATTACATCACTCATGACATGGTCAGTGACATCACTCATGACATCACTGATGTGTTACACCCACCAGTGCTCGCCGAGTGCCTCACACCTCTGTGTTGTATTCCACCAACTAGTGCGTATGCTATGACACTCTCTAGCCAATGTGCACTGTAACACCACCCCGTAAATATGTCGTACCAAACTTGCCTTCGCACGGGTTATATTGCCCCATCTAACGTGCCTTCCTCGATGCCTATGTTATAACGCACATCGCTATGCCATACATATTACAATCTGGGATCCATATCTTTGTCACAGTGCATATGCAACGTTACACTCCCCAGCACATATTTTATATTACAACTTTAGAGACTAGTTAGGTTACACAACACTGCCCTGTGCATATTACACTCCAAGGCGCATATCGCATAGCACAAGCTAGTGCCTGTACTATCTCGCGCTCTCCAATGAATCTGTCATTGCGCACAATGTATTGCATATTATATTTCACGCCCCGGTTCATCTTATATCACTCTTTTTGGTGCATAGTTTATACCATATACTATATCTAGTTTTCATTTTCAATCGTGCTCTCAGGACTATGTTCTATATAACACTGCGTCCACCTACCCTTTTCACGGACATTACATTTTGCGATGGGGGGTGGAGGTCAGGGGGTGTTTCTGCCAAGTGAGCCCGGAGTCACAGTCACAAACGTCCTCTTCTTCCTGAATAAAAGTGAGATTATGCTGCATACTTGTTCATATTTTAAGTAGGTCGCACAGACACACATTTTAAAAACAATAAAGTTCCTAATACCCACCTTCTCTGAACAGTTAGCTTGCTGAGCCATCCACCTCCTCCCTATCCTCTGTTGTCTGAATCCATGGACTAGCCTCCTCCCTCCTGCCATGCATGGTCTGATGTGCTGCCACTGCCCTCCATTTAGCATGATGTACCAGTCCACTTCTCCTGCCCTCCATTGCCCAATTCTATGGCCCATCATTGACCTCCTGCTTAGCCTCTGTGCTTAGCTTGCTGCCCCTATTCTCCTTCCCCCTGCCCTCCGATGTATTTGTGCATGCCCCTGCTCCATCCTTTTTGCCCACCATGTTCCAAGGACCTGCCACTCCTATCTACTCTGAGTGTTCTGTTGAGCTGCCACTTCCCTCCCACCTGCCTAGCATTGTCAGATGACTGTAACCCGTCCCTGCCACCTCCACCCTGCCTGTCCACATGCCATGCCCCTATCCCCTTCCTCATGTCCTCCATGGTCCATTTTACTGCCACACCCTTATGCCCTCCCTGGTCTGTTGTGCTGCTACTGCTCCTCGTGCCTGCCCCGTGCGGTCTGTTGTGAGGCCCCTTCCCCTGAACTCTCTTGTCTGTGCCCAGGTCCTGACCCTCCCTTCTATCCTCCATGGTCCTTTGTGCATGTCCCTGCACCCTCCTTCTTGCCCATCATAGCCATTGTGCTGCCACTAACCCTCCTGCTTGCCATGCACAGTCTTCTGTGCTGCCATGGCCCCTCCCACCTTCCCTGTGTGGTCAGCTAGCTGCCCCTGACCCCCTCCCACCTTCCCTCCATGGTCTGTGTGTATGAAATCATAGTCTCATTGTTGCTCTCCATGGTGTGTCTTGCTTCTAGTGCCCATCCTGCCTGACCTCCATGGTCATCTTGCTGCTCCTGCCATGCCCCCTTGCCCCCAGCCCTCTGTTTCCATGTGCAGACCCCTTTTCCCTCCCTCCTGGCTTGCCTGTTCCATTGTAATGCCCCTGATCCGTCCCTCCTGCCCTTTATGGTCTGTTATGCTGCAGCTTTCTCTCCTGTCTGTCCATTATGGTCAGCTAGCTACCATTGCCTCTTTCCCCTCTGTTCTCTGTTGTCCATGTGCATGTGCTATTGCTTTCCATGGATTGTTGTGCTGCACTCCCTGATGCCTGCCCTGTAGGGTCAGTTTGGTGCACCTCTCCATGTCCCTCCTGTCCTCGGTTATCCGAGTCCATGTCCCTACCCCAATTCCTCCTGCCTACCATGATCCAATGTACCATACTTGCAAACATTTTGAACTTGGTAAGAGGGAGATTTTGAAAAAGAACTGGGGTATTGATTTTCCCCTTTGAGTTACATTAAAAAAGAGGAGATTGTAGACAGGAGACAGATCAAGTAAAGCCCATTTGAGCTTAAAAACCTTGGACGTTTCCTGGCTGAAATGGGTCTGTTGGCATGTATGGTTGTACTACCACTGCCTCTTCCTTCTGCCCACAATGGTCTATTATATTGCCACAGCCTCTCTTGCCAGTCCTGTATTGTTGGTTTGTTGCCCCTGCCCCCTTTCCATTGCCCTCCATAGTCTGTTGTACTGCCACTGCCCTTCCTGCCTGCCCAGTGTGGTCAAATTGTTGCCTCTGCACTCTCCAACCTGCCTTCAATTTTCAGAGTCCGTGCCCCTGGCCTCTCCCTCTCAACAGTATCCCAATGAACAACTAGATTGCTAACATTCTATATTTATTACAAAAGTGTGGAACGCCTGACGTCATCTTGATGTAATCAAAACTGTAATACCTAGAGTATTTCCTTTAGAAATTAGATATATGAGAGGGTCTTATTTGCATCAAAATTATGGTTAGTGCTCTAAAAAATTAAAATGAGGACATATTTTCTGAGTTTTCAAATAGCGACAAAGAACTTTTAAATTATTTGTAATCTTTATGTTTTTTTATCCAGTTGACCACTTGATTAAATGTTACACCTAGGGGAGAGGATGTGGTGTTACTTCCAGAGCTGTAGACTTTGCAACTGGGGAACCAGGTTGGAGTTTCTGCTTCAGCTCAACATTCTGTGATTCTGGTCAAATCACTTAATCTCCCCAGGTCTACAACCAAAATGAATTTGATCTTGTGTGATGTAACCAATGCTCATGTAAAGCACTCCAATACCTGACAAGTCTGCACTATATAAAACTGCAAATACACAAAAAATAAGTGTTTTGCACAATGTTGTCATTGGGCTACATCTGGGTGATATTTGGGCTACATTTGGGCTCTTTTGTCTCTGGTGGCCATCTTGGGAGATTTATTTGTTATGAAGTTTACTAATTTCCTCATTTACTGCAGTCTCCTCAGTAGGAAATACTTTCAGTTTTTTAGTTTGGTTCCATCAAGAAGACATTCAGATGTGTCACACATTTGCCATAAATTCTGAATGTTAGCACTCTAGTTGCTCATTAGATCACTGTAGTAAAGCTACTGCTCACCAGGGAAGTCTGCTGCTGGTATGCAAAGTGCATGTTTCAGTCTGCATGTCAGAATTCTTTTTTTGAAACAGAAGAGGATTTGAGAAGTCAAAATGTGCCCCAATTTTTCTTTCTGCAGCAGTAATCACAATTGCTATGGCAAAATGAACCCCCCTCAGTTTGTTCCTTTGTAAATTAAATGTTTTAAGTGTTACCACTTTATTCCAATCAAGATGGCTTCAGGTGTGCCATACTTTTGTCATAAGTAAGACTGTTAGCGCTCTAGTTGTTCGTTAGAACACTCTGGGACATTCTGTCATTGGGCTATACTTGGGCTACATCTCGGTGATATTTGGGCTACATTTGGGCTCTTTTGTCTCTGGTGGCCATTTTGGGAGACTTATTTGTTATGATGTTTCCTAATTTCCTCATTTACTACAGTCTCCTCAGTAGGAAAAACTTTCAGTTTTTTACTTTGATTCCATCAAGAAGGCATTCAGATGTGTCACACATTTGTCATAAATTCAGAATGTTAGCACTCTAGTTGCTTATTAGATCACTGTAGTAAAGCTACTGCTCACCAGGGAAGTCTGCTGCTGGTATTGAAAGTGCATGTTTCAGTCTGCATGTCAGAATTTTTTAATGAAATAGAAGAGAATTTGAGAAGTCACTCAAAATGTGCCCTAATTTTTCTTTCTGCAGCACTAATCATACTTTCTATGGCAAAATGAACCCCCTCATTTTGTTCCTTTTTAAATTAAATGTGTTAAGAGTTACCACTTTATTCCAAACAAGATGGCTTCAGGTGTGCCATACTTTTGTCATAAGTAGGACATTGGCTATAATATAGTACCAATCTTGGCTATATTCATTGCTGTTCGTAATATTTTTTTGCTTTCAGGGACCACTGTCTCCTGTAATACATAAGTAGGACTGTTAGCGCTTTAGTTGTTCTTTAGAACACTCTGGGAAGCTGCAGTAGAAAACAAAGGAATCAACTGACAGTCTCTGCCCTTGTTGGATGTACATGTTTTACTGAGAATGTCAGACTTCATTCTCCCATGACTGAGAAAGATAATGTGAATTTACAGAAAATATGCTCTCAGTTTAGCTTATAGATCACCTTCCAAACCTCTGTGGGAAAAGCATGAGAAAATAGTTCTCTCAAACATGATTCATGATATCACAGCAGAAGGCTTTTTCACATGGTAAAATCACCTTAGAACACACCACAATTCCTAAAATGAGTATGGTACCATCAACAAATGATTTATAATGTAACTAAAGTCTTAAAACCTTCTATTAACTGCAAGGCTTTTTAATGAGGTGCTATCATGTATATTGGTCCCAAGATGGCTGCCAACACTTCTTGGATGAAGTGCTGACAGACAATCAGATCTCACGATGACATGTGTGGTTAGGCTCCGCCCAGATCTGTATATGATTTTACTTTTGATTTTCTCAGGAACTACTGAACAGATTGACTCCAGATATGCAAAAGGCACATCCCTGACCTTAGGACTACCTCTTTGCCAAATTTCAAGTAATTCTGTTCAGCCGTTTGGGCTGTACCTTGGACTAAAGGTCCCTATGGAAAATTGCATGGGAACAACGCGTTTTGGGACCCCCCTTTTTTCTCAGCCCCCGCTTGACGAATCCCCCCCCCGAGACTTTCAGGGTACGAGCGGAGCGCCCCACCTATTTTGAAAATTTCGCGAGGATTCGTCAATCGGCACCAAAGTTATTCCAAATAGAATGTTGCGGATTTCCTATGGAAACACGGTCCTAACTATAACTCTCTACTGGCGACCGCCAGTAGATAATATATATATATTTTTTTGTACACTTGTTTTACAAAACATGAAATCCCGTCACGAAACAAGCTAGAGCAAAACCTGCTTGCCTTCTTTTATATACATCAAAATCATAAAGGTTGTAATCAAAAACATTTATAGTGCATCAACAAAACATAAACATTTGTGCTTTTCCAAACATGGACCTTATCGTGCATAGAATCCAATTTACATGTAACATCCTGGAAAATACATCAGGCGAAGAATAGTCCTACTAATTTTTGCAAATGAAAACATACAAGGACTGATTTTACTTTTCTGTCCTCATCGTTCACTACTATCTAAGCCAGAGAGAGGTCAGAATAATGTCCAGAACTCGATGACAGAGCCCTTCTCAGTGGGCTCTATTGTGTCCAATTTTGGGACCTAGCTTATACTCTGTTCTTTAAGGAGCCTCTCTATTGTTAAAGCCAACGCGTTTCGACCTTCTAGATGGCTCGTCTTGATAGGAAGGTCTTCATCAGGGAAAGGTATTTTCAAAGAGGACTTTTGTACCTATGTGAGTTAAAAGATAAAATGAAAAACGAATGTAATTGTTGGTCTAATGTGCACTATTTACAAAAGTGAGTGTTTTTAAAGAGGAAACTGGCACATACCGTGTATGTTTTCGCATCTTGTAAGGCGGAGCCGGGGAGATCCTTTGTCTTTTTACGTTCACACCAAATAATGTATGCTGGAAAAAGCAATTGACTGATGTTATCATTGGGGCAAGTCTGTATCTTAGTGCTGAGTGCATCTATCTGTTATTCTTTGGGTGTGGTTTGATCAGGTTTAGTAGAGAGTGACAGTCAGGGACATTATTACAATTTGTAAGATTAAATGTATCCTGTGCAACCCTTAACTTAGATGTTATGCGACGGGGAACTGTTCATATTGTGGAAGCACTCTAGAAGGCTCTATATTTACAAACTCTAAGGGCATGGTGAGCAAAAAAACGATGGATTTAGGCCAGATCTCTGTACTGGGGTGAATGTATGACATTGTTCTGCATTCTGTCCATCAATAGTTCTTTTTGCATTTGTCACCCCGAGTGGGATGGGTATGCTCAGACACGAGTCCCGTGCTCTCCATGCCACTGGAATCAAGCTATCCTGGCTGAAGAGGGGGGACCTGGCCTGGCAGTTCGGCTGGACTGTCCCCATTGGGCACAGGGTCAAGACTGATTTGCATATGGCTGGGTCCAAACTGGAATGGCATGGTGAGCAAAAAAACGATGGATTTTAGGCCAAGATCTCTGTACTGGGGTGAATGTATGACATTTTTCTGCATTCTGTCCATCAATAGTTCTTTTTCCATATTTACATATGGCAACAAGTTTGTAAAGCACGAGGAGTTTACTAACTGCAACACCCACAATGTAATATATTGCGTAATGTGTCCTTGCCCTAAAGCATACATTGGGAAGACGACTCAGGCCATCAAAAAGAGAATAACACATTACAAGCGCACCAATAGTAGCACACTGTATACAATACCATCATGGTCCCAACAACATAAAATGGACCATTTTGAAGCATGTGTCTGGCAACAACATTGACATCCTTCTATCAAGATTTGAGGCCAAAACCATTATGTATTTAAATGCAATTGACAATGGACTCAATGAGATGAGTGAGATAAATCATTGGGTATGAAAGTTTGGTGGATCCTCTTTCCCCCTTTCCATGCGATTCAGCATTTCAGAAGCACCAAGATGTAGAATGTTCATGCACTCTAAGTCAATACGAAATACGTGCCGGATTTTGGGAAAAGCAGCAGACTGTGATGACATTCGGGATCAGGTTTTCACCAACATTTAAATTGTCCCATAAAATACACAGCATCTTTAAGTCAAGTCTTCACAATAAATTAAAATGTATTTTATCATTAATTGCGCATTAACTCAATCACACAGGAGTCTCGAACCGGCTCCATGGACTTAAAAGTCAGGTAGCATGAAAACGAGAAACCGGAAGTGGGACAAGGTCAGGCAAACAGAGTTCCGGTCTGGGGAGCGGAAGCCCGAGACCGTCAGCGCTGCTGGGAATCAACTGCACAAGAAGACGGACGAACGGTGTTTCTTTGATGTGAACAAACTTAGAGTTCACAACTTCGCCCTTTAGACCAACAATTACATTAGTTTTTCATTTTATCTTTTAACTCACATAGGTACATAAGTCCTCTTTGAAAATACCTTTCCCTGATGAAGACCTTCCTATCAAGACGTACCATCTAGAAGGTCGGAACGCGTTGGTTTTAACAATAGAGAGGCTCCCTAAAGAACCAAGTATAAGCTAGGTCGCAAAATTGGACACAATAGAGCCCACTGAGAAGGGCTCTGTCATCGAGTTCTGAACATTATTCTGACCTCTCTCTGGCTTAGATAGTAGTGAACGATGAGGACAGAAAAGTAAAATCAGTCCTTGTATGTTTTCATTTGCAAAAATGAGTAGGACTATTCTTCGCCTGATGTATTTTCCAGGATGTTACATGAAGGAGAATATCAACCTGCCAAAATATCGAGGAAAAAATATAGAATGCCAAAATATCGAATCCCTATCTACAAACAGGTAATTACGAAAATATAGAATCCAAAATATTGTTGTAAAAAATATAGTTGGTCAAAATATCGAATTTTTTAAATGTCTCAAAAGTAATGTAAAATTAATGAAAAAAATACATATAATTAACATACTTAAAAATACTTACATAACTTTAAAATTAATAAATAATTAATGGAAGTAAAAAATAAAAAAAATACATATATATTAACGTAATATTAATTAAAAATGTTCCATATTTTTTGCGTAGGATAGCGTGCGGGTAACATTTACTATTACCACTCCAGTAAGTGCAATAGTAGGGAAAGCGTTGGATAGCGGGAGGGTAAAAATCATTATTCCCACTCCAGAGAGTGCAAACCGTAGGGAAAGCGTTGGATAGCGGGAGGGTAAAAATTACTATTCCCACTCCAGAGAGTGCAATAGTAGGGAAAGCATTGGATAGCGTAGGGGTAAAAATTACTATTCCCACTCCAAAGAGTGCAACAGTAGGGAAAGTGTTGGATAGCGTAGGGGTAAAAATTATTATTCCCACTCCAGTGAGTGCAATAGTAGGGAAAGCGTTGGATAGCGTAGGGGTAAAATTACTATTCCCACTCCAGTGAGTGCAATAGTAGGGAAAATAATAATTTAATATTTTATTAAAAATAAATTAATTATTAATACCAACAAAAAAGTATTAAAATTAATTACCAATCACACAACATTTAATAATTAATTATAAATACCAATAATTTTGTTTTTTTATGTATTACCTATTAATAATTAATTAACAACCAATTAATTTTCAATACCAAAAATTAATAAACACAAATACCAATTAATAATTAATTAATACATTCATCAATATACAAAAATTATTTCAATAATTAATTATTTACAATTCAATTACTTCCCACCATATTCCCCTATAAGCCCACAACCCGCTACAAATAATAAATTAATACAATTAACATAATTATCAATTAAACAATTAATACAAATTAATACAAATTATTTACCAAGTAATAATTAATCAACAACCAATTAATTTTCAATACCAATTAATAATTACTTAATAACAATTAAATTACTTCCCACCCTTTTCCCCTATAAACCCACAACCCGCTACAGAAGTAAAACGCAAAATTAAATTAAAAATAATTAATAATTCCTAAAAATTATTATTTAATGTACTATAATTAAATTACTTCCCACCCTAATCCCCTATAAACCCACAGCCCGCTACGGAATTAAATTGCACAAAAATTAAATAACATAAAATTCATTACTTTAAAAATATTCAAACATACATTCCAAAATTAATACATACTTTTAACACATATACTAACACTTAAAACACTATAAAAAATTCGATATTTTTAACAACTATATTATGACTGTTGATATTACTTACTTCTATATTATGTAAATTGATATTTCTTACCTTATTTTCGATATTCTTCACCACTATATTTTGGTAATTCGATATTCTGTCCATTCTATATTAAAAACTCGATATTCTGTCCAGTCAATATTTTTTTTCTCGATATTATGACTGTTTACCGCTCAATTTGCACATAGTTCTGTCTGATGTCTGATCCCGTTTTGTATACAAATAACAGCCGAATAAAATGAAATTCTGAATGGCACTGTTTTTCTTGTAATGAATTGTGCTGTAACATCTTTTATATTGGTCTTATGAAAAGTCTCTTGTAATGTTTTTGCACATGTGCACTTTGAGGGTACTTGGATACCGAATAAAGTTTATTTATACTACTAATATAACTAGATATGAAGGTGCCGATCACGATCCGGTAAAAAAATAGCCCGTACGACTCTTATCCGGTCTTTTTACCGTACGAATCGTACAAGTGCCGTACAAACTGCCAATTACGATTCGCATGGGAAAAAGACCATACGAATCGCATTGGGAACAATTCCCCACACGTCCTCGGGTCGGAAATTGTGTCCGACACGTCCCCGGACGATTTACCGTACAAATGTGAAAAGTCAAGTCCGACCGCAGAATCACGATCCATCCCATGCGTCCGATGTTACAACCGTATGCAATAAACACCGTCCGCACCGAACACCCATAGCAACCATGGAGACATGTGCCCGCATACGTGCCGAACACCCCCCCAGCCCCCGTACGTTCGAGTCGTACCCCCGTGTATGTACACCTGTGTACGTTCGAGTCGTACCCCAACCCGTGTATGTACACCCTTGTGAGTCGTACCCCCACCCGTGTATGTACACCCGTGTACGTGGCATACCCCCGTGTATGTACACCCGTGTACGTGTCGCACCCCCCGTGTATGTACACCCGTGTACGTTCGAGTCATACCCCCACCCATGTATGTACACCCGTGTATGTGGCGTACCCCCCGTGTATGTACACCTGTGTACGTGTCGCACCCCCCGTGTATGTACACCCGTGTACGTTCGAGTCGTACCCCCACCCGTGTATGTACACCCGTGTACGTGGCGTACCCCCCGTGTATGTACACCCGTGTATGTGTCGCACCCCCCGTGTATGTACACCCGTGTACGTGTCGCACCCCCCGTGTATGTACACCCGTGTACGTTCGAGTCGTACCACCACCCGTGTATGTACACCCGTGTACGTGTCGCACCCCCGTGTATGTACACCCGTGTACGTGGCGTACCCCCCGTGTATGTACACCCGTGTACGTGGCGTACCCCCCGTGTATGTACACCCGTGTATGTTCGAGTTGTACCCCCACCCGTGTATGTACACCCATGTCCGTGCGAGTCGTACCCCTACCCGTGTATGTACACCCATGTACGAGTCTTTCCCCCCCTGCATGTACACCTGTGTACGTTCGAGTCATACCCCCACCCGTGTATGTACACCCGTGTACGTGGCGTACCCCCCGTGTATGTACACCCGTGTATGTGTCGCACCCCCCGTGTATGTACACCCGTGTACGTGTCGCACCCCCCGTGTATGTACACCCGTGTACGTTCGAGTCGTACCACCACCCGTGTATGTACACCCGTGTACGTGTCGCACCCCCGTGTATGTACACCCGTGTACGAGTCGTACCCCCGTGTATGTACGCCCGTGTACGTGGCGTACCCCCCGTGTATGTACACCCGTGTACGTTCGAGTCGTACCCCCACCCGTGTATGTACGACCTGTACCCTCACCCGAGTACATATGGAGCGTACCCCAGGCCCCAACATCACCATCTTTACACAACATCGCGCATGTACGAGTCGTACCAAGCCAGACACAAGGACAGCACTGTACAACAAAATGACCCATGTACACACCGTACACACGCTAAAAATGCATGTACACAACCAGGACAAAGCAAAACAACACAAGAATACACCATTCGAATGGCACAAAGCCACAAAACATGTCCAACAACCACTAAAACAACACATTCACTGACCTGCAACTGCCAAAATCCCAAACAGAGGCCCAAAACACAACCACTCCTTATAACACACCCACCCAAAGTTCAAACACAGCCACACCCACCAATGGACCAATAAAAAGGGCCCACACACACAAACCATGAGCCTTTGCAACAGACTCACTGCTGCCAGACCCCACAGACAACCTACAGCACCATACTAGAACCTTTACCACACCTTACACTTGCACACCTTCACACACACACCTTCACAAACACCCCCACATCACATTCACACCCACACCTGCACAACCACACCCACACACCCACAACCATCCACACCCCCCCACCATCCACACCCACACCCCTCACCATGCCCACTAACAAGAATCCAAAGTTCACTAGCCGAGAGTTGGAGGTCCTTGTTGATGAAATCCTCAGAGTTGAGCCACACCTCTTTGGAACATTGGTCAAACAGACCACCATTTCAGAAAAAACATCCATGTGGCAGACCATCGTCGATGCTGTGAATGCTGTTGCGGACACCAGAAGGACCAGGCATGAATGCCAAGCCAGGTGGTACAATCTGCGGAGGAGGGTCCGAGCCAAAATGACCGACGAACACCACCAGGCCAACGTCACTGGAGGAGGGCCGCCCCGCAGACGCGTAGAATACCATCCCTGGGAGGAGAGGGTGATGGCCATACTGCCGGTGGTGGCAGTGGACGGATTAGACGGACTCCGAGACCCAGGTGAGTACACAAACAACTCACCTCACATGGGGGGAACGTCATCCACAACCAAACTCACAAACAGGCACGCAACCACCCCAAGCTATCGCATGACTCAACCACACTCCATGAACACGCACATGCCACTGGCGCCATCATGCCCCATGCACCCAGCTGGACAATGTCAAGTCACAGGCCACAGAAAACACCAACACATGACACGGTAAGCCGGATGGCGGGAGTGTGGGCCCTAAAAATCACATAGTGCAAATCAGAAGCAGACAACAATGCCCCCTGCCCATATGGCCTAGGTCACAGCCAGACAAACAGTGTGTCCCCACACAGGAAAGACTCGCCAGCAAATGGCGGACGCCTTGCATCAACACATGGGGGTGACGGCACGTTCTTGCACATGACAGCAGCTAATGAACAGCCAACACTGTGAAAGAGTGGCAGCACACACCACCACAGCAGCAGTGCAGACACAGACACTACAGCCTGGAAATCAGGAACAAACTCACATCAACAATCCAAGGGCCATTCAAAGATCTGCTGACAGTGTGTGCCCAGGAAGCTGGGCTGAGGTGACAGAGGGTGACACACAGAGGGAGGGAGAGGGGGACAGAGAGGGAGGGAGACACAGGGAGACGGACAGAGGGAGGAGGCTCACACACAGAGGGAGGGAGACACAGGGAGACGGACAGAGGGAGGAGGCTGACACACAAAGGGAGGGAGAGGGGGACAGAGAGGGAGGGAGACACAGGGAGACGGACAGAGGGAGGAGGCTGACACACAGAGGGCGGGAGAGGGGGACAGAGAGGGAGGGAGACACAGGGAGACGGACAGAGGGAGGAGGCTCACACACAGAGGGAGGGAGAGGGGGACATAGAGGGAGGGAGACACAGGGAGACGGACAGAGAGAGGAGGCTCACACACAGAGGGAGGGAGAGGGGGACAGAGAGGGAGGGAGACACAGGGAGACGGACAGAGGGAGGAGGCTGACACACAGACGGAGGGAGAGGGGGACAGAGAGGGAGGGAGACACAGGGAGACGGACAGAGGGAGGAGGCTGACGCACAGAGGGAGGGAGAGGGGGACAGAGAGGGAGCGAGAAAGGGACACACAGGGAGAGCAAATCAGCCTTGTGGGGTGTGGGAATGTCTGCTCGTCAGCAGGTGGACTGCGTGCATGTAAACAAGGGTGGCCAGTGCCAGAACCCCCCCTATTCTCCATGGCAAAACACAGGGCCATGTCACAACCTGTGCACGAGCACAACGACAGCTACCTGCATTATACAAGTGTGTGGATCCACTCCATGTGCACACGTACAGTGCTACACGGAAGGCGCCAATTCATGGCTCGCCACACCTGCCCACTCCACTGCTGACTGCAGTCACAATTGACACAGCAAGTAAGACTGTGCCACACATAGGTAAAGTCGCAAAAGCTGTGGCCAAGGGACATACCCATGCACAAGTGCACTGTGAGTGGAATGCAAGACATATCCAAATTCCCAGAGGAAATGTGCCAACTTTGAAAACAATGAAACATGGATGTTGCATGGAACAAAATTAACATTGTCCCTCTCACACACAGGTCAACGTCGTGGATCACCCCCCAACACTGGGGGGGAAGACTCACAGGACCCGGCTCGGCGGGATGACGGAGCCACCGGCAGCGACGACTCTCACCACTCTGTGGACGAACCCGACCAACCTGGCCCCTCTGGTGTCCAACGACCTGCAGCACCTGCGTCAGGTACAACTGGGCCAACCACCACCCCCACTCCTGCCACATCCCAGGAGACACCCAGGATCCTTGCCCAACACCACAATGCAGCCAGGCTGGCCAGGATGGACACGGTGTCCCGGGCACCCAGGAGGAGGCAGGCGACAACGCAAATGCCACCCTTCAGGGGTCCCGGAGACCCGATGTGCCCACAAGGGCAGGCCAGGTGCAAGTGGGCAGGGGTGGTGGGAGTGGAGGACGGCGGAGGCGCCAGCCTGACCAGTTGGCTGGGGAACCGGTATATTCCCATGTCCGAAACATCCTGGACACATACCGGCAGGACACCACGGGCATGGCCCAGGTTGTGTCCATCCTCGAGGGGATCAAGACCCAGCAGGCCCAGCAACATGCCTGTCTACTGCAACACCAACGGCGGATGGAGGACAGACAGGCTGAGCTCGTGACGGTGTTCACGGGAATTCACAGTACACTCCGTCAGATGGCCGACAACATGGGCAACCCTCCCTGTGCCACCAGGCGTAGAACATCACCACCTACAGGGAGGGATGAGGAGGAGGAGGAGACATCCGACGGAGCATCCCAAACATCGTCACGGCCTGCTTCTGAGGGTCCCTGCAGGAGTGCGGGTCGTCCACGGAAAAGACCGTGAGGGTCGGCGCAACAGCACCATCTCCCAGGACACCTGGCCTGGCACCTGGCCCACTGGAGCAACAGCAGCACAGCAGCAAAAGACATTCTCTGCCACATGGACTTGCTGGTCACTGTCTGACCAATGTTGCCAAAGACTGTGGCATGGACTCTGAGGATTTCAAATGGCAAGGACACCAACTCCCCTAGTGAACTTTGGATTCCACACACCCGGAAAGCCCCTCATGTCAAACCCCCCCCCTCACCCCAACCAAAATAAAAAGTCACACCATAAAGAGAAGATGCGTACTGATTGCATTATTACCTTACATGTGTCTTGTAAAGTCTAACTATGCCGGAGTTCTCATTTGACTTCAACCATCCACACCCTGGGGCCTGAGTCTGGCACAGGACACACATGGGTCACATTGTAGTAGGCAAGACAGACATGGAGCACCATACACACCCGTGATGGGCCCAACCAGCTGAGGGGGTGGCCACACAACCGTGCCGACAGACATATTGAGTACAGCGACAGCCATGTGCAGAGGTCAGGGATCATGTGGAGTGTCCTGGGGGGCACCCAGGTATGTGTGGACAGGTGGCAGAACCATGTCCTGCAAGCTTGAGTCAGGTGGATGCAGAGAATGGTGGCCTGGCCAACATTGAATGCATGGGGATGGCACATGTCACAATACCCACACAGTCATGGACTACATGCACAATACACAGTCTAATCCCACACAAACAGCTTGCATCTTGCTACTCTACACATAGACACATAGCCACTATCACGGAAAACCATGCCAGACATGCCGGATGCACCGTGGCAACACACCAGCATTGACTGAGAAGAGGCACCTTGGAGGCATAGGGACACCTTTATTAGTCATGTATTCGGGATTGCAGAGGCAACTCGGAGTACACATGAACGGGTCATGTTGAGTAACATGTGGGTCCAACACTGGCACCCCCCTTCTGCAGCACAAATGCGTGATAGCCATGGAACTGGCACACAAGTGTCGGCTAACAGCTAAACACCCCCTGCTGCTCACGGAGAGACTGCCATACACCATTGATCCGCTGATGTGGAAGTCCCACACCATGTCAAGCCAATGCAAACCGTATGTGTCCGAGGGCAGTGTAACACACATTGATGCCATCATCACATTCCACAATCCCATCACTGATGACTGTCAACAAGTCTGACCATCTATTCAGGTGTACCCAGCTGCATGTAATGTGTACCATGGTGATGCGACATGTCTGCAGAGGAACCAAACATCGACAGGGGCAGTATGCATACATCGTAAACAACTGCCACACCCAATACATCCCTGATGCATCCCTTACCCTAAGGAGACTTCCAAACTTGTCCGTGCGGGTAACGCTGAGTCAGCACACGATGACGTGTCCATGAGGAATAGCAGTGCCACAACAATGCAACCAGCAGACGGCATGCGCAAGTACCTGGGGATGAGAGACACACAAGAAGTCAGCCACAAAAAGCACAGCCACTTGCATGTGCATGTACTCGACACATGTAAGGATGACAACATGCCAGGTCACAATTATGACTGGGGAAATACACATCACTGCCACCATCACTCCAGTGACACATCCACACACACCTCTGACTCACGTGCCATACATGCAGATGGACACACACATCGCAACACATGCCACACGGGGACCAATGCGTGCACACACAGACACTGGTACTCACCACTAAGCAAAGAAGTCGGGTATGAGCCGAGTCCGGATGTCCTCTTGCGGAACCACGTCCTCCACATCACTAGCCCCATTGCCAAGCCCTTCGTCCTCCACGGATGGATGGTCCTGATCATCTTGATCCAGGATGAGTGGCACAGCTTTCTCAACTGCCATGTTGTGCAGCATGCAGCAGACCATGAAGATTTTGCAGACCTTCGCCGGGGCATATGGGAGGGCGCCGCCGGTCTTGTGGAGGCATCAGAATCGGCTCTTCAGGAGGCCAAACGTCCTCTCTATCACTCGCCTTGTCCGGCCATGGGCGGTGTTGTAGCGGAGCTGGGCCGGCGTGATGGGGTTGCGGAGAGGTGTGATCAGCCATGGCATGTTGGGATAGCCAGCGTCCCCTACATGGAAAGCACATGGACATAAGTAGGACAGGAGAAGCGGTCGTGCTGGAAGTCTACGCAAAATACCGTATCGTATCGTATAAGCTTTATTCGAGACAATTCTCATAAAAGCACATAAAATCAACACAGTTATACAATAATACATTATTACGGATTAAAAATTCATTAAACATAGAGTACAGCTCATACAACATTTGCATATAAAAACCATATTTACAAATAGTATTACATTAATCATTGTTGAGAGGAATACCTTGTTACCTGCTTCCCCCCAGGGACCGTCTTCTAATTGCCCATGCCCAACCCAGGTATTTAGCTACCCCTATGACTATCGAATCCTGAGTTGTTGTACATAGGATTCTTAGAGCCACTGTGCTGTCTCGTGTCCCCAAGTTTTTGCATACCGGCGAGAGCCATTTTCTCCTCGGATTCACATAAGCGTGGCATACGAAAAGAAAATGGCCTATGCTCTCCTCGGCATTTTCGCATGCTGGACATAAGTTATTGGTGGGTCTGTGCCAGCCAGATGTCAGTTTCTTGAGGGGGATAGATCCTGATCTTAACTGAAATACAAGTTTCCTGTCCATTGGTACCGTGATGTTGTCCCAGTAATTTTCCAGGGCAGGAAAAATTTTTATCTCCAGGAAGCGACCAGTCATAGAGTCGGCCCTGGTGTCATTCAGCATCTTACCGCCAACCCAATCCCAGTATTGTTCTTTAAGGGCTTCTTTGCTAGGGAAGATCTCTCCCTCAGGGTTATTCCAAAGATTTGAAAACCCTAAGTTTACTAACATGGACTTCAGATGTTTTAGCCATTTTATCTTATGGAAGGTATCTTCCTTGATAATCCATTGAAAACCCTCCGCATATTGTCTTATTTCTGGAGTCGTCCAGAGACGTCTCCAGTAAAGGACTGGGCGCAATCGGGCTCTATCTACAATGGTGCGTCTACCTAACTCCAAAAACAGTGGGGTTAAGGGGGTACTCTGTGGGAGTCTTGTAATCCCTCGCATAAACTTGTTCTCTGAAGTCTGAAGAGCCGCTAAACCATCCCAGGCCCATAGCTCCGCGCCATATAATGTGGCACCCAAAACCTTCGCGTCATACACTATTAATGCGGGTTTTATGGGTTTTGTTTTGGATTTGCGGTGTTCCCCCCTTAAAGCACCAGAAAGCTGCTGGTGCTTTAAAACCACTTTATCTACATGATGCGTCCAGCCAATGCCCTCTGCGATCTGTACACCCAGGTACGTAAATTCTTTGACAATGTCTAACCTACTGCTGTTTAAGGTTACCTTGGGGTAGTTCCTGCGTCCGGGGGAAAAAGCCATTAGTTTTGTTTTTCCCACATTTACCTCTAGCCCATGCTCAGTGCAAAAAGCATCAAAAATGTTTAATGCACGTTGCAGCCCCATGGGGGTCTTAGACAAGATAAGAGTGTCGTCAGCGAACATCAGGATCGGAACCCTGGTGTCCGCTAACGATGGGGCATCAACACTAGCCTTCAGCATCCTCTCAACGATTCCGTTAATAAATAACGAGAAAAGTAATGGGGCCATGGAACAGCCCTGTCGAACACCCCTTTCCACTGGGAAATCCTCTGTTGTCTCTCCACTTCCACCCCACTGGACTCTAGCGAAGTTGGATTCGTGCAGTCGCATAATTAATGTTAGCAGATCAGCAGGGATCCCCAACTTTTGCAAAACCAACCATAACTTAAACCGGGGGACTAGGTCGAACGCCGTCCGCAGGTCGACGAACGCGACGTACAGGCAGCCCCTTCCCAGTACAACGGTCTTCCACCTTAATATCTTAAAGCGGAAGACCTGATCGATGGTACTGGTTGCTCGCCTGAATCCCGCTTGGTATGGAGAAAGGGCGTTGTTGTCTTCAACCCAGTCCATAAGCTGGTTTGTTACCATTCTCCCAACTACTTTCTGTATGGTGGCTATTAAGCTTATGGGCCTATAGTTTGCAGGCAGTGAACGATCTCCCTTCTTGTGGATGGGGATAATGGTTGCGCCTTTCCAGAGGTCTGGGACCACTTCCCCCTTGGCTAGGGCATTCGCTACAAGGAGGGTATATCTCGCCCATCTGGTCATATCGTGTTTAAAAATATCAGGTGGAATGCCATCTGGACCTGGCGCCCTCCCACATTTCGCGGAACCAATGGCAATTTCCACTTCTCTAAGGGAGAACAAATCGTCGGTTGCATAAACCGGTGTTATACTATCAGCTGCCACAGGATGGTTAACTTCCGCGTACTGAGGTCTGAAGTAATCAACCCAAGCTTCCTCTGCTACATTGTTGTCTGGCTTCGCAGGACCGGCTCCACTACCCCACTTGATGATTTTCCAGAATGCCCTGGAGTCTTTACTATCAGAGACCTCTTTTAGTTCGGCCCAGTGGCCTTCATCCCAATTCTTTTTTGCACGATAGATGGCCATCTTGTACAGTTCCCTATTCTTTGTCACAGCGGCGCGGTCCCTATTCCTTATGGCTTGTCCCAGGGCTAATCGTGCTGATCTACAATGACTGTCAAACCACCTTCCCACTTCTTTAGATTTCTTCCCTTTCCTTTTTTTAATGAAGAAGCATGGTCTCAGGAGGGAGAATAACTTATTGTGGATTTCGGGGATTCCACTATCCCCTGGAACCACTGGAACCGCTGTTTCCATCGCGGAAATTGCACAATCAACAGCATTATTGATGTAAGTCATAGTGGCCTCGTTTGCCAGTACCTTGGGCCATTTTAACCTGCGTTCATCATTACTCATAACAGGGGTTTCATCGTATATCACTAGAGGGTTACCCGCACCAGTATTCCACCACCTATGAGTCACACAGAGGGGGTTGTGGTCACTTTCAACCCGGGGCCTAACTGTCATGTCAACAACCCCTTTCCACAGTTGGAGACTGCACAAAATGTAATCGATTCGGCTCCTGTTGATGCCATTGTCAAAAGTGTAGCTGCCCTCCTTGTCCCCAGGTGTCCTCCCGTTCAGTGCTCTTAAGCCATGTTCCATACAAATTCCATTCAGTGATAAGATCTCTTTTGTCCATCTCCTTACAGGTTTTAGGCATAGAGGTGGTACTCCCCAGAGATTGTCCTCTTCGCTCTCCAAGAGGTCATTTGTACAGTCCAGAGGTTCAAAAGTCCTGTTGAGGTCCCCTACAATTATCGTTACACTTTCCTGGGACTTGGTCTCAATGGCAGTAGACAACAGCTCAATGGTGGGTAAATTGGTTACGTTGCTACCTCTCACGTAGACATTGTACAAATCTATTAGTTGACCCTTTGCTACGGAGATTCTTAATAATTGCAAATCACAATTTCCCAGGTCCAACATTTTGATGTTGACCTGCAGGTCCTTTCTAACCCAAACAGTTAAGCCTCCCTTGGGCCGCCCTCTTCCCCCTTTTGACGCTGGTATACAATAGTTCAAATAACCAAGACAGAAAAGGGGATCACAAGCCCAGGTTTCTTGGAAGCAACAGATGTCATACCCACTTATAAAATCCACCCAGGATTGGGAATCCAATTTACTTGCCAGCCCAGCGACATTCCAAGATAAAAGCGTACCAATACTAGCATCTAGCCCATCTCGGGTGTTAGTCAATGGAAATACTTGGGCTAACATAGGGCTTTCAGTAGAATTAGTCTGCCTTTCTTGGTCATCTGTCGGATCCACTGTCGTATTGGCTGGGTATGTTATCTTGGCATTTGTATTTAGGGTTCCCAGTCTAAAACCACCTTCTTCGACCAAACCCCCCGTCTCGATGTAATTGACCAATAAGTTTGTAACAGTTGTATTACCATGAACATCACATTGCCCTTCTGGCTCGTTAGTGTTCCCTCCTAAACTGTCAGTACTGGTTTGTCAATATCCCCATCCCGGCTCCTGCCATCCTACATGAGGTTTGTAATATGTGTAATTGGTATGATTATGACCTACAGGAGGAGGTGGTAAGGGATTGACTGGCCATGATACAGTAGGGGGAATAAGGGGTTCATTGAGTAAACTAGTCGTTACACTAGTCGGTCGGGGGTAAAAAAAGGTAAGGTCTACAATTCCGATACCTCCCTTATTTGTTCCCCATCCCTGCCTTGTTATCCATCCCGCCACCCTTGGGTCTTGGAAATTGACCACTATGCAATCCCCACCCAAGGTTTTCGATGTATATCCCATCCAATCTATTCTCCTTACCCCTATGATTAGCCCGTCGATGTCACCAGGCAGAGGACGGTTTTCCTTTAGCCAGTGCATGATCTTGTTTTTGAGCATCTGGAAAGTTTCTCTCTGTCCTGGGGGTAATGGTGGGACGTTTATAAGAACTGCTACATAGGGAAAGGAGTCTGGGGTGAGATTAATTGGTGGTTTTCTGTAGGGTTGTTTTGCCACGGGCGGTGGGATAGATTTGGGAACTTGGGGGACAGGCTTCAGCGCCTGTTTGTTATTTATTTGGGACGGTACTGAAGTTTTACCTACCAACAAACCTGTGTTAGCCCTATTCCCTCCCACCGGAATATTCTGAGCTTTCTGCGTGCTATTAGTTACGTTTGCGTTTGTTGGTACTATTCCCGCTTGGTGACGCACTGTAGCCTCAGCACTCGTTGCGATTGGTGGATTTTGTGTCGGGGGGATTGTGGGCTGTGTAGGGTGTATTATGGTCGACTGAGGTAGATCAGGGCCAACGTTTGCTCTCTCTGTTCTGTCTGAGGATTTTGTAATGGCTTTAACTGTAGGTTTGCTCAGTTTGGGAGGTAAAGGAGAGCTATTTCGGGGATTTCTTCCCTTATCCTGAATAACAGGGTTGTTTAGGACCTGAGAGTTTGTGCTTACTTCCACCCTATTCGCTTTAATCAGTGATTTTGTGGAATAAAAATTGTCTAAGGTAGTCTGTTCAAAATGGTTTAGCCTATCTACAAGCTTTGCAATTCTATCCTCAATGGGGGTGAGTAGTGATCTAAACAATTTTTCCAGTTCAGGGAGAACAGTTACAAGTGATTGCTCCTTATCTTTACATGGTACAGTGGAGTCGGTACAAGGATCGTCATCTCGGTTCTGGCTGTTCAAGGAGACAAGATTAGTAGGTGTAACACTTTCTGTGCTTTGAGTTTCGTTAGTAGCTACCTCTCCTGTGTTCACAAGTTTATGTAACTTCCTGAGTTTTTGAGGGGGTTTGACCACCCTTTTACATTTTCTTACAGATGCTGGTCGTTTCCGTTTGGACCCGATTTTGGGTTGGGCCAATGTAACCTGGGCGCCAGAATCAGTGAGCGGTGCTGGTAGGATTTTGCCGCCACAAGGATTATTTAGTTCTATCACAACATCCTTGTTTGGTTTTTGGGCCTGGACCTCAAAATGGTCGTTTACAACTGGCAAGTTCACTGATGACAGAGGAGTTACCAGGGTGGGGTAAGCTAGATTTGAAAACTTATCCGTTGAATTCTTAAGTATTTCGATTGACAGCCTACGCTCTGCGCGCTTCTCTGCCAAGGTCAACTCTTTGTCTATTACCAGTGAACGATTAAAGAAAAATTTATCTAGGGGGCCAATTGCCAGTGGACCAGACTCTACAAGAGGAGTTATTTGATGGCTATTTACAGAGTTTGTTGATGTAGACGTTGCCATGTTAAACACTAAACAAATCCAACTTTCCTAAGCCACTTACTGGAGGTGATACTGTATGTCACTGGTAAGGGGGGTGGCCCAGCCCGGCCTCCTTCGGCCCCGGACGGCCACAGACGGTCCCGCCCTTGTCCCGGGCTTCTCCCGCGCGCTCTCCCGCGCTGCGGGAGTACTTGTGGCTTAATAAGGAGTCTGAACACAATAGGTGGAAGGGGTAGGAGGGGTCGGGGAGAGCGGCCCAGGTGTAGCTGATCAGGGCTGGCGGGTGCTCCTGGGAAATGCAGTCCCAAGGAGCTCACGCACTCGCTCGCAGCCCCGTGCAAGTACTTCCCTCGGTGTCCCCTTCAAGGCGCTGCGGTCAACACTCCTCACGCAGCGGGACCCGCGGAGCGGGTTCCGCAAGAAGTAGGCTGGCAGCAGGCGATTCCAAACGGGCAGAAACAAAAGCAGCAAGGCGTCCCACTCGCCGTCTCAGCGAGAGCAGATGATAAGGGCTCGGTGGAAGGGTAGGAGGGGTCGGGGAGAGCGGCCCAGGTGTAGCTGATCAGGGCTGGCGGGTGCTCCTGGGAAATGCAGTCCCAAGGAGCTCACGCACTCGCTCGCAGCCCCGTGCAAGTACTTCCCTCGGTGTCCCCTTCAAGGCGCTGCGGTCAACACTCCTCACGCAGCGGGACCCGCGGAGCGGGTTCCGCAAGAAGTAGGCTGGCAGCAGGCGATTCCAAACGGGCAGAAACAAAAGCAGCAAGGCGTCCCACTCGCCGTCTCAGCGAGAGCAGATGATAAGGGCTCGGTGGAAGGGTAGGAGGGGTCGGGGAGAGCGGCCCAGGTGTAGCTGATCAGGGCTGGCGGGTGCTCCTGGGAAATGCAGTCCCAAGGAGCTCACGCACTCGCTCGCAGCCCCGTGCAAGTACTTCCCTCGGTGTCCCCTTCAAGGCGCTGCGGTCAACACTCCTCACGCAGCGGGACCCGCGGAGCGGGTTCCGCAAGAAGTAGGCTGGCAGCAGGCGATTCCAAACGGGCAGAAACAAAAGCAGCAAGGCGTCCCACTCGCCGTCTCAGCGAGAGCAGATGATAAGGGCTCGGTGGAAGGGTAGGAGGGGTCGGGGAGAGCGGCCCAGGTGTAGCTGATCAGGGCTGGCGGGTGCTCCTGGGAAATGCAGTCCCAAGGAGCTCACGCACTCGCTCGCAGCCCCGTGCAAGTACTTCCCTCGGTGTCCCCTTCAAGGCGCTGCGGTCAACACTCCTCACGCAGCGGGACCCGCGGAGCGGGTTCCGCAAGAAGTAGGCTGGCAGCAGGCGATTCCAAACGGGCAGAAACAAAAGCAGCAAGGCGTCCCACTCGCCGTCTCAGCGAGAGCAGATGATAAGGGCTCGGTGGAAGGGTAGGAGGGGTCGGGGAGAGCGGCCCAGGTGTAGCTGATCAGGGCTGGCGGGTGCTCCTGGGAAATGCAGTCCCAAGGAGCTCACGCACTCGCTCGCAGCCCCGTGCAAGTACTTCCCTCGGTGTCCCCTTCAAGGCGCTGCGGTCAACACTCCTCACGCAGCGGGACCCGCGGAGCGGGTTCCGCAAGAAGTAGGCTGGCAGCAGGCGATTCCAAACGGGCAGAAACAAAAGCAGCAAGGCGTCCCACTCGCCGTCTCAGCGAGAGCAGATGATAAGGGCTCGGTGGAAGGGTAGGAGGGGTCGGGGAGAGCGGCCCAGGTGTAGCTGATCAGGGCTGGCGGGTGCTCCTGGGAAATGCAGTCCCAAGGAGCTCACGCACTCGCTCGCAGCCCCGTGCAAGTACTTCCCTCGGTGTCCCCTTCAAGGCGCTGCGGTCAACACTCCTCACGCAGCGGGACCCGCGGAGCGGGTTCCGCAAGAAGTAGGCTGGCAGCAGGCGATTCCAAACGGGCAGAAACAAAAGCAGCAAGGCGTCCCACTCGCCGTCTCAGCGAGAGCAGATGATAAGGGCTCGGTGGAAGGGTAGGAGGGGTCGGGGAGAGCGGCCCAGGTGTAGCTGATCAGGGCTGGCGGGTGCTCCTGGGAAATGCAGTCCCAAGGAGCTCACGCACTCGCTCGCAGCCCCGTGCAAGTACTTCCCTCGGTGTCCCCTTCAAGGCGCTGCGGTCAACACTCCTCACGCAGCGGGACCCGCGGAGCGGGTTCCGCAAGAAGTAGGCTGGCAGCAGGCGATTCCAAACGGGCAGAAACAAAAGCAGCAAGGCGTCCCACTCGCCGTCTCAGCGAGAGCAGATGATAAGGGCTCGGTGGAAGGGTAGGAGGGGTCGGGGAGAGCGGCCCAGGTGTAGCTGATCAGGGCTGGCGGGTGCTCCTGGGAAATGCAGTCCCAAGGAGCTCACGCACTCGCTCGCAGCCCCGTGCAAGTACTTCCCTCGGTGTCCCCTTCAAGGCGCTGCGGTCAACACTCCTCACGCAGCGGGACCCGCGGAGCGGGTTCCGCAAGAAGTAGGCTGGCAGCAGGCGATTCCAAACGGGCAGAAACAAAAGCAGCAAGGCGTCCCACTCGCCGTCTCAGCGAGAGCAGATGATAAGGGCTCGGTGGAAGGGTAGGAGGGGTCGGGGAGAGCGGCCCAGGTGTAGCTGATCAGGGCTGGCGGGTGCTCCTGGGAAATGCAGTCCCAAGGAGCTCACGCACTCGCTCGCAGCCCCGTGCAAGTACTTCCCTCGGTGTCCCCTTCAAGGCGCTGCGGTCAACACTCCTCACGCAGCGGGACCCGCGGAGCGGGTTCCGCAAGAAGTAGGCTGGCAGCAGGCGATTCCAAACGGGCAGAAACAAAAGCAGCAAGGCGTCCCACTCGCCGTCTCAGCGAGAGCAGATGATAAGGGCTCGGTGGAAGGGTAGGAGGGGTCGGGGAGAGCGGCCCAGGTGTAGCTGATCAGGGCTGGCGGGTGCTCCTGGGAAATGCAGTCCCAAGGAGCTCACGCACTCGCTCGCAGCCCCGTGCAAGTACTTCCCTCGGTGTCCCCTTCAAGGCGCTGCGGTCAACACTCCTCACGCAGCGGGACCCGCGGAGCGGGTTCCGCAAGAAGTAGGCTGGCAGCAGGCGATTCCAAACGGGCAGAAACAAAAGCAGCAAGGCGTCCCACTCGCCGTCTCAGCGAGAGCAGATGATAAGGGCTCGGTGGAAGGGTAGGAGGGGTCGGGGAGAGCGGCCCAGGTGTAGCTGATCAGGGCTGGCGGGTGCTCCTGGGAAATGCAGTCCCAAGGAGCTCACGCACTCGCTCGCAGCCCCGTGCAAGTACTTCCCTCGGTGTCCCCTTCAAGGCGCTGCGGTCAACACTCCTCACGCAGCGGGACCCGCGGAGCGGGTTCCGCAAGAAGTAGGCTGGCAGCAGGCGATTCCAAACGGGCAGAAACAAAAGCAGCAAGGCGTCCCACTCGCCGTCTCAGCGAGAGCAGATGATAAGGGCTCGGTGGAAGGGTAGGAGGGGTCGGGGAGAGCGGCCCAGGTGTAGCTGATCAGGGCTGGCGGGTGCTCCTGGGAAATGCAGTCCCAAGGAGCTCACGCACTCGCTCGCAGCCCCGTGCAAGTACTTCCCTCGGTGTCCCCTTCAAGGCGCTGCGGTCAACACTCCTCACGCAGCGGGACCCGCGGAGCGGGTTCCGCAAGAAGTAGGCTGGCAGCAGGCGATTCCAAACGGGCAGAAACAAAAGCAGCAAGGCGTCCCACTCGCCGTCTCAGCGAGAGCAGATGATAAGGGCTCGGTGGAAGGGTAGGAGGGGTCGGGGAGAGCGGCCCAGGTGTAGCTGATCAGGGCTGGCGGGTGCTCCTGGGAAATGCAGTCCCAAGGAGCTCACGCACTCGCTCGCAGCCCCGTGCAAGTACTTCCCTCGGTGTCCCCTTCAAGGCGCTGCGGTCAACACTCCTCACGCAGCGGGACCCGCGGAGCGGGTTCCGCAAGAAGTAGGCTGGCAGCAGGCGATTCCAAACGGGCAGAAACAAAAGCAGCAAGGCGTCCCACTCGCCGTCTCAGCGAGAGCAGATGATAAGGGCTCGGTGGAAGGGTAGGAGGGGTCGGGGAGAGCGGCCCAGGTGTAGCTGATCAGGGCTGGCGGGTGCTCCTGGGAAATGCAGTCCCAAGGAGCTCACGCACTCGCTCGCAGCCCCGTGCAAGTACTTCCCTCGGTGTCCCCTTCAAGGCGCTGCGGTCAACACTCCTCACGCAGCGGGACCCGCGGAGCGGGTTCCGCAAGAAGTAGGCTGGCAGCAGGCGATTCCAAACGGGCAGAAACAAAAGCAGCAAGGCGTCCCACTCGCCGTCTCAGCGAGAGCAGATGATAAGGGCTCGGTGGAAGGGTAGGAGGGGTCGGGGAGAGCGGCCCAGGTGTAGCTGATCAGGGCTGGCGGGTGCTCCTGGGAAATGCAGTCCCAAGGAGCTCACGCACTCGCTCGCAGCCCCGTGCAAGTACTTCCCTCGGTGTCCCCTTCAAGGCGCTGCGGTCAACACTCCTCACGCAGCGGGACCCGCGGAGCGGGTTCCGCAAGAAGTAGGCTGGCAGCAGGCGATTCCAAACGGGCAGAAACAAAAGCAGCAAGGCGTCCCACTCGCCGTCTCAGCGAGAGCAGATGATAAGGGCTCGGTGGAAGGGTAGGAGGGGTCGGGGAGAGCGGCCCAGGTGTAGCTGATCAGGGCTGGCGGGTGCTCCTGGGAAATGCAGTCCCAAGGAGCTCACGCACTCGCTCGCAGCCCCGTGCAAGTACTTCCCTCGGTGTCCCCTTCAAGGCGCTGCGGTCAACACTCCTCACGCAGCGGGACCCGCGGAGCGGGTTCCGCAAGAAGTAGGCTGGCAGCAGGCGATTCCAAACGGGCAGAAACAAAAGCAGCAAGGCGTCCCACTCGCCGTCTCAGCGAGAGCAGATGATAAGGGCTCGGTGGAAGGGTAGGAGGGGTCGGGGAGAGCGGCCCAGGTGTAGCTGATCAGGGCTGGCGGGTGCTCCTGGGAAATGCAGTCCCAAGGAGCTCACGCACTCGCTCGCAGCCCCGTGCAAGTACTTCCCTCGGTGTCCCCTTCAAGGCGCTGCGGTCAACACTCCTCACGCAGCGGGACCCGCGGAGCGGGTTCCGCAAGAAGTAGGCTGGCAGCAGGCGATTCCAAACGGGCAGAAACAAAAGCAGCAAGGCGTCCCACTCGCCGTCTCAGCGAGAGCAGATGATAAGGGCTCGGTGGAAGGGTAGGAGGGGTCGGGGAGAGCGGCCCAGGTGTAGCTGATCAGGGCTGGCGGGTGCTCCTGGGAAATGCAGTCCCAAGGAGCTCACGCACTCGCTCGCAGCCCCGTGCAAGTACTTCCCTCGGTGTCCCCTTCAAGGCGCTGCGGTCAACACTCCTCACGCAGCGGGACCCGCGGAGCGGGTTCCGCAAGAAGTAGGCTGGCAGCAGGCGATTCCAAACGGGCAGAAACAAAAGCAGCAAGGCGTCCCACTCGCCGTCTCAGCGAGAGCAGATGATAAGGGCTCGGTGGAAGGGTAGGAGGGGTCGGGGAGAGCGGCCCAGGTGTAGCTGATCAGGGCTGGCGGGTGCTCCTGGGAAATGCAGTCCCAAGGAGCTCACGCACTCGCTCGCAGCCCCGTGCAAGTACTTCCCTCGGTGTCCCCTTCAAGGCGCTGCGGTCAACACTCCTCACGCAGCGGGACCCGCGGAGCGGGTTCCGCAAGAAGTAGGCTGGCAGCAGGCGATTCCAAACGGGCAGAAACAAAAGCAGCAAGGCGTCCCACTCGCCGTCTCAGCGAGAGCAGATGATAAGGGCTCGGTGGAAGGGTAGGAGGGGTCGGGGAGAGCGGCCCAGGTGTAGCTGATCAGGGCTGGCGGGTGCTCCTGGGAAATGCAGTCCCAAGGAGCTCACGCACTCGCTCGCAGCCCCGTGCAAGTACTTCCCTCGGTGTCCCCTTCAAGGCGCTGCGGTCAACACTCCTCACGCAGCGGGACCCGCGGAGCGGGTTCCGCAAGAAGTAGGCTGGCAGCAGGCGATTCCAAACGGGCAGAAACAAAAGCAGCAAGGCGTCCCACTCGCCGTCTCAGCGAGAGCAGATGATAAGGGCTCGGTGGAAGGGTAGGAGGGGTCGGGGAGAGCGGCCCAGGTGTAGCTGATCAGGGCTGGCGGGTGCTCCTGGGAAATGCAGTCCCAAGGAGCTCACGCACTCGCTCGCAGCCCCGTGCAAGTACTTCCCTCGGTGTCCCCTTCAAGGCGCTGCGGTCAACACTCCTCACGCAGCGGGACCCGCGGAGCGGGTTCCGCAAGAAGTAGGCTGGCAGCAGGCGATTCCAAACGGGCAGAAACAAAAGCAGCAAGGCGTCCCACTCGCCGTCTCAGCGAGAGCAGATGATAAGGGCTCGGTGGAAGGGTAGGAGGGGTCGGGGAGAGCGGCCCAGGTGTAGCTGATCAGGGCTGGCGGGTGCTCCTGGGAAATGCAGTCCCAAGGAGCTCACGCACTCGCTCGCAGCCCCGTGCAAGTACTTCCCTCGGTGTCCCCTTCAAGGCGCTGCGGTCAACACTCCTCACGCAGCGGGACCCGCGGAGCGGGTTCCGCAAGAAGTAGGCTGGCAGCAGGCGATTCCAAACGGGCAGAAACAAAAGCAGCAAGGCGTCCCACTCGCCGTCTCAGCGAGAGCAGATGATAAGGGCTCGGTGGAAGGGTAGGAGGGGTCGGGGAGAGCGGCCCAGGTGTAGCTGATCAGGGCTGGCGGGTGCTCCTGGGAAATGCAGTCCCAAGGAGCTCACGCACTCGCTCGCAGCCCCGTGCAAGTACTTCCCTCGGTGTCCCCTTCAAGGCGCTGCGGTCAACACTCCTCACGCAGCGGGACCCGCGGAGCGGGTTCCGCAAGAAGTAGGCTGGCAGCAGGCGATTCCAAACGGGCAGAAACAAAAGCAGCAAGGCGTCCCACTCGCCGTCTCAGCGAGAGCAGATGATAAGGGCTCGGTGGAAGGGTAGGAGGGGTCGGGGAGAGCGGCCCAGGTGTAGCTGATCAGGGCTGGCGGGTGCTCCTGGGAAATGCAGTCCCAAGGAGCTCACGCACTCGCTCGCAGCCCCGTGCAAGTACTTCCCTCGGTGTCCCCTTCAAGGCGCTGCGGTCAACACTCCTCACGCAGCGGGACCCGCGGAGCGGGTTCCGCAAGAAGTAGGCTGGCAGCAGGCGATTCCAAACGGGCAGAAACAAAAGCAGCAAGGCGTCCCACTCGCCGTCTCAGCGAGAGCAGATGATAAGGGCTCGGTGGAAGGGTAGGAGGGGTCGGGGAGAGCGGCCCAGGTGTAGCTGATCAGGGCTGGCGGGTGCTCCTGGGAAATGCAGTCCCAAGGAGCTCACGCACTCGCTCGCAGCCCCGTGCAAGTACTTCCCTCGGTGTCCCCTTCAAGGCGCTGCGGTCAACACTCCTCACGCAGCGGGACCCGCGGAGCGGGTTCCGCAAGAAGTAGGCTGGCAGCAGGCGATTCCAAACGGGCAGAAACAAAAGCAGCAAGGCGTCCCACTCGCCGTCTCAGCGAGAGCAGATGATAAGGGCTCGGTGGAAGGGTAGGAGGGGTCGGGGAGAGCGGCCCAGGTGTAGCTGATCAGGGCTGGCGGGTGCTCCTGGGAAATGCAGTCCCAAGGAGCTCACGCACTCGCTCGCAGCCCCGTGCAAGTACTTCCCTCGGTGTCCCCTTCAAGGCGCTGCGGTCAACACTCCTCACGCAGCGGGACCCGCGGAGCGGGTTCCGCAAGAAGTAGGCTGGCAGCAGGCGATTCCAAACGGGCAGAAACAAAAGCAGCAAGGCGTCCCACTCGCCGTCTCAGCGAGAGCAGATGATAAGGGCTCGGTGGAAGGGTAGGAGGGGTCGGGGAGAGCGGCCCAGGTGTAGCTGATCAGGGCTGGCGGGTGCTCCTGGGAAATGCAGTCCCAAGGAGCTCACGCACTCGCTCGCAGCCCCGTGCAAGTACTTCCCTCGGTGTCCCCTTCAAGGCGCTGCGGTCAACACTCCTCACGCAGCGGGACCCGCGGAGCGGGTTCCGCAAGAAGTAGGCTGGCAGCAGGCGATTCCAAACGGGCAGAAACAAAAGCAGCAAGGCGTCCCACTCGCCGTCTCAGCGAGAGCAGATGATAAGGGCTCGGTGGAAGGGTAGGAGGGGTCGGGGAGAGCGGCCCAGGTGTAGCTGATCAGGGCTGGCGGGTGCTCCTGGGAAATGCAGTCCCAAGGAGCTCACGCACTCGCTCGCAGCCCCGTGCAAGTACTTCCCTCGGTGTCCCCTTCAAGGCGCTGCGGTCAACACTCCTCACGCAGCGGGACCCGCGGAGCGGGTTCCGCAAGAAGTAGGCTGGCAGCAGGCGATTCCAAACGGGCAGAAACAAAAGCAGCAAGGCGTCCCACTCGCCGTCTCAGCGAGAGCAGATGATAAGGGCTCGGTGGAAGGGTAGGAGGGGTCGGGGAGAGCGGCCCAGGTGTAGCTGATCAGGGCTGGCGGGTGCTCCTGGGAAATGCAGTCCCAAGGAGCTCACGCACTCGCTCGCAGCCCCGTGCAAGTACTTCCCTCGGTGTCCCCTTCAAGGCGCTGCGGTCAACACTCCTCACGCAGCGGGACCCGCGGAGCGGGTTCCGCAAGAAGTAGGCTGGCAGCAGGCGATTCCAAACGGGCAGAAACAAAAGCAGCAAGGCGTCCCACTCGCCGTCTCAGCGAGAGCAGATGATAAGGGCTCGGTGGAAGGGTAGGAGGGGTCGGGGAGAGCGGCCCAGGTGTAGCTGATCAGGGCTGGCGGGTGCTCCTGGGAAATGCAGTCCCAAGGAGCTCACGCACTCGCTCGCAGCCCCGTGCAAGTACTTCCCTCGGTGTCCCCTTCAAGGCGCTGCGGTCAACACTCCTCACGCAGCGGGACCCGCGGAGCGGGTTCCGCAAGAAGTAGGCTGGCAGCAGGCGATTCCAAACGGGCAGAAACAAAAGCAGCAAGGCGTCCCACTCGCCGTCTCAGCGAGAGCAGATGATAAGGGCTCGGTGGAAGGGTAGGAGGGGTCGGGGAGAGCGGCCCAGGTGTAGCTGATCAGGGCTGGCGGGTGCTCCTGGGAAATGCAGTCCCAAGGAGCTCACGCACTCGCTCGCAGCCCCGTGCAAGTACTTCCCTCGGTGTCCCCTTCAAGGCGCTGCGGTCAACACTCCTCACGCAGCGGGACCCGCGGAGCGGGTTCCGCAAGAAGTAGGCTGGCAGCAGGCGATTCCAAACGGGCAGAAACAAAAGCAGCAAGGCGTCCCACTCGCCGTCTCAGCGAGAGCAGATGATAAGGGCTCGGTGGAAGGGTAGGAGGGGTCGGGGAGAGCGGCCCAGGTGTAGCTGATCAGGGCTGGCGGGTGCTCCTGGGAAATGCAGTCCCAAGGAGCTCACGCACTCGCTCGCAGCCCCGTGCAAGTACTTCCCTCGGTGTCCCCTTCAAGGCGCTGCGGTCAACACTCCTCACGCAGCGGGACCCGCGGAGCGGGTTCCGCAAGAAGTAGGCTGGCAGCAGGCGATTCCAAACGGGCAGAAACAAAAGCAGCAAGGCGTCCCACTCGCCGTCTCAGCGAGAGCAGATGATAAGGGCTCGGTGGAAGGGTAGGAGGGGTCGGGGAGAGCGGCCCAGGTGTAGCTGATCAGGGCTGGCGGGTGCTCCTGGGAAATGCAGTCCCAAGGAGCTCACGCACTCGCTCGCAGCCCCGTGCAAGTACTTCCCTCGGTGTCCCCTTCAAGGCGCTGCGGTCAACACTCCTCACGCAGCGGGACCCGCGGAGCGGGTTCCGCAAGAAGTAGGCTGGCAGCAGGCGATTCCAAACGGGCAGAAACAAAAGCAGCAAGGCGTCCCACTCGCCGTCTCAGCGAGAGCAGATGATAAGGGCTCGGTGGAAGGGTAGGAGGGGTCGGGGAGAGCGGCCCAGGTGTAGCTGATCAGGGCTGGCGGGTGCTCCTGGGAAATGCAGTCCCAAGGAGCTCACGCACTCGCTCGCAGCCCCGTGCAAGTACTTCCCTCGGTGTCCCCTTCAAGGCGCTGCGGTCAACACTCCTCACGCAGCGGGACCCGCGGAGCGGGTTCCGCAAGAAGTAGGCTGGCAGCAGGCGATTCCAAACGGGCAGAAACAAAAGCAGCAAGGCGTCCCACTCGCCGTCTCAGCGAGAGCAGATGATAAGGGCTCGGTGGAAGGGTAGGAGGGGTCGGGGAGAGCGGCCCAGGTGTAGCTGATCAGGGCTGGCGGGTGCTCCTGGGAAATGCAGTCCCAAGGAGCTCACGCACTCGCTCGCAGCCCCGTGCAAGTACTTCCCTCGGTGTCCCCTTCAAGGCGCTGCGGTCAACACTCCTCACGCAGCGGGACCCGCGGAGCGGGTTCCGCAAGAAGTAGGCTGGCAGCAGGCGATTCCAAACGGGCAGAAACAAAAGCAGCAAGGCGTCCCACTCGCCGTCTCAGCGAGAGCAGATGATAAGGGCTCGGTGGAAGGGTAGGAGGGGTCGGGGAGAGCGGCCCAGGTGTAGCTGATCAGGGCTGGCGGGTGCTCCTGGGAAATGCAGTCCCAAGGAGCTCACGCACTCGCTCGCAGCCCCGTGCAAGTACTTCCCTCGGTGTCCCCTTCAAGGCGCTGCGGTCAACACTCCTCACGCAGCGGGACCCGCGGAGCGGGTTCCGCAAGAAGTAGGCTGGCAGCAGGCGATTCCAAACGGGCAGAAACAAAAGCAGCAAGGCGTCCCACTCGCCGTCTCAGCGAGAGCAGATGATAAGGGCTCGGTGGAAGGGTAGGAGGGGTCGGGGAGAGCGGCCCAGGTGTAGCTGATCAGGGCTGGCGGGTGCTCCTGGGAAATGCAGTCCCAAGGAGCTCACGCACTCGCTCGCAGCCCCGTGCAAGTACTTCCCTCGGTGTCCCCTTCAAGGCGCTGCGGTCAACACTCCTCACGCAGCGGGACCCGCGGAGCGGGTTCCGCAAGAAGTAGGCTGGCAGCAGGCGATTCCAAACGGGCAGAAACAAAAGCAGCAAGGCGTCCCACTCGCCGTCTCAGCGAGAGCAGATGATAAGGGCTCGGTGGAAGGGTAGGAGGGGTCGGGGAGAGCGGCCCAGGTGTAGCTGATCAGGGCTGGCGGGTGCTCCTGGGAAATGCAGTCCCAAGGAGCTCACGCACTCGCTCGCAGCCCCGTGCAAGTACTTCCCTCGGTGTCCCCTTCAAGGCGCTGCGGTCAACACTCCTCACGCAGCGGGACCCGCGGAGCGGGTTCCGCAAGAAGTAGGCTGGCAGCAGGCGATTCCAAACGGGCAGAAACAAAAGCAGCAAGGCGTCCCACTCGCCGTCTCAGCGAGAGCAGATGATAAGGGCTCGGTGGAAGGGTAGGAGGGGTCGGGGAGAGCGGCCCAGGTGTAGCTGATCAGGGCTGGCGGGTGCTCCTGGGAAATGCAGTCCCAAGGAGCTCACGCACTCGCTCGCAGCCCCGTGCAAGTACTTCCCTCGGTGTCCCCTTCAAGGCGCTGCGGTCAACACTCCTCACGCAGCGGGACCCGCGGAGCGGGTTCCGCAAGAAGTAGGCTGGCAGCAGGCGATTCCAAACGGGCAGAAACAAAAGCAGCAAGGCGTCCCACTCGCCGTCTCAGCGAGAGCAGATGATAAGGGCTCGGTGGAAGGGTAGGAGGGGTCGGGGAGAGCGGCCCAGGTGTAGCTGATCAGGGCTGGCGGGTGCTCCTGGGAAATGCAGTCCCAAGGAGCTCACGCACTCGCTCGCAGCCCCGTGCAAGTACTTCCCTCGGTGTCCCCTTCAAGGCGCTGCGGTCAACACTCCTCACGCAGCGGGACCCGCGGAGCGGGTTCCGCAAGAAGTAGGCTGGCAGCAGGCGATTCCAAACGGGCAGAAACAAAAGCAGCAAGGCGTCCCACTCGCCGTCTCAGCGAGAGCAGATGATAAGGGCTCGGTGGAAGGGTAGGAGGGGTCGGGGAGAGCGGCCCAGGTGTAGCTGATCAGGGCTGGCGGGTGCTCCTGGGAAATGCAGTCCCAAGGAGCTCACGCACTCGCTCGCAGCCCCGTGCAAGTACTTCCCTCGGTGTCCCCTTCAAGGCGCTGCGGTCAACACTCCTCACGCAGCGGGACCCGCGGAGCGGGTTCCGCAAGAAGTAGGCTGGCAGCAGGCGATTCCAAACGGGCAGAAACAAAAGCAGCAAGGCGTCCCACTCGCCGTCTCAGCGAGAGCAGATGATAAGGGCTCGGTGGAAGGGTAGGAGGGGTCGGGGAGAGCGGCCCAGGTGTAGCTGATCAGGGCTGGCGGGTGCTCCTGGGAAATGCAGTCCCAAGGAGCTCACGCACTCGCTCGCAGCCCCGTGCAAGTACTTCCCTCGGTGTCCCCTTCAAGGCGCTGCGGTCAACACTCCTCACGCAGCGGGACCCGCGGAGCGGGTTCCGCAAGAAGTAGGCTGGCAGCAGGCGATTCCAAACGGGCAGAAACAAAAGCAGCAAGGCGTCCCACTCGCCGTCTCAGCGAGAGCAGATGATAAGGGCTCGGTGGAAGGGTAGGAGGGGTCGGGGAGAGCGGCCCAGGTGTAGCTGATCAGGGCTGGCGGGTGCTCCTGGGAAATGCAGTCCCAAGGAGCTCACGCACTCGCTCGCAGCCCCGTGCAAGTACTTCCCTCGGTGTCCCCTTCAAGGCGCTGCGGTCAACACTCCTCACGCAGCGGGACCCGCGGAGCGGGTTCCGCAAGAAGTAGGCTGGCAGCAGGCGATTCCAAACGGGCAGAAACAAAAGCAGCAAGGCGTCCCACTCGCCGTCTCAGCGAGAGCAGATGATAAGGGCTCGGTGGAAGGGTAGGAGGGGTCGGGGAGAGCGGCCCAGGTGTAGCTGATCAGGGCTGGCGGGTGCTCCTGGGAAATGCAGTCCCAAGGAGCTCACGCACTCGCTCGCAGCCCCGTGCAAGTACTTCCCTCGGTGTCCCCTTCAAGGCGCTGCGGTCAACACTCCTCACGCAGCGGGACCCGCGGAGCGGGTTCCGCAAGAAGTAGGCTGGCAGCAGGCGATTCCAAACGGGCAGAAACAAAAGCAGCAAGGCGTCCCACTCGCCGTCTCAGCGAGAGCAGATGATAAGGGCTCGGTGGAAGGGTAGGAGGGGTCGGGGAGAGCGGCCCAGGTGTAGCTGATCAGGGCTGGCGGGTGCTCCTGGGAAATGCAGTCCCAAGGAGCTCACGCACTCGCTCGCAGCCCCGTGCAAGTACTTCCCTCGGTGTCCCCTTCAAGGCGCTGCGGTCAACACTCCTCACGCAGCGGGACCCGCGGAGCGGGTTCCGCAAGAAGTAGGCTGGCAGCAGGCGATTCCAAACGGGCAGAAACAAAAGCAGCAAGGCGTCCCACTCGCCGTCTCAGCGAGAGCAGATGATAAGGGCTCGGTGGAAGGGTAGGAGGGGTCGGGGAGAGCGGCCCAGGTGTAGCTGATCAGGGCTGGCGGGTGCTCCTGGGAAATGCAGTCCCAAGGAGCTCACGCACTCGCTCGCAGCCCCGTGCAAGTACTTCCCTCGGTGTCCCCTTCAAGGCGCTGCGGTCAACACTCCTCACGCAGCGGGACCCGCGGAGCGGGTTCCGCAAGAAGTAGGCTGGCAGCAGGCGATTCCAAACGGGCAGAAACAAAAGCAGCAAGGCGTCCCACTCGCCGTCTCAGCGAGAGCAGATGATAAGGGCTCGGTGGAAGGGTAGGAGGGGTCGGGGAGAGCGGCCCAGGTGTAGCTGATCAGGGCTGGCGGGTGCTCCTGGGAAATGCAGTCCCAAGGAGCTCACGCACTCGCTCGCAGCCCCGTGCAAGTACTTCCCTCGGTGTCCCCTTCAAGGCGCTGCGGTCAACACTCCTCACGCAGCGGGACCCGCGGAGCGGGTTCCGCAAGAAGTAGGCTGGCAGCAGGCGATTCCAAACGGGCAGAAACAAAAGCAGCAAGGCGTCCCACTCGCCGTCTCAGCGAGAGCAGATGATAAGGGCTCGGTGGAAGGGTAGGAGGGGTCGGGGAGAGCGGCCCAGGTGTAGCTGATCAGGGCTGGCGGGTGCTCCTGGGAAATGCAGTCCCAAGGAGCTCACGCACTCGCTCGCAGCCCCGTGCAAGTACTTCCCTCGGTGTCCCCTTCAAGGCGCTGCGGTCAACACTCCTCACGCAGCGGGACCCGCGGAGCGGGTTCCGCAAGAAGTAGGCTGGCAGCAGGCGATTCCAAACGGGCAGAAACAAAAGCAGCAAGGCGTCCCACTCGCCGTCTCAGCGAGAGCAGATGATAAGGGCTCGGTGGAAGGGTAGGAGGGGTCGGGGAGAGCGGCCCAGGTGTAGCTGATCAGGGCTGGCGGGTGCTCCTGGGAAATGCAGTCCCAAGGAGCTCACGCACTCGCTCGCAGCCCCGTGCAAGTACTTCCCTCGGTGTCCCCTTCAAGGCGCTGCGGTCAACACTCCTCACGCAGCGGGACCCGCGGAGCGGGTTCCGCAAGAAGTAGGCTGGCAGCAGGCGATTCCAAACGGGCAGAAACAAAAGCAGCAAGGCGTCCCACTCGCCGTCTCAGCGAGAGCAGATGATAAGGGCTCGGTGGAAGGGTAGGAGGGGTCGGGGAGAGCGGCCCAGGTGTAGCTGATCAGGGCTGGCGGGTGCTCCTGGGAAATGCAGTCCCAAGGAGCTCACGCACTCGCTCGCAGCCCCGTGCAAGTACTTCCCTCGGTGTCCCCTTCAAGGCGCTGCGGTCAACACTCCTCACGCAGCGGGACCCGCGGAGCGGGTTCCGCAAGAAGTAGGCTGGCAGCAGGCGATTCCAAACGGGCAGAAACAAAAGCAGCAAGGCGTCCCACTCGCCGTCTCAGCGAGAGCAGATGATAAGGGCTCGGTGGAAGGGTAGGAGGGGTCGGGGAGAGCGGCCCAGGTGTAGCTGATCAGGGCTGGCGGGTGCTCCTGGGAAATGCAGTCCCAAGGAGCTCACGCACTCGCTCGCAGCCCCGTGCAAGTACTTCCCTCGGTGTCCCCTTCAAGGCGCTGCGGTCAACACTCCTCACGCAGCGGGACCCGCGGAGCGGGTTCCGCAAGAAGTAGGCTGGCAGCAGGCGATTCCAAACGGGCAGAAACAAAAGCAGCAAGGCGTCCCACTCGCCGTCTCAGCGAGAGCAGATGATAAGGGCTCGGTGGAAGGGTAGGAGGGGTCGGGGAGAGCGGCCCAGGTGTAGCTGATCAGGGCTGGCGGGTGCTCCTGGGAAATGCAGTCCCAAGGAGCTCACGCACTCGCTCGCAGCCCCGTGCAAGTACTTCCCTCGGTGTCCCCTTCAAGGCGCTGCGGTCAACACTCCTCACGCAGCGGGACCCGCGGAGCGGGTTCCGCAAGAAGTAGGCTGGCAGCAGGCGATTCCAAACGGGCAGAAACAAAAGCAGCAAGGCGTCCCACTCGCCGTCTCAGCGAGAGCAGATGATAAGGGCTCGGTGGAAGGGTAGGAGGGGTCGGGGAGAGCGGCCCAGGTGTAGCTGATCAGGGCTGGCGGGTGCTCCTGGGAAATGCAGTCCCAAGGAGCTCACGCACTCGCTCGCAGCCCCGTGCAAGTACTTCCCTCGGTGTCCCCTTCAAGGCGCTGCGGTCAACACTCCTCACGCAGCGGGACCCGCGGAGCGGGTTCCGCAAGAAGTAGGCTGGCAGCAGGCGATTCCAAACGGGCAGAAACAAAAGCAGCAAGGCGTCCCACTCGCCGTCTCAGCGAGAGCAGATGATAAGGGCTCGGTGGAAGGGTAGGAGGGGTCGGGGAGAGCGGCCCAGGTGTAGCTGATCAGGGCTGGCGGGTGCTCCTGGGAAATGCAGTCCCAAGGAGCTCACGCACTCGCTCGCAGCCCCGTGCAAGTACTTCCCTCGGTGTCCCCTTCAAGGCGCTGCGGTCAACACTCCTCACGCAGCGGGACCCGCGGAGCGGGTTCCGCAAGAAGTAGGCTGGCAGCAGGCGATTCCAAACGGGCAGAAACAAAAGCAGCAAGGCGTCCCACTCGCCGTCTCAGCGAGAGCAGATGATAAGGGCTCGGTGGAAGGGTAGGAGGGGTCGGGGAGAGCGGCCCAGGTGTAGCTGATCAGGGCTGGCGGGTGCTCCTGGGAAATGCAGTCCCAAGGAGCTCACGCACTCGCTCGCAGCCCCGTGCAAGTACTTCCCTCGGTGTCCCCTTCAAGGCGCTGCGGTCAACACTCCTCACGCAGCGGGACCCGCGGAGCGGGTTCCGCAAGAAGTAGGCTGGCAGCAGGCGATTCCAAACGGGCAGAAACAAAAGCAGCAAGGCGTCCCACTCGCCGTCTCAGCGAGAGCAGATGATAAGGGCTCGGTGGAAGGGTAGGAGGGGTCGGGGAGAGCGGCCCAGGTGTAGCTGATCAGGGCTGGCGGGTGCTCCTGGGAAATGCAGTCCCAAGGAGCTCACGCACTCGCTCGCAGCCCCGTGCAAGTACTTCCCTCGGTGTCCCCTTCAAGGCGCTGCGGTCAACACTCCTCACGCAGCGGGACCCGCGGAGCGGGTTCCGCAAGAAGTAGGCTGGCAGCAGGCGATTCCAAACGGGCAGAAACAAAAGCAGCAAGGCGTCCCACTCGCCGTCTCAGCGAGAGCAGATGATAAGGGCTCGGTGGAAGGGTAGGAGGGGTCGGGGAGAGCGGCCCAGGTGTAGCTGATCAGGGCTGGCGGGTGCTCCTGGGAAATGCAGTCCCAAGGAGCTCACGCACTCGCTCGCAGCCCCGTGCAAGTACTTCCCTCGGTGTCCCCTTCAAGGCGCTGCGGTCAACACTCCTCACGCAGCGGGACCCGCGGAGCGGGTTCCGCAAGAAGTAGGCTGGCAGCAGGCGATTCCAAACGGGCAGAAACAAAAGCAGCAAGGCGTCCCACTCGCCGTCTCAGCGAGAGCAGATGATAAGGGCTCGGTGGAAGGGTAGGAGGGGTCGGGGAGAGCGGCCCAGGTGTAGCTGATCAGGGCTGGCGGGTGCTCCTGGGAAATGCAGTCCCAAGGAGCTCACGCACTCGCTCGCAGCCCCGTGCAAGTACTTCCCTCGGTGTCCCCTTCAAGGCGCTGCGGTCAACACTCCTCACGCAGCGGGACCCGCGGAGCGGGTTCCGCAAGAAGTAGGCTGGCAGCAGGCGATTCCAAACGGGCAGAAACAAAAGCAGCAAGGCGTCCCACTCGCCGTCTCAGCGAGAGCAGATGATAAGGGCTCGGTGGAAGGGTAGGAGGGGTCGGGGAGAGCGGCCCAGGTGTAGCTGATCAGGGCTGGCGGGTGCTCCTGGGAAATGCAGTCCCAAGGAGCTCACGCACTCGCTCGCAGCCCCGTGCAAGTACTTCCCTCGGTGTCCCCTTCAAGGCGCTGCGGTCAACACTCTTCACGCAGCGGGACCCGCGGAGCGGGTTCCGCAAGAAGTAGGCTGGCAGCAGGCGATTCCAAACGGACAGAAACAAAAGCAGCAAGGCGTCCCACTCGCCGTCTCAGCGAGAGCAGATGATAAGGGCTCGGTGGAAGGGTAGGAGGGGTCGGGGAGAGCGGCCCAGGTGTAGCTGATCAGGGCTGGCGGGTGCTCCTGGGAAATGCAGTCCCAAGGAGCTCACGCACTCGCTCGCAGCCCCGTGCAAGTACTTCCCTCGGTGTCCCCTTCAAGGCGCTGCGGTCAACACTCCTCACGCAGCGGGACCCGCGGAGCGGGTTCCGCAAGAAGTAGGCTGGCAGCAGGCGATTCCAAACGGACAGAAACAAAAGCAGCAAGGCGTCCCACTCGCCGTCTCAGCGAGAGCAGATGATAAGGGCTCGGTGGAAGGGTAGGAGGGGTCGGGGAGAGCGGCCCAGGTGTAGCTGATCAGGGCTGGCGGGTGCTCCTGGGAAATGCAGTCCCAAGGAGCTCACGCACTCGCTCGCAGCCCCGTGCAAGTACTTCCCTCGGTGTCCCCTTCAAGGCGCTGCGGTCAACACTCCTCACGCAGCGGGACCCGCGGAGCGGGTTCCGCAAGAAGTAGGCTGGCAGCAGGCGATTCCAAAGGGACAGAAACAAAAGCAGCAAGGCGTCCCACTCGCCGTCTCAGCGAGAGCAGATGATAAGGGCTCGGTGGAAGGGTAGGAGGGGTCGGGGAGAGCGGCCCAGGTGTAGCTGATCAGGGCTGGCGGGTGCTCCTGGGAAATGCAGTCCCAAGGAGCTCACGCACTCGCTCGCAGCCCCGTGCAAGTACTTCCCTCGGTGTCCCCTTCAAGGCGCTGCGGTCAACACTCCTCACGCAGCGGGACCCGCGGAGCGGGTTCCGCAAGAAGTAGGCTGGCAGCAGGCGATT